>NC_063168.1:45438561-46638561 GCF_023159225.1 Perognathus longimembris pacificus | reverse complement strand
CAGATGTGAGCCATCAGTGCCTAGCTTGCGATACTGTTTTTAATCTAACACACTGCCAAAACTTGATAATATATCACATTGGCAAGAATGTAGAGAAAGACAAGTGATGGTTGGTTGTGCCTAATCCCAGCTACCCAGAGACTCTATCTTATCAGAAAAAGCTGAGCGTGGTGGCTACAGAAGGAGGCATAAATAGGAGGATCTCACTGCAGGCTGACTAGGGAGAGAAAGAGACCCTAACAAACATGAGCTAAGCAAAAAATAAGGGCTAGAGTTGTGCCACTAGAGTGGTTGCCTACCAAGTATAAGGCCCTGACTACAAATCCCATTACTGCTAAAAAAAAAAAAAAAAAAAAAAAAGGTAAGGTTCTAAAGAGTGCCCATTTCGTTAAAAGTGAGGAAGCGAACACATATTTATGCTTTCTTATTTACATTTAAAGTATGACTGAGGGGATACACTGTAATGAAATGAAAATAATTGAGGAGAAAGCTGACTTATCAAGGCACTAGATGCAGAAGAGAATGCTTACTATCTGTCCTTGCATGCTTTGAGGGTTTTTGTTTTTAAATACATGAGTATGTGACTTATTAAAAAAGAAAGCCTTGGGCTGGGGATATAGCCTAGTGGCAAGAGTGCCTGCCTCGGATACACGAGGCCCTAGGTTCGATTCCCCAGCACCACATATACAGAAAACGGCCAGAAGCGGCGCTGTGGCTCAAGTGGCGGAGTGCTAGCCTTGAGCGGGAAGAAGCCAGGGACAGTGCTCAGGCCCGGAGTCCAAGGCCCAGGACTGGCCAAAAAAAAAAAAAAGAAAGCCTTAACAAAATTATTAATAGTTACATGGAATAAGTAAAGGTTAGTCACATTGGCTCATCTATTTTTAATTTATATATATATAATATATAAATATATTTTATGTATTTATTTTTTATTTATATTTTTTATTTATACCTTCCATTAAAAAGTAACCCCACTCATTACAAACTGTCCCAGGCCTCCAGAATGCTATTGTATTTGAGGACTAAGTAGACAGGGTTTGATATCTAGGTAGTCGCCACTCTGTAAAGCTGTCAGTCAGCAGGTTTGCTCTGTGCCTAGGATGCGTGCCTGCCTGTGACCTAGGCACTTGGGAGTTCTCTGGAGGAAAAGCCCCCCACCCCATCCTGCCCTGAAATTGGACCTCAGAGTAAGCAAGGCTATGCTACTGCTGTAGTACCAACTCTTCTCTCCAGAGAGGCCTCTAGTGAAGAGGTAGCCCTAAAGCCTTGCAGATGGGCTAAATCTGGTACATGCCTGTAATCCCAGATATGTAGGAGGCAAAGGTAGAAGAATCATGGTCTAAGGCCACACAAAAAGCAGGGGACCTTATCTGAAAAACAAACTAAAAGCAAAGGGACTAGGATGTGGCTCAAGTGGTAGAATGCAAGACACCAAGTTCAATCCCTATTAGCACAAAGGGGAAAACAAAACAAAAACCAGGTGTACAGGTATACAGGTATGAGGTATGACAAATAGGAAGTCAGTATCAAGCATCGTGGGATAGCCATGCTGATGAGAAGGGCAGGAAATACTAAGGGAACCACTTCACATGGCTTCCACTGTGCCATGGCTCATCATAGAGGAAGACCTCCTCTCCCCATCTCCTCACAAGCCTGGCCTGGCTTTCCTGTGCCTTCACTCTGCTGATGCCCCATTCATGAATTGTTCCCACTGTGAGCCTGGAGCCACACAAGTACATCCCACAGGGATAAGCACATCCCTTGTTAAGGAGCCTGAGGAATAAAGGTCTAGTAACCATCTTCCTGGCTCCCTGCTATATTTTGAGCCACACTTAATTTTCTGTCACAAGGGGAAGGATCACAGATTTGGATTCCTTATAGGAATATAGAGTCTTCAAGAAATTGAGATAGCAGAGGGGAATTCTGAGGATGTGATCAGAAGCCAGATTCAGGCTTTCATGGCAGGAGGTGGAAAAGAAGTGTGTTGGCTAGGGACCTCCCTGGGCCACAGTTGGGGACAGCTCCCTGCACCTGGCCCACATGTCCTATAGGCTCAGCCGGTGCTCACACTGGAATGGTGGCTTCTTCTTGAGGGAGAAACAAACACAGGAAACAAAGGGATGGACAGTGTACATCTTAGTTTACTTAGGGGTGGGAGAGGAGCAGCAAAGGGAACATTTAGAAGTCCACCATCTCTGGACTATCTCTGCTGTGTGGGAAGCCCAGGAAGAGATTGGGGTCAGATTCTTCCAGTTGGCAGTCTACAGCCACAGAAGGGCCAGATTCAGGATGACATGGAATCTCTGGACTCTATTCCATTTATACAAAAATTAGAGCAAGTTTTTCCTATGGTTTGACAAAGCCTTAGGGTATTGTTTTTGTTTATTTGATTTTATCAAGTTAATGATGTTGGCGGGCATGTTAAGGCTAGAAGGCACAATAGGGTAGTTCAGGGTTGACACACCAGCTTTGGGAGCAGCAGATCCCCTATCACCTTGAAGAAATCAGTTACCTTCTTCCTAATTCTGCTCCCTTCTGCAAGGATAGTATCACAGCAGTGCTCACCCTCCCTAACTCAGGGCCTCCCTAATTCAGAGCACGAATGTGGTGCTTGCTCAATCACGAGGCGCTCTCATGAATTCAGTCACATAAAGAAGCATTGTTCTCATTAGTTCTATGATTGCCACTGCCATTAGGGTCTTTGTGCATTCTGTGTAAACCTTGTAAAAACAGCTCTGGATATTAGAGCAGGAAGGGACATGGGATTCAGCTGAGCCCAGATGGCCAATCTCCCAGTGTTGGAACACCTGCAGGTGGGCATCCAGAATACCTAAGTCCTTCCAACTTAGTCTTCCTGGAGACAGCAAATGGAGCAATATCTCAGGCATCTGACTTGCCCACCATCAATCCTGTTAGTCTTTCCCGTTCGCCTACAAAATGAGTGTGTCATCCTCATTTGACATTCAGCCCAGCAGAATAACTACACCAGGGCCATGCCACAAGTAATGCTCAAATCCCAGCCCAGTGTACACCCCTAAATCCCCCTCCTCCAACAAGAGCTGGACCTTGACCATACACAGTGCCAGGACAGGGGCCAGGAAGCCTAGCTCTGATGGCTCAGCTTCATTGTATTCCCTGTTCTTTCTGCAGTTCACAGCATTTGCTTGGAGCAGCACATTTTATACACTTTCTTCTTTCTCAAGGAGTCCAAGCCATAAGCGGAAATGGGGTCAAGGATGTGAGGCAAGGAGGCCTAAAAGCACTTCCTGCTCCACCTCCTCTTGGGCCTAGGTCCCTGGCAATGGCTTGAGCTCAAGTCCAGATGACAGCAGCCTCACGACCTTTCTGATCTCTGCATGCAGAGCGATAGGCCTTCTTTGCACAATCCCTTACTCAAAAGTGGCTGCTGAGGAAGGCCCAAGGTGGCACCTCCATCCAGAAAGTCTGGAATCTTCTACAAGGCCAAGCTTGAGGTTTCTAGGTTTGGGTAGTGGGGAAAATCTTACCCAGACCCTAGGTTTTGCATATGATTTCACACAGAATCTCCAAGTGTAAAATAGGCTACAAAGAAGCCATATTGGTTTAAGGGCAGCATACCCTGTGGCTATCACTTTCTACACAGAGCCATCTGGGCTCCTTAGGTCCAGGTTATTTCAACCAGCATGCCTTCCTTCAGTCTCCACTTAACCTGCTGCTCCCAGAAGCTGATCTTGCACACACATTAGAGCCCTTGCAGGCACCATTCCCATTGATCACAGCATAGATATCAAACCCCTCTTCTTAGTATTCCAGGGTCTTTGAGATTGCTTCTAGCACACCTGTCTTGCCTCCTTGCTCTCTGATTTCCTTATCACCTTTTTGCATCCACCTCTCCTCTGTCCAATCATCAGCCTCCAATTCAAGCCTGGTCCACATTGCTGACACCAACTGGCCACCAGCTCTCTAACACTCTGCAGCCCGTATAGTTGATGCCTTGAGTAGTAGCTCCTGATTCTTGGGTGGTTTCTCTGATTTATTGCCAATGTCATGGGTCAGCCTGGTTGCCTTAGCTGATTAGAGGATAAGGATGAAAGATCAGTTTCCCTTTTTTCTCCTAGCAGAGCCTAAATAACATGAATGTCAATGTATAACGAGACTTCCATAGGTAGCTACTATGGTGGCTACTATTAAACTCAATATTGTTGTTTTTATATATTTTTTATGGAATCCAGGGATGTAGTCATGCTAAGCAAGTACTCTGTCACCAAGCTACATTCCTGCTTAAACTCAGCAGTGTTGGTATATTCCTTCCTCTTGCTGAAAATATGGTAATGCCACTAGGGGCTGACCAACTGGGACTGAGCCCCTAAACTGAAGTTGGTTTGGGGTAGGCCAAACCTCCTCCAGGACTTATTTCTCTGGAGGTTTCCCTAGATTATGTGTTTCTCTGCAGCTCATAGATCATGTCAGGATGAATGAGATTAACCTTGTGCTCTTGGCCTGTCTTGCAGGGATTTGAAACTGGACAACATCCTTCTAGATGCAGAAGGTCACTGCAAACTAGCTGATTTTGGAATGTGCAAGGAAGGGATTCTAAATGGTGTGACCACTACCACCTTCTGTGGGACTCCTGACTACATAGCCCCTGAGGTAAGACCCTTGTGCAAAGAGCTAGATCTTCTTAGGGCCAGGGCTGAGGCAGAGGTCCAACACCAACAAAACTGAGAGAAATTTACTAATGCCAGTGTTTGCACTTCTTCTTCATCAGAATAAAGATACACCATTCAAAAAGTCAGCAAGTAGTTTCCTCAGCTATAATTTGCCTGCAGCAGAACCAGGAAATATTTGCCATTTCCATTGTGATGGCAGTTCCACATCGTGGGTACCAAGGATAAAACAAGAAATGGACAGAGCAGAGATGTTCATTGTGAGCCTCACCAACAGCTTGCCTTGCATTACAGTTGTTTGGATGTTTTGCCTAACAAATAAGAAGCCCTTGGGTTCAGTCACTAGTCATACACACACACACACACACACACACACACACACACACACACACCTACACCTACATATACACATATATACTCATAATACCTTGATTCTGAGACACAGATGGGAAGGAAGTATCAATCCTGTTAAGCATTGCCCATCATGATGAGTTATTAGCACACTGGAACTTCATGTCCTTTTTAAAAGCATTGTTTAGACACCTTCTAGACACAAAGAAATGTGGGATAAAAAAATTGACTGAACTGGATGCTGATGGCTCACACCTGTAATCTTAGCTACTCAGGAGGCTGAGAGCTGAAGATTGTGGTTCAAAGCCAGGCAGGGTAGGAAAGAATGTGAGATTCTTATCATCAATTATCCAAGAAGCTGAAAGTAAAGATGTGATTCGAGTGGTAGAAAGCCAGCCTTAAGTGAAAAAAGCTAAGGGACAGTGCTCAGGCCCAGAGTTCAAGCCCCAGTACCATCACCAGAAAAAGTAAATAAAAGAATTGACTAAGACACTGAAATGAATATGAGGACTTTTCCACTTGGGCCTGCTTTTCTCATCTTCTTCCTTCATTCTTTATCATGAGAATGCTCAGTTCCAGAGTCAAGGGGTCAGCAACCAGTATAGTAGTTGGGAACCCCACCCAAGAAAAACATTCACTTTACAATGAGCACAACGCCCACTCAGCTTCCACACAAAGCAAGCCACTGGCAAGACTGCTGTCTGCTCATAACAAGAGCCAGTCCCCTTTCCTTTCCACTCTGTCCTTTGAGCACTGTGCAGAATCCCCACAACACCAGATACGACAAAAAACTTTGATCTTAATGCAGGAAGGTGGACAGCTGAGAGAGAAAGGTATTGCCAGTTTATCAAGGCTAATGGGAAGACAAAACGGAGTTGTACCTCTGAAACACTTAACGACAGTGCTCCATCCATTCTGAGCTCCAAGAACTGGCTCCCCTTATTATCTTGTTCATTGGCTTATGTAATAGGGAAGGAAAAACAACCTTGAGAATAGAGACTTTGAGTCCCAACTTAACCAAAATGCCCTGATATGCCCTTGATGAAGTCAGAAAAAAAAGCCTAGGTTCCTCATCTTTCCGATGGGAATTACAAGGCCTGCCCTACCCATCTCAGAAGGCTGTTTTGACAGCCTAATGGGATTTAAGCTTGGGACTATTTCTGAAAATATAAGCCTCTATTCAAACAGGAGAGACTAGCCCTGAAACCAGAGCCACCTTCTAAGGCACCATCTCTGTCAAAGGCTTCTCTTCCTGCCCTGGAGGAGCCCTCTGGCATACCTCTCCTTTCTCCATGCTTCCCAGGAGAGGGCCAATAGCCCTGGGAAACTTGTGGCATCATCTTGGGCTCCTTTCTCCCATCCCAGCTCTGGCCCACCCACTCAGTGTAGGGGCTGGCTGCTACATCAGGTACCCCGCCCCAAGTATGTAAAGCCTTGCCCTTGTCACTAGCTCCATTTTGAGGAGGCTAATTGGGCCACAGATAATTAGGGCCAATCAAAAAATGAATTTCACAGAAGATGCCACCCAAGAAGGCTCCAAAGGGACCTGGGGAGGGAAGATATGGCCACTGTGCAGTTTCCATGGCACCATCTGTACTGAGCACACACAAGCCACACCCCAGAGGCACAGGCCTTGACTATACCACATCTCTGAGGCTAGAGGAGGGCCACCTTGTACTTAGAACCCTTTGAGCACAGTAGTTAGCAGAGTACACTGATTAAAGTACACCCAGTGGTGCATATGAAATGTGAGCTATTCTCTTGAGAGATAGATGGGCAGTCACAGCAGTGGGCACTGAAGAATCCTAGAATCTTTACTTTCTGGTGCCTTAGATATGCCCAGAGGAGAGAGTTGGCCATGGAAAAGTAATAATTAAAAACCTCAGTAGTATATGGGAAGTGCCTGTGAACCTAAGAATAAGAAGGGTCTTAGGATGTCAGAGCATAGGAGAAAGAACTAGAGAAATCAGGAAAAGGATGGGAATGGCTTCTTTTCTGTCCTTCCAAAGAGTACAGGATACAAGTAAATTTGACGTCAGCACCCTTCATGGGAGATGGAGATGTGTTCACCTGTCCATGCAGGCAGTGAGCATTTAAAAAATATGGCCCCAGGAAGTGGCACTGTGGCTCACGTGGTAGAGTGCTAGCCTTGACCTGAAGAGCTCAGGGGCAGCACCCAGGCCCATAGTTCAAGCCACACAACTGGCAAAAAAAAAAAAAAAAAAAAAAAAATGGCTCCAGCAGGGTACCAGTGGCTCACACTTGGAATTCTACAAACTCAAGAGGCTGAGATCTGAGGATCTCAGTTCAAAGCCAGTCCAGGAAGGAAAGTCCATAAGACTCTTATGTCCAGTTAACCATCAGAAAACTAGAAGTGGGTCTCTTTAGGTCATAAGCATTGTAGACTAGGAAGATTTTTTAAAAATGATGACACCAAGGGGGGATGGGTTGGGGGGAGGGAAGGAGGGAGAAAAATGAGGAAGGGAGTAACAAGTATGACAAGACGTGTGTATGTATTCACTACCTTAAGTATGTAACTGTAACTCCTCTGGACATCATATTTACAATAAATAAAAGCTAGAAGTGGAGCTATGGCTCAAGTAGTTAAATGCCAGCCCTGAGTGAAAAAGCTAAGGAATAGTTCCTGAGTTCAAGGCACAGTACTGGCACAAATGCTAAATAATAATAATAATAATAATAATAATAATAATGTGGCTTCAAATGAAAGTCAGAGATTTCCTATGATGCTCAAAGAAATAGACATTTTCCCTTACCAGAAACTATGGGCTTATGGGAGATAGCAGCCTTCCAAATCAAAATGTCTCCCAAATTTGGTTCTTTCTTAATATGCTGGTTTAGGCCATTCCCTTGGATAACATAGCTCTGTTATCTGGAAATGGAGGAGTTTGTGGTGGGTGTATCAGTGGGGTGAGGGCCTTCAGTGGTCCCTGACATTGCCTATTTCCTGAACAGATACTACAGGAGTTGGAGTATGGCCCCTCTGTGGATTGGTGGGCCCTCGGTGTGCTGATGTATGAGATGATGGCTGGACAGCCCCCCTTCGAGGCCGACAATGAGGACGACCTATTTGAGTCCATCCTCCATGATGATGTGCTCTACCCTGTCTGGCTCAGCAAGGAAGCCGTCAGCATCTTGAAAGCCGTGAGTCATGGTCCCTCTCACCCGTTGTTCTGCTCCCTGGGACTCCTGGCTTATATAGACCCATCTGTGCACTCTCATTCACATGCACCCCCCCCACACACACACACATACACCCCCACACACATATGCTTTTCTCTATTTCTCTCCCCACCTCTCTCACCACTATGTGAGAGTTCGGGGCTACTCCATGGTGGAGAGGGGGTACTCAGGCAGGGTTTAGAGGCTGCTACTGAGAATACACCTAAGAATGATTGTCCTTATGGGAAAAGAACAGTGTGTATGTGTCTCCTGAGATGGCACACTGTGCTCATGTCCTTCAACATCTCAGAGGTGGCAGATCCAACCCAAGTCAAGTCTTTACCTCCACTCCTTACATTTGGAGCATGATCTTTCTTCCTTCTCTGCCACCTGCGATGTGTCTTAGACCTGCGATGCAGGTCTAAGAAGGGGAAAAGAGGAGGAGAGCAAGGGGAGGGCAACATTTTCAGTTTTGCTGCCTTTCTCCATCCTCCCACCTGTAGCACCTAACTCTTACCTGCTGACACATCTGTATGAGTCTGTTGCCTCACTATCTCTGCATGCCATGCCTTATGCCCTATTAAGAATTAGCCACCTCTTTCCTTTTCTCTCTTACTTTCTCTTGCTCTCTTTCTCTCTTTCCTTTTATTCTCTTTTATCTCTTTCTCTTTTTCTCTTCTTCCTTCCCCTCTGTCTCCCCATGCCTCCATTTTGTGTGGGCTGGCAGTTTGCTCTCCCCCCAAACTCATTTATGCACCATGTGGTGGGTTTCCTTTCTGGGGAACCTTACATCTGGTGCCATGAAAAGGCCAGAATGTAAAGTCCACCCCTGGGAGGGCTCCATGCAGATGTCCCCACCTGTTTAAGTCTGTGCCCAGTACCTGGGTTACCTAGGTAACTGGTTCACCTGGAGGCAGTTGCCTCCCCCTTCTCTGAGGTCATATCCAATCCACCTGGCCACTCCTCCCACCTTTCCTATATAACCAGCTCAACACGAGTCCCCGCTCTCTTTCCTTTTCTCTTTTACTCTCTCTTGCTCTTTTTCTCTCTTTCCTTTTCTCTCTTTCTCTTTTCCTCTTCTTCCTTCCCCTCTGTTTCCTCATGCCTCCATGTTGGATGGGCTGGCAGTTTGCTCTCCCCCCAATAAAATCCTTTCTACCTTATTGTACAAGAAATGTACCCACTGCCTTACATATGAAACTGTAATCCCTCTGTACATCACTTTAACAATAAATAAGTATTTTTTAAAAAAAGAATTAGCCACAATTGCATAATTGCAGGCTGAGGTTAAGAAAGATCCCCATCTTCACTGTAATACCCATTGTCGTATAAAGACTCTGCCTTGTGCTCCACCTTCCTCTTTTGCCTAGATACTTCTCTTCCAGGTCTTGGCCTCAGTGTTGTTTCCTCAGGAAACTTGCCCCAGAGAGAAGTTCCACATATAGGCTCACAGTTTGCTGTACTTCTCTATGTCATTGTAATCTCTATTCATCCAGTCTTTTGGGGCTCCCTGGGTGCCTTTCCAGCCTCTATTACTCCCTCCACATGCTCCATGAGGCAGGGGGCATGTCTCTTGCACCCTCAGAACTGAGAGTGACACATCTGTAGGAATGAGGGAGGTTTTACTGGGCAGGTGAGAAGCACTTGCCCCCAACAGTGCTCAGCGATGACTCTGGGCACTGACTTCTCCCAAGTACCTTCTGTGTTCCCTTTCAGGAAGGTGGACAGGAAGGAGACATCACCCAGCAAAAATCTAGCTTAAGGGACTAGATTATCCAACGTTTCACGTGAAATTCCTTTTGTTTTTTCCAGATGAGGTGACTCATTCTTGTAATCCTAGCTACTAGGGAAGCAAAGATTACGAGGATGATATTTTCAGGTTAGCCTGGGCAAAACGTTCTCAAGGCCTCCTATCTCAACCAGTAAAATCTCAGCAGAGTGTGGCATGCCTGTCATCCTAGCTACATGGGAAGTATGAGCCATGGGCCATGCTGGTCAGGACATCAGCATGAGTTTTTGTTCAAAAAATGATTGGAATTGTGGCTGAAGTGGTAATGTGCCTGCTGCCTAGCAGAGGTGAGTCCCCAAGTTCAAACTCCAGTAATTTTCTTGCCACCAAGTAAAAAAGTTCTTGGGTTTTTTGTTTTTTGTTTTTTTTACATGTGAAGGTGGCATCTATTTCATGATTAGCTTGTTCCCATGGAGAAGATTGTCCCATGATCTTCTAAAAAGCAAAAAGTTGAAAATGGGACTCAGTAAATTGTGTCTGTCTTCTTCGTCCCATCTGTCCAGTTCTTGTGCTCTTTACTCCATAGGTAGGTCTTTCTTTAGATCTTTATGTGTCCTGCAGTTACAGCTACTGATTCTTACATCTTTAAACAAATATGAGGTGGCTCTACATATATGTCAGTTTCTTCTCAGTGGGGGAACCTAGCCTTTCATTTAGTGGTATATCTCAGCACATGTCCACTTGCTCTGCCTGTGCTGGAGCTTTGGGTCTGCAGCATGGAGCAGCTGCTGGATGTGTGGCCCACAGAGCAGGGTACTCTCCTGGGTTGATTGCCTGGGACATAGGACTCTTCTCCTGCTCCACTTCCCAGAGCTGTAACAGCCTCAGGTCAGCAGAAAGGCTGAAGAAGAACCCTCAGCACCACAGGACACTGTGCCTTTACACACAAACACACACGCACACACACGCACACGCAACGTCTGAAGAATAGAGTTTGACACCATGTGGGTTTGGAGGTAGTTTCTCTTGGCATATTCAGGGTACTGAATAAGTATAACAGTTTATAATACACAGGACAGTCCCCCCTGACAAAGAGGTATCCAGTCCAAAGTTTCAGCAATGAGGTTTAATAACTTTGACCTAGATAGATTCAGAAGTTAGAGGTCGCTCTAGACTAATGCTTAGTGTCTTTCAGAAGAGCCTCTGGCTCTGGGGAAATGTCTAGACATGTTCACACTAGCCCATGTTAGCCCGATCTTTCCCCTCCCAGAAGAGGAAGGCATGAAAAGCTATGGAAGTCTACTTCTTCACATTGTCACTTGATTTAGAGCCAGACTAGGTTATCTTTAATACTAGCCTCAGAGCTGATCTCTGGGGGCTGCTACCAATGTGAAGGTGGCACTGAACTCTATTGAAGGACATTTGCATCATAGATTTATATGGTGCACAACCTCTACAACAGTCAGTTGCCAAATCACCCTGCCTTTCTTCTTTGCATAGTGTCCTGAGGCCTTGTCTTTAGCCTTCTGTTCTGTCATTATGGCCTACCAAGTGCACCGTAGAAAGCAGACACTGAGCCAGATGCTGGCCAGATGGGACTGATTTCTACATTCTGAGCCCACCAAGAGAATGAGACATTTAGATAAATTATTTTAGATGTCAAACAAACATGGGGCCCAAGGCACCAAGTCTGGGGAAGCTCCATAGGGGAGACAGCTTCTTTTGGGGGCGGGGGGGGGGGGAGCGGGGGGTGATTAAACTCAGGGCCAGGGAGACAGCCTTTAGCTTTTTGACTCAAAGCTGGTGCTCTACCACTTGAACCACACCTCTGCTTCCAGCTTTTTGCTGGTTAATTGTAGATGAGTGTCATGTACTTTTTTGTCCTGGCTGGCTTTGAAAACCAAGATCCTCAGATCTCAGCCTCCCGAGGAGCTAGGATTATAGGCATAAGCCTCTGCCTCCCAGTGTTGTGCCAAGTTGCAAGACCACCCCCAAGAAGACCACCGAGATTCAGACACTCCGAAATGCAAAAGCAAGGCAAGGCTTTATTTAACGAGCTGCCAACTCGGGCCTCGTCCTACCCACCGACACAGCGGAGGTTAGGAGGAAGCCCCGAGCTGTGATTACACAGGGCTTATAAAGGCAAAGAACAAGGTTACAACAATCAGCTGTGCAAGCAAGATTAGAACACAGGTACAAATCTAATTGGCTCAGGGTTCGATTCTAAAATGGGGTTCACGTGGTGGGGCCTGACTTCAAAGTCTGGCACCTCATTTCCCCCTTTTTCTTTTTGGTACCTTGGGAGCCAATCATGGCTCCATTCTGTCCATTTCAATGGCTTGCATGTCTAGGGGATGATATAGAGGTAAGGCATGGGCCAGTAGGGCCCAATGTAGTAACCAAAGGGCCTGTCACCATTTCGTACAAGAATAGTCTCTGTACTTCTGTTTTGCATGCCTCTAGTTTATCCTGCCTCATCTTCCCCAAAACAACTCTGGTCCCTTGGTTTTAAAGGGGGGCTGATGGGTGAAGATCATCCATCTTCTGTAACTTCTTCAGGCTGACTCAGGGGCGTAGACCTTACCTAGCCAGGAACCTATAACCTTAGTCTCAGTCTTGAGACGAAGGCAAAGCGGCTGAGTTGGGTGCTTGGAGACCTCCCATGTTCCATCACGGTAGTTGTCATCCAGTGCAAAGGGGTCAGCTGGCCTGGCGTGGAAGCAATGAACCCAAGTGGCGATGCCGTCTAGGGTCCCTTCCACCGTGGTTCTTAGGATTTCAGTCCCCTGGTCTGAATAAATGGGGGTGGGGGGTAGGGACAGAAGCAGAATTATATACATTATTTCAAAAGGAGTAAAGCCAAGCTGATAGGGAGAATTTCTTACTCTAAGCAGAGCAAAAGGAAGGAGTGACACCCAGTCTGCGCCAGTCTCTAAGGCCAGTTTAGTTAAGGTCTCTTTTAGAGTCCGATTCATTCTTTACCTGTCCTGAACTCTGGGGTCTATAAGCACAATGCAATTTCCAATCTGTCCCCAGTGCTATCCTCTCATTTGACAAACTTACCCTTACTAACCATTATCACAGATGACTGGCAAATTCCTGCCCAGTAGACAGACATGGGCATTGGAAAGGCATGCTTATGAACTATTCTTCTAGGACTTCCCGGCTTTAACTTTTGAAAGGCCAACAGTAGTGACTCTAGGATCTGACACCATCTCTGCCATCCAAGCAGCGGCTTACTGCCTCTGGATGCTCCATCACTTTTGTCCCAGGAGGAGTGACTTTCGACTTGGACTCAGGGCCTGAGTGCTGTCCCTCAGCTCTCCAGCTCAAGACTAGCACCATACCACTTTTGAGCTCCACACCACTCCGTTCCCAGCACTCTGCTGGCTGATTAGAGACAAGTCTCTTACAGGGACCTTTCTTTGCCCGGGCTGGCTTCGAACCGCAGATTCAGATCAGTGAGTCTTATAAGGGGCCACTTTACTCCAATTATAAGCAACAAGGTGGTCCACACAGAAGTAGTTTTTAAGCATGCTCTCTTACCTGGAACTTATTAAGGGTCAGTATTAGATCTTGACAAACTTGTAGGAATCACCTGTGCTTCTCTGTGGGCCTGCTGGAAACTGTTACAAAAAAACCTACAAAGAAGCTGGAATGGCAATTAAACATTTTGGTAGCCATAATTCTCCTTTTCTCACTTTGCAATAATTATTTAGGACAATTTTACTTCCAAATTGCTTCCAAAAGGCTACAAAAACAAAACAATTAATACAAAAGGAGGAAAACACACAGGCCTAAGAAAAGCTACGAGTTGGAGATCTCCCAAGCTGGCCCACAACCTCCTACAAGGGTGCAGAAGGAATGGACCCGAGTTGGCCCACAACCTCCTGTAAGAAGGAGTGGACCCGAGTTGGCCCACAACCTCCTGCCAGATAAGCAGAAGGAGCAGACCCAAGTACAAGGTGGGCGGGTTGAGTCTCGTTTAGGAGGCCCTCCAGCCCAAAACCAAACTGACTCACGCCCTACAAGCAAAAGCAAAACAGACAAATTACAGGACAAGACAAATGAACAGTGCTGTTTTCTTACCTTCGGAGTCTGGGATCTCGGGGTCTCTGGGGCTATCCCGGACAAAACCCCAAATGTTGTGCCAAGTTGCAAGACCACCCCCAAGAAGACCACCGAGATTCAGACACTCCGAAATGCAAAAGCAAGGCAAGGCTTTATTTAACGAGCTGCCAACTTGGGCCTCGTCCTACCCACCGACACAGCGGAGGTTAGGAGGAAGCCCCGAGCTGTGATTACACAGGGCTTATAAAGGCAAAGAACAAGGTTACAACAATCAGCTGTGCAAGCAAGATTAGAACACAGGTACAAATCTAATTGGCTCAGGGTTCGATTCTAAAATGGGGTTCACGTGGTGGGGCCTGACTTCAAAGTCTGGCACCTCACCAGCAAGGCAGCTTCTTGAGAGCACTTAGAAAATGTCCAGGTAACAGAGAGAAGCAGTTAGCAGAAAGCAAAGGTATAAAGGGCTCTGGGGCACACCTGGAAGTCAACTAGCTGGCCCCGCCTGTTTTTCAGTCTTGGGGCCAAGTGTGGCTAAGATGGCGGTGCCTAACAACAATGCGCTGCTGCTACAAGTGTCTTTGGTTATAACCCAGAGGCAGTTCGCCCTTGATGGACAGCTCATGCCTCCCTTTCCTGCCGATCTTAGACCTGATTGGTTCCTTATATTAGTGGCACGTACTTCCCCAAGAAACGAGATCCAGGCCATCTGATTGTCCTCCGGTGAGGGAGGGCTGGGTGCGCGCGGCCCGCGGTCGGACCCTTCTCCTTTCTTGGCTCCTCCCGTCGGGGCATGCCTTCCCCGTCTCTCCCTCGGGTTGGAGGAGCTCAAGGGGGCGGGGGGGGGGGGGGGCTAGAGACCCTGACAAAGGGCAAGCGAGATTGAAGGGATTCAGATGGGGAAGTTTCTGTGTGCCCTACTTCACGCCATGAGCTAGCCAAGGCCTTTAATCAAGATAATCTTTCTGAGGAGCAGACGGGACAGATGCAACGTGTCACTGCCATGGCCATTCCAGGGTGCTCTTTCACCCTCTTACCTGAGGCTCTCCCCTCCAGCAGCATGCCTCCTGCCCCTGTGCTTTTGTTTCAACAGCAGCAGGGGAGAGAGATGGTAGGAAATGATCCTGCCCTTGCTGGTGAACCCTGAGACTCATCCTTTTTAGAGTTATTCCTTAGGCTTGTACTTTGCCTGTTTAAGCCCTAGGCTTAGATGCAGACCCTTCTATTTTGTCCTATGAAGTATAGTACTTTACCCTTAACACACATGCACTTTTACATCTGCATATTTTGGCTCTCAGCAATAGCACTTTCTGGCATTTTGAGGGGTATATATTGGGATGAAGATGCTCAGTTGTAGGAATGATTACCATCAGGACTGACATTCTATGACTATATAGGGATGGGGGTCACAGGACATCCCCTAGAACATAGGGATTCCAAAGCAGTAGGCCTTTCCTTCTCATGTCTTTTACCTTTTGACCACCGTGAGCATTTTTGGGTAGCTTGCAAATTCAAATATTTTAAAACATAGGAGAGAGTAGGACCTGGAACAGTAAAAAGGCAGGAGGTATGCTTGATCATTTACCTACATGTGCATACCTAGTCATCTTTCTTTACCTCCAGAAGGATTTGAACTCTTACTATGAATAGCTTTATCAGATCCTAATCTCTTTGGTGAGAAGACTTGAAAATCTTAAGTGTTGATCAGAGAGTTAAGAGCCTCAGATCCTAATCTCAATTTGGTAATTTACTATCTATGTGACCTTGGCCTTAATTAACCTATCTGTGCCTCAAGTACCTCCTGTATAAAGTGGAGGCATCAATAGCACACTATAAGATGTGTGAGGATGAAATGAGTTTATGTGTATTCTACATCATACTTGTCAGAGTTCTAGAACACCCTGAGAAGTGAGGCCTCTACAAATGCCAACATAGGTTTGGGCAGTGACATAGAATATGCTTCGTGGGCAGGCTTCAGCCTCTGCATCTGTCAGTAATTCTGTGTTATCTCTGCAGTTCATGACCAAGAACCCCCACAAGCGCCTGGGCTGTGTGGCCACACAGAATGGGGAGGACGCCATCAAGCAGCACCCATTTTTCAAGGAGATCGACTGGGTGCTCCTGGAACAGAAGAAGATCAAGCCCCCCTTCAAACCCAGAATTGTAAGTGGAGCCCTGCATACCTTCCACTCCACAGGGCAGTGGGTACTTGTACAGCAAGCTGTGCGCCTGGCCTGGGGCATGGCTTACAGACCTGGTGACAAACAGGAGGTTAGGCTTCTCCCTGAGGGAAGGAATCTTAGGCCCAGAGCATGGCCTGCTAAATATATGGGATTCAACAACAGTCACGAGGTGATGGTCTGTGGTGGCCATAGCACAGTGTTTCTTATCTCAGCAGAGGCTCCTTTGTTTATTTCAATCAAAATTTACAAGGAGGCTTCTTCTCTGTCTGGTAGAAATATACAGTTTCTTGATAGATTAATGAGGTGGATTTCTTTGTTTGTTTGATTGATTTTTTTTTAAAGAGGACATTTAAAGAAAAATGTTAATACTACTCGAAATCATGGTATACCACTAGTACAGAGCCACGAAGTCTGGGTGCTGTGTGGGAAGATTAGCCCCAGGGTTCACCTGGGAAAACTGTTCCCTGGGTCCTCTCAAAGCCCCTTCATTACTCACTCCCAGGTGGAATGCAGGGGCTGGGGACATCAAGGATGTGTGACACTCAGAAGTTGGAAAGAGGAACTGAAATGCCATCTGGACTTAACTCTTAAAACAAAGATTGTGTCTTGGCAGTGGCCTTCTACTGGAATGGAGAGAGGGAGAGAGAAGAGGGGGAGGGAAGGTGAGAAAGAAAGACCATGAGAGAGAGCATCAATGACAGTGTCTGTAATGTATGTGGGATGTGTTAATTCTGTTGTTTTGTAGCCCAGTGAGACAATCCATCTCAGACTGAGACTCTGGTAGCCAGCAGGCAGATCCTGGGGAGTTGGAGGGGAGAGTACAACATACAAGTTTATTGGGCAGATGCTGAGTGTTGTGAAGACCTGAGATCATCCAGTCAGCCCTTAATCACCTGAATTCTGTCAGAGGAGTCAGAGGCGTCCAAGAAAATCAGACTCTTCAATCTGATTCTCTTCCCAGCTCCAAGTATAGAAAAGATTCTCCTGGGCTTTGTGGATCCATAGAGAAGAATCCCATTCTCCATGAGGCTTTCTGGGATTAGTGAGAGTACTGTGACCTTAGCATACTACTGGGGGTGACAACCTAGCTGATGGGCATGGTCCAGGCCTCAGCCAATCCCAGATAGACCATCCCTGGATGCTCCATCCAACCACCATTCCTCTTGTACTTTTTCCTTTGAACTACATGTTTTTTTGTTGGCAACATAAACCTGGGATAGACTAGGTATAAGACCCCTTTTGTTTCTTTGTAAACCTCTCCTCTCCTCTCCTCAGACCTACCTCCCCATAGCTCTGACCTCTGCTCCAAGCATGACAAGGGTTTGGTAAATGGGAAAGATTAGGGCATAGGCTGCTTAGGCTGACTGGCCTCTCCGGTACATGTCAGCCTGCGGGGTGGCTGAATGCTAAGGCTCTGTCCATGTCTCAAAGAACAATATTTACTAAGCCCATGTAAAAATGGGGGAAGCAGGTCCCCAGTGGCCTAGCAGAGAGAAAGAAAGGCTTGGATCTATCTGAGGATAAATTTTAATTTAGATTAAATCTAAGCTAATCAACCCCTAGAAAAAGGAGAAATAAAGTTAAGAGTCCCAGCCCAGTGAGGAGGAAATCAATGGCTAGTCAGACATTAACACCATCCTGAGGCTCTGTGTCAACTAAACTACTATAAATTAAACTTGGGGAGCCCCTGCCCCAGAAGGACTGCACTGAGATGGAGTAACAAGCAATCTGCAGTGTATAGGGAGTAGAGGCTCAGGAAGAAGAGTAGATATGGTGATAGGAAGCCCAAAAGTCTATAGAGAGGCCCCTGGAAGAAAGAAAGGGAGAGTCACAAAGGACATTTTAACAGCAATCATGAAGACAAGAGTCTCCCTGGGATATAGCAGGTGACAGGGCCTTGTGGTGAAGGGCCGGGGCCTGGAGTTTTGACTCAAATCCAGTAGATACACAACAGCAAGTGAGGAGAGAGAGGGGAGGTGAACAGTGTACATTAACTCATGGCCCTGCAGGCTGGGGTATAGCCCATCACAGAGGAAACTGGAGTGAGGAAGAATAGGTAGAGGCTGGTGTGTGAACCCCTTTGCTAATGTGCTTACAAGAATCCCTTTGGGGCTATCTCTGGCTGGCCCAAGACAGGGGATCTCATGGACAGATTTCCTGAGAAACAGCAGGAAGAAGTACTTCCCAGTGTCAGGCGGAACTTCCTGGGTCCCTGGAGCACAAGGGATTAGCCTTTCTCTTCCTCCATCTTCTCAACACTACCACCAGAGAGTGAGGAGTAGACCTTGATAACTTCCTTTCCTGGTGGGGGGTGGGGGTGGGGAGAGATTGGAAGCTTCACTATCCCTTGAGAAGATGGCAAAGGAAAAGGAGGATATGGGCCATCCGGAACCTCCCTACATCTGTCTTAGTCAATTTCCTAAAGTCTGCCTTCACCATTTCCATGGAAATTTGACTTCTTTGTATGCCCCGCTCTGTCCTAGACTGCCAGAACTATCCCCCACCCTTGGTGGGGGTCAGGCAGGTTTTATTAGGCTGATTAATTTCAGCTGGGAAGGGACAAAGAGCGCATCTGGGAGAAGGAAGCATGGGACATTGTACAAGAGGTGTTTCTGGTCACACTTTGGCTGAATCACATGGGTCCTTACAGCGATCTCAGCAACAGGTCTTTGGAGGGCTATTTCAACTAGTTAAATACTGGTCACACCTTCATCCTCAAGACCTGAGATTTCTCTCAAGAGAAATATCAAAATCGGGTTTTAGGAGACACCTCCTGTTTAGTTAGCTATCAGAAAGGTGTCCCAGCTTTGACCCTGAAATGGAAATGGCACCAGCCTGACTTGAGACTAGCAAAACAAGCACTAAGTTAAAGTGACTTCAGTGAGAAACTGCATTTCTCAACTCAGAAAGCCTTACAGAACCAGGGTGAAAACTCATACCAGGGTTATCCCCTGGAGCAAGGATGTCCACTTGGTCTACTTAGTTCAGATGGCAGGAGGAAGCAGGTACATCCTTACAATAGGCAAACCACATGAGTACCCACCCACACAAGACCACTGGGGAGACACTGGGAAGCTGAGGCAAATCCCCACTGACGTCCTCCTTCTACTCATGGGAGACCAGCTTTCCTTGGTTTTAAGGAATCATATAATTTGAAGATAGCAGTTCCTGGGAAAGCTGGGAAAGAAAGGACTTTGGCAGAAGGGGAAAGGTGGTTCCAAGCCAGGCATCGGGAAGAAGTCTCAGCTGGCTGTGGTCATAAGGAGATACTGAAAAGGTGTTGACAAGCAAGAGGGGTCAGTACACAAACTCCCATCTTGTGACGGCAGACATCTCCAGTTTGGGCAGATGCTGGGGTATGTGATGGAGATCAGGGCTCCCTCTGTCTGAGGCTAGCTTCACTTGCTCCTGGGCTATCTCCTTTATACCAGAATGCTGTCAGTCTCTAAAACGTGCTCAACAGCAAGTGTTTTACTCCTCAGCTTTGCTGCCAACTGAATCACCTGGGGAATTCTGCTTGTTAGATTCAGGAAGGAACTGGTTTTGTGAGGTAGCTTGTTAAGCATTGGAGATGGGGCTTAGCTTTGCACTCCAGAAGAGTCCAGTGGTAGCTTCTAGGCCTCCCAGACTCCCATCACACAATCAAACCTGCCTCAGCAGGGTTGGTCTCCGCTAGAGTCAGGCCCTGGCTCATACCCACAGGACCAAGAATGCATCAGGAAAATAGCTCTGGGCTTGACTCTATCCCCTGTACAGGAAGCCTTCCCCCTACCACCAGGAAGATATCACCAAGGAGATTGTTCAGATTGGAGTCTGGAATTTGGCCTCTGGTCTGGTTCTATCACATACCTCGACTGGCTGCTGTCCCTCCAGGCTTCTGCCTTCCTGAGGTGTTTTCTGAACTCATATTTCTGCTCCTCTGGTGTCTCCACCTCTCTGTGTCACTCCTGCCCTGATTCCCAGCTATCATGAATGCAACTGAGTTTCCTGCCTTCAAATGGTCACCCCCCCCCCAGACTAACCCCTACCCAGGACACTTCTCAGTGGCCTCAGCTTGAGCATGGACAGTTGCCTCTCATTTGTCCTCCCAGCTGTCATATATATCCTCCTTCCTCTGTGTTCTCTTTTATATTTCTTCTGTCCACCCTTTTATCTACCCCCATGCTGAACTGATTTTCTACAAGTGATATGTCATCACCACCAAACCAAAGCCTTATATCAACGTGTACTCAAATTATTTGGGGGAACTGGCTGGCTGCAGGGGAGCAAGGGCACGCAGTAGGGGTCGTTTGATAGCAGGTATCTGCCACGAATGAGCAGGAGACTAGGAAAATTATCAAGGCTTGTGTCAAGGCTTTTGATACTTGATATAATATCCAAGCATGGAATCTACTGGTCTCTCCCATGATTTACTTCTGAGATGGTAGTGCTATGTAATCACCCCTGAAAGGAGCACATTTAGCTTGTGTGCTACTGGTGGGCTTACCTTGCTCTGGGGCCAAAGGGGGAAGAATGATGTGTTTGTAGGGCCTCATCTGACTTTGCAGATCATGGGGATATTCTGTTCCCTCCTGGCTTCCTCTCGTGTGTCTGTTTCTTGTCCTCCAAAGCATTAGATTCTGAGGTTATGGCTCTCAAGGCTTTCCTCAGTGGAACTGGGGGGACAGTGTAGGAGGAATAGGGCTGCCTCCCCAGAAACCTAGCTGTCCTCAGTGAACACCAAAGATGATGAGGGAAATGCTGGCCAAGTAAACTTCTTTTTGTGTACGTGTTCTCTCTTTTCAAGTTTGCTTCAGTGTGAATGTCCCTCTTTAAGGTAAGGCCTCCAGAGTGGGGATTCTCTCCAGGTAGGTGAGCCCACAGGCCTGGTGACATAGAGGCCCCTTTCAACCTCATGATCCGTCTCCATCCAGCCATTCATGCTGCATGGCAGGACCCCCGAGGGAGGCCCCTCCTGCATGCTCCTGCATGACTGGGCTGTGCTGAGAGGAAACCTGGGAAGTGGGCTTGAGATCCTCACACCTTCACCTACTTAGCAGCCTGAAGAGGAGCTCTGGTGAACAAGCAACCCCTTCCCTTGAAGCTAGCCCACCTGGCCAGGAACTGATAGCTAGGTCTATCCATGATGCTAGAGGCCAGAGGACCATTAGGCGCCATTCTCATCCTCCATCCTGGGGTAGGAGCAGGGTCCTGTAGCCTTTCACTAAGGACCTAGGTCCATGCTGTCGTGACAGCTCTTAGCTTCCAAGAGGGTATAAGCTCCCTCACAATGAGACAGGGCTCTAGGCCAAGGATGGAGGACATGGGAAGATCCAGAAACCTGGGTTATTGGTAGTTGGCTCAGGTGATGGGATGGTACAGTAGATTGGGCACTGGTTTTGATCCCAGAGAAACTTGGAGTGAATAAAATTGCTTTCTTAGGACAGCCATATGATTCTGAGAATTCACTCCACTCTGAACCTCTAGCTTCCTTTTTGTAAAAACCAGTACGAATGCTTCCTTTATAGAATTATGAAATCTAAGTAAGGTGCTGTGTGTCCTTATAACTTCTCCCTGTCAACCAGGTTGCCCCTGACCCAACCTGTTAAAGCCCTCTAAGAACTAAAGAGTGCAAGAACTAGAAATGAAGGAATGTTGTGGATGGTGTGGTATTTGGAGGCTCTTAGATACAGCCATCCAGTTTGACTGGTAGGATCCTGGCATGGTTCACAGTGCCTGACATCCAGAGAGCAGTTTTAGTGGGGAGGAAGACTTCCAGGAGTTTCAGTCTGAGCATGGCTGGCCTGAGCAATATTCTTGTTACGGAGTGGTTGAGGGACCAAGTGTTCAGATAAGATGAAGAGGGCACATGCAGTCAGGTAGCAGCCATTGCAATGCAGAAATGCATCTGAAGGCTAGAAAGGAACATGATTCAGAAATGTGTGGAGAGCCACTTGGGACATATTTCTCAGCCACTGGTCTGAACAGATGGAATATCTTGAAAAGAAAGGACCTACAAGAGGGCGATTCACCCAAAGCCTAGGATTCCTGAGCCTTCTTGCACTTTGAGAGCCCCAAGTTTCCCCACAGTACATCACCCTTTTTCATTCTGTGAACTTGCTTACCACCTTTCCTAC
The DNA here is from genome assembly GCF_023159225.1 of Perognathus longimembris pacificus. Classification (NCBI taxonomy): domain Eukaryota; kingdom Metazoa; phylum Chordata; class Mammalia; order Rodentia; family Heteromyidae; genus Perognathus; species Perognathus longimembris. The sequence continues at coordinate 46,616,288 of NC_063168.1, read as the reverse complement.
CATTGCCTTTATTCTCAGTAGGCTGTGCAGCCCTACGTGCTCCAGCTTTGAAATGGTAGCTGTCACCCATGGTCCGCCATGCCAGTGTGGCAGGCTCCCAGATTGGTCTGAAGCTAAACAGCCATGGTGGAGCACTCTGGACTTCTCACGGGAGAGTTTGTCATCTGAAGATTCTAATTTCAGGAATGTTTCTGTGGTTTGGTTGGGGGATCAGCCAGTACATTGATAGGTCCCCATCTCCACATGCACCCTAGGGAAGCTTCTAGCCTGGGCGTAGTTGGGCATTTCTATTCGTTGAAGTTTTCTCTTTTTTTGTCCCCTTTCTGGCTTGAGTGCTGTTAGGTTGGGATATGCCTTCATGTTCATTGGAGTGGTATTTATTGAACTTAATTTCCTTCTGGCTCACCAGTGTGTAGTAACACACTCAGCCTGCTGAGAACATGGAAGGACTTGCAAAGCTATGTCTGATGGGGAGAGGACCTGGAGAAATCAGGGCCAGCATCTTGGAGAAAGCTGGGAAAGGTTAGGAAGAAAGGAGCACCCGAAGAAAGGTGGCTTCAGACCACTTCTCCTTGACAGGGACTTATTGAGCATGTACCTGGTACCTTCTCTGTAGCCCTGGAGAGGTTGGCTGATGAAAGCAGGAATCCCTTACAATTACCCTCACAGCACCACCTGGAGAAGTTTACAGGGGAGATGACTCTAATCTGAAACACATAGGGAATTGCTGGCAACATGGTAAAAATCCAGGACTTTTTTTTTTTTTTTAACACAGATGCTTATGTGGGAGAGGTGTTTTGAGCCTCACCTCTCAAGGTTGCAAGACAGAGGGTGAGAGGTGGCTTGAAGAAGAGGGCTTTGTCGGGCAAGACAGGCTGGGAACCAGGGTCTTAGTAGTTCTAACTCAGTCTTGCAGAAGATCCTGTTCAGGTGGGGCTGCATTGCTTAGAGGAGCCGTGCCTCTCTGCTCATCTCTGCAGAGAGGGCAAAGGAATTCCTGGCCAGTAGCCAGGAATTTGGGGACATGGGTACTGATATCCCAAGCAACGCTGTTCTGCTTTCTGTCCTTGTGATTTTATTTGGTTGTTTTTTGTTGTTGTTTTCCCTAGAGCGTCACATCAATGGAGTTGTATTCTATGGTGTGTGTGTGTGTGTGTGTGTGTGTGTGTGTGTGTGTGTGTGTGTGTGATGTGTGTGGTGGGTGGGGGGTGTCTTCAGTCAACACCATGCTTATTTTTTGGCTTTTACTATGGAAATTTTCAAGCAAATACTAAAGTACAAAGAGGAGTCTCATGTGCTCCTGTGGCTTGTCCTCGAAGGTCAACAGTTAGGTCAACTGTATTGTTCATCCAAGAAGGGATGGAGTTTCACTACTTTGTTCACCCCCAACATTTTGAAATCTTCTAGCACATACTAGGTGTTTATTTAGTCTCTATTTGCAAATGAATGAAGGAATTCCAGAGAGCTCAGAGATCTCTGTAATATTTGTCCAGAGACTGTTTCTCTCCCAGAACAAGCTCTAAACTCTCTTATCATCCAAGATCCATTTCAGTCGTGCCTGGAAATTTGGGGTGATAGCTTCTGTATTAGGAAACCTAAAATGATTATTGAATGGTGAAAGTGAGTGACCTCATCTTGATGTGAGAAGCACATATTTGAATATTTACAGTTAAACTCTAGACCAAGAGAACTGATCTCTGTCTAGAACATTTTCATAAATAAGGCAAAGGGAGATGCTGGCAAGTGGAGAAACATGGTCTTTACCAGGAGCAGACTGGAAAGCTTCCCTTTTGGGTACCTAAAATATCCCTGGAAGAGCTAAATCCCAACAGCTGTTAGCCATGACACTGCTTTGCAAAACTAATACATGAAAATGGTCTCCACAACTAGCAGCAGCAGGAGACGAGGTCTGCCACTGCTTCCTGCTACCAGCAGGAGACACAGACAGGTAACTCCTGGCGTCTCACTGGCCTTGGGTCTTGCCATCACTTGTACTGCCATATTCCTGCAGAGCCCAGCTCAGCAAGTCCAGGCTCCAGGGAAGACATGGCAGTAAGGGTACTGCCTCAATGTCTTCCATGGATATCCACACAGATATCATGTTTATGTTCAGTCCCTGGCCCCCCTGTATCATACTGTCCTATATAAGGGTCCACCCAGTAATGGGTTACCAAATCAGTTTAGTGGCACCGAGGTTAGGTGCCCTGGCCTGACACAGAAATACTTGTCAACCCTTGCTGTAAGGGATAGGACTTCAAGTTAAGAAGGGGTGCTTTAGATTCTTCAGTTTTGCTAGAAATGACTGAACCATCAAATTTAGTAGTAGAAGGAGTTTTGGATATCATCTCAAAAGTTCCTCCTCTAACCAATGGAAAGTGAAGAACACATTTACTGCTTTGTGTGGGAGCGGAAGCCACTACCAAGGACTTGTATCTGAGACCTCTCCTTCTGTAGTCTTCCAGTCCCACACTGCCTTCCAACTAAACCTTTAGTCCTGAAGTTCTGTTGGAAGAGCAGCATTTGGTCACAACCTGCCCCATCCCCTGTGATGCAGGTCCTTGACAGCTGGTCTGTGGAGTGCAATGAGTTCACATTTGTAATGGTTGGAACTGCCTTGATGGCTGAAATGCTGGGTGTAAGACAGGGGAGCTGTTAGCTAATAACCAGAAAGTGAGTCTGTTTTTCTTATCTTTTCCAAAGTGAATCTCCAAATGGAATTTGAAAAATTCATACATATATACATATATGTATATACACACATATACATTACACATATATATGTGTGTTTGTATGTGTATATGTATATAGCATATACGTGTGTATGTGCATAATATATGTGTGTTTCATATATGTGAAATATATTTGATAGGTATATATGAATTTCCACATTAGTAAAGAATAACAGGCAGGAGGGAGAGAAAGGAAATGATTGAATTCCATTGCACAGCTGAGCTGACAGAATTTAGCTGTAGTTAATTGTTCAGAAGTCCTGGTGGTCCCTGACGAGCCAGCCGGCAGTGAATGGGAGTCCTGACTGAGGGCGGCGAGGATTAAGGAAAAGGAAAAATACAAGACAAGAGAAAAAAGACAAGAGGCAAAAATGGGGTACGGGAGGTCTGCATCTCGAGATTGAAACTCAAGACTGCAGCCAAGTTTATTTTTAACTCCCAGTTTATATGCACTTTTGGAACCAGGGAATAGCATAGGGTTGTTAAAATTCAAGAACACAAAGAGGCTTTGAAGTTTACAACATTTGATTACAGTAAACACAGGACAAGGTTGATTAACATAGGAATCTACTCCAGCGGACAAAGCAAGGTGTGGACATAGCAAGGTGCGGACATAGCAAAGCAATTCCGGATAGTGGCTGTGAACAAATGTCCTTGCATCTAGCATATCCTGGCGGTAACAGCACAGCCAGAGGTGAGAATGAATTTAGCTGCAAGTTTGGCTCTGGACATTCTGGCGACATCGACACAGCCAGAGGTCAGGATGAGCTTAGCTGCTAGCTCGGCTCCTGACAGTGGTCTGGAGGGAACTGAGAAAATTTGGTCCATTTAAAAATATATTGGTTTATATCTTTTATGGCGAGAGATGTTGAATATTTCTTCATGCATCTATTGGCCCTTCTTATTTCTTATTCAGAGAAGTCTCTCTATAAGTCTCTAGCCCACTTATTAATAGGGTTGTTGTTTCTTTGAGGGTTTGTTTTGAGGAGGTTTAATTTTTTGAGCTCTAAGTATATTTTAGATATGAGGCCCTTATATGTTGTATAGCTAATGAAGATCTTCTCCCATTCTGTGGGCTTTTCTATTTATCTTGCTAGTTATATCCTTTGTCATGCAGACACTTTTCAGTTTGAGGTAATCCCATTTATCCAGCCTATTTTTTATTTGCTGTGTTTCTGGATCTTTATTTAGGAAGTTTTGACCTGTACCAAGAAACTCTAGTTTTTCCCCTATCCCTTCCTATAATATTTCAGGGTATCTGGTCTTACTTCGAGGTCTTTTATCAATTTGGAATTGATTCTGGTACAGAGTGATACATAAGGATCTAACTTGAGTTTTCTGCACATGTATAGCCAATTCTGCCAGCATTCTTTGTTGAAGAGGCTGCCTTTCTTCAATCCTGTGTTTTTGCCTCCCTTACCAAAGATTAGATGACTATAGGTCTGTGGGTTCATTTCTGAGTCTTCAATTCTATTCCTCAGGCCTGTTCATGTGCCAGTACCAAGCTGTTTTATAACTACCAAGTTAGAATGACCATTATGAAGAAAACTAATAATAATAGATGCTGGCTGGTGATGTGGCCAAAAGGGAATACAACTACATTGTTGGTGGGAATGTAAAGTTGTTCAGCCATTCTGGAAAGCAGTATGGAGGTTCCTCAAAAGACTAAACATAGAGCCTCCCTATGACCCAGCAGTCCCACTCCTGGGCATTTACCAAATGGCCACAAGCCAGCCCACACTAATGCCACCAGCACAACGATGTTCACTCCAGCATTATTTACCATAGCTAAGATATAGAATCAACCCAGATGCCCCTCCGTGGATTAATGAATCAAGAAAAAATGGTATATATACACAATGGAATTCTATGCTTCCATTAGAAAGAATGGCATTGCCCCTTTCATAAGGAAATGCAAAGACTTGGAAAACAATTATGTTAAATGAAGTAAGCCAGACCCAAAGAAACACAGGATGCATGCTTTCCCTCATTTGTAATAACTAGAATATGACTCTGAATCTACAATTTTTTTTTTTTTTGCCAGTCCTGGGCCTTGGACTCAGGGCCTGAGCACTGTCCCTGGCTTCTTCTTGCTCAAGGCTAGCACTCTGCCACTTGAGCCACAGTGCCACTTCTGGCCGTTTTCTGTGTATGTGGTGCTGGGGAATCGAACCCAGGGCCTCATGTATACAAGGCAAGCACTCTTGCCACTAGGCCATATCCCCAGCCCCTGAATCTACAAATTAATCCTATAGTAAAAGATAAATAATTACACTTGGACATAATTAAATGGCATTCTAAGCATTCAGACACTGAGAACAAAGGAGGATATTCTTAGGAAAGGATCACAGTGAGTCAATAGCTATGTGCATATGTGTATATAAAATGATGCTTATTGAAATGAACTCCAAGAAATAGAAACAAGAGGTTTTCTATTGTGCTGTTTGTAGTTATTTCTTTTTTTTCTCTCTCTCTCCTTTAGTTTATTCCCTGTTGTCACTGTTTTTTATTTCTGTACCCTGTGTCTTGTATGTAAGTTTAGCTGATTTGGAGAAGGGAAGAGGAATCACAGAAACAGTGGGACAAAGGCTAAACCAATTCAACAATGATACTCACTAGACACTATGTTGGAAATGAACTTTACAACTTGGGGTGGGGGAGTTAATGGGAGGAAATGAGGGAGGGGTAATACTGTTCAAGAAAAAGTGTGCTCATTACCTTACTTATGTAACTGTAACCCCTCTGTACATCAACTTTACACACACACACACACACACACACACACACACACACACACGCATAAAGACTGCCTGGGGAACAACGAACAGCTCAGCAAGGCCTCTGTCTGAGGCTGTTAGCTCCCCTGTTTGCAGATTAGTCTCCATGAGATGTCTAGCAAACAACTGACTTTCCATTTTAGTTGCAGTGAGCTTGCAAGGTAAATGGGTCTTCATTTATTTTGCCCTAACATGGAAGTAACTTTGCTAAATAGAGGTAGAGTAGAGGTCACAATGATAATGCAACCTGTTCAGCTAGGTGGATCTTTTTTTTTTTTTTTTTTTTAAGAAGAAGATGATGAGTTGACAATATTTGACAACCAGGAGATTGGCTGTGAAAAGGCAGGAGATTGAAATTTCTCAGCAATTCAGATCTGGGTCCTAGGTCTGTGCCCTTGACAGGCAACACTTTGCACCAGAGGAGAGACACACATCCCTAACACATCCTCTGACTGTGCCCCCCGCCCCAGACTCCCAACACAATTGTGCCAGGCACACACATACCCATCGTAGGAAAGGGAGATTTTGCCATCAGTCAGTACTGCTCTAAGTCAAATCCCTCTTCTTCTGTTCCTTATCTTGCTTTTCTTGTTCTTCTTATCTGGCTTTAATCCAGAAATTTAAAGATTGTCCAGTAGGATATACAAAATCCATACCATGAATGTCATGTCAATAAGAAAAATATGTTCTTTTGAGTGGTCACAGGTTTGGCTTTTTGCTTCTTGTGAAGATTGGCTAGTCCTATATGTAGTGCAGCACCTGGGAGATGAAAGCACACAGGTTGCCCAGATTATTCTGTGAACTAAGACCTAGTAGAAACTTCTCACAAGCATCTGTCTCAAAGATAGTGCTGATTGCTTTAACCCTGTCGTACTGAGAAGGAAGACATGTATATAAGTTACATTTGCTCTAAAACATCTACTCTCACCACTTCAATGTATTATTTCATTTAATTCTTAAAACAGCTATATAGAGAGGACTACTAACATTTCTGTCTTATGGATGAGGGAATAGAGACACAGGGAGACCACATAAAAGCCACAAAGGTCTAGAGAATCAGGAAGGAAACTCAAGTGGCTGGGCTGTGGAAATGAAGGCTAAGTCACTAAGCTAGACTTCCTCTCAGATGATTGTATTTACATATACCAATGTGATTTGCCAGTGAGTTCTCAGATGTACCAGTTTTATAACAATCAATATAAACTATGGAAGGAACAGAACTGAAAATGAATGCCATTGTGTAGCATGAAAGGAAGTTAAATCCAGAATAATTATAATAGAATAATAGAAAGACATTAAAATGACTTTTACAAACTGATAAGAAAAATAAAGAGATCCACTGCTCCTTTACATGGACTCAACCAGGCCAGATATCTCAGTTACAGAGCATTAAAAAAAAATTCAGAGACCTGGAGCCCTGGACATTCCGGTTCTGGGACAGGGCTCAAGTGTGTCTCTTTTGGATACACAGCCAGGTTTTCTTGTGAACCTTGAGTATAAATAAATGACTAAGGGCTGGAGACATAGGTCAGTAGTAAATCATTTCCCCATCATGTTCAATCTCCACACTACACACACACACACAAACACACACACACCCCATGCGCACACACACACACACACACACACACACAGAGAATATATAGATAGGAAAACTCAAGATTTTTTGTTATTTTCCCTTCAACTCCCCCTCCAAAAGAGAAATATCATTGAAATACAGTAATTAGGGTAAAAAATCACTTAAAGGTATTTGGAACCCAAAAGAGATGAATTAATTAATTACATTTAATTAAAGCTCATCTAGGGAGTTCTAAGAATGGTTCATGCCCAGGCCAAATCTCAAAGCAATTACATAGGCTCTCTGGGGATAGAGCAGCATCAGTATGGTAGTTCTTTGCAGTGCCACCCCCAGGCATTTCCCCTGTGTTGCTGAGATTGAGAGCATCTTTGCTAGGCACCGGTTGCTTTAGAACCTGACATGTCTCCTACAGTATTGGTAATTTGGATATGCGAGCAGTTTCAGTGGTGCAAATGGTTAGTGTGCAGTAACTATATAAATATGACAGAATAGAGCATTAAAGCCAAATGATTGGAGACAGACAAATCATCTCCCAACATTTAGAAAAATGGAAAAGGTGGACTTGGGATTATGTTGAAAGGGATAACACTAAAGTGAGTATCTAGAAGTTATCATTAAAATTAGTTTATGGGGCTGGGATGTAGCTCAGTGGCAAAGCACTTGCCTAGCAAGTGCAACGTCCTGGGTTCGATCCCCAGTACCAAAAAAGAAAACACACACACACACAAAAATTAGTTTATGGATGTTTAGGGGGTAACCACTGTGGGGACAATTAATTTTACAGCTAGCATAGAAATGTGGGAGAAATTTGTATTTTCTTCCAGCTAACCTCATCACATCCTTATAAGTAGGATAGGCTGCTGGAAGTTCAGTGTGATTAACCACAGCTCACAAAGTCAGCCAGTTCTGTCCCAAACAATATTTTTTAGAGGTAGGCATGTCATCCATTTGCAGAATGACAAAGAAGAAAGATAAAGGATGTGGCATCCAAGACAGATGGGATTTAAAATGACACCTGTATATTATTTTGGAGTTTTCCTGAGTTTTACCCACATGTCCTTAGAGCAGTCTGAAAGTGGAGTCTGTGTGCTATGATGACTTTCTAAATAAGTAGCTAAGTGGTGAGTTACAGAATCATTCTTTATGACGATTTTTCATAGGCTAGAAATCTGTCCCAAAGTTAAAAGGCAAGGCTATGTGTAGAGGGTTACATTTGAATTGAAAATAAAATAATTAATTGGAGAAAAACAAGACTTGTTTCTTAGGACTGCAGTCAGCAAGTACTATAACATGGATGTCTTATAGCATAGGGAATTTCTTCTGGGGACTGGAAGTCAGAGGTGGTGGTGTCAGCAGTGCCATGCTCACCTCTTCCAGCTGCTGGTAACCTGGAATGTGCCTTGGTTGGTGGAGCCAAACTCCATTCTTCATCTGGCATTCTCCCAGTGTTTGGTCAACAAATCACTTTTCTGTTTAACTTGTCCAGAATCAGCTTCTGTTGTTCAAAACTAAGCATCATGAGGAATGCAGACAATAAAGCTTTGCCCAGTTTTCACAATGTAAGAGTGGTATGGAAGAGCAATGTTATAATGCTGTTGATTGGCGTAAATAGTCCCTTGACACTAATCCTGGGAAGCAAGTCTGTCTCTGGGCCCAATTTTCTCCTCAATGTGACCCCAGTCACATTGCACTGGGGCTCACCCTAATGTAATCATCTCTTCTTCATTTGATCATATCCAAGAGACCTTATTTCCTTCTACATTTGGTTACATTCTAAGGTACTGGGGGTTGGAGCCTCATTTATCTTTTTAAGGCCACACAACCCAATCTATAGCATAGTTAGGCTAAGATAACATCCTTGTTTTATCTCAGCCACTTAAGTGATAAGGCATTGATCTTATCTTAATATCCATTTAATGTAGGGTTTCAATGGAGTAATGGTAATGCCACAGCACTTGGCATTGTTCAGACTACAGAGTTCGGAACTGAGAAGTCAGTTCCAAAAGAAGAAGATGAAAAAGACAATAGGGCACTCAAAGGACTCATGGACTAAGTTAGGTGCTATGAAAATCCCATAGGCAGCCCAGGGCAGGGTGAATTCTGTATGTTTTGCCCTGTTCTCCATGAAGAAATCTGAGAGTATGAACAATTCTTGGTTAATGAAATTATATAGGAAGAGAAGGGATAGAGGATTATGTTTAGAGAAATCACGGAGTTAATTTTAAATTCTCTCCTAAACTTTATTTTTGCTAGACAGGGCCCTAGGCAGTGATATATTTGTTTTTTGTTGTTGTTTTTTTTTTCATTTAAATTCACTCACTATGCCTATAAACATATGCACATACAATCTACTGATTAGAATCTATGAGTAAAGAGAACATATATTTGTGTGTAAATAAAGATTCAGGCAATGGTCAGCCCTCTAGTGCTTTAAATTCTTGTGTTTTCTTATAGAATGTATATAAAAGTGAAAAGTAGAGCTTAGATAAGAGTAGTGGCATTTTAAAGCTAGGAGGAATTTGGCAACTGAAACAATGTAATTTCAAGCAAATGAAGTATTTTCTCTGCCTGCTTAGCAGTGGATTCCTGAAGGACTGGGAGAGGGGAATTTGATGTACAGGAGGTATTAGAAGGGATCTGTGTGTGGTCACATTAGAACCCATACATAGCTGTATTCCCAGCACTCTGTAAATTGAAACAGTAGGATCGTGAGTTTGAGGCCAAGCTAGGCTACATAGAGAGATCCAGGAAGGAAAGAAGGGAGGGAGGAAAGAGAAAGAGAAGGGAGGGACGTGGTGAAGGAGGGAAAGAAAAGCAAAGAATGAGAGGAAAGGAAAAGAAGGAAGGGAAGGGAAGGGAACCTGAAGGGGCCAAATTCAGGGACCAGACAAAGCAGGGAACTGGAAGGAAGGCAAGGGAAGAGGAGGTTTGTGTCAGGGAAACTTTAAAAGAACCTAGGAGGAAGCTGGCATTTTGGAGACCGTATAGAGGTAGCATGTCCCCCACCACACACTTTCATCTATACCCAGGCAGCATAGAACCCCACTGGGGGACATTTGACTTTCTGTGTCTTTGTCATAGCTCATAACAGTCAGAAAGGAAGAGGATGCCAGGGACCAGCAAGACAGTCACATGGGAGCAAGCCCCATGACACAGCCCATCACAACACAGTCACAATGATCAGATAGCATTCAAGAGCAAACATCCCTGGCTCTGAGAGCTCCTGTTTGTGGTTGCATACAGGGCTGGGAGAGAATCACACCAACCAGACAGCAAACAAGCATGTGCTGCTTGCTGCCCATCTTGATGCTGATGGCTAAACAGAGTCTCTGCGGAGCCACCAGGCATGATGGATAAAGCAGGCCTGGGGCCTCTGCTTTTGGGATATACTCTCAGAGGGTTGTGGGGGAGTTTGAAAGTTTTCCTATGTCCCTTTCCCCTCACTGCAGACATCTCAAAAACACATCCCCCCACCTACCTTCCATATCAGGCTCAGAGCCCTCAAGTCTAAGACCTTATTTCTGAAGGGATGCCAGGAACAATGGAACATTCTCTCCTAATGTCAAGCATGAGGATCAAGGACATACCCACCAAGTCCCTAAACACATCTATCTCGATGGAATTCTCCCAAAACTTGATTATAATTGTTCTTGTTTCTATATTGTACCAGCAATTAGAGAACTCTGTGCCCTCAAGCACTGAGAAAAAGAGCCCATTAATTAGGAGAAATCTCCTGTTTTGCAGGGCCCCTGGGGCACAGTGCTGGTCTAGGCTCTCTAACTCTAAACTCTTCATGAGTCAGACCTCAGCCCCTCCCTACTCCTGCCTCAAATTCTCCAAATGACAAACCTCTCTGGCAGGATAGCAATCACTGGCCCTGAACCCTGGTCACTTTGCTGGCTCTGGATAGAGCAACAACAAATGAGGTACATTCCTTCCTTTCTTCTAGCAGATCGCTGCAAGTGTTAGTCCACAGGGCATTGTGCTAAGGGCTGGGGACGGAGTGGTGAATTCCATCAGGCCCCCACTTGCATGAGGCTCACAGGTCAGGTGAAAGAGGGTATGTGATGTTAGGAGTGATGGTGGTTCAAACCATTCTCCAATGAGAAGGATTCCCTGAAAGAAGAGAATCCACACTTGGGGAGGAAAAGGGATGTGAGGCAGAAAGCAAAGAGGAGAGAAGGCACCTGGGAGAGGCTTACCTGTGCAAAATCTGGAGGGAGGAAGCCTATGAGCATGGAGCACCCTGTGCTTCACAGGGCTGGGGGGAGATGAAGTCAGGGGAGTAGACAGGGATATGATCCGAAGGCCTCAGGAGTGAGTTCGTACAGCAGCTCAGGACATGGTCCCAAGAATGCCATGGAAGAGAACAGTTACTGGAGGAAGCACTGAGTTTTGACTCTGGAGGCATACAAATTCATATAAGGAATCTTATAAGCTGGCGCCAGAAGCTCATCAATCAAGGCACATCAATCACGTAGACTGTGCTGGGTACCACACCCAACAGGCACATGATATGTGTCTACCGTATACAAGCACCAAGGTTTGGAGCAGAACTTGCAGTCACCAGTTCCCTACTCTCATTGGGCTTTTTGTTGAGGACAGGGCCTCACTTTACAGAGGTCATGTAAGTGTCATGTAAGTGGGGATGGGGAGTGATAGGCAGTGCTAGGAGGAGAGTTCAGCCAGTGACCTAACGCCCCCTCTCTACAGTCTCCCTGAGTATGGCCCAAAGGTGAGGGGAAAAAACATCACAGAGGAGGAAAAAGGTAAAGAGTCAGAATGGTGTTCTCCATATCCAGTGTCATCTTTCAGACTGGCAGTGCAGCTAGGAGGCTGTTTGGGCATCCCGGGAGAAGTAAGGCTGACAGAGGACCCAAATACATTGACTCTGAGAATTTCCTCCCCAGAACCTAAGTGGCAAGTCTCCAGGCTGCTCTAAGAGGGAGGGCAAAGCACTTTGTGAAATGAAGTCTCAGGATGATATAACCTCAGTTCTTTCTAAATTAAGAGATGCTATGCTGCCAGTATGTCAGCGAGAGGGAACAAAGTTTCTCAGGCTCTAATGTGAATAGTCAGGAGGCATACCCCTATGGGGATGCTGGCTATTTAAATTGGAAATTAGTAACTGCCTGGGTTGGAGATGTAGCTTGGTGGTAGAGTGCTTGCCTAGTGTGCCTGAAGCCCTGAGTTTGATTCCCAACACTGTTCTGCTCCAGGCATAGTAGATACCCCTCAGTTGTCCTTTAGAATGATGCTCTTGTGCTTCCCAAATTCTTGCCAGGGCCTCTTCAGCCCCTCTTCCTGCTAGGCTCTCTTCACTGAACACAGCAGGCCCATATTATATAGTCCTCCTTATTCTTCTGCTCCCTGAGCCCTTCCCTCCTTCAACAGTTGTGTTACCAGACATGTATTAGGCCTGTAATCTTAGTGTGGGAAGCAGAGATCAGGAGATTGTGATGGGAAGCTAACCTGAGCATAAAAGTTCATGAGAGTCCATTTCAATGAATGACTGGATGCTACAGTAGACATCTTTTTCCCAGCTACTGGGGAGGGGGCATCCTGGCTTGGAGGGGGCATTGGCGTGCATTTGTTACCCCCAGTAAGACCAAGGAAGCACAAGTAGAAAGACTGAAAGCCCAGGCCTACCCAGACATAAAATGAGACCCTGCCTTGGAACAAACAAGGTTAAAAAAGGTGGAGGGGCTAGAGACATGGCTCAAGTGTATAGTACCTGCCTAGCAAGCAAAAAGCCCTGAATTCAATCTCTAGTACTGTCAAAAAAATTTTTTTAAGTGTCACCACACCCTTTCCCCCCAGCCAACACCCTCCCATAGCCAGCATGTATGGTGGTGAGGAGAGGCTTTGTTTTGTTGTTCCTCTCTGAAGTGGCTCTCGGCCCCTGGCCTCCTTTTTCCTCTGGTGCTTTATTTACATCCTGGAGAACAACTAGTCCTGTCCAGGGTCAGCCGTTCTGGCAGAGACCACCAAGCCACTCCTGAGCTTTCCATTTCAAGGGGCAACACAGACATTCTGCACCTACAAGTCACATTGCTGGATATTCCTTGGATTTTCTTGTCTCCCCTCTGTCCTCCTCCCATGGTCTCTGAGACCTGAATTAGGCAATGCAGACTCAGAGAGAGGACACCAAGCAGGGCTGACAGTGTTGAGGGGTCTGAAAGCATAGCTCATCTCTGCTGTGTGTCACCCATGATTCTCTTCCATCTGAGCCATTTAAAAACTGACCCCCTGCGTATTCCCCAACCCAAGCTTCTCACACTCTCCCTGATCCACAGAGCTCTCAAACTATGTTTACACCATTGTGCCAGGTCTTTTGGGCTTTATTGTAGCCTGATGGCTTTTCCTAACTATGTCCTGCTTGACTTTGACCCTTGTTTGTAGATCTCATCCCATGTCTCCAGTTGTCCCTATTTCCAGACCTTCCATACCACGGTAGGCATGCTGAGACCTGGATTTGAGTTCTGGCTCTGCTCCTTCTTAGTCAGGTGATGCTAGCCAAGCCCCCAAATCTCTTTGAGCCAGTTTCCTCTGCTAGAAAATCAGGATCCTGTTCCAAGGATCAAATGAGGGAATGAAGATGCTCCGGAAACCCTAAGGCAGCACCTCCCAAACTATACTATGCATATTTCTACACTAAGGAGAGGTTGTTTATAAGTTATGCAGGGGGGAACCATTTTATGTCAAGTTTAAAGAACACTATGTTAATTTGCTCCTGTACATGGCACATATCCAAGAACAGAATAGAAAAATACAGCTTTGTCTCAAAGCTATGTTTTTATTTCATGGAGTACCTACTAACACCATTTATGTATTAATATTGTTTTTCCTAAAAATAGTAACAGTCTTTCCATAAAATCACCCAGGTCACTCATCGTAGGTAGTGCAGTTAATTGGTATCTGGAAGGCACTGCTGGAGTGCCTCCAACCTTCCCACCACAGGGCTTTGTGCTGAGGGGACATGGGCATTGAAGGTTTTGGCAGTTGGAACACAGCCTCACCTCCCAGCAGCCCCAGGCTGGACTCTGCCCCAGGCAGCTTGGCAAACCCACTGTCCTGTGTAGACATCTTTTGTGTTTCAGGCCCCTGCCTTTGTCCCATCTTTCTCCCCATAAGGTGCCTTCCTCCCATCTCTACTAACACAAGGGTAGCCTGTTCTTCGGTCTTTAACCAAGCCCTTACTTCTCTGTGCATTGTGTCCTAGACAGGAATACCACTTCCCCAACTTAGCTGCAAGGGCCTAAATACAGAGAACATTATTTACACTTCTAGAAACTAGGATTTGCATGTGGGTTGCTTGACTGCTTCTCTACAAACCTAGTGACTGTAAACCACACCATTCGACTTGGCTTCCAGCTGGGTGTGAATCCTTCTCAGCTAGGAGATGAGCAATGGGTTTGCTCACTTCTTTGGACATACATTTACTTACTGCCCGGAGGAGAGGGGTGGGGAGAACTGCTGGAAACCCAAGGTTGAATAAAAACAAGTTCATGGTCCAAACAGAATTATTAACACAATACAGCAAGACTGACTTGTCATAGTAAGTGCTGGGTGTAATAACAGCAAAAACCGTGGGGGCACATAATAAGGTCATACAGGTGGGGGTTGGGGCAGGCTCCCCAGAAGATAATTCAGCCTTCATCCCATCCTCTTATGTAGATTGCAGACATGGCACAGGTATGGAGTGGAGTCTCCCCTAGCGAGGAAGGAATCCTGGAAACTGTGGGTAGCAAATTCAAGTTTGTGCCCTGGTCACAGGGAAGAAGGTATTGATGGAGCGCCGAAGTTAGGCAGAGGCTATAAGAGTATGAATTAGAAGCTATGTGTTTCACTCTCCCCAGATATACATATGTGCACACTTACACATACACACACGCACAGCCTATGGGAATCCCACTTCCCTGCTTTTCCATCATACCCACACACCCCTTCTTCCTTCTCACCTTAAACTCATTCTTCCTTTCCTCCTCTATCACTTCCCAGACCTGGGGCCATCCATCGTTACCTCATTGGCACAGCTTTGTGTCTCCTCCCAAGTAGCTAGAGGCCCACTTTGGTGAGAGGCTGGTCACCTTGATGCCTACTCCCTATGGGGGGGCCCCCAGGAGGGAGGTCAGCCTTGATTCAGTGCTTTCTCTTCCTCCCCACAGAAAACCAAAAGAGATGTCAATAACTTTGACCAAGACTTTACCCGAGAAGAACCAGTTCTCACACTTGTGGATGAAGCAATTGTGAAGCAGATCAACCAGGAAGAATTCAAAGGCTTCTCCTACTTTGGCGAGGACCTGATGCCCTGAGAAGCCATGCCAGCTGGACTTCGCTGATGCTGCAAGGGGGTTGCTGAGAAGATCCTGTGTTGCAGAGACTCAGAAGGTCTTGAACTCCTCCTCCTCCTCCCCGGAGTCCCAGTCCCATTCCACTCTATTTATTGCATTCCCTTACCCCAGGCCACCACTTCCCCTACCTTCCTGGTGACTAGAAGGCACTCTTGGGTCTTGCCTCATCAAAAACATAGACTCAAGTTGGGTCAGCAGGTAGCTGTGCACACTGCCGTGTTTGGACTGTCCATCCACAAGCCTGGTCCTCACTCTTGGGGCTCTTGGCTATGCAGCAACTTCAGTTCTTTTACCACAAAGAAATTTAAAAAAAAAAAAACTAATTCAACAAGAAGACTCTTGACTCTGCCAGTGGATATAGAATCCTGACACCTCTTGCTTCTCATCCATCCTGTCTTGGGGGCTAGCACCCTTGCCCTTCTTCCCAGGAGAAGACTGATAACTTCTTCCACATGAGGAGAGGTACTTTGAGGTGTGCCTTGGATGGAATGAGCCTAAGAGATGCAACAGACTGGCTAGCTGTGTTGTGTCAGTGTGCTTGGGAATGGCACATTCTTGCTTGCTTTGGTTTTCGCTTTTGAGCATGCCAAAGTCTTACACGTTTGCATCTCATGGAAGAAATCATTCTTTGTGGGAGAAAATTTTTGATTTTGAACTCTGTTAACATTTGAAAAATGAGTTACCAAATTTGCTTTCTAATTGGCACAATGATAGCAATTTGAACATGAATACAGGTATATATTAAAGGGCTAATGTACAGTGAGAATCTAGTCATTCAGGGTCTATGCTGTCAAAGCTTTAGTGACACATGGGAGCTATGTGAATCAAAAGCAAAGAAGGCAAGGAATGCTCATCATTATTAAAGTTCTACCTTGACACCAAAACCACCACAGCCATGACCAACACCCTGAGATCATAGCAAAACTCAGCTCCCAAAGTTTCTTTCCAGTTCCATCCTAAATTCCCAGCATAAATGCTATTTATTTTCTGCAGCATTGTGTTATATTTTTGTGCACTTCTACAAAATGGTAGTACTACTGTGTTGTGTTTTTTAGACATTAAACATGTAAAGTTAACTATGAATCTGTTTTGGGAACAAGAGGACTGAAAGTCAACATGGGCTAGGCAGAAGGTGTCAGGAGACCGAAGAGCAATTGGTTAAAAACCTTGACAAAGTGACATGATGTGCCCAGAGTTTTATTTCTGCGTGATATGCGATAGCAACTCATGTGGACACTATTTAATTGATGTGATCTTACCTCCTGTAGCTATGCTAACAGTGTTATATTCTTTGATTTCCAAGGATTCTCTGTGGCTTTGTGTATATGTTTCCCAGAGGTCATTTGGTTACCTATTTTATTGAATTGATCTAGCAGGGAATGGAATCCATTCCAGCTGTTGCACGTGGATTTCCCAGCTACCCCTAAATATATATATATACTTGTGAGTGGCGAAGTGGCACTAATGAAGCTTTTTGCCTTTTGTACATTTGAGATTTTTTTTTGTATATAGTGTTTGCTGCAAGGCCTGTGGAATTCATTCATTGAATATAAAGGTATCAACTGCTGCATGTTCAGGCATATTATAAAACTTTAGTCTATGAAAGAGTAATTATTAAAATGTCCAGGTGCAATACTCTATAAGTGTATTGATTCAAGTTACCGAGAGTTAGCTGTGTTCATTCTCTTTTTTTTAGAAGGAGGAAATCCTTTATATTGTTTATTTCATTTTGGTTTAAAGAATGTCAACATTTATTAAGCTATATTAAGTCTCACATATAGTTCTCCTATGCTCTATTAGCCTTGATAGAGATAGGAGAAACTAAGGAATGTTCTCAATGGTGGTTTCAAAGCTTGGATAGTACTGTTTTGAGCCCATAGCAAGTGTGTCCCTTATTTGCATCTGGCTGGGCACACAGCCTTTGTTAGTAATGATGACATTTAGTTCTCTTTTGCTTTTATTTTTTAAAAACTCAGGTGTAACTATTACTGTCCTTTTAGTGATTGCGATGATTAAATATTATGCTGTATCATCCATGTGTTTGGCATACCAGTGAAGTGATGAACATTAATTTCTCTTCGGTAACTTGACATACTGAGGGCAGACTATCTTCTGGAGCGGAGTACAAGCACAGAAACATCTTCATGGTGGCATCATCTCATTTTTTAGAAAGACGTGACAATATACCCATCTTTCTCATGCACAACTTCTCTCTCTTCTCTCTCTCTCTCTTCCTCTCTCTCTCTCTTTCTCCCTCTCTCCCTCTCCTGCTTTCTTCAAAGTTAGAAACTTTGGACAAGCAAGTCAGATCTACCTGCAATGCCCAGTGGCCTTGTCCAAGGCTAGGTGATATTTTCCTGGTGGCAGGAATTAGGTCCTTACTCTGGGACAACTGACATGTTTGCTAGAAGATCAAACAATACATTTCACCAGCAGCTCTAGGCAATCGGGGCTCTCTCTCTTTTAGCACCCAAAGCCTGGTTGACCCGGATACCTCCAGCTGATAAAAGTTCTTACATAGAAAGATGTAAATCTATCCGTAGAGACCTACAGAAAAAGGCTTGTGTTCTCCTTGGGTGTACATTGTTTCTTTCATTTTCAACAAGATTTTGGGCAAGGAGGATGTGGCTCAGGGCTATAGTGCTTACCTAGCATCCTCGCATATGTGAGACCCTGGGGTTCCTAACTCTACTACCATCATGCACGGAAAAAAGTTATGTCATTTCTACTGGTTCTTCATAATCTTTCCAGTTCTCTTTCCTTGCCCCCCCTCTCTCTTTCTCTTTCTCTCTCTCTCTCAAAGAAAAAAATGAAGTGCAAAAAAAAAAAAGCCAAAAAAAATGAAGGATAGCTGTTCTCCTGTGTTCTCTAATTATGGACTTTGTGAAGTGGAAACATCATCTTTTCCTCCAAAGGTGAAAAAATGCATTCTTGCTTTAAAAAAAATAAAAGAAGGCTAAAAAAATTACCTCTTTTTAAATTAAATAATAATTCTGGCTAAATATAAAATGTATTCAATTTTAGGAGTTTTATTTTGTGTTGTGATGCTTTATTTGTACACCTTTTTTTCCTTTCTGGATGTAATTTTACTCTCTTGCCATTCATTAGTGTTATTTCATTGTAAACATTATTGTGCCAAATGTACTGTATTCAAAAGGATGTGAATGTGTATTGTTTCAGAACCTAATAAATACGACCTTAAGTCTTACTTCTCATTCCCAATAAGGATCTCTGCTTCCTTTATGAATAGCAAAAGGGTGTCAGTGAAACATGCTGTGTTTTATACATAAGGTCTTCCCAACCTCTGGCTGCCTAGGAATGGAAGGAAATGTTTCTGTCCACCTGGGAGCACTGGGAGATGGACAGAAGCAGAAAATGCTTACATTTTTGTGCCTTTCCAAGAAAGCAGTGGCCAGGCCTCTTTACAACAGCAGCCTATTCCAACCTTCTTAGGATTCAGTTTCTGGCTTACTGCTCCAAGACTGTGGGGCCCAAGTCACTCCTTAAAGACTCTGAGTCACTTGCAGGCTGGCCTGCAGGGCAGATCAGCTGGAGGAGCTCTGCTTATTTTCCCGCCCATCTCTCTGGCTCAGACAACATCTGGTCTGTCCCCATGCTTGTGACTCCCAGGCTCTTTCTTCCATTCCTCCCTTATTCTGGGCTTCTGTTCCCACCATTCCACTCAAGTTGAATGGAGCCTGGCACTACAAGCATGGCTACTCTTCTCTCTCCCACACACACTTTTCAAGGATTTCCGGTGGTTGCTGTGGCAATGTTTTCTTTACTTTTGTTTTTCACTTTGGGGATGAAACCCAGGGTTGCACACATGCTAGGCAATTGCTCTGCCACTGAGCTACACCCCAGCCCCCAAAGAGTTGGAGACTCAAAATTGTACTACATTAGAAACTACATCAAAAAACTCAGTTCACCCACAAACTCCCGGTTCACTATGGGTTATAGAAATGACTGCAGATTTACTATTTGCTATCCTGAGACGATAGCCTAACTTGTCACACTTTGAACCCCTAAAATTCATTCATTCATTCATTTTTGTAGTGCTGAGTATCAAACCCAGGGTGTCTCACATGCTAGGAAAGCACCCTACCACTGAACCACACCCACACCATACCCTCTAGCCCCAGTTCACTCCCCTTCCCCCCTCCCAGTTCTGGGGCTTGAACTCAGGGCCTGGGCCCTGTCCTAGAGCTGCTTTTGCTCAAGGCTAGTACTCTAGCACTTGAACCACAGCTTCACTTCCTACTTTTACTGTAACTTATTGGAGATAAGAGTAGCACAGATTTTCCTGCCTGGGCTTGCTTCAACTGCAATCCTCAGATCTCAGCCTCCTGAGTAGCCAGGGTTACAAGCATAAGCCACTGGCACCCAGCAACCCAGGTCCCTCTTTATGGTCCTCCAAGGACTTCAGTGTGTCATCCTAAAAGGTCTTTCCTCTCAGGTTTCCTTATAATAGTATGGCCTGCCTACATGGAAGTGTGAGCTTAGAACTCACATTGTGCCTATCCCAGGGAGTTGTGTTTCTCACCCATTTTCTTCTCTGATTCAGCCAGCAGTCTCTAGGTAAGTGACCACCCATGAGAAACAAAAATGTCTGTCTTAGGAGTTTAAACAAAAATCAGAAGAAACCTTGATTTAAACATTTTGCAGTGCACATACATATCAAAAAACCACATTGCATACACCATAAATATGTACAATTTTTGTTAGTTACACCTAAAGGATAGAGAAAAAAAACAACAAAATACTATTCCAGAAGCTGTAGCTGTAGCTCAATGGTAGGGGGTGCTGAGCCCTTCCCTAGCAGGTATGAAGTTCTAGGTTCCATCCCTAGCATTGCAAAAAAGAAAAAAAAGTTATTCAGCGAAGTCAAATGACAGTTCCTAGCACTCACTGAATGAAACATGACCAGTCCTAGGAGAGCTGTGGTCACTGGTACATGAGTTTGGAGGTTTTTCAGGGAAGCCTGACTGTGTGACTATATCCTGAACCAAGAAACAGTTAAACAGAGTTCTTGTAGAGAGATCTATGAGGAGATTGTCTTTTTGCTACTTCATGTCATCTTGGGTTGCCTATGAGAAGTCTAAGGGTCCCTTGCAATGCACATCCACAAAACTACTACTACTTGAAATAGCAGAGAGTATGTAAAGACAGATTCAACTCCATGTTGTGAACCTGCTTTTTATTATGAGATGTGTTAGCTCGATTTTGCAGATGTGGTGTTCTAGTTTTAAACTACCTGAAGGATGATCAGCAATGCTAACAATTAGATCTATCTGAAGCTCAGATGTCTCTCCCAAAGAATCTAGATCTTGCCAAGCCCTGATGGCTCATACCTGTAATCCTAGCTACTCAAGAGGCTAAGATCTGAGGATAACAGTTCAGGCCCTGTGTGAGCGGGAAAGTCTGTGAGACTCTTTAATTAATCACAAAAAAAAAAACAACAGAAGTAGAGCTGTGGCTCAAGTGGTAGAGCA
The DNA here is from genome assembly GCF_023159225.1 of Perognathus longimembris pacificus. Taxonomy (NCBI): domain Eukaryota; kingdom Metazoa; phylum Chordata; class Mammalia; order Rodentia; family Heteromyidae; genus Perognathus; species Perognathus longimembris. The sequence goes on along the minus strand of NC_063168.1, from coordinate 46,595,357 downwards.
CCAGCCTGGAACGGAAAAAGCTAAGGGACAGCACCAAGGCCCTGGGTTCAAGCCCCAGTACTGACACATACATACACAAAAAGGAACCTAGATACTTTACTTTTTTCTTTTCACACAGGGCGAATGGTGGTTCATCAGTTAGCAGAAAGAATGTTAGAATGGTGGCATTAGTGGTATTGTTTGAGACAAGTAGATTGGCAAAGGCATTTCCAGACATTTCTCCACATTTGAAACCAAATGAACAAAGCTGGTTCTTGTGACCTATGCCTGTAATTCTAGTTATTCAAGAAACTGAGATCTGAGGATTGAGGTTCAAATCCTGCTCAGGCAAGAAAGTTCATATGACTCTTATCTCCAATTAGCCACCGAAAAGCCAGAAGTGGTAGAGCACTAGCCTTGAGCATGCTGTCAGATGGTGAAGCCTTTCAGAAGTGATCAGGTTGTCAAGAGAAACAAATATGAAGCTTTCTCACACCAGCTGTGAGTTATGACAGGAGTGGGTGGACACTAAGGAGCCCAGCCCCCTACTTCCTTCTTTGCATGAGCTTGCTTGGCCTTTTGTCTTCTGCCAGGTTATCATGCCTTCACCAGACTCTGCTGCTACACTCTTGGACTTCTAGCCCCCAAAACATGAGCAAAATTATTTTTTCTTTATAAATTACCCTTTATAAGGGAGTCTTGGATTCTACCACAGGTATGGAAAACAGATTAAGCTACCTTGTTCTTTCTTCCTTGGAGATGGTACCCGAGACTGACCAGTGAGCTGCCTATGTCTTCTTGTGATCTCAGAGGTGTCTTGGTTGCCTAACACTCATCCACAGCCTGTTGCTGGGGCTGGAAAAGGGCTGCACTTGCTTCATTGGGCCTTTCCTCTGAGTCAGTGTCACAGAACACTGAAGCTTTATGGAGCTTTTAGAACAGCTGTTGCTCCTCATGCTAGCTTACTAAAATTCCTGAATATGACTCTGAGGCTTTGACCTGGTAGGGAGGAGCTAAGACTCCCCTTTGCATCCGGGCCTGATCTAACAAGAGCCGGGTATGTGGCCCAAGATATAGCCTACTATGCACAAGGCTGTAGGTTCCATTCCCAAGACCAAGGCATAACAGTGTACACCTGTAACCACAGCACTCAGGAAGTGAAGGCAAGAGGCTGACCATTCAGAGCTTAGCCTTGAGCTACCTAGGGTCATCAAAGCCAGTCTGGGCTACACAGAGATCCTATCTCACAGGAAAGAAAGAGAGGGAAGAAAGAAAAAAAGGAAGAAAGATAAGAAAAAGAAAGGAAAGAAGGAAAATTGAAAGGAAAGGAGGGAGGGAGGGAGGAAATTAGGGAGAGAAAGGAAACAGATGGGGAAGAAAGGAAGGAAGAGAGGAAGGAAAGAAAGGAAAGAAAGAAGAGAAAGGGGCTGGGAATATGGCCTAGTGGCAAGAGCGCTTGCCTCGTATACTTGAAGCCCTGGGTTCGATTCCTCAGCACCACATATATGGAAAACGGCCAGAAGTGGCACTGTGGCTCAAGTGGCAAGAGTGCTAGCCTTGAGCAAAAGGAAGCCAGGGATAGTGCTCAGGGCCTGAGTCCAAGCACCAGGACTGGCAAAAAAAAAAAAAAAAAAAGAAGAAGAGAAAGACTAGCTTCCAAATATGCTGGTACAAACCTGCAATCCCAGCACTAAAAGGTTAGAGGAAGGAGGATTTCAAATTGAGACCAGTTGGGAGTATATAACAACCCTGTCTCGAAAAATAAAAGTAAAAGGACAAAAACAACCCCCAAACTCCAAAGATGACAACACAAAATTGTCTTATGAAGTCAACAAGAAGTGAGATTTGGTCTCCATTCCTTTGCCTTGGGCAAGTACCAGTACCTTATAAGCCAGCTTCCATATTTGTGAAACAGCGATCACATGACCTAGTACTTCAAAGTCCTGATAAAAAATTTGACTGAGATTAAAAAGTGCCCACGTTTGGTGTCTGGTACCATTTCTTTGATTCTCTTCCATAAGCCACCACCCACCTGCCTGGTCAGCATGCAACTTGAAACATGGAAACATCTGGCTTGGTGAAACAAGGGTGACTTATCTTTGCTCTGATTTTCCCCATTCCTTGGACATCCTGCTCTTCAACACTACCTAGCACTCTCTTCCCTCTGTGAAGGCCCGTCTTTGAGGCAGGAAAAAGACACAAAACAAAGCCTTGACCCTTAGCAAATGTACAAGTAGCAGAAGACAGGACAGGCCTGATGCTGAAGAGAGCCTATGACAGACAAGAGAGGCCAATGATACCAAGGAAGTGCAAAGAAAGGAAATAGATGTGACTTATTAAGACAGGCAGGCTTCCTGGCGGAGGCAGTGGTAAACAGGTTCTGAGGGTGAGGGGGATGCAGATAGTCACAGGGGAAGGGTGGGCCTTGCAGATGGTTGCTCAGCTGTGCATGGTATGGAAGAACTGAGACCTTGAGGGGCTCCCGTTCCAGGGTGGTACTGACCACAGCAGGCTTCAGCTTCCTTTCTTAATATGAGGTTGTCAGGGACCCGGAAATTGTTTCAAGGGGGCTGATGATCTTTGCAGATGTGACCATCTGAGCAAGCCCTTCAAAACAGGCACTCTTGTTTTTGTATGTCACGGGAGAGTACATGTGGCCAGACTTATTTTCCTCAGTGATCTCCAAAAGGTTGAAATCAGATCAGTCTCAGTTCTGGGGCCCAAATGCCAGGTGAACACATGCCCACCTCCCTCCTCTGCAGCCCTATGCATGCTGCCACAGGCAGCTAGCTTGGACTGCTTTGCGAGGCTCCGCAGGGATACCTTCCTAGGCTCTGATAGCAAAATCACACCAGTGGTTCATTTATTCATTCATTTACTCACTCACTCATTCAAAAATTAAAGCTTTAGGCACAGTGAACCAATGAATGCTCCTAGCCAGCAGGCCAGTCATCTTGAGTATGGGAATGGGCTACTTCCTCCTCATCTAACTACTGACACCCCCCAGCCTTTTCTTCTTGCTGAAGGCATACATTACACAGACCGCCCTGGAGACTTGATCTGTCTAGAAAGCACTTGTCCTGGAGCAGAAGAGCCTGGTGAAGATGTAGTTACCACCCACTCCCTGCTTTGACCTGGTAGGAGGGCCTGGAGCCTTTAGATTTTGCAGGACATTTCCTCTCAGTAATATGCTAAACCAGAGACTTTCAGCCTGGGCTATCCCCCCACCCATGATATGTATAAACTAGGCACCCAGAAATATTCCTATTGTTGCCAGATTTACCAAGCCTACCTCATCCTCCTTTTTGTCCCAGGGAAAGAAGAGAGATGAGAGGGCAAAGATGAGAGGGCCAGGAGGAGAGTGAAGGAGAAAAGAGACTCTTCAAGGAGGAAGAAGATGAGGAGGCAAAAGAAGCAGCCAGCATTAGGTGGTTCCGTGCTCTCAGAGCTGCAGGCCTGTGGATTCATTAAGATGCCTGCAGTCATTCAGCCACTCTGGGGAGGCTGCACTCACAGAAAAAGGCTGCAAGCCAGTTCCAGTAGATACTATCACTGCCTGAGAAGTGATGCAAAAGACAGCACATGGAGGACGCATGGAATCTGTGCATAGGCTCTGCTTGATGAATGGCCCCTCCCCACTCCCCAGCCTCCCAGAAGTCCTCCCAAATGGCCAAGGCCTGCTCCTGGCATACTCTGGTTGCAGAAGTCTCCTCTGCACACCTCCTTCACATCTAGAGCCTGCTAATGTCCTTCCACAAGGTGCTGTGCTTTCCACTCCCTTCATGGCTGTGGCTGGCTGTTTCATCTGCAGTCTATGCGCAGGTTGGTAAGGGGTCACTCACTCTCCATCAGCTGAGACAAAGAGCAAAGCAAGGTAGATGATCAAGCAGGAAACTCTGCCCCTAACTGACCCTCTTGCAGCTTACCTCCTGAGGCTAAAGCCAGCAATGTGAAGAGTGAGCCTCCAAGGGTGGGAAGTTGTAGAGGGACTTAGAGGGGGGTCCAAAGAGGGTTCAGTTACACCAACTAGGACTGTTATTTTGGCCTGGTAGGTGGAGGCCACTGGATTGCTTGGAAACAAGTACACTTCTGTACTTCCCTCTCTGCTCCATTGACAGATGGGACATTGAATGCAAGAAGTATGTAGCCAAACATCCCCTTACCTCTGCCTCGTACACACACACACACACACACACACACACACACACACACACACACACACACAGAACCCTGTTGTAGAAATAGTCGAGATTCAGGAGATGGCTGTGTGAAAGGTATGTAATCGTTGAACATAAACTTGTGCTGCACTTTCCAAAGGCTTTGGAAGGGAAGACAAACACAGAGTCAGGAAACTAAGAAATGGGGCAAAGGTATCGGAGGTTCTTTTCACTCCTTTCCCACCCTTATTCCCATGCCACCTCGTCACAGGGCCCTGGGAGCTGGTCCTCAACTAAGACAAAGCCTGCATCCTCCACCCTAGACACCCCGCCCACCAGCAAAAAAAGAAACCATCCCTGTGGACTATTCCAAGCAGGAAGCCAGTTTCAGTTCACTTGAAAACAGGAAATGCCTCCAAGGGTCTGAAGCCTTTTTCGCGTTGCACCCTACATTCAGGGTCTGAGTGTCAGGGCAGCTGCTAAGGACAGCCTTTGCAGGGCAGCCCCAGCTCCCAGCCGTGAGAGTGGGATCCTTAGTGTCACTCATGAACATACTCTACTCCTGAGCCAAATCAGACTTCCTCACTTCTACCCAGCACACAGAACATCTGGGACCAGGAGAAGAGAGCAGGGGATGCCAGGAATTGTGCATGAAAAACCAGACAGGCAGGGTCAATTAGCTTTATAAGAAGTAAACATTGATATAGGTCGAGGCCCTACCCAGCCTGATTGACCTCTACACCCCATCAGAGACTGGCTGACCCTCAGACAAGACTGACTTTCTGACTCCTTGCTATGTATAACTTCTCTATCCTCAATGTTGACTGAGCCTCTCACTTGGACCTTGTGAAAAACTAACCTTTGATCCTAGCAACCTATCACTGGCCACCAATCAAGCTTAGACACTTGCTAGCGTCTTCAGTCATTCTCAAGCATTTATTGAGCTTCTACTCATTGCCAATTGTCCTGAGCCCAACAAAGGTCTCAAAGGCCTGGCAGCCCAGGGGACTTTGGACTAACCCATGGGTGGGGAGAAGGAAACAGAGGCCTTGTTGGAAGCCCTTCACTGTCTCCATATCTTGCTTGGTGATCTTAGGTTGGTCCTGTCATCTCCTATGCCAGGATCTCCAGTAGGTTCCTCTGTACCCAGATGGTATTCAAGGTCTTTATTCTCAATTGTATATGCCAGAAGGAGAAAGCTGAAATTGGTTGAGGATGCATTGGGCTTGGTGTTGCTCTTAGGAGTAAAACAGCTATTCGGAGGACATAAGAAGTGAGTGCTTTCTCCTCTATATGGGAAATGGGAGTGAAAGGAATCCTTCTATTTGCTAGTCATTTCCCTGATTCCACTACAGACTACAAGGCTGAGAGTGATTACTATTGATTTCTTCTTTCTTCATCAGCTTTTCCATCTGTGAAAGAATAGGAAAATTAGTCAATCAGGGAGGTGCTTGGCAAGGAGATAGATTTGAACTGGGTCAACTTACAGTAATTCAGGTAGATTGGCAAACAAGGTCAGAAGAAATAGGATTTGTAGTTGAGACCATCAAAGGCTTGTTTCCTCAATGAGCACCAGAATGGGGGTGGGTAGATTGTAGATTTGCTGAAAAGGGAGGAACCCATAACATAGACACCTGTCCTGCCATCACAACTATTGTTAACTGCACCCAAATCCACCATCAAGGAGCGGAAACTGGATGGACAAGGCCTGGCCTTGCCCCTAGGACATGCAATAGGAAATTACCTGGAGTCTTCAAAGTGTCTCAAAGGTGTTAGCTGGGGCTGCTGCTGGCTCGTCTAAAAACTGAAAGGGGAACCAAGTCTCTTCCAAGTTCCCAGCCATGCTGTTGCTGGATTCAGAGAATCTCAGCTCCTGAATATTGGTAGTGGTATCTCTCAGTTTCTTCTCAGGTGGGTCTCTCTGTAGTACAGCTTGCTTACAACATGCTGGCAGACTTCTCTCAGAATAAGACAGCAAGAGAGGGCATGCTCAAGGTGAAAGCCATAGTCTTTATGGAACTTAATCTTCAAAGAAACCCTCCATCTAGTAAATCACTAGTTCCAGCCCACCTCTGAGAGATATTTTGGAGGCTCTCTGCCACAGGGGAGTCAAGATCTCTATAACACTGGACTTTCTTCCTATACTTCAACATGTCATAGGAGATACAATACAGAAGCAGATATAAGAACCCAGTTATTTCCATTAAGCTTCACATTAAGGAGATTTATGGAACTGGAAACAATGTTCCCCCCTATTGATAGATATAACTCAATTAATAAAAGTTTGGGGGATAGTTATAATTATGAAGAGTGTCAAGGGTTCCTGAGATTAAGAAACTTGGGGGCTGGGGATATGGCCTAGTGGCAAGAGTGCTTTCCTCGTATACATGAGGCCCTGGGTTCAATTCCCCAGCCCCACATATACAGAAAACGGCCTGGTGGCGCTGTGGCTCAAGTGGCAGAGTGCTAGCCTTGAGCAAAAAGAAGCCAGGGACAGTGCTCAGGCCCTGAGTCCTAGCCCCAGGACTGGCCAAAAAAAAAAAAAAAAAAAAAGAGAGAGAGAGATTAAGAAACTTGAAAACAATATGTCTAGAAAGATGAGCACTGCTCAAAGAGTGCCCACCTGGATGGGTACAGGGTGTGGCTTCACACCTGTGAGATACCTTACAGCACCTAGAGGTGTCCAAAGGCCTGCATCCCTAGGGAAGAGATGGTCAAATACAGCATGTAAGAGAGTCAAAATTCCAACTTTTGCTGTCTAGTTTTGCACACACAGTGTCTCTAAGCATATTTGCCTTCTCTGCATTGGTGTACGTACTTATTTCTTTCTGCATAAAACTATTGGCACAGGCAGGTGTGTGCATGTGCATTCATGAGTGTGTCTGAAAAAGCCTGTCATGTGTGCGTGTATGTGTATACATGTGTTTGTTTAAGCACCTGTGTATTTGGAGCCCCTAGGACTAGGCAGAGCCTGAGCAGTAGATTCAGAAGGCATCCTGGGAAAGGAAGGGGGGAAGGGATGGAGGTCACATGACAAGAGCACTGCCACCTCCAAGGCTGTGTGGCCCTGACTTCTCATCAGCCTGCTGCTCTCAGCACAAATCTCAAATATTTTCATCTTCTATGGGAACTTCCTGTTTGACTTCCTGTTGATCTTGGCCTTTTCTTTTGTAGCTTTCTTTTTTTAAGACTGTATTTCTTTAATCTGCCTTTTAAATTTTGCCCAGGGAGGCATTATGGTTCCCAGCTACCTCCCAGAGCAAGCCTGAGCTAGAATTAAAAGCTCTCAGAAATTGAGGAGCAGGAATGAGTTCCTCTTTCCACCAAGATAATGAGTTCTTTCCAAATCTCACTTCATCTTGTTCAAGGGCTTCTGCCTGCTGTGCACCTGCATAAGGAAGGGGCAGAGGAAGGGAGGAAGTCCTCAACGCAGTTTTCTCTAGGGCCTGGCCTGAGTTTTGCAGGCCATAGAGAGCCCATCAGCTCTATCCTTTCAACACCCTTTGCCTGCACTTCTGAAGCTGCCCAAGGAAGAGCTGCTAAGAATTCCAACAGCTTCTTCAGATGAGCCCTAGCTCAACTTCCCACATCAGTCCTTCCCACAAACGGAGGGGTTTTGGTTGGTTGGTTGGTTTTTGCTAGTCCTGGGGCTTGAACTCTGGGCCTGGGTGCTGTCTCTGAGCTTCTATTTTGCTCAATATGAGTGCTCCACTACTTGAGTCACAGAGCCACTTCCGGCTTTTTTTGAGTAGTTTCTTGGAGATAAGAGTCTCATGGACTTTCCTGCCTGGGCTGGCTTCAAACCGCAATCTTCAGATCCCAGCCTCCCAAGTAGCTAGGATTACAGGCATGAGCCACCAGCACCAGGCTAAATGGAGGTTCTTTTACTGTCTCTGGAACCTGTTTTAGGCCTGCCCTTTGCCAGAGTACCCCTCATTTTTCCATTCACTCTTCTCTCCATCAAGTTTGTTTCAAGTTGCCGTCAAAGGTCTGTAGGAGTTTTCCTTCCTCAACCTTCTTTGTGTTCCCTCTTCCCCAATACCCACCTCTTCTGAAATGCTCCCCACCCCACCCTCCAGCTGGTCCTCTGATGAAGCCGTCTTGATTTTGTACTTTCTGGGTTTCCTATGTGCTCAGGCCTATTCCTTCAGAGTAGTGGACTTGATTGCCCCTTTTCTGTTCTTCCTTCTAGATATTCCCCAAACTAGGTCTTGTTTTCTTGCCTTTGTTGTTACCTGTGAGGCTGAGATCCAGTACAGTAGGACCTGAATAAGTGTTGTGTTATTTAGCTCCAACACATCAGCTTATACCTCTTCAGCTGTGTGTCGCTGATGCTCCTTTTCCATGCCCCCTGCGCCGCCCCCCCCCACCACAGGCTCAGCTAAAAGCATTTGCATTTCTGCTGGACATGAACCTTAACCCAACCAGTCCTTGGAGGTGGGGTTTTGACACAGCCTGGAGGAAATGGGGGTAAAGGTGAGCTTCAGCCAGTTCTTGGTAAAGGCTGAGCTCCGCCCAGATACAAGAGACCACTTCAATTCTCTGGCCTGCCTAGCAGAGAAACTGGTCCCAGCTGTTGGTGGCCTACCATAGACCCCACCCCCACCCTGTCCAAATGTGAACTGACATGTTTGTCATTTCCAAATATGGTCAAGTTAAAGAGTACTCTTGGGTTCCACTCCTTACCTTTGGAGGTCAGAATCTGAGGGGGAATATTGTACTCTGGGCCCTGAAATGTGAAGCTCTATTTTCCTTAGAAGGACCAGATGGACTCAGTTTCTAACTGAGCGACTGTCATGGTAGTTATCCTACGAATATTTGAAGAACTGAGTGAGAAGAAGGGAGATACAGCACAAAAATTACAGGTCTGAGCCAGGCCTGGCTTATGCCCATAATCCTATAATCCTAGTTAGTCAAGAGGCTGAAATCTAAGGATCACAACCCAAAGCCAGCCCAGGCAGGAAAAACCATATGACACTTATCTCCAATTAACCATCAAGAAGCCAGAAGTGGAGCTGTGACTCAAGTGGTAGAGTGCTAGCCTTGAGTTAAAAATAAAAACAAAACAAAACAAAACAACAGGGCTGGGGATATGGCCTAGTGGCAAGAGTGCTTGCCTTGTATACATGAGACCCTGGGTTCAATTCCCCAGCACCACATATACAGAAAATGGCCAGAAGTGGCGCTGTGGCTCAAGTGGCAGAGTGCTAGCCTTGAGCAAAAAGAAGCCAGGGACAGTGCTCAGGCCCCGAGTCCAAGGCCCAGGACTGGCCAAAAACAACAACAACAACAACAAAAAAACAAAAACAACAACAAAAACAACAACAACAAAAGCTCAGAGACAGCATTTAGGCTCCAAGTTCAAGCCCTAGGATCAGTACATAAATAAACAAACAAACAATAAATAAATAAATGCAGGTTTGAGAGAGCCTCACAGGAAATAGATATGTTCAGAGTACACACATTTATCTACTGAAATATGGTAAATTCCAGTGGAGAATTCAAACAGTGTAATTTTTCAGAAAAGCTAAATCATAGGTCAACAAATAAACACTATGAAATGGGTACTTAAAAAGAATGGGGCGGGTTAAAGGGAGTGAGTGGGCAAATGGAGAAAAAGAGGGGGCAGAATGCAGTAAAAAAAAATTTCAATGCATACAAAACTAAGAAAAATGAGGGAAGGGGTGGGGTTGGGGGGATGGGTGGGAATGTTGAAAGGGGTGACATTGGTTAAGCCCCATTCTATTCATAAACTACTTTGTTGAATGGCAACTATACATACACACACACACACACATATGTACACACACACACACACACACACACACACGTCCTGTTTTCAGTAACGATGGGAAGACCCATAGCAGCCATTCCTAGGGCTTTCTTCCTCAGCCATGGCCTGAGGGTTCCTTGGAATTTGTATTTGTGTGATTCAGATTAGTTCTCTGCACCCAGCCCAAGCAAGCAACATTCCTGGACTCTGCTGTTTGTTAGCAGGTTCAAGTGGCTAGGACACCACTTATGGGAGACCTTATCTCTCCACCTAGCACCTTTTCACACAACCTGCACGGCCACCTTTGTCCCACAGGTTGTAGGCCTCTGCCCCTCTGTAGCATGAGGTGACACATTGGGCAGTGAGCTTGTTGATTCACATCCACCTCCAGGGAATTCTTCCTCCACTGCTGGTCCTTGACTGGAAACTTCCCTCAGGACCCATCCAATTCCATTTGTATTGATAAACTCTTCATACCAGGTCATGAAGATTAAAAGATGATAGTTGAAAATGTTTTCTCTTCTCCCAACCCTCCCTAACAGAGAGCCATGACCACAAATCCTGTCCTGCAGGGTCTGCTCTGGGCCTTTTACTGGGCTAAGTGTTAGCCCATCACCTGACTCTTATCTCCTTTACAGGCCCACCAGCCCATTGGGCGCAAGCTCACTGTGTCCTCCTCACAGAATTCACCTATGCCCTTCAGCCCTTCCAAGTGGAATTAAGTTGGCTCTGGGTCTAGAAGTGAGATATGTGTTTTCCTCATCCTCCATTTTCCATCCCAAGCCTCTTCACTCTTTCTTTCAAGGCCTCAGCTCCTGTGACTCCCAATTGTATTCACCATATTTGCTACAATTGCTGTCCCTCCATGGATCTCTTAGCTCTTCCCCTCTCATCCTTAGTTCATGGATTCTTTCTTGGCTTCATTCTATAGGACTGTCACATCAAACACCCTGGAATCTCAGTTCCCAACCCAACCACCATGCCTCTGACATTTTTCTGTTCTGGCTCACTTTTCACTTAATCTCCATGGTCCTACTTTCACCATAATCTCAGCCCTTTTAAGAATAAAGTTCCCTGACCTTTTTACTAGACATTGGATTTAGACTCCCTTTCTTCTTGCTTGCTTTGGTAAAGAAAGTTATGCTTATTTTTTCTTATGTTTAAACAATTGTTCACAGGGGTATCAATTCAGCATGTGAATTTATGAGTAGAATGCATCTTGGGCATTGTCACCTCATCCTTCATTCTCCCCATCATCTCTATCAATTCCACCCATGTGTTAGCTGGTTTCATTTTCACATATGCATAATTAAATATAAGGACTCTGTTCTCCCACCATTCCTCTCTCCTGTATTCCTCAAAAATCTTTGTACATACAAAATACATACAAAAATCTTTGTATGTATGTGCCAGTACTAGGGTTTGAATGCAGGATCTTGAGCTCCTGCTTAGGTTTTGTCACTCAAAACTGGTGCTTTACCATTTGAGCCACACAGCTTGTTGGTTATTTTTGAGATAGGACCTTGAATTATACTGCCAGGGTTGTGGTCCTGTTACTTGAGTAGGTATATTCTACTATGTCTAGCCATTGTGCATACTTGCTAGCTGGGATAATAGGTGCATGCCACCACACTCAGCCATTGGTTGAGAAGGAGTCTTTTGAAGTGATTTTTATCCAGGCTAGCCTGGAACTGTGATTCCCAAGATCTGATTATAGGCTTTAGCCACCATGCATAGCTGACCTTACTTTTATATCCCTTCAACTGTTTTTCAACTTTACTGTGACTCCAGTGCATAAAATCTAACATTTCTTCATTATCTCTCATCCTTATTTTATCTTCCTATTCCTCTTTACCCAGCTTAGATTCCATAATTGTTAACCTACACCCGTCCAAACTTTCTCAGCTTTTTCCCAATTCAGTGTTACTCATCTGGCAAAATCCTAAATGTGGTTAAATAAACAATTTAACAGTGCTTATCAATTCTAGCTTACAGATTTTCCCCTTAATACTCATGGCCACAAAACAGAGCAGGCACTCACTTTTCCTGGCAATCCTGGGTTGGTTCCCAAATAAGTTTTCTGTTCTAGATTAGTCAGTCCCTTGACCTCCGGCCACACCCTTGACAACCTTATTCCCATCCTACCACTTCTAACTACTGACCTTGTCTCATACTTCCTAAGAGAAATGAAAGCTATCAGTCGAAGAATCTCTCATCCTACCATCTCTTATCTTTCCTAGTAAAGACAACTAGGGTGATTTGGACAACTGTTGTAGAGCATATGCTTACTTTGTTCTCAGTTCTAAAGAGAAATCTTCAGTAGCTTCCATGTTATCTACAGTGACAGTGCAAGCTTGTAAATGACATCTGTTTTCATGCTTCTTCCTAATGCCAGTTTGCTAGGGGCTTGGGTTTGTTTCAACAGAAGGTAGGTGTTGGGTTATGTAATTTCTTATACTGCCAAATACAATCATGTATTGTATAGTAAGCCATGACAACTAAGTAGGAAAGTCACTGAGATTTGAGTGGTTGTTACATGGCATTATGAAGGCAAAACCTTAGTTCTATAGTTTGCAAAATAGTTGGATCATTCCTTCTTTTTCCTTTTTTGTTTTTTGAAGTAGTGCTGGAAATGGATTCCAGGTGTTGCGTAAGATAAGCTCATGCTTTATCACTGAGTTACGCCCACAGCTCCCTCTTTTTCTTTTCTTTGAAATAAAACTTCTAGTTAAATCATCTGTGTTTGGCTTGGGAGAAAGAAGGTTTTGGTTACTGATTGGTTACTGAGATTCTTTTAGTCTCATTGGCTTGTTTCCAAATATTTTATTAACAAATCAATCCTTCCTATTTGTGTTGGTTTAGGAATGGATTTCATTCACATTTTCAAATTGTTTGGCATTGTCTTTTTAATTTAATTATTTTTTTACTTTTTGTTGTTGGTGATGGTAGTTGTGGGGCTTGAACTATGGACCTGGGTGCTATCCCTGAGGTCTTCAGCTCAAGGCTAGCAGTCCACCACTTAGAGCCACAGCACTACTTCTAGTTTTCTGGCAGTTAATTGAAAATAAGAGTCTCATGGATTTTCCTGCCAGGGCTGGCTTTGAACCGTGATCCTCAGATCTCAGCCTCCTGAGTAGCTAGGATTATAGGTATGAGCCACCAGTGCCTACCTATTTTATTTTAAAGTCAGGGATCTAAGCTTGCTTAGTTTGCGTGTTCAGTTGGTGCTCTACTTGAGTCACATTCCCAGCCTGGCTTTTTTGCTGGTTATTTTGGAGATGAAATCTCTCAGCCAACATTTTTGCCCAGGTTGGCCTTGAACCATGATCCTCTGGATCCCAGATTCCTAAGTAGCTAAGACCATAGGTCTAGTCACCAGCATCCATATCATATATCAATATATCATTCATGAGGCTTGAAAATCAAAAGGTATAAAGACTTATATGGTGAGAATTCCCTTCCGAGAAGAATGGACTATAGGACTACATAAACCCAACCTACTCTTCTGCTGGGAATAATTAAGGAAACAGGATATAGGGTCTGGGATGTGACTCAGTAGTAGACAGCTTGCTTAGCATGTGTGAAGCCCAGTATCACACACACACACAAAAAGAACAGGATATGATATTTTTTAAAAATCTTCATAGAAACAACAAAGAACTTTCTAGAGGCTAAAAAATTACTCGAGACAAACAGAACCCAGATTAAATCCTTTAACCTTTCCCTGAGATAATTTACCAGGGTAAATATCTGAGAAGCAGACCTCTCTGTCTGTCTGTCTGTTTCTCTCTCTCTCTCTCTCTCTCTCTCTCATGCCAGACATGGGACTTGAACTCAGGGCCTGAGCACTGTTGTATTATGGTTCCAGGAAAAAGACAGAGCCAAGAGTTTCCTATTTCTATATACCAGTAATAAATATGTAGAACATATTTTTAGAAGACACCACTAATAATAAGATTTCAAAAATATTGAATATCTAGGAGAAAACATTTTAGAAAACAGCCTACAATACCAAGAAAACATTAGGAGGCATTAGAGAATCAGGCCCTGATGGCTTACACCCGTAATCCTAACTACACAGGAGGCTGAGGACTGTGGTTCAAACCCAGCCCAGGCAGAAACGTCTGTGAGACTCTTACCTCCAATTAGCCACCAAAAAGTCAAAAGGCTGAATAGAGCTGTGGAGCTGTGGCTCAAGTGGCAGCATACTAACTTTAAGCACAAAAGCTCAGGGACTAGTGCATAGGCCCTGAGTTCAAGCCCCAGAACCAGAGTACACTCGTATGTGTGTGTGTGTGTGTGTGTGTGTGTGTGTGTGTGTGTGTGTGCGTGAGAGAGAGAGAGAGATTAGGGAATACACTTTAAAATGAAGACACTGGACAAATTTGTAAGTTACAAGATTTAATTTATACAAAGTTGTGGAAAAATCTATTAGTTTTCCTTTTCTCTCTCAGAAGCAATGGAATCCTTTTACATGACAGGCTAAAAGATTCTTTTTTTTTGTCAGGATGTTGCTTTGATGTCTGTGTCCTCACGCTGAGTGCCATGAGCTGTGTTAGCTTGTCCTGGCCTACAGTACATGTCTTCGTCTTCGTGGTGTGTACTCCAGCTAACTTTCATGCCAAGGAGTTCTGTATTCTGTCTTTAGAACACATTGCAATGTCTGTTCCATTTATTCATCATCAGTGATTCTAATTATACATATGTTAACCTTCTTTGCCCTTCCAACACATCTCTAATGCTTTAAAAGCTTTAGTTTCATCTTGCTTTTCTGACATTTTAAACCTTTCTGAGTATGTATTGCTTACTTACTTTCTACCAGGCCTGTTTTGTCTTATTCTCCTATCATCTTATCTTCTCAGGTTTCCATGTTGGCTTTTCCTCTCTTTCCTGAGAGCTATCAGTTCATGCTTTATCTTCTATAGTATTTGACTATCAATTTTTGATTTCTTATCCTTTCTTCCCTTGATTATTATATTTCTCCTTTGTAGTCTTTTTTTATTTGTTCCATGGAAATGGTTACTTTGTCAGGTTTTAAACCAGAGGTTTAAACTCAGGGATTTGTACTTGCTCAGTTGGTTGCTAGCCCAGTGCTCTACCATTTGGGCCATGCTTCCAGTCTTACTTTTAGCTGGTTACTTTGGTGATGGGGTCTCATTGACTTTGCTGCCTGGGCTATCATTGAATCTTGATCCTTCAGATCTCAACCTCCTGAATAGCTAGGATTATAGGTTTTGAGCCACCAGCACCTGGCTTAGGTATTAATCTTTGAGTGAGAATGAAAGGCTTAGCCAGGGTTCTAATCTCTGTCTGGACAATATGTTTCTGATGGGTGTTCAGCCTCAAGTAAATGTTTCTGCCCTCCACTGAATTGTACATCTCTGGCCCAGCTGTTTCTCAGAGTTATTTTTGCTTATATTTTCTAAGATATGTTACCTTCAAGGTTCTTTCACTATTCTTTGCATACTTTTGTACCTCCCCCATTCTTCAAAATCCCTGCCCAGCCCCTCCCACCCATGGCTTGTGTTGTACCTCTGCCCTGTCCTTTTCAGATCCTGAAACATGTATTTAAGGACACATACTTACCATGGTAGAGAAGGTCGCATTATCAGGGCTCTGTTTTAGAGTGAATTCTTAGCGACTCCTACCCATGAGCTATGTGCATATTTTCTGCAGGTCTATTCCACATGTTTTTATTCCTTGCTATTTTCTCCAAATCCCATAGAGCTTTGCCAATACATACAGGTAAGACCCTCTTTTCAGACCCCCTTGTCCCCTGCATTACCCTGCCAGCTCGACACCAGTCTTACCTGAATCTGCCATCCTATGTTTCATGTCTTTACTCCTAATTTGGCTAAGAATAAAGTGTGTAGTGATTTTTTTCTTAGACGTTGTTGCTTGTGTATGACATTAAGAAAGAGAAAAGGGTAATTATTCTTTTCAGTACCATGCTCCTACAAGTACACAAGAAACTCCTAGAATTTGCCTATTCATGATTTATCATCTTCTTTTTCTTTTCCTCTTGATTAATGCTGCCTCTTTCCCTGATTTCTTCATTGGTAACCAATTTATCAATGAAAGCTGGACACTGTGGATGACACATTTTAGAAACTTTGTATTTGCTCACAGGTCAGAAGTACTGGCTGCTTTTAAAACAAAGTTGTCTTAGAGAAAACCCATGTCCATTCACTTTCATATTGCCTATGGCCGCTTTCATGTTAGAATGGCAGAGAAGGCAATTTTCATAGAAATGGACAAAACCCAAAATATTTACCTGTGACTCTTTACAGAAAGGGTGGTGAGTTTTATTTTGAAAGGCACTGTGGAGTTCTTTGATTTTAATGATGCCTGATTTTTCACTTTTACTGGGGAAAGGTCTATTTTATTTTTGCTTTATTAAAAACATAGGCCTTCCTTCCAGGATGTCTTTTCTGCAGGTTCCACTGAATGCCCAGAATGATCATCATAGTTCCTCCACTCTGGCTAGGTTGATCCTCTAATGTCTCCTTAACACTAGACACCCTCTAAAATCTCTGTTCACTTCCTAGACTCTACCCTACAGCTCTTTCCTATAGGATTTCTGGTGTCTCCATCCGTACACATCTGATGATTATGCTATAAGTTCAAGTAACTTATAGTACAGGTTTTTCATACTCTTTCTGTGTGGCTTCTTTTTCTTTTGAAAAAGAAACCCTAACCATTACCTTACTGCCCTAAACTCTGATATCTGTTTTCACCACCCAGAAAAATTTCCTCTTTTTGCTAGGTCTCTCCTCCCTTGTGCCATAGTTTGGAAAATGAACAGGAAGAAAATTAGACTGTGTGGAAGACTTATTTCACATGTTTTCTTTTCTTAGGGTTTACATCCTTGAACTGTCTGATATTCAGTACCTAAAATAAACCATGTTTATTAAATACCTTTTCAATGTGTGTGTGTGTGTGTGTGTGTGTGTGTGTGTGTGTGTGTGTGTGTAAGAGAGACAGACAGACATGTCAGCCTGATACTGACTACTCCATCATGACCTTCAAGAGAAAGACTGAGGAAACTTTCACAAAATCAGAAAGGAAAGATATTGAGAAGATGAATTGGGGCACAAAAGTTAGAAAATTAGAGAACTCTGTCAGGACATACAACACTTAATAATTGGAAGTTGCAGAAATATGGAGTATATGTTATTTATTGCCACTTAACAAATTACCCTAAATATGAGTGGCTTAAAACAATAGTAAATATTTATCTCTCTTTCATTTTCTGAGACTATGTATCCAGGTGTAACTCAGTCAAATCGTTTGGTTCAATGTATCACATAATGTTTAGTTGGATATTGACCAGGACTGTAATTTAAGACTTGACTATAGCTAGGTGGCTCATTCACATGATTGGCAAGTTTGTGTTTTTTATTGGCAGAAAATCTCATTTTTCTCACTATGGGAGGCTACCTTGGATGTCTTTAAGTTTTAGTTGAATTTACCCAAAGCAAATAATCCAAGACAACTGCTGAAATATCTTCCTAGTAGCCTTGAATGTTAGCTTCCACAAGTATCTCATCCCTTTCAGTGCTGAAGACTACAGAGCATGAATACTGAAAGGCAAGAATCATTGGAAAAATGCAAAACAACCAAAGAAATAATAGAAGAAAATTTCCTACAGGAGACGCTCATGGGTTCCAGATTAAAGACCTCTTCAAATTTCCAGAACAATGGGCTAAAATAGATCTTCATCTAAGGCACATGATTATAAAATACACTAACACTGAAAGTCAAAGAGAAAAGCTCTCCAGATTCTAGGAAGAAATCTAAGAGATGGCACATACAGACATTTAGCATCATTATGAATTTATATTCTTCAAAGGTACATTGTAAGACATATAATGTATAAGAGCATAATACAGTGAGGCAGAGTATTTAAAATTCTGAGGAAAAATATTCTAGGCTTATTATTTATTCCCCAAAAGAATGATTTGTCAAGTTTTAGCAGTAAGACATGCAAGATACCCATCCTTTCTCAGAAATCCTGGGAAAACAGAGTATAAAGAAATAAGGGATTCAATACAAGGAAAAGGAGAAAGAAGTTCCAGAAAGAAAAAAGAAAGGATTTCCCAAGACAATAGCAATGTGCCACATACAGAGAACAGAAAGAATAGAATTTCCAAGGTCAGAAGGTCTAGAAGATTGTTCTATAAGAAAATTTAACTAGATGTGCTAGAATATCCTGAAGGAGATGTTTACAACTGGTTGAGGTTTAAAGTTGAACTACTGATAAATTTTTCTGTTAAGAGTGAGGAGAAATTTCCACTCTGGCCTTCTAAGCTTCCCTGGAATAAACTGATAAAGCCCAAATAGGAGAAAACATATATATTTTTATTTATTTGCAAAACAGTAAAATGACAGTAGTGTAATGGCCACATTGTTCAGAAAACTGTATATCTCTTTTGCAAAGGGGTGGAAAAGAATTAAGACTGTAGACAATTTGCAAGGCAGGTAAGTGATTTTTAGAGAAAAGAAAGGTCCTGGAGATCGTTGCTTTGGAACTTGGATGAACACAAGGGACAGACATCATTCTTCAATGAAGTTCATCCCAGGTGTGGTTCTATCCTTTAATTTTCTTCTCTAAGATAGATATCAGGACTTCAGGAGGCTGTGAAGAACAGTTAGTTTCCTTGTTGCAGTCTGTCCTTAACACAAATGAAGGAATTCCAGGGAGAACCTTTCACCTTACATCAAATTGCTCAACATATTTCCAAGAAATAAGACAATGGAAATATAAAGTATCAGTTCCAGAAAAAACAAAACACTACAGGAAAAGAAAAATAATCAAAGTTTACTATATATCTTCCCTGGAACTGACTTTTACAAAATCATAAAAATATAGGCCCTGATCTAGCTATATTATGATATAAAATAATCCCTCCTTATTTATAGATTTTGGACATGTGATGTGCAGCCAAGAAACAAACAAACTAATAGCTGGGTGTCAGTGACTCACACCTAGAATCCTAGTTATTCAGGAGACTGAGATTTGAGGATTGAAGACCAAAGCCAGTCCAAGCAAGAAAACTGTGTGAGACTCTTATCTCCAATTAACTACCAGAAAGCTAGAAGTGGAGCTGTGGCTTAAGTGCTAGCCTTGAGCAAAATCATCTCAGGGACAGAGCACAAGCCCTGAGTTCAAGCCCTGGGACTGGCATACATGTGCACATGCATTTGCACACACACACACACACACACACACACACAAAATAAATAAGTAAATGTAAGAGAAACTAAAAAAAAAACAACAAAAGTTTTTAAATTCCCTCAGGCACACTATGAAACTCAGTGTGGAGAATTTCTCACTCCCACATTATTGCTAGTTGTGTGATCTGCTGTTTACTTTTCTTCTCTCAATTGTGTGATCTGCTGTGTGCTTTCTTTCTCTAAATTTTGTGAAATTATGTACAAGAAAATACAATGCCCTAAAAAAAGTTAAAAGTTAATATGGTTAGTTGAAGTGATAAAAGGAAAATATGAAATTGGTTGAATAGTTTTTGTTTCAAATATTAGATTGTGTTGAAGGTGGAAGTTGGATAACATCATGGCAAAAATGAATCAAACATCAATGGTATTTTAGATAAAGAGCACAAAAGAAGATCTACTTTTTGATGAGCTATATTGATATATGCAATAGTAATTTGTGTGATAGCAATGTTAGCCTATTCCATGTGGTTTCAAGGAATGAATAATTGGACCTACTATAAATACAGTGCCAGTAAATTTCAGCAATTTTAGAATACTGAATTCAATGCATCCTAAGCATTCATGGTCTTTTTTGAACAGTGATCTCTGAAACCATGTGCTTGTAAATATGAAGGGTCTACTGTAATTCCACTGGGGAGACAGGAATGGAAATTATATACATTTATGATGGATCAGGTCATTGATTAAAAGAGTTAAATCCACATTTTCTTCAGTGGAATATCAATAGATAACATCTAGAATGGAATAATAAATTTGAATATCGATACAAGCATGCTATTTTGGTTTGTAAAGGAAAATACTACACAAATCAACTTCAAAACTTGAAGTCTTTGAAACAGGTTGCCTCTATCAAGCAGTAATTGGTGCCAGGTATGAGGGGGGAGGTACTACTTTCTGTAATAAGCCTCATAGAACTAGTCTGTCAAGTCTGTTGATACAAATTTTCACACAAATTAAATCCAAGAAAAATAATTACTAATTGAGTATCCAATTGTGCTCAACTAATAAAAGAAGAACAGAGAGTAGAGAACTAAAGATGTCACACAGCAGTACAGCCTGTGCTTGATATAGATGAGGCCCTGGGTTGCATCCCAAGGGCCACCAAAAACCAAACAAACAACATAAAAGCAGACTAGCCCTTTCAAATTGACAGCATGCAGGTCACTGGTGACCACTTCGCATCTTGTGAAGTACTTGGCCCTGGTCCAGATGCTGTTGTGGAAAGCTACTCAGAAGGAGCTATCTTTGCTTCTATCATCAGATGCTGTCTGTGAAGCTCTGTTCCAGGTTAACCCTTTTTCCGATCATTATTCAAGGATATGATGAGGACATTATAGAGGAATGTGCCCCTTTGCGGGGAGGATAGAGAATGACTTCCTCTTGTATGTACTGCTTGGGTTAGGTCATTGTAACTGTATTCTTTGCTGATACATAGACCAGAATCACCAAAGAGCTCATGTAATAATGGTTAATCAGAATGAAGTCACATCCAAATACATATGCCCCTGTTACCTCATTTGATGTACCTACCCTCTTTTCTTCCTCTGTCCATCTGTCTCTTTTGGTATCTGTCTTTCTCATAGGCCCTTAGGTATACCAATGTATATCCATACTGCTTTTCTTTCCCTCCTTTTTCTTCTCCCTTCAGCTTTCTGACTTTCTCTCTTTTTCCCTTTACTTCTCATTTCCAACTTTGCCATTCTTGCTGCAGACGTACATGTATTAGGATTGATCATTTATACTGAGACTATTTAATTGCTTTTGTTAAAATGTAAGTGAACTGTATTCTGTTGGTGTTTTTGATTATAGACAGTGATGTATTGATGACTCATTGTGGTTTTATTTGTTTTTCCTTGATTAGTGATCATCAATATCTTTCTCTGAGTTTTTGCTTTACCTCCCATGAATCTTCTTTGGCGGAGTATCTCTTCAAATAGAGTATCCATTTTTTTTCTATTTTTGAATTGTGTTCTTCATAACTTCTTTGTGAAAATCCTTTGTCAATTTTTTAAGTAATGAGTTGCATTCTAGATTCCAAGAAGAAATAGTCATCTCAATTGAACTCCCTCCCCCCAACACCTTGCCCCAGGCCTTAGGCCTGTGGCTGGGGCAAGAACCGATCTTTCCACTTGAGACACACATGACCTCCCCAGGCTGTAAGCCTGCCTGTAGCAAGCATAGGCAGTCTCCCAGGTCTAGAAGGAACTCCTTCTTGTCATGTCTGTCATCTTTCTATATCCAAATATTAGGCTTAGGCAGATCCCAGTGACATCCAGGGGCCAAGGAAAAAGTGCTGAAGGGAAGGGGGAGGGGAAAACCCCTTGATGGGTTTGTGGATCAATCCTAGACACAAGTGGAGTTGGTTCCTGCCTTCTAGTCTCATTTGCCAATGAAATAGTCACAGGCTTGATTCCAAGAGTGTTCAGAGGCGAATGGCTCATGGGAGCCCTAACCGTCATCGAAGAATTAATCATTGAGCCCAAACTTTTCCTTTATTAAGTTGTTTCCCTCAGGTGTTTTGTCAGAGCAACAGAAAGTTGACTGAGATAGTCATTCTTAAAAAGACTTCATCTACCATGCCTTTCTACTCACCCTTAGTTATCTTAGGATTTCTTTAGAATAGACCCAGTTGTGTTCCCCAAACAGATAACACTGGCTAGGAATGTGACTTTAGCTGAAAATAAAATCTCTGCAGATGTACTCAAGTTAAGATGTGGTTATTGGGGTGGTCCTCATCCAAGATGGCTGCTGTCCTTGGATACAGACCCACTGGGAGAAAGGCAGCAAATCTGCCCCTTAAACATGTTCATAAGTCTTCCAGCTTAACCTCTCTCTTCCCATACCCAGCTCTCTTCCTAGTTTCCGCATCCAGAAGGGTTTGTTTGTTTATGTATTTGTTTATCCAAAGAGGGGTTTGAATTCTTGCATTTGTTAGGCAGGTATTCTGTCATTTGAGCCCAAATCCCCAGCCCTTTAGGCTTCGGTTTGTTTTTCAAATAAGGCCTCACTTAGGTCTCATAAGGTCCAGGACAGCCTGAATCTAATTCCTACTATTTATACTGAAATGATAGGTGTGCACCACTGCACCAGCTTTTATTGCTTGAGATGGGGTTTAATGAACTATTTTGCCCAGGTTGGTCTGAGACAGAGATCCTAAGTTACTAGGATTAGAGGTGTGAGCCACCTCACACAACAAGGACTCGACTATTTCTCCTTACCTCCAGCTCTCCATGTACTGAACATCTGTTTTTTCATGCTTCAGGTGGCTTCAGTCTGTCTTGTCTCTTTGCCCCATGAATACTTGCAGAGCCTTTCCTGGATTCCAGGACTGCTCCCTGACTGTGGTCCTGCCTTCAGCCTCTGTTCTCCCTCACTCTCCACACAGGGGCACCTCCCTAATGAGAGCAAACACTTTCCACTGCCTGTGAACTAGAACTCCAGCTCTCAGATTTCTGTTCTTGGCTCTTGTTTCATCATGATGCTAAATGCAAAGGTAAGTTCCCTCTAGCAGTGAACCAGGTAGACCCAATGAAAGTGTCCTAGGACATCTGGCAAAGCAAACCTCAAACACGTGGCTAGACCTTCTGGAAAAATCCAGGCAAAACTACTCCACGAGGTCAAGGTGGTCAGTGGGGTCAGGAGCCTAGAGACTAGGGTACCCTATTATCTCTCAGCTCTGGCACTCTGATCTCACAGAGAGGTGCACATTCTTTCTGCTTCTCACATACCTTTTTCTTTTCTTCTCTCACCAGCTCTAGCAGCTGCCTTTCTCCTTCTCTCTATTTCAAGGCCTCAAGGGTCTATGGATCTCACATGGTTCTAATATTTCTCTGCACAGACATTTCTTGCCAAGTTACTATTGATCTTGGATCAGATGTGCAGGCTGATCCAGTCAACTCAGTGGGAAGGAGGCTGCTCACCAGGTTCCAAAGCTGCCCTCCAGATCCCAGGTGCTGAAAGGCTGGACCCCTCCTGTCCATTAGCCAGGCTCTGATGTAGCAGCTCCAGAGCCCAGTTCTTGGCTCTTCCAGGATGCCTCATTTCTCTTTTTTTATTTCCCTCACCAGGAGCACTCAGCTTCCAATACTTGGACAAACACTCCAGCTGCCTCGCCTCCACTCCAGGGAGCTTTCCTGAAGCCCCCTCCCCAGCCAAACTGGATCTCTCATCTGGGATGTTTGGATAGCAGCTTGTAACTTATTAGCACTGGTTTCCTTCTTTCTCATATTGTTCTTTTCTCATCTGTCTTCTTGACTGGAGATTGTGTTACCTATTTTTGTATATAGTCCAACTATCGCCCCAGAACACTATATACAATAAGCTTTACATCATTTATTGGATCAGTACATGAATAAAGGATCTGGATAAGTCAGTGAAATTGTTGATTCCAAAATTCTCTTTTCTCTTAGATGCTTCCTTTATTAAGAAAAACCAATAATAATAGAAAAACACAAGAAACAGATTTGAAAATGCTAAGGACTCAAAAACATCCCCACCTCGACATATCACCCTGTAGCAACCACTCCTCCTGTCAGACCTGGGCTCTGCCCTCTATCCCAGGTGCCCATCCAGGAACCTGTGCGGTTCAGGTTCAGGGTGTGTGTGGAAGGCAGCCTTTGAGGTGACTGGAGTGCTACTGGGTGGGGTGGGAGGCAGGCAGGACAGAGGGACAGCTCCAGCAGTGTGCTCCCTCACATTCTTGAAACCTTCCTGTCAGAGGTCTGACTCAGCCCCAGCATCTCAGTTCACGGATGAATGCTCCTGTCCTAGACAGAGAGCCCATTCAGCCCAACAGGATTTCTGGAGGGCTCCCAGGAAGGGGTGGCCCAGCACATGGACGGGAGGGGCCAGTTACGCTGAGGTCATGTCAGCTGACTACAGCTGCTGCTGAAGGCATGTTCTCTCCACCCCTCCCCACCCACCCGTTATTCCGCTGGCCTCCTAATAGTGCCTAGCTCTGTGGACAAATAGACTTGACTACACCTTGGGACACAGATTATGTTAATTTTCAACTTTAAAAATACCATACAGAACTTTTTTTAGGAACAGTATTATCCATTTCTCTTCCTACCAGCAATGTAGAAGAAATTCTGTGAATGTGAATTCACATACTTAAAAAACTTAGTATTGTCAGACTTGGAAGATTGTTACAATGTTCATTTTTGTTTTCGGATGGCCATAAAAAGAACCTCTCTTCTTATGTGTATGGACTACAGAGGGAGAGAGAGAAAGATCCTTAACCTTTACAACTAGGAGTGTGGTTGGAACAGTCATCAGGAACAGCCATCTGGAACAGTCATGACTCTGGGGATGGTTATCTGGGAGTGTGACTTTGGGCTTGTCACTTCCCGCTCTATGCTTTTTTCTCTCCAATATCAAATGGGCTCAGATAGGTCACCATGCCAAGCACTTTCCCACTACCTTTTGGGTTTTGGGCTCTGTGATTTCCTCCTGCTCTCTGTGGTTGAAGAGTTCTTTCACTGCAGAGAGAACCTGGGGAACCAAAGACTACTGGACTGGCTCTCCCCAAGGACAGCCCGGAGGACAGGATCAGAAAGGATAACTTCTTCCCTGGAGCTTGCATTCTGGCCAGCCCTCTTCCTCTAACCTTGAGAGCCTTGGCCTCAGCAGGCCTGGATGGGAGGAAGTAGGAGGGAGTAGAGAGGGCTTCCTCCTCCTGTGGCTATCTTACATACAGAGAACTATGCGATTCTTCCAGTACGGCCAGAAATCCCGTTCACAGAGGCCTAGACTAAGGTGAAACTGACCCTTCAGGATAGGGAAGCTGGGCCTAGGTATCTGACCACAGTTTCAGGATTTGGGCTGTGACCTCAGGGGTCCCCACAGTCCAACCGTGGTAGCTGTATAGCTGTGACCTCTGTTCTTCATCAAATAACCAAGGACATAGCAAGGAGCAGACACTGGGGAAAGTTATAGAGATGCAGTTACTGCTTAGAGATTGGATTACCTAGCTCAATTAGAGAATGGGTTGTGAATTCAGCAGTCATTGCCCTAGTGGAGCTTGAATGCAGGTCCTGTGTAATTGATGTCCCTTAGCTTTTTTCACTCAAGCCTGATGGTCTACCATGTGGGTGATAACTCCACTTCTGGCTTCTTAGTGGTTAATAGGAGATAAGTCTGATGGACTTTCCTATGTAGGCTGGCTTTGAGCCTTGGTCCTCAGATCTCAGCCTCCTGAGTAGCTAGGATTATAAGTGTAAGCCAACAGTGCCCAGCTTTTCTTTGTTCTATTTAGTAGGAGAATGTCAAACTTGTAAAAGCATAGAAAGTAGCATAGTGAACTGGCAAATACCCATCTTTCAACTTTCAGTTGTAATCACAGGCCCATACTTGTCAGCTTTATAGAGACATAACTGTCACACCATTAAGCACATAATTTGATACATGTTGACCTGTGATAATACCACAGTTGGGCAAATGAGCATATCCATTGCCACCAAAAATGTCCTTATGATCTTTCGTAATCTATCCCTAACCTCCCATGTGCTTGCAATCCCAATTCCCAGCAAATCACTACTCTACTTTCTACCACGATAAAATAGTTTGCTAATACAATTATATAGTATGTGCCCCCTTTGTCAGGTATTTTCTCTTTGCTTAATTATTTTAAGATTCATCTAGGTTGTTGAATAGTATTTTCCAATAGTGGGATTCTGTTACTGTTTGGCTGATATCTTCTCCTGTGAATGGAGATGCATTGATGTGCATTGATCCCAGTTTGGGGGCTACCATAAATCAAGCTGCTATGAACATCTGTGCATAGCAATTGATAATAGCCCCAAATTGAATCAATGCCAGTGCCCATCCACAGGGGCAAATACAGTTCTCCAGCACAAATACCTAACAGTGGAGTGATTGGCTTGTATATAAGTTACAGTTGACCTTTTTGAGTACTATCAAACTATTCTGCAAAGCAGTTGTCCTATTTTACATTTCCATTCCCAATGTATGAGAATCAATTATTCTGCCTCCTTACCAAAACTTCATGTAACCACTTTCTACTTTTAGATATATTAAAAATTATTGGAGGCATTTATTGTGACTTCAATTTACTTTTCACTAATGAATAATGAATTAAACTTCCTTTCAAGGGCTTATTGGCCATTACCACTGTTGGGAATGTCTGTTGACATTTATTTATTTTATTTTATGTTTTTTTCTCATTTTAATTGGGTTAAGTGTTTACTTCTTACAGAGGAGAATTTTTGGGGGGAGATGATTTCTAGAATTTTTTGTTGTGTGCTGGTAATGGAGCTTTAACTCAGAGTCTTATGCACTTGCCTGTTTTTTTCACTCAAGGCCAGTGTTCTACCATTTGAGCCACAGCTTCACTCTGGATTTTTTTGCTGGTTGTTTGAATATAAAAGTTTTACTGATTTGTCTGTGTAGGCTGGCTTCAAACTTCAGTCCTCTTGAGTAGCTAGGATTATAGGTGTGAGCCACTAGCACCATGCCCAGAATTATTTTTAAAGCACTTTATTGAGGTATGACTAACAATAATCTGTGATTGTTTAATGCATTCACTTGATACTTGAAATACATGTAGATACTTATGAAACTAACATGGCAATGTATACTATAAATATTCTTCACCTCCAAAAGTCCCCTTCTGTCCTCTCCACTTAGCATTACTATTATGACCATTTTCATGAAGTTTGGAAAATTCTTCATAGGTTCTAGATGAGGATCACTCAGCAATGTGGTTTATATGTAAATTCTCCCAGTTTAAGACATGTCTTTTCATATTCTCACATGCTTGTTTTTGTTTTCCCTTCTTTCTTCCTTCCTTCCTTTCTTTTATTTATTTTGTGGTGCTAGGGACTGAATCTAGGATTTCACACATGCTAGACAGGTGTGCCACTGAGCCACATCTCTGACCCACTGTGTTAACGAGGATATTAGTATTGATGGGATGCAATTCATCTTGGGGTTTTGTGCTCGTAAAGCAGGCATTCTACCACTTGAGCCATGTCCCAGCCCTTCTTGCTTTGGTTATATTTAGAATGTTTTTTGGTTTTTGCCCTGGCTGGCATGGACCATGATCTCCTATCTCAGCCTTCTGAGTAGTTAGTACCACAGGTGTGAGCTACTATGCCTGGCTTGACTCACCATTTTTTTTAAGAGAATGTGTTTAGCCTGTTGTAGCTAAAAACAGGCAAGAGTCTAGGTCATAAAGATTTTCATATGCCAGAGAGGAGCAACAAGTACTGGCTAATTCCAGAGCATTTTTCTCAGCCCCTGAAGCAATGTGTACAAGTGACCCCTTGTTCCTCTTGCCCTCAGCCTGTGGCAACCACCAATCTAGTCTGTCTCTATGAATGTACACCTGACACTGCAGTTACCCCTCACATTGACTTTTCTTCCTTCCCCTACATGTGGTAAACATAATTCCGAATCTCACATTCTTCATTCCCTTGGGCCCCTCTTATTTTATTTATAACTCCTAAAATGTTGCCTATCTGTAACTTCACAAAAAATGATGTCATGCTGTATGTAATTTGAAGGATCTCACTTTCACACTCAGTACCCTGTGGAGATGTACTCATATTGTTGTTTATCATTACCGTTTATTTATGTTAAGCCTTAGGTGGGGATGTACCAAAGTACAATCTCTCTGTAGATGGATGTTTGAGCTGTTTTCAGATTTTTTTTCTATTGTGAACAGTTCCATTACAAATACACTTGCACATGTTTCCTGAACACACGTGAGTGAAAACCTGGGACATATATTATGTTAATTTTCAACTAAAAAATCATACAGAACTTTTTAAGGAACAGTATCATCCACTTCTACTCCTACCAGCAATGTAGAAGAAACTCTGTGGATGTGAATTCACGTACTTAAAAAACTTAAGAAACTTAGTATTGTCAGACTTGGAAGATCATTATGATCTTCATTTTTGTTTTCTGATCGCCATATGAATAACCTCTCTTCATATGTCTATGGATTGTAATGGCTTCCTTTCTGTAACTTTCACATCCACATCTCTTTTCCTTATTCTGTTGGGTTTGTTGCACCAATTTTCTTGTTCACAGACACACACATACAGTCATGAATATATTCTTGATACAAGACATTGTTATACATACTGCAAATCATTCTTGAAATTTTTTTTGGTAGTTCTGGGGTTTGATCTAAGTTCTGCCAAATAGCACAAGCAAGTGAAAGTACTGCAGGTACTCTACCACTTGAGCCATGCCCAAATCATTTTGTTTAGTTGTTTTTCCAATAGGACCTTCTGTTTATATGCATGCTGGCCTATACTATGACCTTCCTATTTATGCTTTCTATGTAGCTAGACAACAAGTGTTCATCAACATGCCCAGTTTTGGTTGGTTGAGATGGAGTTTCACTGGGATTCTTTTCTGGGCTGTCCTTGAACATAACCCTTCCAATCTTTACCTATGAATAGCTAGGCTTATAGATATAAGCAACTATGCTTGGCTTCCCCTTCCTCCTTACTTGGTACTCTTTCGATATTTACAATCTGAAGCTGCTCAATCTATTTTCTTTAATTTTAGGAAATATATCTGTATTATTTGATATGTTTTATTTCTTTTTTGCCTTTTAATTTCTCTCTGAGAAATAGAACTAGAGTTCTAGTTATTCAAACATTCATATTCCACTTCTAAAATGCTGTCATACTAACTTTGCTTATATATGTTCCCTTTCCTTTATCTATTGGAGTGCTTTTCTCAATTTAATCTTCTGGTTTGTTGTGAATTCATTTCTCAGTGTAACCATCTGGCTATTTACCCATGTACTACTTTGTGCCACAGCACTACTTCCAGCTTTCTGATGATTAATTGGAGATAAGAGTGTTATAGACTTTCCTGCCCAGGCTGGCTTTGAATCACGATCCTCAGACCTCAGCCTCCTGAGTAGTTAGGATTCCAGGTAGTGCCCAGCTATATGTTTTGGTAGATGCCTGTTTTGTTTAGAGATCATTTTCTCACTGGATATTGGCTAATGTTGGACAATAACAATGAGGTGGAGAGGGCCAGACCTTAATCCTGGTTCCAAAAGACTTGAGAAATGGAAGTCAATAAACCATAGGGCAGAGTGAGCAACAGGCATCTGGAAACCACAGTCCCTACCCCCAGCCAATTTAGTTATTACTCACATCACACACAGCCCTAGAACCAATGTTTTATTTATTTGTCTGTTTGTTTGATTCATGTTGCTAGGAATTGAACCAAAGACCTCAAGTATGGTAAGACACATGCTCAACCACAAAGTTACATCCCAAGTCCCTGTATCATGTTTTTAAATGCATACTGTGTTTTATTTCTAATTTTATTATCAGAAGAAATAAATTCATATAGTAGTAATGAGCATAATGAATCCAGCCTGGATTATATTCATCTTTATATCATTGTAGCTATAAATATTTTAAAGGTATTTCATGAAGGAAGAGTACATAACTAAAGCTATGCTGCAGGTCTGGGCTCCACTTTCCCTCAGTGCCCAACAGAGAGCAGTGCATTAGAGCAGACATTTCTGAGAATGACATTCCTTAGCCTTCGAAGCAGGATGGAGATGAGATTGGAAATGCTGCTCGTTGGCCTTCATCCATTTTGAGCAACTCCTTCTGGTTCCAAGGCTCTGGCACTGGCCTGATTTTGCCTCTGAGGCACTGTAAGTGGTACATATAAAGATAGGTTCCATTTGACCCAAGGAAATGGTGAGGGGAAGCAAAAGCAGAATGCCCACACTTCCCTTTGGTTCAACCTTCCAGGGTTACTGGGAAGTGAGATGCTTCTAGGCCCAGGCTACAGGCACAACATCCCACATAATGAAAATTTCTCCTAACAGCCCACAGTTGTCCACCTCACAATTCCTCTTGGTCTGATGTTGGAGGAAGAAAACTAGAAAGAGGCAAACTATACTTGGTCATTCAATTGGCTCAATACCCTTTGGAGCTTTCCCATTAGATTTCCAGATTCTTTGCCTCACTCCATTATGAGAAAGGAGAGACTGTGTTATAAACTCTGCTTTTATCCTATTGTAAATTCAACTGTACCGTTTCTTCTCAACTCTCTACCAAGAAGTATGAGCTTGAATGCGAAATGCTGACAACTATTGGTTTGGTCCCATTGGGACATAGGCAGGAGAATTATGTATTAATTGATTACATTTTTAATCCAACTACATGGACACATTGAGTGTCAATTGGGCCAATCTAACTCTACAAACCTGGTTATAGGGATCTTGTCTACCCTTGGTTTCTTTCATACAGCCATAACCAGAAGCTAATGAATTCACAAATGTTGGATTGGGCTCTAGGGGGAAGTAGAAAGCTCTGTTCCAGAGTCCAGTCTCGGACTTCAACTCACCTTTTGCAAAGGACTCCCACTTGGGATGCTATTGGGTACAAGGGCTTTTCCCCCTTCTAATGGGAACTTTCTGGGGCTAATAAAAAAGAGAAGAAATTATCAACAGGACAGATGTCCAATCTTCCCTACTTTCTGGCCACATAACATCCATTATCAACTGCTCCTCTCTGATGTAAAGGTTGGTTATTCGGCCCTTGCTTTGAGCAGGCTCTTGCCCCCTCATTCCAGTCTTCTTGCCCTTTTTCCTCAGCCTGGAATGTTTCTAACATGATAGTCCCTCTCAGGTTGTCCCCAACATTTAGCCTGGTCCTTGGCACTTGGCATAGATCTGTGTGGTGTATAGTTAAATGGTTATTTTCACTCTTAGATGGATCTCAGAGAAGTGAAGTCATTTACCCAAAGTCACGGGGCTTTTTTAAGTGTCAGTTCTGTGTTTGCCATCAGGCTGACCTGATTCCCAGCCCCTGTTCTATTGCACAGGGCAAGACAGGCACTTCATTGGCACAGCCCCATTTACATCTAGAGAGGGAAATTTCAGCTCTGAAAGATTACATGCTCCAGTGCTGACAGCTCGTTCATCTCATCCTTTTATCTGTTGTCTATCTTCCTTACCAATGGAGGAACTGTGAGCATAGTTCTTCTTAAATGAAGCATGAGATGAAATCTTTTTATAAAGCCTTTTACCTGTCCATTTCCCCAGGGCAGTCTTTATTAAGTAATTTCTCACATTTTCCAAGTGAGTCAGTCAGTGTGATGGGTGTTGTGCCAAGGAAAGAGAGAGGGAGGAGAGGAAGACAGAGCTAATTGAAGTTGCCTGCATCGCTGGAAAGAAGAGTTTAGTATACAAGGGAAAGGAATGTAGAATATATTTGGAGCTTTTTATGGAAGCTTTCTGCTCCTAAAGAGTCCCAGGAGTGACCTCAAATACCCTTATTAAAACTAATACCCTTGTAAATGCTACATTTCCCCATCAGTCCCTTGTTGGACAGGACTTTCAGAGACCTAGGAAGCAAAAGTAGAAAGGACCAGAAAGGAGAGGAAGTCTGCAAGAAGACCAGGTCAGACTTTACCCAGGGAGCTTGGCACCTGTGAAGAAGAAAGCCTCCCCAACGCAGAATTCAGGTCCTAAGTGACAGGGCCCAAAGAATTGAAAAATGGCCACAGTACCATTATGGCTGCTATCATGACTGTAGGAAATCCCAAGTAAATCCATGAGGATACTGGTTGGGTGTCACTCTTCTCTCAGTGCCTTAAGGTTCCACATACAAATAAGGTGGGGCTGGGGATATGGCCTAGTGGCAAGAGTGCTTGCCTCGTATACATGAGGCCCTGGGTTCGATTCCTCAGCACCACATATACAGAAAATGGCCAGAAGTGGCGCTGTGGCTCAAGTGGCAAAAAAGACAATATGGTGCCTCTCTTAGGCCTTTCAAGCATGAGTCCACATCTGCTGATGATGCTGTCTTTTTTTTTTTTTTTGCCAGTCCTGGGCCTTGGACTCAGGGCCTGAGCACTGTCCCTGGCTTCTTTTTGCTCAAGGATAGCACTCTACCACTTGAGCCACAGCGCCACTTCTGGCCATTTTCTATATATGTGGTGCTGGGGAATTGAACCCAGGGCCTCATGTATACGAGACAAGCACTCTTGCCACTAGGCCATATCCCCAGCCCCAGTGATGCTGTCCTGACTGACCTCTGAAGAAATCAATCGCACCCCCACATAGGGATCATAAATAAGGTTCTTGAGACTGCCTCCATCCTGTCATTTGATCTAAAGAAAGGGATCGCTGCAGACTAGCCTTGAAAAGTGTGGGTGAGACACACTGCCTGTATTGGGAAGCTGAGGTGGTTGCCTTGCTTATCCCTTGGGAGATACCATCTAGGGATGTCATCAGGTTTGGTGCCACATAACACCTCAATATGGCTATGAACAAAAGGACAAGTCATAGAGACTGGCAGACAGCAGATCTGAGACCGCCAATGGATGCCCAGTATTAAGGATTCTACTCCTATCCCCAAAACTTCCCAACCACCGTACCACTCTACAGAACCACCATAGCCTAGTTTGTCAGTTCCCCTTGAGATTCTGGTCTCATTCATTGTCTACATTGCAAGGAGGAACCTTCTTTCACTACAGTTGAATTTCTGCCTCCATCCTTCCTCTCTTGCCAGAGCCACCAGTGTGTGTTGTGTTGCACAATGGAACGTGTAGCTAATTCCCTGTCCCACATTTCTCTACTTTTCAGCAGACCTGAGCCCAGTGGACCAGATGGTGCTCTCCCTCTTTCTCTCTCTCCCTCATTCTGTGTCTCTGATGCATTATTTTTAACATCTAAGGGCTCTCTCCTCATCTTTCCACAGCTTCCCCAACCACTATTCCTATATAATCTATTTCATATTCTTAATTTTTGAATGTTGTAGTGTTCTAGAGTTCAATCCTTAGTGATTTCCCTTTACCATCTGTATCTACTATCTAATTGACCTATTCATCTACCATGTTCAACCATGAATATACTGATAATCACAAATGCACTTTCCTGAAGGCTACTCATGAGTTCATTTTCCATTTGAAATGTCTACATGGATGACAGTCTCTCCCTCTCCCTATTTCTGTATTCCAGCCACATGACTTCTTTGTTCTACCTCAAATACAGTGAGCAAGCACCCCTGCCCACACTGCTTAGGATTTCTTTAGTCTCCTACTTGCCTGGAAAACCATATTCACATGTCTCCTTGCTTTGTTCCTTTATTGATTCAGATCCCAGACAAACTTCAGCTTATTCTTTACTGTACCATGAAACCTGGTGCTTCCTCTTGTCTTCTCTCCCTTTCTGAGGCTTTATTCTTCTTTCCACCTGACTTGGAGTTTGAACTTGGGGCATGGGCACTGTCCTTGGTCTCTTCTGCTCAAGGCTAGTGCTCTACCACTTTGAGCCACAGTTTCACTTCTGGGTTTTGGTGGTTACTTGGAGAAAAGAGTCTCGTGGACTTTCCTGCCCAGGCTGGCTTTGAGCTTAGATTTACATCTCCTGAGTAGCAAGGATTACAGGCATCAGTGCCCAGCTCCACCTGGCATTTCTATAGCTGCAATATTTTTCCCTTAAATTTAAAAGAACAATAAGAAATATTCTTGAAGCTTAGAATGGGGCCACTTGGCTTTATCTCATTGCAGTTTATAGTGCTTGAATCTCTTGTGCCCAACATCCTCTTGGATCTACACGTAGGCTCTACATATTGGCAACCCAGCACTGTCTCCTTGCTTCTGGCATCTTCTAAGAAACTGGGTTGGCACTCTGATCCTAGTGATCATTGCACTTGGTTCCCTGGGCCTGCAGGGATATTTTTTCCCTTCTACACTGGGTCACTGTACAAAGTTGGTCATAATTGCTGGACTTTCCATAGAAAATGTTCTCAATTTCATGTCATTAACCACCTTTGCAGCATAGACACATACACAATAAAATGAGAGATTTGGCATCTGCCCTCCCACCTTACTCTGCTCAAACCCCCTATCTGATATGAAGGGCAAGAAATTTTATTCCCTTCTTGCAGTAGACTAGAAGAACCCCAAACACAGAGACTTTGTGCATTTTGCTTAATTCTGTATTTTTAGTGTCAACATAATAGGTTTTAAATATACAAACAAATAAGCATCCTTCAGGGAAGCCTGTCCTGCAAAAGCTCAGAAATTCATAGCAGTGGGGGCAACTGGGAGTGGGGGAGCCATATTGGTAAAGGGTGACAGAGTAACCTCCTTGTCTGTTGCTAAGGGGATAAATAAATATGTCCCCACAGCTGTGCTGTTCCTAAACAATAAAATATTTTCCAACTGGTGGCTCAGCCCCCACCCCCCCGCCCTCGTCAAGATCTGCTGTGTAGTGCATTTGAGGTTGTTTCCTGTTCTTCATTTCTCTATCTTCTTCCAAAGAACCTTCA
This sequence comes from Perognathus longimembris pacificus, assembly GCF_023159225.1. NCBI lineage: Eukaryota > Metazoa > Chordata > Mammalia > Rodentia > Heteromyidae > Perognathus > Perognathus longimembris. Next base: position 46,560,918 of record NC_063168.1, on the reverse strand, counting down.
TTCCTGAGTTAACCCCTTTGTAATCCCATTTGTTTGCAAACAGAAGAAACTAACTCCTACAGAGAGGTGAGAGTCCCACCCTCATGTCCAGCTCTAACACTTACTATTGTATTTAAGTAGGCAAATACTGATTTTCTTATTTTTTTCTTGACTAACATCAATTTATTCCAGATTTCAGAGAATCAAAAACAGCCAATGATACTGATGTCCCCAAATCTTTGATGTTATAAATAACATCTTTCCAAATAAATCTTTCTTTGCATCTCTGATCATTTCCTTTGGCTCTCTTTCAGCAGTTGGATGATTGAGCCTGAGTCCTGATTTTGCCCAAGTATAAGGCTGATTTTTTAAAAAAAATCCTGAGTTAATCCTCATAATAAAAGGAATCACTTATTATCCAGTGCTTCTAAATGCTTCTATTAGCTTCACTCTTTATGTAACTTTTAGTAGCAGATAGATGATAGAACAAGATAGATAAACCCAATGCTTTTTAATCCTGGGCTGGAATCTTACAGGGTGTTAATAAAATAACATTAAGAAAATATATGGTTCCCCTTGACAAGTGAGATTGTGTTTGGTGTTGGGCATCCTTTTAATTTTCTTATTTACTGTTTTATTGTAAAGGTGATGTACAGAGGTGTTACAAATGCATAAGTCAGATATTGAGTACATTTCTTTTTGAACAGGATCACCTCTTCCTTGTTTTCTCCTAGATTTTTCCCTTCCAGTGCCCCTCCCCTACAAGTTGTATAGTTCATTTTCAACATAGTGTCTAGTGAGTATCATTGCTGGATTAATTCACCCTTTGTCCCACCAGCTTAAAACAAAGAAACAAACAAACTTTGCAGCTATTTCAGGTGTACAGATAGGGCAAAGGACCTCATCTTCAAAGTAATCTCAAGCCTTGATTGTTTTTTATGCTTCTAAAAACCATTCTCAGAGTGAGTGTCCAAGAATCTAAAGAAACTTGACTTTGATTTTGTTCATGAGTGTGTAAGTTCTTTCTTTTACCAACTCATTCTCAAGGAACTGACTGGCTCAGTAGCACTGAGGTGTTAATAACTGATAACATTTCAGGAGTTATATAGCATCTTTTTGTTCTTGTTTGTCTTAGGTTTGAACTCTTCTGGACACTGTCCCTGAATAGGAAACCCAAGTCCTGAGCTGGGGGAGCCATGTGGCCTCTTGCCCCGTCTCACATCCCTTGGTAACTAGCTGTTTCCTTTAAGGCTTGTCCAATTTCTATGAGTAGCTTTAAGGCTTTTAGCCATAAAGATAGAAAATTCCAGGACCATTAACAGATCTGAGCCTGTAAGCAGGGCAGTGTCCCTTGCTGCTAGAATTGGGCAGCATTTGAGATCACGACCTTTGAAATATTCATCTGCTTGTTATTTATCTGGGCAGGGTAGTAAGGGGGTAAGGAGAGGAGAGAAGAGGTCCTGGGAACTATGCCCAGAGCCAGAGTGACTGCAGGGGAAGCTTTGCTAAATTTGTCTTAGTAATTTTTACTGTACTTTTTTTGTTATTATAAAAGCAGCAAATGTTTACTAGAGAAGACTTGGGATATACAAAAAAAGTGCAGAGAAGAAAACAAATCATTTGTAATTTTTACAACTCCATAATATCCAGTGTTAGCCATTTGGCATATTTCCATCTTGACATCTTTTTGAGCACACACACATTGACATATATAATTATACATAGCACTGCATCTTCTTTTCCTTGACCATTATATCATAAGCACATTCCAATGTCATTCATGTTCTTTTAAAACATATGTTGGAATGGTCTCATATAGTCCCTTATGTGTTATCTCACAGTTTATTCAATTCATTTTCTATTATTGGATATTTATGTTTTTTCCATATTTCCATTATTTGGAATAATAATGGGACTAGCATTTGTCTGGAAATCTGGCTAATTTTGATCTTTGACCAGCTAGTCAAAGAGAAGTAGAGCCAAAGAGAAATGAATGTTTTTTTAAAAAAAGTGAAGGCAAAATTTATAAAATGTGAATCACTTAAAACTGTATTCATTGTGGCTATTACTATAATAACAATGCCTTAGAACTATCATGTTTGTGTAAATGTGTAATGATTGTGTAAAAAACAAAAAAAGAAAGCAGTCACTCCCAATCCTCCTCTTTTTGTGGTAAGGCTTTTTTTTTTTTCTTTCAAATTTTTATTATCAAACTGATGTACAGAGAGGTTACAATTTCATGTTAGGCAATGGATACATTTCTTGTACTGTTTGTTACCTTGTTCCTCATACCCCCCTCCCGCCTCCCCCTTTCGCTTCCCCCCCCCATGCCCCCAGGTGTTCAGTTTACTTACACCAAACAGTTTTGCAAGTACTGCTTTTGTAGTTGTTTGTCTTTTTTTACCCTGTGTCTCTCAAATTTGATATTCCCTTTCAATTTCCTACTTCCAATACCAGTATACACGGTTTCCAATATACTCAGATAAGATTACAGAGATAGTGTAGGTACAACCACAGGAAGGTGATACAAGAACATCATCAATAATAGAAGCTACAGATACACATAGGACGTTGAAAGTAGTTACAACTGTGATATAACAATTGTTTCCATAACATGGAGTTCATTTCACTTAGCATCATCTTATGTGTTCATAAGGGTATAGCTATTGGGCCTTGTGATGTTCTGCTATGACTTGCCTAAACCTGTACTAATTATTCCCAATAAGGGAGACCATAGAGTCCATGTTTCTTTGAGTCTGGCTCACTTCACTTAGTATAATTTTTTCCAAGTCCTTCCATTTCCTTACAAATGGGACAATGTCATTCTTTCTGATAGAGGCATAAAATTCCATTGTGTATATGTACCACATTTTCCTGATCCATTCGTCTACTGAGGGGCATCTGGGGTGGTTCCAAATTCTTGCTATAACAAATTGTGCTGCTGTGGTAAGGCTTTTTATCACTGATATATACATGAGAAAAACTTAAAGGAGGAAAGATGGTTTCAGAGGTTGCAGTTCACAGTCAGCTGACTTCACTGCTTTGGGCCTAAGGCACTGCAGCTTATGATAGAGGAGAATAGGTAATGGAGCAGAGTTGCTCATCTCATGGTAGCCAGGAAGGAGAGGGGAGAGGGAGGGAGGAAGAGAAAGAAATGCAACAAGTGTGTCTATGTATGTGTGTGTGTGTGAATGTAATACATGTGTATAAAAATGTCAACAACAGGTAAATTTAGATAAAAGAACTATGGATGGGGCTGGGGATATGGCCTAGTGGCAAGAGTGATTGCCTCGTATACATGAGGCCCTGGATTCAATTCCCCAGCACCACATATACAGAAAATGGCCAGAAGTGGCGCTGTGGCTCAAGTGGCAGAGTGCTAGCCTTGAGCAAGAAGAAGCCAGGGACAGTGCTCAGGCCCTGAGTCCAAGCCCCAGGACTGGCCAAAAAAAAATTAAAAAAAAAAAAAGAACTATGGATATTTATTTTACTCTTCTTTCAATTTCCTAGATTTGATATTTTTTTCAACATAAAGTTGTGGACACTCAACTGAATGTAGACTATAGAAATTTACTGCTTGAGCTTTAGAGCACTTAAATTTTCTTGAGCCAATACTCAAACATTGGAGAAATTTCACTGTTGGGATCTAGCAAGCAACTTTTTAAAGAAATTATCAGATCTGGCCACATTAAACCCACATTTTTGACAGAATAGCATTATTGCTGCTGAGTTACCTATTTCTGCCTTAAAATATCCCTGCACCACAAGGAAACATACCTATGCCCTTATGCCTGCCAGTGTGGGAGCATTTCACCAGGAAAGCCTTGAAGTAGAAGGATTTTTCACTTGCAATACCTGTGGTTCGGAAGTAGGTTCTAGACCACAGTCTCTCAGAAACCTACAGAGCAGGTTGAGTTGCCATCAGCCAAACAAACCATCATGCCCACATTCCCTCTTCCACAGAGGAGGCTCACCAGAAGAATGTGGGCTTTCAGATTGAAGAGTCTTTCAAAGCCCCGTTTTCACTAGATGAAGGGCTTCCTGTGAACCGGGAAGGTCGCTAGGCCTTTATGCTATTTCCAGAGAAACATTTCTGTTAAGACATATAAATAACATTCTAGGAATCTTGACCACACCAACATCCATAATGACTATTCCTAAGACAATATTTTTCTCAGAAGCCTCTAAGTGATTGGTGACCAATCCATTATCATGGTAGCCATCATCTTAGCCAATCAATTACAGATTACCACTGTCTGGAACAAGAGCAACACCTTATATCTTTGCAAAAAATTATGATACTTAATTGTCCAAAGTGAATCTAAATAAATAGTAGTCATATGTGCATGCCTCACATGACATCAAAATAGGATAGTGTCCTTGACATTGGTGGAGGAGAAAGAAAAATTCCAATTCCAGGCTCAGCTTTACCACTGACTCATTCTCCCAGATTGGGTGAGGCACTTACTCCATCTGAACCCTCAGATGCCTCATGAATCAGTTGCAGATAATTCTCCCTTAGCATGCTTTTTCTGCAGGGATGTTGTGATTAGAGAGTAAGATAATATGTTGGAAGGCTTTGAAAATCATTAAGTAGTACTGAAATACTATTGATGTGCTATTTGGGGGTTATATTTCCATCCCCTTCTCCCAGAGGTCTCTTTTTCCCATTCCAATGTCATGCTGTCTGTTTGTTCATTTATACAATTATCTCTCCTGACTAGGAATGCTCCTTTGCCTCTTCCTGGAGTTCTTAAAGCTCTTATGATGCCTTTCCTGCAAGCTTTCAGCTCCAAATCATACACAGATGAGGCCTATCACTTGAGCTACAGGACTTCCTTGGGTGCAAAGATGGACCTTTGTTTACACCATAACTGTGAGAAGAAATCAAAAGACTCTGCCTTTGACCAGTTAGTGTTTGTAAATGAATGAGTGATTTAGAGATGCGGTTGTTCCCTGCTGAGAAGGTTCAGTGAGAGATAGGGCCAAAACAACAGCAGGTTCTTCTGCACAGCAGTATGGTGCTGGGGGTAGATTAAATGAATGGCTATGATTAAATGCCATAGGAGAGTATGCGCAGAAGCCTCTGCTTGGATAGCATCCCTTTTTACCCCATGATGTGGGAGCCACTGGCACATGTGAATGGATTAATAATGGTCTATAGTTAGGTAGGATTGAGAAGCCCTACACCTCACCTGTCACCTGATAGGAAGAGGTCTCCAAAGCCATTGCTTTTGTTTTCACCAAGTGAGATTTAAAAACAAAAACAAAAAATTGTACTTCAACATTGCCTAGTTTCTCTCTTTGGCTTTCTTTTTCTTCTTCTTCTTCTTCTTTTTTTTTTTTTTGGTGTAAGAAAGATGTAGACCAGAAGGCTTTACTACAGAAATTCAACAAATGGGATCCTGCTTAGAAAAGAATACGTTGATAAAAGTAGCCTACCTCTCAGAAAGCCCCCTTCTCAGCCCTGCAAAACCAGGTGTTCTTGACATTCAGAAAATGTGAGACACTGTGTTAGGTTGGGGTGGGGGGAGGGAAGAGTGAAGGAGGAGAGTAAGGGAAGGAGCAGGGTAAGGGTGAGGGAGGGAGAGACCCTCAAAGCACTTTTAGTATCAAGAAAAGAAAACTGAGTGGTCAGTGGGAGATGGCCCAGGCACAGAGGGGAGCAAAAAAGCAGAGGAGACACTCCTAATCCACAGGCCTGAAAGGCATTCACAGAAGAGGAGGACATTAAACACTGGTGGTTTAAAATCAGCCACTTCTTTAAAAAAAAAAAAACACAAAAACATTTTCCTACACAGACCTATATGATAATAGCTAACACTCCTTTTAAATTGTTACTTCTGATCCTAATCTTAAATGCTTCAAACAATGCTTCTCAATGAGTTGGGAAGATGTGGTAGAAAAATGCGAGTTGTGTAAGTATGTAAACAGAATGGTTTTTTTAAGCCCGTATTTCCTCAAATTGGCAAAAATCCCTTTCTCCAAGAAGCCCTCTTAGACTCCTTCTGATGGAGTCCCTTCTTTTAGGCAACCAAGTAGCACCTATTTAGCTCCCCACCTGAGATGCAGCAGAGCAAATCCTTTTTGTATTAGTGTCTTCCTTCAATAAGTGCTGAAGGTCTGCTACATTCTGGGTGTTATACTAGGGGCTGAGGACACCCCCGGAGGAAAAGGCACATTAAGACTGACGTCCCATGGGGCTACAGACACATAAAGTATACATTATTTCTAACGTGTCAAATGGTGGCAGATTATATGAAAAAACATGAAATTGGGAAAAAGAAATAGGGAATGGACGACCAAGAAGGCCTGAATGAGTAGTTCAGGTGGTAAGGGCTGTGAATGAAAAGCTCCAGAGCAAGAGGCCCCAGCAAGAGCAGACAGGGACCCTGGTCCCTGGTAGCTGGAGTGGAAAGAGATGAGGTCAGAATGACATTATATAGGACTTCAAGGACTGATGTAATCACATTGGCTTCTATCTTAAATGAGATGGAAAGAATTGACATGACCTGGGTCCACTGTAACCAGGTCACTTACATGGAGGAGAGGACATATGAAGGACAGAGGGAGAGATGGTAAGATGACAGTAATTAGGGCCAGAGTGCTCCCAGATGGTGGGACACAGTCAGCATCTGATAAGTCCCAATGCAAAACACATGGATCTTGCTGATGAAGGGAACATGGGTATGAGAGAATGAAGGCTGAGATGATTCCAGGGTTTTCCAGCAGGGCCACCACTGTCTAAGGAGGAAGACAAGAAGCGCTGGTGGGGGTGGTAAAAAGCAGAAGTTTGCCTTTTGGTGTTTTGAATTCAGAATGTCTTAGACATCCAAGTAGATGTCAGTTGGGAAGTAATATCTGAGTATGGAATTTGGAGAAATGGTCCATCTAGTTAATAGACATAAATTTGAGAGTCATCAAATTTATATTACTTACAATAAATTTATCTATCTGGCCAATTCTATTTTATTCATCTTTGGAGCCACCCCCCCCCATACCCTAGTAGCGTGGCTTGCTTAGCCATAGTAGACCCTCTGAAAATGACATCCTGATTGGTTTAGTTATGATAAGGATGCACCCTCCACTCCACACAAACATGCAAAATGACAAAAGTACAAGATCCAGAAGAATTGGCTGGAGTCCTATTCTGTTGGTAGCTCTGGGGAAGTTACTCAACATCTCAGACAGCTTGTGCATCTGTGCAATGGGGATGATCTGAATATCTCAAAGGACAGCTTTGATGAGAGGAGGTCGTGTGAGTGAAGTGTGCAAGTGCCTTATGAATATGGTGATTCCTTTGAAAACCAAGCAGAGATGGTCATGCCTGGCATTCTGCCCCTCAGACTTACCACTGTGTTCTTGTTTGTTGGATTCAGGATGCTGTTTGCTGGGATTCAAGATGAGCAGCCTGACCTCTGCCTGGCCAGACTCTCCTCACTGCTAAGGCCCACCTAACTATACCATTCCCACCCCACATTACCTAGGTGCTTTTCTGGCCCTCCTCATCCCTTGCCAAGCTCTTCCTGCATCACTTCCTGGAGCACTGACCTCCAAAGTGAGTATCCAAATATTGGGTAAAGGTTTATTCCTGCTATGTGCTAGTGGCTCATGATCATAATCCTAGCCAGCAAGAGGCTGAAACCTGAGGATCATAGGTCCAAGCCAGCCCTGGAAGGAAAGTCCGTGAGATTCTTGTCTCCATTTAATCACCAAAAGCCAGAAGTGGAGCTGCAGGTCAAGTAATAGAGCAGTAGTCTTGGATGAAAAAGCTAAGGGACAGTGTCCAAACTCTGAGTTCAAGTCCCAGTACAGGAACAAAACAAACAAAAAGCTTTACTTATTTCTGTTTCCAAGAATATATAGTATGCTGTTAGTGTAACAATTCTACCTTATTCCTGGATTTATTACATGTAGTTTGACCAGGTGTGGTGAAAAACCATTCCACAAAAAAAACAAAAGAAATTTCAGAAGCAAAAGTTTTTCATTCCTGTGCACCTTGTGCAGCTCAGTGGACTTGGAGAACCTCTCAGTCAGCTCTGCATTATTGTCACTTGCATTTAAATTGTTATGTAGTTCTGCTAGTTCTCTGTCTTGATTTTTTGAAAATCTGTGCCTCTGAAAGCAAATGATGCCCCCCCCCAAATAAACTAAAACTTAATGTACATAAGTCACGAAGTGAAAATATTAGATTTCCTGGAGGCTGCATGGCTTTAGGGGAAGCTGGGCGGTATTATGGAAAGAACGAAATGAGCATGTGCAATACATATTGAGCTCCAGGCACCCTGAGCATGTGTGGGTTTTCTAGTTGTCTTCTGGGAACTGTATACCCACAGATTCCATGGGTCTACTAGTGGTATTAATGTATTCATTATAAGTTACACACATTATACTACCTATTGGTGATATGTGCCCAAAGATATTTAACTGAATTCAAGGATCAAAATCACTTAGGATCAGTCTTTCAGCATGAAAGCAAATTATTTCAGGGACTGAGTACTGATCCCATAGAGACAAGAGAACAGAAGTTCCTGGGGATAGAAGGAATGGGAATGGGGAGTTACAGCTAACTTGGACACAGTTTCAGTGTTGCAAAAGGAAAAGTGTCCTGAGGAGAGATGGCAGTGATGGTTGTACAACAATGCAAATATTCTTAGTGCCATTGAATTATATACTGAGAAATGATTATGATGGTATTTTTATGTTATGTATATATGTTGTAGAACATTTTTAAGGGGGTTTGAACTCATGGCTACCCTTTAGCTTTTTTCTCAAGGCTGGACCTCTACCTTGAGACACAGGTCCACTTCTGGCCTTTTAGTGGCTAATTGAAGATAAGAGTCATGGACTTTCATGACTTCAAACCACAATTCTCAGAAAATTACAGGCTAAAATTACAGGCATGAGCCACAGGCACCCAGGAAAAGGAAGAAGGGAAAGGAAAAGAAAAAAGAAATAGGCTATGTAGTTTATCATTCAGATCTGCCCTCTCTTACTTGTGCATATTTGTTTTCAGGTGAGATCTTTCTTTGCAACAAGAGAACAAGTAATCTGGGCTTGGGACACGCCTTGCTCTGTGAGACAGAGCACTAGGCTAGGTATCAGGTCCTGTCCTGTGGAATTCATAGATAGGGATCAACACAAGATGGCAAAGGTCAGAGGGCCCAAAGGAAAATATTCTGCATTTGGTCATTGGGAAGAAACTCTTGACTGGGTTTCATGGAAGATTATCTTCATCCTTTAGACACCAGACAAACCTTTCCTCAGACATCTGAAGACTGGAGACACCACAGTAGGGGTTACCTGGAGATGTGTGCTTCTTTCCCCATCTCCCCTTGGGGACTGGAACCTGACTGTATATGTCCCTTGGCTGTGTGGGAATCTTCCTACATGGTTTCCACTTGATCCATCTGTATAGAGAAGTAGTAATAAACCCCAGATTTCAAAGGCTTCATACCTCAGAGGTTTATTTCTTATTCTACATGCTATTCAGGTTGACTGGTGGTTCTCTGTGCCAATATCTTGCTGGGGTCAAGGATGACATCACACAGACTCTTTCTAGAACATTGTGATGTCCGTGGATGCTGGCTCTTACTCATAGCCTTTGCCTAAAAATGATCCTGGTATCTTCTGAACATATTCCACTAGCCACTACATATCACATGGCAAGGCATAAGTTAAAATAGGTGAGAAATTACTTGACCTTCCCTATCCCTTGGTTCTACATCAGTGGTCCCAAACTAAGCATGGATTGAAAATATTGAGTGGTTGCACAAGGATTTGTCTGCAACTAAACACATTCAGGCTTTTTCCCTTCTCACAACTTCCAAAGGATATAATGTAACAACTGATTCTATAGCATTTATGTTGTAGTCTGTATTGTAAGAAATCTAGAAATGACAAAGTACCAAAGAGAAATGCTATGTGCAGATTGTACAGAAGGGACCTGAGCATCCTTAGATTTTTTGGTACCATTTGGGATCCTGGAACCAATCTCCCACAGGTCCAGTGAGAGGACTGCATAACCCTCCTGCAGGAAGAACACTGTGAGACAGAGAATGAGCAGTACTACAGTTCACTACCTTATCTCTCCCGCCCTCCCCCAACACTTCCTTCCCTGCAGAGAATAAGTTTAGAAACAAAAAAAAAAAAAACCTCTCTCCATTCCTTTTACACCCCAAAAAATTAACTTAATGTCTGTCTCTCCTGGAGGTAAGACTCTGGGTATCCATTGCAAGAGTTTGCTTTGGGTAGAGCGGTCTCTCTGTCTGCTGTGCTCCTGAGTCTGGTTATCTCAATGGGGCAAGCTGCAGTTTGGATCTACTCTTGCAATGTGAAGGAGCCCACCCTGCTCCTGACAGAGAGGAGTGCATGCCAACTGTCTCCTGGGGGTCCCTGTGACTCACTGACTTCCCAGCAACTGATGGTGGGTGATTCCCTGGCTTGTTTTCCCATCTATTCCTACCCAGAATAAATGGCTGCGATTCTGGAAAATGAGCAGAAGCTTTATCATTTATTTGCATTCTTAAAAGTAATAGTACTAACAATTATTTTTTGGTGTGGATCCTGGGGCTTGACCTCAGAAGCACGTTGCTGTCCCTTGACTTCGTTGCTCAAGGCTGGCACTCTACCACATGAGCCACAGTGCCACTTACAGCTTTTTGGTGCTTAATTGGAGATAAGCATCCTCCTGTGCTGGCTTCAAACTATGATCCTCAGATCTCAACCTCCTGAGTAGTTAGGAATACAGGCATGAGCCACCAGTTCCTGGCTTAATGTTTTTCCTTTTAAAATTAATAATGTGATGTGATGTGATGTGTGTGTGTGTGTGTGTGTGTGTGTGTGTGTGAATTGGGTTTGACATCTGCTAGGCATTGCTGTACTGGTTGAGCCACAACTCCAGTCTGTAGTGCAATCTTTAAGATTGGTCTCTTAGCAACAGATAAAGAATGAGATAGGAGAGGGCAGTGAATGGGGATCTGCATGTGTGCATTTCTCCATTGCACCTTCTGCCAATTTAACAAAGTATTCCCTTTATGTCCAAATTCACAGCATTCCTAAAATAACCCAGTTCTCATTGTGTATTTAAATTACTAAATTGTTTTTATAAAAATCTGACCTACACCCAACTTCTCAGGAGCATTGTTCCTTCATAAAGCAAAGCATTACTCTGTGGATGTTTCTCAGTGAAGTTCTAGAACTATAGACAATATGGAAATGGAGGGTCTTAGATATAACAATTGTAATATTTTGAGTCACCCAGGACTTACTTCCCCTGTAGGATGAGAGATCTCAGGCAGGGAGGAAACAAGTTCATTTTATTTGTTTAACAAATTTTTTTTTGGCTGAGTGGCTTCTAGTGCCAAGTACTCTTCTAAGTACTGTAGGAGATTCAAAGCAAGATGTTTCTTTACTCCCTGCCAGGAGTTTACAAAGTGACTCTAAGGCCTCATTTCACTTGGAAGGCACCTTCTATCTGCAGACAGCCTCTCTGAACTCTGGAGTCCTAGGACCCAGACTTGCCAAAGAACAGGCTGTGGCCCCAAATGAGACACGCCCCAGCTCAGCATTCTCTATCAGCTGAAGTTAATCCTTTCTCACTGTTCTATACTAACATCTTATTAAATCAGGGTGGGCCTTAACCAAGATGTAAGGATAATGGCTTTGCAGAAATGGGCATAATTGTTTTCTGGGCACAGCAGCTAGCCCCTTGGTTTCCTTAGGGTGGGGTGGGGGCGCATGGTCGGGGGGGGGGGGTGCAGGAGAAGGAATGTTGATAGCAATGGTAGCCTGCAGCATTTTGTCAGGATGTGAGCTTGTCCAGTCAGTCACAATGTCAGCAGGTAGGTCTGACTGTGGTGACTAAGAACAAACATTGGAAAAGGCTGATGGTTTTTTTAGAACTCAAGTATGTGTTAGTCCCAAAGGAAGGTGATCCTAATAGTAACAGGAAAAATCTTAATAAATTGAGAAACATTTCCAAACCTGACTTACCATTTGGTCTCAAGGCTGCTTCTATAGTGCAGTCTCAGGAAAGGGTTGGGAAGACAATCTTGGCTGCTTTGGAGACTAAGCTGAGCCCCCCACAGCTTCTCTAAGAATACATGAGGTACACATCATAGAATGCCAATGTCTCCCAAATACTGAAGTAAGCATCACTCTGAGTACAGAGGTAGGAGTGCTAGGTGCAGCATACTGGCTGGTTTGTAACTAGATGGGATTGTTGTTTATCTCCTCTAGGGATTATTGTTGTAAATATAAACAATTGTTTCTATTGTGGTTCTGGGCTGGTCTGACTAGGTAGAGTCAGGTCAGGGGGCTGGGTCACAGGAAGCTCCCAGTCCCAGGCACTTGACTGATAGGTTCAGTAACTTATAGGGCAAGGGCTCATCCCTGTCTCCAGTGATTTGGGCACACCTATCACTTGGGGGATGGGACTTCCCTTCCTCTAGGAATTCAGGCACACCCATCAAGACAAGATGCCAGATAGTACAACTCACCATGTGGCCAATGATGGCACTGGCCAGATCTGACCTCCATACTACAATGGCCCTTCCTTTCCTTCTGCACATTCTCTGTAAGCAAAGTAAGCCAGACTTAAAGAAACATTTGCAATTATTAGAATGTGCCTATAAATCTACAATGGTTAGTAAAAGACTATGGATAGTAAAAGACTAAAAATTACACTTGGACATGATAAATTAAGCAGGACTCTAAACATTCACACAGTGAGACCAAAGGAAGATATTCTTAGGAGAGGATCAATAGTTACATATCTAATAGTTATAATCAATATATAATGACGCTTATCAAAATGAACTCCAAGAAATGGAAACAAGAGGCTTTTTGTTTTACTTTTTGCATGTTTATTTTCTGTCCCCCACCTTTTGTCACTGTTTTTGATTACTGTACCTTTTGTCTTGTATGTTAGTTTATCTGATTAGTGGAGGGGAAGGGGAAGCACAAAAAATGGTGAGACAAAAAGTGAAATAATTCAGCAGTGATACCCACTAGACACTATGTTGGAAATGAACTGTACAATTTGTGGGAGAGGAGAGAAAAACTGGGAGAAAATGAGGGAGGGACACTCTTTAAAAAGAAATGTACTCAATACCTGACTTATGTAACTATAACCCCCCTGTACATCACCTTTATAGTGAAAAATTGAAAAAAATAACAGTGCAGTAAACACACATATGCACATACACATACACATACTCACACACACGGTAGTGCAGTAGGAGCTGGCTGTAATTGAGAAGGTAAAAGGCCAGTACTTTGGGTTTCTAGTATTCCTAGATTCCCGGACCAGCATGATGCCCATCACAAAGTAGATGCTAAAATAAAGTGTAGAATTGAATAGAATGTTTTCTCTCTTCCTGCCTAAGAGACTTGATGGCCTTCTGCAGGGACTGCCTGCCAGTATCCCCCAGCTAGATCCTAAGCAATGCTAATACCACTTGCCAAACAAATTCCAGAGAAAGGAGGTGTCTCTACTCTTGTGGTATCCATGAGGAGGGATTCTTCCAGGTCAGCCTGGCTGCTGACTTTCTCCATTAGCCCTCCCACAGAGATGAACTGTGGTAGTTAACTGAGCCAGTATTTTGGGAAGTGGATCAGGGCTCATTGCCTGTGGCTACAGCAGAGAGCTTGAATGCTAAACATCTCTGCTGGCTTAACATTAACAGGCCTACCCTGACTGGTATGGGACTGGAAGGCAGAGGGTGGTGTCCATTTTCCCTTCTATCTATCTACTGTTTCTATATTTCAGAATTTAGGTAGGGAAACTCAATGACTTCCTCAGGTACCCATAGGCCAGAAAGAAATCAGAGAGACATTTTAAGACCCACTTTATACACCAAAGGCACATGGTAAGCTTGGTGCCCAGGCCTTGGAGCTCTATTTCACAGAGTGACTATCTGGGTCTCTAAATCCATTCCTATTTGTTGTTTCTCTCTAGGAACTCTTGACATGTACAGATCTAGAGCTAGCTCCTAGGAACTCTGAAATGTGAAATTAAACACTACATATACAGCCCAATGTAATTATCCAGTGCCAAATGAGTCAGCAGGTAGCCAGGATTAAAACCTTTGGCTCCAGTCAAAAGACCACACACCCTGTATTCCCAACTCCCCCAAAGAAAACTCTAGGCACTGCAGGACCAAACTCCTGGGAAACTGGGTTAAATCTGCATGAGATAGGAAGGACAAGATGAGTGTCTTCCTGTCTCCACTGAACATCGACTATAATGGAATTCTGGGATACAAAATGATGGGCCATGTGCATATAAATAAACATGCACCCTATGAATCTTAGGTCAGGCTGGATCTTAAGTATCTAAATATCTATATCAATTTCTTTTCTTTTCTTGTCAGTCATGGGACTTGAACTCTGGGCCTGGGTGCTGTCCCTGAGTTCCTCAGCTCAAGGCTAGCACTCTACCACTTGAACCACAGTGCTATTTCTGGTTTTCTGGTGGTTAATTGGAGATGAGGGTCTCCTGGACTTTCCTGCCTGGGCTGGCTTCAAACCATGATCCTCAGATCTTAGCCTCCTGAGTAACTAGTATTATAGGCGTGAGCCACTGGTACTCAGCAGATTCTTAACTTTTCATATGTTTGTTTGTTTACTACAACAGTGAGAGTAGAACCCAGAGTTTGTGCATGCTAGTCCAAGCATTCTACCACAGTTTCCTATCCCCAATTCTTAACTTTCTATTTTCCTGAGGAGTTTACAGTTGAGAACTTTCATGAAGTATTAATTGGATCAATATTCCTATAAAGAAGTCCTGAGACTCCTGAAGCAAATCTGAGCTCCAAATCAAACAATTCTAACGAGTCATTTTATCTTCAACCAACTCTTTGACCCAGCAGACCAGGAAGTACATCTCTCAGAATAATTTTATAGCTTGGCTAACCCCAAGCTATCACTTCCCTGGCTAGTGGATTGATCATTTACCAGTCTTCATAGAACAGCTTTGTCAAGCAAACCAAACCAATTCTCTAATGTGTCAGAGGTATTTTAGAATCTCTTGGAATTTCAAAGTACTCTTAGAATTTTCATTCTCATTGCTCACACAGACTTGTCCTATAAGAGAACCTAGGACTTAGGGGAGAAATTAAGAGTATATAGTTTAGACAAAGGACTACTGAGACAGAAATTAGCGCACACTATCAGATCTATGTCCAGTGAATGGGGAATGAGACAGTCAATGAAAGATAATATACACATCTGTCAAAATGACAGAGGAAATGTTGATATTATCCTTGAATGTTGGTTCTCCAGAAAATTCCCACCTATTACAGGCTGAAAGTTTGTATTGGCCCCCAAATTCATAAATTGAAGACCAACTCTCATGGGGATAGTTTTAGAAGACAGGGCCTTTTTGAGGTACTTGGGAATAGATAAGTTCATGAGGATGGAGTCCCCGTGAAAGAACCAGTGCCCTCATGAGAAGAAAAAGAGACATTAGAACTATTCAGCCCTAGAACTGTGAGATATTAATGTAGGTTATGCCACTACTTTATGTCACAGCAACTTGAGTTGACTATGACATCAAAGAAGAGTCATTGATTTTTATGGATGTTAAAGAGATGGAGTTGAGTCTATACCAACTTTCTGAGATCCCATGAGATGCCTAGGACACTATTACGGAAAGAAATGATATCTCCCCTATGTACTCACAAAAGAAAACAGAAAAAAACTATGATTTTTTTTGCATTTATTGCATTGTTCGTAAAGAAAAATCTGCATTTTCATATGTTTTCCTGGGACCTGGAAGGCACTAGTTGGGTGTGACCTGGGTTTCACTGTATCTTAGTTCATGTGCTCATAAATCTCTCACTCACCTGGAAATTGCAATGCTACACACTTGAATTGCCAGGACATGACATGGCTAGATCCCTACTAGAGGATGCCATCTCCTAGGTTTTATTCTGTTCATTCAACTTTTGTGCTGTCTAATTCATGTGGCAACAGCTCAAAGTCTAGATCAGAGGCAGGAAGTCAAAGGAGCAAGGCCAAGCCTGTGGTGCTTCACTTGGTGGGACTTGACAGACACTTAGAAAGTGTCATGTCTCCTTCTCTTTCTCCATACTGACTCCGCCCAACAGAGTTCTGCTCCAGTGCTCTCAGTGCCTTGAGCTCCCAGGTAGTTAACAGCAGTGCCAAGGCTAGCATGCAGGACATTAAGCCTGTACCCCTCTAAGTCCTCATCATGGAAAAGAAAATATAAACCTTGCTGCTATTCTTTATTTTTCATCTTGAAGTAGTGTGTGTGTGTGTGTGTGTCTGTGTGTGTGCGTTTTTTTGCTCACAGATAATGCTCTACTGCTTGAGCCACAGCTTCACTTCCTGCTTTTTAAAAAACGTTTATTGTTATTATAGAAGTGATGTACAGAGGGATGACATTTACATGAGTCAGATAATGAGGACATTTTCTTTCATACAGTGTCACCTGTTCCCTCATTCTCTCCCATACCCTCCCTCCCATCTCCACCTATGAGTTGTATAGTTTACTTTCATTGATGTCCAATGTGCTCCACTGCTGCACTTTTTCACCTTTTCCTTGAGTTCTGTGCCCTTCCCCCATCCTCCTGAAGATATACACATGAATATACCATACATAAGGTAAAAAATACAGAATCATTGGAAAAACAAAGTCTTTTGTTTCCATATCTTAGGAGTTAATTTCAGTATATATATATATATATATATATATATATATAATTTTGTATAAATGTGAAGAGGTGCTTGGGCATTGCACCTTTATGATTCTCTCCTAAAGCTCTTTTGGTCTCAAAATATGTATCTAGAATCCTGTGTAATTTGGCCTATCTCATTGCATTTTAGATCTAACTTCCCCATATCAGAGAAAACTGTCATTTGTCTCTCTGATCTTGGCTTCTCTCATTTAACGTAATTTGTTCTAGTTACATCCATTTCCCTGCAGAAAACATTATTTTGTTTTTTCTACTGGAGGTGTAAAATTCCATTGTATATAGGTACCACATTTTTGGATCCACTCATCTATTGTGGGGCATTTGGGCTGTTTCCATATCTTGGCTATTGTGAATAGTGCAGCAATGAACATGGATGTGCAGATATCCTTATATCCTGGTTTACGATGTTCAAGGTAGATGTCTAGGTATGGCTGGGTCATAGGGAAGGTCTATGTTTAGTTTTTTGAGCAACCTCGACTGCTGTCTAGAGTGGTTGTACTAGTTTACATTCCCACCATCAGTGCAGTAGGGTTCCTTTTCTCCCATATCCCTGCCAGCATTTGTTATTGTTCGAATTCAAAATCTCAGAGTTGTTTCTATTTACCTTTCCTTAATGGACAGGGATGCTTTTTTTTTAACAAAGAAAAATCTCTTGTTCCCATTTCCTGAAGTTCATTTCAATAAATATTATTTTGCATGATCCAATGCATACAGGCATTGAGCCTTTGTGTTCTCCTAAGAGTATCCTCTTTGGTCTCACTGTGTGTGCCTAGACACCTGCCATTTTTTGATAATTAGAAATAAGAGTCTCACAGAGCATTTTTGTCTGGGCTGGATTTGAACTGTGATCCTCAGATCTCAGCCTCCTGAGTAGCTAGGATTGCAGGTATGAGCTACAATTGCCTGGTTTTGAAGTACTTTTATACTGACAAGAAAATGGAATAATAATCCATATATCCATCACCTAAAATGTAAGCTAAGATTTCACATTTTCTTCCCAGCACTTTATTTTACCTGAAATGACCATTTCATTAGTGTCCCAGGCCCATTCTTACATATCTCATTGAGCAGCATGTTTGTTTTTTTTTAATAAGATATAATTCTAAAATGACAAGTAGAGAGCAGGACCAAGGATGTTTTTAATGCCCAGGGAATGCAGAAGCCTGTGATACACACAGGAGCTGGCTTGGGGCTTGAGTACTCTCCCAAGCTTTCTTCTTCTTCAGGCTGATTAGGGGTGGGCCAGCCAGGCTTGCTTCCTAGAAAGCCCCGCCCAGGCTTCCAAGGCAGTGCAGCCCTTCCTGGAGCCATTGTCGCAGACTGTGGGAGGACCTGCTAGGAGGGTCTTGCAGGGGAGGTGTTTCCTGGATGAAGGGCACCGGCAGCCTGGCAGGGCAGCCCAGTGGAGGGAGGAAGTGCTTGCCGAGGAGTGGCACGTTCGCTCCAAGCCATGCCAAGTGCCCTGCTGGGCAGCAAGGAGCAGGCTGTGCCACCTCAGCCTGTGCCACTCTAGAACCCAAAGTGGGCCTGGGATGTTTGCAGCTCAAACCAGGAAGACTCAACTTGTCTCTTACCTTCCTCTCATTCTCCCAATGATGACAGCATGTTGGGTTTTTTGTTTGTTTGTTTGTTTTTCATGTTTAGCTACTTCTTTTAGAGAAAGTTACCGCGTTAGTCCTGGAACTGCAATATGATTTCACCTTTATTTGTTCATGCACACTCTCATTCAATCTTTCTGCCAATGGCTATGAAGCTTTGGAGGTTCTGTTGTAAAGATTGTGGGAACAACATATGGCGAGTTTCTTGTGTTGCTGGAGCTTCTATCAGAGCAGAACGATAGATGATGACTAGTAGTCTAGTAGCATGCATAGTACATAGCAAATGATAGGTACTAGGAAAAGAAAAGAGAGAAAAGAGCAGGCCTAGGGGAGAGCTGCCAAACCTATCTGGGAAAGAACATTCATATGGAGGGGACTAGGTGCTTGTCTAGGAGTTGGAGCTTGTCTAGTAGGATATGAGTGAAAACAGCAGGTTTTCCATGCCCTCTCTCCTGTACCTACCCTGCTCAGCTGCCTGGGGCAGGGCCAACACTGAGTAGCCATTTTTGATGTGATAAACTATTAACCTTGGGATATCTACAGGCATCCCCATTAGCTGGAGCCTGTTTATCTACCCAGTTCCATTTCTACTGGAACCAGAACCCACAGCTTAACCCAGGACTCATGGCTCAGGAGGTGTACCAGGCTTCAGGCCCAGGACATCTTCTCTTATCTGTGATCACCTGACAAAGCCTTTACACTTCCCCTAAGATCCTGTTCAACATCACTTCCTGTGTTGAGCCTTTGTTAACGTCCCCTGAACATTTAAGCTCCATCCTCTTTATATGACACAGACATATAATATGGCACACATTCTATTTATATGGCACAAACCTTGGCTGGCAGATGACTGGACACACTGCAGTTCTATGCTGATGCACCTGCAGTCCTATTGACTGTGGCTGTCTCCCTTCTCTTGGTGTCCTTTGTGCCAGCCACCTGGCTTTCTCAGCTACCTGAGAAGGTAGATTCTGGATAAAGGTATGTTGAGTAATAGAGTCAGCAAAGTTTGGCCACTTTGTTCCCCTGAGGTGCAGAAGGCCTGTAGTGGGCAGCTCTGACTAGCTTGAGCTATTTGAAAGACTATATTTACTCCTAAAACAGATCGCCTATGAAGGACTGGTGTGGGGACAGAGGTGGAGTAAGGCCTTAGATTTGACCACAGAAAATGGCTAGCTGAGGGGGCATTGTTGTCCAAGAGAATAGAAGCCACCCCCCCTTGACTCCACCCTTGCCCTGGGTGCCACTATGGGCTGGCCACACAACTCCTGGAAACCCTGGTTAGCAACGTGCTTCCTCTCCTTCCCTCAGGGATCTGAAGCCTCCTGGGGCTATGGAGCCTTAGCAGTGGAGGTCAAGTTCTTACAAAGCATGTGCTGGGCAGGGTAGACTTCAAGCCAGCTCAACCTTCCTTAAACAGTTTCTCACCACTGTCCTTGTCTTCTGGTTTTATACCCAGATACCATGATATTGTGCATTTTCTGAAATGGATGCTAACTCCCTTGTGTGCATTCTCCTCACTCCCCTTCACCAACCTCTTTCCAACAACCTACTTGCTGTCCCTCAAATAATGCCCCAGCCGAGAGTATTGCCATCCCTCGATATACAAAGCCTGCTCAGACAGTCCTGGCTCAGTTATCTCTCAGTCATCCCACATCCCTTATTTCCATAACTGTGATTCTAACCCATTAGTTAACCCTGAAAACTGAGGATGGTTTTCTGCTGTTCTTGTCTGTCATGTGTCTCTACTGCTATTTTTCACATTTGCCTTAGCTTTCCATTTATATGAGGCCTGAGGTATAGACCCTGCCTGCCTTGCATCAGTCTGCACCCACTATTACATAGTAGTTCCTGGTTGTACTAAGTGCATGTTTGCTAATGGAAAGATATCAGATTTATCCCCAGGGATGTCAGTGGTTCCCTGTTCCACAGTCATAGGCTAGGGTTCTCACATACATGCCTTCCACCAGGAGCTGATAAATAATGTGCATACTGAGGGATCAGAGCCTCAATGTCTGTCCTCCATAGTGAGCATACCTTGTCAGAGGTTTCTAGAAAGATCATTACTTACTCATCATTAAGCTTTGATGATGGAATGCCCATTATCACTGAGGGAAGAATGGTTGGCATAGGAACCTTTCTTGGAGCATTCTCTCTACCATCTTCTCCTGTATTTGTTCAAAACAAGCTTAGGGGATAGAGAAGAGAAAGGCATTCTCTTCTCATTACTTTGCTTCTTTTATACCACACATTTGCAGCTGTCATCCTGAGAAGAAAGTTTGTGGATTCTCTGGTAGAGAGAAGCTGGTGTTATTTCTGTCCCATACACTGTCTCCAGTCAAATGGTAGAGTACCAGTAATGAGTGGAAAAAGCACAGCAAGTAGGTGAAACCCTGCATTCAAACCTCAGTACTGGCCCCAAAAAATTACAATTCTACAATAAATAGTCCAGCAAAAGATATTAGTGCAAAGATGATACTCAAATAGTATAATTTCCAAACACTGAGACACAGATATCTAGAAGTTAAGAAACTAGTTGTCCTGTAGTTTCAGGTAAATGGGTGATGGAGACAGGAGGATTATAGCTAGCATATTTTCTGGAATATCTGCTAGCATCTTGCCTTGCAAAGAGCTGTGGAAAGAAAGAGCTAACCCCTTCTCAGGTCCAACAGATCTGCTGAAAAGACAAATGTGGCTTCCGTGAAGAAAAATGAGGTAGACTGTCAGCAGTGTATAGGGTTCAGAATGAAAAAGGTGCCTGTGGGGACAGAAGGAAGTGGAATGAACCTGCATCCAACATATTCAACACTTATGTGTCAGATGCTGCGCTAGTCATATCCTTGTATTCATCTAATCTCAACACGGTATGAAGTTTACATCCTCTGATACCCTTTCTGTACTATTATTTGGTCTTTATTTTCCTTCCTTTTTCAAAGTCTTGGTCAAGTACTTGGTGTTCATAATAGACATGGTAGATGAAAATAATAGACAAGTGTATTAAAGAAAATAAAAATATATAAAATTCCATGGTGTTAGCTGGTGTTAGATGGTGTTAGCTGTTTAAAGATAAAAGTATATACAAATGTATATATAAATAAATATGTATAGTTCAAGTTTTGAAACTTATTTAAATATAGGCAATACATTGTATATGCAATTCTATTCATTTAATGGCATTTAAAACAATAATGTTTTTTATTCTAAAAAATTCTTTAAAATAATCTTTGGTGTTTTTTTCAATGAAACCATCTCCTTCCTTCCTTCCTTCCTTCCTTCCTTCCTTCCTTCCTTCCTTCCTTCCTTCCTTCCTTCCTTCCTCCCTCCCTCCCTTCCTCCCTTCCTTCCTCCTTCCCTTTCTTTTCTTCTTGGTGTGTCATACTGGAAGTTAAACTTAGGGACTCACACTAGCAGGTACTTTATCACTTAAGCCAGGAGCCTGGTCTTTTTGTTTTTAGCTTCTTTTTCAGTTAGGGTCTCCTGCTAACTTTGACCTGACTAGCCTCAATCATATCCTACTCCTGCCTCCTAAGGAGTAGCTAGAATTAAAGGCATACGCTAACTGAAATTGGAGGCATAAACCACTGGGCCTAGTTCAGAATTGAATTATGTTGTGATTGTAAAATAAAACATGTCTGGAGAGAGGAAATGATTTGAAATCTTACTGCTTAGAATCCTCCCAGGATTCTTGCAGGAACAATTCAAGTTCTTGGAAGCAAAGTGTACAGGAAGGTCTGAAGTTAGCTGATCAGGATTCAAATGCAATCCTTTTCAGGTGAAATCCTTTTTCAGGTGTAAGTATAAAAAAATACAGCCGCATAAAAGTGGAATTGTATGTTATTTACAAAGTTATTTTTTGCTTGTCAGCAAGCATTGTATTACAATTATTATATCATTAACTTTCATTGAAAATATTTTATAGCTGTATAGTTCTAATTTAAGGATGCATTAGTAGCGATCTAAGCATTCTTTTGCATATGGCCATTTTGATTTTTGGTTCTAAAAACTTGCTCTTAATAACTGTGATGAATATCTGAACATTTGTGAATATTCATCTTTGACCTCATCTCTGCTGATATCCTTTAAACAGTTGCCTGGAAGTGAAATTACTAGGTCAGAGTATATGAACATTGGTGCAATATTTCCAAATTGTATTTCAAAAGCATTCCTAGGATGCAAGGAGAGATGATTCATCTTATCACACTACCTCAAACTGTCTGGATAGGTTGAAAACTGGAATAACTTTTCATAGGCATACCTTCTTTCCTTCTCTTTCTCCTCTCTCCTCCCCTCCCTTGCTCCTTCCTTACCTTTCTTTCCTTCTCTATTCCTTTATTCCTTTCCTTCCCTCTGTCCATAACCTTTCTTTCCTTCCTTCCTTCCTTCCTTCCTTCCTTCCTTCTTTCCCTCTCCTGTTTTTCTCCATTCTCTCCTTCCCTTCTCTTTCTTTCCTTTCTCACTCCCTCTTTCTTTCCTTCCCTATCTCCTTTTTTTCCTTTTCTCTCTCCCTTTCTTCCCTTCCTTCTTTCTTCCCTTCCTTCCTTTTTTCCTTCCTTTTCTCTCCTTCCCTCCTCCTTTCCCTCCTTTTCTCCTTCCTTCCTATTCCTTCCTTCCTTCCTTCCTTCCTTCCTTCCTTCTGTCAGGGATTGAACCCAGGGCCTCTTGCATGCTAGGCATGCTAAGTTTGTGCTTCTCTACTGTGCTATGACCCCAGCTGGAGTTATTCCCCCAACTCCTCTTTCCTTGAGTTTCATTTTAACTAGTAGTAATACTGACCATATTTTGAAATATGATTAGCTACTTGTAGTTCATCTCTTGAAATTATTTGTTTATGATCCCTATCAACTTACTGTTTTTGTGTTAGAATATTCCCTTTTGTTGTTGTTGTACTAGGAAGTGAACTCGGGATCTTGTGGTTATTAGGTAAGCACCTACCACTTGAGCCATACCCCTAATCATCTTTTAGAGTATTTCTTGTTTGTTTTTGATGATTTCTGTATATTTTAAATGTATTTGTTCTATCTTTACTATAGTTGGGCCATGGAGGAGAGGAGATAATGTTTGTGGGTTTGGGTTGGTCATGGGGATTAGAGTATCAAGTGAAGGTAATGGTTAGAGACAGAGAAAAGTTAGAGACAATATTAGTTTCAGCAGCCAGGCATAGAGGTGACTGCAGATGTGAACTCACAGTCTGCTCTGGAGAGATTTCTGAGCTTTATTTGTTGGTTAGCTCTAAAGGGAGGGAGAGAGATGGACTCAGGAGTATGGGATTGGATAGTGAGGGGATTCTGTAGTTTGTGTTATCTCTCATAGTGGTTAGTCACCTAAGTTACACATATTGTTTCTCATTGCTAACGACTTCTTTGTGCTCACTTGGACCCAAGTCAAGCTAATTCCAGGACTTTTTCTCAATTTCTCTTATCAATGCTGTGCAATATCTATCCATTCAGGAAAGCATCTTCATGCCAGGTCCTTCTGGAGATTGATCACAGACAAAAA
Source organism: Perognathus longimembris pacificus (assembly GCF_023159225.1). NCBI lineage: Eukaryota > Metazoa > Chordata > Mammalia > Rodentia > Heteromyidae > Perognathus > Perognathus longimembris. Next base: position 46,537,124 of record NC_063168.1, on the reverse strand, counting down.
TAGTATCTCTGACTCTGTGTATGATATGCTGGTAAGAAACTGGAAACAAACACATCAACAAGTAAATAAGATGATTCCAGACAGCAAAACCAGGCAGCAGGACAGAATGATCTAGAATCTAGGGCACACACGTGGGAACTCTCCATGGGAAGAAGCCTGGCAATAGGGCAGTATGATGTGAAAGGGGGGAAGGAAACAGATTGTGCATGGGCCTAGGACAGGTAAGTCACCTGGATTGTATCATCTCTAATGGAAAGCCATTTGAAGCCATAAGCTGGGAAATGACATGGGCTATTGGAGGTCATAAAACTCTGACAACTCAGGTGGCTCTGTAGAGAATAGCCTGTAGTAGTGAAGAGAGAACACCAAACAGAAGAAAACAATGAAGTAAGAGATAAGCCTTGGATTCCTCAATACGCTTCTGTGATCTTAAATACTTAGATGCGTCACTTAGTTTAATCTATTTGTGGAATTATCTGTAAGCTGCTGTTAGTAATGCCCATACAATTTATGTCATAGAGGCAGAGTGTGAATCAGTGACAGAATGTTTAAAAAGTTACTATTATAGAACAAAAGGCTATACAAAAGCAAAGGCTAGGCTTATCCATGCCCTCCTCCTCCAGATGCTGAAAACTTGCTAAATCCAATTGACTATGTGAATCTTCAAGAAAATAATTTGAGTTAATTCCTCTATGAACATTGTGGCTACTGTAACAGACATCACTCACACAGAGGCGAGGTAGCTAATCTAATTAATGAAGCTAAACTCAACTGTTTAACTCTAGTGTTAGCTAGGTCCTTTCCCTTAGTTGTAGTCTTCAGACCATAGACAATTTTTAATGAGTGCTTTTGATTTCTCACTGGCCCCACTGAGCAAAGGGGAATTATTCTGTGTGGCTCCACTAAAGAAGCTTCTGGTGCAAGAAATGAGAGCACAGTCTGAGAGCAGGAGGAAGAGAAGCAGGTGGAGAAAGAGGAGAAGAAAAGAAACAGCCCCCACTGTTGCTGGGGTACTAGTGGCTCACGCCTTTAATTGTAGCTTCCAAGAATCTGAGATCTGAGGATCATGGCTTGAAACCAGCCTGTGTAGGAAAGTCCATGAGACTCGTCTCTAATTAACCACCAAAAATCTGAAAGTAGAGCTGTGGCTCAAGTGGTAAAGCATTAGCCTTGAGCAGAAAAGCTCAGGGATAGTGTCCAGGCCCTGAGTTCAAGGCTCAGGATTGGCAAGCATGCGCACGCGCGCGCGCACACACACACACACACACACACACACACACACACACACACACACACACACAAATCTGGGGCCATCTCAATACAATGACCCCTAGTGGTAGGGTTGGATTGGTACTCCTAGAGGGGTGGCAAAGTGACAGGGTGTGAGGCAGGCAAGGAGGGAGAGAGAGCAGAAAAAAAAAAAAAAACCTGCCCTCCTTGTCAGATGAGCTTCCCTTGCCTCTCTGCCTGCCTGTCTCTCTCAACACTACTTTAAAAATATAACCAGAGGCTTACCATGTCCACACCCATGGGCTCAGAAAGATGAAGTGTACCAGAATAGCCCTACCCCAGTGGACAGGGAAAGAAAGAGTGTCCTTCCACTCTAGAGTGAGGCTAATGAAGAAATGTCTAAGAGCAGGGACAGAAATCTTTCCTTACTTACATTTTTTTAAATTTTACTAGGAAGATATTATAAATTATTACATTTTAACACGGACTGGATTTGTATTACCTTAATGACATGGTTTAATTTCTTCCATTCTGCTGAGGCTATTTTATCCTCCTTATAATTTCCTCTTGAATACCCATCATGCTATAAGAAACTTTATCACAGAATAGTAGATTTAATGATTAATGTTGTAATTAATGATAGGATAGTAGAAACCACATGTGTGTACTACTCTATAAGGTGCCATTGAGTTCCATATTGCATTTGATCTTGTCTCTAAGTCTGCAAGGTGGAATGAGTAGAATTCCCATGTTACAGACATGGGAACTAGGAGACATCAGTCAGGTTGGTGGATACTTAAACCTGAGCTCCAGATGATCAGAAATAGAGATTAGAACTTGGGCAAGCTCCACTTCTGCTCTACCCAGTGTTCAGAAACCCTCTTCTTAAACATGCATTTTTTGGTCCAAAGGAAAAATGTCAACATTTACACTGCCTCCCACTCCAGGTCCAGCTATGCTTAGAGTCCCTTGGCTCACACAGAACCACTTCCATCTAGTACAGGTACTTGTATTAGTTTTCCACTTTCCTTATCCCATGTCTTATTTCTTTCTTTGCCTTATTAAAGAGGTCAGCTTCCTCAAATGTGGCAGGAAAATAAATTTAGGAGCAGGTGAGAAAAGGGTTCCCTTTGTTCCTCGCCCCTTCTCTGCTGCACCGTTCTAGCATTTCCTTCCTGTGGTCCACCCACTGCCACCCCTCAAGCTCTAACACAGTGTGGACTTATCAGCACTAGTCTGAGTGACTCAAGGCCACTGTAGCTGACTTGGATCATAGTCTTTCCCTCTATTTCTTCACAAAATGAACCTGTTTATGAAGCTGCTTTCCTTCATGAGGAGACAGTAATGGACATAGCATTCTTATCATTGTGATCACCACAGAGTTGTTAAACAGTCAGCATCTGATCACCGACACTTTAAAACCCAGTAGGAACTTCTGGAGATCAAAAGATAAATATTCACTGAGAAAGTAGACAGGGAAAGAAAAGAATAGAGAGGAAAAAAGGGGAGAGAGGACAGGAGTAATACCCAGGATGAGAAATTTAGTAGAAACTTACAAGGTCCAGAGAGGTGTCCCTGTTCTGTGTACATCTCTGAGTTGGACAGTTTGATTTTCCTTTATGTTTAACACCCCCAAGATACTACTCCGACTGCAGCTGCCCATCTCTACTTCTAGGGTCCCACATACAGTGTCCTCTCCAAATTCAGGATGGCAATAATTGGCTCTGCTTAGAGTGAATCTGTTCAAGGAGATTCTAGAACTCATGGGAATTTTACTCTGAGGCTAATATCTACTCTGAAAATTTTTGGTGTAAACACAACAATAAGCTTTTGCAAAAATCTGTGCTAAAGGTGGAAGCTAAACTTTTCTTGCCAAGGCTTTAAAGAAGATCCTGGTAAGCTAAGCCAAGGTCTGCACAGATCAAGGGTAACTATACTTCACTCCATAGAGTGCAGAAAAACACACACTCACAGTTACTCTTTGGTGACAAGACTGCCACGATGGTCATTTACTTATCAGGAACAAGCCCAAGGTGTGAGAGCAGGAATGACAGTACTAAAAGATGAAGATCACATCCCATTCGTGTCCCACACAGATGTGACCACCATGCTTAATATACCCTACTCGGTAATGGCTTGGGTGTTCTAAATACTGTACAAACAGGTCAGAGCTGAAAATCACTACACTTCTGTGAAGGGTTTGAGTCACCTTTGTATGACTTGCCCTTGGCTTTGAGACTGAAAGGCTCAGGTCTTAACCTTGCTGTGTAGAATGTTCTCCTTCCCCTTCTCTGACTAGAAAACTCCTGGTTGCCCTTCAAGATCCAGTCAAAATCTCTTTTCTAGAAATGTTCCCTCCTTCCCTCTCTGACACCCATTGAGAATAATTTTCCATCTGAGCTCCCAGAAGAACAGGATTTTAACCTCCTACGTGTGATATTCTCTATCTGTTCAGTAGTCTGTCCCCAATGGTAGACTGTGTGAGCTTTAGGAGATAGGCCCTTGTGTCATTTAAATTCTAATCTGAGTTTAACCACATGGATGAATGTGGGCCAACCACTCAGAAAATCTGAAAAATAGAAGAGTAAAAGAATGTAATGAATTAATTAAGGATTCAAAATTATGCAGTCAAAGCAGGTAATGTCTCTAATGCAACAGACTTTGAAGAGGGAATTTGGAAGGCTATGTTGTATCAACTCTATCACTTCATTACTTTTAAAATGAGCTGTCTAGTCTTAACAAGTGAAATTAGCTTGGAATCATCTTTCGGTTCATCTAGTAGTCTTGTAATTATGGCCTTGGTTATGCTTTAAAACTTTGACATATGAGCTTCATTCTATAATGCTCTGATACACAATGAGTTCTGGGCTCTCTGTCTCAAAGTTATCTATCTAGAGCTTTACCACAAACATGTTAATTTAAGCCAGAAGAAATCTCCCCTCTATAAATTACTATCTGGTCAAAACCTACTTTAATATAGCCAAGATAGAAACAATTAGGAGAATTAATTGGCTACTATATAAAATTAACATAGGGCATGCCTAGACTCATTGTCTCAAAGTTTTGAAATGTGTGTGTTTCACCTTCCTTCCTCTTGTGGGGAAGTATCAATGAGCACATTAAACACAGCTAGCCTTGCAACCCCAAGATTCAAATAACCCAGATTTCAAGCCTCTGTGGTGACCAAGAGAAAGCCCTGGGAGGTTAAAATCTAAAGTATTTACAGGCACATTCTCAGAATTGCATCCCTGGTTTTTTTCAAGGGGCAGAGACAGAGGTATGCACTCAAGAGAAATGCAGTTTAATGTTTGCATGGCAAATGTACCTCTTAGTTTGGCACATGGGGAGGTAAGTCTGTATTATGTGCAAAAGTGCATTAGGGGTATGCCCATGTGTGCCTTAGAAGTTTCCTCATATCTCTTTCCTCTGAAATAAAGACCCCAGAAGAACCCAGTTCCAATGCCAAAATGATATGTATATAAAAGGCCCTTACATAGCTACAGACATCAGAAAAGGGAAATATTCTCTAAACTATTTTTGGTTGGGTTTTTTTAACTGTATTTTTTGTCTTTTCTTTTTTGGTACTGGGGATCGAACCCAGGATGTTGCACTTGCTAGGCAAGTGCTTTGCCACTGAGCTACATCCCAGCCCCTCTACACTATTTTTTAAAATAATATTAAAAGGTTGTGTTTTTTTGTTCTTTGGGTTTTTCTTAAACTATTTTTTGTCTTTTCTTTTTTGGTACTAGAGATCAAACCTAGGATGTTGTACTTACTAGACAAGTGCTTTGCCACTTAGCTACTACATCCCACCACTAAAAAATTATTTTTAAGTAATTGTACAATGGAGTTTAGTTCATTCAATATGTCACTTCATGAGTGTATCTTGATCAAGTCATTCAATTTCATCATTTTTCATCCCATATATCCCAACTTCATTTATCCTTTCAAGTTATCTGGTTCTATTTTTATATACATACATTGAATATTATGGCTGTATTCACCCACCCTTCCTCTCCATATCTACCCCTCCTCCTTCCTCCACTCTCTCCTTGAGTCAGCCTTCCCTCTCTCTGACAAAACATGTTTCAACTTCCTGGTATTCATTTTGTGAAACTATTAGTTGTTTCAAAGAAGTTACACCATTGGAAGCTTCCCTACATATAACATACTTTAGTCAGTTCAACATAAACATCGTTTAGTCAGCATATATATATGCGCATTTGGTCCTGTACATATTTTTATGTATTTTTATAATTTAGAGCTAACTTCCATGTATGAGAGAAAATGTGTATCTTTTGTCTGAGTCTGATTTAATTTTTTTCCATGTTCATTTATTTCCCTACAAATGATATATTATTCTCCCTCATGAACGAAGTGTCTGTGTGTGTGTGTATGTGTGTGTGTGTATTCATTCTTGATCTGCTCATCCATTGTAGGTCACCTTGGCTGTTTCTATAACAGTTATTGTGAATAGCACAACAATGAACGTGTATGTATGTGTGCAAGTGTCTTTGTTTTATCCTGACATGTATTCTGTTAGATAAATGCCCAAGATTGGCATCAGTGGGCCATAGAGTAGTTCTATGTTTAGAATTTCTTAGGAATCTCCAAATTACCTTCCATAGTGGTTGCACTAGTTTATATTCCTACCAACAGCTCTATACTATTTCTATGTAATTTGAGTTTTTGTTTTATCAGAGGTACAGTTTCTCTCTTATTTTCTCTGTCCACATCAGGGGTTTCTCTCTTTGTTTTCCTGAGATCCTCGCGTTTCTCCTCCTGGTCCTCTTCTAACCCTCATAGCCTCAGAAGTTTCTCTCCTCTTTTTGTGATCCTCCCTCATCTTCTGCCTCTTATAACACTTCTTCCTTTTTCTCCTGTGGTCTCTTTAAAGATACTTACATAACAGGATTGGCAAAAACGACTATTTCTCTTGTAGATTCAACATCTGGTCCCTGGATATCATGCTCTACACTGGATGCAGAGATCACTAATCAGATACCACACTGCGCCCTTGTGCTTGATCTCATCCTAGCTTGAGATCTTTCTGGGGGTTACAGAGGCCTTTGTTTGGGATGCCTGGAAATCCCACATCTTGCTCTGACCTATCTTACTTTCTTTTTCTTATCTCCCCCAGGTTCTAAGAGCAGAGGCTAATAAAACTTGTGCACTCATCTTGCCACTCAGAGTTCGATTCCTGGGGAATCCAACCTGCCATAGTTCTATTGCTGTGATGGAGGTGACAGGAAGTAGGACCCTCTAGACACAGCCCTCCATTTGGCTGCTACAGGCCACTTCAGTCAGCCTTTCAAGCTCTAAGAGCAGGTATTACTCTCTCTAGATAGTTCCCTGGAAGGGGAGTAGTCCTCCTTTTGTGTTGTGGGAAGGGGAGAGTCCGTGATATTGACAACTCTGTTCTAGAAATCTAATTGCTAGTCCTCATCTGTGTCAAATCATGCTCCCTTTGAGGTGAACAGTAGAAAAAGCTTGCAAAAGCCATTTTCAAAAAGTTCTTTCTTGTGTCTTTCATTTTGATGGTAGTTGGTTAGTTAGTACCCATTGTCTTGGGAGCTCAGTTAAAATGGAGGTAGAAGAGTTCCCTTTTAATGCCGTTACAGGGCAAGGCCACTCCAGTGGGTAGGGATGATGTCTTTGGTCCCTCTATTCTGTGCCATTCTTGGTCATCTAGGCTTCAGGACAGAGCAATTTGGGGCCCTCTGTCATCATCTGCAAGTACAGTTCATTTCTGTTCATGCCATTTTTGAAGGTGAGGCTGACATGTCCTTCTTATCCACCATTCCTCTCACATGAGTGGGCTTGTTTTGGGGTTTTTTTTTTTTTTTTGTTTTGCCTCAGAGCTCACACCCACTAGCTTAGAAATGTTCAGTTGAGCCTGAGCTGCTCTGCTTCCTAAACATGAATATGACTGGGGCTCCAGATTTTTCTGCTTTTCATTCACTCTCAGCCTACTCCAGCCTACCACTACCAAATGTTTATCACACGTGTTGTATAAAGTATGACTGTTTTCAGTTTTTATTATTAAAAATATTAATCATATATTTTCTTCCAAGTTAAAAGCAGTTAGGGAAAAATACCTGTTGGTGTCAGAAATCTTAAACAGTGAATAAATCTGGGAAATGTAGTATATGTTCAGTTGGGCTGTATCCTCTTAGAGGATAACACCCTGGTGTTCTCCTTCACCAGACTGACACTTTATGGGTTACTTGAGGCAAGACAGTGGAGTGGTCATAGGCCAATGACAAGTGGATAAACCCAAAGACCTCTCATTGTTACAGTATCATCCTTAGAGCTAACAATGGAAGACATTAATCTCAGTTATTGGTAACCCAGATGCAAGGGATGGAGAAGCAGGAGTTATAACTGATTCCTTCTTATTGGGAAGCACATTTCAACAGAAAAACAAAACCGTATTCTCTTCAATAAGAATCACAGAACACTTTTGGAAAGATGACAAATACTGGATTTGTGAGGCCAAAAGGTACAGTACTTAACAGTAGATATAGCATATGTTTATAAAATTATCTGTTTGGCCTGAAACCAAGCACAACGGGTACAGCTTTTTGATCCTGGCTTTCATTGACAGGGAGGATAAATTATGTAAGGTCACAAAAAGACAGGTTGGCTTTGTTTGAATGCAGTACCATGCAAGAGTGAGAGAAGGCTTTTCAATTAGAGGAGCCAAGGCCTGTCAGATGGCCATTACTCCCATCTCAACTCCCCATCTTCCATGCTCTCCTCATCTGAAGCCAACTAAATAAATAAATGAGGGTCAGATGGGTATTATATGATAATGTATGCACAGGACAGGGACAAAAGCAATTTAACAACTCTGGGAATCTTCCACAATTCCGAGACCCAGAGCCTTCTCTTGCCTCTTCATAACAGCTATTATGATGACCCACTAAAAGTTGCCAAGTATTAGTGTTGTAGTAGCTCAGCCTATGAAGATCTCTTTTGCTAAATCTCACCTATTCCAACCTGATTTCTAGCCACATCCTGGACCACCTGTTACTTTGACAGGACTCCTGAGATTATCTTTCTCCCACCTACCTGTTAATCACAAGTGCTTGCCCTCTTACCAATTTTGTAAATTAACCTCATCTTCCTAATGGGATACTTTACAAAGAAGATAGGGAGCTACAGAACCAATCTTGTCCTCATTAATTAAACTAGGTATCCTATTGTTCCCAAGCAGTGCAACAGGAAGTTGGGAGACAGACAGGAGAACTGCGGAAAGATGGACAATTTGCTCCCATTTTAAGCAGTGGAGGAGCTTTGCTTATGGGTGCCCTAATATCAGTGTCTCTAGAGACACCCATCTAAGCCAGGCACGCAGCTCTGGCACCTTCACCTGCCATCAGCTTTCAAAGATTCACCCCCTTTAGTTCCCCACCGCTTCTAAAAATTAAAAACAGCCTGCATCTGGTTCACACTCTCAGGTCTTTCTTGCAAAAATTGTTGAACTGAAGGCTAGAACTCCTCTTTGGAGATCATTGGGTCTATGGCTCTCTTTTAAACAAGGCCAGTGCAAACCTTTGAGAAATTATACAGGGCTTTTGGTTTATTCTCTCAGACACTGCCAAAATCCCAGTCTTTCAATGCTATCAGTTGGTATTTCCACAAAATCTGTTGTTAATCTCAAAAGGGAGACCTTCCACTCATAAAATCCCAATTATAACTGTATTTTTTTTTTGTCTTTTCTTTTTTGGTACTGGGGATCAAACCCAGGACGTTGCACTTGCTAGGCAAGCGCTTTGCCACTGAGCTACATCCCAGTTCAAAATCCCAGTTATAGGGGCTGGGAACATGGCCTAGTGGCAAGAGCGCTTGCCTCCTACACATGAAGCTCTAGGTTCGATTCCCCAGCACCACATATGTGGAAAACGGCCAGAAGGGGCGCTGTGGCTCAGGTGGCAGAGTGCTAGCCTTGAGCGGGAAGAAGCCAGGGACAGTGCTCAGGCCCTGAGTCCAAGGCCCAGGACTGGCCCCCCCCCCCAAAAAAAAAATCCCAATTATAAAGAGGCTATGGGGGGAAAGCTGTTATGGTGGCTAATGTGTTCTTCAGTGATCCCTTACTCTTCCTTTTGTGTTATGCATGAATCTCATACATGTGAGATATCTCCATCTCCTATCTTTCCTCTTTTTAAAGAATCACTCCCAAAGCTAACTTCCAACACTGCTGAAATGTGTTCTTGTGGCTTAGAAGTGTTACTTTGGGACCTGCCAAACATAGCATAGCAGGCCTCAGGCATTCAGATGAAGAATAACTTTGGGCACCTTGAAGCTGCAAAGGTGCTTGGGTTTTGTTCCACCAATCCAATTTCAAGTGAAGTAAATAAGCTTTTACTTAATAAAGCTTATAAAAATAAGCTTTCTCCCCACCAATTGGTAGACACAAGTGAACCTCATTAAGATAAAGAAATGCATCCAACAGGATTAGCTGACTGGAGAAGCCGGGTAGCAGATTGCCCACCAGCTTTCTAGAGAGAAATGTGCAGTCTTTGAGTTTGTCAGACTTACTACTTGATATCTAAGCTTATATACATGCTGTTCAGTGGTCCTAAAAACAAATGGGTTAATGCATCTGTTCGTCCAGTTCTCTTGTTGGTTTTCCCCTCTCCCTAGTCTATGTCCCAAGGTTCTTCAAAAACATCCCTATCACCCTTCCTGTGTCCTTGGAGAGGTATGTTTATTTTCTCTTTATATGCTAAAACAAACCTAAACTCTCCTCAGATCATTTCTGCATATTGTTCTAATATAAAATGTGGTGAAAGGCTAAAGGCTTGTGGAGTCTCAGGGCAGTCCAATTTTCTGCCCTTGCTTTCTCTCCAACTCACACTAGTGAAACCTATGGTTCCTTCTCCAGGCCTCAGACATTAAGGGCCACCTTCTTTCCTTCCTGAAATTTCCCTGCTGGATCACATACAGTCAGGTACGTGGGGACTGGGAACCATGGAAGAGCTGGGCTGACAGGTGCACACCATGGGTGAGAGACAGTCTGCAAAGCCACTGGTAAAAATCCCTGTGCTCCAACTGCCTGCAAGAGTAATTAGATCCATGATTTCCCAGTAGTTGAATTCTTCAGGTTTCTAGGACTATCCTTGAACCTTGAAGACACAGAGGGCAGGCTAGAGCTCCAATGTCTTGAGAGCATTCTGCCAATTTTCACTCCAAGATCACATGCGGGAACCAGGTCCAATTCTGGGTTTGCTGGAGAAGGTGGTGGTGGTGATGGGGTGTCGAGAGCTGGGCAGGCATCTCCCCAACTCCAGCCTAACACAACCCGCAAAGGGCAAAACAGGCTTGGCTCTAGCTTATTAGCATTGCACTTTCTCCAAGACCTCTCAGATGGCAAGGTCATCAGCATTTCACCACCAACGGTGCGTCGCCCAGGTCCGAGACGCAGCTGCCAGGGACCCACGAGTTAGTTTTACCCGGCCCTAAGGGCTTCGCAGCGGGCCTAGGGACGCTGGAGCCCCACCGCACGGAGGAGGGGCTCTGAGAGGCCCAACTGCGCGCCCGACCCTCTGCCTCCGCCTCCGCGGTGCTGCCCTCGCCCCAAGGGCACGGCGTGGGTGTCAGGACGTGGGTGCGGTGGCGCACTCCAGCGCTCGGAGCACTCTCGAAACGCGGCTCCCGGCAGCCGCAAGACTAGACCCCGACTACTTGGGCCTCCCCAGCACCAAGTCCCACCCTGCTACCCGCCACCCCGCCGACCTCCACAACTCGCTGACCAGATGAGGGAGGAGGCCGGGCCCACGCGCCCCGAAGTGGCTGGCTCAGGGGCAGGGGGCGGGCCAGGAGGGCGGGGCAGCGTTTTCGGCGGCGCTTCCCCATTGGCTGGGGCGCAGTGGGAAGCCGGGGCGCGGGAGGGGCGGGGCTTGCAGAGGGGCGGGGACCTCCGGCGCGCGTCCCGCCCCCGTCCCCGCCCCCTGCGCCCGCGCCCCTCGCGCCCTCCCACTCGCGCCCTCCCCCGCTTGGGCCACCGGAGTTTTTAAAGTGGGACGGTAGCTGCGTGTGCCGGACATTCGCGAGCGGCCAGCTGCACAGCTCCGGCGTCCGCCGCCGCGCTCCGTCCCAGCCCTCCTGAGGCGGCCGTACAATCCTCGGCAGTGTCCTGAGACTGTATGGTCCTCTCAGCGGCCGCTCGGCTCCGGACTCCTTTCGACTCGTGTCCTGGGAGCCGCTGCAGGTTGTGAACACTCAAGGAAAGCGACTTTGGTTCTAGGGGAGGAAAAACAACAACCACAAGAAAGGAAGAAACTTGGATTCCCGGTTCACCGCTCCGTGCGCGCCGGACAGCCTCCTGCCACTCCTTTCCCGGCCCCGCCTCCGCGCGCAGGTTCCTCCCCGCCACCTCTCCAGCCCCCTCCCCCGAGCCGGCCGCAGCCGCCCGCCCCGCACACTTCCACCTGACGGTGCGGGACACTTGGATCTGTGAGCGTTTGCGGACTTTTCATCTCCCCGCTCGGGCCGCCGGGAGCGGAGCAGAGCCACCGCGAAGGCAGCTTTCGCACGGCCCAGGTGCTTGGCTTGGCGTCTCTAAGAGCCTCCGCGACGATGACAGCTGACAACGAGAAGAAAAGGTAAGGCGGCCAGCGAGGAAGCGGGTGCTCCAGGCCCTGGCCGCACGGAGCTGGCGGGACCCGGGAGCGTTGAGAAAGGCTTGCGGGGTGGGGGTGGGGGGGTTGTCTGGGAGAGAAGGAGGATCAGCCTGGAAGACTTTGAAGGAGGGAAAAAGCAGATTGTTTGGTTCGGTACAAGAAGCTGGGGTTTCGCAGTGGGACCAGAGTACCGTGGCCGGAAGGAGGCGCGAACCCGCGCATACGGGCCTAAGGAGATGGCCCTGGAGGTCACGGGTGCTCCCGAGGCGCCTTCCACAATCTCCCGTTCCTGGGCGCACCCGGTTACCCGCCGTCGCCAGCAGGTTGAAATGTTTTTTAGTTGATGGCCTCGACTTTCTCAGCTTTCACAAGTTGGGGCAGCCACGCCTCTTTTTCCCCCCCTTCCGACCCCCTCCACCCCTGCCAAGTCCTTCCAGATCTGCTTCTGTGTGGGCGCTGAGCCCCAAGCTTGGCACCCTGGCTGGCGGAAGGCGGAGCGCGACTCTTGAGACGCGCCCACGCCAAAGGGGCTCGAGCGCGGCCGAGGGCCCCACTTCACCCGAGTTCTACAGCCCCCCTTCCCTCACCCTGCACTTTGACATCGCTGGAGAGTGGGGAGTGACCCGGATTGCCCTGTGGGGGCAGGTGTCGTCGTAATGTAAGGGCAGGGGATGGCGACACCGGGCGTCCCCGAGTGCCTGACTCCTGAGAGGACAGAGAAGGGCAGCCACGATCTGCCTGCCTGCTTGCCTGCCTGCCCTCATGGGCACTGGGTGAGAGGCAACTCCAGCCAACCTTCATTGCCCTCCCGCTCCCCTCCTGCCCTCTCCCGGTCCCGCGGGGCCGGGTCTCTAAGATCACGGGTAGGAGCTCTCCGCTCCTAGGTACGGCCTCGCCTCCCTCAAATGTGTCCTGGAGCGCCATCGGACACCCCCCCCCCCCATCTCCTCCCGTTCTGTCCCCGTGTCCTGGTGCTTTCAAGTCTGTGGCCCCGTGGCGACGTGGCTGGAGTGGCCTGGTGGTGCCCAGAATGGAATGGAACGCGCGACTTTGAAATTGTCTGAGCCCTGGGAGACTCCCGGGGCAGTGTGACTGTGAGGTGGTGGGGGATCTTAAAGGGGCCCCGATCCATGCAGGAAGGGACTGAATGGCTCAGAGGGTTCAGGACAGAGCTGATTTGCTCTTGCTCAGACTTCCACTACGGGACCCGAGCCAGAAACAGTGTATCCTCGGGTGGAAAGCGGCAGCTCCCACCTCGGGGCACCGATAAGGACTTGATAAACGAGAGCGAATCTCTGCTGTCCTGGCCCTGAGCCCTGGCCCTTCACTCCCAGATCGCTTGGGGGAGGGGATTGAGCCAGGCTCCCGCATCCTGGCAGCAGCTCAGCTCCAACCTTGCATTTCACTGTTGAGTTCCCAGCCTCAGGCTGGTAAGGGAGCCCTGAGCCCCCAGCCCATGCACCCGTGGATTCTAGGAGCAGCTCCTAGGTCCTGCGTCATTTGAGCATTAGTGAGCAAGGAAAACACCAGTGTGTTTTGCCTACTTGTAATGCCTACCGGTCGTAATGCCTACTTGAGTAGACAATTAAAAAACAAAGTTATATACAGTCCCTCACTCTGAGCTCTGGCGGGCTCCAGAGCTGGCTGGACCAATTTACTGTACATTTTACACCAGTGATGCCTGTGGGCGAATTTCGCAATGGTGGAGGTGGGATCTGATGGTAATCTTGACAAATGTGTGAAGTGTCAGCTTCTCCCATGAGCCTGGGCCTGGAGTCTTCTGCTATAATATATATTCCTAGTCTAAAGAAACTTGAGAGCAAGGAGAAAATGGTTTGATACATTGGGCTAGAGTTCCTCCTTGGTAGAGGGCCTGGCAGAAAGATGGCAGAGCTTCACGGGGAATAGAAAGTTGCATAGTAAGACTTCAAAGTATTGGTAAAGAGTATCCATTTTAACAGCTAAACCCTTAGGAGGAGGCCGCTGGGTGTATTGCTCCACTGGTGGAGCCTTTGGACTCACACTCTGTGACCTGCCTGGGGTTTTGTGCCACAGAATGATAGGACAAACTGTGTGCTTCTTACTATCCAGGGGCCTGTTGGGGGTTGGACAATTACTGTTAGATGAATCTTGTCTTGAAATTCAATTACTTTAAAAAAAATGTGCCAGGGCCTTGAACTCAGGATGCTCACCCTTAGCTTTTCCCCATTTGAGCCACACCTCAACTTCTGTCTTTTTGCTGGTTAATTGGAGATAAGAGTCTCATGAACTTTTCTGTTCTGGCTGGCTTTGAACTACAGTCCTCAGATTTCAGCCTCCTGAGTGGCTAGGATTATAGATGTGAGCCACCAATGCCCAGCTAAATTTACTTTTTGTTTTAGGCACAGTGTACTGGCTTTCAAAGAGACCAAGATGTAATTAAAATTTGTGAACCAAAACACTGATAGTTTCTCTGGGTGTCTCACAAATACCAAGGGGGAGTTTCTGCTAATTCTGACTACTGGTTGTTAAAGGTTTGTGTTTCTTCTGATTCAGAGCCATTTCTTCCCTAAAGCTTAAAGTACACAAACAAAACTTTTGCAATGGCCATTCTAGCAGCAAGCCCTCAAGAAGTGGGCCGGATTATTTTGTTCTAAAACATTAATGTGTAGATGGTTATGTTAAGAAAAATGCTGGCTGGCTAGCAGGCCTAGGTAAAAAAGAAAACAAAGGAAGATACTGGGTTTTGGTACAAGCCTCCTTAACCTACCAGGTTCGGATTCTAGGCAGAGCTAAGTACGGACATTCCTGAGCAGCATGGGGATTTGCAAAGTGGCTAAGGTAAATTTAAGTGTGATTCTGGGATAATCAGGGATCAGAGTCCAATCCCAAAGGCTGATTTAGATCTGACCTTTCAGGAATGTTTATATTACTTGAAGCAGGGGCAATGATGGAAGGTGGAGGTGGAATTAAAGACACTTGTACTAGAGGTTTCCAAACTACCTTTCTCTTCTTAAGCCAGCTGGACTTAGTTGCTTAGTTGTTCCTCTGTGGAAATAAAATGAGAGCCCATTTTTTTCCAATTCTGAAGGAAACATATTGCTAGACAATTGAAGCATATTTTTTTTTTGGCCAGTCCTGGGCCTTGGACTCAGGGCCTGAGCACTGTCCCTGGCTTCTTCCCGCTCAAGGCTAGCACTCTGCCTCTTGAGCCACAGCGCCGCTTCTGGCCGTTTTCTGTATATGTGGTGCTGGGGAATCGAACCTAGGGCCTCGTGTATCCGAGGCAGGCACTCTTGCCACTAGGCTATATCCCCAGCCCCTGAAGCATATTTTTTATAAATATTCTTTCAACATTTGACATCACTTTTAAAGTGTGTTGGTGCAAACTTGGTATAATACCTTACCAATTCTTACCGCTTCCATAGAGTTTAAAAAGAATACTGTGGCTTCAAATTTGTTCACTGTTGCTGATAGGGACTTTTAAAGCTTATTTTGTAAGGGATCAAGGAAACAATCTAGTCAAATATTTTCTCTTTCTGGATAAGATCCAGAAATGGTAAAACAACTTGTCTAATCACAAGGAAAATTAGTGCTGATAAGAATCATGACCATGGATTATTATTTTCAATTAGTATGTATGTTCATAAGCCTACTCCTCTCCCAGCCCTTAAATATCTCTATACAGTAAGGATCATTTCCATATGATCAGAGAAAACCCACCACCAACATCATGCCTGGGAACCCTGTAGAATGATTTGCTTTTTGAGATAATTATGGGAGTCTCAGGCTGTAGCCAGAGTGGTACTGTTTTCATTATGCCAAAGAAAGAGCCTGAGAGAGAAAAGAAACAGAAAGAACAGACCTGGAGAGGGAAAGAGCCATTGATGCTGGTTTCAGTATTTGTAAACTTTGGGAAGTAAAAACTCGATGTTTTAATGTCCTTTTATTTCATTAGAAGAAATATCTACTTATATGTAGACTTTATTAAGACTAAAATCAGGATTGCTTCTCCACAAAGATTGCTTTGTGAAGTAGAAAACATTCCTGTAGTTACTAGATTGCTCCTTGTATGGGGTGAGTTGGCATTTTCACAAGTGAAAACCACAAAACTAAAACAATCTAATTTACTTAGGATGTAATCAATTTATCCCTCTGTCTCTTTATTTGTAAGGTGATTCTGAACTTTCTAGGAATCTACTGTAAAATGTTTAGAAATAGAAGGAACAAATTAGATAATTCTTAGTATTCTAGGACTTTAGTCCAATGTGTTTGCAAATACTTGCTGTCATTAATTATCTCAAAATTTAGGCTTTCCCAATTTTCGGTAGCTCTTTTTTTTATCCAGTAGTTGCTTTTGTTTGTTTGAGTATTTTCTCAAGTTCTTCTTACATGGACATGATTATTTTCTCGTTCATTTTAGACTATTTTGTTAATTTTAGCTTTTTAGTACAGTTGAACAGTATACAGCAGGCCGGGCTTTTTACCAGTGTTACACAGTTAGCAATGTCTGTTCTCAGGGCGTCCAAACCTTTACCCTTACTTCTATCCCTAGTCTCATGATTTCTGTTCTTACACTAAGACATTAATCAGCAGCCAAGTGTGTTGAACACCTACTTCCAATCTAGATTACATGATGTGAAGGGAAACCTAGGAAATAGGGAATATGTTATCTTGAAGTTGCTTAGTCTGGGGAAATCTATGAAGGACACCAAAGAAAGTTTATGAAAATATAAGCTGGCAACTTTTCTGGAAGCATCAAATACTTTGATATGTCTTTTCTGGAGAGAGTAAACATTTTGAAGCTGAAGATAGGAAGCTCTTAATCATATTGAAATATTTAATAACCACACACACACAAATACACACTCATGTAATAATTTAAGAGAATTGTGGGGGTTAAGGGTGCTGGTTCATAAGGTCCCTAGAATTACACAGAGTAGGGCCCAACACTGGCTTAAAGACTGGATCCTAGGGAAGGAATACTGAAGAAGTTTGGGGCTAAGGAGGGTAAAGGAAACATGGAGCACTCTAGGGTATTCTCTATAGTGAATTTTGACACCATAGACAGAAAAGCTCCCCCAAATTGACTGGTATACTTTCAACACTTGCTTTGCGTGAGGAGCAATAGAGGGAGAAATCTTGTAGAACTCCATAAACTATAGAGGTTGAGGTTTTCTTGTTTCATTGAGGATAACAATGGAGATAACATGACTCCTTAAGATGGGAGGTGCCGGGGGCGGAAGAAATAACCAAACCTAGGGTTGGAATGTAGCTTAGTTGGTAGAGTACTAGCCAGTGAGCAAAAGCATCATGTACCAAGTTCAAGTCCTGGTTTGGGTACTGGAAAAAAAAAAAAAGAGGGCTGCGATGTAGCTCAGTGACAAAGACAGAGTGCAATGTCCTGGGTTCAATCCCCAGTACCAAAAAAGAAAAAAAGAAGAGTAAAGAAAAAAAACTAAGAGCTTTTTGCTGAGGCTTTGTAAATGATCTGAAAAATCTCTGAAATTGTGTGTAAAGTATTATAAGTATTTTTTTTCTAAACAAAATCTGTTCACCTTATCCTTTCAGATCTGGAACAAGCAATTTGCTCTTAAATGCCTCATTTGGAAATGGTCTTAACATTTCACAGTCTTTCTGTTATGGTCTTAGACTACCCCAGCATTTCACTCTCATTATCTCTTCCTGTCTGGAAGAGGGAACAAGAGGTTGGTGTACACATCTAGTGAAGATTTTGTGGTGCAACTTCACCTCCCCAGTGCCCAGGTTGCCTGCTTGCATGTGTGCCCTCAGTAATGGAAGCAAGGGGAGCCAAGTGCCCTTCAGAGGGATAATTCTGGTGTGATTCATTTGGTTAATGCTTATTAATGTGCCCATGAAAACAAATATATACTCACATTTTCCATTATTCTCGAAAAGTTATTTGGAGATCCTTCTATGCCCTAAAAAGGTATGTATCCTTAGTAGAAACCATATAGTCAGGAGGACAAAACAAAACCTGATAGGCTGGGATGTAGCTCAGTGGCAAAGTGCTTGCCTAGCAAGTACAACATGTTGGGTTCGAATCTCAGCACCAAAAAAAGACAAAAAGGAAAAACAAACAAAGAAAGAAAAACCTGAACACTTAGTCTTTCGTGCCAGCTCAATCATCAGAACTTTAATTCTTTTAATTCTTATAACAATCATGTGATATAAGCCCTGTTATTATCCCCACTTCGCTGATGGGAAAGCTGAAGGACAGCAAGGTTACTACACAAGGTCGTAGGTAGCATGGAAAAGCTGAAACTCAGTGTGGGCTCCAGAGTCCATAGTCTTGCTCTCTGTTCCCTGCCTCCTTGCCTAAGAGGCCTATAAAGCACTTAATACCATGTCTAAATGTGGTAAGCACTCTATAAATGATAACTGCTTTTGTTATTGTGTTTATAATTATTATAATGACTTTTCTCTTTAGTGATTCATCACTTGTATCAAACCTCACACACAGACAGAGATGAAAGATCTGAAGACTTGGAACTCCTGGCATTTCTTATTTTTTTTCATAGATTTTCCTCAAGTCGAATAGGAGGTGGTTCTCTACTGCCCCTACAAGTTCAAAGCTTTTCACCACCCACCTTTTACTAGTGGCAAGACTTCAATAACTACTTAGCCTTCGGACTCCATTGTGAGGGAGGACCTGTTAGGAGCTCTTCTTCCGTGGCTTCTGAAGAATCATCTACAAATCAAGATGCACAGGACTTCCTCTAGCTCTTTTGATCTTTTGAAATTGCAAGCACAGGAAGGAAAGAAAGGATGGGGGGAGAAAAAACTTGCAATTGTATTTTGCATATTTATAGTCTTTTCTCTATGAGCCTCAGGCTTTCACCACCATGTACTGTGGGCCTCTGCCCTGAGAACCTAGAGGGCTTTTGGAGATTGTCTTGTAAACCATAATTGCCTTGACACTTATCATAATGGAAGTACGAGTCAGCCATTTTGTCAATTGCATGTCACCCTGTGTGTGGTGGAAGTCTGAGATTTTTGTACCACTAGCTAGCAGCATCTGTAGTTGTCAAGTAAAGGTTGTATATAAAATGATAGCAGTTGTCTGTTCCTGCAATGAATGACACAGAAATGATCTGAAAGTATGAAGTTTAGAAGAATGTTGGTGTTGGGGTCCTTTGAGATCCCTGGAGTCAAAGACACAGGTATGGCAATGACCAGAATGTCATCTATTTCTAAGTGGCCCTTTTTTCTAATCTCTCAAGAAATACTGGTTTGCTTGACTGCCTTAGGCTGTTTCCAGTGTCCACTGGTACATAAGCAAAACTCCTATTGCATGTTGTCACCTACCAGAAGCACCTTCACGTGTTCTCAGGAAGCACATTTTTCCCCCTTGACTTAGAAAGTTTCTTCAGTTTTAAAGTTCTGAGTAATTTCTATGTCAGATAATGATTGCAGGAAGCAGATCTTTTTCTTTATCTAGAAAAATATTTTTAAGTGGCTTGTCAGTAAGGAAATTGACTGGATTAAAAATACTTCTTTGACATGTACATATCTGCAATGTTTTTTCTTCTCTTTCTTTTGAACTTTTTATTTTGAAATTATTGTGAATTCACAGGAAGTTGAAAATTTTGCAAAGAATTTTGTACCCCTCAGTTATTTTCCTGCGTTGTAGTAACTTATATAGTGATTAAAAAAAAAACAACACCAGAAACTTGACATTAAAACATTCACATTGATTGTTTAGTTTTTATCAGGATTACACACACTTGTATGTGGGTGGATGGGTGTGTGGATGGATGGGTGCATGGTTACATGCAATTGTTTGGGATGTGCAGAATTTTGCATTCACTGAAATCAAGGTACCCCTGGCTCTATATCCATAGAGGTTGTTGTGAGATCCTCTTTATAGACTTATGCCTCCTCCTCCACCTGACTATCACTGTTAATCTATTCTCCCACTCCGTGTGTTTATTCTTTCAAGAATATCAACACCTGGAATTGTCTAAGTTCCACAAAGCTATGGAAATGGATTATTAGAAATCTCTTCTTATGCTCCCAGTTATGTACTGCTTCCCCTCTAACCTTTGATACTCTCCAATAAAAATTCATTAAATGAGAGAGATAAGTTCTGCACTCATTGCAAATTAGTGATGTTATCTTGTTAGGCTGTGCAATCAAACATGTAGGTGCAGAAATGGATCCATTAATGCTGTCCTCATGACTGTGACGTTGGAGGCTAACCCTATTTCTATGTCGGCCACCCCAAATCGAGCATTCTTAGAAGTTAATCAGCCCTGAAAGAGCTTTAGTTTCTTCTTTTTTGTTTCCTAGTGTCAGCCTATGATTACAGAAAATAAGTAGTTTGCTATGAATAAAAGGGTTTTCTCTGCCCAAGTGTAGAGAGTTTTATAAATCACTTAAAGCATAATAAAGTATATGCCTGTTTTTTGTTTTAAATCACTGTGCCATGTGTCTAACCAGATGATGTCTTCTATGTGTCTCTTGGTGTTGTGTTACTATCAACATGTAAACGTGATTAAAAAAAATTCACACCGCCACCACTTTATGTAAAGTTTACCCTGGTGGTCTGTGGTTTAGGGATAGGGGAAAAGAAGGACAGCACATCATTTCATCTTGCATTTTGGAAAATAGAATTGTTAGAAGAAGCCAACTGTCTGAAGCAGAACCTAGGAGGGGACTCAGGTATTAGGATGAGGCTCTGCTCCTGTGTGTACCACCTTAAGCTCCTATTATGAGCTAATGAGCTGAAAGCTCAAAGGAGTGACTCAAACTGCAGTGCTAACTCTTCTCATTACTAATGAGTAATTACAGCAAATATTTACAGGCCTCCTTCCTACCTTTACGACTTCCTGTTGCTGAAGCACTTTGGAGTGTTGAGAAAGATTGTTCTGGAAAAATACGTCATACACAGTTGCAGGAAAGAGAGCCTTTACACACACACACACACACACACACACACACACACACACACACACAAACTCTTGGCTTTGTTTAGGCATTCCATGTGGAAACAACAGAAAATATGTGAGAAGCTGCTTGTTTCAAAGTAATTTTTTTTAATTGAAGAGAAGATAAATGATGTTTTTAGAATAGTCTAGAAATAATAAAAACCATGCAAATTTGTAAATTAAAATTTGAGGATTGAACATGGAACACACTTTTATGAACCTTCAACCTCTGTAATATTTTGTGAATACATGACCTCTACAATGTTTTCTGAACAATCATGTTTAATAGACTAAATCAGAATATATAAATCTGCCATCTAGGGGAAGTCAGAATATGTAAAATTTGCCATCTAGGGGGAGTCAGGGAGCTAGAAGAGTACAGTTCACTTTAAAGATTCCAGAATAAATCCTGAAAATGCTCGTTTCAGTCTGGTGAAATTGCTTGCTCAGTATGTTTCTATAAACCACTGCACCCTTGCATTTCTCTCTAAGAGTTCTCAGATGCTATTTTAGAATGGTAGCTTTCACTCCAGCACTGGCTGAGGTCGATGGAGCTAATTTTGGTGCCCAGGGTAAAGAGAGAGAGTAGGCATGTACAGAGCCAAAAGAGCTTTCCTGGTCCTGGGTTTGGAGCAGTGTGGTGTTACCAGACACACCACATTTCACCTTTAGAACCTTTATTTGTGTGCTTGCACAACAAATGTTTACCTAGATATTAAGATAAGGAACGTATGAAGGTCACATTTTGCTGGTGACAAGGAAGCTTCTATAAATGTTACCAGATTGTCATTTAGCTCTAGTCTTTCTTTTATTTTATACTTAGGACTTATGGGGAATTAATGGTGGGTGGAGCATGGGAGCCAAGGCCCTTCTCGACTTCTCTTTTTGACTTATTTTTTGCCATCTCTACACTTGGCTTTCTTGCTGTCTGTCATGTCTTGGCTCAATTGATGTGTCCCTGCCATTGGTGGGGCCTTTTGTGATGGTTAAGAAGTCCAGGGAAATTCTGGTCTACTTCTGGTTCCTACTCTGAAGTCTTCTGGTGTTCCATGGAAATTATGATTCCATGGAAATTATTTCCCTTGGAAGCACCCTGGCCGCCAACACAGCTTACCCAGCCTCTCAGAAGAGGTTTTCATGGTGTGGATACTGCCTGGTTTAGACTGCTTCCTGTTCTGTTCAGGGACATTGAAAATCTTCACTGTGGAAAAAAAGGGATTTCTTTTGTGGACTTGGGTGTTTCCTTTCTGAAGGAACTCCAAAGACTAGGTGTTCAGACCCTGAATAAAGATATTAGGCCTTAACCCAATTTTCTTCCCCAAGGTCAGCCTACATAGCAATAACAGTTAGCTTCACTGGCAAAACAAAGCCCACCCAGCTCTCTCACCCATTCACTACCATCCAACTTACCTCTTGATTTCTAGAGTCACAAATCTCTCTCTGTCCCAAAGGCAGTGTTGCTGTTCCCTCACACAAATCCACACCTCTATGCTTTTCCTCTCTTCCTAAATAACTTACACTTTCCTGGTATAGGCCTAAGCTCTCCAACTTCCCCAGAATATCATAGAACTGTCTACATTGGCCCTTTCTACTCTGTTCATTACCAGCTCTGGATTACATTTGCCAAAGGACCTGATTATATTTCCTTGTTATCTCATGACATTTTATTTGTTCTACTTAAGAGCAAAAATGTCTGTTCTCTTTCTCCTTTTTCTTCCTCTCTCTTCTTTTCCTCTCTCCCTTTCTCCTCCCTCTCCCATCAGCATCTTATCATGTAGTCTCGGGTTGTTTCAAACTTCAGTCTGCCTGCCTCTGCTTCCTAAGGAATGTCTAATTTTCTGATGTGTTCTTATAATGCCATGGATTGTTTTGCTCTGAAATAATGCTCTGCTGTAAAAAAAGAAAAAAAGAAAAGAAAAGTCATGGGATTGCTTCACTGATTGAGTAACTTGGAAAGCCTACAAACCCATCACTCTTTTCTCTAAAAAGAAAAAAAAAACTGGGGAGATCACAGGTAAACAGGATTCCATATCAAAGGCAAGGATCAGGCTACTATGTCACTATTTCACACCAAGAATGCATTACTTAAGGCAAGTATCAGACTAAGGCAAGTGTCAGCTAAATAAAATATTCCAGCTTAGTCTCAAAGTTAAGAAAGTTGCCAAGTAGGTAAGGAGTTACCAACTCTCAGAGAGCAGCTTCCCTGGGAAGTTTTACATGATTCACTATACATTGGTTATCCCTGAAGTTATTTGGTCTTCGGTCTGTATTACTTGTATACTTTCATACTTGCTTTTGAGCACATACATGGTTTATTCCTGTTCCTCAATGAGGTCATAGAACCATTGAGGAGCTGGAACCTAGCTGTCATTGTCTGAACTTTCTTCCCATGGTACCCAGAACAGAAGTCCATCTACATTTAAGCACTTGGTAGTTGTTTGCAGACTAATTCTGTTTTTGTTTTTTTTCTGTACTGATATTTTAGCCAGGACATTGTACTTGTTAGGCAGGTGCTCTACCCCTTGAGCTATATCCCTAGCCCATTTTTGCTTTTTTTTAAAAAAAGTCGGTTGTGGGGTTTGAACTTACAACCTAGGTTCTTTCCCTGAGTGTTTTTTGTTGTTGTTGTTGTTGTTGTTTGCCAGTCCTGGGGCTTAAACTCACAGAGCCTGGGCACTGTCTCTGGCTTCTTTTTGCTAAAGGCTAACACTCTACCACTTGAGCCACAACGCCACTTCTGGCTTTTTCTGTTCATATGTTGCTGAGGAATTGAACCCAGGGCTTCATGCATGCTAGGCAAGCACTCTACCTCTAAGCCACATTCCAATCCCTGCAGACTAATTCTATCAGGAACTTTGGGAACTAAGAACTTAGTACAGGCAGAAACCCTGGCTCAGACTAATGTAACCTATCCTCCTAGGATACTCAGCCATATATGTAGTGAGTATGGCTAAAGGGGATTCTGGCCTCATCACTGAATGCAAATGGTTGGTTGTAGGTCATCTACCAACTCAAGAGAGATCATAAGTAACACTACATGGGCTCTAGACTCTGGGTATCCTAGAATGATTTTCCTCCCAGGAGTCAGGAAGCTTTATTCTGCCAACAGCCATTCAGGTATTTATAACATCATTCATATGCCATACAAAATTATTAATGCAGTAAAGATGGGCCATGGAGAGAAGCCAATGAGAAGCATGAATGTCTGTCCTATCATGTGCCAAATGATTTTATGGGCCTTAGATATCCTATGGGCTGACTATGTCCTACCCCTATTTTAAAGCAATGTAAGATAGTTTATGTTTATAGATGTCCTTCCTGCATTTTTAGAGATGTTGTCATCTTGTTAGGAAGTAAAACTAGACCAGATATGTATTAAGAAACAGCAGAAAAGGAGCATATGAGGAAATGTTCAACATCCCTGGCAGTAAAGGAAATGCAAATAAAAACCCTGAGATACCACCTCACTCCAGTTAGAATGGCCTATACTCTAAACTCAGGCAACAACAAATGCTGGAGGTGATGTGGGGAAAGGGGAACCCTTCTCCACTATTGGTGGGAGTGCAAATTAGTACAACCACTTTGGAGAACAGTATGGAGGTTCTTCAAAAAGCTCAACATAGACCTACCCTATGACTCAGCCATACCACTCCTAGGCATCTATCCTGAACAGCAGGTCTCAGGATTTCAAAAAGACATCTGCACATCCATGTTTATCACTGCACAATTCACAATAGCCAAAATATGGAAACAACCCAGATGCCCCTCTACAGATGAATCCAAAAAATGTGGTACCTATACACAATGGAATACTACATAGTGATTAGAAATGATAAAATATTGGTATTCGCAGGGAAATGGTCAAAACTTGAACAAATAATGTTGAGTGAGACAAGCCTAGAACACAGAAAACAAAAGGGCATGATCTCCTTGATATATGACTGTTAAGGTCGGGGGGAGGAGGGGGACACTAGAGACCAGATCTGCGAAACAAAAAACTTCTTGTCAAATGGTATTTCCCACAGGTTTGGGTCAGTGACCTTACATTATGTAACTAAAACCAAACAACTACTAAACATAAAAAGGTCTAAAATAGACCTCTCGGTGGATCACAATAGCTCAAAAGCTATATATGTATGATCATGTAAGACAAGGATAAGCAAACTCTATTGTTGACATTTTATTTAAAGTTCTAGCTGAATTTCCTTTGGTGTATGCCACGTGACTACTGTATATGTTTTTGGTACACTGGGTATTGTATATATGCCTACCTGGTCTAGGGAAGGGAAAAAAATGAGGGTGTAAGATATCACAAGAAATGTACTCACTGCCCTATTATGTAACTGTACCCCTTTTGCACAACACCTTGTCAACAAAGTTTAATTAATAAATAAAAAAATGTAAAAAAAAAAGAAACAACAGAATGAATACTGGTGGGAATTGAAAGGGAATGTGGGAAAATAGATCTTTTGTGTTGTGAATAGTTAGAAAAGGAAATGACTGGCATAGATTAGGGGGAGTTTTAACAGAGAATTAAGATCTAAGTTTAGCTGGAATTTGAATAGGCATATGACTATGGGACATTTCAGTGGAGGTGAATGGGATGAGTGGAATGGTGAGCAAGGAGGACTCAGTGTAGGCCAGGGCTGGTAAGCAGCTTTCAGAGCTGACTCTGGTACACTGTTAAAAACATGGAAGTAGGCTTGAGAGTTTAGGGACAGGCCTCTCTTAGTCAAGGGTAATACAATATATGGGCTACCTTTGTGCCACAGGAGCAAGGCCTGCCTCTTTTAAGACACAAAGAGCTAATCAGGGCTTCTGCATTATCCTTTTAACCATGAGCCTGGTTTCAGTATGAGTACCCAGGAGTAGGTGAAGTTAGCCACAATGGTCCTTCATAACACTGACCTCAAGCCCTTAGGAAGCCAAGAGAAAGTACCCAATTCACTCTGGTATACATTTTGGGCCTTTATCCCCACCACAGGATCATGAACATATCATATACGAACTTCTTGGGGTTCAATGTAGAAGCTTTAAGGCACAGCTTGCTATACTACAAAATGTCAGTGACCCTTATCCCCATGTTCTTGTTCTGACAATAAAGCTTTGTCCCATTAGTGTTTTGATAAGGACTTTCATTCTATCCCTCCTTACACTTTCTCATAATAGAAAGATAGGATAACCCGTCAGCACCCACTAGGTGGAAGGAGTTAACCCTTTTGAAGTACGATCATTCCTTTTTGTCATTGTCTGCCAATAACTGTGCATCACATGCCCTATTCAGAATGTTGTGACCAATCTGTCCCCTGACCTTCTCATTTCCTATTACAAAGCCACACAATTCCCTAAACCCTAGCTCCAGTGTCCTACGGCTGATGCTGCCAGAAGAGTAAAAAATGGAATCATCTTTCAGGAGTCACCTGAGTAGGGCAGCTGGGGCTCTTCCACACCACACCCCCATTACCATACAGATATAACCTTTCCCCTGGAAGAATTTAGAAGCACTTAAGGTCATAGCTGAACACTTGTGGACCAGGAGTTGGCTAGAGATCACAAATCACTGAACAAGATCCTGCTCCGGGGACAGTAGAGGCCAACAAGTCTCATCCAAGGCTCATTAGCTTTCCCTGTCCAGTGGTACTTCGAAGGAGGCTCTCGCTCCTGAAAGCTCTTGGCTTAGAATTTAACCTCATGATGACAGCTACAGATCTCAGAGACTCATAATTCTTTTCTATCCCCCTGAATAACCCCTCCCCCAACACATTTGCACACAAAAACAGCAATCAGCAAAATGGTTGTAGAATTAGGAAACTACTGTCTAGCCCAGGCGGAAATGATTGGGTCACTGGTTCGATGAGCAGGGGTTTAAATGCCTATTGTGGCTGAGCCCAGATAGGGAGTCCTCTGCAGCCAGGTGGAAAGGAACCTTCCTCATCCTAGACTGTCAAACCAGAAAGGGACTACAGATGCTGGAGAGCTGCAGAACAAAGCCCAATGAGAGGGGCTGGTTAGGCTGGGTGCATTCCCCAGGAAGCAGCCTCAGGAAGGCTTTAAGAACTGCCCCAGACAGGCAAGGGTGTTTGTTCAGATTTTTACCATGACTGGAAATGAGTCTAGCACGTAACTTTTATAGCTTCTGGAAGGCACGAGGAAGGAAAGAGGATAATGTCTTTACTAAGGTCACCTGTGGCTAGATACCTGTGAAACCTGTGGATGACTTTGCATCTATTCCTTTGTATTAATTTCCTTTTCCTTACTAACCTAAGAAATCCTTTGGAAAAATTCAGCCTTTCTTCTGTTGCACTCATAAAAAGAAGGTTCTTCCCTTCTTGGTCATCTTGGTCAGTGAGATGCTGGGATCTGGACATACCTGAAGGTGGTGTGCTGCTGGTGTTCACCAGCCAGCTCAAGGCCATGGCAGATCCCAGGGACCAGAGGATCCTGGCAGAAAGGAGTCTGAGTGTCTGAACATGGATTCTTTTGTCTTGAACCATCTCTTGAGCATATTTGAAAAATATTTCCATCTGGGTCAGCAGATGCCTTTTGGTATTGGGCCACCTATATCTCCTAATATGGGCACAAATATTATAAGGACAATGATTACAACTCAGTTCTCCTAGAGTTAGATTTTTAGGGCCAGTGCTTATTTTGGAGAGAGTGGCAAGCTTTCACCCACTTGAATTCTTTTGCCTCCAAATTTAGTGTCAGTGTGACCACAAGGGTTCTGTGTTGCCTAGCCTTTGTCTTGCCAAGCAGATTACAGATGGTCTCAAGGACTTTCTTTTGTTTCTGTGTCCCTGGCAAAACCTGCTCCCCCATGAAGTTCAGAGGGTCTCTCAAAAGACTTCTAGATCTTTCTCTGATAGGTGTGATCTAGGGTAGATTTCACTTCTTTGTATATTCCCTATTCCTAAATGAGGATTAGACATTCTTGCTGCTTTCTCAAAAACCAGAATTTCAATAAAACAATATATATGTAAACCATATATATGTATATACATAATTCTGTAAGCATATCATTAGAAAGAACTTTGAAATGTATAAAGGGCAAAACTTCAAGACAATATTATTAACAAACACAGCAATATAATCATTAGGCACATTATTGCCTCTTGAAGTGACTTGACTGCACTTGGAAAGGAATCTTGGGAGATCTAAAGGAGACTCTGGCTCCTAGGTCTGTAAATGTTCCTCTAGCTGACCTTTCCAAGTTAGGAGCTCTTAGCAATCATGAGTTTAGAGTCTGAGTGATATTCTTGCTCATACCCTGAGAGAGAGGAAATATGATATAACACTAAGGAACTAAGGAAACTTCCAGCACTCCTGATAAATCTCAGAAACACTGATTTGTGTTGTTATTCTCCTCACCTGGGAAGAGGGAGGGAGAGCCTGTCAACTGTGAACCTATCAAGAATGATGATTCCTTCAGCACAGCATACCTAATCTCTAGCTCTTCAGGGCTGTCAGTACCATAAATGCTCAGGTCCTACTTGTTGTTTTGCATCTTATGATAAAGTGGGCTTGCAAAGGACAGCCTAGATACAGAGGTAAATATGAATGGACCCCCTGACCCCTCAGAGATATGTTGGTCCCTGGGGGTTACTGGAAGTGGGAATGAGGCTTTGGGTGCAGAAGCCTGGATGTGCAGATCACTTGGCTTTGACCTCAGCCCCATACTACCTATGTTTGGGCTTCCTTTGGCCACACCCAGGAAGCTGGCCAGCTGACTTTGGCTGTAGGTCTCAGCTTAAATATCACCTCCTAGGGGGAGTATTTTCCTGACCTCCCTCAGCTTTTAAAGGCCATCCCTATTCTTTGACTTCTTAAAACCACGCTCCCTACAAGTGATCATTTACATGTTTGCTTATTATCCCCTCCCCAAGTTCTAATCCCCATGAAGACAGGAACCATGAGTGCCTTGCCTACTACCTTAGCATTTAGGGTAGTGCCTACATGACCAGCTGCTTCTTAAATATTCTTCCAGTGAAATACTTAAGTAATCCAATGTTGCCAAAGCCTTTTCTCCCACCATTATAATTTCTTAGATTTATTCAGTGCTTGCTTTTCTTTCTAAAGCTCCTCTGTTTGTTTTGAAACAGATTTTTCTATGTAGACCATGCTGTCCTGAAACTTAATATATAAATTCATGCATGCTCAAGCTGGCCTTGAACACTGGAATATCCTCTTACCTATACCTCCCCAGTGTTTAGATAACTGGCATGTACCATGCTGTCCAGCTTTTTCCAAAGTTCTTGATGTAGAATAAAGTAGTTGTCATTTTCATCATATACATGAAACAATTGAGGCATGAAAAAGTGATCACCAAACCAGGGAATGGCAGTACTTATGTGAATAGACTCTTGGTCCCAGCCTTTCAGCACCAATCCATGCTGTCTCTCTTGGCACCTTATTTTTCTGTTGTGGTGATGTTATTGTTTGTCTTATTTGGCAGTGTTTACAGGGGAGGAGTAGGGGCCATTGTGTGTTGGTGGAGTCTGGAAATGCACAACAGAGTCCTAGGGGAACACCGCTGTTCTTACCACAATTAGCAATTGTCAGGCTGGGGGCAGCAATGAGGTGGGTGCTGCCCCTCTGCAGCAGGTTCTACGTATTCAAAATCAATGCCTGGTTTTCCACAGAGGCAAAGGAGAGTAGAGGGTCCTAGGACTACAGCCCCATTTCTTGTCTTTGCTCTACCACCTCTCTGAAAGTCAGGTCCTTTCTTCTTGGGAAGATATGTTGCATGTTTAGTGAATTCCTGTGGCCTGGTGAATGGGGAATGCAAGCACTAATCAGGTAGATGACAATTCTAGGCCTCATTTTCTTCATCTTCAAAATGAACTGGCAATAGGACCAGATAGGCTCAATGATCCTTTTTACAGTTCTGTTTACACTAGGAAGAGGATTTCCAAAGGTGATGGGGTTGGAGTTTGAGGAAGTTAATCCACTTCCCTGTAACTCCCACCCTCAATTACACTGTAAGTTCACTGAGTACAATAGAAGTGGGAAAGTGGAAAAAGGATATCTGTGTTACCAAGAGGGGCAGTGTCTATCTCCTGATCCAGGATTCTGGGCTGGGAGACTGAAGTCCAGTTCTGACACCATCATGTTGCATCTATCACTCCTCTGGAACCTCAGCTTCAACATCTGTCAAATGGCTGCTATAATGTCTGCTGTGACAATCAAATCAGAACTTTGAAAACTACTGTGAGATAGGGTTATTACTACTATGATTCATATACACATGAACATATCTGGGGTGCTCGGGGCTGGTGGTACCATGTGATGATTGATATAAGAAACCTAAAAATTACTGTAGTTCTTCAACCTGAGGCAGTGAGAGAGAACCTAGGCAAGAAAGCCAGTGACGTTGAGAGAAATAGGCTTGAAATTGCTGAATGAAATCATATTGTACTGGAAGGATTGTGCTGTGGGACAGAGGTGAGTCACAGTGCAAAAGTGTTGGGGAGTCACCTTGAACTTGAGCCAAAAAAGTAGACATATTGGGACTTGGGTTTATCTGCCTTATATCAAGTACATCAAGTTCTGGATGGCCACCCACTGGCCAGAGACATGAAGTGGATGGCTCTCCTTTGCTGCCCTGGGAAGGCTTTCTGTTGGCTTCGGCCCCACTGAGCAAAGTCCACTTGTTCGCTGGAGTTCACACAGACTTCTTGCCAGGCCTGCCCAGAATCCTGTCTCCTCTGACTTCCTGTGCTCTTGCATAATATTTCCTTGCCTCTTGAATGGCTGGCCCCGGTGCAGGGGCAGCTCACTGACGCTGCTGGATGGAGAGCAGGATGTGGAGGGAGGATGGGACGTTCCAATATCACACACAGGTGCTCTGGGCCCTAGGGATTGGGGGCAGCTAGGGATGGGTCCCTCAAATTGTTCAGAGGAATATTTAGGAAAACCTAAATCTTGTAGATATGTGCATACTCATCTCTGTGAATCATCATCTCTCCTGTAAAATTATTTTTAAAGTAGCTAAATTGTTTTCTTCTGATTATAAAAAATACATATTCTCTGTTTTTTAAAAAAGGTATCAAGATAAAAATGAGAAGCACCAAAATTCTGCCATCTCAGGATGGCTGCATGTTAGCATGTGGGTGATTATACTTTATTTTATTTGATGAAAAATTTTGATACATAGTCACAGACTATGATTGTGCTATGTGAGCAAGACAGTGTACTTTCTATGTAGCAATATATCAGATCTCTATTATAATTCAGAGCCATAGATTTAATCAATAGCTTTGTTAAGTCCCACTTGTACATGTAAACTGCCATTCACTGACATGTCTGGGCTCCGAAAACAAGCAATAACCAGCCTGAAGATTATTTTCAGATCTGGAAAGCAGCATCTTTCCTGTATTTCAGATCAATTTGTTAGCACTGGTATCCCAGAAATAATGACACAATAAAAGGTTAGTTGCCCATGTAGGCCTTTTTCTAAGCATAGAATAATTCACATGATTACATAGAAAGAGGCTACAGTGATGACAGCTACCAAGACTGGGCCGGGTCTCACTTTGGGTAAAATGATATCCTCTATTGTGGCCGTGTGTATGCTTTGAGCAAAGAGAGCCACTAGCTGGTAGAACAAGTTTTTCTTTGGTGGATTTACTATGCCTAAGATGTCAAAGAAGCTGCATTTAAAATTTTAGTTGGTTAGTGTCCTGAAATTTTTTAACACATCCATATCTTGAAAGAAGTACCCTTTCTTTACACAGGAGTGTTTTCATGATATTGACAACTTCAAAGCATCATTCAGAATCATTCGTATTTGCTTATTGCTAGAATATGGAAAGGATGGTATCTATATAGTACTTCTGTCTCACTCCAGAAAGCTGTATACTTTTTAGGGCTTTGATTAGTTTTTGGTCTTCCACTGCTGAAAGAGTAGTAGGTTTACAGTACATTTCAATGTAATGATGATTCCTGGTCATTTTCAGACCCAGGTGTCTATAGAATTTACCTGTTGTGTTTTTTTTTTATTATTATTCAATTCACTGGATTGAGTATTTCCTTGATTTTTTTTTTTTTTTTTTTGTGTGTGCCAGTCCTGGGCCTTGGACTCAGGGCCTGAGCACTGTCCCTGGCTTCTTTTTGCTCAAGGCTAGCACTCTGCCATTTGAGCCATAGCACCCCTTCTGGCCGTTTTCTATATATGTGGTACTGGGGAATCGAACCCAGGGCTTCAAGTATACGAGGCAAGCACTCTTGCCACTAGGCCATATTCCCAGCCCTTGATTTTGTTTTTGACTGAAGTTTTAGTATGAGGTTTTTGCAGTTGGTAATCATAGGATTTCATAAGGTTTATTTTGAGTTAAGACAAAGTGTTTCATTAAGCCATCTGTTTCAGCTTGCCTAAATCAAAAAGGATAATACTTCTAGTCATTTCTTTATTTTATTATCTTTAAGTAGTTGTATAAAGGGGTTTCAATTCAACGTGTTTACGAGTACAGTGCGTCTTTTGTCAATGTCACCCTGTTTCATCATTCTCCTTACCTCTCCTAACCCTAGGCTTCTCCTCAATTTTCCTAGTTCTACCTTTACCTACATACTTTGAATACTGTGACTGCATTTTCCTATCCTTCCAACCACTTGGTTTAAATACATTAATTTCAATGCTCTCAGGCATCTTTTTAAAACAAAAAATTCAAAAAATTATTGGCAGTAATAGACTATAAGGATTTTAGTTCATTTTGTTTAGAGTTTTCTTCTGTCTAGGCAAATACTCAATAGATCATAATGGTTTGCATAATTATGATCTGTCCTTCAGTTTGTTCACCCTGGACTCCTAGAATTACTGGCCAGACTGTTTTTATATCAAATTCCTTCAGTCTATATTCCTGAGGGGTGACATAGGAGGAAGAGTTAGAAAAGAATCTTTGTTTTTTAGAGTTTTTGTTTTTTACCAGTCCTGGGGTATGAGTTCAGAGTCTGGGCTCAGTCCCCAAGCCTCTTTTCGCTGGGGGCTACCGTTCTACTACTTGAGCCACAGCGCCAGTTCTGGCTTTTGCTGAGTAGTTCTTTGGAGATAAAAGAGTTTCATGGACTTTACTGCCTGGGCCAGCTCTGAATAGTGATCTTCAGATCTCAGCCTCCTGGGTAGCTAGGATTTCAGGCATGAACTACTGGCACCCATTTGGCTTTTCTGAGTTTTTGATGTATAGACATTCAGCAAGTTGATTTGGTAATTACTCTTTTTACTTGACAATTACTTGATTTGGGTGGGGTCCTAACCATGTGTGCATGTTTCAGAAGTGAGAAGGGACCACACAACTGAATTGGTCCTGAGAATTATGAAATAGGACTTTGTTAAAGTTGATAGGTCTGTACAATGAGCATGCAGCAGCTGTTGGCATAGCAACTCCTACGTGGAAAAGTGCACGGCGCTTGCAGATGACTTTTGCAGTCCTCAGTGTTAATTTGATAAATGGCTTTTTAAAAAGTAGTTTGTGGGCTAATGGAAAGGTCGAGGCAAACCTTCATTAACGGAAGGGAGGATGGGGATTTTGAAGTCATTGGGAGAACATGCTGGAGAGCCACAGCCAACTATCCATTTTCACGGGGTGTCTCTTGTCACAGCAGATGTGCTTGAAGTGTGGCAAGCTACAGTACATTGGGAAACTGCATATGCATCAAGCCTTTTTTCCTGTTTCAAAATGGAGAGGTTTGGTTGGGGGTGGGGGGGCGGTCCTTTGTATTCAAGATATAGCTTTATGTGAGAGTTTAGCTTCTGCATACTACAGAAAGTTTGCTTTATATTACTGTTTTTGTTTTGATGATAGTGATACAAATATGCACAGCATAAGAATTTTCATTTTTTAAGGGAAAGGGGGAGGAGGGAGGGGGGGTATGAGGGACGAGGTAACAAACAGTACAAGAAATGTATCCAATGCCTAACGTATGAAACTGTAACCTCTCTGTACATCAGTTTGATAATAAAAATTTGAAAAAAAAAGAATTTCCATTTTTTGCCTCTGTGTCTATATGTACGTGAGTGTACTAGGGCTTGAAACCAGGGTGTGACGTTCTCACTTGCCTTTTTCACTAAAGGCTGGTACTTTACCACTTGAACCACAGCACCACTTCCAGATTTTTGGTTGGAGATAAGAGTCTAACAGTCCAGGCTGGCTTCAAACCACAAGCCTGAAATCTTATCCTTCTGAGTAGCTAGGATCATAGACATGAGCCACAAGCACCTGGCTGATTTTTTTTTATCATTTTAAATCATTAATTGGATGGCATTAATCATATACATCATACTACCATCACCACCATCCATCTCAAGAAGTTTTCACCATCCACATTGATACTGTATTCAGTAAACAGTAACTCCCTATTTTTACCCTCTCTAGTTCCTAACAACCTTTACTGTACTTTTCTATGAATCTGACAATTCAAAGTACCTCCTATAAATGAAAGTATAAAATATTTGTTCTTTAGTTCTTCCAGTGTTTCAGTTCCATCCATGGTGTATAGCAAGTATTGAAATTTAATTTCTTTTCTAAGACTGGATAATATTCTGTCCATGTGTAAACCATATTTTTTTCCACTCATCCATCAAGGGAGTCTTGGGTTATTACCACCTTTGACATGATCAGTGCTGCCATGAACATTGGTGTACAAATACCTGCTGGAGACCCTGTTTGGGTATATATGTAGAAGTGAGATTTCCTGGCGTATAGGGCGCTTTTCTGTTTAATGTTTGAGAAACTCTCATGTGGTTTTTTCCATAGCAGCTATACCATTTTATGTTCCCATAAACACTGCACAAGGGTTCTCTATCCCCTGCCAACACTTGCCATGTCTGCCTTTTTAGATAATAGTCATTCTAGTAGGTGTGAAGTAGTGCCTCATTATGATTCTGATTTGCATTTCTCTAATGACTACCACTTTAGTTGTCTTTATAAGCACCTTGCCCTCCTACCCACTATGCAGGTGGCCTGGGTAGATATTATCACCCAATTGTTTATACTTGTGAGGTAAATGAGGACATCAATGTGATAATATTTGTTGGGAGTGAAAGGTGTCAGTTAAAGAGGGAGTAAGGCACCCTATGATTATGATTACAATATACAAAACAGGCACCTTAATAGACCTGTTTCCAAAGTTCGTAGTACGGAGTAGGTTAAACATTCTGAATGAGATCTAAGTAAGGCAAGCTTGTGGTGGGCTGCATCTACCCTGTATAGTCCTTCCTAGGTAGGCATAAGTACTCCTCCTTCAGAGAATAATCATGGTTGTCATCTGCTACGGTAGTCTGAACTCATTCCTTTCTTGGGAATGGCGAAGACAATTACCCAGATACATTGCCAAGCATTTGCCTACGTCTTCTCCACCTGGAACAATATCCAAACAATATCCAAGTTGGCAGCTTATATTGTGACAAGAAAGCAACAGAAGTTAGACATTATTGAGCGACTCTTGTAAGCCTGGCTTTGCAACCATGAATAGTAATTTAAAATATATCTTCTGTAACACAGAACACATACACAGTGCCTGTAATTTAACCTATATACTCTTTGCAATAAGTTGCAATTTCAAATGTGTAGCAGAACCATCTGGGGGCGGGGTGTCTCATAAAAACACAAGAGTTCTGGGCCTTATCCCCAGTGTTTCTTATTCCAAAAGTCTGGGGTGAGGCCCAAGAATTGACTCCTGAAAAATTCCAAGAGATGCCAATGTTGCTAGTCTCTGAATCACACTTTGATAATATTGTTTTACATCAGTCCTGTGAAATACAATAGATGAGGAACTGCGATACAGAGAAGCCAAATGACTTGTCAGGTTTTAATGACCGAGGTGGCCAGAACCTAGATATGAAGCTGGGTTGGGAGGTCCAGAATGCCTGTTGTTTCTGTCTCAGCAGGAATGGCAAATACATACATTGTACTGGCGGTTCTCTCCTTTACTCCACCCCTGGGACAGGCAATATTAATCCATCACAGTGTTTCTGCGCTCAGAGGTGGCTTTGGAATCCTATACACATTGCTGTCGGCAGCCATACTGGCCCCATCAGTGGAATCAAAGTTCGTCATTCCTGTGCGTCCCTAACCAGCCACTCCAAAATGGGAATATTACCAGTAAGTCAGTCTATTGACAGCTAAAAATATCTTCAATCTAGCTTGCTTAGGAAGGAAATGGTTGGTGGACTGGTAGCTGTGAAAGACACATCATCTCCAGATCACATTGGGACCTTGTGCAGCCCAGCTAGGAATCTTTTTTTTTTTTTTTTTCAGAACCCGAGTAATACAAGACCCTTACACTTTAAACAGGCTAAAATATAGATGGAGATTTTTTAACACTCCATATTTTTGTCTTAATTTGTATCCTCTACATTTTGTTCTAAAAATTCTATTATTTGGCAGTAAGCTTGGTGACAGATATAAAATAGTGCTTGGTAAATACTTGTTAAGAAAGGTAAACAAAGTAGGTGCCAGAGGCAACTGTGTCCACACATGATGAAATCTTTCAACCAATGGACAGGAGGAATAAACAAGATTGAACAAGAGGATAACACCTTGAATTTACTTAGCACCTTTAGGTCCTGAAGTCATTCATGAGTTTATATAAATATTTTTTCTTATGTCCTTTATGTAATGAGAGATTGATAGAAAACTAATTGAACACATCAAGAGAATAGCTTGTGATCTGCTCCAGATATTGCTACTGTGATGCTTCTGGGATACCTTACTCATACTCAAGGAGCTGATGGAAGTCAGAGCAGAGGTTTACACAAGTAACAATCAATCTCCTAACTTCTATACTGGAGTGATCAAAGTAAGCTGGCTGTATTTGGTGTGAGTCTCTATCTTCTGAAATGACCCACCACTATCTTTCATGTTTTTACTAGTCTACACAATGTCTGGTCCTTATTCCCACTACCAACAAATATTTAGTGTATGGCTGTTGTATGAAGAGAATGGGCTCTTTTCTCAGTGGCCATCTGTAAGCAGCTTCAAAGCAAGGACAGGATAAGCCCTGTGCCTCTTACCCCTCCCAGCCCTTAGCATCACCTATGAGTAGTAGATACTCAATAAAAATAAATTATTGTTTTAAGGGACAAATCTTTTTGGGGGGTCTTTAAGTAGTTGTATAAAGGGGCTTCAATTCAACAAGTCAGTTTATGAGTACAATGTATCTTGATCAATCTTAATCAATATCACCCCTTCCCTCATTCTCCCCTATCTCTCCCAACTCCACCCATTCCCTCAGGTTTCACATATGTATATTTAATATTATGACTGCTTTCACACTTCTCTTTCCATTTGTCATGATGGTCAACAACACATGGTCCAGCTTCCTGGTATTGATTTTATTAAACTGTAAGTTTGTAGTTTATTTGAGTTACACCATTGAGCTCCTCCTCTGCGTATACCACACAGTCCATTTGTTTGTGTATATCTGCATATGACCTTGAACTTATTTTCATGCATGTTTTTAATTTAGTTCTAACTTCCACATATGAGAAAAAACATATACCCTTTGACTCTCTGAACCTGACTTCACCTAATTATTAATAATTTTTTCTAGGTACATCTATTTTCCTGCAAATGGCATAGTATTGTTAATAGATGAATAAAATTCATATACACATACATATACGTGTGTGTATGTATTCTTGATTTATTTTCTTGATCCACTTATCCATTGTAGGACATCATGGCTGTTTTCATAACTTTACTGTGATGACTAGTGTATCAATGAACATTGGTGTACAAGCGTCTTTACTATAACCTGACTTGTAATCTTTTGGATAAACATCCAATAGTGGTATCACTGGATCATAGTTTAATTCTATGTTTAGTTTATTTGAGGAATCTCCCAGCTGTGGAAGGGCAAATCTTATTTATGAAAATACAAGGGATAAGAATATGTTGGAAGTAAAGAAAGGTAATCCTGTAAACAGATTGGTTCAAGGCTGTCTCTAATTGGAGAAGCACATAGTGATAACACACAGTGGTGCTCTACTTTGGCTACAATGTGTGCATGGTGGGCAAGACTGGAATAGTCTGGTTAGAATGAAAAGTGGTCATCTTTTGATAGCTACAAATGCCAAGGGGTTTCCCCACTGTTTTAAGTAATTAATTAACTTGGTGCTTGTCATTAAACCCAGGACCTCATATATGTATTCTAGACCAGCTCTCTACCACTGAATTACATCTCCAGCCTCACAATAAGTTTTAAAACCATGTATTAAAAACAGTTACATAAACGGAAAACTTAACTGTACCTTATAAAAGGTTTAGTAGGAGAGGCAGAGTCCTCAATTTGGAGCTGTTTGTTAAATGTCAAGAGTAGAGAAATCCAAAAGTAGTTAAAATTTCTGCTCTGAACTGCAAGCAGATTTGATTGGAACTAGACTCATAGTCTGGCTCTGTCTTGCTTCTGCCTCATGTTGAGTACAGGCTTTTGCTATATGATTGGATGGGGTAGTCCCCTGAAGGACAAAGAAGTTGTTTAATATTTAGGTACTTGGGAGGCTCTCACAGCATTTAAATAGAAGGAAAAAGGTATAGTTTGTATAGAGTAGGCTGGCCTTTCTAGATGAAATGGGGGCTTCCCTGAAGACAGGCCTTCTTGCTATTGAAAACAAAGTGAAGTAGGCCCATGGGCCTGTTGACCTCAGTGCCCTCTTGTGTGCAATTGATCTGGATATTTAGGTCTGAATATTAGATAATAAAGGTTGTGAAAACATTATTGTATCAGAATATTAATGTCCTTTGGAAATTTTTGGCTACCTTTGTGAGGAAAACTGCTTTTCCCTATCATTGGAGATGGGAGGAGGAGGGATAAAACAAAATTCTGCTGACGTGGGTGTTTGCTTGGGGCCAAGGGACTGGGAGAGGCACTAAGGGTGTGCTTCCTTTGTGGTAAAAGCCTTAATAGCCTCTGTGTAAGAATGTCCTGTAGGCAGGTGGAGGATGACATGACTCATGCTGGTGACCTCTTCATGGTTCAGCTGAAAATCCAGGTGAGTGAGATCTGTAGAGGGTTGAGTGGCACTAGTCAGTCTTAGTATTGTTCAGCAGAAGACCTCTAGCCTGGGTGCTGGTGGAGTCTGGCAGGTGTGGAGGATATGTTCCATAACCATTTTCTGTTCCTACCTGGCATAGTATGGGTGTTTTGGAATATTTGAGAAGACAGTGGTAGGGTGAAATGGAAATAATCTTGTACTGCTGGAACTAGGCCAATTCCCTCCAGCCATCATCTGCCCCTGGGGAGAGCCCAGTTTCCTCTCCTGTGTGGACATGAAAAACACTTGGATCTTGTCATGGTTGTTGTTGACAAGCCCACCAGCAGAAGACTCCTGGGAGAAGCTGTGGCAGTGGGCTGTTTTGCCCCTTCAGCTTCTCATCCCAGCTGCCTAATACCAAGGAAGGAAGAGTTCCTGGTGTGGCTTAAATATGGGGTCCAGAGTGAGTCTTCTGCAGAATGAAAGATGATGGGGATAAACCATGAATGGTGCAGAAAGGAGTGGCTGGATCACCTGCCTGGGGGATGAGCCTCCCATGTGACTTCATGGTTATGCAAGAATTGGGCAACATTTGGCCCGGGTGGAGAGGCCTCAGTAAAGGCGTTTGAACTCCTAATAGATCCCTATCTCCTCCATGAGGAAAAACAAGTATTAAAAGATCGGAACAGCATCATAGGAGAAGGAAATCAATTGCCTTAGTGCCCTAGCCTACTTCATTTCTACTTGTGGAGTTTTATTCACTAAACACTCACTGTAGGAAAGAACCAGGCTAACAACCTGAGAGGAGGATTAAGGATGGTACCTTTATTCCTGTCCATGGATGCTGTGGCCAAGTGGGGGGCAGGTAGTAGTAAGACAAACA
Organism: Perognathus longimembris pacificus; assembly: GCF_023159225.1. Lineage (NCBI taxonomy): Eukaryota > Metazoa > Chordata > Mammalia > Rodentia > Heteromyidae > Perognathus > Perognathus longimembris. The sequence continues at coordinate 46,497,485 of NC_063168.1, read as the reverse complement.
CATAGTCAAGGCCGTTGATGGTCCTGGGACTTCTAAAACAGAAAAGCAGCAGTGTGTAGTGATGAGCATGTAGATTCTAGTGCTGTGCTTTAAGCTGTGGTGTCTTGGAAAAGTAACTTAAACACTCTGTACCTCTGTTGCTCAACTGCAAAAGGGAAGCCACCATGGTAGTTACATTGGAGGGATATGGTCTAATGCTCAGAAAGATTAGTCTTTGCTCCAAGACCAGAAAGGAAGGGCCACACTGACCTTGAATTTGTGACTTAACCTCCAGGTCTGTTTCTTCATCTCCACAGAAAAGAGAGTAGATTGATGTTAACATTTCACTTATACTAAATGTGATAAATAAATATTAATGCTGGTTGCCAATGGCTCATGCCTATAAATCATAGCTACTCAAAAGGCTGACATCTGTCTGAGGACTGAGGTTCAAAGCCAGCCTGGGCAGGAAAGTCTGTGAGACAGTGATCTACAATTAACCACCAAAAGCTAGAGAGGAGTATGGCTTATGTGGTAGAGTGCCATCCTTGAGCAAACAAGTTAAGGGACAGTGCCAAGGTCCTGAGTTTAAGTCGTATTAATGGCACAAAAATTAAGTAACTAAATATTAAATGTGTGATATATGCCCCGATACTGATGGAAACATGAGAAATAGCATTTAGAGTCCCTGAACTAAAGAAATATAATCCAAGTGAGAATAATATATTAATATAAGGAGACTATTAGAGAACTGGAGAATGTTATGAGTTAAAAACTTGGTTGTAAAGGTCTTAGGAAAATAAAATTTCGCGTAGGCAAGAGTAGTTAAGAGATTTGACAACAATCATCCAATATTTAGAACCACAAATAATCTAATGTTAGAACTCTGAAGCTTTGGGACTGTGACCCTTAATATTTAAGTTACAGTTGATTGTTGTAGAATCAATTTAAAGTGATTACTGTAGAAAAACAATGTAACCACTAATTTGGGACTTTGGTAGAACAGAGTTTTATAAAAACAAACAAACAAAAAACACCTTGTCCAAAACAAGAGTACAGATTGGAACTATAACCAGGTTTAAACTGGTTACCCATCCTATTCTTGGATAATAATTCTATTAGAATATCAAGTCTTAAGCAGAGTAGGCACCAAAAACTTCTGTTCAATGACTAAGAGCTGTTTCTCAGCCCTGCCTCTAGAGGGCAGTGTGCAAAAGAGGCCCTGGACCTCTGGAAATCACTTAGTATTGTCTTTTACCTCCTAAGACAGCCTCTTTCTTTTCTTTTCCTTTCTTTTTTTATTCTCTCCACCACCCCCATCCCCACCCCCTGCTTCTCTCTCTTTTGCCAGTCCTGGGGCTTGAACTCAGGGTCTGGAAGCGCTGTCCCTGAGCCTCTCCGTGCTCAAGGCTAGCGCGCTACCACTTGAACCACAGCACCACTTCCAGCCTTTTCAGTTTATGTGGTGCTGAGGAATTGAACCCAGGGCTTCGTGCATGCTAGGCAAGCATTCTACCACTAAGCTACATTCCCAGCCCAAGCCAGCCCCTTTCTCAAAGATGAATTCTTCTTCCTATAGTTTTTCTAGCTGAGAGGGGCTTTGGGGCCTCCCTCAGAAGTGACTGAATTTAGGGTTTAAGGAAACTTAGTTCTCTTATACTCTGACTATCTCATGCTTCCTCAGTATTTAAACATAGATTGGCTGATATAAGTGACAAGAAACTCAATACTTGAAAGAGACTGTTACAAGCCTAAAGAGTGATATAGACATTTGCGGAGGTCATCTTGACCAGGGACCTGAAGGGGTGAGCTAGGAGCTTGAATTGTCTTGAATGAGTAGAGGCCATTTGCAGAAATAGATGGGAGAAGATGTCAACCCTGACATTTTCCCCTAAACTACTTCTCACTAAGCAAACATGAGATGGCAGGTCCATTTCAATCTACTTTATTCTAAGGGAGAAAATGAGATGGAAATGACAGATGATGTAAATAAACTACCTGGCCTCAACAAGTTAGAGAAATCCCACTCATGACTAAAGCAGTCAGTGATGGCCTGACTTGGTAGTAGCTAATTTGTGACATCAGATCAACAGATCACAAACCCTCAAAAGTTTCTGCTGAATTTCCATCCTAGAAAAGACCCAGAAATCCTAGTGAGCGATTTTAGTGTGCTTTGTTTACATAAGGCATAAGAAATGAGTCTTTGTCATTAAATTTCCCATTCCTACAGTACCCACAAGAGGAAGGAGGGCAAATGGAGTTATTTAGGTTCTTAAGCATAATAAAGACCAGTGGTTTTCTGTTAGCATCCTTTGGCAAAAAATCTAAGGTGAACATATGTAAAATACACATCCATCATCCAGGTGGTCCTCTTAAACACCCTCTTCTCTCCCAAATGTTACTCTTATCTTGTTCTTCCTTTATTTTTTTCCCTTAAAAGTGATTTCCAAGTAAGCAAGATGAAATCAAACTTTGCAACTTCCAAATGTATGAAATAAACATTATTCCTAATAGGCTTCTGGGAAAGGGCTCACCTTTGAACTTGGCCAAAGAACTTGGTCTTAAGGAATTGGATAGAGTTTTAGCACTTTAGAGGTTTTTGAAGTCAAGTTATGTATTGCATTTCTTTTCTTTAGTAAGGACAGTTCCAGAAATCCTTCCTAGATGATCAGGCTTTGTCTGAAAGTGAAAACCTAAAGGTGGTTACTGACCCTGCTTCAGGGATTTGTTATGTAGGTCCCAGGCAACAATAAAGTAGAAGGCTTGAACAGTTTTAGAATGTTCTTACTTTCTGAAGACTTAGCCTCTTCTCTGATGGTCCCTGTGAGGCAGGATAAGAACACTTGGGCTATCTTCATTTAAGCTAAAGGGAGACTTAAAAAGGAACAGAACAATGCTCAAGGGAAGCTATCAGCTCAAAGGTAATAAGACAAGTTGTTTTCCCACAAAGACAGGTTTGTTCTTCCTGGAGACCTCTTCTCTCTCTGGTTTCTGTTAACAATAAAATCTAAATGAAAGACAGAATCACCTCTGGAAGCCTCTGTAACCTCTGCCTGCCTCTATGGAATATTACAGATTTTAACTTCCCTAGCCACCTCCTCAAAGCAGTGAAATTCACCTATAGGCATTGAGATGAATCATTCACAGAATTACTTAAATCCATCTAAGAATGTCAGACTGTAACTGCTGAACACATTCTGACTGAGGTTCCAGAACATTTATGCCCCGTATTTGTTATAACATGTAGAGGCATCAGTAATATTTTCTCTTTTCTAAGTTTCTATTGTAAAGTTCTTAATCACGACAAAATTAAATAAGCTTTGTCCCTCTTTCCTCTTGTCCGAGTTTGCCGTGAGAGTCATCAGTGGTCCTATTCTCATAGATCAAAGGGATCTAAGGCTTTACAGATTCCAGAAATGTGGATGGCCATGAGCTAAAGCAATTGCTTCATGACACAGGCTGACTTTTCTCTTCCCTCTGTCCCTTTACCTAAGGTAGGCATGCATAGATATTTCATACAAATCTCCTGAACTGAAATGATTCTATGCATGCACAACCCACCTTCTTTGCATTATCTTATCTTCTAAAGGAGGCCATCCACAAAGCACTTTTTTCCTCAGTATCTCTGAGGTTTACAGGAGTTCTCTAGAATTGACAACTTAGCTGTGACCTCAGAAGGCCAGGTCTTTACACTAAAACAGGTTCAGTGTCCATGGAGATAATCTCCTCTTGTAATATCCACACAATCATCTCATTGTTGAAGTGAAGGAATGCAAAAAAAAAAAAAAACAGAATAAATGCTACAATAGGGTTGTCCATGGCTTAGCTAGCCCTCAGCTGAGGGCACCTTGGGATGCCTCAGGAAGGACAGTCCAATTACCACCATGGAGTCAGCTGACCAGCTTTACCAGGTCTGAGCTTTTCCTGTCCTCTTGGGGCTCCCTCACCATGGTTTTTTTTGGCTAACATCCCATTGACCTAAAAAATCTCAACTGAGAAAGCCCTTCCAGAGAGAAAGCCTCCTCTCTTCCCACCTTGTATTCTTGTGTCCTTCTTGTTTCCCAGGTCCAACACTACAGAGTGCCTAGTAAGAAATAGGCACCTTTCTAAGCATGTTGAATGCCTGTCATTTACTCCTCACAGGAGCTCAATGGAGCAGGGCCCCGTCAAGTAACTGTTTTACAGATCATTTTATTTTAGAAAACCTTAAAAGTCACTTGTTCCAAGTCACAGAGTGTGTGTCTGAGCCAGCTTCATTGGCCTACCTCATGCCCCTTGGCCTGGATCCCTTACCTAGGCTATTAGCCTCTTGAGGGCAGGGGCTAGACTTTACTCCGTCTTCAGTGCCTTCCCAGTAGTAGGTGCTCAGTAGATGTTAAATAATAAAAACTAAATTTAACCAATCACAAGTGCCAGATGGGATTTAAATGCCAAAGAACTGTCTTACAGAAGCACCCAAATGCAAAGGAGTATTTTCTTTTCAGCCAAAGGAAGATGATGTTTCAGAACTTCAGTGGCTTCAGAATTTTCTTCTAGCAGCATAGAGCTGTGGGATTTGGCAGGCTGCCATGGGGAAAGGACATTGTGTTTGCCAGGATCTTGGTGGCCATTAGAAGTCACTCCAGTGAAACCAAAGCTACATCTGACATTTTAAAAATAATTCAGGGAAACAGCAAGAAAATAGAAAAGAGCATTTTTTTAGGTGGTGCCTGAGAAGTGAAACTTCCTGTAACTACTAGCAGTAAGACTTGGAGTGTCCCAACCACAATAACTCAGGAGAGCTCCTGGGGTCGCCCTCCCCTGGGGTCTCCCCAAACTTGGGCTCATTTTCCAAATGATTTAATGGAGCACAGTGATGCCTCAGAGACTTCAGGTGCTTCTGGGTGGTTTTTTTTCCTCAGGCTTAAAGTCCCTGCAGCTGACTCACATGTGGGTTATTGCTTTCCACACAGCAGAATGAGCCCTGCTCTGGTTTAGATGTTATACAAAGTTTATCTGCTGGGCAGAGGGGAGTGTGTAGCCAGTCTGCTGCTGTGTTACTGGGCTGTCAGGGAAACAAGTATCACAAGCCCAGAAATTCACCACTGCTTCAGAGACTCTGGAAGGAGGTGCTGGGTGCTCCTCCATCTGCCTAGCCAGGAACAGAGTGAAGTGCCAAGCCTTTTCACCAGAATCTCCTGAGAAGTATGGCCAGCTCCTTGTCACCTGTCAGCATTAATGTGCAGACCCAGTGTTTCACAGGGAAAAAAAATCAACTTGTTTCTCTTTGACTGCTGGGCTGGATAATGATGTAAAAATGGCATTATCTCTAATAAAAAGTGATTTGCAGAGATCATTGACAGCCTCAGTAGCAGAGATTTGCCATTAGCAGGTGAGCCAGATAAAAGAAGCAGCTGGGCTGTATTAACCCCTCTGGTGGGGAGGGGTTTGTTGGATCTGGTGTGAATTGGAGGTGTGTGTAGGGATAGATTTTTAAAAGTTGGAATTTGGGCTCAGGAAGTATGTTCACTTCAAAGTATGAGTTATTCTTTAAGGCAATCTGCTGATCTTATTTCTTTTCCATTTTCACTACTGAGGCTTGAACCCAGGGTCTTGAGCAAGCACTCTTAACACTTGACACACACACACACACACACACACACACACATACTCATCTTTCTGTTTTCTTTAGATTTGTTTTTATCTCAAAATAAGCTGTCCATTAAAATTAAAAAAGCTCTCCGTAAGTAATACACACTGGTTTCAAACTCTTGATCATCCTGCTTCTATCTCCCAAGGAGCTGAGATTATAGGTTTACACTACTTTGCTTGATATTATTATTCATTGGTGTGCGTGTGTGTGTCAGTTCTGGGTCTTGAACTCAGGGCCTCACTTTGTCACTTGGCTTTTTCTACTCATGGCTAGTGTGCTACTGCTTTAGACACACCTTCACTTCTGCCTTTTAATGATTAATTGAAAGTAAGAGTCTTGGGGGCTTTTTTTTGGGGGGGGGGCTGGCTACCTTCAAAGTTTGAGTCTTAAATCTCAGCCTCCTAAGTAGCTAGGATTACAGGCATGTGCTACTAGCACCTAACTTGTTATTGGTGTTTAAAGATATTTGCTTTGGTTTGGTTTCATATTACTTTTATGTTTCTTAGTTTCTTCTTGGGGCTGAGGAGAGTCTTGTCCTATTTTCTTGCCTCCATGTAACATCACCAAAGGGGCAGAATCCTGGCCAGGACCTAGCATCCTCCCTGCTAGAAATCTGACTCCAAGAAGGGCACCCACACATGTGATGTAAAGGCTTTGGGCAATGGGTGGTGTTAGGCAATAGATTGTTCTGTTACATCAAGGCAGAAGAAGCCTCTCTGGCTTCTTAGGGGGAAAGTATAAGTGGGAAAGGGGAACTGCCCATGTCTGAGCAAGAACCCACTGGCAGCTGGCTCAAAGAATATAGCTATGACTGGACAGCAGGCACAAGCAGTCACTTCTGCAGGGAAAACAGCCTTAGGATACGAGGATCTGGGGACTGTGAGGAGTCATGGGGTATTAAGTAATGTGATAATGAGTGCAGCCACCATTATGCCTTGTTGTTGATCCACTTTCTGCTGGGAAGCAACAGAACATTAGAACTCTGAAATACCCATCCTAAAGCTGAGGACCCCAGGTGCTCTCATCTTCACTCCAATTGGCCACTGTATTTTTAAAAGAGCTAATGACACTGCTGTTATCAAGGTAAGTACTGTGACCCATAAATTTGCCATTTTGCCTGTGACCTCAGAGATCACCCTTAGATAAGAAATAACCAGGGGCTGGCACCCTGCAGTTAAGTGGCACAGATCAGTTCTCTTTGTGTTCAGGGCAGGGCTGAGGAGGAGAGATCAGGATAAGCTGGGTTGAATGACCAGAAGAACCTCTGTGGAGGTGGCAGGCCTGTAGTGGCTGTAAAGTGAGAAGGTTTGGAATGTCAGGAGAACATTTCAAGGGGCTGGGAGACTTCAAGGAGCTTGCTGAATTTGGCAGTTTGTAGGACAAGTAGGAAGCCACTTCCAGTTTAAAATGGTGGTGGACATTGTTTGGCAGAAAGGGTGGTGGGCTGGTGAGCCTGATTGGAATTTCATTTTTCTTGGGCAGGAGGTGAGCAGCAAGGGGAAGCACCTGAAAGAGTAGGGCTAACATCTTGGGGGTGGGGAACTCCACTGGAGGCTGACGAGGCATGCAGCTTGGGTAAAGTTTGTTTTTCACACATGGACAACACTGCGACTGGCTGTTCAGCAAGAATGCCTTACTGAGGTTGAGGTCTCTGTGGATATAGCCAAGCTCCAGCGTGAGGAACCCCAGAGGCTGCTACCATAGTTAGAGCTTCTAACAAAGGGATTCATTTTCCCTGGCTTTGGTGCCAAAAAAAGACATTCTCAAACTTTCTGTCCAGTGTGGCCAAACTATAGCCAGTCAAGGTAGTTCCTGCACTGCCCATCACTGGCACCATAGCCCCTGATTAATCATCTGCCTCTTCCTTAGCATCTTGTGGCTACTCAACAGTATATTTTCCCCACTCTGACTAATATACTGCCTTGGCCCACTCTGAGTTACTGTTCTCACCACTGATACCTGCCATTACCCCAGCAGGATCTTTGTCCTACCTCTCTTCTCTTGATTGTTTCCTTATATCCTACTCCATGAAATCTTCTTATCCAGCACAGAATTCTGCCAGTCTCCTCCAGCCTTGCAAACGCAAACTCTCATGGCACTAATTGTTAGCCATTACTCCAGGACTTCATTCTCACTTCTCTGCAAGCTCCCTGAAGTCGGGAAGAATTGCTCCACATGCCATTCTGTTGCTCATGGCCCCAGCACATGAAGACAGACTCATACTTGTGGAATGAGTGGAAGGAATAAGCTGTGATGGGAGGAAAACACAGCTCCATTTCCCAGATAGCTCTGTGCTATCATTTGAGAAGTGGGGGAAGACTTTGAGCATTTCCTGTGGGTTTTGATGATTTGTTTGCAAAAAAAAAAAAAATGGAGCAAAGCGTCCTCAGTGTTCATAAACATCTCACTTCTCAGAATTGGGAGAAAGCAAGGACTTGCGCCATGGCCCTGAATCAGCACACACACCCCAGACATATGACCATGTAAACAGGCTGCAAACCAGAATTCTTCCTATAGGGCATTTAGGAGGGACTCTTGACCAACTGGCTCTTTTGCTTTTTCTGGTCTACCTTTTGTCTTTTTTTTTTTTTTCCAATAGGGCAGGAAGAAGGGGTTACAGGATGGTCGCAGCACTTTGTTACTCCCATCCAATAACTTCCCAAGCTTTCCACCCTTGCTTTAGTTCTGCTTTTTGTTGTTGTTTTGTTTTTGTTAGTCATGGGGCTTGAACTCAGGGCCTGAGTGCTGTCCCTGAGCTTTTTCTTTTTGTCGTTGTTGTTGTTTGTTTGTTTTTCTTTTGCTCAAGGCTAGCACCTCTTTGAGTCACAGCTCCACTTCCCATTTTTAGGTGGTTAATTGGGGGATAATCTTGTGGCCTTTCTTGCCCAGGCTGGCTTCAAACCAAGATCCTCAGCTCTCAGCCTCCTGAGTAGCTAGGAGTACAGGTGTGAGCCACCAGCCAGCACCCTTTTTGCTTTGAAATACTTAAAATACTAGACACTAGAAGTTCTGGCTTCAATTTGGAATTAGTAGGCCAGGACTTAGTATGTTTTACCATGAACATGCGATCAAGCATCAGTCCTGATTAAAAAATGAAACAAATGTTATTTCCTTTCATATTAAAGTACTGAAATAAAGAAGAAAACCAAACTGTAAAATCATATTCTGTATTTGAGAACAGTTCTCTCTTCCTGCCAACTGTTGAGTCCAGTTAGGGCATTTTTCCCCCCCACTCAGAATGTCTGCTGACCCTGCCAGAGGACTCTCTGCCCCCTCCTTCCTGAATATACCCAGCATGGTCCCTGAGGCAGCCTGGCTCTGTTTTCTCATGACACAGTGATTATTTTTGGCATTGTACATATTTTCTCTAATGTTATTATTACCTCCCCATTCCCTTTGGCCTTTTGAGGAGCAATTGGGTTTTGGCAACTCTATGTAAATCAGAGGATTCATTTTGGCTCATGGTGTAGAAGGGTTTCTACTTTTGTACTTCCACAACATCCTACCCCCACCCTACAGGGAGAAGTGGTCCTCTACTCCTGCTCATGACAGAGCTTGCTTTCACGGGCTCTGTGCTCGCCATTCATCCCCTGCCGGCAGCGGACTTGGGGATATGACTATCCAGAGGTGACGCTGGGGGCTGCACCTCAAGGCTGGCATCTTAATGACTTGACTTGGCGGGCTTTAGAACAGCCCCATTCAGAGTGAGTTCACTCCCTGTGCAGTTGGCCCTGCTCAGCCTCTGTCGATAGAGTTCTCTTGTTCACACTGCAGGAGGAAATGGAGATTTCCAAGTGGGAAGCAGCCTTCCCAGTTCATTAACTCTTCCCTGAAAGGAAGAGGAGCTGCAGAGAGCAAAATAAACCTAAGCTGGCCCAGCTGCAGTTCCAGGAGCAAGTGGGGTCTAGAGCTAGGGCTGGGGCTGGAGGCCAAGACAGCTGGGATCACTTTCTCTTTTGTCCCTGAGATGGAAAACCCAAGAGTGAAGGGAACACTTGAAATGTTCTTACACCCATTAGCAGGTGTTTATCCAGTTGCCTGCTCAGGACCCTGTGAAGGATTCTCAGAAGTGGGAGATGGGGGCATCTGGGCACTTGTGGTCCATAAAGCAACAAGATATTTACACACATGCATGCATAACACACACACACACACACACACACACACACACACAGCCAACAAGATAGAGTGGCCTTTAATTAATTAGGCCCAGGAAGAGAAGTGCCATAGAAAAAGGAGGGTTTTTTTGGGGGGTGGGGGGAGTGCCTCTGGGGGAATTAGGGTATGAGTTGAGCCTGAAAGATGGATTCATTAAAAATAGGGAAAAAGAATGCTATCAAAGTAGGGCTTAATGAAGTCCTGTAAAGAAATGCACAAAGAAAATAGGGGTTGTCCTCTTGGAAGATCTGCTTTGTTAAATGTCAGCTGCCTCTGGATAAAGATGGCATCAAATCACACTAATACTGCCAGGTAACATCTCCATGATGTCCAGATCTCATGCATACAAGTGTGGGATCACAGACCAGCAAAATCATGCATCATCTGAGAGGTTGCTAGAAATATATAGATGCTCAGGCTCCATCACATGCCTCCAGAGAGAGTGACTTGAAACAGTATCCTTGGTGGTTTGTGGGAACAGCGAAGATCAAGAAGTGTTGGACTATGTGACCCCACTGTCAGAACCCAGATTTTATTCAGTGTTGATAAGTCACATACATACACACACACATAAACACAAACACATACACACACACACACACACACACATTCTCTCTCTCCTTCCCTCCCACTCTCTTTCTACCTCTTATCTTTTAATCTCTCTGTACCAACTACTCTTCTGAGATGGAGAATTCTTAATCTACTTAAACACTAGATTAATATTCTTAGGAAAGACCTAGAACAGATAATTTGCAAAATTCTATGTCTCTACTTTGTAGTACATCAAAAGAACTAAGGATGTGGGCCTTTCCCAGAAGACGGTATAATTTACTTGGGTGAAATAAAGGAGGGAGCAACACGGGGCTGACTGTGTCTTGTGTAATGTCTGAAGCCAGTCAGCACAGGTCATACCTTACTGGAGGAAACAGACGTCATGAGAGGAACACACCATAGACAGGCCAAGGTGATGAATAATGAATGTTCCAGAAGGCTGTGGGGAGGGAGGGCCAGAAGCAAGATCTGTGTCTTGTAAGGTTTTAGGGGACTGGCAACTGCTTTCCACTGTACCACAGAGTGCTTTCTGCCTGAGAATCCATTGTACATATCAGGCTCTCTCCTCTGTCTCTGTTCTCTGTCTCTGTCTCTGTCTGTCTGGGTTTTTTTTTCTCTCTCTCTCTTACTGCTGTGCAATTTCTTTGTCAGTTTTCTTAGCAAAAGGCAGAGTTGTAGAAACAGGCTAGCTGCACACACACAATGGCTTAAGCCAAACCACAGATTATGATGTTGGGTACTTGTGGGATCCAAAGCAAGAGGGGTAGCAGTGAGCAGAAGCCAGTCCTAAGGAAAAACCCTAGTTCCATCAGGTACCATCTTAGATGTGGGGAATACCTTATGCCCACAAGAAATGGCCCCAGAGAAATAGGGAGAATGAAATGCTTACCTGCAGGAGCCACTCCCCCCCCCCATATCTCCTCCTCTCCCTCTCCTTTTCCTTCTCTCTTTTCTTGCAGTGCAGGTGATTGAACCCAAGCACTGTGTGTGTTAGGCAAGCATTCTACCAGTGAACTACATCTCCCACCCTATCTCATCCCTTTCCCTCCTGTCCTGCTTCCTCTGTCTTTGTCTCAGACAACTTCAAGCAAGAGAAAATCCTCCATCCACGGCTGGCTTACCCCTTTCAGGATTGACCTAGGTCAAAATGTGGCTAGATTGTCCCTCTTTCCAGACCAAGATGGCATGCTTCCAAATTCTCTTCAAATTCAGTGTCCTTGGAAGGTTTACCCTCATATACACAACTCACTGAGGCCTTTGAGCCTGCAGGAGGACCTGCTGGTCGGCATTTGGAGGATCACCACCCAATGTGGAGTGCAGGGTCCAATGGTGCAGGTGTGAGTGCTGATTCCATCACTGAATGGGTAGTGGGCATGCACTAATATCCATCCATGGGGGACTGTGTCTTATGTCACATGGGATAAGGCCATACCCATCTCAGGAGACTTGTTTCAGGCAGAGGGATGAGAATTCTTTGTTAACCAGAAAAGATTACCAGTGGTGTTGGCTAGTCATGGCAGCAGCAGCAATAGCAGCATCTCAGCCTCTGTGGCTAATTAGTTCCTTAGCTGGCATCTCTACAGTTTTGGGGTCAGGCAGTAGAGGTCACCAGGGGCCACAGGGAGCAATGGACAGCCAGACAAAAGCCCCTGACACTGCTTATTTTCTTGCCCTTTTATGGGTTAAAATGCTACCCATAAAAAGATATTGCTGTACTGGATGTAGGGAATGAAAAGATGAAAAGAATGATACTTTTGCATAGAGGGAAGAGGCCCTGATAAGCCACAGCTTATGCAGCTTCTGAGGACTGGGTTAGAATCAAAGAGAACCTCCCATTTCAGTATAATTGGTCATCACTCTTCAGATACACTAGGCTAGCTATACAGAGGAAACCCAAGAGAGCCAGTATGAGCAAAGAAAGCAGATTGAGCCTAGATTCAGAGAGAATGTATACATTTGGTTTTCCTTCCCCCTGTTGCCTTCTTCTGCACCCTCTGCCAGGGCTCCTATAAACTTTCACCATAACGCTGCTATGGGGAACTTCCTAGAAACTGAGTATAGACCCGCGTGCGTGTGCGTGTGCGTGTGTGTGCGCGCGCGCATGTGTGTGTGTGTGTGTGTGTGTACCACAATTTGAACTCAGGGACTCATCTCTTGCTTGGCTTCTTCTACCTGAAGTGGCTTGATCCTCAGATTTCAGCCTCTTGAGTAGCTAGGATTATAGACATGAGCCACTAGTTCCCAATTCATGTCATTTTTTATTATAAAAAAGAAATTAGAAAGTAATATATCTGATGCAAAGGTGGCATCAGATTGTTATTTACAACAGCTAAAAATTGGAAGCCAGATCTGAACAGGGCTGGTTAAATATATAGTGATCTATGCACATATGTTTTTGCTGTCTGCTAGGAACATTTTGGAAAAAACAATTTTAATAATGTGGTGTGTTTAAAATTTTTTAAAAAGCAAAGTACAAATCCATAAGACTTTTGAGATCTCTTTTCTTTAAACCTTTCTGAATTTGTAAAGTTGCCTGTCCCAAATATGTACAGTATTACACTTATCTCTACCAACACATTTTTTAAGAAAAAGATCTGTTATATGCTATGAAAAAGGACTGGGAATATTTGTCAAACAGAACTAATGATTAGCAGACATTTTATCTATAGGGTAGTCCTGTCCATTGCCCAGTCATCTTCTTACATCCGCATTCTGCTACAATAGCTTCTAGGGAGCAGAGATAGGATTCCTCAACCTTTCTACAAGTTTCCTTATGTTCCCCTCTTCTGCCTCCTTCTCAATTAGGTTATAGGTGTACCATTAGTTAAGGTTAATGAGCCATGGGCAGAAATGATATTTGTAAGTCCAGGCCCAAGACACTCAGCACTAGAATGTTCCTCCAATCTTTTCTTCCTGTACCAAGGAGAACTCACAGAGCAACCCAATTGTTCCAGGTTGTAGCTGGAATAGTAGTTACCAGATGAGAGTCTCCTCAACTTGGATTTCTGAGTGACTATGTAGAACAGTACCTTTTCCATCTCTTCCCACCAGCTCTCTATGAACATGTAATGTGAATAGTATTAAATATTTGCATGTGACAAAAGAAAGAAAAAAGATCTGTTAGGAAAGGCTGAGTTATGAGATATATAATGAAGGTATTTTTCCAATTGAGCTGCATGTCTAGCACTGATTATCAATGGCTCTCCATTCATGTGTCTTCATCAGACTTCATGAGTTTTGTTCCACATCCCATCTTGTCTCATTCCCTTTCTAAGCTTAGCCTCCTTTGTCTCTAAAATGGAAATGATGATAGCTGTTCCTTCTTATAAAGTATAACATGTAGCACAAATGCAGAGTGGTTTGTTCACTGATATGTTAAATAGAGTGTCCACTGTATTGTTCTGTTCAGACTGTTAGAACAAAATAGTGTAAGCTGAGGACTAGACACTGGGCAGACAAAATCAAGGCACTAGCACAATGTCTGATGAAGGCCCTATTCCTAACTCCTAGAATGGCCCCTTATTTGTTACCACAGTATGGAAAGGGATCTTTCATGGGCTTCTTTAGGGGACATCAATCCCATTAATGAGGGCTACACACACCCTCAGGGACACTGACCCTCAGAGGGAAAGGGGTGGTTAGTTTTAGAAGTAGACCTGGGTTTTCGACCTGTGAGTTTGGCATGAGCATAGAATTTCCCCACCAACCAGCAGAATCAACCAAGTTGCTCTAGTTAGCTCCCGTTCTTCACCCCAAGCATCTGAAATCCATTCTACTCCCGGGCACTTAACTTTACAGGGCAATAGGCATGTGGTTTGGGTATCCTGATGGCCGTAGGTATTTAGGCATGTGAATTCTTACCATTCTAAAGTCAAGAGTGTTTAGCTAATTAGCCTTAAGCTAATTCAATCACATGTCCAAGGCCACACCTCCAAAAGCAATCATGCTGAAGGTGAGGCTTTCAACACAAGCATTTGAAGGGGGGATATTAAAATTTAGACTAAAGGGCTAGCTAGGGCTTGGGTTGGTGAAGCAAAGCACAAGACAGTTTGTCACAGCTACTCCTGTCCATGCACAGCTTTCCAGCTGGGCTAGCAACTCCATATGTCCTTAGATGACGTAAGGAGCTGGGTATCTGGAGCCCCAGATGGACTGCTTGGTAATTGAATCTGTTGCTCTCTTCTCCAAGGCTGCCTGCAGCAGAGGAGACCAGCAGATAAGCATCTCCAGTCAGCCCCAAGCAGAAATGACCATTAGAGGGCCAAACTGGGTGAGCCTCAGACATTACTGTCAGCTCTGAATGCAGTCCAGGCCCTCTGCTTCAGGGACACTGACCCTCAGAGCCGGTCAGGCAGCTGGGGGCTGAACCCCGAGGAGAGGAATTGCCTGTGAGACACTTTCCAGGACTTTTTCTACAGGGAAGGGATGGGTGAAAACATCTGCCCCTACTTTGGCCCTTCCAACCCTCATGTCTTCCCTCCTCTTAGTCCCTTCCCTAAGGTTGTTGGATGTCTTACTCTGTGTTTTTAGTTCTCTGTTTCAGAGCAGAGACCATGCCTCTCACAAAAGGTGTGTCTATTTGAGCTTATTGATGTCTTTTTTTGCCCTTTTCCTGGTCTGTTTGACCTTCCTCATTTCTCCTGAATTTGATAATTTATTATTTTCCATTTCAACTGTCTATGACATTTGATACCTTTTCCTCACTATAAAATAGATGCCTCTGACTAACCACTATTGCCTTTAGACAAACATCAAAATGTTTCCAAAAAGTTGGCCACAGAAACTCTACCTTCATAAAAAATATCTTTATCACCCTTTGGAATTACATGTAGAAAAGTTCTTTTGAGTTGCCTTGTCTTTTTTTGAGTGCTCTAAGTGATGGCAAAATGTTATCTCTTAAGGGCATGTTTTATTCTTTGTGAAAACTACAAGCTTTCCAGTCTAGTCTAGTGACTACAGAGTGACTAAACTAGAGATCATTTAGGGTTGAAAATGATACATACAAGATGAAGTGTTGAGACTGATTTTCTTTTGTGGCTCTTAAATTAATTCCACTTAGAGTAGCAGCCACCTCCCTAGAATAAAATTACAATCTTTTCTGGAAGTGACTGCTGTAAAGGGAACTGACTTCAGATTTCTATTTTCTTATTTTCACCCCCCTCATGCTATAGCCATGTGTCTACTGAAGTTATGGCCTCATCATCCTCTAGATATATACCTGTTTGGCGTATGATGGTATCTCCAAATTCGCTGGACACAGTGCATGGTAGAGGGAAAGGGGTGGTTAGTTTTAGAAGTAGACCTGGGTTTTCGACCTGTGAGTTTGGCATGAGCATAGAATTTCCCCACCAACCAGCAGAATCAACCAAGTTGCTCTAGTTAGCTCCCGTTCTTCACCCCAAGCATCTGAAATCCATTCTACTCCCGGGCACTTAACCTTACAGGGCAATAGGCATGTGGTTTGGGTATCCTGATGGCCATAGGTATTTAGGCATGTGAATTCTTACCATTCTAAAGTCAAGAGCCTTTAGCTAATTAAGAAACTAACTTCCATAATGCAGTTAGTGACATTTAGGGACCGATGTTGTTTTTCAGGCGATTTTTACCTGGAAGTCAGAAACCAGTATCATCTTGACCAATAGTAAGTCACTGTGTATTAATGACTTCAGCAGGGACCCATTGCCACACTTACAGCAGTGACCCAAAAGTCACATGTGGTCTGAGCAAAGAAGTTTTCCTGGTTGCCTTAGAGCATAAACAACACTTCATATCCCCAGGTTCTACATTCTTTGGCTCAGCCAACTGCTGATTAAAAATGCTTGGAGAAAA
Organism: Perognathus longimembris pacificus; assembly: GCF_023159225.1. Lineage (NCBI taxonomy): Eukaryota > Metazoa > Chordata > Mammalia > Rodentia > Heteromyidae > Perognathus > Perognathus longimembris. Next base: position 46,481,335 of record NC_063168.1, on the reverse strand, counting down.
ATATTGTCTATATTGGACACATCAGACTTCGTTATTCCCTAAGCAATATGGTATAACAAATGTTTACATAGCACTCATATTGTGTTAGACATCATACGTGATCCAAAGGTGATTTAAAGTGTATGAGATGTTGTGTACAAATATTATACTATGTTATGATAAAGGACTTGTGGATTTGAATATCCACAGGAGGTCCTGGAACTAATTCTTCACTAATATCAAGGGACTAACTGTACTTAATGTTTCTGGACAGTCACTTTTGTTTTGTTTTGGTGGTACTAGAGTTTGAACTCAGACCCTCATGGTTGCTGCCCTGTCATTTGAATAACTCCCAGACCTTTTTGCTCTAGTATTTCAGGTAGGGTCTTGCATTTTTTTTCTCTAGGCTGACCTTGGACAGTCAGCCTCCTACCTTTACTCCTGGCATAACTGGGATTACAGATAAGAAATACCACTCCAGGAGTGTTTGTTGAGATGCAGTCTTGTAGGTTTTTAGGCCATTGTTGGCCTCAAACTGCAGTTCTCCTAACACCCCACCCCGACTTGGGATTAAAGATATGAGACACACCATGGACCTTGTCCTAGTTTTATCTCTGTGTGCGCGCGTGCTCAAGCTGAACTCAGAGCCTGGGCACTGTCCCTAAGCTTTTTTTGATCAAGGCTACTGCTCTACCCCTTGAGACACATCTCTATTTCCATGTTTTTGGTGTTATTTTTTTTTTAGATTAGAGACTCTTGGACTTTCCTTCTCCAGATAGCTTCCAACTTCAATCCTCAGCTCTTAGCCTCTTGAGTAACTAGGATTACAGAGTGCATGAACCACCGGCACCTGGCCCTTGCTTTATCTTTTGACCAGCTACTTGATCTTGAAGTGGTTGCATTCTGTATTATGGGTCAAATGTTTCAGAGTCATGTGGATTTCCAACTTGGGGAGAACAGGTATAAATTTTTGCACATATAACGAACAAACAAAATCCTCAGATCAAAAACTTCTTATTCTCCAACTGCGGTATGATTAGATATACTGCTGCGGGGTTGTTTTATGGATCACTGTGAAATCACATCTGATAACACCCAGCTCTACAGCAATGAGGAGGGGGCTGCATTAGCTAAGTCCCTCAACACTGCTCCTCCTCCTCACACCCCAGGTGAACTCCGATATTGCTTCCTAATCCTACTCCTAAGGTTCTAGGTTATTACTAATGTGAAGGAGTGCTTATTTAAAGGAAGAACCCCACTCCAAGGAATTTGTATCACTCTTTTATAAATCTTAAGCCTCTTCTTCTTTTCCTAGTATGGACAAACAGCCAATTTGTGAGACAGTCTCTAACACAGCACTCAGCCTCGCTGCCAATGGCAAAGCCTCTGATTTGCGATCCAGAAGAACTAAGTTTGAGACATCTTCATTAGCAACTGATTTAAGCTCTACAGATCTTCATATTCTCCCCTATGAAATAAAGATACTAGCTCCTATCTTTTAGGATGGTTGTGTGAATGAAATAACAGAGGTGTAAAAAATGTGCTCTTCAAGCTGCTAAGGTATTATAAGGGTGTTGCTATTTATCCTCCTGAAATTCTGCTCCCCTAGGTAGATCCCTGTCCATGTTTGTGACCATTTGGGGTTTTTTTTAACCCCCTTTATTGTGCATTGTCTGTGCTCATTCCTGTGGCTAGAGGAGGCAGCTTGCAGGCTCCCTCACAAGACTGCATGCTCCTTGAGAGCGAGGGCTTGGTGCCTCATCCACTCTCTGGTAGTCATGGGGCCAACTCTGAACTCAGAAAATACTTCTGGGTGTGCAAGAAGACACAGTAAACCACAACCACCTGAAGGCCATATATTTCTTCCCTTATACCATGTGCTGTGCAGGGCCATCCTGTGGGAGCAGAATATCCAAGAAGGATAGGAGGAGGGGTTTGGAGTACAATTTTTCTTAGCCTTTTATGAGTTAGAAATATTGTAGGATTAAGTATCATTTTAGGAGAAGCCAAAGAATCCTACTAATACACAAAGTTTGGGATTATCACTTTATAAAGAAAAAAATGAAAGTGAATCTATTAAGTTGGTTCTAGGATCCATCTAGGAAATATCAAGAAGGGCAGGTACGTTAGGAAATGAAACACTTGATTGGCCAAAGATGTAGCACCACTGATACAAAGTGCTGGGCAGGATTGGCCTGCTGGACACATTTTCCATTCCCAAGACAGTCTATCTGGTGATAAGAAACAAGTGTATGGCCAGAGTCTGAATGTGACATGACTAAGGTGTAGGTTAGCCAGAAAATGGTTTTTATTATGTTTTCCAAGATGGCTTTCATCTAAGAACTTTCTAGTACTTCCACACTCATTCGTTTGTCCCATAAGACATGAGATTGTGCCCATTTTACAGGCAAGGATTTCAGAGCCTAAGGAATATACTTCCTTCTCCCAAATCTGAACAATGTATTAGAACCCCACCTTACCTAATTTCCACCCCCCACACACACACTTGAAATCAGTAGTGTATATGCATTGGTTGGGCTTAGGGAAGTCTTACCTGCGCCTTGTTAATTATTCTTGCTCTTCGGTGTTGCTAATTAAATGATTGCAGTGTCCAGTGTGACAGGTTTTTGTTTGTTTTTCTAAGACTCAACATTAGACAGACATCTCTGGGCTGTGTCAAGGTTAGCTAAATAATCTAATTGAAATTATACTAAGTCCTAGAGTGCAACTATAAGACCTGAGTAGCTAAATGGGGGGTTTAACTTTTAATCAAGGGGCTGATGATGAAAGTCCTGTCTTCCTTTTTCTAAATGGTAAAATGTTATGTCTTTCTTGCCAAAGTCACTGTCTCCTTCAGTTATGCAGAGGGAAGGGAGGTGGAGGGTCCTGGTCTCTAGGCTAGTAATCAGTAATTAGCTCATTGCCCTAGGCAAGTTAGCTAATTCATTGGATCTCTGAAATGAGGGCACTGGCTAGTCCTACCTTGTCCTCTTCATATGGTTGTAAGGATGGAATTACACAGGGTTCCCTGTGTAAAGTTACTTAGAACTTGTAAGAGTCTGCTTACTGGTTTTAAGCCCTCCAAAGGGTTAGGTGCCTCTAAAGGGTTAGGTGTGATCTTGGGCAAATGACATGGGAATGCCTGGGCCTCAGTTTTCACAGTTGTCAATTGTGCAAGCAATACCTACCATGCTATGTGGGTAAGAACATGATAACAGGATTCTTGATGTAGTGCCAGATGCACAAGTAGGTGTCAATAAATGTTTATATGATGGAATGAACATGGCAGAACTGAGATGGCTAATGCAGCTGTCAAGTAGAGCACTGGCCCCAGACAGCCTTTTCTCTACCTGATTCTTCTTCTGCCTTAGGGGTTTTTCTTCTCAAAGTCAGGGCAAAGACAAGGGGAAGGTTTGTGCTATAGATGTTGCTATTAATGTCACCGTCTGTATAGCTTAGGATCTCTGCCCTAAGATGACTTCTCTCAATGCCACCGCTATGCCTAGATTAAGTGATGATGCTGTTGTTTGGTTGGTGCTAGACAATGGGACCTAATAATTCTTCTATGGCTCTCATATTGAAACCTGTGGTATGTCCAGTGGTTAGTGGTTCTTTCCCCTTCCACCTTCCTTCCCTGCATCAGAATGCCAACAATTTTTGTATCCCCCATCCCCTCAACCAGAGGTCAAGGTGAAGATGAGAATTCAAGGGACTAATGTACAAGCTGCCCTTAAAGTCTAGTCACAAAAGTAAAACCAGCCCTCAAAACAGGTTCTGAAATGGTGAAAATGATTGGGGTACAAGAGTGGGAGCCTTGAGTGAATGGAAATCTGGGAGAGGGAAGGAAACAAAGCTTAAAGAACATAGAATCAGGAGACAGAAGAAAAAAAATGACTCATTTCACAATTTCTCTGAAGGTTCTTCCTGACCGTCACCAGCTGTTGGACAATTCTTCTCGCAGTCTGAATTATATACGATGTGTAATCCATGCAGAGAGCTGGACGTTCTGTCTTTGAAAATGAAGTATGTTGTAAAGTCAAAACAGTGCTTCTGCCCCAAATCTTGAGGTGGTTGCAAGGCGTGTCAGCATTCCGTGAATCCCAAAATACTGATTTTCTGTTGAGATAACAGGCTGTAAAGCCAAACAAAAGGAGAAGTAGACCTTGGTTCTGGCAGTCTCTGAAAGCAGGATAGAGTGAGCGAGCTGAAGCTGGTTGCATTAAGGCCTTGAGACCCACAAATTGCACTGGCGACTTTCTACAAAAATACAAAACAAACTTCTTTATTCAGACAAGCAATGTAGGTTATTTATGGAAACATTAAGAAATATATAATCACTAGGGGAAATTTCTCCCCTAGCCCTTACTACTGCGCAATTGCTAAGTCTTAAATTAGAGTCAGGACAGTATTTGATGGCCAAGTGCCTGGATTCTGTGGCCCATCTGGCCCAGGGCAAAAGTCCACTTACCTGTCTATTGGCCAGTAGCCATAGTGACTTACATAACTACTGTGATGAGACTGTTCTGCCACCTGTAAATTAGGGATGGTGATAGTGATGTTTCTGAGGATAGTTTTTCAGATCAAAACAAACAGTATTACTTAAAATAATACCTAGTATATATATATATATATGCTTACTATAAGAATAATTGTTCATTTGGAGATTATTTTTTGTTTTGGTTTTGGTTTTTTGCTAGTCCTGGGGCTTGAACTCAGGGTCTGGGCACTGTCCCTAAGCTTCTTTTGCTCAAAGCTAGCACTCTACCACTTGAGCCACAGTGCTACTTCTGGCTTTTTCTGTTTATGTGGTACTGAAGAATTGAACCCAGGGCTTCATGCATGCTAGGCAAGCACTCTACCACTAAACCACATTCCCAACCCGCTCATTTGGAGGTTTTTTTTTTTTAGATAATATTTTTTTTATGTTTCTAGACCTTCTTCATCATGTATAGGAAGTATTATATATAATCCATGATTTTCTACAAAAATAGGATTTTCTTGTCCTGTTTAGCAACGTTTTTACTCTCATGATCATCTTTTCATGGACAGATATTTTGTGACTACTAGCTAATACTGATTGCTTACAGCTGGGATGGGCCTGTTGCTACAGATTTTACATAAATGATCACATTTAGTGCTCATATAATTCTGTGAGGTGGGTACTCCTATTATCATTTTTACAAAGGAAGAACCTACGGCCAAGCAGTTTAAATAATGTAAGTTTACAGAGCTAGCAATTACAATTCTAATACCCTGAATTTATTTTCTTGCGGGAGAACTTCATATAGGCCTTATAACAAGACTCAGTATTTATTTAGCACTCCTCAAAAAAAAAAAAGCAGGTTTTAGAATGTCTCATAGTTTTTCTATCCTACAATGAAGAGGAAAATGGACATGAGACAGGCAATTAACCCTCAGCAGGACCGCACTTTGGGACTGTAGCCTGAAGCATATGTGAGTAATTGTCCTTAGGATGTAGTGGTGTTTTCAGTCGCTACTATGGAAACCACTTTCTGATTTAGAAAAAAATAGATTCTAAGATCCAGTATTGGGCTTAATTTTTTTTCAGTCCATCTTATGCACAAAAAGTCAGGCTTGAAGTAGGCTTTCCTCTTGTTCTCTAGGGCCTCTGACGGAGCCACCTGACCCAGTGATCATAGCTTCTTCCCCTTTCTGTTTCTGGACATTGACCCTTGCCCCAGATAACTTAGGACCAGGTCCCAGGCATTACCAGTTAACTAACCAGCATATCTTGTCTGGCTTTTTTTGCTACAGGAAGCCCTATACTGGATATCATAGAATGCCAGATAGGAAGGCCACTGAGAAAACACACACCAAAGCAGAGCCAACAACCTAAAGCAGGTTGTGCATGGCTTCAGTGACTGGTGTGAACCCAGATCAGTTCAGTTTGGGGGTTTATAGCCATAACTTGACCAGAAGTGTGATAGGATGACAGTAACCCATAGAGACTAACCCCTGTCGCTCTATTTAGGAGCAGCTCAGAGAGGAGGAAGGAGAAGTCTCGAGATGCTGCCAGGTGCCGTCGCAGCAAGGAGACTGAGGTTTTCTGTGAGTTGGCCCATGAGCTACCCCTGCCTCACAGCGTGAGTTCCCATCTGGACAAGGCCTCCATCATGCGCCTGGCTATCAGCTTTCTGCGAACACACAAGCTCTTGTCCTCAGGTAAGATTGTAAGTCCCCAAAGGTGGCATGGGATTCTTATTCACATGTCCCTACACGTGGGTCCTTGTGGTGCCAGAGATATGAGACCTTCTTCCCAGACACCCCACTCTGCAAACATCCATTCACAGGAAGGCTATCAGCAGTGCTTCCTGTAAAACAGTGATGGCCACTGTAGCAACAGCCTTTACAATGAGTATGGCAGGAAGGAGGAGAGCAAGTATAGGCAAAGTGAATACTGGGAAGCAAAAAGGTGGTTAGACCCTTACTCCACACTAGAATCTATAGGAAGTGGAGTTGTTTCAATTCTTGTTTTCCAGCTAGCTCCCATCTTGTTCCTCTTTCTAGCTAGTTAAGCCAGGCAGATCATTTGGTCTCTCTGATCCTCAGTGTCCTCACCTGCATGATGAGGTTAGACCTGATGACTGCACAGGGTCTGTGAAAATTGCCTGAGGCAATGACTTAGATATGCTGCTCATTCCCATTGGGGAGCGTTTGGCAGATGAGAGCATAGAGCATCGCCGCTCCCCAGTGAACCCAGTGCATTCTCTCCCTTCCTGGGATCTCTGCAATCTGCAGTCCATAAAAATGTTCATTTCTCATAAAATTACATTCCTGAAAAAAATTTTCCTGTTAGTGCTAGCCAGGAAGAAGAGGCCTGAGAAGTTGTCCAGTTTCAGGTCTTGTCTAAATTATAGACAGTCTTGTCTAAATTGTCAGTTCTGTAAGGAAACTGAGCAGTGTAGCCACCAGCCTGGCACTGCAGATGGGCATGTCTGAGGGCATGAGTGAATGGGAGACCCACATAGGGAAGGGACCATTGCAGTTCATTTTCAGTTTTACTGAGGAAGCCTGATGGACAATTCTGCCATCCTGTTGTAAAGTAGCTATTCTGGGAAAGAAACCCTGAACAGAGGGAGTCCAGTGTGAGACAGGGAGGCCAGACTCGCCTGTTCTATTCTGGGTCCTGAGCACAGGAAGGATATAAGAAAAAGACCTTCAGAGGAGAGGATGGCCTCTTGGGCCTAACTGTCTGGAGCCTGCACTGCAAGCCAAATGGGCTGAATATGCTCTCAGACAAGAGCAGCAAGGGCATAGATGCTGTGCAGACATGACAGAGCAGTGACAGACTCATAGTCACAGATGCTCTGGAAAGAGGGAACTACAGCTGAAATTCTACAAGGCTGGGGTTTCTGACTAAAAGAAAGGCTTCTGGAGACTCTGTTCTAGGGCCTCTCAGTACCTCTTTCTTTAAAAGAGGTCTGTCTTCTTGGAAAGCTGAGAAAGACAGATGGGGATGTTCAGGATTCTGCAAACCTGGCTGGGCAAAGCTTTTGACAAGAGTTGTGGGTTGAGGGGAGGCAACCAATCTCAAAACCATGTTCTCAGGGAAGGGGGCAGGGCGGGCTGAGCAGGGCTGACCATGAATAGGGGTGGGAATGAAGTCCTCCTGCATTCAGAGATTGTTCCTGTCTCTCCACTTGGTATGAGGTCTTCTTAACCATGCTTAACCCCTTGCAAACCTGGTCCACATCCTCAGTGGTTCTGAGGATTGCTTCGGGCCTGAGTTGACAGCTGATGTGATCAATCCCTCAGTGTACTCGATGTACCCATAGAGACAGGATTGCAGTGAGACAGGACCAGAGCAACCTCCATGGGCTGTTACCCATCCCACCCCAACTCAAGAGGTGTTGAATGTTATAAATACAGACTGCCTCCTCTCGGGCCATGCCCAGCCCCAAACCTACCAGAACCCTCAGTATTTTAGCCGTAGGCCTCTCTGTCCCAAGGAAAGAAATGTAAGAAAATGCTAAAAGTTTCAACCTTGGGCCATCTGGTCCTTGTGTCCTTGAAGGAAAAGTTCTCATAAAATGAGCATAGCCTGGGGAGGAATAGATGGTTTATCTGCCCTCCCTTTTCCCTACCTCCTCTTGCAGCCTGCTGCCAGACATTCTCTGGACCATTTGTCACATCTGTTTTTCAGAAATTGTATTTTTCTTTATAAATCATACTTTGCTTATTACCTTACAGAATAATGAAAAGGAGCACAGGATTTATGGGTAGATAGCCCTGCATTAGAGTTTCCCTGTGGCTGTTTTCTCTTTTTGCAACTTTGTATGCATTTCTTTCCCTTGTTTGAACCTCTGTTCCCTCATCTGCACAAAGAGAATAATGATACTTACCTTCAGTGTGGCTAGAGGGTCAAGATGATATGAAAGAAGAGTGCCTGCCTCGGATACACGAGGCCCTAGGTTCGATTCCCCAGCACCACATATACAGAAAAAAACGGCCAGAAGCGGCGCTGTGGCTCAAGTAGCAGAGTGCTAGCCTTGAGCGGGAAGAAGCCAGGGACAGTGCTCAGGCCCTGAGTCCAAGGCCCAGGACTGGCCAAAAAAAAAAAAATTAAAAAAAAAAGATGATATGAAAGAAAAAATGATTATGAAACACATTGATTTATAAGAAGAATAGGCTTCTGAAGAAGAGGTGTGAGAGAAACTTGGGGGAAAACCTGTCGTCTCAGCATTTAGGGTAGAGGCAGGAGAACTGGAAGTTTGAGGCCGTCCTGGCCTACATAACATTGGGGATATGCCTGAATAGTAGAGCACTTGCCTAGCATGTACAAGCCCCTGCGTTCAATCCCTACCAAAAACAAAAACAAAACAAGCCCCCCACACACACATTTTCCAAGTCAAAACAAATCAGAAATTCACTAAGCATTTCTGACAAGGTGAGCAAGCCCCAGTTAGGCTCATTTTTATAATAGGAAATAGCTAGTTGCATACCTCAGAGTTCAAAAGGCTAAAAAATACCAGGTTTGGCTTTAGAAAAGTTTCTTCTTTACTTAGAAACACACTTCCCTTTGATTTTCACAGTAGGCTGTTGTGTGTGGGAATGTTGGAGAGGAAACTTCAGCGTTGAGAAATTCAGGCTGTGGGTTGGGGCCACCGATTGAGATTCCTATCACAGGAAGCAAACCGAAACAATAGCTTTATGATATTTGCTTCCACACTGGGCTGAGGACAGAACAACTATGACAGGAACATCAGTGGAAATACCACTTAATTATCTTAAGTCCTCTTTCAAGACAAGCTCTACAGGCTGTTATGCTTCTGCATTCTGAGAGCATTAAGCACTGGTGAACATGCAAAATGTGCTTTTCATTCTAAAATTACTTTGAGACATTCCCACATTCATACCAGGTAAAAATCAAGTTCATTTTATCTAGAGTTAGAGAGCAATGTGAAGCAATGTTTCTAGGGAGAAATGGCAGGTTTCTTTTTTGATTCACAGCATTTGCTTAGTCTTCCCTAAGGAGATTAAAATTCCTGATCTCTAGACTACCAAGGAAAAAACATTCAACTGTTGAGACTGTGAGCTGTATGCCTGCAACCTACGCCTATAAAACTAGCTACTCAGGTGGCTGAAGTCTGAGGATCACAGTTTGAAGCCAGTCCTGGCAGGAAAGTCTCTGAGCTGCTATTTCCAATTAGCCGCCAAAAAGCTGGCAGTAAAAGTGGACCTCACTGTATTTTTTATTCTTGTAAGTTAGATATTACTTTGCCTTTTGAAAACTTATTACTCAAAAGTGGTTTAACTTCAATTATTCAAACAATGGCTGTTGCTTACAAAATTGAATATAATTTGACTGTAATTTACTAACTTGCCTTATAAAACTATCACTTTCTCATCATCATCAAAAAAATAAAAAGGTGCACCTCAAGTGGTAGAATTCTAGCCTTGAGCAAAAGAGCTACAAGATAATACCAAGGCTTTGAGTAGTGTGTATTCTCTCTCTCTCTCTCTCTCTCTCTCTCTCTCTCTCTCTCTCTCCCTCTCCCTCATATACTCACAAAGTGTGGCAAGGAAGTTTAAAGCATTCACCATGACTTTTCCAAGCAGAAAAAGTGGCACAAGGAGAGCAAAACTGTGGCAGCAGATAATGATGTCTGGTGCCTTCTTCTGTCCCACTTTCAGAATTGTTTTCCCTGGCTTTCACTCCAGCTTCTTTACTGTCCCACCCCTTTGCCCCACCCACACTCCAGATCAAGGCCTTTTTCTGTCCTGTTGGGAAAGAAGCCAATAATCTGATTCATGCCAGGATGTTAATGGCTAAGAGTAGCTAATGTGTAATCTCATCCAGAAATACTGACCTTGTTCAGGTATTTGTTGAAGCCAATTCATCTTCTAAAGAATAAGACACAGGATGAGAAGATGTGTAAAGAATGAGACTGTTCATCTCCAATGGTGGGCTTCTGGGGCTTTCCAGAATCCCAGGAAGATCTGTGATTATACAGTTTTCTGCCAGTAGTGTGAGATAGCCCAAGCCTTCCCATGGTGGTGCTTACGGTTCACCTAATGATCTAGCAGGTGGTTCCCAAACTCCTTTCCTAGTGGTGTCACTGGAGTATTTGAAATCAGTCAATACCACCAGAGACAGGAACTGAAGGCAGTGCTCCAGGCCCCTCATGGGCCTGGATGGGAAGAGGATGAGTTTAGGCAAGGTCTTTGAAAGGAAAGACCCCGTGATAATCAAGTGCCAAACATATCTGAAGCAGGAACGGTGAATTCAGAACAGTTAGAGTAGTCCTGGAGCTTCTTGGAGATGGAAACGTGGAGGGAGAATGACCCTAATAGGGTAAGATTTGTCGTCAGCGCCCTGACCTGTAGCACTGCTGGGTCAGCCTGGTTTCAGAGACCCAGTCAGGAGCTCTCTGTTCTGCCACCTGCCCACTCAACTTAGAGGGCCAGCTCCAACTGCCCATGGCATCCCAGCCCACAAGGGTGGTGCTGCCTGAAGGAAACGAGCAGTACTCCGGAAAAAGTGCTCTGAAACCTCAGCTGTGCGTATCCTGGCGGTGGGGAGTCATCAAAGCCTGTTTACTGGGGCTATTTTTAGCATTTAAAAAAAATTTCCTTGTGCTTCCCAGGCTGAATATGCTGTCCTTCAGCAGAGTACCTAGGAAGCAACTAACCAAGACCCAATATGATTAAAAGACCTAGTAAGGGCCTTGTTGTACACCTACTGTGAGCTGGTTCCTCACTTTATTCTGCGCCAACAATTTATTCCCAGTTGTTTTCTAACTTTACAGTGATTGGTCTTTGTGTTACTGTCAGTCTGTGGAGTCCTTGAGGGATAGGATTGATCTGACTCTTTCAGTATCCCTGGTTCTCCATATGACAGGACTAGGCTCATAGTAGGTGGCACTTGGGAGCACATTACTTTACTTGGTGCAGTGCAGACACAGTGCAAGTTTAATGTGCCATGAAAGAGCACATCTTTTCCTATGTCCAGAATTGAGTCTGATCTTTATAATACATCAGAGAAGACTGGTTTCCACAGGGAAAAAGGTAAAGGCCTCTTCAGCAGGCATGTGACATTTGCCTCCTGACCCTTTAGGAAGGATCTGCCTCTGAGCCCCAGGCTGGGAGCAACCAAGCCAGATTCCTTTAGAAGCTCCCAGGAGGATAAGCAGGTGCTAGGAGAGCAAATAGTTCCACTAAAGGAAGAGACCCCGCCTGAGTCCTGCTGGCCCAGGGTCCCTGGGGGCAACCTGCTGGCTTCCTGACCCTTTAGCCATTGTGACTTCAGTTCCAAGATGTTCTATTTCCTCTCGTGGCCCCAGAGAACCTTTCCCTCCTTCCCTCTGAAGGCCAGGCCAGTGAACCCACTGCCATTATCCACTTTCGCCACCTCCTGGAAGCAAGCGTGATGGACAAGATGGAAACCCATCTGCTGCTGTATTGGACCTGTTAAAAACAGGAAATTTTAAGCAGAACTATTTCCTCTAGGCCTGGTTAACCCAAATAGGTTATCTTGGGCTCACTCCAGATTTTGAAGTCAGTGTTACCACTGAGATCAAAGAAATTGAGGAGAAAATATCTTCTCAGTAGGCCACAAGGCCAGCCTCAGCTTTTCTGGAGAAGCTGACCACATATCTGGTGTGATTTAAATGGTGCTGAAAACTTTCCTCACCTGTTCCACCAAATTAAGAATCTCCAACCTAAATTAGGCACTTTTTTCCTGCACTGGGGTCACTCACAGGACCTGGATTTGAGACAGTGGTCTTCAGTGGGTGGTCCCAAGAGCAGAGGCTTTGGCATCACCTGAAAACATGGTGATAAAGCATATTTCCAGTCCCAGGCAGGGACTTGCTGAAGGCTGATGCAGGAACTCTAGGCTGGGCCCCTCCAGGGGTAAGGGGCAGTCTTGGAGGGCCACACTTCCAAGGGCCTCTGATTAATTTTTCAACAAGAGGTTCTACATTTTTACCTTGCGCCTGTGCCCACAAATTACATAGTGGCTCTTAGCTAAGAAATCTTTATTTCAGTCAGCCCCTCCCCACAAGTGGCCCTAATGCATGCACTAACTTAGTTCACTATCTCTCCTAAGACCCCTTTAAAACATGGGCATTACCAGAACATTACATCACACAAGCTGATCATCATCAATCCAGCTGACTAGCTAGCTGGTAAAGAACAGATAACTCAGAGGAGTCTATAAGTAAGGACCAGGTGTTAGTGTGAGTAGTGGAAAGCTATAGACACCTCAACAAGGCTTTGGAGAGAAGGAACTTAATGGTGTCCTGAGGTTTTGGTGAATAGGGTTCTGGTGAAAAGGTCACCAGAAGGCTGTTCTGCACAACTCTTGGCCTTGAAGACCAAACTGTCACTTCATGAGCCCTGTTCTGTTCCCTGTAGAAATGGTAGCAGTGGAACTCTGGCACATTGTCTGGTCCTGTGTTATGACAGATGTCTGCCCCAGTGTAACCACTGAAGCCCTCTTGGGGGACTATCTCCTAGTCTAGATATTCCCTATGAACTTACATTTAAGGGTATGAAGAGAATGCGAGGTAAATTCAGTGTCACTACAAAAAGTCCCTTGATGTTTCATGCCTAGCACTGCTAGTGTCTCAATCCAAGTGGCCTGTAAATCAAATTGCATTTTATACTCTAGAAGAGTAGCCATTTGAAAGACTTTAGTTTAATGAATATTAACTATGTAAGTGAAAAGGTCCTTCCAAAATTACTTGCTTCGTAGCTCAGGAGAGGCATACTTGGACTGTTGATTGTACTGGATGAATATGGAGTTTTAAAATACATATATGTTTACAGTAAAATAATCAACTAGGAGAATTGGGTTTGGAAGAAAGTCTGCCATCTGAGGATAACAAAGCCTAGGGCATGCAAAGGTCTTGTATCTGGGTCAAGAATTGAGTCGACATTTTGCAAATAAGAGAGGCTTACTTAATAGATGAGAGTACTCAGATAGTTTGGGGCAGATGTTTGCTCAGGCTGCCCCAAGCAACTAGCTCTTCAGCCCTAAAGCAGGGCCCTCCTGACTGATTTGCTCCTCTAAAATTCAGTTGCTCCAAACCACTGCATGGTTTTGTCATATTAATCTCCCCTAAAGCAGTGCTTTGAGATGTATGTCTTCTCTGCTTCTTTGGTTGGAAGGTGAGGCACCTCCAAGACAACAGGCCTATCTCATCTCTGACATTGGAACATAGATCCTCCTTTTCATAAAGTCTGCCTGTGTGTTTTCCAGGATCTACCCAAGCCTCTCTAGCCTGGAAAGCCCTTCTCTTTTCAATCTCTCACCCAAAAGAGTGAAATCTCTCTCTTTTTAAAAAAAATTTTATTGTCAAACTGATGTACAGAGAGGTTACAGTTTAATACGTTAGGCATTGGATACATTTCTTGTACTGTTTGTTACCTCCTCCCTGAGTCCCCCCTCTCCCTTCCCCCTTTCCCTTTCCCCCTCATGAGTTGTTCAGTTCATTTACACCAAACAGTTTTGCAAGTATTGCTTTTGTAGTCGTTTGTCTTTTTACCCTGTCTCCCGATTTTGGTGTTCCTTTTCAGTTTCTTAGTTCTAATACCAGTATACATGGTTTCCAATGTACTCAGATAAGATACAGAGATAGTGCAGGTACACCACAGGAAGGGGATACAAGAAGATCATCAATAATAGAAGCTACAGTTACACATAGCACGTTAAAAGTAGTTAAAACAGTGACATAACAATTGTTTCCATAATATGGAGTTCATTTCACTTAGCATCATCTTATGTATTCATAAGGGTATAGTTATTGGGCTCTTGTGATCCTCTGCTGTGACTTGCCTGAACCTGTGGAAATCTCTCTTTTTTTTCAGGAGTCTTCTCAAACCCTCTTCTTTGAAACCTTTGTCTCTCATCACCACAAAGAATACTTTCTTGGGCTGGGAATATGGCCTAGTGGCAAGAGCACTTGCCTCCTACACATGAAGCTCTCGGTTCGATTCCCCAGCACCACATATATGGAAAACGGCCAGAAGGGGCGCTGTGGCTCAGGTGGCAGAGTGCTAGCCTTGAGTGGGAAGAAGCCAGGGACAGTGCTCAGGCCCTGAGTCCAAGGCCCAGGACTGGCCAAAAAAAAAAAAAAAAAAAGAATACTTTCTTCTCCTCTAACTCCTAGAGCACTTAGGCCTCTTGTTGAGTGCCCAGCTCTCACGCCCTTGAATTGTTGGTGTTGGTTTTAACTTTGCATCTCTGTGTGTTATGTATTCCCAATCTAGATTTTGAGAAATCTGAGGAGAGTGACTGTCTTGGAGCAAATGAAAGAAAGAATTCATAATTTTGTATACTGTTTGAAGCATTTCTTTGGTTCTTATTTAATTTTTGTGCTTCAAAGTGATGGAAGGTATTCTTCTCACTTTGCTGATAAGGAAACTGATACTCAAAGAGGTTGTTACTTCCCAAAGGTCATAACCAAATGTAGGTAGACCTCTGAGTAGAAACCATATTTGACTCCAAATGGTTGAATATGATGGCTTCTGCCTCTGGCACAGCATGCTAGCTTTCTAGCAACTGGGCAAATGACTTTCCCATTCTAAGCCTCACTTGAAATAGTTACCACTTAGTCATTATGAAGACTCTCTAGAATTTTGTGCAGTGTTGTGTTTACATGTAGCAATTACTACGGTATATACTAGCATTTAAAAGTTCTGTTCCTGCCACTATTAGGACTACTGTATCTATGACTATAGGACTACAGCTGTCATTGCTGGTACCCCAGAAAATGTTGTCACTGCAACCTCAAATCCTGTGTCATGGTGCTTGTCTAATACCCATTGCTTAGGCAGATGGTCGATATCTGAACAGCTGGCAGTGTGCATTTACAGAAGAGCACACCAATGCCCTCAACCATCCTGGGCAGACATCAATGCTGCTAGTCACATATGTCTTTACACCACATTCATGCAAACCACCCAATCCCTCTCTCTTTCCAGTTTGCTCTGAAAATGAGTCTGAAGCTGAGGCTGACCAGCAGATGGATAATTTGTACCTTAAAGCCTTGGAGGGTTTCATTGCCGTGGTGACCCAAGATGGTGATATGATCTTCCTATCAGAAAACATCAGCAAATTCATGGGACTCACTCAGGTGAACTATTCTATTCCTCTTCAAAAAGGGAAAATATAACAAACAGAAGGGTCAGGGAATAGAGAAAATAATAAAGGCAGGATGATGAAGATAAGTAGTATAAAATATAGGTATACATGTACATAAGTATCATACAACCCATTATTTTTTAAATAATTAAAAAAACATTGGGGGAGGGCTGGGAATATGGCCTAGTGGCAAGAGTGCTTGCCTCCTACACATGAAGCTCTCAGTTTGATTCCCCAGCACCACATATATGGAAAATGGCCAGAAGGGGCGCTGTGGCTCAGGTGGCAGAGTGCTAGCCTTGAGCGGGAAGAAGCCAGGGACAGTGCTCAGGCCCTGAGTCCAAGGACTGGCCAAAAATAAATAAATAAATAAATAAATAAATAAATAAATAAATAAAAACATTGGGGGAAGCTTCATGAGAAGTTGTAAGAACAATAGACCATTTAGAAACTTTTCTATACTTAAAAATTAGTTGACATTTTAAACAAAGGGAGACAGTATTTACATTTGGGGATAGAAATTAGTAGAAAGTTCTGGTCAGTGTCTTTTCACTTCTTCCTGCACGTGCCCATTTAACATTCATGGTCCTCAGGCCATGCGTCAAGTATACACACATACTCCCACTCCTTGAAATTGAGTTTGCCACTGCTGCTGGCCCTCCTGATTGACAATTTTCTCTCTGGACTAGATTAACAAAACAACCCCTGTGAATCAAGTCCCTATCACCATCAATAGCCCTCTACTACATTTCTATTTTTGTGGTTCTAACACTGGCCTGGACTTATGAGAAGTTACCTGATTTGTTCTGTCTCTAATACTAGAAGGTAGTTCAGCTTCCTCTTGGAGCCTTTCACTGCAGTGTTAGAAATAATGAAGGCTAACCTTGTTTTTGAAACAGGTAGAGCTAACAGGACATAGCATCTTTGATTTCACTCATCCCTGTGACCATGAGGAGATCCGTGAGAACCTGACTCTCAAAAATGGTAAAGTACTTTACTTTGTTTACTTCCCTCTTTTCCTACCTCGAAAGGATCTGCCTTCCCTTTATCTACAAGCACATGAGAGGTAGTTCATGAATACAGTGATGCAGAAACAAACAAAAACTGGCATTGGTAGGGACGTGAAGCCTGGGATGAGGGTGATGAGACGGCAGGCACTAAAAGGATCCAGAACTCAGAAATGGCTTCTGTGGGCCCCATGTGATGCCTGATGTCATACTACTGGGGCATGCCATCAGGTCAAGATGCCATCTCTAGGAAGTTTCATCACCTGAGACCAGGCAACTCTGCCAAGTGACACCACCCAAACCAATAACCTCATCATCTGTGACCAAGTGCCCAAGGGAGCTGCTGCATTTGCCCATTTCTGTGTAACAGGGCTTATGCAATCCTTTGATTCTGTCTCATGTTTTTGTGGGTGCTGTGGGCAGGGATCTTGCTCCATGTGATGTCAGTTGGGATGCAGTCATCTGGGGTTGGACTAGCTGAAATTATCAAGGTGAATCACCCACACATCTGGGGCCTGTGACTGAGAAGTGGGGTAGCTATCTCCTTTGGTGTCTCTCCATGGAATCTCGAAATACCCTCTCCATATAGAGCCTCCAGCCTAGCCATCTTTGGTGGCAGCTCAAGGCTCCCAAAGTGCAAGAGCAGAAGCTGTCAGGAACTTCATGGGGTACTGTATTACTTTCTGCCTCATTTTGTTGGCTAAAGCAAGCAAGGTTCAGGCAATCCTTAATGCAGGGTGGAAGGCACCTGCCTGAGACCTGGCTAATTGCAACCACCAATAAGACTAACAATGCTACAGCAGCCATAGGATGGATCTGGGCCTCTGATGATGAGACAGAGGGTAGGTAGATGTTGATGGAGAAGAGATTTTTTGAGAGAGGTAGTGCTCCAGATCTTACCTGTGGGAATATCCACTCAATGCTGGTGGGTGGAGAAAACCCACCCATGCAGAAGGCTGTAACTGGGGACATTCAATAAAAGGCATGAATGAGGATGTTGTCAAGAGGGCTGAAACTTTGCTGTAAGGCAAAATGAGCATCACTCCCTAGTCTGAACAGACCTTGCCCTCATTTAGAGATACTTTCTAATGTCTCTCATCTTTCACTGTCATGGATTTTATGGGATATATGTTCATTCAAACTGAGTAACAGAAGCAGTGGTACAAAGCGTTTAGGTTTTACCTTTTGTTACTATCCGTGCTGAAAAAGCATAGTCTCAGTTTGATTCTGTTACCTGAACCAAGTACCCCACCCTACCACTACTCCTGGCCTCTCCTCCAATCCCTCCCTCTGCCCTCCAAAAATAAGGGCCTCAGCCACCTGGCTCTTAGAGTCCACAGGCTGAGGAGCACCCTTTGGCTGTGTCTGTGATGCCCCATAGCACTGAGAAAGTCTGTGTTCTGTAGAATGGCTGGTTCTAGGGGAAAGGGCTAACAGACCTTTGGAACTACTTTCGAAAACCAGTGTTTCTTCTTTCTTCTGTCCTCCAAAAATTTACTGGTCCTTGTGTTCTTGGTCTCAGTTTAACCACTGACGATAGTCTCAGTTTTACTCTGTAACCCAAACCAAGTAACCTACTTCTGCATTCCTTGGAGTCTTTCTTTTAACATCAATAGCATTAGACTAGGCAAGGTCTAGCACCTTCTAGCTTTCAAGTGCTGTGACACACAGGCAAATGTCCTCTACTTATCCAAGCAGAACTTTAGATCTTTTGTTACAGTCAAGCTCAGTGAGTCAGTAGA
Organism: Perognathus longimembris pacificus; assembly: GCF_023159225.1. Classification (NCBI taxonomy): domain Eukaryota; kingdom Metazoa; phylum Chordata; class Mammalia; order Rodentia; family Heteromyidae; genus Perognathus; species Perognathus longimembris. The sequence goes on along the minus strand of NC_063168.1, from coordinate 46,462,997 downwards.
TCCTCATTAAAGATGCCAGCCTATGGGTGGACTCGTGATCTAGAAGCAAAGGATTGGTTCCTAAAGGAAGATAAGGCCGTGAGGTAGATTATAGAAGGCTTTGAAGGCCAGGGAGAGGTCCTTGAACTTTATCTCACAGATGATGGGGAACTATTCAAAGTTTTTGATTTATGTATGGAAAGAATGACCAAATTTTAGAATGAGAAGAATCCATAGGTTAAGTTAAGGGCCCACAATAACAACCCAAACAGCTACAAAGGAGTCTCTCCAGTCTCCTCAACCCTAATTTCTGGGGGCCCCAAAATACAAGTATATTTCTTTGTAATGCCAACCCTACCTGTGAAAATTAAAATTGTAAGAAGCATAATTAAGTGTGGGAGAGATGGTTTTATCATAATGAAGAAATATTCTCTCCTTATAACAACTGCCAGGTGCCGGTAGTTCATGCCTGTAATCCTAGCTACTCAAAGGCTGAGATGTGAGGATCATGATTTGAACGCAGCCTGACAAGGAAGTCCAAGAAACTCTTCTATCCAATTAGTCACCAAAAAGCTGAGGTAGAGTTGTGGTTCAAGTGGTAGAGTGCCAACCGTGAGCAAAAAAGCTCAGGCTCTGAGTTCAAGCCCCAGGAATGGCAAAAACAAAAACAAAAAGCCACCATTCATTCCAAGTATTCCAAATAAATCAAGCTGTTCTGGAGGTTTAGGTAAAGTGGCTTGTGGCTTTTCCTGGATTGAGAAGGATGACCATTGGAAGTAAGGATATAAGGTCATCATGTGATACTGGTACTAGTAAGGGGGCAGGAATAGATGTTGGAAGGCCCAAGAGTAGATGGTAGTGTAGGCAAAATTTAGACACAGACAAGAGGGACTTAGCTGGCATGGTGTTTATTACTGTTTTATAAAAAGTAGAAAATGTATCTTGTTAGTATTAGTCATTTATTTAATTCTGGTCAAGAAAGGAGCTGATCTACATTGTGCTCATCTGCCAAGCACACCTGCTCACCCAATCCCAGGAAAGTTATACAAAATTTCTGATTAAATTTAATGGCACATTAGAAGAAATATAATAGCACATTGTCTTTAGTGTAGTAATTGTGGGTTAGAAAGAGAATGCCAGCTTCCTGGGAGAAGGGTTATAAAGAAAGCTAGGTGTCGGTGGCTCACACCTCTAATTCCAGCTACTCACGTGGTTCAAAGCCAGCCCAGGCAAGAAAGTCTGTGAGACTCGTATCTCCAATTAACCACCAGAAACCAGAAGTAGCACTGTGACTCAAGTGGTAGAGTGCTAGCCTTTGTAGAGTTCAAGCCCCATGACTGACAAAAAAAAAAAAAAAAGAAGGAAAGAAAGGTTATAAAGAAAAGACAGAGTGCTTCTGAGGACAATTCAAAGCTTATACCCCTGCAGTAACTGGCTTCTCCTAGATCAAACCCTGGACTTCCTGCTAGAGGACCCTGTGCCTTCTGGACCCAGAGGAAGTTTCTAAAACTGTGGCCATATGTCACTCATTTCCTCGCTGCTTTCAGTGACTGAAGCCCGTGCCTGGGTACAGGGGGATACCAAACCCTATAAGCAGCTCCTACCTTCCAGAAGTTCACGTTCCAGATTAGGAGACAAGCTAGAAATGAGAAACCATTAGCCCATGGGCCACAGTGAAGCTCAACCTTAACTGAAGGCTGCAGAGCCTACAAGTATAAACAGTGGGGAAACAGAAAAAGTAAGTTGCATGGAAATGATCAGGCTAGGCCTTTGTTGTGAATGTAAATATGAAATTAATTTGACTGGTCTTCACACCCTTACCTATTCAGGCTCTGGTTTTGGAAAGAAAAACAAAGATATGTCCACTGACCGGGACTTCTTCATGAGGATGAAGTGCACAGTCACCAACAGAGGACGAACTGTCAATCTCAAGTCAGCCACCTGGAAGGTAGGAGAACTTCTGGCTTGGGTGAGAGTCCCAGGTTGGGCAGGAGGAATGCCTAAAGCCCTGCTCCTTGCCCTGCAGCTCTTTCAGCCCCCTGTCTGGCCTCTGACCCCACAGGTCTTACACTGCACAGGTCAGGTGAAAGTCTACAACAACTGTCCTCCTCACAATAGCCTCTGTGGCTACAAGGAGCCTCTGCATTCCTGTCTCATCATCATGTGTGAGCCAATCCAACACCCATCGCATATGGACATCCCCTTGGACAGCAAGACCTTCCTAAGCCGCCATAGCATGGACATGAAATTCACCTATTGTGATGACAGGTGGGGATGCAAGTATTCAGCATCTGTGCTATGAGCAGGGGTGTGTGTGTGTGTGTGTGTGTGTGTGTGTGTGTGTGTGTGTGTGTGTGTGTGTGTGTGTGTGTATGTAATGGGGTGGGACTAGAGCATGAGTATTGAAAGTTTGTGTGCTTGATTCATGTCTCATTCTACCAGTTCTCAAAGGTCTTTACCATAATAGTTAATGATGTCTCAGTGGTGCAGCTCCAGTCTGTCTGTAGAGCTGTTCTGCTATGTGACTGTTGTCGTCATAGTGGTGTGTGCATATTTCTCTAGTTATGTCTCAAGGCTCCTGAGAAAATTTCCAGGATGTTCCCTGCTTCCGATGACAAGGGCCAAGAGACTTCTAGAGTTCTGGCCTAAATACTGACATATGGTTAGACTGGCTTCTCCTGGTTCTCTTCCATGACTGACTGAGCTTTTCCCTCCATTTTCCCCCTGCTATGAGCATCTGCATTCTGACCATGGTTAAAAGGTTTTGAAGCCTTTCAGAAGAAGGGAGCTCATTCAGACTCCACACTCCAACTCCAGGAACACTGGAAATTCACTTTGGACACAATAGTGGGACAGTGCAGCCTAGGTTCAGATCCAGTGGTGCAATAGTGCAGATGTATAGTGTTAATTTTTGTTCCCGTCTTTACTGACATTGTCAAGAGACCACCTAAGACCACACAGTCATCTGTGCAGGTATGTCATCTCTAGCTCCTCGTTCAAGTTGAAGGCTAACATGGTAGAGAAGAGGCTGGGGTTGTCATTGAGTGTCTAAACCACCTGACAGTTCCTAACCCGCACATGCTTGTCCCTGGGACTATGAACCAGGAGGAGGAGGACAGTGAGGACAGTTATGAGGGGCAATGGCCAGCACCAGGGAGGGAAGGAGAGCCTGAAAGAACTGACAAGTGACCTTGGAAGAGGCCCCTCTGGAGTGAATGCCATTTATACCTTGCTGAGTAGTGTACCCCAAAAGTGTCCTTAAGGACAGCTCACCCATTCTGATCCTACCTTTCTTCAGTATCCAAAGTCAACTCTGTAGCACCCCTACCCCTGTGCCACTCCCCTCTAAAATGGATATGTTCTCAGCCTCCTTCACAGAATCATTCATGATCATGGCTGTCTACTTGCAAAAGCACAAGGCAGCAGCACATGGGAGGATTATTGTTAGTGTTACTTGTTGTTACTGTTGCTGTTGTTACTTTTGTCCTTGACCACTCTGAGGCAAAATATTCCACAAACCCAATGAGACAAGCATTTCTGTCATCTTGGTGCCTGACAGACGGAGAAAAGACCACTAGCAAGAAACTGCCTTGTGGTCCCTATCAGCCGGAAACCCTTGAGCCCTAGGACAAGAGCTCCTGCCCAGCCTTCCCCAAACCCACCACATCTTTCTGTTTCCCTGCTTTCTGGGCAGGCATAATTCTGCACTTCTGATTCTAGACTAACCTGGCATTAGCTAGGGGTACTTAGAATTAGCTACCACTTGTGGCACAATTTCAGGACTTTCATAAAAGCATTGTGAAGCATTTCTGTCCCCCATTTTCAACCATAGCATAGCCAAAACTTCAGGCTCTATTAAGTACTGGGTAATTTTATAAGTTGATAAAAGGGTCTACAATCTCATGGGGAGAGGAAGTCATGAATGAAGGCTTTTGTCCTGGAACTTTGACAATTGTCAAAATGGCTGTCACCATCATGATGATAACCCAAAGATGGTGGTGATGACCAAGGGGAGAGAGGAATCCTTGTTCTTGTCAAGGTGCAGTCCTTGTGTCCAGGTGAAGTCGATGTGCTGAGATGACTTGGGAAGTTGCAGCACACGATCCACATGTCACTGGCTTTGACAGGAAGTGGTGCTAAGGACACCCTGGCTATGTAGCCTGAGAGTAGCTGCTAGTGTTGTGAGTGATGGACGCTAGATTCGACCCCTGTGGATGAGACAGCCATCATGGGACTCCACCACACAAGGAAAGCCCTGTTATCCTTGGAAAATGACAGCAAAAAGGACAATTTTGATCATTGTTTTTAAAATCCCTAAGGTTTTAATTTTTATAAAAGTGAAGGAAAAACTACCCTTGGAAATCATAATTCAGTGTCAGTCTGTTTCCTTATTGTCTTGGTTTGAATGAGTTTTAGGTAATTATCGAAAAGCACTAAGATGTGGCTAGAAGAAAGGGGAGAGCAGATGAAACTGAACATCTAGAAGTGGTTGAAGAGGAAATGGACACAGACAGGTAGATAAGACTAGCAGCCAAGTATATAATACTGGTGTAACAGACCTGTGGCTCACAGCATAGAGGGAGATATTGCTTATGGCTTTTGTGGGTCACGCTGCATTTTCAGCAAATAACCTAATTATATGACCCCTACTAGAATTCAGTGATGCTGTAGAGATGGATGTGAAGACACATAAACACACAGAATGCTGTGCCACACAGAAGTTGTGCTTAACCAATTAGCAGATTAGTGAACAAGGACACTGACACAGCTTAGACATTTATGAAGTGACTATTTTAAGTCCTTAATCCCTAAGGGTTATTTCTCAATTGCTTTGATGAGGATTTGGGTGTGTGGGTTTGGTTTGGGTTGTTTTCTGTTGTTGTTGTTGTTTGCTTTTTTGTAGGTTTATTTTCATTCTTTGTATTGGGAGTCTAGACACACACACATGCACACACACACACACATTTAGTATACTGTTCTTAATAGCTTTCTGAGATAAATGTTTCAAAACTAGTAGCTACATGGGAAAGCTAATGAGAAGTGGAGTCAATAGGACTTCCCATTTTAATCAGAGAATTCATTTGGTTTAATGCTGTCCAACACAAGACAGACTACCATTTCTATAAGTAGGGATTCTTTTCCAAAAGTAGTCAGAAACAATATGAAGCAACTCAGGCAATAGAATCTACAAAATCACTTTTGAGGCAATTTGATTCATAAAGATAAAATCAAAGGAAGGGAGGGAGGGAAGGAAGGACAGAGGGATGGGGAAGAGGACAAAAACAAGAAATAAGAGAGATTTTCAGATTCTATATAATCAATGAATCTGAAACAGCCTATTCTAATACATCTAAAATTAAGTAGATAGTTTAAAAATAATTGTCTTCCCTTTAATAAAGGGCCAGAGCATTATTTAAGGCCCTCTATTAATTGTTTGAGTCATTATGTTTTTAAAAGTCTATAACAATTTATATGTTAGTTACATTTGTGTATACATGTTAGGTAGCCTTTCTCTGAAATACTTAGGATTAAAAGTATGTCAAATTTCCAAGGATGTTTGGTTTTTAAAATACTCACTCAACCAGATCCTTCTCTGAGCACTGCTATCCTAAAACTCTAAAATCCCAAGTACTCTGAAATCTGAAACTTTTTGAATACAACATTGGCATATTCTGGCATGTTCAAATCTGTTTATAATTGACTGCTATAGCTTCTGAACAGGGGAGAAAAGTTGGGGAGCTATGTTAAAGAAAAGAACATATAATTGATGATCTTCTGTACTTATGACGCAAATGTAGGTATAATATTCTGTTTCCTAAAATACTAAGTAGCCAGTTCACGCACTGTTGTTTATTGAGCCACTGGTTAACTAATACTCCCATGCCAAATACAATGATATCAAAGAAGTAAAGAGAGGGTTGTTGATCTCCAAGAGTTTAGATTCTGAGACACAAGCAGCTTAATGAAACTATAGTGAATGATACAAGACAGAATATTCCATTCACATGAAAGGAAAACAAAAATTGTTCCCAAGAAGTTCAACTTTAAAATGGGTGGTTCTTAAATTCATGTGGAGGTGCCATCTAGTGACAAATGAGAGTAGCTGACAGACATGAAGCCATCAAGGAGATTGGAACAATGTCTAACTTACTTGTACCACCACTTGACTTTGTGACTTCTATGAGTCTTTTTGTATCTTAGAAATAAATTATAAAATAAAATTGTATGAATGAGGCATCATGGGGAGAAGAGAAATCAGTATCAAAATTACAGTCGAAATTTAAAATTAAGTCAGGTGATGGTGGCTTACACCTATAATTCTAGCTACTCAAGAAGTTGAGATCTGAGAGTCAAGGTTCAAAGTGAGTCCAGGCAAGAAAGTCTGTGAGACTCTTATTTCCAATTAAATTACAGAAAAAGTTGGAAGTGGCACTGTGACTCAAGTGATAAAGCCCTAGCCTTTGGGTAATAAGGAGTAAAGGAGCTCAAGGACAGCACCCAGGCCCAAAAGTTCAAACTTCAGGACGGGCCAGAAAAAAAAATAGAATTAATAAAGAAGATAATTTAATCTTTGCAGATAAAAAACTTAAGGACAACTGTCTTTTGCCAATGAATTGAACAAACTTAGGATGTAATAAGAAAACAGTATTTGCAGGTCAGCAAGTTAAGATCGCTGAATTCCAAATTCTTCACATAAAACATATGTTAAATTCATTTTATTCAAAGATGCTGAGAATAGTAAAGATGGTCAAAGGCAAGGCCATAAAGAGATTATCAATGAAGAAAATTACAGAGATGTGAAAGTTGTGAAACATACATATATCAACATAGCCAGAAGGTATTTTGAAGTCTAAGAATAAACCAGACTGATTTCCGACAAATAAATAGTAAAATACTGTATTCTTTCATTGACTATTAAGTAAATTTTTTAAGTTATTTTTGCTTCTTTTCAGAGGAGGGATGCCATCTTTAATTTTCTAATTTTTCAGGGAGACAGAAATACGTATATTTTCTTTTTATAGAGAACCTATTCTAAATATTTTTGCTGACCTATACATTAGCCCTTTTCTATACAGCCTAATTAAGAGAAAATATAGTGTTTCTTTACAACCCAGAATAAGGGGGAACTTTAATGTGCTGATCACTTCCTTCTACTCAGCTGGCAATGTTCTGGAAATCACCCCAAGAATATTTGAGTATTTGGGAAATGCCCATATGTTATCTTGTCTTGTCTGCACTGCTCAAACATTTCTCTGCAAAATTTTTTGCTGTGTCCTTTCTCTTTGGAGCTTATTTCAAACTTTAATATACCTCACAATTCAAAAACTTACTTTCTATATGATCTGCTTCATCCTTAATATAACTCAAGGCACATTGGCTTTTACTGGGTTTGGATAATGAAGGACAGAGTTAGTTGAAAAGGTTTCCAATACTGGGTCATATTTGCAGAAAATCCAAGACATAAGACTATATTTAAAATTAACAACACCTGAATAAAATACACTAAAAACAAATAGGCATTGTAGTCTGAGTTTAGGAATACTCTGTATAGTATTATTTAAGGAAATGCAGAATCAAAAACTTATTAGAATGTTTAGGAACCAGTATTTTTGACTCAAGACTTGCCAGAAGGGTGGAAGGAGAGAGAAGACTTTAATACAAATTTTACTTTTTAGGAAACAAGTAAGTGCTAACAAACTTTTTAAAGCTTGAATTCTTGCTAAGATCTGAGGATCTAGGTCCAAAGCCAGTCTGGGGAAAGAAAGTCCATGAGACTTTGCTCCAATTAATCATCAAAAAGCTGAAAGTGGAGCTGTGGCCTTAAATTTTAAAAAGCTTAAGGACAGAACCCAAGTCCTGAGTTTCAGCCCCAGGACCAACCAGCACACAACCAAAACAAAACAGACAAACAAACCTTGCATCCCTGCCCCCTCATAGATAATTTAAGTGTTCTTTAGGCATCTTACTTACATGATTCATTTACTTAGCAAATACTTTACTCTTATAGAGAATAGAGGTAGAATCTGCAGTCAGACATGTCCTGAAGAGGGTAGCGTATGAAGCTACACTACCACACACTTGTGGGCAGCCCTGGTGGTCTCAGGCTGGGAAGAAGAACAAACCATTACAGGAATGGGATTGCGCTTTCCTGCCTCTTGAAGGGACAGCCTTTAACTATAGATAGTGGTTTTTGAACAGACATCCTACCCATTAAAGAGCAATTAAGGGCAAATGAGTAACTATTCACATTTCACAAGCACATCTCCCTCAAGTCCAAAGCCAGAGGCCTGGCCTACATACTTGCTTGGGAAAACACTAACTTCAGAACTGAACAAACTTTCTCCCCACTAGGTTTTCTTCTTTCTCTTTTCCTTCAACATCTACTTCCTTGTAGCTGCCTCTAGATCTTTTCTCACTTTGTCTGTGACCTACTACTTTTTCTACTGCATTCTCATAGGATATCCTCTGTTGTCCTCCCTTTGGAAATGGGGTAAGTTAGGTCCTTTAACAACATTTTTCTCTCTCCTTTAAAGCAGAAGAGTCCTACTAAATTGACCTTTAAGTTTATAGGCTGCTCTAACTGATTATTTTCCCATTGAGTCAAGGGTTCTTAATTAGGAAGAAGGAAAGAAATGGTTCCCCCCACACACACTCCCCACCCCTTCCCCTAGTGGAGGAAGCAGAGGCAACTCTTATCATCTCTGCTTGCTGGTCCAGAGCCTAGGGAAGGGAGTGGGAAAGGCTCCATGTGCTGTAGTAGTTGACCCTATAAACAAGCATGGTTCATTACCCTCCCTGACGGCGTCGGCATGCCTGCAGATGGAGGCCAATGACCATTAGCTTTAAGATGGGGTTTCCTGGCTTTGTGAAGTTTGACAACTCAAATGTTCTTCAATTGTGTTTGGGTTATGTGTATTTCCCAGTTTTTATGGTAGTCTGTTTAAAGGAATGAAGGAGACATTAAATATTTATATTAGTTGACAAGATAAATGAAAGCTGCTAGTGGGAAGATATCTAGCAATTCCAAAATCTGTGTTTGTTTGTCCACTTCCAAAACATGTCTATTGTGTGCCTTTGAACGGATGATACATTAATTAGATTAAAGAAACATCTTATTATGAGGCTGATTATAATATTTACTTGTAACATTTTTATTGAAAGATCTTAATCTTGAAAGGAAATTTAGTTCCTTCAGGAAAAAGAATCATATCTTTCTTAGAATGCCTGTAGATGCATTACTGAGAGTCTCTAGAAAATTCTAGGCCTACCAGAAATGAATCAAGTTAGTCTGGCAAATCAGTAAGCCTGCAAATGGCTAACTTGCTAACAACAGCCACTGGTACAGTTCTGATGTCCAGGCTAATCTTGAGATGTGTTTGGCCCACAGAAGAGCTACACATTATGTTACAAAGCCAACTCTGTTCTGTCACCTTTTTCTCTGCCAAACTGAACCTCAGCTAAGGCACTATTGGGTGCTGACCCCAGCGTCACGCTGCAGGGAATAGGTTCATGGCCAATGAGTTCAGTGGCCTGTTGGCTCAGGGGCAAATGAGGAAAAATTCTCCCACTATAATACCAACTGGCTGGTACAAGTGGCTACTAGCCTCTTGCTGGGGAAAAAAAAAAAAATCTCCTTAGGGATGAATCAGCAAAGACCTACTAATAAGCCTATTGGTTGGCAGAGCTTCCCTTTGTTTGACCCTAGCTTTAAACATCAGGTTCTCATCCAGGTAGAAAACTCACCTCTTCTCTGCCTACTTCAGTACAATACAGAATAGAAAAAGGCTGGATTGATGATTGGTGGAGGCTATGTGTGTCTACATTCATGAGCTCTCACACATAGAATGCATTTTGAAAATTAAGTATACTCAAGGAAGAAAAGTAGATTGTTAGCAGTTGGGTTTTGTGACAGCACTGAGATAGACAGGTCTCTAGTGTCACCTGAGATCTAGAGAAATCAACTGCTCAGATACTCCCTAAACTCCGATTGTAGAGTAGGCCAATGTGAAGCCCTGAGTTCAAGGGCTGACAACCTAGCATGTGAGAAGACAGCCACTTCTTCATTTGTGACACTTCCTGCCCTTTGATATTTCATGAGGAGGCAATAGTGAAGGCTGAAGGAATTGAAGGGGCTTTGTGGAAGATGAGGCTTCAAGCTAGCTCCATAAAGAGTTAGAGATTTGAGAAGCTGGGAGGCTGGGAGGCCTGGTTACAGGAGTAAGTGTAGGGTGAGGAGGTATATGGATTGGGTACCAGGGCAGAGAGGCCCCATGGCATACTGCAAGTTAGCTCAAGATCAGATTGCTGGGCTGGGAATATGGCCTAGTGGCAAGAGTGCTTGCCTTGTATACATGAAGCCCTGCGTTCGATTCCTCAGCACCACATATATAGAAAACGGCCAGAAGTGGCACTGTGGCTCAAGTGGCTGAGTGCTAGCCATGAGCAAAAAGAAGCCAGGGACAGTGCTCAGGCCCGAAGTCCTAGGCCCAGGACTGGCAAAAAAAAAAAAAAGATCAGCTTGCCTGCAAATAGATTCTTGGTTTCTGGAGGGAAACTGGGCAGTTAGCCCTTGATTGTGGATAGCTGACTGTCCATACTTAGCAGGATGGAGGCAGTACTTTACGAGGGCGGAGTCTGACAGCTGTATACAAAGTGATTCCATTAAGAGTGGATTTAAAAGCAGAGAACAAGCCAAGCAGCTAGTGTTTCTGCTTTCTGCTCCTGCTTCTTGTCTGTGTTGTTAACCCCAGCATGGGCACTGGGGTGCCCTGTGTCAGAAGCATATTCTGTCATAATGAGCCTCTAGCATCAGTTCTAACTTGTGATAGAGTAGGTAAAGAAGACAATAAACTCATGTGGAAAGTGTTTGTGATGATAGAGATGATGAAGAATAACATTTAGGTCTGATATGGAATAGTGGCACTGTAGTGGTTCTTAAGCAGGGATGTTCATTCCATCACAGAGCAAAGGTCCTAAGAAATTGTGTGTTCTTCCTGGCTCTCCATATTTGCCTTTTCCCTGCCTACTCCTCATCCAAACTAGCCATCTTACCAAAGTCATTGGCAGTCAGGACAGCCTTGTCCTATCTTGGTCTAGCTTCCTGCTTATCAAAGAGGACTGTGACTTTATGTTTTTTCCTCTAAGTATCCCCTACTCTCTGTCCTTTCTGAGATGGGGAAGAATGAGTAGAAACAGCCATGGAAGACACAGATGACATCTGAGGGCACCTGAGGTCATGAAGTCATGATGGCAGCCTGAGAAGAAGCATCCTGGGAGCAAAGCTTTAGCATAGATGGCTTACCCTGCCCACTTCTTCTCACTCTACTGTCTCTTTACTTAAGCAGCAGAATTGCCACTTTTCCTGGGTACCACTGTCTTGTAGAATGAGTTTGAGCTAATAATGAAGAGGCCTTTTTTTTGTCTTGTTCTGCTCCTAAACACATATGTGGACATCAGACCGATGATCCACCCTGTGGGATCTCTACCCACACAGCTGGATTTGGGCTGTGTGAACCCCTCCTGGTGGCTCTAGGGGAGCAGGCATGTGTGTGCAGTGGGGTGGGGTCAGGGAAAGTAGGGACCATGGCAATTTGGGTGGCTCTACATTGTTTGGGGCTTGTGTAAATGGTGTAGTCAAGAGGTCTAGACTGTGTTAATTTGAATGTTGTACTTTATTTGCTTTCTGGGTTTAATTTCTCCCCAGTTCCTGTGTTCATTCTTCTTCACATAGTGTGTTGTGTTTTTTTTAATTCAGAATCACGGAACTGATTGGTTACCACCCTGAGGAGCTACTTGGCCGCTCAGCCTATGAGTACTACCATGCTCTGGACTCAGAGAACATGACCAAAAGTCACCAGAACTGTAAGTTAGGAGTATCTCATGAGCATCTTTATTTTCATGAAATCCATCTTTGAGTGGGGTGTAATTGATGAGACAGAATACCAGATTGCCACCATATTTTATGTAAGAGGGTACTGTTTCACATACTTTTTGCCTAGACTGGTATCAAACCAGGATTTATAGATGGGGGTTACCCCATCTAGTTCAGAGCTACCATCTTGTGTGGTAGCTAAAACTTAGGCTTTCAAGATACAGAACCAAAGCTGCCACTGGCCTATAAATACTTACAGACAAATTCAGAAAACAACCCTTCCACTAGAGGCACAGGTCCAGATCAAAGCATACAGTTTGGAGACTACAGGCTAGACAGAACCTCAGTCCCACATTCTACTTCTGCTAAGCACTCATGTGCAGTCCTCTGGGACTCCATGTCCTCTGGGACAACCCTTGGGAGAATAATATATGACAACATATAATCACAAGAGAATGCCTGGGGGAGTTGAAAAGAATGAAAGGCAATTGAAGGATGGGACTAAACAAAGAAGGTAGTCTGGGATCAAGTAAATGCAGGTGTTGAGACAGGCATAGTTCTCTGTGAGCTTGCTTGCTACATCAATGTAACTTCAGAGGATGAGATCCCAGCTAGGTTTATCACAAGCCTGTAATCTCAGAACCTGAGAGACTGAGTATAGAAGGATCTGGAGTTCCAGGTCAGCCTGTTGAAGCAGCAAAGTGTTAGTATATGGGAACTTTATTCTACCTCTTAAAAGAAAAGCAATTAAAGGCTTCTAGGACTCACTACCATAGTAATGCTGCACATCTGTACTAGCCACATGTGGTCTATACAGTACATAAAATATAGCTGGTAAAAAAAAAAATTTAATACATGTCCTAAAAAATGTAGCTGTTGGAGCAGAACAACTGAATTTTTAAAGTTAAAATAATTGAATTGGAGACATCTGTAATGGGACTACCTAATTGGACCAGGCAGTTCTAGAATTCACTTAGCCAGCTTCCCTGTTTAGGCTTCCTGACTTTAGGTGGTCCAGGCTAATTTCCTTGAGTCCTTACAACCCATAACCAGGCAAGGACTGTGTGGGCCTAGAACCCTCCACTCAGTCCACTGAGAAATCAAAACTTGTTTTTGTTCTTGTAGAGCCTAGCTCTTGCTAGGCAGGCTCTCTATCACTTGAGCATGTCCTCAGCAAAAATGGGTAGAAATAATCTCTATACTAAGGACTCTTATTTCGGAGATAAAATAAGACTGTGTGAGCTTCTTGGAAGCTAGGTGGCTCATACCTTTAACCAGTGTTTCTCACAGTGTTTGATCCAGTACAAGCACTAAATGAATGATAAACCCACGAGCAACAATGATACTTGGGAAATGATTTTCCAAACATACCTCCATGGTGCTGAGGGGAATATAGGAGTACCAAAATGGGTAAAATTTAAAATCCAAGCAGATCCCCAGTATCTCTCCTGGCAAGAAAGGAAATAAAATTGCAGCAACTTGTCCATTGTTCTGAAATCCAACCCTGGATTCTACATTCAGAACAGTCAGAGCTCAGAGAAGATAACAGAGTGTGCCAACAATATCTATGGTATGCCAGCACAGCTCATTCGCTGGGGAGTGAGGTCTCTTTCTAATTGCCCTATCTGTTTCTTCCTTATGACTTGAGTTTCATCTCATCTGACAGTACAAGAGGGACCATTGTCATCTATCAGAGAAGGTTCTCCTTGTACATACTGGCAGGCAGATAGATAGATAGATAGATAGATAGATAGATAGATAGATAGATAGATAGATAGATAGACAGATAAAAAACATAATGATCAGGATCCAGCCTGAATAAGGAGATGAAGGATGAGGTACTCTATGAACCTGGGCATTCTTTTACCAGGTTTTTTTTTTTTTGGCCAGTCCTGGGGCTTGGACTCAGGGCCTGAGCACTGTCCCTGGCTTCTTCCCGCTCAAGGCTAGCACTCTGCCACTTGAGCCACAGCGCAGCTTCTGGCCGTTTTCTGTATATGTGGTGCTGGGGAATCGAACCTAGGGCCTCGTGTATCCGAGGCAGGCACTCTTGCCACTAGGCTATATCCCCAGCCCCATCCTGGGCATTCTTGTTCCCAAGGCAGGCTGATAGAATCAGGCACTGGACTCAGTGGGCCTAGCTGACTTGCTGGTTTTTCAGGGTCTAACACTCTGAGTCTCTTTGCTTTGGGATGCAAAAGTGAGGGAACAGCCAGCCTTCCAAGCCCAAGGGGAAGCCAACATTGTGGACAAATGTAGAAAGTTTCTGGGAATGTTTGGAGGACAGTATTGTTCTTTGTCCTCTGGGGCAGAAGAGGTGTGGAAGAGGGAGCAACAGGGATGACGTCTGCGAGGCACAGAGACAGCATTGTCCCCTACCTTCTTATAACATATTCGATAGATAAAAGGGGCTACAATAAAGATATGTCATATCCATTTTATGCTAACTTCAGAAGAAAAAAATCTGCTGGAGCACATCTAGAGGTAATTCATAGCCTAGATTGAAATCAAGGCTCCCTTCTTCCAATAATGGAGCCAAGTTAAGTTGCCCTGGGCTCAGACCTTGCAATCAACCAGCAAGCAGGACCCACATCCAGCAAAGCAAAATCTTTGGAAATATAGTGAATGTCACTTAGAACAACAGTCAGTCTCACCAGAGAAAATTAGAGAAAGGAGTGTGCCTCACTTCTCCTCTCCCTTTTCCCCCTCTATCAGTCTGCCTCTCCTCTCTCTCTCTCTCTCTTACAGCCTCTCTCTCATACATTGGCGTCTTACATGTACCTGTGTTTATGTGTTATATCTCAACCTGTGCATGTTTGCCATTGAAATGGCTGGAGAAGCTCAGTCTGAGGACAAGTTTAGATAATTGAAAGCCATCATTTCCAAATGGATTAATAATTCATACATTGTTACTCTCAGAAGAGGGCTGGAGGTGGCTTCTCTTTGTTGTATGAAAACATTATATGCTCTTAAGGAAACAAGATTAAAGGCCATAAAAAGCCTATCTCCCTAGCAAATAGCAGGCCCTCACCAAGGCTGGTATTAATGAGCAGATGATTAGAATGCTGGTGTGAATTATATTCTATCACAGAGCAGGTCCTTGCCTGCAATTACTAGAAATGCAGTTAAAACTTTGCTTGCTAAATTGCTTAATCAAAAAAAGAATAAGAGCCTTGGATTTGGTTTGCATTAGGAACCATCTAAACAAGTTAACTCCAGGCACTTGAAATTGTGCAAGAGTCACATTAGTTCAGCAGAAGAGGCTCAGTGACATGGAGAAAAGGAGAGCAGAGAAGATAAAAATTACTCCATTGGTCAAGGATTCCATGTTGCTCTAGGATAGTGGCAACAGCAAATTTTGCCCTCCCACTCATATTAGGCTCAGGGTAATACAGTAAGACAGCATTGTCCTAAGAGCCACAAGACCTGTTGTCTAGCCCAGACTGTGACACTGTTGACCTGTGAAACAAGTCCCAACCCATCTTGCCTTAGTGTCCTTGTGTTAAAAGAAGATATTTAACCCCTCTATAGTCACCTTTATAGCAATATAATATATATACATATATATTTTAAAAGAAGATATCATTAGCCAGGCAGTAGTGACTCATGCCTGTAATTCTAGCTTCTCAGGAGGCTGTGATCTGAGGATTGTGGCTTTAAGCCATCCAGGGCAGACAAATCTAAGAGACTTTTATATCCAACTAATCAGCAAAAAGCTGGAAGTGGAGGCAAGGCTCGAGTGGTGGAGTTCCTGCTGTGAGTGAAAAAGCTGAATGAGAAATGTGAGGCAAGACCCTGAATTTAAGCCCTAGTACTGGCATGTACATATGGGAATACACACACATAAATATAAAACTTTGCAATCTTCCTTATTATAAAGCAAGCTCCATCCTCTTCCATATAGGGCTAGTGAATAGAGAGGTTTCCTGGGACCTTACCAGGAAAACTGGAGAGATGATGTTTACAAAGAATCTAGATAAAACAGTACAAGAAATGTATCCAATGCCTAATGTAGGAAACTGTAACCTCTCTATAATTCAGTTTGATAATAAAAAATATATATTAAAAAAAAGAATCTAGATAGTCTCCCTTGGAGTACCTGGTCACACATACGAATGTGTAATATGACTATCGGTGATGGTCTATGCACTGTACATATTAACACTAGACATTATTATGTAGTTAATCTTCCAGGGAAGTACATTTGTGTCCTGGATACCATAATAGTTATTACCATAACTACGATTACAAATACCCCACTTTGCAGAGGAAGATACCCAACCAAGGACTGTACCTGTCTCAAAATCCACAGGCTAGTTTTCTTAACCCTGCCATCATGCCCCTCCCCAGTTCCTGATGACTGAGAGAGGCATCTGAGCCGGGTGTCTAAAACATTCCCAAGAAATGAATGTAAATGGGCAGTTCTGAGGAGCTAGCAAAATCCTAACATGAGTTGATTTCATGTAAAAGGATTCATTGATTCCTTTTCCATGAAAGCAAATGGAGCACTCTGGACTGCAGAATAGGTAGTCTGGGATATGGGACCTGCTACAGTATTCATAGACAGCAAAAACGCATGCTAAATGAACAGGAAGGAGATGAAGAGGAAGAAGAGAAGTAAAAAGGAAGCAAGGAAAGAATGAAAAAAGAGAAGAAGGCAGGTAGGAAGGAAGGAAGGAAGGTAACAAAGACAATAAAAGGGAAAAGCAGAGCCAGGCAGCCTCTCTGAGCAGCTGGGGGAAGTTTAAAGGACTTGGAAATGGGTGGTGCTCCAGCTGGAGGGTGGAGCTGTCTATGTCCGTCCTCCTCTGGCTCCAACGATTGCAGGCCTAAGAGATGACCCGGGAAAACATTATGGATAGTAATTTTAAAGGCAAATTATCCTGTTTCTAGTTACAAGCACCAGGAAGCATTGAGGTCAGGCTTTCCCCAAGCTGCTGGCAACTGGCAACCCCTGACCACCCTCTAAGTGAACCCTATGGGGACTAAGGCAGCTGCTGCTCTCTGTTCCCATGGAAGCTGCTCTAGACTGGGAAAGTGAAATGATGAAGGCTGTGAGAGGCCACTGCAAAGCTTTTGAATGGATGGCTTGCTTCCTCACTCCGCATCCACTGACAAGTTATGAACCCTCTTTTAACTTCCTTCTGCTTTGTTTCAAATGAACAGTTGGTTGAGATGGACTCAAAGCTCCCTCTCAGACTGTTTGCCCTAGTCCCATGTGTGATGTGTTCATCCACCTGAAGACTGACTGCCCTGCCGCAGGGAGTGTGCACCCATGGTGCACACTTTCTCTACCTCTCTGATCTTGGGCCCTATTTCTCCTCCTCTAGTGTGCACCAAGGGACAGGTGGTGAGTGGCCAGTACCGATGCTTGCAAAACATGGAGGCTATGTGTGGCTGGAAACCCAGGGGACCGTCATCTACAACCCTAGAAACCTGCAGCCTCAGTGCATCATGTGTGTCAACTATGTCCTGAGGTGAGAGTCTGGGGCCTGGCCAGAAGACCCTGTGGCCTGAGAACCTTGGCCCAGGGAACAACCAAGCCTCTCGGAAGCCTAGACATTGCATCCTGGAGCTGTCTATAGTTCAAATCCTTCTGACTAAGAAGACTTCTCATGGAAATTTTGGGGGATGTGGGATTTGAGGGATTCTCTCTGTCCTTCCTCTTTTATCTGCCATTGTCCCATGTCTCTAACCCAAGTGGGGACACAGGTATCACACAGTGGACACTGAACTGAGGAGTTGTAAGAATTGCTCATACTCTCTTCTTTTCATTGCCCCTGGAAAGGTCATCAGAAGTAGTGATAGCCAACACACATAGGCAAATACATCCAGTCCTCATGTGTACCCCCCAGTCTCCGTGGGGTTACAAAGAGCCTGCAAAAAGCAAAGTCCATGGACAGAAATTCTGTCTTGCACAGTCTTGTGTGGCTGTTTACAAGCTGCCTACATAGTGACCCTGCCCATCTTTTGGTCAGGGTGGCTTGTGTCAGGGTTTCTATGTGTCTAGGGAGAACTGAAGGATTTTTCTAGAAATCTTCATATGTCTAAACAGCTCTCTCATCCCAATAGTGAGATTGAGAAGAATGATGTGGTGTTCTCCATGGATCAGACTGAGTCCCTGTTCAAGCCCCACCTGATGGCCATGAACAACATCTTCGACAATGGTGGTGATGTGGCTGTGGCTGAGAAGAGTAACTTCCTGTTCACCAAGCTGAAGGAGGAGCCTGAGGACCTGGCCCAGCTGGCCCCCACTCCGGGGGATGCCATCATCTCTCTGGATTTTGGTCAGTGCTTCTTTACTTCACTAGGTCCATGGAACCTCTTGGTTCCTAGCCCTATTTCCCCAAACCAGAGTTCCCCTGCATTGTGCTAACCACATGGCCATCCCTCTGCCAGGCACAAAAGGACCGCATATGCCCCAGCCACAGAGTAAGACCAGCCCAAATGTGATCTCATGAAGCACTGAAGGAGACAATCACAGGGGCTACCTCCTGAGGGCTCTGTTCTCAAGCCATGAGTCTGAACAGAGAGAGGGCGAAGGGGGAGGTCTACTTTGAGGCTTTATGGATGAGGTTGTCCTTTAGAGAGGGAAGATTTTCCTCTTTCTAACCCAAGAAGGTCCTTCGACAGGCTGTTTACTCAGGCAGAAGGCTAACTTAGAATAAATGGAGGGATAATTCCAGTTACGTGGATGGTAAACAAAAGCAGACCCAGGGTTAAGCCCTCAAATGCCTGACTTCCTGAGAACATGAACCAGATCTCTCTGGGTTGTGCCACTGGGGACCCTGCAGAGCTCTTTGCCCTTCCCCCTGCTCTCATCCTGGAGATGTCCTTGAAAGGAAGCTAAGAAGCCCCTCCTTTAGGTGCTGCTCTCTCCAGGCCCTGCTGTGACTGCTGAAACAACCCACCCTGCCTCTGCCCCATGTGAGAATCAAAATTCAGAGAACTGTCAAGGGCAATAGGCACAGGGACATTTTTCAGCACCATTTGTTGTAGTATTAAGGCAGATGGTCCATTTGTTATGTAACTTCCTTGTTCTCTCCAGGGGAGGGCAGCTCCTAAATAGTCTTGTCCTAAAATCAAATGTTCTAGGAACTTCCTCACTTCCTAGGGAGTCAGTCTATTGACTTATACACCCAGTTGCAGGCTCTTTGGTCCTAGCTAAGACCCAGGCCTGCTTCTGGCTCTCTTAGAACCCTTTGTACAACTTGTGGGGATCATCTAACCTTTTGGTCATCGATGTTCACCAAACAAGCCCTTGCTTCCACAGGAAACCAGAGCTTTGAGGAGTCCTCGGCCTATGGCAAGGCTGTCCTGCCCCCAGGCCAGCCATGGACTGCAGAGCTGAGGAACCACAGTGTCCAGAGCGAGGCTGGGAGCCTCCCTGCCTTCACTGTGCCCCAGGTGAATGCCCCTGGGAGCAACACCCCCAGTGCCACAAGCAGCAACAGCAGCTGCTCCACGGTGAGCTTATACCTTCTGGGCAAGGATGTTGAGGGAGGGCGGGCCTCTCCTGATGAAGGGGTGCTGCTCCCCTCCTTAAGTTACCACTGAGCTGGGATACTCGCTTGCCGGGAATCAGAGCCGTTTATTGGCTTTTGGTATGCACTTACCACCCCAGTCCAAGTGGGAAAGTCTGAAAGAACTGGAAGCAACTAGCTGGGCGCCTGTGCAGAGCTTAGCTGCAAAGCCCCAGCAGACATAGCCTTTGTCCTGTCTGCTCCTTAAGACACCCTAGGAAGTGATAGGAGCCTCATTTTATGATGAAGAGGCTGAAGTTCAGAGATGCTGAGGAATAAGCATAAGTCACACAGCTCCTGAATAGTAGCCCTTCTGTAAATACTTGTGGAATGGAAGTGGGTCCAGGAATGTGTTTCATCCTGAACCTTGTACTTCTGGGAATACAAGTACTATATCTTTGACTCAGTGCTCTCCTTCCCGGTCCCCAGCCCAGCAGCCCTGAAGACTATTACACATCCCTGCAGGATGACCTGAAGATTGAGGTGATCGAGAAGCTCTTTGCCTTGGACACTGAAGCAAAGGATCAGTGCAACACACAGGTCAGTAACTGCACAGCGCCCAAGGAGGCACACATGGGCCTGCTGTCTATGATCTTCACTGCAGAGACCGTGAGGGAAAGGAAAACTGGGGGTATCTTTAGTTTCCTCCTGACTTGTTCTCAACCATCTTAAATCCAGTGTTTAATTAAATCTGTGTTTAATTATCAACTGTTCCTCCACTGCCTATGCACAAACCAAAACGAGACCATAGAAATGTTCTTTAAGGCAAGCTGTCCTCTTAAAAAGCATGTCCAAACTCATAAAGACATTCCTGAACTTCAGGGTCCCTTCCTTCACAAACTCATTTGTTTGGAACTTTCTAAAAAGTTTTATTTTAAATGTAATTTTCAATGACATGATTGAGCTGGGTGCTGGTGGGCTCACACTTGTAATCCCAGCTAATCAGAAGGCTGAGATCTGAGGGTTGTGGTTCAAAGCCAGCCCGGAAAGAAAAGTTCATGAGACTCTTATCTTGAATTCACCAGAAAAAAAGCTGGAAATAGAGGTATGGCTCAGGCTGTAGAACATTAGCCTTGGGATGGCACCCAAGCCTGAAGTTCAGGCTAAGGGATAGCACCCAGATGCTGAATTCAAGCCTCCAGTAACAAAAAAGGGAAAAACAAGACATGATTGACAAATTCTATTTATATGCAAGTTTTTAGGAATGTAGTTATTCCAAAAGGCTACATGTACTAACAGTACTAACAGTATAAATAGATGAAGTCGGTAGATGGATATGTGCTTAACACAACCCCAGGCCCACTTTTTTCCTCAGCCTGTGCCTTTATCCTATCTGCACAAGTGCCAGCTGTTCCATAAAGCTGTATTATAAAACTATATTATGCCAGTGCCGTTCATTCCATCCAGAGTCCATTGTTGAAATTGCTGCTAGGCTGTATCCTCAGCGAGAGGCCAGGCTCTGAAAGTAGAAACCATATACTGCATCTCCTTCTGTGTATTTCGTCTTCTGTCCACTGTGATTCTGGGAACCTATATCCACTCCTTGAAATGGAAGGAAGTTGGCTGGATGCTCTGCTAGAGTCTGTACATGTACCCTGGGTACTTATTGCATACTTACCCTTGTGCTGGGCCCTGTGTTCTTCCACAGTGGGAACTGTGGATCGAAGTGGTACAGGAAGCTGCGCTTAAGGGAAAGAGGCAGCTACTGAAGCTGGAGGGGTCGGGGGTGGGGGAAGCTTTGTGGGAGGGGCAGGATGGTCTAGACAAGTAGAATGGAGAGAGTAAGGAATTTCAGTTTGCGTATGCAAGGGACACTGGTGGAAAGAAAAGAGTCACAGTACAGGGTAAAATGGAACAAGGGCATGGAAAGGTAAATTCCCCTGACAGAAGGCCTTGAATGCTCCATGATCAAGTCTGAGTGTTCCCTGGGAGGCCATAGGGAGCCACTGGAGGTGTTTGAGCAGGAGTGACACTGGGAAGCTGTGCTTAAGATGAATGGGATCTGGCTGGGGCCTGGCAGGGACACCAACCACTCAGCCTTCTGGCCTTCATTCTGCCTCTCCCTCTCCTCAGACGGACTTCAACGAGCTGGACTTGGAGACTCTGGCACCCTACATCCCCATGGATGGGGAGGACTTCCAGCTGAGCCCCATCTGCCCAGAGGAGCCGCACTTGCCTGAGAGCCCGCAGCCTACAGCCCAGCACTGCTTCAGTGCCATGACCAGCATCTTCCAGCCGCTGGCTCCTGTGGCCTCTCAGAACAGCCCCTTCCTCCTAGACAAGTACAGGCAGCAGCTGGAGAGCAAGAAGACAGAGCCTGATCACTGGCCCATGTCTTCCATCTTCTTCGATGCTGAGGGCAAGGGATCCCTGCCACCATGCTGTGGTCAGGCCAAAACCCCTCTTTCTTCCATGGGAGGCAGATCTAACACACAGTGGCCCCCGGATCCACCATTAAATTTGGGGCCCACAAAGTGGCCTGTTGAAGATCAGCACACCGAATCCTTGGGGACACCACCATTGGGGCCATCGCAGTTGGGGCCCCCCATTGCCTTGCCCAATGTCTCCATGCTCAAAATGAGGTCAGTGGCAAATGCTTCAGCATTCAGCAGTGGCAAATGTATCAGCAAAGACTTATGCCAGGCAGAATGAGGACCAATAGAAACCTACCCTGGGGATCATCCTGTGCCATCCCTCCCGTCTCATTTCACTGTAGTTCATGGTCCATGCCACCTTTCTCTGAACTCTGAGAGCTTGGCTTTGATTTGGATATGCATCTTTGGGGCTGGAGGAGATCATGAGAGACTGGTCACAGGCAGGGAGGAGAGTGGCTTGCTGAGAGCCGTGAGCATTTTGTCTCTCTTCAGGCTACCCCATTTATTCAGGCCTTTCTTATCCTGGGACACAGAATACAGACAATTATTTTTGTAACTGTTTTCTCAGTTCTGAGGAAACTCTAGTTGAAAAATATAGAAGACACACATGCCTTGCTCCTGCCCAGGACTCCCCACTATAATGGCCTCTGAGGACTCAGCGCCAGCATTCCCTTCCCTTTCCTGCCTACTCTCAGTATCTCCGAGGCAGAGCAGTTCAGTCAGAGCTGGGAAGTAGGGAGATGGACGAAAGAGACTCTCCTAGAGACTGGACAGGCGCATGTGAGGGCAGGACTGTGGACTGCATGGACATGTTGAGGTGGGCAGGCACAAGGAGGAAGGACAGGTGACTTGAGCAAGTCAGCATTCTGTCAGGTAGAGGAAACTAAGATATGGGTCAGTCTCCAGATGCCTAGGCATGTTGGATCCAGGTGAGGGCCTCAGGCTACTAGGCCCTCCAGACTCCCTCACGCTACTCTCTTGGGCATGACAGGTCTGCAAAGGACTTTGGGTCCCGGGGCCCAGATGTGATGAGTCCAGCCATGATAGCCCTGTCTAACAAGCTGAAGCTGAAGCGACAGCTGGAGTATGAGGAGCAAGCCTTCCAGGACATGAGTGGGGTGAGTTCACAAGGGGCCGGCTGGGAGAGGTGAAGCAGATACGCAGACTGGGAATGCATACCTGCATCTTCAGGCTCCCCAGCTGTGTGCTCACCAGGCTGAGTGTCCTTTATACAGCATCTCAGCCAGTCCTCACTGCGGGGCAAGAGGGCAGCCAGAGGCCACTTGATGAACCCCTGACCCTCTTCCTACATCTTCCCTTCCCACCTGCAGGGGGATCCTCCAGGCAGTAACAGCAGCGCACATCTGATGTGGAAACGCATGAAGAGCTTCCGGGGTGGGAGCTGCCCTTTGATGCCTGACAAGCTCCTGAGTGCAAATGTCCCCTCTGGTAAGTAGAGCTGGACCCCAGGGTCTGGTGGCAGGCTAGAGGACTCGGGGTGCAGCCTGGCTCTTCCACCTACTGGCTTTCTGAGTAATGTTGGAAGAAGCCAGTGTGGATATCATCAGAGGTCTCTGAGTTCTCTGGTCCCAGGCTCCGCATGCCTTCTATGAAGGAAAAGAGGGTGCTGCGGTCCCCATAAACTGTCCCCTCAGATGACCCCATGCTCACTCTCAGGCTTTGATCTTCCAGATGAATTTATCCAAAACCCCATGAGAGGCCTGGGCCAGCCACTAAGGCACCTGCCACCACCATCAGCCCTGAACCCGGGGGAAAACGCCAAGAATGACTTCCCTCCACAGTGCTACACCTCCCAGTACCAAGACTACAGCCCGCCAGCTCACAAGGTGTCAGGTGGGTGCTCAGGAGCTGGCATATATCTCAGGGTTCACTGGTGAGTGCTGATTGGAGAGGTTGCTCCTCATACAGCTAGCTGCTCCGCATTTGGAAAAACTCCAGAGACTTAACCGCATTGCCTTCAGAGAGCAGTACCCAGGCACCAAGGCGGGGCAGGTACTTCCTATAGAATTCTACCACCCATGTGGGTCAGTGTCCCCAGCGCAGAGCCCACCTCTCCTTTCTCCCCCGACTTTCCCTGGTATAGGGAAGTCCTTCACAATAATTTGTCCAAAAAGCCCCTTCTAGGGTTCAGGGCACCTCTCCAGTTTCATCTGGCCTACAAGGCTTTCCTAGGTTGAACAAGAGAAGCTGAAGGAAAGAATCCAGACCTCAGAGGGCTGGAGACTTTCAGCTACCTGGGAACACCAGTTTGTTCTGTACCCAGAACGCTGAGCACCATAAGGAGCATGTATTGGGGGTGGGGAGAAAGAGGGTCAGGGCAGTGAGGGGTTCACAACTCTGATATGCGAGGGAATGTTGAAGAAAAAAGAGAGTTAATGGACTGCTGTGGCTCATGCCTATAATCCTAGCTACTCAGGTGTCTGAGATCCAAGGATTGCAGTTCAATGCCAGCCTGGGTAAGAAAGTTTGTGAGACTCATATCTCCAATAAACTATGCAGCAAAAGCTGGAAGTGGCGCTGTGGCTCAAGTGGTAAAGTGCTAGCCTTGAGCAAAAGAAGCCAGGGACAGCACCCATGCCCTGAGTTCAAGCTCTAGGACTGACAAAAAAAAAAAAAAGTGGGAAGAATTTCAGAGTTGGCATGGACCTGGAGGTAGATAGACATCACAGGGTGGCAAATCCTGGCTCTGTGCAGAACAAGCTTGCTGACTTGGAAAGGCAGCTGCATGGAGAAGAGCAGTATCTCCCACCCCACAAGTATTGCAGTGGGGGCTGGAGGGTCATCTGACTGCAGGGCTATAGAAGGAACCTTCCAGAAACTGTGTCCCCTCCAGGACTCTTGCTACCTAAGAGTTGCAGTGTCTGTTCACATCAACACATTGCTAAAGCCCCCTGCATACCAGGGCTCTGTGCTGAGTTTGGACAAGAGCTGAGCACATGCATTGAGAGCACAAGGCTAGGAGGGTGACCTGGAGTTCTGGGTAAGGCCAGTCTTTGTCTTCTAGAAGATTCCACTGAAATGTCCATGCCTTCATGAAAAGGTTTCCCTTTGACATGAGCATAATTTGTGGTTTAAGGAAAACATGCCAGGTTCTTGTCCTCAGTAGTATAGTTTGGAGAAAATTACAGTGTTGTGCTCAGAGCCCAGGCAGTAGAACCCCTAGACTCGGCTCCATTTCTAACTGTGCTCTTCACCAATGGGCTAGTGCCCAAACCATAAAGTTACTTTGTGTGTGCAAGGGCTTCAACTCAGGGCCTGGGCACTCTATATTCACCCATAGCTTTTTTGCTCAAAGCTAGTGCTCTGCCACTCCAGCCACATGTCCATTTCTTGCCTTCTTTGTGCTTCATTGGAGATAAAGGTCTCATAGACTTTCCTGCTCAGGCTGGCTTGGAATCCCAATCCTCCAATCTTAGCCTTCCGAGTAAATAGGATTTCAGGCATATCATTTCTGTCCAAACCAGGAAGTTTAAAGGAAAGATTTGCATCAAGTTGGGTGACTGGTAACAGAGGTATTCAGTGGGTGGTAGCCAGCATTGTTCTCCTTGACTGATCCTCATAGATTTCTTCAAAGACTGAAATCACAGGAAAGCCATCTTCTCAACTCCCGCTATTTTCCTTCTTATGTCAGAAATGAACAAGGCATAGTGAGCACGTATCTGGGTGGTACTGTCCTAGCATCTGTCCAGAGGAGCACAAGCAAATGGGGCAAGCAGCCCGAGAAAGTGGACTAGGAGGACCAGGAAGAAAAGGCTCTCCAGGGATAAGGTTTTGTAGATAAGCTCAAGGGAGAGAAAGCAGAAGAGGAGCATGAAGAGCTGCTTTCCAGTGCTGAGCCCACTTTTCTGGGGTGGCCTGAGTGCCTCTGGAAGGTTCCCCCCTTAGTCTTCCTCAACTGAGAATGATCCAGGGGTGAAAAGAAGGACATGGTGAAAGGAGAGTTTCAGTCCCTCAAATCTGAAACACATATATCCTGTGGGAGGGGGTACACATACACAGGGGTACATGTGCACAGACTCCAGGAAGTTCTAAATTCCCTCCAGAAGTCCTTGCTGTCACTCACAGTGGCCTTGGACTGGCACCCCTGGGCTTCACTGGCTCCTTCTGAAGCCTCATCCTCGGAAGCCAGGAAGCTCGGTGAAGGCCTTTCCATCCAGTCTCTCCCCCCTCAGAGCCCTGCCTGTCTGTGTCCCTCTTCCTTGGGTATTAGCATTTCTGAGACATGTCCTTTGTTGAACCTGTCCCCCAAGTAGGGCATAGGTCATGGGAAAGACAATATTGAAGGAACATAGGGAAATTAAGATAATCTCAACCAAAGCAAGCCACTGGCGACCTGACTCCCACCTATAACCCTAGCGACTCAGGAGGCAGAGATCGCAGGATTGTGATTGGAAGCCAAGCCCAAACAGAAATGTCCATGGGACTCTTCTTTCCAATTAACCAGCAAATAGTCAGAAGTAGAACTGGAACTATGGCACAAGTGGTAGAGCACCAGCCTTGAACAGAAAATGCTAACGGCCAGTACCCAGGCCTTAAATTCAAGCCCTAGTACTGATGTATGTGCACACGCACAGAACCCCTGACCTGAAAACCTGAAATGCCTAAGTGCCTCTCTAGTGGATTAAGCGTTTTCCAGTGTTTAATTTAGATATTTAAAGAATGGCAACAATCCTTCTTTCAGGTATGGCAAGCCGGCTGCTGGGTGCTTCGTTTGAGCCCTACCTACTGCCTGAACTGACCAGATATGACTGTGAGGTGAATGTCCCCATGCCTGGCAGCTCCGCACTCCTGCAAGGAGGGGACCTGCTCAGAGCTCTGGACCAGGCCACCTGAGCCAGGGCCTTTGCTGAACACGCCCTACCGATACCATCCTGCCAGCTTCACTCTACATCTATTTTTGCAACTAGGTATTTCTAACACCAGCACACTTTTTACAAGATGTACTTACCTGGCTTATTTGCCCAGGTCACCAAACAGTGGCCTTTTTTTTCTGAGATGCTCACTTTATTACCCTTATTTTTTAAATACACCATGGTTTTACTGCTCCATTTTGCTGTCAATGAAAGTGTTCTTCAATTTGACAATATTTTTCCCTTCCCACCTTTGATTACTCCTAATTTATATTACCCAGAGATCTCTCTTACACACCTAGCCTCCATATTAACAAGCATGGTGATGGATGTTGGCTCTCCTGTAGAGAAAGCTTTGGCTTCATTTTACTGAAGTTTTTGGAATTGTTGTTGCCAAAGAGAAAAAAAAAGGATGTTCTGTCCCAGCTTGATTGGTGACTTCTCCCTTTCAAAGCCTTTCTCTTTTTTAAAAGAAAAAAAAAGCCCTAATCTGCATATTGTTAACTTCAGTGTCTTTGTTTAGGCCAACTCTTTGCTCTAATCTTGATAGAACTTTGGGGGAAGAAAGCATTGTGAAGAGTGACGTCTAGGGTATGCAGTTACCTGTGAAAAGTTGCATGGTATGGCTTTCTCAGAACTATTTGATGGTTTCCCCTACCCAACCCTATGGCTGGTGGATTTATTATTATTATTATTATTCAAAAGCATAACTGACTTTTTTAAATGGAAAATTTATATCTGGGTTAAGTGTTTATCATATATATGGGTACTTTGTAATATTCTAAAAACTTAGAAACAAAAATGGAATCCTGCTCACACAATCACTTTAAATAATCGTTTCTTTTTTTTAAGCTGTTAATTTTATTTTTTTCTTGGTGTTGCTGATACTGCAGATTTGTACAATACTCCCACAGGCCTGTACTAACTCGATGAAAGATCTATCTCTTTCTCTTTCTGTTGGTTTTCTGCTTTTGTGATATGCCATAGGTGTGACAAACAATCCAAGAAGTGGAATCATTAAGTGGGAGCATTGTAAGCTATCTTTTCCTCGCGTTCTCTGTGTATTATGTGTGTATGTATTATTATTATTATTACTGCCAAGAGGGTGTGATGGCACGTTGGGGGCAGGGTGGGACAAATGCTAAGGGAGAGGAAGTGCTTTAGCTTTTTTTCAGATTGTCTTGCTAGCCCTTCAAGTGCACTGAGCTATGTGACTCTCATGGTCTCGCATGCGGCACATTCGGATATTTCCAGAACTACCATAAAATGGTTTTGATGGGAATTCGAGGAAGCAAGTGAGGCTTCAGAAACGATGCAACGGACCCGTCCTTGTCCTCCTAGCTCACAGTCTTGGAGCTAGACTGAGAGAAGGTGCAAATCCCAGGGCAGAAGGTCCAACCAGCCCCAGCCCTGGGTGCCCCCTTAGGGTGCAGGCAGAGGACCCTCAGAGAGAGGATGCTTAAGACAGAGGTGCAGCACCCCCTGCTGGCCAGCAACAGGCAGCCCTCCAAAGAGGATTGGGCTCCTAGCCTCAGGACCTGGCTGTGGTCTCTGTGACATGGAGTGACATGCATAGGTAGGAAGCACTTTGTAATTCACTGGGGAAGAGGGACAACACCTCTTTTGGTTTTTAAATACCAATCAACGTGAAGATTTTCTGTCATGAGTATAGTAAGAAGTTTCTCAACACACACACACACACACACACACACACACACACACACACACACACACACATACACACACACACAGTACATCAGCCCTGGAATTTGGTAATTTGGGTCTTATTGCCCAAACCAAAAACAAGCCTTAAAAGCAGTCTACATTATAGGAATAAAATTATGCCTGAGTCACACTTGGGCAGCACAGTGTGGCAGAACTTGAGGGGTTACTGACATGTAAATGCTGGTATTTGATTTCCTGTGTTTGTTGCCTCAGCATTAAGGGCATTTTAGCCTTGCAGTTTTACTTTTTTTTAAAAAAACACACTCTAAAAATTTTCCAAGCTTCATATTAACCTTACCTGTCAATGTAACAATTTCATGAACATTATTATATTGTTGAACTCCTACTGACATTATAACTGTATGGAAGCTTAACTTTATAAGGAAATGTATTTTGACACTGATATCTCATTAAAGTATTCTGATCTTATCATTGCTGGTGGCTCTTGTTTCCTGTGGATTTATTGCACCCAATGGAAAGTGAAGTACTTACAAAATAGCTTGCAGAAAATGAACATGGGCACTGACCTTAACCAAACAACTGACTGGTGAAGGAAAGAAAGAGTATTAACACTTGGCAAATGCCTAAACTTGTAAAGCTATATACTACTGTATCTTCCCTATTTCTTTAGGTATCTTTCTACCTGCCCCTTTTTTGTATGCTGGGGGGGAATCCAAGGAAGAAAGCCATGGCATCTACCTTATTAAACTACCTAGAGAAATTTGAGAGCCATGCTGATCTCTAGAGTTTTACAAGAAAAGAGAAAAGGTAGACTGGGCTCTGGTGATCAGAAAGGACTTCAGTTTGGAGGTGTCCTGATTTGAGCTGTGCCTTCCTTGGACAGACTGTGGATGAGGAGAACAAAATTAATCTCAGCCAGAGACAAAGCCCAGCACTGATCATAGGCCTGATGCCTGATAGGCTCCAGATTTCAAATGCAACTATCTAAGTCCCACTCTCTTAGGAGGGTCTCCCAACTGTGATCTGGTAGGGGGTAGGGAAGAGAGGGAAGAGGACTAGTACCTCTGCACACACTGGAGTCTCCTTGGGCCATATCCTATGGTCTTAGGGTACCTTGTTAGCTGTGGACACCCGGGGTTATAGATGAAAGCAAGACTCAGAGTGACTTGAACAAGTCTCTGCTTGCTTATAGAAGAAATGGAAATGGACTCTGGTCTTGGCTAGTGTTTCTCTTCTATAACACCTTATATCTGGTTATATTTATGATATGACTATTTCCATTTTCAAACAGAAAATTCTTATCTTTATTAACCATTAGACCTCCTTTTAGTTCTTTTGTTTGTTTGTTTTTGTGGTCTTGGACTTGAACTCAGGGCCTGGGCACTGTCCTTGAACTCCTTTTGCTCAAGGCTAGCACTCTACTACTTGAGCCACAGAGCCACTTCTGGCTTTTTCTGTATATGTGGTACCCAGGAATCGAACCCAGAGCATCAGGCATGCTAGGCAAGCACTCTACCACTAGGCCAAACTCCTGGCCTCCTTTTAGTTTTTTGTTTGTTTTTTTGCCAGTCCTGGGCCTTGGACTCAGGGCCTGAGCACTGTCCCTGGCTTCTTTTTGCTCAAGACTAGCACTCTGCCACTTGAGCCGCAGCACCACTTCTGGCCATTTTCTGTATATGTGGTGCTGGGGAATCGAACCGAGGGCTTCATGTATACGAGGCAAGCGCTCTTGCCACTAAGCCATATCCCCAGCCCTCCTTTTAGTTTTTATGTCTACTGATTTATATTTTTTCCCAAAATGGTGCCTGAACTTTCAGTTTGGGTTTTTGTGTTTGTGTGTGCCAGTCCTGGGGCTTGAACTCAGGGCCTGGATACTGTTCCTAAGCTTTTTTGCTCAAGGCTAAATGCTCTACCACTTCAGCCACTGCTCCACTTCTGGATTCTTCCTGTTTAATTGCGGTAAGAGGCTCATGGACTTCCCTGCCCAGTCTGGCTTCCAACTGCAATCCTCAGATCTTAGCCTCATAAGTAATGAGGATTGTAGGCATTAGCCACTAGCTCTGCCTCAGGTTGGATTTTATGGGCTCTGCCACAATTTCTCCCTACCTTTGCCTGCCATCTTAGATTCCCTGAAAATATCACCTGTTCTTTTTGGAAGCCCTTCTGTGTGTCAGGTCTGTCACCCTCTCCTCCCCCTTTGAAGAGCAGAATGGCCTCAGATGGAACATTGGCAAGTTGAGAACTCAAGCCTGTAAGGAAGCTATCCTAGCCCCTCAAACTTTGATCAGCCTGAGGGAGTCTATAACAATGTTCAGGGGCAGATTTTCTGGCCTCAACAGTACCCGAGGCTGTAATTATCATCCCCAATGCCTGGGGGAGGAAGTTCCTGGTCCTCTCACTTCCAAGCTCAGCTAACTAGCAATGAGAGGAGCACAAAGCAGCCATTGTTGCTGGTAGACTAAAGGAGCTTGTCCTCCCTTCCCCCAAGTTCTCAGGCATGAGACACACCACACCAACCACCACTGCTTCATGTTTTGCTTCAATCCACTGAAGACTGGCTTAAATGCTTCCTATTTCATACTTGTTATTTTTATATTAGTTATTCCTATGTTAGGAATAGGTGTGTGCCTGCCCAGCAGTATATCAAAAAGCAGGGGTCCTGCACAGAATTTGCAGTTGTGCCTTTTCGGCTCTCTATGGGCAGACAAATGCCATTGGGGAGGGATAGCTCAGCATTGCCCTAGCTGGGAGCCTTGGGATCAGAAATGGCTCTGGGAGGAAGACTCACACCCAAGATTGGAGCACCAGGAGACCCCCACCCAATGAGGAAGGACTGGCCCTGTCCCCTCTGATCCATTCCAGGCACCATCGTCCACATCCACACACGGTATGGCTGCTGGTGAACTGTCATGCAACTGGTGATGGGGGCAAATGGTGTTTTTTCTAGAGATGCCATACAGAATTGGTTCCCATCCAATCCACAGCCTCCCTCTTTTGTACCCTTGCAAGTGCTCTGCTTTTGTGGTTTTCACCAGAAGGTTATAAAAGGATGTTTTAATTAACCTTTGGTTTGTTTTCCCGTAGGAAGAGATGTCAAACGTCAGTATGTCTTACTGACCCTGGTGTGTAGATTAACCTAAACCAACTCAGAATTTCAAAAGACACCTAGAAAGACTTGCAGCCCAACCCCATCACATAATTTTTCAACTTCCTTAGTTTAGAGATGAGGTCCAGGAAAAGCAAGCGACTTATCTAAAGAAACACAGTGATTGAGCAGCAGGCCGGGGACAGAGCCCAGGTCAACTCGTAGTGATCAGGGGAACTTGCATCCTGTGATAGAAACCTTTGCCTGTGGGGTCAGTCCCAGCTGATACCCAGGCCTCCCACACATGGCTCTTTCCCCAGCACTGCTTCTCAGCTCTCCAGGCTCTTCTCCTGCCTTCCCACAGGGCACTTTCAGTTCTTCTAAAGTGACCACAAGTGAGGTGTCACTCCTGTTTCTTCAAAATATTTCTTTGAACTCAGTGACCTCTGTAGGCACTATTTGGCCTCGCTGTGGCCTCAGTAAAGTCTAGATGAAGTCTTTCTGTGAGTCTGAACTTGCCTAAGCCTCCCAGGATCTAGGAGAAAGGGTTTGGAACTGCTACCTCAACCTACCTAATTTAAAATGAGACACATACAGTGAAGTCTAATCCTTTTCTCCAAAAGCTAATACAGGAAACAAAACAGAAGCCATCTGGGATAACTCAGCCTGCTGCGTGAGCCTGATGTTGATGATAGAGGCCCATGATCTGTATTTTCCCAGCAGTCCCTCTGTTAGATTTTGTACCTCAAAAACCTAACAAGTCCCCAGGTTTGCACTTGTACTTGGATTCTCCACCACCACACCCCCCCCCCGATTTTGGGTTCACCAAGTGAGATAACTGCAGCAAAATGAGCACCAAGTGTAATATGATGGATGGATGCCAACTCTAGGAAGTAGAGAGGAAGCCAGGGGACATCAGCCATGAGAAACTGCTTGCTAGAGCTGAGGCAGAAGAGAATTAAAAGCCAAGGGAAGGAAAGCAGTCACAAAGAGTGGATGAAAGAGAGGAAAGCATGAAGTCAGAATATTGCAGCACACACAGCAGACCTGGGGGTAAGGGGCAGGACAGAGCTAGGGCAGAGGTAGAGGCCAGGAGGATGATCTGGTCACTCAAAGCACAGGCCTTGCATCAGACAGAACTGTACTCATACCTCAGGGCTCTGCTTCTAACTGCAAACCTGGGCCTGATTATCTGTATGCAGAGCAGGAAAATAGTCCTCTGTCTTAAGACTAAGGCTAGAGATCCTCCCTTGGGAATGGATGATAGATAAATTAGACTTAATGAGATGGGATGAAATTGGCCCATTGGACAAGAGACTAGACAAAGGAGAGTAGAGCCTGAGGCCACCTAAGTACCAGCAGAAGTTAAGACAGGAGAGGAGCCAGCAACAAGACTCAGCAGGAGCTGCCAATGATCAGGAGGCAGCCAAGTATGCCAAAGTATTGGTATTCCAAAGCCAAGGACACACACTGGACTGAAGAAGAGAAAATGGACTCAGATTGGGTAACAGGAACATCATCATTGACCTTAACAGCAGCAGTTTGGGTCAGGAATTAAAGACAGTAGCTTGGAGTGGATTAAGGAAGGAATTAGCTGGCTGGAGTGGGGAGACAGCAGCAATAGCAAGACACACTCTTTCAAGAAGTTGCCCTGTGAAAGGAAGCAGGGGAGAGAAATGAATCTGGAAAAAGACAGGGAAATGTGGGGTTTGTGTATTTAATGTTTAATAAACTTTTATTTTAGGATAGCTTTATCTTTATGCAAGAGGCTGAGCATGGTGGTACATGGCTCTAATCCCCACTAAGGAGACAGAGGTAGGAAGATCATAGTTCAAAGGCAGTCAAGGAAAGTTAACATGAGACTCTAGCTGAAAACCTAGTAAACATAAAAGGATTAGGGGCTTCATTCAGTGACACAACACTTTCCTCATGAGCTCAAGGCCCTGAGTACAATTTCCAGTACTGCAAAAATAAAAAGGAACGGGGCTGGGGATATAGCCTAGTGGCAAGAGTGCCTGCCTCGGATACACAAGGCCCTAGGTTCGATTCCCCAGCACCACATATACAGAAAAACGGCCAGAAGCGGCGCTGTGGCTCAAGTGGCAGAGTGCTAGCCTTGAGCGGGAAGAAGCCAGGGACAGTGCTCAGGCCCTGAGTCCAAGGCCCAGGACTGGCCAAAATAAATAAATAAATAAATAAAAATAAATAAATAAAAAAAAAGGAAGGAAGAAGGGGAAAAAAAGAAGGGAAGAGAAATGAAAAAAGTTACAAAAGTATAGCACTGTTTTCTGCTCTCAGTTTACCCTATTAGCATTGGTATAAAAATACAGCATTATATATATATGTGTGTATATATGTATATATACATATTTGTGTGTAATTGTGTGTGTGCACATGCATGTGTGTGCATGCGCTGTTCCTGGGCTTGAACTCAGGGCCTGGGCACTATCCCTGAGCTTTTTTGCTCAAAACAAGTGCACGACCACTTGAGCCACAGCTCCATTTCTGGATTTTGAGGTAAGAATCTCATGAACTTTGCTGCCCAGGCTAGCTTGGAAGCATAATCCTCAGATTCAGCCTCTAATGCCCAACCATATTATAAATATAAATATTTTATATATTACTATAAAATGATGGGCTATGAAAACCAGGTTGTGCAACAGACAGGAGGAAAAAAAGGGGGAAGGCTGATGGTCAATGAAAAAAAAGCTCCTAAAATGGTAGGCCTCAGTAAGTCAAACAATGGTCAGATGCTCTACCAAAGGAACGGCCCAGATGAGGAAGAGCTATGAGAGAAAAGGAAACTTAACATGGGGATTCCACATACTCTAACCCTTGGACCAAAACAATACTCCTGGGTATTTTCCCTAAAGAAATCTGCACACAGGAAGTAACAAACAGTACAAGAAATGTATCCAATGCCTAACGTATGAAAACTGTAACCTCTCTGTACATCAGTTTGACGATAAAAATTTTTTTTAAAGAAATCTGCACACAAATGTCTGTAGCAACAGTTTTTATAATCACCAAGAACCAAAGACAGCCCAAATATTCTTCAATAGGAGTACCCATCAAAACAAGCATACAACAACCACACAGTGGACAACACAGCAATGAAAGTTAATACACATGAGCCAGGTACTAGGCATAAATGTCTGTGACACTCCATGGATAAAAGAATCAGCAAAACATCAAACTGGAGGTGTGCTTCAAGTGGTAAAGAGCCAGCCAAGCAAACAAGCTAAGCAAGCTCAATGTCTTGAGTTAAAAAAAAACCACAACGCATTGTTAACACACTTGATTCAAGCAACAACAGTATCAGATTGGTTGAAAGAAGCCCAGCAAGTAGGTTTTATTTCATTCCATTTATGTGATACACCGAAAAAGACACCAATATAGGAACAAAGCCATACACCAGTGGTGGCTCATGCCTATAATCCTAGCTACTAAAAAGAAGAGGAGACCTAAAGATGGAGGTGTGAAAAGTCCCAGGCAGAAAAGTCTGTGAGATTCTTGTCTCCAATTAGCCAGCAAAAAGCCAGAAGTAGAGCTATAGTTCAGGTGGTAGGACACTCGATGTGAGTGATATAAAGCTCAGGGGCAAGGCCCAGGGCCTGAATTCAAGCCTCACTACAAGCACAAAAAAAATGTAAAAAGCATTGCTTGCCAGAGGGCAAGGCTGGGAAGAAGTTTGAACAAGAATGGGCAGCAAAGAACAGTTCTTGGCAGTACTGAGATTATTCCATACCCTGTGGTCATGACAGAGGTGGTGAGAAATTATCATCTGTTTTAAAACAAAAATCCTAGCTCATAAAGAGTTTTACTGTATGTTAACATGAATTTTGAGGTTTCAGAGGTGGCTGAAATGTATCAGAGAAGGTGAGGGAAAATTGGGGGCTGGGATGGTGCCTAGGGGTTAAAATTAGTGAGAAGTGAGAAGAGAGGTGGAGGAAAGAAAGGAGCAAGGCCCGAAACCACTGGAAGGCAGTGAGGGTGAATGGAAGGCAGGCTTGGTAGCTCTGAACAGGAAACTGTTTGGTGATACAGACTCTAGAGGGAACAGAAAGAGAAGGAAATTTGAAGTGACCACAGAATGCTAGTAGTACCCCCCAGCTGCCACTCACCCCACCTCCAGGCCCTGCCAATAGGAGAGATGAACCAGGGGGCTTTGGACCAGGGCTAGCAGGGCTAAGTTACAGAAGTAGTGAAAGCAAATTGAAGTGGGGGGAGGGGGTGCTCTAGGTATCAGGCTAGAGGTCAGCAGGCTGATGTCAGAGCAAGTGCCAGGGACTGCAATGCAAGGACATGGGGAAATGGGAGAGGGAGGGGATGGCAGGTGTTCAGGATGCTGGAGACAAGGTCTAGGTAATGACAGGTGAACTGGAAGACTTGGTCTATGCTGATATTGGAGGAAAAGAAAGCCAGGAGATAGGAGTGTTATCTTCATGATGGTCTCTCCAGGACTCAGGTCCCAAGAGCTGGAAGCAACCCTCTCTTGCAGCCTGAGGGGTAGGCATGATGGCTTCAGATGCTTCTTGTGTATCTCAGAGCTTTCCAGCCCCTGCTTGTTCTCTGCAGCGTATTAAGACCACCACATTTGAATTCCAAATGGCAAGTGAGCTTTGTTAAGGGCTAGCAATAGTAAAGCAGCCCAGCCATCTTTGCCCTTCCAGGAAGGGCCAATTTGGACCACAATGATAGGTTAGTTCAAACAGATACTATGTAGCAGGTTGTAACTCCATTGGCCACTAGTGTGTGGCCAAGCATGACTATGTGGTGTTTTTCCTTTTTAAATCCCTGCTTGAGCTGCCTCTTGGTCTCAGTTTCAGCTCCCAAGTCTGTGCTGTGTCCCTGGCCAGTCAGCTCACTTTTTACTTCCCCAATAAATCCATCTTTGTTTGAGACTGTCTCTACGTGGTGGACTCTGGAGGGACATGGGTTTGACTCCCACTTGGGGTACCTCCCCCTGGACCCCGTAATAGGCTTGTGTTTGTTCCTTGCTTTCTAACGGCAGATGAGAGAGTCACCAGGGGTGGTTAACCTGCCTTTCTGTCTTGATCATGGCCTTCAAGTCTGTGTGAGCCCAGTATTTGTAGGAGCTATGGAGGAAGACAGCCACAGTTGAAAGGTCTATTGGGCTTGAAACAAAGGGCACTTCCCCAACCCTCATTAGCCTGGTTGAGACAAGGGCAGCTGAGCGTGAACATTGACATTGATTGGAGGCCTCACTAAAGAGCAAGCAGGACTCCAACTAAGATGCAAATCTGATGAGAACGATGACTCCGATGGGGGTGAGGTGGCCTACATGGGTTTGGGCATGCAGAGCCTGTTCCTCTTGCTTAAAGTAGGGAGCAGCAAGCACTGGCTGGAATGCCGTCTGCTAGGAAGCTTTGTCATTCCCACTACCCTATGGGCAAGGACCAACACAGAGCCTTGCTGGCCTAGGCAAAGGTCCTGGGATTCGTGGTGGGCTGATCCTTTTGATGAAAATTGCAAAGCTTGTGGGAAACTGACTTCCACATCACCCTGGTCCAGCAACCCCACTCAGTACCTATCCCCGCCTCTCCCATCCTTGGGAGAACTTCGGACAGAGACTGACAGGCCTGGCCTCGGCTCCGGGCTGGGGAGGTCTTCTGATTTTCCCATGCATCGCAGGTAGACCAGTTCCCTCCCATAGATCTGCTCTTTGGGCACGCACAGGTGTGTCCTGCAGAGTGTTGGCCATGCCATGGAGGTGGTAGAGCACTAGTAGCAGAACTCACCATCATAAAGCAGCCACTGCTGTAGCTAATTTTATTAGTTATTGTGCCAAACCTTACCAGTGCCATCTATTCCTCACAATAGTCACAACGAACAGCACACGGGTTCTTCATTACCCCCATTTGGAGAGGAAGAACCTAGATAGAAGCACAGTCTGTAGACCAAGGAAGAACTTTCTAGAAAGGCATGGAGTTTATCTGGTAAATATAAATATATCTAAGAGATGTACAAGAATGCTAACTATAGAGCATTAAAAATATTGAGAAAAATAAAATAACAGGATAAGAAGCTTTCCCACATGCATGGTCTGAAAAGGTCAGCCTGTCTAATATGCCAGCCTCAAATTTAGCTATATTATGAGCTACAACACCAATTGAAAACACTAGGACTTTAGTGGGTATGTGCATGTGTGCTCATAGTCTGAAAAACTTGTCTAAAATGTATGTGAAGCGAGCGACATGGGTCAGGCTGCACTATACTCATAAATGGGCATGCTGAATTGACATCCTTTTGTACAACTTAAAGATAATTTTCAGAAACACAAATCCACAAATTAATTCACTATATGGAATGCTAAGAACCAAAAATATCCAATACATTTTTTTTCCTTTTTATTTTCAGTGCTGGTAACAAAACCCAAAGCCTTCCACATGCTAGGCAAGTGATCCACTACTTGGTTTTCTGACACAGTGTCTCTCAACCTAGTCTAAAGTGTCCTTAAACTTGTAATTGTCTGCCATCAACCTCTTGATGGCTGGGATTATAGATGAGAACCACCATGCCCAGTCAAGACCATATTGAAAAACAAAGTGGAATCTAAAATTATTCTAAAATCACAATAACTTTGGCAATGTGACATTATGTAGGGAGAAACAAGCTGGTAGAATAGAATAAAAAGACAATCCAGAAGTTGACCCACTTACCTGTGGACCCTCTACTAGACCAAGGTAAGACTGATAAGCAATTAAGAAAGGGTCTGTACTGAGACAATCAATAGGAGTTGACAGAAGAAACCACTTTTGACTCACACTTCACAAAAATTATAAAATCTCATGTGAAATGGAAACCTAAGTGCAACATATAAGCTTCTAGAAGGTAATAGAGGGGAATGTCTTCATGACCTCTTGGTAGGTGACATTTTTTGACTATGAAAAGACTGTCCATGATGAAAAATAATGCAAGACAGACTGCAACCCTCAACTAATGAAAATAAAAATGCAAATTTAAAACTTCTGTATTTTGAAATTTCATCTTACTATGTGTATATACACACACACATACACTACAGTGTTTGGTCTAAATCAAATACATTGAATCTGCAAGTAAGGTGGCCTTACTGTCTTATCTTTAGAAAGCACGTCTACTTCTAGCATATTTACTGTGATTCTTTTTTTTTTTTTTTTTTTTTTTTTTGGCCAGTCCTGGGCCTTGGACTCAGGGCCTGAGCACTGTCCCTGGCTTCTTCCCGCTCAAGGCTAGCACTCTGCCACTTGAGCCACAGCGCCGCTTCTGGCCGTTTTCTGTATATGTGGTGCTGGGGAATCGAACCTAGGGCCTCGTGTATCCGAGGCAGGCACTCTTGCCACTAGGCTATATCCCCAGCCCCTACTGTGATTCTTTACATAAGCACAAAGGCACTTGTAGAAGCCGTCTCATTTGGACGCTTAAGTATCAAGAGGCTTGTTTGAACAAACCATGGTGCATTTCACACAACGGGATTCCACTCATATGTTGACCAAATCTGGCCCAAGGCTACAGTCCCCATTCATACACTAGAAATCTCCTGCAAGTCGCAGACAGTGGCAGCCACCTTGGTGGTAGCAGTGACAGCACTTGAGATGCAGGGCAGCAGCAGAGCTTCAGAGGCCACATGGTCCACCCCTCCCTACACTGATGAGGAGGCTGTCATGCCATTCTGTCTCATGGTAGACACATCACTGGGAGGTACACACAGCCGAACCATGGCCCCCCCTTCCCACCTGAGCTTCATCTGAAGCCCCAGAAAATGTGCATGGAAAAAGCTGGCTGGTGGGGTGCAGAGGACAAACAGCAGAGAAGAAAAGCTTCTGGGGTCCCTGGTGACCCGCTGCATAAGCAGAGAGAGGGTGAGAGTCACAGAAGGGAACTCTGTTGGCCTCTGCCTCCATGCAGCCGAGATACAGAACAGCTTCACATCCAGCCATTTCTCATAGTTTCCACATCCACTCATTCATTCACTCTTCAATCAGTTGATCATTCATCATTTTTTTGTATGTTTGTTGAGAGTACTAGGCTCTGAGCTAGGCGTGAAGGACATAACCACAAATACCGTGTGTTTATAAAACTCACGAGTTACTGTGTACTCAGACCTGAGGCACAGAAAACCTGGGATTGTCCACTGATATGACTACTGAGGACGCTATTTTGTTGTAATGTAGTGAAACATGAAAATAGCATAAAGTATATTTTAACCTTTGTTAAAAGTTTTATTTGAAATGCGTCTTTTTTTTCAGTTTTCTTTTCTTTTGGTCTTTTTTTCCTTTATTGTCAAAGTGAAGTACAGAGGAATTACATTTCATATGTAAGGCAGTGAGTACATTTCCTGTTCAACTTGTTACCTCCTCCCTCATTTTTCTCCTGCCAATACATCTTTCTAATGTTCTCCCCAAATATACTGTGGAATCATTGAAGTTGAGCAAACTGCATGGACTTCAGGTATACAAGTTAATCGCTGACCTACATCCACTCCTGCAAAACCATGACCATAGTGAGACCATGTCTCTACCATCTGTCATGCTCTTTTGTAATCTCT
This sequence comes from Perognathus longimembris pacificus, assembly GCF_023159225.1. NCBI lineage: Eukaryota > Metazoa > Chordata > Mammalia > Rodentia > Heteromyidae > Perognathus > Perognathus longimembris. The sequence continues at coordinate 46,423,055 of NC_063168.1, read as the reverse complement.
CCCTCCTTCCCCTCCCATCTCCAGCCCTTTGGAAAACTGTCATTCCTCTACTATCTCCTCTTGTAGTCCTTGTAGGGCAGAAGTGAAGAGAATGAAGTATCAGGGAATGAGGGTAAGTATGAAGAAGATACAGGCCAATGGCATCCTAAGCATTGAAAGTCAACTAGCTTAAGCAACAGGTGGGTACTTAGCTCTCACTGCACACTAATGGAAGCTACTTATGTCTGCTTTTCTGAGAAAGCATTCTGAGCCCCCAGCCATGAAGAGGCAGGTAGAAAATCATACAGGTGGCAAGAGGCAGGCTTGACAAAATAACTTGGTAACTTTGAAAAAAAATCAGTGGCTTTGTATTTGGACAAGGTTGTCGTGACGTATCCATATCAAAATGGCTAGACCTGAGCTTCCCCCTGCCAATACTCCCCTATCTCTACTTTGGACTCAGGAACTTGCACTTACTAGGCTGCTGCTGTGCCACATAGTCATGCCTCTAGGCCTCTGTTTCATTCGTTGTTATTAGAATCAGGTCTCACTTCCCATGCAGGAACTGGCCTGAGCCATGATGCTGACTTTCAAGCTTCCTGTGTCCCTACAATAGCAGAAATGCAACACCACATCCAATTGCTCTCCCTGGAGACTAAGTATTGAAGACTTTTCTGCCCAGGCTTTCCTGCATTGTGATCCTTCCAATCAGTGTAACTTGGGGATGACAAGCGTGCATCCATGAGTCCAGCTAGGAGTTAAGAAAGCCATGGTTGGGCTGGTTTTAAGAACATGATCTTCCCATTCTCAGCCTTCCAAGTAGCTAGACCTACAGGCATGAGCCACTGGCGTACTCTCATCTTAACTCCACCATACCATGCTCTTCTCAGGGACAGCTCAGGCTTCTCTCTCTTCTTGGTTTCTGCCTGCCTCAATACTCATCATATGCCATTACTATGCTCCTTGCCTTCTCTTTTGCTTTGCCAGTGCTTAGGTATGTCTTACCCTAAGTTCCTATAAACGCTCTACCCTGGCTTGAAGCCCCTGTACTCCTTTCCTCCTGAGTAGGCCACCCAGATCCTGTCATAGGTTTTCAGCCGTTCGTTTCATCATTTCTGACTGGTGTTCAGGCAATCTCAGGGGTCAGACAATATGCTCTGCTCTCCTGCTCTGGTGGCCTCCAGAAGAGTCCAGAAGAGAACCAACTGATGTAAGCAATGGAGCTCCTACCTCCTTCAGTACAGGAAGCCTCGGCTCTAAGGGAGCACGGACCTCCCATTTAACTGTAGTCAATTCCTTCATCACTGACCTTTGAAACGATCCATATCAATGATGGCAGACTATGAGTAATAGTTGGTTTTTTTCCCCCCTCATATTGTTATTTTTTGTCATCTTTAGTTGTACAAAGGGCTTTCAACTCAACATGAGTATAATGTATCCTTCCACCCTTCCCCTTTCCATTTATCTTAACCCTGCCCATCCCCGGAAAATAGAACCACTTTGCTCTATTTTCCCATATGTGCATTGACTGTTGTGGCTATTTTTTAAGCACAAAAGTCCTACAAGGAAGGGAAAATTCTGACAATTTTATAAATGAGGACATCATGGTTGAGTGATAGAGTAATTATGGAAGGTCAACCTGCCATTGCAACTTACGCTGCCAGAGCAGTCTACATTTTAGATTCTTTCCATCACAAGACCCTGAAACTGCATCAAACTTGCAACATGGTGGAAGATACATTAGCAAGATGGCAAGGAAACTATTACATTATTCATTGATCCTCTTTCTGAGACTGACCAGATTCTTTTGGAAAAAAAATAATAACAGCAGTATCAAAATTCCTAAAAGTGTTTCTACCCCTGACCTTGAGGAATTAGTCTCATAAAATCAATTTCACAATGTTTAAATATATAAAGACATATATGTGTGCTTAGCCAGGAGCTGTTGGCTCATATCTTTAATCCTAGTTATTCAGGAAGCTAAAATGTGAGGATCATGGTTCAAAGCCATCCTGGCAGGAAAGTCCATGGGCCTTTAATCCTAGCTATTCAGGAAGCTAAGATGTGAAGATCATGGTTCAAAGCCAGCCTGTCAGGAAAGGCCATGGGATTCTTATTTCCAATTAACCACCAAAAGCCAGAAGTACAGCTGTACAGCTGTGTCTCAAATGATAGAGCACCGGCCTTGAGCAATAAAGCTCAGGAATGTACCTAGGCCCAAAGTTCAGGCTCCAGAATGGACACAGGGACACACACACACACACACACACACACACACACACACACACTATATATATATATATATATAGTATTAATTGCTACATTATTTGTAACAGCAATATTTTAGATGTATCCTATGTGTCTAACAATAGATTACTGGTTACAAACACTATATAGTCAAATCAAAGGAATAGTATACAGTAATGATTCTCAGCTGCATGACTTATGTCCTAAGAGAGATTTGACAATGCCCCCCTCCCACCCCCAAAAAAGAAAATTTCTATTGTTCAATCTCGGAGAGTAGTGAGTTTTATTGGCATTTCATGGGAGTGTCCAGGGATGCTATTAAATATCTTGAAATGTTTAGTATGATCTCCAAATGTCAGTGATGCTGTTGAGAAATAAACATACATAAATTAAATATTACTAGTGTGAAACTTTAAGATTTGATGTAAAGAGCAAAAGTAGAAGTCTAAGTCTAGACTAGAAGAAAATGAATAATGAAACTTGAGATTAACCTTATTCTTTGAAGGGTTTTGGTTAAGAATGTTGTATTATTTTAATGCTAACTAAAACTTTCTTTTCCTTGTGGTTAAAAATAGGACAAAAATTGTCACACTTCATAGAATTACAGTACCTGAAGCTGAGCATACATTGCATATAAAAAGCATCAAGCAGAGCCAGACACCTAGAAGGAGTCATTGGTAAAATGTTTCATTGTTCCCAGCTCTTGGCTCCTTTCCTGGAAAGATAATGGTAGGTTCTACCCTTCACCACGTAACTTGCATGTTCTCCTGTACGTGGGGTCCGGCCTATGTCAGACTAAACTGCATGACTTGGTTGACACTTCTATTCTTGACAAGTCTTTAGGGAGAGGCTTTCTCTTTCAGCCTGGGTTTCCAAGAAGAGGCCATAGCTGATCCTGAGTGTTCATGAAACAGAAATAAGTTTATGTTTCAGAAGGCTCTGTGGGTCAGAGATTCCTTGTTACCATAGCAAAGCCAATTCGCAGAAGCTCACACCCAGCTCAAGATGAAGCAGGAGGAACAGAGAGAAGACAGTGCAGAATGAGAGAGGAAGGAGATGGTGGAGAAAGGTTAACTTTTTGTTCCTCTTGGTACTTAGAATCATGACAATGTCTTTGAAAATATAAGACCAAGGTTAGTATGCACATGCTTTCTCCTAGAAATGTGAAATCTGTCCGCTGTGCTGCTTTTAAGAGGGGGGATATGGGATGAGGGAGATTAATGAAGGAGTGAGGTTGATCAGGATATATTATATGTAGTGGGGAAAATGTCATAATGAAATGTCTCCCGATGTACAATAACTATATGCTAATTTTTAAAGCATTTAATTGGGGGTGGAGCTAAGGCCAAATAAAATGGTCCATTCACAGCAGAATACCAGGGGTAAACATGCTACAGACCAAAGGCTGCAGGAGCCCCAGGAGTGGAGGGGCAACTCATACTGGTGTGGAGACATAAAGGACTTGTATTTGGTCTTGAAAAACACAGAGTACTTGAATGTTCAAAGGAGTAGAACGGCTGTAGGCTGAAAATCATAGTGGTGGGGGCGGGAGGGGAGCATCACAATGAAACAAGACAGGCCAAAGAACACATTCTCAGCTTGAGTAGTCATCTGGGGGACCTCTACCCTTCATTGTACTGCACTCCTTTCTTCATTGGTGAAATTAACTGATCAGAGACCCGTGAGCACTAGTAAGGACCTAGATGGATCTGAGCTGCCACGCAATGGTGAGGGATGCTCACGGCAGTTTCTGGTCCTCCCAGATGAAAAGCCAACTGGAACTGTGGGGTCTTGGACACGAGTATGTTTGGCTTTGGTGGTTGAGGCCCAACTAGCCACAAATTATGACTAGATTGTTGGTGAAAAGGCCCAGAATTTTCCATCTGCAGAACACCTCTATGCTTTCCTGAGAAAGCTGACCCAATGTGCTGAGTGTCTCATCTGCAGCCAGTGGGGGTGAGAAGGAGGTTTTGCAGGAGAGGCAAGCAGGTGCTGACCTTGGTTTCCAAGGAGACTGCTCTTCCTTTGTTCTCTTTGGCATTTCCCTGCTCACTTGGCTGACCTTCACCAAGGGATGGTAAGCTCTTACAAACTTCCGACTTGCCCTGACTTGCTCCTAAAGGAATTTGTGGCAGTTATAGACATCCAGCCAATACAACTAGAATTTTGTCTCAATGAAAAACTTGTGCTGAAGAAAAAACAGGCAAAAAAAAAAATAATAAGACAGGTTGACAGATCCACAGAGGACCACATGCTGTGGATTCCGCAGTGACAAATTCACAGAAGGTAATGTTTATTACAAGAATCCTGGTTTCAAGCTCCCAGGCAAAGCACTGAAACAAATGAATTCCACCTTCAATTATGGCCCACAATGAATACAATAGCAAGTTTTAATTCCTCAATATTGACTTACATTTGCAAGTCAAAGTTCACCTTATCCAAACAAATCCTTTGAGAGGCCCAGAGTTGAAGCCATCTGATAGCCCTTGACTTAAGGAGAGTATTGAAAATATAGATGAACAGATAAATGGCTTATCCTTTGAACGATTCTTTATGATCATCATTTCTTTCTTTCTTTCTCTCTCTCTCTCTCTTTTTTTTCATTGTCAGTTGTGGGGCTTGAACTCTGGGCCTAGGCACTGTTCCTGAGCTCTTTTGCTTAAGGATAGCACTCTATCACTTTGAGCCATAGTGCCACTTCCCATTTTCTGGAGATTAATTGGAAATAAAAGTCTCATGAACTTTCCTATCCAGGCTGACTTTGAACTGCCATCCTCAGATTGCAGCCTTCTGAGTAGTGAGGATTACAGGCATGAGCCACCAGTGCCTGGCTACACATCATTTCTTAAAAATGAGCTTCTGGTGAAGAGTTATACTATCAATGAAACACCTGAAGTTCATATAACTTATTGCTCCCATTACAGGAAGACTGCATTTGCTTCAGCCATCAGCAAAGTGCAGGGTTAGAACAAATGAAAAAGTCCACTCATGATTAGAATAAGCATGAAATCCACTGAACCTCTACCTAAAAGAGAGTTAACATGAGCAGCAAAATTTCCCAGAATAAGTAGTTGTGCATCTATTCCAACTTGAGGCAAATTTCCAAAGCAATTTTGTCATAGAGTTCAGCTTAGTAGATGAAATATTCAAAGCAATCATTACCAACTGCCCACCAAGATCACAACACTTAATAATATGCCACAGACATTAGAATCTAACCACTAGCTCACAGATTAAAACAAAAAAAATACCATATGGTCTCATTAAAAAAAAACAACAACTAGGCATAGTTATCTCTACAAACCAAAAAATGAAAGTGCTGACATGAGAAAGAAGAGGGAAGCATATACACATGTTTTTAAAAGGGGTTGACTATCACTATGAATTGCTTTCTGTGAAAATAAGTACTTGTCCCCACAAAGTAGTATGATAACATGAAAAGAAAGTTCTAAGGAACTGTCATTTGTTTTTCTGTCCTATCCACCCTCCACAACTCACTCAACCACCCCCATAAATCCCGAGTGTCAGCTTCATTTCTCCTTCCTATACAAGCACCCCACTGACTTTGGTCTTCACAATCACCACTGGCCACTTCAACTGAGCTGACTGTAAACCGATTAATTCTAAAAGGCCACCTCTGATCCCAAGAACCCATTAGAATCCACAACCTTTACTTATCAAGCTAGACTCATCCCATAGCAAGTATACAAAACTGCTCAGTTTTTTCCCCCCATCTAGATCAACAAATTTGGGATAAAATTCAAATTAGCCTTAAGTTCTATAAGAGGGGAGGATTCTTTTACACAATCTTGGTTCTCCTGGAATGTTGCTAGTAAAATATGGCAAGATACAGTGTAGAGGCTTAATAATAATTGCTACCATTTGGTTAACACTTAACTTTGTTTCAGGAGTTAGTTGTACTTGAACCTTCACATAGATTATTTCATGCCTTGCATTTTGTCATTCATTCTAGTAGTTTTAGAAGGATATATGTATCTCCATTTTTAAGATGGCTTGTCTAAGACAATGCAGCTTGCAAGTAGAAGAGTGGACTTTGAGCCCCGCTTTGCCCAGAACTGAAGCCAATTCAACAGGCTTGCTCTCCATAGACAATTCATGAAAATTACAAGATTTTCCAGTAACTGTTGTACGAATGGTGGAAGACATGGAGGTAAGGGCAAACATTGGCTCAATATATCACAGAAACCACTTAACACTACAAATTCTATGATATTATAGACCATGAAGTAATGAACACTTCATCATAGATATAACTTACTTTGTGAGACAACATAGAAGAGCTTGCAACTCTGATTGAACAGTTAAACTGGATAATCTCGATGTCTAAAATAAAAACTAAAGACTGAGAGATGGAGTTTAAATAATGAGGTGAAAGTCGAACTCTGGGTTCCTTTCATTCAAAAAAACAGACACAATAAAAAGACAATTACTGATGTGGAAAAACGGTTGCTGCTTGAATTCAGTATTGAAGCAAAGTAAGATTTCATATAATGGAGATAGAAATGACTGAAATGTTATGCCTTGTAACAAATGAAGGGAACAAAATATTCAGAATATGGTGGAAAACACCAAAGAGGTTTGAGGAAAATAGTGGTTCTTTGAAGAACATTTCAAGAGAGAAGTACAGAAAAATGGATTGAGGCCAGATTATAGAGGATTTTGAATGACTGAGTGATTTGGATTTTAATTAACTATACTTGAGAGCTACTGAGGCCTTTGATATTTTCCTGACTGGTCCTTATATAAAGAGTGATCTGAAATTTTAGAGTCAAGCAGAAAATTAAAAGAGACAAACCTGTATTTTGAGTTGCATACTGTTGGTGAGACAAGCACAATTTTTCATTTCTCTGAGCCTCTTTCTCACTTTTATCATAAGAATGATATGTTGTTAGGATGAAATAACACAATATACATAAACTTGATTCATGACTAAAGCAATGTTCCATTTATCCACTTGGTAAGGCCAGTTGGCGAAACCTACACATGAATGAACCTAAAACTGATGGAGGGTCTCAGAAACAGAGAGAGCAGGGGAAGAAATCATTTTGGGGATGTGAGATGTCTGTTGAATCTTAAGGGATTTCGAATAAAATTCAGATTAGGTGGGAAGAGAGCAAACTGAGATTTTAAAGGTGGTATTCAAAATGAGTTCTTGAAAGAATGGGTAAATGAGCATACAAAATCATTTAAATGAGCAAATAAAATCACTTTTTAAAAGTTAGACTATACAAGAAATTGTTTACAGGAAATGAGTACATAAGAGCTTAAAATTAGGGCTGGGATTGTGTCTTTGTAGTAGTGTGTTTGCCTAGCATGCATGAAGCCCTGGGTTCTATTCCCCAGCACCACATAAACAGAAAAAGCCAGAAGTGGCACTGTGGCTCAAGTGGCAGAGTGCTAGCCTTAAGTAAAAAGAAGTCAGGGACAGTGCTCAGGCCCTGAGTTCAAGCCCTAGAACTGGCAAAAAAAAAAAAAAAAAAAAGAAAGAAAAAAGCATGAGGCCATGATTGCCATTGAAATTTTTGTTTAGGAGCACTTGTGTATGTGTCTTTTTTTTTTTTTTTTGCCAGTCCTGGGCCTTGGACTCAGGGCCTGAGCACTGTCCCTGGCTTCTTCCCGCTCAAGGCTAGCACTCTGCCGCTTGAGCCACAGCGCCGCTTCTGGCCGTTTTCTGTATATGTGGTGCTGGGGAATCGAACCTAGGGCCTCGTGTATCCGAGGCAGGCACTCTCGCCACTAGGCTATATCCCCAGCCCTGTGTATGTGTCTTTGTTTAATTTGTAACAAAGCCTTACAGGCAGGTGCAAACAGTAAATCCTCTTTTGCAACCCAGAACTCATGGTTGAATATAAGATTTTGGTACATGTAAGAAAGAATATGATTCCTACAACAGTTGGCAACGTGGGAGTTTGTTAACTCACACAAGTGGGCTCTGAGAATAAAGTTGATGTAAAAGCTAAAAAAAAATTTTTTTTAAATTGTTTAAATGAGGTTTTGCCCTAAAGTGCCCATGTGAACATTCAGGCTTTTTTTTTTTTTTTGGCTTTTTTTTAAGAGATGGGTAATTATGTTCTCCTAGATGAAGGCCATATTTTACTATAGAAAGCACACTGTGGCTGGTTTGATCCCTGGTACTATGCTATCTCTCTGACCTATCTGTGACCTGCACCTTTGGGTGAACACATTTCCTATAGCCCCAGTGGGGCAAGACAGCTCTTGTAAATGCTGACAACACTTAGATACATAAATGATCTTAACGGCCACTGTTATCTGTTGCTAACCACGACATCACCTAGATTGCCAGTCAATTTCTGCTACAGATCATGGGGCAGAAAATTCTCATGGGAAAATAAAAAAAGATCCCAAGGCATCTTATGACTTTAAGGCCTGTGTTTTCGAAATGAAGCTTTCAGGTAAGACCAAATGGTGAGAGAGACTAAAGATTGAGTGTCCGGAGGTATAGAGTCAGAGAGGCTGAAAGAAGAAAGAGACGGGAGTCAGTAGGAATTAAAGAAAAGCAATTGAAAGCACTGGGCTCTGGCTTGAGATCCTATCATTCAATTTCTCTGTGACTTTGAACACAAATTTGTCTGGGCATTCAGAGGTTGGTGAAAATAACTTCTAAGAATCTTGCAGCTCTGAGCTTCTAGAACTACAATTTAAAAGCAAGATCTTATGTTCAGTGTTGAAAAGAGGCATCAAGTCCTTTTCTTCTCTGGGGCCCTTTTTCACCAGTGACCTCCTTATTAATCAAGAACTCATGAATGGCTACAGCTGGGTTGATTCTGGTCTATTTATTACCACTCTGCCATAAAGAAGAAAAGGTCCTTGTAGGAGGTTTCCTATGCCCAGTAAGGTTTTAAATGTGATTTTTTTTCCCCTCAAATTCTAATCACAGAAAATTCTTTGTGGGTATCACACTTGAAGCTAGATATTAGCACAATGAACTTTGCCCAGAGAAGACTGACCAGAATGGCAAGGATCCGGGAACCTTGTCCAATGAGAAAGGAGAAGAAACGAAGGTGTTCGAGGTGGCAGGAGTAGACACGGAAAAACAATGGCACCATAGTAGTGGCAGGATGCAGAGATGGGTTTTTTAGGTGGATTTCCCCAGAGCAGTGCTGAGGGCTACACAAGGAAGCTCCTAGAAGGCTGGTGAGATCACATCTAGAAATGTCTGTCCATGACAAGTTTCTGAAAGTAGCTCAGGAGGGTACTGACCCCTTAATCTTAGGAAAGGGTCTGGTCCACCAAAAGACCCCAAAAAGGCACCCCACCAGCCTTGCCAAGTTGGAGATTTTGTGTTCCACCAGGATTGTCTCTGAAGCTCAGCAAATGTATGCACCATACTTTCTAGTGGCTTTCCTTTCTTAGGCTTGTCTAGAAGGCTGAGAGCTGAATCCTGTGATGTGTCATCATCAGTCTTTGCTTTTCTACAGATCTTCAAGGGGACAGGGAGGCCCAAGCCTCTGGCTTAACCATAGGCGTGGTTTCTGTCTCCTGTCACAACCAGAAGTCTCACCACATGCATGAAGCACATCAACTACAGTGGAGAAAGTTATTTATTTTTGAGTTGTGCAAAGCTACTTCTCCCTTTGCAAAGTAAGAAATAACTTCGGATAATCTTTCTTCTTAGTACTAGAGGTTAAACCCAGAAGATCATAGGTAGGCAATTGCTCTACCACTTGAGCTATGGTCCAAACCCTTTTGTTTTGGAGACAAGAGAATTACTTGACTAGTCCATCTTCAAGTTCATGACCCTTCTGCTTCTGCCTCTCCAGTAGCTATTATGGACCTGTATCATCACACCTGGCTAGTGACTTTGAATATCATCTATGTTCTGGGGAGGAGCCTAGCAACCTCTTGCAATACAGAGAAGAATAAAGTACCCTCCCTTTTTCCTAGTGTCTGGGTAGACCTAACCCAAGGGGACTCAGAACAAACGCCAAAGCATCCATTAGTGCATTGACCTTAAGTGACACCCAAGTTGTGCAGAAGAACCACCACCCACAATGGCCCACAGCAGTGGAGGATTTTAGTTCTTTAGCCCACCTCAAGCCCCTTGATTAACTTTCCCTTCTCAAACTATTCTCTAGTTTATACTCAAAACACTCCTCTTCAAGGAATCACTCGATTTGTTATGACAAATACTGTTTCTAATAGTAACAATAAGAAATATCCTGACTCTCTTGTTGAAGAGGAGTATTTCTTCAAACTCTGAACTACTGTGTGTGACAATGATATAAGTGTACTGTGAGATAGCTATGAATGAAGAGCACTTAAAAATCTACAAAGCAGCCAGGTGCCGGTGGCTCATGCCTATAATCCTAGCTTCTCAAGAGACTGAGATCTGAAGATCACGACTCGAACCCAGCCCAGGCAGAAAAGTCCCTGGGAGACTCTTATCTCCAATTAACCGTTCAAATCTAGAAGTGGTACTGTAGCTCCAGTGGTAGAGCACTAGCCTTGAACACAGAGAAGCTCAGGGACAATGCTCAGGTGCTGAGTACAAGCCCTACAACTACCAACAACCAATCTATTGATCAACTATGCAAAAAGGCTAACACAAGTTAGGTGCTGGTAGATAGATCATGCCTGTAATCCTAGCTACTAAGGATTGGGAGGATCAGGCAGAAAAGTCTTTGAGACTCTAATCAATTATCAAATTTCTTCATAGGAGGCATGACAAGTGGTAGAATGCTAGTAATAAATAAGAAAGTCAAGAGAGATCACAAGGCCCTGAGTTCAAGCTTTAGTATCAAAGAAACAACAACAACAACAAAAAACCAAGATAGGGAAAAATAAACTGGATGTATTATAGATCTATGACCCAATAAAATGAGTGTGCAAATGTACAAAGGTATAAAATTGAGACAAATAGTTAAAGTGGTAGTGGGAGACTTATTTAAAGAACACATTCTTCTTCCTTCTTCCCACACAGACCTATATTTAAATTTTCTGTTAATTTCTTAAAATAGTTTGCATGCAAGTAATGACATAAATAAATATTTGATCATCTTAGCCTTACCTTTTGGAGACAGTTTCCACCCCTTCAAGAGCCAGCCCTGTGTCAACAGGAGCTGGTGTGGTTAATCTGATTAGTATGTGAAGTAGCCACATGGTTTGTTCACTCTGATGGTTCCATGCATGGAAGAAACATCATAGGAAAATAACAGTGAGCCAAATACTTCATTTTCTTAGTCAAGAAAGATTCCAAGCCCCTCATAACAGGACAAAGAGTGTCTCTTGGTGTCTGAACTTAGTCTTAACTTTGGGAAATAGTGAGTTCTGTTCCTTGTTCAGAGCTTAGCGTTCAAGAGACACTGTAGTCAGGATACTGGGCCCCGTTCAGCTCCTGGTACAAGACCGCATGTGTTCAATTCTCCTGGCTAGAATCCAGTTCCCTAGACCTCTGTCTTCTGGTGGCCACCATTCTTACAAACAAGTGCTCAGCCAGGTCAGAGGTGGACTTTGAGACAACTATTCCCCACAGTGCTCCTGACTCAGTGCCATCTTAATTTTCTCTGGTGTCTGAGAGCTTCGGGGGTCCCTTTCTCAACTTGGGAGAAAGCTAAGGGACTTTTCTCTCTAGGCTTGATTTTGTAGATTCCGTGTATCCTGATCTCTTACCATTTTCCTGGGGAAAACTATGCTTAGAAAGACACAGGCAGGGCTAGGAATATGGCCTAGCGGTAGAGTGCTTGCCTTGAATACATGATGCCCTGGGTTCGATTCCTCAACACTACATGTATAGAAAAAGCCAGAAGTGGTGCTGTGGCTCAAGTAGTACAGTGCTACCCTTGAGCAAAAGGAAGCCAGGGATGGTGCTCAGGACCCGAGTTCAAGCCCCAGGACTGGCAAAAAAATTAAAAAAATAAAAAACATGTGGGGAGGGAAGGGATGAAGGGTGGGAATGACACACATCCCAAGCTAGGGAGGGGAACAAACACGTGCAGATATCTTATTCATTTCCGAGTTTTCTTTGTGTGCCCACTTTTTGGCCTAAGCATTCTATATTGGAAGAAACCATCTTAAGGTACACTGCTTTGGGTATTTTTTTAAAAAATTGTTTTCACTTTCAATCTTTCACACACAAACATACCTCACAGATAGAACTTCACCAAATCACAAATGAAGGGGGCTTCAGACATCACATCTTCTTCGGCCCATTAAGAAATTGCTGATTTCTCAGCTAGGCACTGGTGGTTCCCGCCTGTCATCCTAGCTACTCAGGAGGCTGAGTTCTGAGGATCACGGTTAGTCTGTAGAGAGACATTTATCTTCAATGAACTAGCAAAGAGCTAGAAGTTGGTCTGGGAAGGTGGCTTAGTGGTAGAGTGCTTGCCTAGCATGCATGAAACCCTGGATTCCATTCCTCAGTCAGTACCACATACACAGAAAAAGCTGGAAGTGGCGCTGTGGCTCAAGAGGCAGAGTGCTAGCCTTGAGCAGAGAGAGAGAGGCTCAGAGACAGCACCCAGGCCCTGAGTTCAAGCCCCAGGACTGGCAAAAAATAAATGAATAAAAGAAATTTCTGGCTTCACTTATCACATTGCCAGCTGGTCAGGGCAGTGTGATTAGAACTAAGGGTTACCTGGACACTCACCCAACTAAAATTTGTCAGTGTGGCATTACACCTTTCAGCATGTGCACTGCTTGGGTGGCAAAAGTAGAGGGAGAGCGAGAACCGCTAGAGCATGCCTCAATCAAAGGACCCAAGTGAGAGCTCCTAGCCTTGAGTTCAAGCTAAAGGACTGCCACAAAAAAAAGAAAGGAAGGGCTCTTTGTCCAATGGCTGGCCTCTGCCCTTCCTTCCACCCAGACCCAGAGGACTGGGCATTGGGCCGTGGACAGTGAACCCAGGCTCTTCATTCTCTGGTACCTGCTCTCCTTGGAGGCGGCCATCTTTCCACTGACTGGGTTGGTAGACACAGTCAGTGCCTGTGAATAATAACAGAACGGACCCTTGGCATTGTCTTTTAAAATCCTTTTTTGTTATTCTATTAGAACCTTCTGGTCAGAGGTTGCTTCCTCAGCTCCCTACAAACTGCACTCATGCGTGGTCGAGTCTGGGTCCCTTCTTGTCTTTCCACCAGCTTTGGCAAGGCTGGTGGGAACACAGCCAGCCTATCTATTGTCCTCGACACCCTTGGCATGCTGGCACCCAGCCAAATGCCTGGGTTCCACCAAGAACTGGTTTGCAGAGTGAGTTCTGAGAAGTATGGTCCTGTGACTCATCTTCCAAATGCTATTTTTTTTGGCCAGTTCTGGGGCTTGGACTCTGGGCCTGAGCACTGTCCCTGGCTTCTTTTTTGCTCAAGGCTAGCACTCTGCCACTTGAGCCACAGCGCCACTTCTGGCCATTTTCTGTATATGTGGTGCTGGGGAATCGAACCCAGGGCACTCTTGCCACTAGGCCATATCCCCAGCCCGCAAATGCTATTTTTAAAGTGGTCTTGATTGGAGGTGATTCCAATGTGCCTGCCAATACATTTTATAATGCTGAAAATGAACAATAAAGGAATTTTCTAGAATTAAAAAAAAAAACAGATGAAGAAATACACAGGCATGGGACATAGTCTGTTCACATCCCCAACAAGGTCCCATGTCACCTCTGTATGATGTCCCAAGGCTCTTTCCAGAAGGAGTCACCCAATACTTTCTAGTTCTTTAAACTTTAAACCTTAGATACTACCACCTTTTTAGGTTTATAACGCATGTCAATTTTACTACAGTTGTTGAACATTTCATAAAACTGAGAAAGTCATCTTGCGCTAGCCTAAGAGACCGTTTGTCCCAGCTCTACTCAGATCAAGGTTGGGCCTTTCCCAAACTGTAGCCCTTGCTGGCCCTATTTCTGCTTGTGTCTGAGAGCCATTGGAGTGGGTCACACCATGTGGGTCAATCCTAGGTTTCTCTCGATCCTTTTCTTTGTTTCCTGTCTCCCAGGCACTGAAATGACACCTTCTCCTGGAAGCCTGAGTCCAGGCCCAGGGAATCTAGCCCAGATGGTGACAAATGGCATGCGTTCATTAGATACAAATGGAACCCACACATAACTCATAATAATCTACTACCCATAATAATCCATACTATCCTGAACTTCTCTGGAACACCCATTACAGAAGCCCTAGCTTCAGAGGCATTCACTTCTGGGATGTGGCTGCTGGACATCTTCCTCTCTGACAAATCTTCTGTGCATATCCAGAAGACAGTCCAAGCCCTCCAGCCCCAGAGGAAAGTGGACAACTTTAACAGAAAAAATTATGTGGCACGTAGCTTAGAAACCATGAAGCTGTTGTCAGCTCTGCTTGTATCCTTGCTGTCTTGTGGTGGTGATTCAGCTCCTGGACATGGACCGCCTATACAACCCCCAGGCACACATCGCTTAAGGCCACCTGCCTGTCTCCTATCTCAGGGTTCCAGTTCTCCTGATTAATAGGTCGTAGCCCTCCTGCCTTCTTTTGGGCCTCTTCCTCTAACCATGGCTTTGTTTTCCTATTTATACTTTTCTGAGGCAAGCGGCGCAGCTTCTTTCCAGATTCCATTTCAGCCACTAGTAGCGTGAATAGGGATGTGTGGGGCTGTCTATTGCTCATTCTCCACTGCTCAAGTGGGCTGAAATATCCTAAATTCAAATTGATTAAGATTCTAGGGGAAACTGTCCCACAAGCATTACACAAGAGTCTCATTCTGAGATCTGAAACACACAGAAGTGGAGAGGGACCCGGACAGTAGAGGATCTCCAGGACACTGGGAAGAGTGTAGGTAACACCTCATTTTAAACAAGAAGGGAGTACAGCCGTTCAGACCTTGATACCTCCCATTATCAGTGCTTGGAAGTCTACTGCCGTTCAGCTTGGAATGACAGACTTTTCCCCTGAAGCTCTTGACCTGCATAGAAAGGAAATTTGTAAAGAAATCTGAAAATGTCTAATCTCAGAGAGGAAAAAGGACAAAATTTCCTGCACATACAGATTCACATGAGTACCCCCAAATGGGCACACTTGCTTGAAAAACTGGAGAAAGGCCAGCCTGGTGAAAATCTGCATGTTGTTAAACCATTCAGTGCAAAATGCTTCAGGCACATAGAGGTTTCATTTTTGGGTAACACTCATGTAGTTCTTTTTGATGATGATTAGTAGTACTGGAGATTAAAACTGGGCTTTGTGCTTGCTAAGCAGGCACTCTACCATAGCTCCAGTCCTCTGTGCTCTAAGCATTTTTGAGATAGGGTCTCACTTTTTTGCCAGATCTGGCCTCATACTACTATTCTTCTGAGTTCTGCTCCCAAGTAGCTAGGATTACAGGTGTGAGTGATGATACCCCACAAGAAAAATAGACTTTAATGGACAAGTACAAAGTTTGTTGTACTCTTAGTGAGGTTATAAATAGTCACTCAAAATAGGCAATGTGTAAGTTCACACTGACTAAGCATAAGGGGTCTCACCAGTGCCCATCTGGATATCAGGAACCATAGTTCTGCTTCAGTATCATGGACAAGAGCCAAGCCTTATACCCTGGTCAAGGTATTCACTGTTGAGTAAGAAATTTGGAACATACTGTCAGTCATGCCACAAGCCACTCAACTTGAAGTGACACAATAGTTATTCTTACTGAATAAGTGTCTTTCTGAACATAGGAAATTTAAGTATAGAATTAAGTTAGTTCAACCTTTATAAATGTAAGGTGTTAAATTTAAGTTGTATAACTTTAATATTCAGATGCATAGCATGTTTAAGAGAGTGCACATAAGAGTATCTAATAAATTAGAACTGCAATTCTAATTTTAAATTTTTTTACTTATTTTAAGTTGAAAACTATTATATGCTTTGTTAAGCTTGCAAAGAATACTGACAGTTGCCATACTTAGGTATATAGTATATTCTTTTTTTAAAAGTAATTTTATTGTTAGTATTAATGCACCATACAGAGGGGCTATCATTTTAAGAGTCAGGTAATGAGTATATTTCTTATTCTGGACAATGTCACTCCATCTTTTACTTTCCCTCAGTTTTCTCCCATCCTGCCCACTAGTTATGTATGTCATTTTCCACCTATTGTATTCTGCCTGATATGATCTACTTTAGAAGATAGTGTTGGCCAGTTGGAGCACAGGAAAATTAAAACAGAATGTTTGTGATTTTAAAGACATTTTGAATTTGTTGAGGGGAATTATTTAGTCTTATTTAGTATTATTTGAATAATTGAGGAAAATTATTCTAAACGTTTTCTAGATTGGTAAATAGAATTACTAAATTTGCAAGTTAGTTTTCAATTCTAAAATGTTAATAGAAATTTTAAAATACAAGTAGACTCTAAATGATCTTTCCTACAGAACACAAGGAACCCAGGCCTGCCAACGCAGCCTGTGCAAAGGTTTGCGTGCTCAGCGCTGTGGTCAGTCATGGGTGGGTTTCCATAAAGCTCATCATGCTAGCACTCACTGAGTACTAACTCTGCACCTGTTCTTTTTCTTTTGTTCTCTTTTAGTTGGTCGTGGGGCTTGAACTCCGGGCCTGGGCACTGTCCCTGAGCTCTTCAGCTCAAGGCTAACACTTGAGCCACTTTGCCACTTGCAGTTTTATGGTGGTTAATTAGATAAAAATCTCACAGAGCTTCTTGCCTGGGCTGGCTTTGAACTGTGGTCCTCAGATCTCAGCCTCCTGAGTAGCTAGGATTACAGGTGTGAGCCATTGGCATCTAGCTATCTGCACCTGTTTTTTATAGTCACTCACTGAATTGTAACAATGACTCTCCAAAGTGGGGATTCTTTTCATCTTGTTTCACCAATGAAGCAGAAAGATTCTCTGTCAGAATGTAGTAGAGTTAGGGTTCAAACAACTCTCCAAATCTGGGGTGTTTTGCTTTGGTATGTTTTCAATAAGTATTCCAGCAATGGACAGGTGAGGTGGCAAGAAGATGGCGTCAGAGAGGCTTGTTAGTAATTCACCACACCCCGAAAAGGGTTGGACAAGAAGTGTGAGCTCTGACTGTGCTGCTGTCCTTGCAGAAAGAGACTTTAGAAGGCACAGGGAAGCAGGCTACTCACAAATCAGAAGAGAGGTTGCAGGTCATTCCCAGAAATTGGCTAATGATCCAGGGGAGGCAGTGGGGACAAGGTGGGGAAGGGGAAGGTTTCCAAGAAGGAAAGAGTTGAACCTGAGTGCCTGGGCAAGACCAGTTAGCAGCTGGCCATGGGAGAGGCAAAGTACTTA
This sequence comes from Perognathus longimembris pacificus, assembly GCF_023159225.1. Lineage (NCBI taxonomy): Eukaryota > Metazoa > Chordata > Mammalia > Rodentia > Heteromyidae > Perognathus > Perognathus longimembris. The sequence goes on along the minus strand of NC_063168.1, from coordinate 46,405,590 downwards.
CTGGCACTCAGAATGCTATGAAACAATAATATTAGTTCAGTGGGGTCATAACTAGTTTTTACTTGAACCAAAACTAGCTATGCTAGCTATATCTAGGGTTTTGTCTTAGCCTCCATCATGTTTCCTGATCTAAGTCTCTAAAGGCTATCATGGAATCAACATGTAAATTAAAGCTGCCTGTTACCAATGCCTTCCCTGCTCCCCTCTCCCCCCAAGAGAAACAAGCAGCTCCGTGTTTAACTGTAACCATAACCAAAACCCCAGCAAGGCCTCCTTATGCAGGAGAACAAAATGGAGCATTCCTCAAGCCAACTGCACACAACTCAAAGGAGGTATCAGAGTACTGAGCATAGGGTGGTACTTAGCATTGAGGGGCTACCAACACTCTCTGTCCAGAGTGTCTGCCTACCTGATACCCACCATCAGGCTATATGGGTGAGTCCAATGTGTATTAATGAGTCCTGAAGTGTCTTCCATAATTTAGGATCTGGTCTTGCCTTGAGGTTGACAGGTTCTAGAAACAATGTCATTTCTTCTTTTGTTCATTTGGATCATCAAAGGGGTAGACAGGATCATGTTTCCATTTTCTCAGCAGAACCCAGTACAGGTGCTGGGAACTGGTAATTAAGTTTCTCAAATACAATTACTTCTCCTCCACCTACCTCCTCCTCAGTTTGCCTTTCTCAATCAGGAAGAGTCAAGTCTACCTTTCACAAAGGACCTTTGCCTAATCGAACAGTTTCCCAGGAGTTTTTGAGAGGAATATAATTACACCTAATTTAATTTTTTTGTCATTAGTTCCAGAGGCTTTGATCCAAGGGCTCTTTTATTCTGACATAAGGAAAACAAACTCCACCTCAAATTAAATATTTGCCTTTGCATACAGTTTGCTGTTTATTGTACAAGCAATCTTCTGTTGGTCTTTGGTTTCCAGTAGCCACTCTGGACTTGATGTCATTTCTAAATCCTGTGTTTTCCCAGCAGTAGTAGTCAGGTCAACAGCAGCCTGAGAAAACTCAAGCTTCAGGGACACTTTTAGGTCTCCAGTGCTTAGTAGGTGGTACCTAGGGAAATGGATTATCTCCCTAACTTTCCATGTGAGAACAGTCTTTGAACCTTTTATTTTTAAGTTTGGTGTTTGCCAGTCCTGGGACTTGAACTCGGGGCCTGGGCACTATCCCTGAGCTTTATGCTTAAGGCTTATACTCTACCACCGCTCCACTTCTGGCTTTTTGATAGTTTTTTGGAGATAAGAGTCTCACAGACTTTCCTGCCCCAGCTAGCTTCAAACTGCGATCCTCAGATCTCAGCCTCCTGAATAGCTAGAATTACAGAAATTAACTTCCAACACCCAGCTTGACCTTTGAGAACCCTTGAAACTTTGAACTTGGGGAATGGGGTATTCCTATTGAAAATGCAAACTGATAGGGCAGGGGATAAAGTTTACACCAATTAATTTCAAGCAATAGGCCCAATGTAAATCACAATCAGACTAACCTTCCAGTTTTAAACCAATTTTCATTGAGCTGGTTTTTCTCACCTACAGCATGAGAGCATAATACTCTAGGACCTGATAATTCTGTAGGAGACAAGTAAGGGGTCAGTAAGAGAAGGCTGTGGAATGACTTCAGAAAGAGGCACAGATACCAGCTTTAGAGTACTACACACACACACACACACACACACACACACACACACACACACACACACACACACACACACTGGCTAAGCCAAGCATCTCATTGCCCTCCACTCTTCATGACCAGTCTTCTTTAGAGACTACCTAAACTCCCCACATTTCATTTCCACATAGTCTATTATCCAGACTCACTTCCTTTACACTTCAGTTCCTACTATCATTGTGGAAGGATTTTACACCCAAGCAAACAATTCCCACCATCCCAAAATCTACTGCTGAGTCACACCCCTAGCTAGCCCTTTTCTGCACTGGTTATTTTAAAGTAGAATCTTACTTCCTGCCCAGGTAGGTACATAGACCATAATCCATCTATTTCAGGCTTCCTGTTGTAGCTAAGATAACAGGGAAGTGATACCATGTCCAGCTACTTTGGGGGCAACATCTTGCAAACTTTCTGCCTGGGCTGAAACTCTGATCCTCCAATTCTCAGCCTCCCATGTAGCCAGGAGGAAAGGCATGTACCACTACACCCAGATATGGATTGAAAGGGTTCTCACAAACTTTTCTGCCCATGCTGGTCTTAACTCATGTTTCTCCTGTCTCAGTCTCCCAAGTAGCTAGGATTATAGGCAAAGCCACCAGTGTCCAGTTTACACTTCTCGTCACTCCAGAATGCTACCTTATCACTCCAGTCTTCATCTTAGTCCTCCAGTGCTTGCTCACAGCTTTATACTTAGACTTGCTCTCTGATCTCATCTTCATGTTGGCTCTCTGTATCTAACTGTGCCTCCTGACTTCCGGTCCAGCTGAGGCCTTGCAGGATTGCACTCCAATTGTCCTCTTGTCAGTCACCTCCATCATCTTATTTTTCTATCACATCTACCCCAACATACTCCGAATCCTAATATGATCTAAATATTCACCTCCTAAGCTGGGGTCACTTTTAAGGGTGCTGGAGAAAATCTTATCACCATGTCTATCTGTGGCACTCTTAACATTCAATTCCCATTCCCCTTGGGGTCTCTTCTGGCACAGTCACATGTGGGTAGTCTACATGGAACCAAGAGTTTCCATCTCCACTGTGTCACTACACCTCTGGCCCCCAACAAGACATAATCTGGCTTCTACTCTGCCCAGGCTACTGGATGTCCCTAGTCTACAGCTATTTGAGAATGTTCTGAATGTTCTTTGACTTTAGCCCAAATCTTCACCAGTCTTAGCTCTCTCCATTGACCATAGCCATCTCTCTAGCTACTCACACTAATAAATTCAAAGTAATCCTTCTCGCTTTCTCTCACACTATAATTCCATTGGATATTTTTATGGCTCTGCTTTCAAAATATCTCTAATAAATGTTCACATCTGACCACTTTAGCTGCTATCACCCAACCCAAGGTGCCATCATGTTCTGTTTGAATCACTGCACAGCTGGTCTATCTTCTGCTCACTTGTCTTCCCTATTGTCATCAATGCAGTAGCCAGAGTGATGTTTTTAAAACGTAAGTTACCACATGATTCACTGGCTTAAAAGATTCCAAGGGCTCCCCCCAAAAAGAAAATCTCTCTAGTCACAGCCTACCAGGACCTGGAAGATCTGCTTCCATCCTGATCACTACTCCTTCACTATCTAGTCTGGTCCAGCCACACTAGCTTCCTACTTGATGTCCTCAGAACGTGCCAGGCACATCTTACTTCAAGACCTTTTCCAGGGCTCTTTGGCTGCTTCCCCCCGGCCCTCACTTTCCAGTCACGTGGTCAACTCTGCACCACTTTGAGATCTCTGCTCAAATGTACCTTCAGGGCACATCTAAAATTGCAACTCTACCCAACACCCCTGATTGTCCCCTTTGTATGTTCTATTTGTTTCCTTTTACCTCTAGCTTGGACTATATATACACAAGCCATACATATACTAATTGGTTATACTCATTATTTATTAGCTGCTTTCCTTTATTACAATGGAATTCTTCACTGATCCCAGAGTCTAACAGCAATGCTTGGTGTACTCAGAACTCAACATGTACTTGTGGAAAGTTAACTGCCACCAATAATCTGTCAAGCCCAGAGGGAACATTCCAGCCTTCCTTGCTGAATGTCCTGGCATCTCTGATGCAGTTGACCACTGCATCTCCCCTGAACCTCTCTCCTCAAGTTTCCCTCTCTATCTCTAGACTCCTCTCCTTGCCTGGCACATGGATCTCGCCTATTAAATATGAATATTCCTCCCATCCACACCCTCAATCCTCCTCCTTCCTTAGTCTCATGATTTGCCTATGGAATAGTCACTCATACCTAAGCTGTCATGGTCATTTGAACTTGGAGCAGCTCTGCAGTACACACCTTCAGAGGGACCTCGCTCTCAATTTTCAGACCTACTTACCTAGCTGGTTCCCAGATCACCCAGATTCAGTGTGTCCATGTCTCCTCTTTTCCACAGGGAATGCTATTTGATGACTGACCAAGCCAGAAGCCTCACTCCCATTCTACTGCCCCATGTCTGATTGATCCCCAGTCCCCCGGCTATAATGTGATATTTCAATCAACATATATATGTATATACAGATATACATATAGCTCAGGCCAGGGCACTGGCCTGTCTGTCACTTCAGACATGCACCACTGCTTTGTATTGGGAAGATTTGAAATCTTATCTGCTAGTTATCTTGAGGTATTTGTCAGTCATAATTCACCTACTGTGCTATAGAATAACTCTGCTTCTAATCTCAGCACTATGGCCTGTCACCATGTGATCCAACTGTCACCTAGCTCCCTGCTCCACAGGGACAAATGTAAATGCCTTCAGGCAGGAATGCCAGGCCCTTCCCACAGACTCAGCTACCAGTCGGCCTTCTCTTCAAGCCCCACCTTCCCACACCCCATACCAACAGTCCTGACCTTCAGTCACCCTGATGAGACATATCCACTCGTGGCCCTGAGCTTTAGTGTGAGCTTTGCTCACTGTGGCTAATGGCCAATGGCCCTTCTGTTTTCACACATGATATCCTTCAAAGCTCAGGAGCCACACTCTCCAAAAGCCTTACCTGACTCCTTCACACAACATGAAGTCTCCTACCCAGGCACCCACCACATTTCCTGCACACCCACCCCATAGCCATTACCTGAAGTCTCGGAATTACACTAAACCTTCCCTATTGACTTCTCAAGGTGGCTGTGTAGGGTAATAGCATTTTTCTCCACCCATTGCCTGCAAGGCCCGGTCATGGCACAAGACAAGTTAAAGAATATCAAGGTCCTAACAGAGCTTTGACATGCACCAGGACCCAGGGCCCACAGCACAGATGAGAAAACTCTGGTGTGGAGGAAGAGCTGGTACTTCTACCTGCCCTCAACTCTTTTCTGTGGGCTCTGACACTTATCTTCTCCTGCCAGTTCTCTGTTTAATCAATCAATTAATTAACTAATTAATTAATGTCTTGCCTGCCTCTAAGGCTCTCTTAGAATTAAAATGTGCCCTTCACAATGGCAGCAGTGTTCTCCTGCTGAGTGCAGGGCATTTATTAGAGATCGGTCATCCCTAGAAACTGTAGCAAATAAATGTTACCATCAATCATAGGAGCAACTGTGTCCAAGGGCCTGAACTGGAGGGGGAAAAATGTCTCTTGCTGCCTTTTGCTCTTCCCAGAATATTTCCATTTATCTTTCTTGTCTTTCTCCAACATTGTAGGCACAACTCCTGGTCTCCAGTTCCCAAATACAGCCTATCAAACCTGGTTCCATTCTCTTTCCGCCCTCTCCTCCAAAAAGCTGAGTGTGGCTTTGAGAGGACCCTCCAGCCCCTCATGACATGAGCTTCAGCCTTGAACATGGTTCATTCTCCTCAGGATACTTCCTGCCTAAGCCACAGTCAGAGCCCAGCAGAGCCAAGTCAGCGGGCCTGCTTCCTAAACTGATTGGCAGCTGGAAGGTAAGCCAAGTTGCAAGGTTAGGGAAGAGAAGAACTGCTGGAGTCCAGAACAGGAGATGAAGCTGCTGTAGGAGCCCTGTGTAATCCCGAGCTCTGCACTCCTTCCCACCAGCCATTGTGTACACGCAGCCAGATGCACATTGTCCCCTCAGGAGAACACGTTTGAGACCATACCAGACTTTCCTCGGGGGCCCCTGTGTTTTTCCCTCAGTATCACCATTCTAGTGGTCTCTGGGCCAGAACTCAGGCACATTCGCTAATGCATCTTGCATGTGGTGCTCTTCTCTGTCTGAAGGTGCCATCTTGGTCTCTCATATCATCCATCATTCACAATGCTCTCCCAAATTCTGCCTGCTCCCTGAACCCTCTAACCCTCTCCTACACAAAAGCCTATTCGTCTTCTTAACATTACTTTGTGCTCTTTGCCTATGAACTTGCAATGCTTCCCAAAGTAATGAGCTGGGACCATGAGACCCTCCATGCCACATTTCCAGAGTCACCTCCTCATAGGTACATTTGCACGTGTGTGTGTGTGTGTGTGTGTGTGTGTGTGTGTGTATTGGGGCCTGTGTTTTGTTATTTAGCTCTTTTGCTCAAGGCTGGCACTTTACTATTTGAGCTACACCTCCATGTCAGGCTTTTTAGTGGCTAATTGGAGATACGCGTCTTGTGGACTTTTCCTGCCTCGGATAGCTTTGAACCATGATTCTCAGATCTCAGATCTCAGCTTCGTGAGTGGCCAGGATTACAGGAGTGAGCCACCAGTGCCTGAAATTGCACATGGTTTTGGTTAAGCCAGAATAAAGCACCCACTGTCCTACAGAAATGTACCATGGATCTCTGTCATTGTGCCAATACTTCATTTCCCTACCTGACACATCCTCAACCTGTAATATGAGCACATTTAAATCCCTCTCACACTTTCTACCTTTTCTCTTTCTTCCTGTACCCTTCTGGCCCAGAGAGGCCTATCCATCTTTGTTTTGTTTTGTTTAGTTTGCCAGTCCTAGGGCCTGAACTCAGGGCCTGGGCACTGTCCTTGTTCTTTTGCTCAAGGCTAGCACTCTACCCCTTGAGCCACAGCACCAGTTATGGCCTTTTCTGTTTATGTGGTACTGAGGAATCAAACCCAGGACCTCATGCATGCAAGGCAAACACTCTACCACTAAGCCACATTCCCAGCCCAGGCCTATCCATCTTAAATTTGTCATCTCCATCATCTGTGTGCTCTTGGTGCCCAGAGGTTAGACGGGTCTTGTGTTATTATCCTTGTTTTACAGGAGCAGAAACATTCTACAGAGCCAAACCAGCCATCTCCCTCAGCACTCAGCATGTATTTTAGCACAACTAGTCCTGATCTCCAGCACGGCCCTGTCTTCTGCCACTGCCCTTGCCCTTGCAATGCTACAGGCAGAGCAGTGAGTGCTAGGAGGGGAAGGAGGAAAGAGGAAGGCGGGAGAACAGGCCACATTGTGACGTCACTCATTCATGCTCCAAAGACCCTGAGGAGAAATAGCTCCCTAGTCAGCCAGAAAAAAATAGGGCAAGCTCCACTAGAGGAAGAATGTAGTCCAGGGCCCACCGCGTGACCAGTCAGACCTGCGGCTGATGAGTGGGTTGCTTCATGTACCCATTCCTTCCTGTCCAATGGGAACTTGGGGCGGGGCGGGGGGGGGGTGTTGCTAGAGTCCTAGAAGGGAGGCAAATGTGCCATCTTTGTATATTTCTATGTTATCACATGGACTAAGGGGAAGCTGACACCGTTTGTCGGAGCCTGCAAGAACACACAGTGGCCAGGCCTTCAGAACAGGGCGCCTTTGTCTGTGGCTAATACTCTGGCCTTGAGCCCAGCTGGGTTTCAGGGGAAGATGTAGGTCAGAAGGAAAATGAGAACAGGGGTAGCTGCAGCCTTCAAATCTGTTTCTGCTCAAGCCTTAGGAAGGTGTTTTCACCTCTTCCTTTGCCCCGGAGCAGATGACAGGTGACTTTGAAGAGAACTACTGGGAGGCCTCCTTGGCCCCCTAAAAAGGCTTTTTGGGCACATCCCAATATTGCTGAAAGTTTCCCAGGCCATTTAGTTAGACTGATTGGCTTTCTAGTCCGTTCAAGTCAGGAAGTCATTAGTGGCCTCTGAGGAATGCAAGCACCTGTGCAGAGAGGGAGGTGGCACCACCAGGAGCTCCAAGTCAGATGGGCTGGGGTAGAGGGCAGAGGGCACTGCTGCCAGCAGCCACAGGGCTGAGAGTTCCAAAGCAAATGAGGGCAAGAGGGGTCCATCTGAGCTGGGTGGAGTTTGAGGGCTATGTCCGCTTGGCATAATGAAGTCATTTTAATATGTCATGGGACAGTATTCAAAGAGAGCTTCCGAAAAAGGGCCCTTTCACAATCTGTTACATTTTTTCCTCCAAATAGCCCTTTTTCACAGGAGTTGGACAAAGAATCCATTTCAGAGCCAATTCTTACCTTCATGAACATGGACAGCATACCTATAAGTAGAAGCCAAGGTTTTCATCTCTGCTTCTTTTATGAGGCGTGGACTGCTCATGCTTAATTCTGGCTGGCTGAGCTCAGTCTCTCCTCTTGGCCTTGCCCGCCATCTCCTGGACAAAGTCAGTACTGCTGCTAGATGCGCCCAGGTTTACGAAAATGAACAGAAAGCCAGGCACCCAGTGGCTCACACCTATAATCCTAGCAACTCAGGAGTCTGAGACCAGAGGATCACAGTTCCAAGCCATCCCAGGCAGAAAAGTCTGTGAGACTCTTATCTCCAATAAATAACAGCAAAAGTCAGAGGTGGCGTTTGTAGCCCAAGTGGTAGAGTGCTAGCCTTGAGTACAAAGAGGCTCAAAGATACCATCCATGCCGAGTTCAAGCCCCAGGACCAGCAAAACAAAACAAACAAGTGATCAGAAGGGAGCCATGAAAAACAAAAACAAAAACTACACTTAAATCCTGAGACATCAATAATGGGCTTGGTTTTCTATAACAAAAATATACCTAATCATATACTTTGAGGGGGAAGGAGGTAGGTTATAAAATCATTCCTCACTAGGTACTTACCAAGCATGCAGTTGGTACCTGCTATGTGCCAGGTGTTACACTAGGTGCTAAAGTAAGCATGAATCAAACAGTCCCTGCCCCCTGTCTAAAATAGTGCCATAAAATCTGAATGTCAAAACAACATTGAGGGAACTCATGCATTAGAGAAGAGTACCCCTTGCTGCAAGCCCCTCCCACCCTCCAAGTCTGCTCCTGACAGAGAAGAGAAGTGTCTGGAAGGAATACAATGGGTAACATCTGAGAGCAGGAGGCAGCAAAAAGTACAGAAGGCAGAAAAAGTCCAATTAAACCTTGTTATGTTGAAAACGCCACCACTTCATGCCCCTAGATCTGGTGATTGCACAATGCTAGGGTGGATAGAGGAGTGACAAATTGTGGGGGGCTGTGGGCCCACTGACTCAGTATACACATGTGAGACAGTGCCAAGGCCAAAAGGAGATTTTAAAAAACAGACTTTAAAGTAAAACAACCCCCTTTTCCCTCTTTATCACTGTTTTTATTTTTCAATATCATTACTCCAAGCAATCATGGATAGCAAGTTCTTATATTCTATTATAATGTTGATACAGCGAAATTACAAACAGTTCCCCTCAAAAAAAAATGCTGGTCTTCACTGTTCTAACCCTTAGTGGGTATTCTGCTTTACACAAGATACAAATAACTATTTACTGCTTTTCAATGGTAAAGCCTCTCCAGGAAAGTACAAACCTGGATTTGGATCTCAGTTCTGCTACTTAAGAGCTATGTGACCCGAACATATCATTTAACCTCTTTGAACCACAATTTCTCCACGTATAAATAAGAGTGATCATAACAACCCCCACCCAGGGGAATGAAATGAGGTCATGCCTGGGACTAACAGCATGCACACTGCTGTATACACACACACACACACACACACACACACACACACACACACACACACACACACGAGATGCTGGCAATGCCAGAATCAGGACATGGTGCCTATCCTAGCATGGTTATTGCAGAGAACTTTCAGTAGTCACCTGTCACTAGTGTCCTTCTCTCCCCTCTCGGGCATCCACTACACAACCTGGGACACAAATGAAAATGTTGTTGTTGGCTTGAAATTCAAAGGTATCTGGCTCTCTCCTTTTTGGGGATGCTACCTCTAACATGCCTACTTTGGACCCCAGGAGGTCATGAAAGAAGTAGATTGGGGCTGCTGCTCCTCCAGGCTGCATGGAGTACACACCAACACCAGGGCTTTCTGGCTCCTTCTGGAGATCAAATCTTCATTGTGGCTCTGGAGGGGGTGTGGGGGATGGCTTAAGATAGAGCACTTGCCCAACAAACATATGCTCTGGGATCAATCTGTTAAACCACAAAACAATAGCCAAATTTTTTTAAAGAACCCCACTATCATTTTGATTCATCTTCTACTAATTACTCCAAACAGAAGTGGACTCCTTATGAACCCTTGGAAACCAACTCTAACAGGAAAAAAATAAGTATAGAGTCAAAGAAATTTGGAGATATCTACATTAACCAGGGTGCCTCCATTCCTTCACCACTAGATCTGTCAAACCCTCCATGTGTCCATGTGAATTAAAAACTGTCTAACAAGGGGAATGGTGCCCAGAACTTCCCAACTGTATCTGGTCATGGACACTTGACCTTCAAGGTTCATTCCCTGAGACTGGCCTCCCCCAAAAAATACTCTTTGGGAAATGCCACCCTCAGTTTGACATCTGGCAACAGAGCTCTATCCAATATGAACCGTAGCTAGGCCTAGGGCTCAGACCAACCCTATAAAGCAGCCATTTGATCTCACCAGCAACAAAGCATCCAGCAGACAGGCCACACAGCAAGGCTGAGGCTGCAGTTTATAAGGTGTTGTATTTTAAGCACAGGTTCTGGGAAGTCTTTGGCTAACTTCCTTACATCAAATACATCCTCTCTCCTGGTATTCTACTTCTGTGCCTAGAATTCTAATCCTTGAGTTGAGTCCTTGATGCTAGTTCAAATGCAAATATGCCTGGGAATTCTGGTTTGTGGAATCACTGAGTTGCTTGTAAGGACTTAGTGTATGTCTAGATAGGGTCCCCTCCCAGGTCACAGCCCCAGCAGCAGACTTAGGCTTCCTGGCAAGGCCGTGACTGAAGTTCAGAGCAAGGTCTCAGTGGAGCACACTTAGGGAGGGGCAAAAAGGCCAATGGGACTGCAGAAAATAACCATAAGCTACATGCTTTCTTATTGCCACATCCAAGCCTTATAGGAAATCTTACCGAAAACCTCAACACAGGTCTGGCCCCTTACAGGTAGTGATAGCCACATAATCCTTCCTGCTAGACTAGCCTCTGGGCACTCTGACCCATTTGGGCACCTTCTAGGTCACCTATGGAATTATGCAGTGTTGAAGAGCAAGTCCGCCTTGTACTAGACCTACTCAAACCTACTCCCCAGTTCTGGTAACAGTACCTAATTTTTTTACTCCAGTTCTGGGATCTGAACTCTTACCTCTTCACTTTATTTCCTAAGCCCCTAACTTACATGCCTGCCATACTCCCCTCCCAATACACCCCCTCCCCCCACACTGATATCTTATCCCATCTGTTCTTCCACATTAGGTCTCCAGCTCTTAGATTCCTTCAAAGGTATTGCCCAGCACCAAACTCCAGGCCTTGCCCAAGTACATACTGTCACAATCCACCCATGTCTTCTACAAGCCAGAAGGGACTCTAAACCTGGGCTTCACTGCCCGCTGGGACAGCTGTTGATTGTTTCCTGCTCGTGATCCCTTCTGTTTCCATCTCCTTGAACCAGCTCCTAAGTGTTCCTGTTTAGGACATACTCCTCTGCTGCCTGGAACAGAGATTTTCACAGGCTTAGATCGCCATCTGGCAATCTCTAGAGCTGAAACCCCTCCTAGTGGTCAGGATGAATTTCTCTGCAGCAAGCTGCTGATGATTCTGCAAGGCATCAAGAGCAGAACTGGGAAATTTTTTTTATCTGAATGCCTCCCATCAGGACAAACTAGAACCACAAGGGGGCAGTGTTGTCTCACACAGACCTCACAGGTCACCTTCCATTGCTGTGGGGAGAGAGGAGGGCATGGAGCACAATGATAAAGAGACCAGGTTCTTAAGGGGAATGCATAGATATTGACATAGAACAAAATGAAAACAAGGTATATCGGATGAACCAATCAAGGAGAGAAGGGGCAGGGAGACCACTTCCTCACTCAGCTGAATACCTGGAACTGAGAAGACATGTAGGAAAAGGCCAGTTAGAAATGGGCCAATAACAGGCGGGTGAATGTGCCTCCTCTCCCATGGTGAGTCAGAAAGGATAATGGCCAGGCTTGCAGGAAGCAGGACAGGCTTAATTGTCCCTGTGGTTTAGAAGCAGCAGCTGTGTTCCCAAAGGGCATCAATGACTTGTCAAGGTCTTGGCTGGAGCCCCAGGGCTTCAGTCCCTAATGCCACTGCCCTCTACTGGGTGCTTCCTCAGACCCCAGGTGAGTGGATCGGTGGTTAATGCGAGCCTCTGTGGGCTGGGGCTGGAGGGTCTCCAGCGCCCCTCCAGCTCCCAGTGATGAAAACCCAGGATTCCGTCCCCACACAGGCTCCTTCTTGGAACATTCCTCCTTCAAGAGCACCCACCGGTTTGAGCATGAGGATATTTCTGTTCAGGGTTATCTAAGGCCACCAGCAAGGTTTGTTGGGGGCTTTATGAATTATAAATTTGGAGAAAATAGCTTTGTTAAATTTTACAAAGTTCCTCTAAATAAGCTAGAGTTAACTGGTTATAATCTCAGCACTTGTGGAGCAAGGATCATATGGGTACCAGGCCACCTTGTACTACATAATAAGACCCTTTCTCACCCCTTGTGTAAGTAGAAGATGAATAATAATATTAATAAAACCATTTATCAGTCAGGAGATGGTGGTTCACTGTCGGGGATTCAGCTTTGGCCTTGAGGGGGGAAGGGCAAGGAGAGCTATCCTGAGACGCTGCCCTTCCCCCAGCCCTGGGGCAGTGTGGAAGCAAGCCACACCTCTCTGGGTCCGGAACCAGAAGGGGTAGCTTTGTGACCAGCCCCCCAACTTCTCACCAGCTAGCATGTGTGCTCCCCTTTTCGCGAGCTTTGCCCAGGGGGTGGTACTATGGGAGTTAGCCCATGAAGGGGTCCTAGGACAAGCTGGCCAGCTTATAGCCAGTTCCTGGTCTATCACCCCTTTTCTCCTCAGCATTACTATATTAACTGTTAGCCACTCCACTATTAAACCAGATTGCTCTTGAAGCTTTCTCCAAGACTCCGAGACTCCGCGTGCGCCTGGCTTCCTTCGTGGGTAAGGAGGGAGGAAAGGGGATCTCGTTCGGCTATGTGCACCTGAGGCCTACCCTAACTCCCCCCCTCCACCCTGGCCTGCCTGCAGGTCAGGCAGCCAGGGGAGAGGGTGAGAAAGGGAGCACAGATAAGAGAGTAAGCTTAGCAGGGGAGATAAATCTAGCCCGCAGCTCACGCCTGTAATCCTACTCAGGAGGTGGAGATCTGAGGATCCTGGTTCAAAGCCTGACTGGGCAGGAAAGTCTGTGAAACTCTTATAACCAATTAACTGCCCCCCCAAAAAACAGTTTTTGAGCACTATGGCTCAAATGGTAGAGAGCTAGCCTTGACAACAAAGAGGCTCAGGGACAGTGCCCAGACCCTGAGTTCAAGCCCCACAAAGGACAAATACACAAATAGAAGCATTTATCAAAAATGCTTGTTTAAATAGCAAAGTTCTCATACTTGTCCCCAGTGGTAACAAGCTCTTAAAATAGAATTAAATATTTATGACCTAGATTTACATCCAACTTTGTGGGAATTCTCTCGCACATCGACATAGAAATGAAAAGAAGGAAAATGGTTGAGAAGGGAAACTTCTGGTTTGTTTCGTGATGTCCAGATACAAAGAGAAGACACAGCTCCATGCTACTCCGGTGTGCCCGCTCATATCACACTTCTTAATCAGAAGGGAATGCACAAGCATAGCCAAAACCACAGTGTTACTTGTTCCTTTCTTGGTGCCTAATGTGAGCAAAGCTCCGCCCCCAGCCAGCCACCAAAAAACTCACCAGATCAGAATCTGTATGACAGTGGCCCGAAAGGCAGTGTGCACAGCCCCATAGGCGGAAGTGGCTAGAAGCCGAAAGGAACTCTCATAAGTGAAAATAAGAGAGTTTTCTAGACTGAGGAATTTCTGAAAAGTCCAGAGAGCTAGGTAAATACCCTTATTTACAGGGCAACAACCAACATTCCCTATGGCCAGGAGAGGAGTGATACAGATTTGATTCAGCCAGTCAAGAGGTGGGGATAGAAGGATCATGGTTCAAAGATGGCCTGGGCAAAAAGCACAAGAGCCTATCAAAAACAAACCAGAAAAAAAATCCTGGGGCTCAGGGAAGGGGATAATGGCTCCATTACTAGAGCACTTGACTTGCTAGGAATAGACCTTGAGTTCTGAAAAAGGAAAGGGAGGAGGGGGGAGGGGGAAGGGAAGGGAAAAGGAGGGGAGGAGGAGGAGGAGGAGGAGGAGGAGGGGGGGGGGGGGAGGAGGAGGAGGAGGAGGAGGAGGAGGAGGAGGAGGAGGAGGAGGAGGAGGAGGAGGAGGAGGAGAAGGAGGAGGAGGAGGAGGAGGAGGAGGAGGAGGAGGAGGATTCCTTAGCCTCCTCTCTCCGGGGCTACTATATGCCTCACAAAAGTAAAATAATCCTCAGTAGCTCCTTCCATAAAGTCATAAACTGGAAGCTGCTTATGAAATACTAGCTTTGGATGACTTCTCAAAAGGCAGAGTGATGAGGCAGATGTGTAGAAAAGGGAACTGACTTGCTGGTATGCACAAGCTGTTCCTGCTGTCTGTGTGACTTGAGTCCTTGGCTTATTGGATAGCAGTAATTACACTGTTTTATGTCACCTCATAAGAGTATGCTGCAAAAAAGAAAAAAGCTAATGCATAGGAAAGCTTATAAGTGCTAGACACAGGTGTTCCATCTGGTTATGTGCCAAACCTCCATGTATGACTCCATGAATGCATCTCCAACCTTCACTGTAGTGGACACTACACCCTCTTTGTCCCTTCAAGGGAAAATTGACCCACCTGCTGTTCCTCCTGATGGAAAATTAAGGCTTCTACACACTCTATCATATGACATTGCCCTTCCCATCTTTCCACTTTACCTCAGAAGGAACTAGACTGGGCACCTCCTGCAGGCTGCCCAATAGTAGAAGGAAAAGCTATGTATGCACTGGTACCAATAAGACTAGTCATTCTTTTTCATAGGTGAATATGATTTTATTATTTATTTATTTATTTATTGTCAAAGTGATGTACAGAGGGATTACAGATTCATATGTAAGGCAATGAGTAAATTTCTTATCAATGGGTAAATTTCTCCTCTCTCATTTTCCTCCCTCCTTCCTTCTTCCCCAACCCCCTCCCCCCTCCGAGTTGTACAGTTGGTTTACAGCATATTCTAGGTATTGCTGTTGCTTTCATTCTCTTTTTACCCTTTGTCTCTCCATTTTGATGTTCCCCTTCCCTTCCCTAGTTCTGATAAGTGTATATACAATACCTAGGGTTCCAAACTCAGTTACAGTGACATCAGGGGTAAAACCATGGGGAAGAAAAACAAAAGAAAAAGGCATAACTTCACATGGTACATTGAAAATAACAGCAACAATGATAAACCATAACTTTAAGTTCATTTTGTTTAGCATCATCTTATGTGTTCATATGTACATAGCTATTGAGATTTTGTGATCTTCTGCTGGGACTATCCTAGACATATACTAATTATTACCAATGAGGGAGACCATAGTCTATGTTTCTTTGGGTCTGGCTCATTTCACTTAGTATGGTTTTTTCCAAGTCTTTCCATTTCCTTACAAATGGGGCAATGTCATTCTTTGGGATAGAAGCATAGAATTTCACTGTGTATGTGTACCACATTTTCTTGATCCATTAATCTACTGAGGGACATCTGGGTTGATTCCACATTTTAGCAATGGTAAATTGTGCTGCAATGAACATAGTTGTGCTGGTAGCTTTAGTGTGATCTTGCTTGTAATCCTTTGGGTAAATGCCCAAAAGCAGGGCTGCTGGGTCTTAGGAGAGCTCTATGGTTAGCCATTTGATGAACCTCCACACTGCTTTCCAGGGTGGTTGAACAAGTTTACACTTTCACCACCAGTGTAGTAGGGTTCCATTTTGGCCACATTCCTACCAGCATCAGTTGTTATTAGTTTTCTTGATAATAATGGGCATTCTTACTGGGGTGAGGTGGACTCTCAATGTTGTTGTTTTTGTTTTGTTTTGTTGGCCAGTCCTGGGCCTTGGACTCAGGGCCTGAGTACTGTCCCTGGCTTCTTCCTGCTCAAGGCTAGCACTCTGCCACCTGAGCCACAGCGCCCCTCCTGGCCGTTTTCCATATATGTGGTGCTGGGAAATCGAACTGAGAGCTTCATGTGTAGGAGGCAAGCGCTCTTGCCACTAGGCCATATTCCCAGCCCCTCAATGTTGTTTTGATTCCCATTTCTTTTATGGCCGGTGATGTTGAGCACTTCTTCTTGTGTCTCTTGGCCATTCTCATTTCCTCTTCAGAGAAGTCTCTCTTTAAGTCTGTAGCCCATTTATTAAAGGGGCAGTTCTTTCTTTGATGATTTGTTTTGAGGGAACTTAATTTTTTTGTGTTCTAAGTATACTTTAGACATGAGGCCCGAAGACATGTTATTCTTATGCCTGTCCTTGGAAATATTTACTAGGAAATTACAAATGACTTGGGACAAACAATAGAAAGACTTAGAGAAAGGCCATGTGGCCAGAGCCATGAAGAACCACTAGAATCTGAAGCTGTAAGTGAACTAAAATCAGCAGGAAGTATAATCTTTGCCTGCACTGAAGCTATGAGGTAAGGGAAATGAGTAGGGACCTCAGGGAGAAGTGAAAAGACACAGAAACAGAAATACTAAATTTGGTCAAGAAACAGCAATGACCAAGCACATGTGAAGAGCACCAGCCCTGGCTGAGTTTCTAGAACTTCCTTGAATCCAACACAGCTCCTGTGGGGCCAAAGCATCCCTAGTCCTTGTTGCTGGGATCCTATGTGTCTCCCTGTCTCCTTTATGTGCCTTGATGGCAAGACCCCGTTCTCTGAGCTTGATGAAGGAGGCAGAGGCTCTTTTCATGCTGCTGTGAGTGCCAAACCAACCCCAAATTCATGAAATCTGTCTCCCGAACTTCCTGAGGGCACTCCCTTAATGACAGCTTATGATCATCATCAAGTCTTAGAAAATAGAAAATGAGGGTCCCAAGCTCTGTTTTGCTTTGGAGCATGCTGCTTAATTAATTAATCAATCAGTCAATTAATTAGTGCTGCTTTATGGGAGTCAGCTTTCTAGGGAATAGGTAGGGTTAAGGATAGCAGCAAGGAGAAATGGAGAAGCCATTGAATACAGATGACCCATTAAGACTTTGTCCTGGCTGATCCTTTCCTCTTATTCAAACTCAAATCCCACCCATCCTTCATGTCACTTCTTCTACCAAATTTCCCCAGCTCTTCCAATCATATCATTGCTCACCTCTGGCCTCTTGTGGTACATTGCCTGATAAATCCAAGCTCTATCTATTTCCTGTGATCCATATTTTCTACCCTAAATCTTGGCTGTTCTACCTAAAGAGGAAGAGACATTTTTCTCCTCCTTTACTGTTGTGTTTGGCCATATAACTAGCTTTGGTCATAGTAGAAGTTGGAAATAATGATGTACTAGTCCTAAAGCCTCTTGTGTTTCTAAATAGCCATGAAGAAAGCAAGCTCAAGCTAAGCCCAGTGTTCCCAAGATGAGAGACATTTGGAGCAAAACTGTTTGGTCTAGTCCCCATGAAGTTCAGCCACCAACCTTTACATGACTGGATTGTTGTATGTTCCTAATCTATAGACATCTATACTTGATGGATTACTTGGCTATATAATTTTTCTGTCATGAGCAAGCCATGTAAGAAATATAGTCTGACACACTATGTCTTTCCACAAAGTCAGAATTACTTTTTTTTTTTTTTTTTGGCCAGTCCTGGGGCTTGGGACTCAGGGCCTGAGCACTGTCCCTGGCTTCTTTTTGCTCAAGGCTAGCACTCTGCCACTTGAGCCACAGTGCCACCTCTGGCCTTTTCTATATATGTGGTGCTGGGGAATCGAACCCAGGGTTTCATGTATACAAGGCAAGCACTCTTGCCACTAGGCCATATTCCCAGCCCAAGGTCAGAATTTCTTGAATAAAAGTTTGCAAGCTATGTCTGTTTTGTTAGTTGTAGTTCACCAAGTACTACTATTTTCACTTGATTAGCCAGGACCATTAAAAATCTCAAGTTTTTAAAAATCATAATTACTAATTTAACTCTCAAATCATGCATTACACTTCACATGATGATAAGGAAGTTATAGAATGGCTAAGAATGGGTTACAACAGCTGTAGGGTTCAAAGTGGCCTTAATGACGGCAAGAGCAGAAAACCAATAGGGATGCAAAGTTACTGTAGCTGGTGAAATATTAAATAAGAATTCATCATGAAGGTGTCCAGGCAGGGGAATCAAAGCCTAGACCCAATTCAGGTGCTATGGCTCACACTTACAATTCCAGCTACTCAAAAAGCAAGATTTGAGGATCAGCCCAGTCAGAAAAGTCTGATTCTTATCTCCAATTGACCAACAAAAAGCTTGAAGGGGTGGTGTGGGTCAAATGGTAGAGTTGACAGCCTTGAGCAAAAAAAAGCCAAGTAAGAGTGTGAGGCCCTGAGTTCAAGCCCTAGTACAAAATAAATAAATAAAAATAAATAAATAAACAAACACACACACAAAAAAAAGAAAAAAAAAACCTAGGCCCAGTTTTGTGCTTACTGGGTTCAAAAAAACAGAAAATTGCATTGTGTCAAATGGGTCCCTGATGAGCTGGGAGAGGGAGCACAGAGTCAGGATCTGCCTGTCCATCCTTGGTGCATCAACCCACTGGACTATCTGATAACAAGTTGGTGGGTGCTGCTGTGCCTCAATGTTAGGTACCCCTTCTTTCCATGACCCACATAAGGGCTTTGCATCATCTCCTGGTCTATATGTTCAGTGAGCTCATAAGCCTGGTTTTTCTAATATGGTTTTGACATGACCATGTGTACCTGACTTAATTTGATACATTCATACCTTATTTGCATTAAGTTGTTTATCTTTCATTGCCTCCTGGTTTGTGTTGGATAGATAGAATTGGTTACTTACACAAATGAGAGCCATTGTCACAGTATCTGGGCTCCAAGTGGAGCCAACTGCTGTTTTATGAAATGGAGTTACTCAGGGCAAGCCACAGCCTGAAAGCTACTGTACTGTACCATATGAAATAACTCAAAGCAGGACGTGGCCTTATCTCCATAGTTTCTTCAGGCAGGTCTCTCCTGGTTAGATACAGATTGAACAAAATAGAATTAGTGGATATCTAGTTAAGTTTGGATTTCAAGTAGACAGTGGATATTATGAGTAGGAAAAAAAAGTCCCGTACAACTTTTAGAACAAACTAGTACTAAAAAATCTAAAATTCAAACTTAACTGGGTGCCATATACATAGGTATGTACCCAGTTAAATATGAATACACACACACACACACACACACACACACACACACACAGCAGTCCTGCTTCTGATAGAGGGATAGTGCTCTTGAGGCAGGGTGGACCTCTCACACAATTGTAGTGAGATGTTTCACATGTGCAGCACTATAATGTCCAAGAAGAAAGCCATGGTCCTGTTAAAGATTTACAAGAAAGACAAAAGGCAAATCTTGAGCACTGCCTTCTCTCCCTAACAAACTTCCGCCCTTATAGCAATAATGATTTTAGCTATCATTTGCTTAGTTCTTTTATGGACAGGAAGTGGGGGGTAATTCAAAGGATAATGTCTTCTAGAAATACCCTCAACAAACAACAGACAGGCACACAGATGGAGAGAGTAGAAAAGATACAACTCAAATGTAGCTTTTTCCTTCCCTATTTGGAGGCCTGCCTCCAAATAACAAAATATTTTGGAGTTTTCATAAAACTGAAGACACATTTTATTTCCCAGCCCTCCAATCTGTCACCCATCCTCAGTTCATTCTATCTTGGGGATATATGATGAACATAGACTGTATTAGTTTGCTGGTACTGCTATAACAAAATACCTCAGATTGGCTGGTTCAACCAGCATTTATACTCTCATAGCCCAAGAAGCTAGACATTGAGATCAAAGACGTATCAGGGTTGGTTCCTTCTGAGGTCCATGAGAAAAGGATCATATGTCCAATATGACTGAGATGCCCAGTAATCTGACTAAGCATTATTCCAGCGTGTTCTTTGATGGTGCTTCTGGAAGATATTAGCCTTTGAATTAATGGACAAAGATGATTATCCTTTCTAGTATGGGTAGGATAATCTTCTCAGTCAACCCTTAGGGATCATGAATTAAGGCAAAAGGCAGAGGACAACTGAATTTATTCTTTCTGCCTAACTAAAAGTTGACTCGAGTCTCCTGCTCTTGGGTTGGGTCTTCTACTTTGGTGCTTTAAGCTTTTCATTTCTCAAGCCTGTGGACTCAAACTAGAATTTATACTACCAGTTTTCCCAGGTCTCTAGCTTGTATATAGAGATTGTAGAACTTCTCTACCACCATAATTTTCTGAATTAGTTCTTCTAACATATATTTTATATATCTCCTATTGGTTTTGTTTCTCTGAAGAATTTTAATACAAAGCCTCTCTTCTTGTCTCTACCTCTTCCCTCTGTACATGTCAAACACAAATTTTTCACTTCTTATAAGGATACCAATTATATGGGATTAGTGGTATGAGCTCTATAAAAATCCTATCTCCAAATAAAGTCACATTCTGACAATCTGGGGTTTTGGACTTCAATATAAGAAATGAGAGAAGATAGACCCACTTCAGTCCATAACAGAATTTGTGGAGATAACTGTGACTCACCCCCAACATAATCTACATTTAAAAGAATAGATTTCATAGGGTATGATTCTAGGTGTCCAGTGGTGGAATTCTGTGTTTAGCACAGTACTGAGGGGTGAGAAAAGCCCATCCTGCAGGCCTTAACAAGGGCACCTCAAAGGCATCACACCAAAGGTGCCAACCCAAGGGGCCCTAGCAACTGGTGGAATGTGGGTTATTGTGAGGACAAGGGATTGTGATGGCAGCCAAGCTATGAAACCTGGTGAGGGCAAGTGCTATTGCCTCAGAAGATGTCCTCTGGCCCCAGTTACCAGCACCACAGTTTTATGAATGGCAACAGAGGACAGGGAAGTGATGGAAGACCGGGGGGCAGGAGAAAGCTGTCCTACCTTATCCAAGCTGGTGCCTGGTGACACCATGCCTGAAGGGAAGCCCAAGGCTTCTTTGGTAAGATGAATACCTCATTCCACTTCCCCCAGCCACCCCCTCAGGGAGAGAAGGGCACCCTAAGAATAGGTGATAGGTGGTGGGGCCTAGAAAAATTCAGATAGTTGTTAAGGACAGAACTTCACTCTATTGCCTAATTAACAGCCAGCTCTCACCCAGAACCAGGTAGCTCTTCCAAAGATGGCAAAGTCACTTCAGGAGGGCTTTGCCTTGCCTTTCCACTTTCCCACGGGAGGCCCTGTCCCTTCCTTCATTCACATAAACCCTCAGAATCCTCTTGCTGGTCCCTGTAGGTCTAGGTTCTCTCAACCCAGACCCTAAATTTCGTCCTGTCTCTGGAGCCTCCAAAAGAGTTGAGGTCTTAAAATTAGGGAGAGTAGGAATGCTGGCTCTCTGATGGTTTGTAAGACAGACACTTCTTCAACTTCCAAGGCCCTGTTTGCAACTTTAGAGCAACATTCTTTGTCCCTCAATGCTCTCTCTGTCATAGCCCTCCAGTTCTAGTAACTCCATCAGAGTGAACTTCTGATAAGAACCCAGTCTGCACGTTGAAAATTCAGGATGCATTGCAACACCCTAGTCCACCATGGCTCGGAGCTGGAGGAGCGGTAGCCCCATCCTGACTCACTATGGCTCCCCCACTCCCCTTTTCCTCTTTCCCAGGAAGCAGAGGCCCCCAAGCCAGATTCCTCTTACGACTATCTGGAGGAGATGGAAACTTGTGAGGACAGAAGCTGCCCAGGGCCCCCCAAGACAGTGTCCCAAAAGGCTGGTGCTACCACCAAGGGCCAAGCAGGCGATGGACCCGGACCCGAATCCACAGAACTGCCCCCAGGCCCAGGAGAAGAACACAACAACACAATGGAGCTGGAGAAGGTGCGCATGGAGTTTGAGCTGAAACGTTTGAAGTATCTACACGAGGAGAATGAGAGGCAGCGGCAGCACGAGGAGGTGATGGAGCAGCTGCAGCAGCAGGCAGGGCCCCGCCAGGTAAGTATGAGGGTGAGGCACTGCCCTTAGGAGCCAGGGCAGACACTGGGGGTCAAGGGGCATGGGGGCAGGCTCTAGAGGTCAGGAGACAAGCAAGCCCACTTCACTTGGTTGACTCTGTAGCCTGCCTACAGGTCCTGGGTCTAGCTGAGGGGCAGAGGGTCCATGTGGCTGTTTCCAGCCACTGCTGCCTTGGGTCACTTCCTAGAATAGGCTGAGAATTGACCAGGCATGTTAGTGGTGAGGATCCCACTATCTAAGAAGAGTTGAGCTAGGAGAGAGACCAGAACCTCATCATCCACCCAACAGCCATATGGTTAGCTCAAGGAAACAAGTCCTCAACACTCTCTCCATGACTGCATTTCCACCACTCAGTTCCTCTCTCATCTCAAAGAACGTGAGGCAGGGAGAGGAGACCCATATCCCACTATGGTGTCGTCAGTGAACGTTGGCTGAACCGCAGCCTTCTTGTGCAGGGCTGCCTTTGTTCTGTTGCATCATACTGCCTGGGAGCTCAACTGAAGCAGCCATCTCTTCTCAAGAATCATATACTCAGCCCTGGCTGGAAGTAATTGGGGATCAATAACACCCATTTGAAAGCCAGGCTGGTGGCTCACACCTGTAATCTTAGCTATTCAAGAAGCAGAGAGATCTGAGAATCACAGTTCAAAGCCAGCCCAGACAGAAAAGTCTGTGGGACTCTTACCTCCCAATACCCATCAAAAAGCAGCCACAAATAGAGGTAGGTGTGGCTCAAGTAGTAGAGCACTAGCCTTGAGCAAAAAAGCCGAGGGAAAGTACAAGACCCTGAGTTCAAGCCCCAGTACTAGCTAAAAATAAAGCAAAACAACAGTATAAAAGAAAACACCTACTTGAGATGAAATGAGCTGTAAAGTGCTTAGCTCAGTGGCTAGACCATCATAAACACTCAATAATGAAAGAACCTACTATTGAGAACAATGTTTCCTATGCTTTAAAAATTAGCTAGGCACTGGTGGCTCATGCCTGTAATCATAGCTACTCAGGAGGCTGAGGTCTGAGGATTGCCATTCAAAGCCAGCCAAGGAAGGGAAGTCGGTGAGATTCTTTTTTTTTTTTTTTTTTTTTTTTGCCAGTCCTGGGCCTTGGACTCAGGGCCTGAGCACTGTCCCTGGCTTCTTCCCGCTCAAGGCTAGCACTCTGCCACTTGAGCCACAGCGCCGCTTCTGGCCGTTTTCTGTATATGTGGTGCTGGGGAATCGAACCTAGGGCCTCGTGTATCCGAGGCAGGCACTCTTGCCACTAGGCTATATCCCCAGCCCCTCGTGAGATTCTTATCTCCACTTAACCAGCAGAAAATTAGACGTAGTGCTCACAGTGGTCAAAGTGATGTTCAAACCAAAAGTATGAATGTTCACAGTGGCAGAGTGCTAGCCTTGAGCAATAAAGCTCAGGGACAGTTCCCAGGCCCTGAGTTAAAGCCCCATGACCAATTAAAAGAAATAAGTCCTAAATTGAAATCCTTGCTCTACCATTTAAATATGCTCCTTAACCTTGGGCAAATTTCTCATCCTCTTTGAGTCATGGTTTGCTCATCTCTAAGGTACCAACTACCCCCTTAGTGTCATAGTGAGAATTTGGTGAGCTAATGTATGTAAAGCCCTTTTGCAATGATCCCAGTACATTAGGTAAGCACTCAATAAATATTAGCTATTACCATTTTTTATGTACTCAGGCAATTCACTTCTTGACCCAAATGAAGCAACTTCCATTCATCACTTTTTAATTTGAGTGGGATGTAATGTATTAGCTATGCTTCCCAGCTCTGAGTCATCTTCAGTTCTGAGAAGCTGGCCTTCTGTCTTTACCCTAATCATTGCTGAAATTGTTGAGGAGGACACATGCTAAAGTAAATACCACTAAGGGAGCTCACTACAGGTTAGCAATGATCCATTCATCAACACATGGAAGGTTAGACATTTTATCCAACCCACATTTCTCCAGCTTGAGAAAAAAACAACTGTCCTAAGACACATTGTCAAGTGGCTTCTCAGAATTAAGATATTACATTACTTATGTCATTTCTCTAAATGACTGGTCATTTCCTTTTTTAAAAAAATGGGCTTGTTTTTACATGATTTGTTCGCAGTGAACACATCTTGGCTTTTTAACAGTTATCCTTTTTTTCTCCCTTTCTCAAATAATAACCTGCTTAATTATGCATTAAATGATATTACTGAGCCAAGCCACACTATTGAACTAAGATTTTCAAACTTCATTGTTTTATTTTTTTCCCTTCTTTGAGAACTTAAAATATACTTCTCATATTTTGGCACATTTTCTGATATTTTAAAAATCTTTTGTTTGTGGGATTCTTTGTGTGTATGTGTGCCAGTCATGGGCTTGAACTCAGGACCTGGGCACTGTCCCTGAACTTTTTTACACAAAGCTAGTGCTCTACCACTACAGTCACAGCTCCATTTCTAGCTTTTATGGTAGGTAACAAGATACGAATGTCATGGACTTCCCTGCCCACAATGGCTTGAACTTCAGTCCTCTGATCTCAGCCTCTTGAGTAGCTAGGATTATAGGAGTGAGCCACCAGCATCTGGTGATGTTTTTGATTTAGTTCATTTCCCAAACTTATGGATTTTCTCAATATCATAGGATAAAACTTGTCACAAATTTGAGCCTGAAAGTTTTTAAAGCAGATACAGTATTGTACTGTCTTTGATCTCTGTCCTCTCCTAACCGTATTTGTTTTACCCTTTTTAGTTTGAAAACCTTTCTCCTTGCTAGATGAGATGGAAACTCTTAGAATATAGCTCTACCTACAACTTTGAAAGAATTTTTGAAAAAGTTACAGGGTTTTACAAATGAATGTTATCAAGATCATAATTATCCACCATCAGCTCCTCAAACTGAGAACTTATGCAGATCACAGAGAGGTGGCAGAGGCTAGAGGCCCTATGGCCTGAATCATCTTCTGCCCTTCTAGCTTTTTTAATTAACTTCATATTTTATGTAGCATTTTTAGTAATGGCATGTCTAAGACTTTGGCCTTTGGTCACAGTTTGCAAGTGTTTTACTTGTGGTGCATTTGCTAAAAAGTGGGGGGCACTGGAGCAGTGGCACTTCCCATTTCTCTCTCTCAGGATGGATAGATTTCATCATACTGAAGATACTTGTCTAAGTGCATTTCTTGGTAATTTAGGGCAGCTCAGTCCCCACCATCAAGCTGCTTTTTAAAGTGCAACACGTTTTGTAAAGAATTAACCATGGCTAACACTCCCTGAACTACAGAACAGAATAGTTCTATCCGCCTTTAGCTCATGGATGCATTAATGCTCACTATAGTTAAAGTTGGGGTCTATCAGATCCCAGCCACACAGACTCCAAAAAAAGAATAACTCACAGGAAGAATCAACCAAACAGTTCAAACTGCTTTTCCTGAAGCCCAAAGCTGTATCGATACAGACAGCCCTTGCACTCATCTCTCAGCACTGGGCCCCAGGAGAGACCAAACCCTCAAGAACCATGGACTGACTCATAGGATTGTTTCTAGTGCTTGGGAAGGAGTCAGAAACAGTCATTTGTGCCCAAGAGATGCTTTCTCATTGTGCTATTGTCCCAGAAACTAGGTTGAGAGTGAAAGTACTATATTCAGAGAATACTCTTAAGATCCAGGGTCTAAATCTGGGGAAAGTGAACTCAAGAATGAATTAATGAATTCATTCTAGAAGCCAGTGACCTTACTAGGAATTTTGTCATTCCTAGGAATTTGGATCTTAGGAAGGGAGTACCATTACTTTTTCTTTAGGTAGGGATGATAATTTTCCCCAAGTCATATTCAGGAAGGAACCCAGCAGGACTGAATTTAGATCTGCTTAGAACCAGCCTTGGTTTTGCCAGTGCCATTGTCTTCTTTTCCCCCCACAGTTCTCCGGAGGCCTCCAGGACCTCCTGCTCCCTCAGAACCAGTTTGCCATGTTCCTGTACTGCTTCATCCTTATACACATAATCTATGTCACCAAGGAGATGGTCTTCTTTCTCTTCTCCAAGCACTACCTGTTCTGCATTGCCGCCATTTTGCTGTGTCTGATTAAAACTTTCTGGTCCTACTTCCAATGCCTCTGTGTTCTCCATCACTAGGAGCCCCCATGCTAGAGTGTTTCAGATGTGGTCCATTGACTCCCAGCCTCCTTTGTCCATCATGCTGAACCTCCCTTCCACGGAGCCTGCACTTAGGGAAAGACCAGGGGCTAGACATTGTACCTGAGTGTGAGGAAAACACACAGCCTCGTTATGCTGTGCCTGCATGCTCACTGGCTGGCTATGCTTTATCCAGACTGGAGGTTTCAGAAGTTAATGGGTTAGGGAGGTCTCTGTTGGGGAGGAAGGGTTTTAAAAACCTTTCCAGAATCATAGAATCACATGATGCCCAAGCTACTTTGGGTTTTACCACATCAATGCATGGTCGTAGATTGTTCTCTGAGATGTAGAGAGCCCATGGTGGGCTTATCAATAGCCCCATGAGGTGTCCATGTCCCAATGTCCAGAATGGTGAACATGCTACCTTGCAGCAAAAATGACTCTGAAGTATGATTAAATCAAGGCTCTAGAGTTGGAGAATAATGTAGTAGCAGATGTCCTGATAGAAAGGCATATGAGTGAGAAGGGGACATGACCCTCCAGGGGCAGTGGTGTGACGTCACAGTCAAGGGATGTGGACGTTTCTAGAGGCTGGAAAAAGCAAGAAGGAACCAGAGTAACCAACCCTTGTAGGCTCTCCAGAACCATGAGAGTGTTTGTTTGGTTTTGTTTTTGTTGCCAGTCCTGGGCCTTGAACTCAGGGCCTGAGCACTGTCCCTGGCTTCTTTTTGCTCAAGGCTAGTACTCTGCCACTTGAGCCACAGCACCACTTCTGGCCGTTTTCTATATATGTGGTGCTGAGGAATCCAGGGCTTCATGTATACAAGGTGAGTACGTTACACCATGAGAGTGTTGATCTGTGTTGTTTTAAGCAACCAAGTTGTGGTTCTGTTGCTTTAGCAGAAAACTACAAAAGCCAACATGTCTGCACTCTTTCCAGCCTTGAAAACATGTCAGATAGTTATCACCAGGCCATTGGCAAAGCTACTCAGCTTTGGGTCTGAGCAGATACAGAACACAGCCAGCCATGCACGCTTACAGTCTGCCTTCAGACATCTCACTAAAAAAGACACACACTGATGTCCAAGGAGCTTGGGCAGGCTGAACACCAGTGGCTCACACCTGTAATCCTAGCTACTCAGGAGACTTACATCTGAAGCTTATGGTTCAAGCCAGCCTAGGTAGGAAAGTTTGTGAGACTCTTAACTCGAATTACCCACCAAAAAGCTGAAAGTGGAGCTGTGGCTCCAGTGGTAGATCATTAGCCTTGAGCAAAAAAAGTTCAGGCCCTGAGTTCAAGCCCCAGGAACAGTATAAAAATAAATGAATAAATAAAAAAGATCCTAGTAGAAAGAGGTATCCCTATCACAAAGCAGTGAAGCATTCCTTAGTGATTAGACAGGTGGCAAAACAGAGGTGCACTCCCACAGGACAGAAAGGAGGAGGGGTTAAATCCCCAGCTGGGCCTGGGATCAATGCTATTCTACTGGAACATTGGGAGAAAAAGAGAGAAGGAAGGAAGGAAGGAAGGAAGGAAGGAAGGAAGGAAGGAAGGAAGGAAGGAAGGAAGGAAGGAAGGAAGGGAAGAAAGGAAAGGAAAGGAAAGGAAAGGGAAGGGAAGGGAAGGAAAGGAAAGGGAAGGGAAGCAAAGGAAAGGAAAGGAAAGGGAGGAGAAATAGAAAGGCACCATGACCATTCAGACACACTAGACAAACTAACCTTCAAATACACACACACACACACACACACACACACACACACACACACACACCACCCTATGCCCACCTGCCAGCCCATCCACATAGACTTGCAAAAATGCGAAATATCTAACCCAGAAACAAATATACCAATTTATACAAATCAAAGCAAGCAGGGCTGGGAATATGGCCTAGTGGTAAAGTGCTTGCCTTGTATACATGAAGCCCTGGGTTCGATTCCTCATCACCACATATATAGATAAAAGCCAGAAGTGTCACTGTGGCTCAAGTGGTAGAGTGCTAGCCTTGAGCAAAAAGAAGCCAGGGACAGTGCTCAGGCCCTGAGTCTACGCCCCAGGACTGGCAACAAAAAACAAAACAAATAAACAAATCAAAGCAAGCAGTTTGTAACACAGGTGTTCACAACCCCTCACATACACATGCAAGATCAACCAAAAGGAACTGACTGAACACTAGAGGGCTCCTGAGGAGCAACCAAATGATGGCACAGGAAGCTTTATGTGATGTTAATGCAGCAGACTGATGGAGGCTGGAAACACCTATGCCCTAAGCAAAGTCTATATTGACCCTCCTCTTCCCCAGAATTAGGGTTCAGTCTTAGAGAAAGAAAAGAAAATGTTTCTATCTGGCAGGCTAAATAAGGCTTAGTGAAACCATGTGAAACAAAAAAGACCCTCTCAGGATTTTACTGCCAGTACCACAGCAATAGCATGCCATTAA
Organism: Perognathus longimembris pacificus; assembly: GCF_023159225.1. Lineage (NCBI taxonomy): Eukaryota > Metazoa > Chordata > Mammalia > Rodentia > Heteromyidae > Perognathus > Perognathus longimembris. Next base: position 46,376,980 of record NC_063168.1, on the reverse strand, counting down.
GGCCCACAGTACCTTCTCATTTCCACCCAGTGCAGTGCATCCACTCCTACTTACAGGCATTAACTTGGAAGGAGTAAAACTCTCATTTCTCATAAAACTTTCGATGGCAGGACTTTTTGCTCTGGGTGGCATGTCTCAATTGTCTTATTTGATCCAAGTTTTTTGGGATACGATTTAGATGAAAGAAAAAGGAGATTAGGGTACAAAAAGTATAGGAATACCTGTTCACCAGGTTAAAGTAGACTTTCACCAGGTATAGTAGGACTTTGCAAAAGCAAACAAAAACACAAGTATTATAAAGCCATTTAGTCAATCCACCTGTTGCCAGGTAAAACTAGATTTTGACACTTTCATGCCTACTTACAACATTTTCAGAGAAAGAGTTAGCTAACTCCCTTGAGTTGTTAGCATGACCTCTCACATACTTAGCCATGGTTATGAACTCTCTCCCGCTGATTGTGTTTGAAGATGAAAGCCAGTAGTCTAAGATTTTTCCCTGTAGGAAGATGAAAACTATTCATGATCACTCTTCCAACTTCCCAGTTGAAATACAAAGGAGGAACTCAGAAAGTTGCAAAGGATAGGGAAAAGACCAAGCTAAATGGAGACCAATGAGGCGACTTACACAAGCACTTCTTTTTTTTTTTTTTTGGCCAGTCCTGGGCCTTGGACTCAGGGCCTGAGCACTGTCCCTGGCTTCTTCCTGCTCAAGGCTACCACTCCGCCACTTGAGCCACAGCGCCGCTTCTGGCCATTTTCTGTATATGTGGTGCTGGGGAATCGAACCTAGGGCCTCGTGTATCCGAGGCAGGCACTCTTGCCACTAGGCTATATCCCCAGCCCCACAAGCACTTCTTGAATGCTGAGGAAGGCCATCTTTACCCAAACCCTGGGAGGAGCGAATGCGTGTAAGAACCAATTCACAGAGGAGGATACTGAAGTTCAGAGAATGACTCCAAAGCAACCCTCTTCCCATGCTCCCTTGATTTGGCCATAGAGGAGCTTACCACCTTGCTAGACATTGGGTTTAACACACCTGAAAATAGAAAGAGCTACCAGATAGACCTCAGTTATGAAAAAGGTAAAAGACTTCCCTGGAGTCCAGGGAGACTAGGAAGACTCTGGAAGAGCAATTACAAGGGTGAGTTTAAGTCTAGACTAGGCAGAAATGAAGAGGATCACACACAAACTAAGATCAGGGTACAAGTGGAGAGTCTATAGGCAGATGAGAAGGCATTCCTTGCTCTGGAAAATAGTAGAAAGGGGCTGTGGGCCTGGAGAACTGGCACAAAGCCTGGTTTTAGAGAATCTTGAAGGCTAGTTTAGGGAATATAAATTTAATCTTTTGAGAAATAGACAATCATTGAAGCTTGTGAGTGGATCAGTGACTGAAAAAGCAGAGGAGTAGTAATAAAAGATTCTATTTTTCCTCTAACTTCTAGAACCAGGTTCTACCAATTTTCCTTTTCCATAGCCAGTCTCAGAAACATTCTTTTGGGAGGTTCTTAATTTGAGTATTGCCTCCAATTGTAAAAGAAACCCAGGGTAGCGTAAACCAATAGAGGTTTATGTTTCTTACATACCAAGAAGTAGGTGGTTGGTAAAACTGCTCTTTAATGTCATAGAGAACTTGGGGTTTCTCTGCCCCTTTACAGCACACAGCTCTTTTTCTTCATGCTGTGACTTTCAGCCTTGCTATTCAAAATGGCTACAAGGGCCAGTCATTGTGGTAGCCATCTTGTCCAGAACTCCCAGTCAGAACAGAAGGAGAAGAAAGGTGGCTTTTTAAAGGCTCTCCAAGAAGCTGAGCCCAGAGATTCCTGCTGGTATTTGAAAGATTGGACAGCATCCTGTGGCTAATTCTAGCTGCAGAGTTGTCTGAGGAGGTAAGGTTTTGCCTGGGCACTGTTATAGCCTTGAAAAAAAATTCAGGACTCTGATAAGAGGGCAGGGGGGGGTAGATATTAAATAATAAAATAATTGTGTGTCTCAGCCCTGCCTTCAAAGGCCCAGCTCCTACTCCCTGCTGAGCTACTGAGCCAGTGGTCTTGGTGGGATGAGACAGGCCAAGTGACTGGCAATGGCCAGCCTGGGCCTGGCTCACTACTACATCTCTCTGCCTTGAGGAAGGGTACCACACATCTACCACAGCAGGAAGGTCATGGTTTCCCCTGAACACAAGTCTGGGGACTCTCTGCCGTCCTCCCTCTTGACCTTTGCCTGAGGCCTCATAAGCTCCACTGTCCTTGCTTAGGGAACTTAGAAGGACACCTCTCTTTGTGCTGCTCTTCCTTTCCACATCCCACAGAAGCCCAGCCCCTTGGAGATCCTCACATAACTCACAGCAGAGCTCTACTCAGCCTTAGCCCAAGAAACAAAACCCTAATAGCACAATTTTAGGCAGGAGTAGGAATAGGGCAAATCTTGCCTGTTCTCAAAACGAATCTCATTGGTTACTAACTCAGATAAGCTAGAGCTGAGAGCCAGCTGACCTCTGCCGGAAGACGGCCGGGGATGGGGGGGGGGGGGGCGGGGGAAGGCTGGGCTCCAAAGGCCACCTCCCTGCCAACTATGTTTCCAATCCCAGTTTAGCAGGTGACTGCAAACAAGGTGGTGAAGCTTTCTAGGCTTCCTTCATCTGGATGACCTATAAATTATCCAGGCTCTAATTCAGTGCAGAAATAAACATATAACGTCTAGTGTTTGCTTTAATTGACCTGCAATGGTGTCCGGGTAGCCTTAAGTATGTCTCAGCTGAGTCTAATGTGCAGCAGTGTTGCTAATCCTTGTTCCTCACTGTGGGGTCTGTGAGCCAGCAACATTGCAGATCCAGCCCCAGAAGTACTGAAGCAGGTGTATTTCAACCACGTTCCTGAGATTGGCCTGCTCCCAAGGAAGACTTCATTTAGGTGATCTGTGCTAGAATTGGGATAGGGGCGAGGGGGGGTGCTAGGTAAAATGAGGAGAGAGGGGTTGAGGGTGACGTCTTAGAAGTGCTCTGAGTCTCCTCCATTGACACCTGGCATAGGCAAGGGGTGCTGGAGCTTGGTGGTCAGCATCTTGGATCCTGAAGCTGAGGCAGGACACCTGCCCCTCCTTCCACTGCTTTTTTCACCAGACCTTGTTCTGAACTTCTGAAGAATTAAATGATGTCTCCTGGCACCTCAGGAGTCACCAGAACCTTCAGGAATTCCTCCCAGGCTTGTGTGGATCTCTCCCCTCCACCCCCACTCCACCCCCCTTTTTTGATCTGGCTCCCTTTGTGTGGCTTTGGGGAAATCTTGCTTCATATACATTCATTCATTATTTAAATGTTGCCAGCTTTCCTTCAGGAAGGTTAAGCATGATTAAAAGATGGGATTTTCCCCCCCACAGGGCACAACAAAAAAGCCAGGACTCCCACATTTTGAAAGCTCACTTGGCTAAGCCTTGCTGCATAATTTAAAGTTGGTGACTTATTTAGATTTAATTAGCCAAAGGAATGGCAGCTGCAGGTTCATTAGCCAGTATTTATTAAAAGTTCTCAGGGGGCTGCTATGGACTCTAGGAAGGGAGTGGGGGATGGGCTTCACATTGAAGATGGCCTCAGAAGAAGGCATTTTGATTCATCCCAGAGCAAACAGGTGCCATCAAAAGACCTTGGTTCTAGGGCAAATCCCCACGTGAGGCTTCAGTTGGGATGTCAGCCCCTGACAGAATTGTGGTGACTCTTAATGTCAAAACAGGTAAAAGCTGGGATGCATGCAGAGTTGCAAAGGTGAACAGAGGAGCAATGGCCAACTTGAATTTCAAGACCTGGGCAGGGAGGGGAGGATGAGCTCCAGAGTTAGGAATTTGTGCAAAAGGACAGAGCAGGGACCCTTATTTTTAAAAATCTATTAAGAAATTCCGGCCTGTAATCCTAGCTTATCAGGAGGCTGGGATCTGAGGATCATGGTTTGAAGCCAGCCTGGGCAGGCAAAAAAATCTGTGAGACTCTTATCTCCAATAAACTATTCAAAAAAGCCAGAAGTAGAGGTATAGCTCAAAATGGTAGAGCACTAGCTTTGAGCAAAAGAAGCTCAGTGACAACGCCTAGGCACTGAATTCAAGCCCCAGGACTGGCCATAAAAAGCATTTCCAGACATGTTGGGTGTTGGTGGTTCATGCCTGTAATCCTAGCTACTCAGAAGATGAGATTTGAGGATTGAAGCTTAAAGCCAGCCCAGTTAGGAAAGTAGGTGAGACTCATCTCTAATTAACCACCAAAACACTGAGTGGAGCTGTGACTCAAGCAATAGAGTGCCAGCCTTGAGTAGAAAAGCTAAAGGACAATACCCAGGACACACACACACACACACACACACACACACACACACACACACCAGGGAGGGAGAGAGAGAGACAGACTGAAAGCATAGGTATCGGCCATCCCAGAGGACCATGCGGAGATAAGCACAGACAGTAGAAGAAGGTTCATAAGGAGGTTTATTAGTGGGGCCATATCTCCCACGAGAGAGGGAGGTACAAGGCGCCTGCACCTTATCCAGGTGGTAGCTTCTCTCTCTGGGGGTAAAGGGGAAGGAGAGAGAGAGAGAGAGAGAGAGAGAGACAGTAGAATGGAGCATGAAAGCAAAACACAAGGCCCTGGGCACACATGCAGCCAGCTCTGGAGGTAGATGAAGAAGACCCCAGGACTCCACTGCTTTCCTAGTGCCCCTCAAATCCCACCTTGGTTTTACCTCCAGCCCTGGTAAGGAAGGGGCAGGCTCCATGCATTTTGAGAGGGTGGAAACCTTTGGGATGGGCCTAGGGGTAGCAGGCAAAAATCTAGTGGTCTGAAGCCTGGGGTATATCCCCTCTAGGGCAAGCATCCCCCCAACATTTTCAAGCAGCTTAGGAAGTAGAATTGTCTGGACAGCCAGCGTGCCTTTTAGTGGGCAAGGCACACACTCCAGGCTCCCAGCTGCTAATCACAGGGCTAAGAAGTCCTGAGGTCTCCAACTTGGCATTCCCTCTCCCTCCCTCTCCCTCTTGGCTTCCGTCCCCCCCACCCCATTCAGCTGACTATTCTTCTCTGGGCTAAAAAACCCCAAAATAGGAAAAAAAAAAAAAAAAGCTACACTTTTTACCCTCTTGTATCAAATGACACAGTCACTTTGCCTCAAACTTTTCATCAAAGGAGCCTTTGTAAGGGACTGGGGAAGAAAGCAGGCCTTGGAAGTCAGCCACCAGGAAGCCACATGCAGAAACTGCTGAGCAAGGGATTGTGCTGGAGGGTGGGGTAAGGAGGAGAGGCCCAGTGCTCTCCTCAAGGGCAGCAATTTGCAACACCTGTTGCATCTTTGTGGCCAGAAGACACTAGAGCTATAGGTCACCACAGTATCTACCCTTTGCTGGAGCCAATAAGTCCCTAGAAGGCCACTCTGTGGTTCAAGTGAACAAAAGCAAGAAGGCAAGAGGAAACCTAGGAAAGGTTCTGGGACATGGTGAAGGCTTCTTGTAGGAGAAAAGGGAACTCACCTTGATCGTGCCTTCACATGAAAAGGGTATTTGGACCCACTCAAAAACACCAGGCAGATTGGAGGAAGACCTCACTTTTTAACCACTTCTTTAAAAGGCCTACCTCAAGGCCACATTCTGAAGTGTGGGTGAAGAAGACATCCTCATATAAAGTCAGCCCATAATATGGTCAGGAATTGCCTGAATTTACTCAGACAGAAGGTGGCAGAGACCAACTGTCGGCCACGAACTGAGAGGTTGATTTAAAGCAAATAAAGCAATCTGCTGCCTTGCTTCCTTGGGTTTGTGGATGAAGATTTGGAGCTGCTGTATTTCAGGTGTTATTGTGTGGTTCCACAACACATCCCTCTATAAGTGTTCACCCAGGGATAGCAGGTTCAAATGGCTTCTGCTTCTAACTACCTTTTTTTTTTTTTTTTTTTTTGCCATTCCTGGGGCTTAAACTCAGGACCTGGGCACTGTCCCTGAGCCTCTTTGTGCTCAAGGCTAGCACTCTACCACTTGAGCCATGGTGCTACTTCCAGCTTTTTCTGAGTAGTTTACTGAAGATAAGAATCTCATGAACTTTTCTGCCTGGGCTGACTTGGAAGTGTGATCCTCAGATCTCAGGCACCTGAGTAGCTAGGATTACAGGTGTGTGCCACCAGTGCCCTGCTTAACCCTACCCTTTTATTCTAACTATTCCATTCCTCTCTTCTAAGGAAGAGCATGTCCTTGGAAGGGAATAAAGGCTAAATCCTCAGTCACAGAGCCGTCATTTTCTTGAGTGATAAGAAAGCTATGCAGAAAGGCTTGGACACCGCCCCCCACTCATCTTCTGTGGGGTCCTCTAGTGAAGTCAGTGTGTCAGTAGCTGGCAGCCTGGAGGTCTTCCCTCCTAAATCAGCCATGGTTGGATTGCTTTCTGAAGACCAGGAGTATAAAGCCCCTTCTTAGACAGGTGCAGGTGCAGGACAAGGGGAAAGAGGTTGGAGTAAGGGAGATATCAGAGTTCACTCTCACAACTTTTCCTTCTGACAATTTCTATATCTTCACATAGACTGTATACATGTAGCTACCCTGCTATCTGAGCTGGTTTGAGTTCATTCCTAGAAAAGGATGAGATTTGGCTAGAAGGTTCTGGAAACACTGTGGGAAGCAGAAAGGTCATCAGCTTTCCAGTATCTAGCTGATTTCAAAAGAACTCTAGATGACTGCCCTAAGCAAAGCATACATGCTGCAAGACACACCAGAACAGTTTAGCAGGGTCCTGATGACTCGTGCCTGTATTCCTAGCTAGTCACAAGGTTGATATCTGAGGATCAAGGTTCAAAACAGCATAGGCAGGAATGTCTATAAGGCTCTTTCTTTCAATGAACCACCAAAAAGCTGGAAGTGGAGCTGTGGCACCAGTGGTAAAACATAAGCCTTGACAAAGAAGGATAAGGATCAGCACCCAGACCCTGAGTCAAGTCTCAGTATCAGAAAAGCGGGGGAAGGGCATGCAAAGGCCAGCACCTGAATGTCAAGAGGGCTGAGTAAATCTAAGCGAAGCCGGCTTGGTGGTGTAATTGACAGAATATTCAACCTCTATTTACTTCCCTCACCCCTACCTTCATCATGTGCAGTTACAGCCCTACATCCAGTCCAGAGCAGCCAGAAATTCAGGCTTCCATGTGATTCCTGCTGCTTTTCAAATGTTGGATCAATTTTCTTTACCCATTCTTTTTTATTTTATTTTATTTTATGCCAGTTCTGGGGCTTGAACTCAGGGCCTGGGCACTGTCCCTGAGCCTCTTTGTTCAAGGTTCGTGCTCTACCACTTGAGCCACAGTACCACTTGTAGAGTTTTTTTTCTGTTTATGTGGTACGGAGGAATCAAATCCAGGGCTTCATGCATGCTAGGCAAGTACTCTACCGCCAAGCCACATTCCCAGCTCTCTTCACCTATTCTTTAAGCCTAACAAAAGTCTGTGGGATTGAAGCTCACAATCTCTGAACTAGAGATGCTACTTCCTGTATGATAGTCTCTGTTTCACTCAGAGACATGCTGGGGTTGGGGGGGGGAGGATTTCTTTAAACAAAACAGTACAAAAATAGAATGTGATTCACTCTCTAACACTGCTGAAGCTCAGAAGCAGCAGCGAGGGATGCTGCTCCCATCCCCAATTGCCTCACCTTGAGGCGTTCCAAAAGACAGCACAGATCTCTTAATGCATTTCAAATCAGTTTAAAGTGGCAAAAATCTAATTTCCGTACAACTTGGAGGGAGATGGGAATTTGCTAAAGCTAGATCAAGATTAAGGAAGGCTTAATTTGGAGGCCTGGGAGAAGGCGGCAAATGAGGCAGGAGAGGACTTTAGGGGTACAGGAGGAAAAGATGATGAGGCTGGGGTCCCAAGTTGAATGGTAAAGGGCTATGTTGGCAACTGCTTTGTGAAGTTAGTCAAACAGACTGGTGAGGTCTGGGAACCAGAAAGGAAAAAGAGGAAGGAGCATCATTGGTTGCCATGGTAACAAAGGATAAAGGAAATCAGGAGGCAAATGAGGGAAATCTCAGAGAAGGGCTGCATTGTGCTGCTGCCTACAACAAACGCTCACCTCTCTTCCTAGATGCCTTTGTCTAGGACTCTGTGGCCTCTCTGATACTATACCCACCTGACTCTGATCATTCCTGGTCTGGATCAATTACTATGGAACAAGATCAAAGAACTTTAAAATGGCTGGGATGAATAGGTGTCTCCTTAGTGAGCTTCTTGCTCTCCAAAAAGCACCTTGAATTCAAACTATGTTTCCCACTATCCTAACATAAAACTTAGGATGTCAACTTTTAGGAAGCTTTTCTTGGACTAAGATTTTGTTCATGTTCAATTGTAAATCCTCATTCAGAGGTTTAATAGCATGGCTATTAACTTTTAAACTCTCAAAAGGAGATTTTCATCACAGGTGCAGGAATCTCAGCCTCACCCTAGGAATGTCCACAATAGGGCTCAGGGATAAGCTACTGGGGCTACCACAGAGAGGCTATTTTCTAGAATGGTTCCAGTGATAGCTGCCATGTGTGTCCAGAATTTATTTCCTCTTGATTATCTTTCAGGGAGCTCCCTTTCCTTTATCATAGTCCATCAGGTTTGCTGATTTCCAGTAAAGAAGTACACTCTGGAGTCAGACCTGGCTAAGTCAGAACATCTTATCTGACCAAAAATGATTGCTTCAGGTTGGGGATTTAGCTCAGTGGAAGAGCACTTGCCTGGCAAGTGCAAGGCCCTGAGTTCAGTCCTCAGCTCTGGAGAAAAAAATAGATTCCTTCAAGGATGGATATATGGCCTAAGCCTGACCAATGAGTTTCAAACTTTCTAGGGCTTTGGCTGTAACTCTTGAGAAAAAACATCAGTCTTTCTACTGGGTCCTAGCTGGTTGAATATATGTACAGAGCTGCTAGTAGCCATGCTGTTTCACTCAGAGAAAGCCTACCTGAGAATGAGGCCAATACAGAAAAGCAGAGCCCAGAGATGGGAAGACACAGAGAGAAGGAGGAAGAGAAAGAAACAAGAATCCCCCAACTCACATGATTTGAGTTCCAGAATCCACTAGAAACATACAACATTCCTGATGTCTTTTTAATTTCTACTTTTCTGAACTTGGAACTGAGTTTTTGTACCTTGCAAGACTTCTGTGTCATGTGTAGGGTCTGTTAGTCGCGTTGATAACTGGGTTCTGCCACCGACGCTAATTGAAATTCGGTGACATCTGTTCCCACCCTATTGTATGAAGAAAGATGGAGGTGCACTTTTGGGAAAGGGAGTTCCCCAGACATGGGAAGAAGCAGAGCTGTTAGTGTTAGATGTGCGCACTTGTGCCTCTCTGCAGGCAGGGAAGCTGGAAAGAAAACCGCTCTTACCCTACGGCCATGAGGAATGGAACCATTGAGGATGGCACCAAGGGAAATGCTGTCAGGGCCTCACTGAGAGGGGAAGACCAGCAGGAAACTCCACAGATGAGGGCATGCTGTGTACTCTCAACATACTGTGCTGGGTCCAGGAAAGATCTGGAAGCAACCCAAATGTCCATCAACTCATGGGCGGATAAATACAGTGTGGGAATCCACATGTTAAAATATTTTTGGCAATGGAAAGGAATGAAGTACAGATTACCACTACAAGATGTATAAGCCTTTAAAACCTTATGCTAAGTCAAGCCAGGCACACAAAAACAAACCACCTAGTGTGTGGCCAGTCTAGATGACTCTATAGACAAGACTTGTATTCGTTGTTACTTAGAACAGGAGAAACACAGAGAATGAAGGATGACAACTAAAGGGTGGAGGATTTCCTTTGGGGTGATAAAATGTTCTAAAATTGCTAGTGGTACACTTTAAATGGTTAAATGTATGGTGCGTGAGTCATTTAATAAATCTGTTACCAACTGGTGGCTTGCGTCTGTAATACTAGCTACCCAGGAGGCTCAGATCCAAGGATTGTGATTCAAAGCCAGTCCCAAGCAGGAAAATCCATGAGAATCTTATCTCCAATAAATGATTAAGGAAAAGCTGGGAAGTGGCACTGTGATAGAGTACTAGCCTTGAGCAAAAGAAGCTCAGGGACAACAGCACCCAGGCTCAGAGTTCAAGCCCAAGAACCAGTAAAAAAAAAAAAAAACAAAAAACAAAAAACTTAGCTAAAAAGCGAGGCTTCTAGGTCTCTTCACAGTCCATGTGTAGAGGGAGGCCAGAGGTTTTCTTCCAAAAGGCCTGGTGCACATCACGTGGGCATTCAGAGCTGAACAAGAGAGACCTTACTCTACACTAACACCTTACTCCCGTCTGACCCTTCCACATAGGACATTGAGGATGGTGCTGCGGGAAATGCTGGCAAGGAATCTAGGGACTTGGTGGATATGCCCACCGGTGCTCATGCTTCTTTCTTCCTAGACCATACTGAGTTTATAGAACTCTGTAATTCCTTGTGCAAAAGGCCTAGAACCTGCTTGTAGGACAGTTAAGTATTCAGTGGGATTAGGACTCAGAGATGTGGGTTGGAGTGATTGTCTCCTCAAAGTTTAAAGCAGAAGGGGGTAAGAGGAGAAGAAGGCAGGTCATAGACAATGATTGCAGGTGCATAGAGGAGGCAAGGGGTCTAAAGCCAGCTCTCCTCTCAACTGCCATGCTCCAGTACAGAAATCTAAGGAACATGAGAATTCTAAATTTAAATTTGACCTTCTAAGTCATTACAAAGACATTTGCCAGGATAAAAGACTAGAACCCCTGACAGTTTGTTAGTTCACTTTGTACTTACAAGATATTTAAACAGACGGTTTGTAGACTTCCCTTTGTTCTCTTCTGAGGCCCCCGCAGATGTTAGGAGCTGACCTAGGAGGTGCTGCTTTTAAAAGAGAAATTTATCCAAGTATTTTCTTTCTAGTGATTCAAAGTGGGAAGTTTTTTTCAAGGTGCATTTACAGATTTGAGAAACACAGCTCATGGATTTCTTGCTCCAGGCTAAAGAAAAAGCTGCCACATGGCTGCCTGCAAATTTGATGTTTAAGGACTTCTCTCAGTGAGGTCTCGGCTGAGCCCAAGGAAAGGATTTAGGCATATAGTGTGAGACACAGGCTGGAGACAGGGATATTATATATATATATATATATATACATATATATACATATATATACATATCATACATCATATATGTATATATCCTCTCTATATATGTATCTCATATCTCTTACCCATCCTAAGTTATAGCCTGACTCATCGGCTTGGGGAAATTAAAAGGACAATCTAAATCCTAGTGTGTATGTAGAGAAAAAAATACCAGGTCACTCTGTGTGTGTGTGTGTCTGTCTGTATGTCTCACTATTTCCTTCCTTCCTTCCTATCTTCCGATCTTCCTTCCTTTCTTCCTTTCTTTCTTCCTTCCTTCCTTCCTTCCTTCCTTCCTTCCTTCCTTCCTTCCTGTGCAAATACTGGGTCTTGAACTCAGGGCCTTGCACTCTTACTTGGCTTTTTCACTCAAGGCTATTGCTTTAGCACTTGAGTCACACCTCTACTTCCAGCTCTTTTCTGGTTAATTGGAAATAAGATCCTCACAGACTGCCCTGCTGGGCCTGGCTTCAAACCACAATCCTCAGATCTCAGCCCCTACAGCTGGGCTAACAGGTGTGTGAGCCAATGGGTTTTGGCTTTTGTCTATTTGCTTGTGAATCTCTAATGCTCCCCATAAGCCCCATTTTCTGCACTACAGATGCTCTGACAGGCCTTAGTGAGTGCTGTTCTGCATTTTCCCATGTCTCTATACCTCCTGGGGTCTCCACAGTGTTCTCACAGCTGGCTGTACCCCAACCCCAGCAAGCCCCAACTGCTAAAGCTGCCTTGAGGCAGCCTGGCACCCACAGCATCCTCCCTGCAGCTGACTGGCACTTTGGGCCCAATCTCACTCCTGGCTAAGTTTTCTCCTCTGGGGTGTCTGTCTCCTGGGCAGTAAGGCTTGCTTCAGTAGAATACAGCGACAGGAAATGTGCACAGCACCTGCCACCAGAGCTTGGCCTACAGCCAGAACTCTCCTCCCAGCTGCACTTAGCAAATACTTGCTAATGTGGCGATTAGCAAACTCAGGGTTTCCTCGAGACTCCCTCCCACCCAGAGAACCCAGAGCCTACCCAAGGCCCCAGTTCTCCTTTCAGTAATGAAGAGTCCTCCCTGCCCCCCTCTACCACCCGCCACCTCTGCAGGGTCTCTGGCTCCCAGCCCAGGAGCTATGAATGAGGTCATGTTCAGGCCATGTGACCCATGCTGCATCTGTCAACAGTGATACAATTACTAAAACAGTCAGGGTGTTGATGACATTCAAACCCTAACCTGCTCTCTTTCAAACCAAGTCTCCTTTCCTGCCCTGGGCCCCTTTCATACCAAGGGACTGTCTCAAAAGTCCAGGAATCCTAACACTACAACTTAAGGAGGCCAGAGGAGAAGGAAAAAGGAAAAAGATTGAAGTTCTTGCTGCTGCTGTTTGGAAACCATGCTTAAGCCCTGTTTGTTAAAATAGCTCCCTCCAAAGCAATTTAGCCTCTTTTAAGTCTTGTAAAATTCATCCTTCTCTTTAATCCTACCTATGGATATAATCCAAACTAGAGCAAAGGTTTAGGCACACAAAAATCTACTACCTTGTTATTAAAATGAGCAAAATATATGATGAGATTGGGTAAATGCTGGCATAAAGGAACTATAATTTTAGGAAGTCATGAAAATCTTGATTTCCAAGATTTTTTCATGACATAGATCATTCATTAAAAAGGATATAGGCTAGTATTTGTGGAACACATACTATATCCCAGTGGTTCTGCTAAATGCATCTGATGGAATCTTATACCCTTAAGAAACAGATACTATTATCATTTTAAAAGCTGTGTTCTAGAGAAGGAAATTGCCCTAAAGTTGACTGGCTTAATAAAATGTGAGTTTATCTAAAGGACTGAGTGGCAGAGGCCAGATTTAAACTAGATTAATTTCAGTCTAGATTCCAGTCTTTTAACTCTTTCATTCTTAACTACCCACCACAATAGTAACCAACTGATATTATCTGCTGGCCTACATGGATTTCTGCAAAGAAATGGGCATTTCTTGTTGTTCCCTATGTTGCTATATGGTATTTTACACATATAACACTCACACTAAATTGTTATAATATGTATTTCAAGGCAGTTGTGAAATTTGTCTCTGATTGTTGGAATACTTTCCTAAATCCAGAGATAACTCCAGAGAGGACTTTATTATCACTGTTTATCTATTGTTTTCAGAGTATCTGCTTTGAATGAAATTTGTTACACTGCTAGAAAAAGAAAGTGTGGTTCTCACCCCAACTGCTTACCATCTGACTCTTCTCAGCTCCTGTTACTGAAGACAAAGGTGAAGTTAATGATACTCTTTGGAGGGAAAAGGGGTTCCATTGACCCAAATTCTATTTAAGGGAAACTTAAACTAAAGAGGAAGAGGAGGAAGAAGAAAAGTGTTGCTTGTAAGGAAGACTGCTCTGAGCTGGCTGCTCACCTAGATGGCTTCCCCCCTCTGCGGAGTTGGTGAGGTGTCTTTTGAGTAAGGAAGGGAAGTCCTATATTGAGCACCTAACAAAAGAAAGCACACAGTAAAATGAAGTCCTTGCAAACTTTCAACAGCTTCCCATTATACTTACATCAAATTCAAATGTCATAACTGCTACCCATAAGACTGTGAGATCCGGCCCTTCCCTGTCTCTCTGCTTTCCACTTGCTCACTTATGGTCTCAGTTTCACTTCTAAACCAGCAGTCTTGATGCTCCTATAAGTGTGGTTTAAGTGTTACTGTAGCCTGAATGTTTATATGCCCTTAAAATTCTTATGTGCAAACCAATCACCAATGTGATAGTAGCAGTATTAAGAAGTAGGAGATTATTAGGACATGAGGGTCCCTCATGTGAGTGGGACTAGGTTCCTTAGAAAAGATGGCCAGAGTACTGGTCTGGGACAAGAAGAAAGGAAAGAAGGAAGGAAGGGAGGGAGGGAGGGAGGGAGGGAAGGAGGGAGGGAGGGAGGGAAGGAAGGAAGGAAGGAGGGAAGGAAGGAAGGAAGGAAGGAAGGAAGGAAGGAAGGAAGGAAAAACAAAGAAAGAAAATTAGAAAGGAAGGAAGGAGAGGTGAGAATGAGAGAAAGAGAAAAAGAAAGGAGATAAGGAAAGAAAGAAATTAAGGAGAGAAAGAAAAGGGAGGGAGGGAAGGAGGGAAGGAAGGAGAGGAGGAAAGAGAAGGAAAGAAAGAAGGAGAAAGAAAAAGAAAGGAAAGAGAGAGGGAGAAAGAAAGAAAGAAGGAAAGAAAGAAAGAAAGAAAGAGAGAGAGAAAGGAAGGAAGGAAGGTTGGTTGATTTGGGATTGGAGGCATGGCTCAGGTGGTAGGACACCAACCAATGAGCAAAAGCATCCTATACTGAGTTCAAGTTCCAGTCTCAGTTAAAAAAATATATAAAAAGATGGCCAGGGAGAACTTGTTGGCCTATTCTACCATATGAAGAGACACAGAAGGCACAATCTATGAAAAACAGTCTTTCACCATACACCAAATCTCTTGACACCATAACCTTGGACTTCTATTACTTATACATTTTCTTATCTAAGAATCTTGTTGTTATTATTTTGTTATTTGAAATTTTGTTCTTGTTCATTCATCCTTCAACTATTCATTGAGTTTTCAGATACTCTGTCGGACACTGCATCTCTTACAGTAACAGGTCAATTAAGGCCCCAGCCTTCCAATGACATTCTAATATGCATGGTAAGGGTGCAAATGGGAGGGATAGGGATACTAAACTGGGAGGCAATGGACGTTAGGTTGGCCTTGGAAAACGTAAAGCTTTGTGACCTGAGAGGCCTTCGCTGGCCCTGCTCAGTAGAGCCATGAACTCTCCTTGGTGCACAAAGAATGAAAAGGAGGAAGCCATAGTGACAGCAGAAGGGAGGGGAGGGGAGAGGAGAGTGGAGAATGTGAAGGATGCTACAAGGCTCTCACATTTGTCTTGTTCAGACCAGGTGCTATGCGCTGGGCCCATCTTTCCACCCACTTTGCTCCCCAGTGCACTCCCGGGCCCCTGACCTTGTATAGGGCTCCAATCTTTTCCTGGCCCCATCTAGTCCCATCCCTTGTGAAGTCTTTTCAGGCATCAGAGTCAAATATTTGGCTCTCAAGGTCCCTCACATTCAAAAGCTCTACTATCTAGGATATAAATCTATTCAGGTTCTGGTAGTAGCCAGAATGAGCCCAACACCACCTTCTATGGAGTGTTAAAAGAATGTGTTCAGTTACATCACTCCAAGGAGGTAGCTGAGGGGTGGAGTAGTTGGGGCCCCTTTGCGCTGTGCCTGCTGCAGAAAATCAAATAATAACCTGCCTACCAATACAAAGAGTAAAATCCTGCAGGCCCAGCCCACTGGGTGAGTTGTGAGTTGCTCAGGAGCAAGGGTTCCTCACGCTTCAGAATAGCCAAGGCCAGGGCTGGGATAGTGGGAGGAGACTATTAAAGAACAAGTGACTTCAGAGAAGGGAACATAAATTGAAGTGGGCATAGGGTGTACCAGGGAGAACATGCAAAGACAAGAAGAACACTACTGTCTCCTGGCAGCCAAGCAAGAGGCCTGCCATTGCTTCTGGGAGTGAGGAAGAGAATAGATCTGCTGGCCCATTTCTGTGGCCCCTATAACCCCAGACAGGAAGCCTGGTAGCATTTTTGGTGTGCTAGTCTAGTCTCCCAGGCTTCTCTGAGGACCTGACACGTGGTTAAAGCATCCAGCTCCACCTCCCGCTGGCAGGCAGCTCAGCATCAGAACTAACTACACTCTACCTGCTGACAAACCTCCACTGGGCTAGGCTGGGGCTCCTGCTGTGGGCTTGGATTTTCCCAGATTCCCCTCAGCAGGGAAGGAGGCTAGAGCATCCTCCTCAGGGCAAGCACAGCCTCTACCTTGGATTCAACAGCTTCCCTCACACCTGGGGAGGAAGTGCTAATGTGCACATGTGCACACACACAGAACTGTGCCTGCCTGCAGTTGTCACAGTTTGCTCTGACTGGTTCACATAGTCCTGAAGGTACCTTGTGAATGCTCATAAGGAATGCACATTAGTGCACAGAAAGTACCAGAGCGAGCATCTCTAAAGCAAAGGCCCAAAGGGTTGGAGGCATGGTTCAAGTGGCAGAGTACCTGGCTAGTAAAGTGTAAGGCACTGAGCTCAAACCTCAATACCAACCAAAAGAAGGTGGAGAAGAAAAGAGAAAGAGAAAGGGGAGGGAGGGAGGCCAGGAGGAAAGGGAGGGAAGGAGAGAGGGAGGAGAGGGAAGGAGAGAGGGAAGAAGGAAGGGAGAGAGAGAGGGAGGGAGGAAAGAAGGAAGGAGGGAGGGAGGGAGGGAAGGAAGGAAGGAAGGAAGGAAGGAAGGAAGGAAGGAAGGAAGGAAGGAAGGAAGGAAGGAAGGGAAGGAAGGAAAGAAGCTTTGCCTAGAAGCAATAGAGAAGAATTTTTTGTTACTGTGGAACCAGAATACAGTGCAGATTCCAGCCCCCGTCTCATATTGTCCTCTTCCTGTGATCCTGAAGAGGAGAGACTTCATCCAGAAACTAGAATTAAGAAGAATGTGACAGCCACCAATGATGGTCTAGAGCCTCCTACTTGCACTCAATACTAGGTGCCAAAGTGGAAAGGTAGCAAGGATGCAAAGAAGAATAAAGCCACAGTCCCTGCCCAGGAGGTGTTGTATGCAAAAGATGAAGCAGGTGGAAAAAGTAGCTAGGAGTCAATAAAGGCCATGCCTTCAAAATTCTAAAGACTTGAGCTTGATTAAGCCACTGGTTTTTCTTCTTGTTAAGTAGATGTAGTCAAGGAGGAGAGTGAAATGGTGGTTGGGGGTTGTTGTGTGTGAGAGAAGCAGGTGGAAGGGTAGTTAGTTCTAGGAGAGAGAAAAGTTGGGAAAACAGAAATGTGACTCAGGGAAAAGTTTGTCTTATGGTTTTCAACATCCACCAAATTTTCACACAGTATAGGTTGAACTGTCCAGTTTTTTTAGATGAATTAATAGCAAGCTAATATCAGATAGCAGCCAGATCACAGGGTGAAAGCTGGGGGGTCTTCCACAGGTTCACACACTCCTGAGCCACAGCAGAAAGTTTCCAGGTAAAGTGGTTTGGCTTCACTTTGTTGATGTAACTGAACCACCATCCTTGTAGCCCCATTCATGGTCACTGGCTTCATACTTCTCATACCCCACCACACTGCCCTTCCACAGGTTGAACACAACCTGTTTCTCAAACTTCGGGGCTTTTGAATGCTTGGCCCGATTTGCCTAGAGCTCTTTCCCTAGCTCAGTTGCCAGCACTCAGGCTTTGGGTGCTCCATTCCGTGGCACTCCCTTTCTGCCACTGTATTCTCACAGTTACATTGTATTAGCACTGTCCCACTAAAGGACAGGACCAGATTGTGCTCTTCCCCACTGCCCAGTGCCCATCACAGAACCCAGCTCCCCACTGGCATTTAGAAAATGGTCATTGATGACTGAATTTGCAACTCAAAAGTCTTTTAGAGTTTGTCCAGCTGACACAGCCCTCTCTGGGAATTGTCTGGGATAACAGCTGGACCAGTGGTAGATAGCTGACCCAAGTAGGGCCCAGTGGATTTCCTCTCAGGAAAGTGAACTCTGTCTCTAAGAGAAGTTTGTTTCTGGAGCTAATGTGAATAACTGTTGGGATTGTGGGTGTGTATACTCCACCAGTTAAACTGGATGGTAGAGAAGATCACTCCTCAAAGAGAAAATGGAGAGGCTTTATGGAGACTCCAGGTAGCTGTTTGAGTCCCAGTTCTCGCCATCTCCTGAGACCCTGGGAGATCTCTGCCCTTTGGCTCTATGAGGTAACACTATCCCCTTCTTTGTGTCTAGTTTCATCAGTTTTCCTTACATGCTCTTTACTACACAGACCACAACTTTGCCCAGCAAGAGTCACTTGGTTTTTCTCTTCAAAGCCTTCCAATAAATGAAGCATACCCAGACATGACACAGATTTGACTTTAAAGTGCTCATAACCATGTAGAGGAAGCTATGGAATTGGTAGGGTCCAGAACAAAATATAAACGTGAGATCTTTGTTCAGAAAATAGTGTCAGTTAAGGCACTAATACACAAAGCTCTTCCTTCTGAAGTCTCAACTTTACATGGTGTTTACTATTTAATATCTTTCTTAGGAAAGAAAAAATCAATATTTCAAACAATTAGGATTCAAACAATTTTAAACAATGTTTTAAATAATTTTATGCTGTATGATGTATCCACATGCAAAATTCTTAAAGTTTACAAATTCTCTTTTGGATTTTTCCAGCAAGTACCTCTAGCTGGGTAAGAGGGGAGACCAGTTCCCTAGGCATTGAACTAAAGGATTCTGCCAGTCAAGGGATATTTTGCAGGCCAAGTACAGAACTCATAAGCTCTTTAGAGCCCTGTCCTGACACTTGGGTCCACTGAGTTGAACGACCTCCTAGTTCCCTTCTCAACAGCCTTCAGATGTAGGTACTGTATCTTTCTCAGGGCAGAGATGGACACCAGGGCCCTGAAACTCTACAAAGCACACCTATTCTGCATATTCAACCTCTCTAGATGCACATTAGGACCTCGTCAAGGATATAGGGAGACACGTTCACCTGTGAAGTATAAGGCTGGGCTTTGGGGATCATGAGGGATGGAAAGTAAGTGATTAACAACCTATCTTGAAGAGGTGGATAAGTTTCAAGAGTTAGTAGCACAAGTGAGCTGGTGCCTCACACTCCTAGCTCATGCTCCGTTGTCTTATTGGGATTTCACTTCCAAAACACAGCTCTAAAGACAAAATCTGAAATTTCAAGGCAGTGGTTAGGAAGCAGTCAAATGCAAGGGTTGGGCTCTTTGGGGGGTGGAGCCTGTAATAGGGTCCCCCCAAGGGAGGGGACCACAATGTAATGGGGTTCGAGGGTGGGGGTATCCCCCATTCCTCCAAGAGTCCACCACTCAGAGACAGTCTCAAGTAAAAAGATGGATTTATTGGGGAAGCAAAAAGTATACTGACTGGCCAGGGCCGCAGCCCAGACTCAGGAGCTGGGACCATGCGCCCGGGCTGGGTTATAAAGGCAAACACCACATGGTCAAGCTTGCCACACACAGGTGGCCAATGAGGTTACAACACTTACAGAGCATGCCAGGTCACACTCAGGTGGCCAATGGAGTTACAATCTGCCTCATAGCAACTGTTTGAACCAATCTATCATTTTAGTTGGACTTGGTGCATGGATTTGGCGGGGCTCACATGATGCAGGTGGATATGCCCACTCATGGGAAGGGCACAGGTTTAACCTTGAGCTTTCTACTACTCAGGTGGTCAAGCAGTTTACACAATCTTATCACAGTGAAGGAGAACTTCCTTGGATAGGGTGGGGGAGATCTTAGTAAAGATGGAGTCGGCTTCTGCTCTCTTTAACTAATCTGAGATGGAGTCAGTCCGACACCCCTCAAGAGCCAATGATGGCGCTGGCCAGATCTGACCTCCATATTACAGAGCCTTGTGACTGCACTGGATATATGCACGTGAAATTGGCTTATGTACATGAAGGAGACTGATAAACCTTATCAAGTAATATAAGTGCAGGAGTGAAGTGAATCCAGAGGAGGGAAACTTATTTCACATGTACCTTGAAAAACACAGAGTACACAGGCCTCCAGATCAAAGACAGTTCACATCTCACCCAAAGCTAACCAATAGACATCTTCACACACCTCATCCAAAACACGGGAATGATCCAGAAGCTGTTGCATATGTAAATGAACTCAAAGTGCATTCAGAAGCATTAATTTAATCTTTATTCCACAAAGTAACAATGGATCATGCTTTTAGCTATTTAATGCTATAGGTTTTTTTATATTTTTATTTTTCATGAAGGGAGGGCAATCTCAGAACTTTCAAAGGAAAAGAAAAAGAGCACGTCATTAGTTTTCTTTGTCCAAATACAGTCTTTTTCCAGAGCCTTACACGAAGAACTTTCTATTGGGATTAGCACCAAACAGACATCTCCGAATTTCTGGCATTTTTTGCTCTGATAAGAATTCAAGTCGGCTCTCCAAGGTATTTGAAACCTTTATTTTCTGATTGCTGCTATAGACTTCCACACCTCCAAGTGAACTTAAAGGCAAGAATGTCTCTTGATCAATCTTGATCTCCACCTGTTTTTGGGTGGCCATCACATACTGAGGGAGGACCCTTTGCACAGAAGTATCTACCATAAGGGTGTCCTGAGGCCGACAGCGCACAATCATCACAGGTTCCAGCAGGCGAACTAGAGCTTGAAGCACTAGTTTATCCAGCAGCTCCTGGTAGGCTTTTAGATCTGCCACCATTCTACTGAGCCTCAGCTTTGCCTCATCGAGTAACTCTGAGATGAGGTCATCTCGGGCTGCCAGGACTCTCAGCCTTGCCTGATTCCTCAAGGTGGACAACTGAATTTTCTTCTGTTGCTCTATCTGCTTTTCCTTCTTCTCATAGTAATCCATAATCTTCAGTCGTTGGGTTTGCACAAGATGTCCTTTTTCAATATTGAACTCTTCCTCAGATTTGGCATCTATTTCTTCTGCCTTTTCATTAGCTTCTTGTTCAATGAAAGCCATCATGTGCTTTATCTGCTTCTGCACGTCATTGTCATTCAGGGCCATGGTTGCTCTTAGAAAGGGAGGTAGAGAGAGGCAGAGAGCTGGTGGATTCTCTGGTTTCTTTAAGGCAGAGTTTCAAGAGCTTCCCTGAAGTTCCACTTCCCCACTATGGAGTACATAAAAGGAGGAAAGAGAAGTCATAAAGGAAGAAGTGTCATGGAGACCATCTAGACAGCCCTCATTTTACAGATGAGGAAACTGAAGTCTAGAGGGGCAAAAATGTCCATGTTTGTGCTCTAGAAGAATAGAGCTTCAACCTTTGTTCCATCCCTATTATACTCATTGTCCTTTTGTCATCAAACAATAATAAGCAGTCTGGTAAGATCTAGTCCAGAAGTTCCTCACGGTGTAAGACTCAGGAATTCAATGGAATTGAATCACCAAATCCATACATAAGTGGCAAGAATAGACACATTTGGAGTTGGGGAACACTAAAGAACATCATAAGAAATTAATCAAACAAGATTCAATCCTGTAGCCTGGTGCTAGTGGCTCACCCCTATAATCCTGGCCACCCAGGAGGCTGAGAGTTGAGGATTACAGTTTGAAGCCAGCCAGGGCCAAAAAGACTCCCATCTCCACTTAACTACTCCAAAGCTGAAAATGGAGCTGTCACTCATTCAAATGGTAAAGAAGTACCCTTAAGCAAAAAAGCTCAGGGACAACACACAGGCCCTGAGTTTAAGCCCTAAGACTAGCACACACACACACACACACACACACACACACACACACACACACACACACACACACCCCGAGCTGAGTGACTCTGCTAGTCACCAGCTTTGGGAGCCTCTGTGGAGGGAAGCAGAGGAAGGGCAAGTCCCAGGTTTTGTGTGGAGGCAAGGACACAACAGACCAACTTTTACCAGTACCCTGCCAAGGCCACCTTTGCTCTGGCGCCGGGAGTCTGCAGGCAGAATGTAGAACTTGGAACACAGATTGGAACCTGGCACTGTCACTTCCTTCTTTGCACAGACGACCCTCACAGTCTGACCAGGCAGCCTGAATCCACAGAGCCAGGCTGTCACCAGTGATGGCTGGCCAAGTCTGCCAGGAGGAAGCCAAGAGGGATTTCCTTGGCACCCAGGCCATGGCTGGGACTTATCCTTACACACTCAGAATCTCAATTAATCTGGCACACAGCAGGCTCCACTCCGGGGTGGGTTCATCTTCATAGACACGTGTGTAGACTTAGACAGCCAATTTATTAATTTACTAAAGAAAAATACAGCTGGCACGCTGGCAGTTCATGGCCTCTTTCTCCTGAATGTGATTCGTCTGGAAAGCCAAATCCAAAGGTTTGTTAATGAGAAAGCAGCACAGTCACATTTCACTACAGGTCTTTAAGAGCCCCACGTCCTCCAGAGGGGTTCTGTACATCTCTCGATGCCCAGACAGGGTATAAATGGCACAGCCAGCTCCCAACTGCAGTCAGACTGCCAGAATACCCTGCTCTGCACTGGCCATTTGCATGACTTTGGCAAAGAAACTCACCCTTCAAAACCTCAGTTTCCTCATTTGTATAATGAAAATCATAATGGAATATACATCAGAGTATTATTGTGTGCCTTAAATGAAAGAAAGCCTGGCACTGGTAACTCATGCCTGCATTCTTAGCTGCTCAGGAGGCTGAGCTAGGGAAGAAGTTGGCCCTTCTCAACCAATAGTTGGGTATAGTGGCACATGTCTGTCATACTAGCTATATGGAAACAGACTAGGAGAGTCAAAGTTTCAGGGTAGTCTAGGCAGAAGAGTGCAGAAGACTCCATATAAGGAGTTGGGCATGGTGGTACATGCCTGTTAGCCAAGCCCCAGTAGGATATGAAAAATAGGAAGATCTAGGTGTGTACCTGGGCAGGCAGTAATACCCTATCTCAAAAATAGCTATCACAGAAAAGGTGGAGGCATGCAGTAAAACACCTGCAAAGCAAGTGTGAGCAAGTTCAATTCCCAGTACTTCCTGAACCATTAAAAAAAACAATTAAAAAGCTAATAATAATAAAAGAAGTTAATGTTTAGCACAGTGCTAGGTACCTAGCACAACTATGGTAGGCACACAGCCTGTGGCTGGTAGTTATTATCAATGTCACTACGTCTATTATTATTATCTGAAGCTATTATTGTTATCTGTAATTGGGGCTCATTCTTCAACACAGTCCCTCTTTGTATGCCCAGAATACCTAGGACTGATTTGATTCCACTCACTACAGTGGGAACATATCCTACTCTTGCCCTGCCCCCCCCCCCCCACACACACAGTGCTTCATGGCACTTGCGCACATTTTTAGGCATAGCCACAACCTTGGCGATAGTGAGTGTTGTTCCTGAATTCCAGGGCTTTGTGGGTGAGAGTGAGGTAGGGTTATTTTATGTTTACGCCATATCCCCTGTCCCAGATTCTGCAGTACGGCGTTCTCATGACCCACACTGTAACCCGGCTTCTAAACTACTTAATAAACCACCACATCTTGGCGACAGAGTGGAGCAAGTTAAAAGCCAAGGTTCCAGCAAATGTCTCTGCAGGAATGCAGGTGCCTGTCCAGTATAATGTGTTTGGCAGATGTGACTTCTAGGCTGTCTGGGATGGGGATTGTGGGCCCACATGGGCCTGTGGGTTGAGCAAAACACACACATACACCAAGAATGCTTTGTCCCCTGGTTCCTAAACTGCATATAAGCTGGAAGTTAAGAATAAATGGGGCTGCAGTCTTGAGCTGCAGACCTCCCAAACCCCCCCCCCAAAAGAATGCTTTGTCTTTCATCTTGTGAGGGCTCAGACTCCTTCACCCTTCAGAGGCAGGATTGCCTTGGAAGTAGCATCTTCTCTGCCTGTGACTGGGGCTGGGGCCACATGCAAGACCTTCCAAGCCAGACTTACCTCCTATCCTCTGTGCAGTACCAGAGCCTCTTCCCTGTCCCCCCACTCCCCACATCGACCCAGTTCAACTTACTTTGACTTATATTGTTCTCTCTGCTAAAATGCCCTGCTCTGCTACATCCCACCCTTATTTTTCAGGCTTAGTTTAAGCCCTATTGCTTCTTAAGTGTTTGGACCCTCTCAAAACAATGACAGCATGGCCTGTTTTCCAGATACAACTTAGAGCTGGATGCAGAGTCCTTTGTTGTTCCAAGTGGTTTTGCCTTCTCTGGGAGATGCCTTGAGAATAGGATCTCCTTCTGCAGCAGGGGCCAGTGGGCATATGTAGTTGATAGGATTGAAGGCATAGGGATCTCTCTCTCTCTATCTATCTCCCTCCCTCTTTCTCTCTATCTCCCTCCCTCCCTCCTTCCCTCTATCTTTCACTCCCTTTCTGTCTCTTTTTTCTTTCTTTCTCATCATAAGATTCAACATACATTCAAAAGTCCACAGAATATAAATTAAGCTCATAACTTGATGAATTACAATGAGGCTAATATCCTGTAACCACCATACAAGTTAAGAAAGGGAATGTTGCCACCATGGTAGAAGCCTTTCCCTACATACTTGTAGGAGGGGCCCTTAGAGGAAGTGTGAGCTGGAAGAGCTTGTCTTTCTTTTAGGCCCTCGTCTATATGAAGGTGTGTGCGTTTCGGATAAGTATGGAATCCTGGCTCCTTGGAGGCAGGAGAACAAGGTGAGAGTGTTTGGAGGGTAAAATGTCCCTGTCAGCGAGGAATCCTGCCCAGACCTGTAGACAGCCGTCCTTCCTTCCAGCTGGGCTAGCAAGCAAGTCTGAGGTCAGACATGTCAGGCCTGAGCCAAAAGGGAAGCAGTACCAGACTTGGGCCTCCAGACAGAGGCTGCAGAGTGAGGAAGAAAAGGGGCTTTCCAGAGCCTGGAGTATGGGGCAATGTGTAGGACCTAGAAAGCTGGTGAAGAAATTCAAGAAATCCTCTTGGGGATTTCAAATATTAAATAGGTGGGGAAGGGGCATCTCCTTCTTTTGTCTTTCAAGTAGCATTTTCTGGACAGTGCATTGAGTGTTAGAGAGACACCAGAGTGAAAGTAGCAAATGAGGCAGAAACCAGCTGGCCTCCCAAGTCCAGGCAGGGATGAGAGAGAGGAATCCTAAACAGGTAATCACACCAAGCATGATTTATTGTTAACAATCCGATTTTAAGAGCCCTGAAGGCTCTTTTCCAAACCTATAAGCTCTTTTATAATATATTGCCTTGCAGACGGTTCAGTCCTGCTGTGAATGGCTTGAGAGGTTCCACTGATGACAATAAAACTTGGATGGGGAAACCAAAGGGCTGATGATAAATAAAAGGACAAACAAAACCAAGCGCATGCTATTCAGCCCTAGCTACTTGAGAGGCTGGGATCTGTGGATTATGGTTCAAAGCCAGCCAGGGCAGAAAAATTTCTGAGACACATCTCATTATCCAGCAAAAGCCTACACTAGAGATGTTACTCAAGTGGTAGAGCACCAACCTTGAGCAAAAAAGCTTAGCGAGAATGCTTAGCAAGGTCCTGAGTCCAAACCCCAGTACACAAATACACACACACAAACACACACACACACAAAAGAAAAAAGAAAAGGAAAAGAGAGAAGAGATTATTAAAGAAAAGAAGAAAAAGCATAAAGGATAATACAAGTTAGGAAAATTCAGATGAGAAAATGTGTTTTCAGGAAGACGCAGTAAAGGACCTTACGTTAGAGCAATTCACCTGGAAAAGACAGAAAGTTGGTAGTATTTTCGAAGAAGAACTTATACAAACAGGAAAAAAATGGTTCAAGTCTTTATTGTGACCTAGTTGTAAAGGATACTTTGGCGTTTCCAGAAAGGGCCTGGTTTAGACACAAGGAAAGATATAAATCACTTGAAATGGAACACAATGAAAGGCAGGGAAGGTCACAGGTGCTTTGGTTGTAGGGTTTAGGTGAGGGAAGGAGTGGTCTTCTGCATGGGATCAGGCCAGGAGGGAGAAGTAAAGATGGCAGTGTGGATGGACATTTCCATAGGGCAAGGCAGCAGAGGTGGGGAGAACTCTGAGGGCAAATCGTGGAGGTGGAAAGGGCTGGGTGCACGTGGGTTTGACAGTACTCTAGAATCCTGCAGTGGACAACATCTAGGAAGATGCTGGAGTTCAAGTGGGAGATGACTGGGAGTTTCAACATTAGGCAAAAGAGCCCACGGAAGGTTCCTGAGCAGAGCTGTCATTTAGCCAAACCCTAGTTTAGGACTATTTACCTGCTAGAGGCAGAGGCTAGAGAGTCCAGCTATGAATCAGATGAAGACTGTTCATGGATGAGACCAAGTATGGAGAGAAAAAAGAGGAGCTATGGCACAAGAGCCATCAGGACTGGCCACAGGTGTAGCCCTCATGGGGCAGAGTGGCTGGGCTCAGGGTGAGGATGTGAGGAGGCAGAATGGAGACACCATAGCAGAGTTCATTCTTTCAGGAAGTAAGAGGTAAACACCCACAGAAAAACAAAACAAAACAGAAGAACTTCAGGAGCTTTACTGTTGCTTCAGTCTTGACAGCCAGGACCATAGTTTTCATTCAAGAACTCCACCCTGTAAGCAAGCAGGCTTTGGTCTGGCCCAGAAAAGGCAAATCCCCACAGGCAAGAAAAATGAAGAGAGAGAGCCAGACAGGCAAAGAAACATTTCTCCCCCAAATAACTTACATTAAGAATTCACAATTTAACTTCTTCTAAAACATTTGCAGGCAAGTTACTTCAAAGCAGCTGAGTTCTCCCCAAGAGCATTTTACTTCAAATTTGCTTAGCTTAAATTTTCGTCATCAGCATCCCAACTTCCCCAAAAGAAAAGACCTTAAGGCCTGTCTCTCAAGGGGTTATATGATCTGATTTACCAGAGAGAGAGAGAGAGAGAGAGAGAGAGAGAGAGAGACAGAGACAGAGACAGAGACAGAGACAGAGAGAGAAAAGCTGAGAATCTCATTTTAAAAGCAAAACTCATCATTTTTTGAGTTAAAAGCTTGACAACATCAAATTTGCCATGTTATTATTTTTCAAAGCATTAGAAGATATTGTTTTAGAATACTAGGGTTAAAGTAGGAATGAATAGAAAATAAACATTTCCTGCTTCCTTCACAAAAAAACTGAAATCTTAAAGTCCCATTTTTATCTTTTTTTTTTTTTTTTGGCATGTACTGGGGGCTTGAACTCAGGATCTCATGCTCTTGCTTGGCTTTTTCTGATCACAGTGGACACATCACTACAGCCACAGCTTCACTTCTGGCTTTTGCTGTTTAATTTGAGAAAAGATTCACATGGACTCTTTTCCCTCAGGTAGGCTTCAAACCATGACCTCAGGTTTCAGCCTCCTCAGAAGCTAGGATTATAGGCTAACAACGCCTGGCTTCATTTTTTAAAAATCATTTTAAAGTTGTTTATGTACCATACAACCAAATCTCAGATCATCTCCCCTGCCTCCCACTTAGTAAAATCCTGTTTTGGAAAGTGAGTGCTTTGATAAGTGAATGGTGAGGGCTCCTGAGACCTTCAAGTAACTGTTGCTTACATTACAAGAGATGATATGACATGTACAATTCTGTAGCATCCACTACATTCACATTGTGTAACCATCACTCATTATTACTACCTATCACCCATCTCCAGAACTTTTCATCTTCCAAACTGAAACACTTACATAGGTTAACAGTGGTCAGAAAGTATGCTGGGTAGACATGAGACTTTACAGGCTGGTGATTCTTCCAAGATGGGACTCCCTTCTTCCTCTTCGTGAGGGCAGGAACCAGGCTCCTCTGGAATTAGGAAGTGTCTCTTTGCCTTGAATCCTGGGTAGGTAGCAGCTTGGTGTCGTCGGAAACATGCTGGACCTGGAAAAGAGGTTTGAGTCCTAGACCTGCTATTACTTCTAGGCTGGATGATCTGGAAAATGTTTGAATCCTGTCTTAGATGAAGACACAAAGCCACTTCTGGGAAATCCAGGCTTTTGTCTGTACCCTAATCAAGTTCTGCTACCTTTACAGTGGAACTGGGAAGGCCAAAGGAGTGAACACGCTTTAGGAAGTATTAGATGAATGGCACATGTTGTCCTTCACAAAGCACCAGTGCCTGATATTTTCCTTCTTCCTGCCTTACTCACTTCTCCAGGCATCTGTGGAAAAAGCCTCCAGAAGGTCCAGGGTGGTCACAGTCCTTCAAGAACACTCCTCAGAGGGAAGTGACTTGGAAGTCCACAAAGCTTCTCAATTCTAACCTATACCACAGTTACGGTTGACACCAACCAGAGTGGTTCTTCCTTTCTCTGGAGCACTATCTTGAAGATCCACTGCTCAGCCAGGCAGTAACTCTTTAGATATTTAACCAGGAAGTCAGAAAAAGCCAGGTACAAGCCTAGGGTGATGGGGTGGGGGTGGGGGGTAAGGGAATTCATGGCAAGAAATATTTCCCAAATAACTGATTTGGTCACATTTTGCATAGGGGTTAAAGGACCTATGGCACGTACTGAAAATTCTCACCATTTTCTGAAGAATTCAGGAATGTTCAGTGTGGGACACAGCTGTTTTTCTTCCCATATTGCCAGAGTACAGCTTCTCAGACTCCTGCCACCCATGTCCAAAACCCTCTTCCCTGCTAGGGCCAGGATCTTTGGTATCACTCAATATGAGAGAAGCCAGAGTGGCTCCAGGAAAAGACACTGGATTGAGCCTAAGCTGAGGGGAGAGTCAGACCTGGGCACAGTGCCTAGATGGTGGTGATGGGTAGGGTGGACATATTCTAAGACTCTATCACTATCTGTGGGTAGGTGGTCAGGCACCCGTCTACCCCTCATCCATCCTTCAGAAACCTAGAGAAATCCCCCCTTTCCTTTACCAGACCTACTGAGAAAACAAACAGCTTTCTTTATAAGTCCTCAAACACAAAGGTTCTTATAACTGTCTCCTCATTTCTGTGGATACCAGGGCCATCTGCCCTGTATATCTTCACATGTCAATTTGTATGATACTTATATGCTTAGGTTTAGACCTATCATCTGCTATTTGCTTTGTATTTGTCCAAGGGTTTGTTGTTGTTTGTTGGTCGTGGGGCTTGAACTCAGGGCCTGGGCGCTGCCTTGGAGCTCTTTTGCTCAAGGCTAGTGCTCTACCACTTTGAACCAAAGGACCATTTCTGGTTTTCAAGTGGCTAATTGGAGATTAGAATCTCACGGGGACTTTTCTGTCTGGACTGGCTTTGAACTGTGATCCTCAGATCTAAGCCTCCTGAGTAGCTAGGATTACAGGCATGAGCCACTGGCATCCGGCAATATTAACCATTTTAAGGTACTCCATTGCATTTGGTACATACATCCTCTCTAGAATCAACATATTATTATCACCCCAAAAAGAAATCTAATACTCACTGAGAAATTACTCCCCATTTTTTCCTTCCCACCAGCCATCAATCTGCATTTTGTCTTTATGAATTTTTGGATGTGTCATGTCAATAGAAGCATACAGGGTGGAACTTTTAATGTTGGCAACTTCTAATTAGTATAATGTTTTTGAGGCTCAGCCACAGTGCAGCATGTGTCTATACTTCATTATTTTATGGTTGAATAGTATCCATTGTATGTTTGTACCACAATTTGTTTATCCATTCATCCACTGGGCTGTTTTCAGTTTCTGACTGTTGCTAATTGTGCTTCTATGAAAAGGACATGCACTGTATTGATTTGAGTTTTTGCTTTCAATTCCTTTGGATATATACCAAGTAGTCAAACTTCTGGGCTATGTAGTAATTACATTATTTACTTTCTCAGGAACCTACAACCTGTTTTCCAGAGACCATTTCATATTTCCATCAGTGGCATTCAATCTCTCCATATTTTTACTGACTTGTTACTTTTCTTCTTTCTTGTCCCTAATTATAGCCAATCTAGCAGGTATTGAGTGTACCTCGTTGTACTTTTTATTCATATTTACCTTAAAAACTAGTGATGGTGAATCTTTTTATGTATTTAGTGCTTATTTGCAACTCTTGTTTTGAGAAGTGTCTATTCAAGTCCTTTGCCCATTTAAAAAATTGCGTCATTTGTCTTTTTATTGTTGAATATTTACATTTCTCTATGCTGTATGGCAGACTCTAATAAGATAGGAAAAACAAATTTTTATTATTTGTTTTTTTAATATATATTTTTTATTATCAAACTGAATTACAGAGAGGTTACAGTTTCATACAATAGGCATTGGATACATTTCTTGTACTGTTTGTTACCTCGTCCCTCATTTCCCCCTCCCCCCTCTGCCTTTCGCTTCCCCCACCCCATGAGTTGTTCAGTTGTTCAGTTCATTCTCACCAAACAGTTTGTAAGCATTGCTTTTGTAGTTGTCTGTCTTTTTTTACCCTGTGTCTCTCGATTTTGGTATTCCCTTCCAATTTCCTGGTTCTAATACCAGTATACCCGGTTTCCAATATACTCAGATAAGATACAGAGATAGTGTAGGTACAACCACAGGAAGGTGATACAGGAATATCATCAATATAGAGGCTACAGTTACATATGGCACCTTGAAAGTAGTTACAACTGTGATATAACAATAGTTTCCATAACATGGAGTTCATTTCACTTAGCATTATCTTATGTGTTCATAAGGGTATAGCTATTGGGCTCCTGTGATCCTCTGCTGTGACTTATCTAAACCTGTGCTAATTATTCCCTATAAGGGAGACCATAAAGTCCATGTTTCTTTGGGTCTGGCTTACTTCACTTAGTATAACTTTTTCCAAGTCCTTCCATTTCCTTACAAATGGGGCAATGTCATTCTTTCTGATAGAGGCATAAAATTCCATTGTGTATATGTACCACATTTTCCTGATCCACTCATCTACTGAGGGGCATCTGGGTTGGTTCCAGATTCTAGCTATGACAAATTGTGCTGCAATGAACATTGTTGTGCTGGTGGCTTTAGTGTGATTATGTTTGTGGTCTTTTGGATAGATACCCAAAAGTGGGGCTGCTGGGTCATAGGGGAGTTCTATGTTTAGCCTTCTGAGGAATCTCCATACCGCTTGCCAGAGTGGCTGAACCAGTTTGCATTCCCACCAACAATGAGGTAGGGTTCCCTTTTGGCCACATCCCCTCCAACAGTTGTTATTGTTAGTTTTCTTGATATAGGACATTCTTATTGAAGTGAGATGGGATCTCAATGTTGTTTTGATTTGCATTTCTTTTATGGCCAGTGATGTAGAGCACTTTTTCATATGTCTCTTGGCTATTCTCATTTCCTCATCAGAGAAGTCTCTTTTTAAGTCTCTAGCCCACTTGATGAGGGGGCTATTGGTTCTTTGCAGTTTTGTTTTGGATGAAGGTAATTTTTTTAGTTCTGCATATATTTTAGATATGAGGCCTTTGTCTGTTGAATGGCCAGTAAGATCTTCTCCCAATCTGTGGGCTTTCTGTTTATCTTGTGAGCTATGTCCTTTGCCCTGCAGAAGCTCTGTAGTTTGATGTAGTCCCATTTGTCCAACCTTTCTTTGATTTGTAGCCTTTCTGGGTTTTTGTTAAGGAAGTTCCGTCCTGTGCCAAGGAGCCCAAGTGTTTCTCCTACTCCTTCCTTTAGTGTTTTCAGGGTGTCTGTTTTGATTTCGAGGTCTTTGATCCATTTGGATTTGATTTTGGTGCAGGGTGATATATAAGGATCTAGTTTTAGTTTGTTGCATGTGTTGAACCAGTTTTGCCAGCACCATTTGTTGAAGAGGCTATCTTTCTTCCAGACTATTGTTTTAGTTCCTTTATCAAAGATTAAGTAGGTGTAGTTCTGTGGGTTAATTTCTGGGTCTTCAGTTCTGTTCCATTGGTCTTCAGGCCTGTTCCGGTGCCAATACCAAGCTGTTTTTATTACTATAGCTTTATACTACAGCTTGAAGTTGGGTATTGTAATTCCTCCAGCACCATTCTTTCTGCTTAGGATTGTTTTTGCTATTCTAGGTCTTTTATTGTTCCATATGAATTTCAGGATTGCTTCCTCTATTTCATTAAAAAATGGTGTTAGGATATTAATGGGTATTACATTGAATTTGTAGATTGCCTTTGGCAATATTGCCATTTTGATTATATTAATCCTCCCAATCCAGGAGCATGGGAGGTTTTTCCATTTCCTTAGTTCTGCCTTAATTTCATTTTTCATGCTTTTAAAGTTCTCATTGTAGAGGTCTTTCACTTCTTTGATTAAGGTTATTCCTAGGTATTTTATGTTTTTTGAAGCTATTGCAAAGGGAGTTGCATTCCTGATTTCAGCCTTGGTCTTCGGGTCGTTAGCATAGAGAAAGGCTGTTGATTTTTTTTTTTTTTATTAATTGGAGATAAATTTTTTTACAAGGTGATGTGCAAAGAGGGTGAGGGTGCAGTTACATAGTAGGGCAGTGTGTACATTTCTTATGATATCTTACAACCTGTTCTTCTATCCCTTGTCTAGGTCAGGTTGACATATATGCAATATACAATGTATCAAGAACATATACAGTATTCACAGACTTGGTCTCTACTGTCTCTCTGTCTCCCTTTGTTAACAGTCATATATCAGGGAGATCATGCCCCTTTGTTTTCTGTGTTCTAGGCTTGTCTCACTCAACATTATTTGTTCGAGTTCCGACCATTTCCCTGCAAATAACAATATTTCACCATTCCTAATCGCTATGTAGTATTCCATTGTGTATAGGTACCATATTTTTTGGATCCATTCGTCTGTGGAGGGGCATCTGGGTTGTTTCCATATTTTAGCTATTGTGAATTGTGCCGCGATAAACATGGTAGTACAAATGCCTTTTTGATATCTTGGATTTTGCTGTTTAGGATAGATGCCTAGGAGTGGTATGGCTGGGTCATAGGGTAGGTCTATATTGAGCTTTTTGAGAAACCTCCATACTGTTCTCCAAAGTGGTTGTACTAATTTGCACTCCCACCAACAATGGAGAAGGGTTCCTCTTTCCCCACAGCCCCTCCAGCATTTGTTGTTTCCTGAGTTCAGAGTATAGGCCATTCTAACTGGGGTGAGGTGGTATCTCAGGGTTGTTTTTATTTGCATTTCCTTTACTAGCAGGGATGTTGAGCATTTCCTCATATGTTTCTTTGCCATTTTTATATCTTCTCTTGTGAAGTCTCTCTTTAGCTCTTTTGCCCATTTCCTAATAGGTTTATTGGGCTTGGAGGGGCTTAGTTTTTTGAGTTCTCTGTAGATGACCGATATCAGGCCTTTGTCTGTTGCTGTGCTGGTAAATATCCTTTCCCATATCGTTGGCTGTCTTTCTATTTTGGTGGCTATGTCCTTAGCTGTGCAGAAACTTTTTAATTTGTAGTAGTCCCATTTGTCGAGTCTTTCTCCTATTTGTTGTGCCCCTGGGACTCTATTCAGGACGTTCCTTCCTGTGCCTATAAGTTCTAGTGTCTTTCCTACTCTGTCCTTCAGTAGTTTCAAGGATTCAGGTCTGATGTTGAGGTCCTTGATCCATTTTGAGTTGATCTTGGTGCATGGTGATAGGCTTGGGTCTACTTTGAGTTTTCTGCATATGGCTGCCCAGTTCTCCCAGCACCAGTAGTTGAAGAGGCTATGTTTATTTCATTGTATGTCTTTAGCTCCTTTGTCGAATATCAGTTGGCTGTAAGAGTGCGGTTTTATTTCTGGGTCTTCAATTCTAATCCATTGGTCTTCCGATCTGTTTTTATACCAATACCATGCTGTTTTTGTTATGATGGCCTTGTAGTAGAGCTTCAAGTCTGGTATTGTGATACCTCCTGCACTGCTTTTTTTGCCTAGAATTGCTTTGGCTATTCTAGGTTTTTTGCTGTTCCATATGAATTTATGGATTGGTTTCTCTATTTCAGTGAAGAATGTGGCTGGGATTTTGATAGGTATTGCATTGAATTTGTATAACAATTTGGGCAATATGGCCATTTTCACTATATTGATTCTGCCTACCCATGAGCATGGGAGGTCTTTCCATCTCCTTGTGTCTTCTTTGATTTCCCTTATTAGATTTTTGTAGTTTTCATTGAATAGGTCCGTCACGTCCTTGGTTAAGTTGATCCCTAGGTACTTTATTCTTTTTTTGGCTACTGTAAATGGAATTGTTTCCATAATTTCCTTTTCTGTTTGTCTATTGCTGGTGTACAGAAAAGCTGCTGACTTTTGTGGGTTGATTTTGTATCCTGCTACTTTGCCAAATTGGTTTATTAGGTGTAGGAGTTTGGGTACTGAGGTTTTGGGGTCCTTCAGATACAAGATCATGTCGTCTGCGAATAGGGATAACTTGATTTCTTCCTTGCCGATGTGGATCCCTTTGATGTCCTCCTCTTGCCTTATTGCTATGGCTAGGGATTCCAGCACTATGTTGAACAGAAGTGGGGAGAGTGGGCATCCTTGTCTTGTTCCTGATTTTAGGGGGAATGACTTAAGTTTCTCTCCATTTAATATGATATTAGCAGTTGGTCTGTTGTATATGGCTTTTATTGTTTTGAGGAATGTTCCATCTATTCCTGTTCTCTCCAAAGCTTTTAATAGGTATGGATGTTGTATTTTGTCAAAGGCTTTTTGGGCATCGACTGAGATAACAATGTGATTCTTGATTTTAGTTCTGTTTATGTGGTGAATTACGTTGATTGATTTACGGATGTTGAACCATCCTTGTGACTGAGGGATGAAGCCTACTTGGTCATGATGTATGATATTCTTGATCACGTTCTGGATCCTATTAGCTAATATTTTATTGAGGAGCTTTGCATCTGTGTTCATTAGTGATATTGGTCTGTAGTTCTCTTTTTTTGTTGGGTCTTTGCCTGGTTTGGGAATTAGTATGATATTAGCTTCGTAGAACGAGTTTGGGATTTCTCCCTCCATTTCTATTTCGCGGAAGAGTTTGAGGAGTATTGGAATTAGCTCCTCACTAAAGGTTTTGTAGAATTCGTTGGTGAATCCATCTGGGCCTGGGCTTTTCTTAGTAGGGAGGTTCTTGATTACCTCCTGTATCTCACCGTAAGTTATTGGTTTATTTAGCTGATTTATTTCTTCTTGGTTCAGTTTGGGCAGTTTGTACTTCTCTAAGAATTGATCCATTTCTGTAGAATTATTGTTTTTTGCTGAGTAGAGGTTTTGGAAATAGCTCCTTATGATTGTTTGAATATCGTGTGTACTTGTTGTAATTTTTCCTGTGGAGTCCCTGATTTTACGAATATGAGTCTCTTCTCTTCTTTTTTTTGTAAGTCTTGCAAGGGGTCTGTCAATTTTGTTTATTTTCTCAAAGAACCAGCTTTTAGTCTTATTTATTTGTTGAATGGTCTTTCTATTTTCAATCAGATTTATCTCTTCTTTAATCTTTGTGATCTCTCCCCTCCTAGTCGTTTTAGATTCTGTCATTTCTTGCTTCTCCAGTTGTTTTAGTTTCATCGTGAGGGTATTCACCTGCTCTGCTTCCATTCTTTTAATGTGGGTGCTGAGTGCAATGATCTTGCCCCTCAGTACTGCCTTAGCTGTGTCCCATAGGTTTCTTTGTGATGTGTTTTCTTTGTCATTGTGGCTTATGAATTCGTTGATTTCATCTTTAATTTGATCTGTGGCCCAAGTGTTGGATAGCAGCGTGGGGTTTAGCCTCCAAGAGTGTGTATAGGCTCTGTGGTATCCTTTGTTGTTGAGGGTTACCTTTAATCCACTGTGATCAGATATAATACATGGGATGATGTCAATACTTTTGTATTTGCTGAGGTTCTTTGTGTGGGCTATGACGTGGTCTATTTTGGAATATGATCCATGGGCTGCTGAAAAGAAGGTGTATTGGGTCTCTGTGGGGTGAAAGGTTCTATATAGGTCTGTTAGATCCATTTGGGAAATGGTGTTATTTAGGTCCTCAGCTCCCTTACTAATCCTCTGGGTGTTGGATCTGTCTCTTGGAGAGAGAGGAGTATTAAAGTCACCCACTATGATTGTGTTTGCGTCTATCTTGCTCTGTAATTCTTTGAGAATTTGCTTGACATATGTCGGGCCTCTTTTGTTTGGTGAGTATACATTTATCACCGTGATTTCTTGATTCTGTATTTTTCCTTGTATTAATATGTAGTGTCCTTCTTTGTCTTTTTGAGTGGACTTTAAAGAGAAGTCAAGCTTGTCTGAGATCAGGATGGCTACACCTGCCGTTTTGGTGGATGCATTTGCTTGGTAGATCTTGCTCCATCCTTTCACTCGAAGCCTGTTTTTGTCCCTTGCTGTAAGGTGGGTCTCTTGTAGACAGCAGATGTCAACTTTTTGTTTGCGAATCCATTCTGCCAGTCTGCTCCTCTTTATCGGGGAGTTTAAACCATTTATATTTAAAGAGATCAAGGATAAGGGTGTTTTTTCTCCTTCCATTTTCTTGGTGGGCTGTTTTTTCTTCTTTTTTTTTTTTTTTTTTTTTTTTCTTCTTGTCTTTAGTGAGCTTGTGTTTCTGCTGGACTTTGGCTATTGAAGTTTCTTTCTGATTCTGTCTGTGTGTCTTTTACGATCTCTGTTGGGTGGGGTTCCCCTCTTAATATTCGCTGTAGGGCTGGTCTTTTATTCACATACTCCTTTAGCTCCTCTTTGGTGTGGAAAGATCTGGTTCTCCCTTCGAATGTGAACTCCAATTTTGCTGGATATTTGATCCGAGGTTGTAAATTGTTATTCTGGAGTACTTGGATGGTGTTCTTCCACTCGCTTCGAGCTTGGTAAGTTTGTGTGGATAAGTCGGATGTTATTCGAATCCTCTTCCCATTGAAAAAAGTTTCCTTCTTCGCTTTGGCTGAATTCAGAATTTGCTCTTTAATCTTGAGGTCTGTAGTCTTGAATATTATGTGCCTTGGGGTGGCTTTCCTGGGGTCTGGCCTGCCAGGTGTCCTATAGGCTTCGGTTACCTGGATGGGGTCCCCTGTGAGATTGGGGAAGTTTTCTGCAATAACTTTATTGAGAACATGATTAAGCCCTCTGCTCTGGTATTCGGCTCCTTCTTCTATTCCAATTATGCGCAGATTATATCTCTTGTCTTTGTCCATTAGTTCCTGGATTAGTCTTCCCTGAAGCTTCACCTTTTCTTGGAGTGTGGTCATTTTCTGGTTGTTGTCAGCTGCTTCATCGTCCAGGCGAGAGATTCTGGATTCTATATGGTCTACTCTTTGTGTCATGGTTTCAATTGCGGAGTTTATGGATGTCAGAGAGCTGTTTATGGTTGTCATATCAGCTCTGATCGTGGAGATTTCTTCCTTTAAAGAGTTGTATTTTAAATCTATTTTTTCATGCATTTCAATTCTTAGGATGTGGAGATTTTCTTTAAAGGCAGCTTGCATTGTATCCATTTTTGCTTCCATTTCTTTAAAGCAGGTTTGCATTGTATCCAGTTTTGCTTCCATTTCTTTCTTGGCTTCCTGGGTGTCCTTCCAGATTTCCACTCTAAATTCCTGGAATTGTTTTCTGATTTCATTTCTGACGCTTTCGATCATTCCTGTTAACATGGCCTCATTTGCTTTTTTAGTCTCCATCTCCTCTTCAGTCGTGCTGCTTTTTGGAGCTGGCGAGTTGGCTTGCCCTTTGATGAACTGAGTTATGTTTCTTT
Organism: Perognathus longimembris pacificus; assembly: GCF_023159225.1. Classification (NCBI taxonomy): domain Eukaryota; kingdom Metazoa; phylum Chordata; class Mammalia; order Rodentia; family Heteromyidae; genus Perognathus; species Perognathus longimembris. The sequence continues at coordinate 46,339,758 of NC_063168.1, read as the reverse complement.
GTGATTTGCGCATCTGGAGATCTGGATGGCTTCTCAGGTTTGGTTTGTAGCTCCTCCCTCCCTCCTGTGTAGACGTGTCTACGGCAGCAGGTGCTGTCGCTGTGTCCCCGCCCACCAGTGCAGGGTACGCCTACCAGAGCGGGCGCTGTCGCCGGGGGCCCCGCCCTCCTGTGCGCTGTGCGTCCAGTGCAACAGGCACTTCGGCGGGATATGCCTCCCAGAGCAAGTCCTGGGTTGTTGGGTTGTGCTTGCGCCCTCCCACGAGTCCGTTGGGGAGGGGTACGTGTGGGGCCCAGTGGGATCGACTGTCCGGGTGTGGCTTGGCACCTTCAGACCTCACCTCCGCTGTGAGGAGGAGGGACGTGATCAGGCTCAAGTGACCCTGCTGGGCTGGTATTGCCCACCAGCGCCTGTGGTTTTAGTTGTAAGAGTCTGCGAGGTCCAGGCGCCTCAGGTGGGGTTTGCACAACCGGCTGTCTCCTGGCCCCTGTTGGGAAGGGGGCGGGGCCGGTTCTGCCAGTTCAGGAACCTGTGGGGTGTTGGTGCTGCTGAGCCCTTCCCCTGCTAAACTGACTTCCCAGCGCCTGATGGGAGCTTCCCCGCCTGATTTGTGGGTTCTTTGTTCCCTCAGGGGTGGGGGAGGGGGGAGGGAGGGCACTCACTTTTGCTGCTTTGTGTGTGTGTCCCGTGCAGCTGTTGGCCCTCCAGGGGTTGGCTAAGTGTCGTGGTGGCTTCCCTGGTTCCCGATTTCTGCCGCACTGGGTTCCCTTGTCCAAACCCGGTGTGGACCCGAACTTCTCGTCACTGCCGGTGTGTCTTGGTCCGCACCCTGCCTTGTGTCCGTGGGGTCTCCCCCTATATGAATTCTGCGCTCCTGGCAGCCTGTCTGCCGATCGCCGGGTTCCCCTTTCCCAGCCTGACCCTGTTTGGGCCAGGGTCGGCTGGAGGGGGGAGGGTGCCCCGGTGAATCTCCGGCTCCGTGTAGGTTTTCGGTTCTTCTTTTTTGCTCCTTTTTGTTTTCCTGTGTTTCTCCACTGCTTCTGGCTGCTGGTTTTGCTGGGTTCTTGATGGGGTGTTGGGTGTTGGGGTTCCCAGCTCACTATGCCGTTGGAGCGAGTCGGGGTGCCTCTCTATTCTATCGGCGCCATCTTTCTTTTTTCCAGGCTGTTGATTTTTGAGGGTTTATTTTATATCCTGCAACTTTGCCAAAGTTTTGGATCAGCTCTAGTAGCTTGGGGGTAGAGTCTATGGTTCTTTAGGTATAGGATCATGTCATCTGCGAAGAGAGAAAGTTTAACTTCATCTTTTCCTATTTGGATCCTCTTTATATTTTCTTCTTGCCTAAATGCTCTGGCTAGGAATTCTAGTACTATGTTGAAGAGAAGGGGGGAGAGTGGACATCCCTGTCTTGTTCCTGACTTTAAAGGGAATGGCTTTAGTTTTTCACCATTTAGAGTTATGCTTGCTGTTGGTTTGTCATAAACTGCCTTGATTATAATTTTTATTATTTGTAAATTACCTGGTCAGCAAGAATGGACTAAGATTACCTTTAAATAACACTATGCCACTTAATGTATAACCCAGACATTTTATAATAGTATATTTCTATTTCTATTTCTGTTTCTTTATCTTTGTGCTATTGTTTTAGATTTTATTTCTACAAGCTATAAGCTACATAACATATTGTTATTATCGGTGCTTTACATAGTCAATTATCTTTCAAAGAAAAAAAGTGTAGGAGAACAAAGTGTCTCATTTTCAATTTCTGGTATTTTTTATTGCTTCCCATAGATGAGTTTCCATCTGTATCAGGTCCTCTCTCCTTGAAGAACTTCTTTAATATTTCTTATAGTCACATCTTCTGATTTGAAAAAAATTCCTTAAGCATTTTGTTGTATGAAAAAAGCAACAACACTCATTTTACCTTCCATTTTAAAAGGTAGTTTCCTGCTGGATATAAAACTGTAGATTGTAGCACTTGCTTCTTTTTGTAAAAACTCATCATTAAGAAGATACTGTTCCACTAAGTTCTAGCTTGCATTGTTTTGGGTGAGAAGTCTGCAGTTGTTTTTTATTTAATCTTTGTTACTCAATATAGTATCTTTTTCCCCTTTTTGTATTTTAATTTTTTTTCTACTGCTTTTAAGTGATTTTGTTTGATGTGGATCTCTTGGATCTTTAAGCATTTAGGCCATTATGTTTTTAAACCATTAACCTCAGTCCTTTTCTAGGACTCCAATTATGTGTGTACATTATCACCTACTATTGTCTTATAAGTCATTGAGGATTTGTGTGAGAGAGATAGACAGACAGACAGAGAAGGAGAGGGGGGAAGTTTTTCTATGTATGTTGTAGTTTGGATGGTTCTATTGCTATGTCTTCAATGTCAACTATTTCCTTCTACAATATCCAAACTTGTGTAAACCAGGCCAGTTATTACTTTAGCCCAGCCCAGCCCACCCTTCCCCCCAACCCGACCTTTTTCAGTTCTAGAAGCCCCCTTTAGTTCTTTTAAACATATCTTCTATCTTCCTCCTCATTACACTCATGTTTTCTTTAAATCCTTCTGCATATTTTAAATTTGTTTTTAAGTTCTTGTTTGGTGATTTCATTATTTCTGCTGTTTCCTTTTTCTCTGTACACTGAGTTTTCTTCTGATTGGGGTCACATTTTCCTATTTATTTGCATGTCTAGTAACCTTTAACATTCTGAAGTCTGTATTGTTGGATATGTGTATCTTGTTACTCTCTTTTCAAACTGATGAATTTGTTTTGGCTGGTAATTATGATCAGTAGTAGCTAAACTTGCTCTTATTGAGGTTTGTTTCTTGACCTTGTTGGGAGAATATCTAGAGTTCCCTCCAGTAGAGTATAAATTTAACCCTTCTTCTCATATGTAACACTTACATAGTGTCTATGAACTCTCTGGGCATTTGACAAGGTCTCTTCACATTTGTAGGTTGACATTCAAACATCTTCCATCCCTGTGTAAATGCTGGGAGCCAATCCGTTCCCTGGTAGTTCTTGGCCCACCCTTGTGGAGGTCACCCAAAGTATGTGCAACTGAGTGTTCAACAATAAATCAAAGGATTTCAGGAATGCTTTTTTGCTTCCATATTCTTTCCTCTGCATTTGAAAGTGTCCCCAGTGATGTTCACAGCTGAGCAAGACCAATGTGATCTACTTGTGGCTTCTCTCCCAGCATGCTTCATTCAGAAAGTGTTTCTATAGGAAGTTAGGGTGATAGTAGAGCTTGCTCTCTTTTTCCAGAAACACGATCCCATGCTACATGTTGACTAATGTCTCAAAACAATGACTGCACACACATTGTGCATTTTTGAGTTGCTTACATTAGGAAAATAAGTCTAGCATCAGTTACCTGAGTATCACAGAAGTGGAAATCTATATGGAGAGAAGTGGGAATCTATATTGCTTCTCCAACTTTCTTTGAGGACTAAGTTGCAAGCAACAGAAACCATCTGTGGATAATTAAGCAAAAAAAAAAAAAAAGGACTCTTATGAGGAACTAGGTAGCTCACAAGATTGTATGAAGGCTAAAAAAGCTGCTCCAGTAGAAATGGTGTCTAACACTTAACCTCAGGACTTTCCAGTGAGAAAAACCACTCCTATTGCTTGTCATCAAGCTCTAGATAACCATGAGTATGTCTGTCAGTTCTAAATCAGGAACTTGATTATACCACATCCACCATCACTGCTTGCCCTGATGTACCACTTCCTGTGTCAGGAACTGAACTGTGTGCCCACCACTGAAGCTGAGTCTCCAGAGAGAGAGAGAGCGTGTGCCTTGTATTTAACTGTGGTTTCACTAGCAGTTCAGTCTTACAAGGAAAGCAAGCCTCTGTAACTTGCAGCTTCTATAAAGGCTCTCTTTTCTTTCACCGAGACTTACCAAGTATAAGACTCTCCAAACTCAAGATGTGGTTCTGCTGTGAAGAGGTCGACACATCCATTAGAGAAGAACTGTAATCCCTAAGTGAGTCATGAGATGGTCACACAGGCAATATAATTACTGATTTCATATCTAGAAGATGGATCCGTGATTCAGCCTTCTCTGAAACTGTCACACCCAGATCCAGCAACCCCTAAGGAAGGGTCTTATCTTAAGAGTTCAGCAATGGTGGCAACATGACCAGTCATAACAACTGGTCTCCTGAGTTCAGGTTGCAACAGAAGAAAGATATGGAGATGGTAATACACTTTTAGGGTAATTTGCCTCGGGATTCTCAGAAGTTGGGACTCTGAGTATCTAAGGGATAATAAACAAGAAAATGAACTAGGACAAAAATGGGGGGGGTGTAGATATATTCCAACTGGATAATCTCACTAGATTAAAAATAATTCTGATTATTAGAAATTACTGACCTTGAAGAAAGAAATTGCTGTGTTTAAGATATGGATACTTTAGCTTGAAATAATGTGCAATATACATGGTGTTTGAGTCCTGAGAGGAAAAGAGGCAAGTAGGAAGTGTAAGTACAAAAGAAAAGAGGAATAGGTGTGGCAAATGGCTTGATGTAGAGGAAAGAAACACCACGGAAGAGCAGGGCAACACTGAGATAAATGGATGGTAATCATTTTACTTCCTTATTGATAACTTCTATGAAGGAGGTTCAGTAAGGGAGAAGAGACAGACCAAGAATGGGTGATTTGTAGTATGCATGGCCTCTTGTATTGACCAACTAAATGGAATTGGGACCAAATCATGAGTTTAATATGGATTCTTCTCACCTTCCTCTCTTCTTGCCACTTGCTTCTTTCCTCAAATTCTTTAGTTCCCTGTATCTTGGGGAGGCCTACGAACTTAGAGGAGTAACAACCCAGATGTAATGGATATTGTTGGTTGCCTTCCCCAGTGTAAATTCCCCTCCATACCAACCATCTGCCATGTTGGAACCCCAGAATCTGGATGAAAGTGAAACTCCATGCCTGACTGGGGAAGACTGATAGGAACAATCAGGAGACCCCCAATCTCTAGTCATAATGATGGTTTTAGGAATGGACAATAGACCACACCTGAAACAACACTACACATTTTGCTTGGGTTTAGGAATCAAGTAAGTTAATCTAATCTGAGGAAGTTCAATGTTTTGTTCAATGAGTGGGTCAAGGGGAAATCTATCATGAAATGTGGTAAATGAAGGCTGGTGCAAGTCTTCCCCATACCAAGCCCTGTGGATTTTGTCATGTAAACGCACTATCCTTTTCATATTCATACATGTGATCTTTCCCCCAAGTCTTTCTGAATTTCCCACTCTTCAAACCCACACTCTAGACCTAGAATGATCTTCTCAAATGACAGATTGAATGTGTCATTTTTCTACTCAAAAGTTTTTGATACCTTGTTGGCATGGAACGTAGCAAGCAGCCCAAGCTCTGAGGACAGATAATTTTGAAACCTATCTCTGCCACTAAATTGTGTGTGATTTGGGGCAAGTTTCTTAATCTCTGCATAGCACTTAACTATAATGATGACAGAAAATTAATCTAAACTCTCTAGACACAAAGTAGAGATGCAATAATTCAAGTGACCAACTAAAGAATGCCAGTATATTTAGGTTTTAGGAATAAATAGAATTAAAAACACCTCACAAATGACCTATTTCCACTTTCCCACTGGAGGTGTGTGGGTCATCTATCTATCATAATTCCTCTCTGTAATTGAGCTTTGTTTTGTTGGGTTGGTGATTTAGAAATGTCTGGAGCTTTTAGGTCTACATGATCCAGCTTAGGTAGTAAAAGGGGAGACACTTGTGCTGTGAATCCCACATTCCGAATTTGGAGAAATAAGTGTGGCTTGTCTCATTTTGGATCAGGGTCCACCTAGGTGAGTCAACAGAACAGGTAGCTTCTGGCTAAACCACATGATGACAAAGATTAAACTAGAAAGAACAGTTAGTGGAAGCAGATGGTATTGTTTTGGATAGACAAATCAATAGCTATTCTCTACAAATCTTTGCCTTGCTCTGCCAGTTTGGAGAAGAAATAGTATGACCTATATCAGTGAACATCAAGCACCCAGAGAGTACATAGCTACCATACACAGAAGATGTTTAGCAAACTCTGTCTTTGTGCTTCCTCATAACTTCATGTCCAGGACCACTACTTGCCTAGATAATGCCTTCATCTCTTACAGTGGGGATTAAGGTGGCCCCTTCTGAATGGACAAGCAGAAGTCACATTCATGATAAGAAGTTGTGTCTCATTTTGTAATGAAATCAGAGTTGCCATGTTTGTGGGTAGTGTATTGGCCAGATCTCTCCTTCAGCAGTTCCCTTAGCCCTGGCCTTTTGCCTTTATATGAAACATTGGCTGCCAAACCTGGATAAAGTCACTGTTTTCTGATGGCCTTTACATGGCTTTCAGAAGGTCCAAGACTGATTGCATTCTATGATACCCAGTTTCAATACAAACCAGCTCCAGTACACTACTAACCCTGCCCTCTGTCACCTCAGATGTCACAGGAAGTTATGTATGTTCTTTTTGCCCTGCTTCGGCGCCCTCTGCCATTCCAGGCCTTCTTCCCTCACTCTTATCAGCCTCATAAGCCAGTGACACTACTTCTGCAAATCCTTCTTCAGCACACCCACAGCTATGCACGCTGCCTCCTCTGCACTTCCAGAAGCCTGTTCTTTATTCCCTACCACAGAACTGATCACATTATATAGTAATTATCTGTTTGCTCATCAGTTCCTTTCCGCCCGCCCCCCTCCAGTGACTGTGGCTTGCCAGATCTTCTGCCCAGGAATAAAGCCGGTCTTCTAGCAGAACTCAATGCATGCTTGTTAAATGAAATACAGAATGAATCAATAACAAGGAGGAAGGAAGGAGTAGTGGAAAAAGAAAAGGAGAACGCTCCATAGAAAAGTTCACTGTTCTTACACAAACCTGAGTCTGTTTTAATACTTTCAATTCAAACAAAAGGAATAAAAAAAGAAAAGCAAGTAGTGGTCTATGAGATGCTTAGAGACAAAATTGCCTCCTGTCTGTCAAATCATTGACATTTGAGAACATTTTTTAAACCACTTGCAGTATTGTTTTCTTTGATTATGGGAAAGTCAGGTTCCTATAGGGGTCTGTTTGATTATTCTGGCTAAAGCTGGCAAGAGCCCACGAGAATGGGGTATTGCAGATACTCACCCCCCCTTTTCACCCCACGTCCACACCAGAGGATCAGCTCCAGAGTTCTAAGTATTCTTGGCAGTCTGTTTGGCATTACTGTGAGCCAAGGGAATGAGGTCACTGTCGCCAATGAAGTCACCATTGCATGATTCATCCCACATCAATTCCCCACTTGGAGTGGTTTAACATTTTCTGAGCTTTTCCAAGTGTCCCTAATCCGAAGTCCCTCACATTTATACAATAGAAAACTGAAGCTCAGAGATGGTGTGGGACACACAAAGGATAACGCTGTTAACTTGTGTCAGAGACAATTTCCTGGCTAAGTGCCTTCCCACAGCTCCTAAACCTCTCCCATAGACTCTTCTTTCAGGATACTAGCTCCAGCAAACGCAGCCTACTCAAATGGGCCTGCTGACAAAGGAAGGAAAAGCCAGAATAAACACCTACACTTAAAATAAAGGGGTGGGGTCTGAGAGAGCTTAGTGTGAAGCCACAGGGAATTTACAGTAATCTTCAAAGTCTTCCTGGGAGAGTGGAAATGAGACTCGGGTTTGAGAATTGAGGCCTGGCCTGGGAATGAAGGCATGAAGACCTAGCATGGGCATTTCCTCCAGTGTGCTTCAAGTCTTTGAACACCACCAGTAACTGGAAACCTTTGCAATAGTCACTTGTTTCCTCACCTACAACCTAAGGGAGGGTCCTACTGACCTCTACCCTCGCTGTCTTTTCACACAGCATTTTTTTCTGCTGGCATGAATCGATGAGAGGAAGCGATTTCCCTCATGTCAGCAAGTTAGAGATGGGGTGCAGTGCCAGCGTGGAGGGTGCCCTGGCCTCAATGCCTGAGGTTCAATGCAGCGCTCTTGGCCCTAGCCACACCGTGATACTTCCAATCTTTGCCAGGCAGCGGGGCCCGGGGTTGCCGCCCGGATCGCAGGCCAAGTCTTAGAGCTCTGGTGTTGTAAGTCTTCTCAGGGATCACAACCGAATACTTTGGACACTTGGGACAAAAAGGAGGCCTCGGAGAATGTCGCCTCCAGGGGGAGCACAGGTACACCGGCCCAGCCCAAAGCCCACAGGGACCTTTTCTTCTTCCTTTTTTTTTTTTTTTTTTTTGGTTGCTCAGGGGGTGCTTCAGCGGTTCAATGCGCTGTCGCCTCCCTTCGTTTTTTCAGTTTCCCAGGAAAACGACTGGAGCTCGTGCTGTCAAAGGCGTGGGGTGCGATGCGCCGGATCCAGCAAGAACAGGACTCCCCGCTTTGCAGCTCGGGGGCCCGCCCCCACTCCCACGCCACTCCGCGCCCCTCTCTAGCTGGTGTTTTGGGTTTTTTTTAACCGTCTTGGCCTAGCTTTCCTCCTGATTTTCCAGTTCCGTTGTGCACTTGGCGGCCCTGAGGATGGCTCCGTCCTTCCGGGTGGAGTTGAGATGTACACGCATAAATTCGCCGGGCTATTGCGTCATCGCTGAAGTCGTCGTGGCTCCCGCCCCCCCCCACAACCCCCCCGCCGTCGCCGCCCCCCCCCTACCCCAGGCCTCCGCATCTTCTCCCGGCATCGGGGCCTGTGGACGCTTCCGGGTGCTGCGGGCACTTTGGCGAGGAGCCCTCGCCTCCCAGTGCGCGCTCCCCGCCGACCCCCTCCCCCAGGCCCCTCCCTCCCTCGCGCCCCCTACCCCCCGCCCGGCGTGCGCTCCTCCTCCCCACCCCTTCGCGCCCGCCTCGCCGGGGCTCGAGCAGGGCCGAGCCGCAGGGCTCCGCGGCGGCAGCGGGGCGGGGTCGCGGGGACCGGCGGGCGCGGGCGCGGGGTGGGCCGCCCGCACTCCGGGGAGGCGCCGGGGCCCGCCCTCCTCCGAGGCCGAGTCGGGCGGGGACCCGGGCCGGCGCGGGGCGGGGAGAGCCGCCTGGCCCCTCCCCTCCGCCGCCCTCCCCAAAGTTGCCGACTCCCCCGGGGCCCGACAGTCTTATGATCCAGCGGATCCTCCGGGGGAGGCCGGGCCGGGGAGAGGGCGCGGGCTCCGGGCGGCGGGGGCAGCGGGAGGGCGCGGGGACCAGGGCCAGGGCGGGGATCTGGGCAGCGACCGAGGCGGCAGCCGCGCCCCGGGCCCGCCGCCCCCTCCCCTCCCGCGAGGGGCGTCGCTGCATGGGGCCGGGGGGGCGGCCCTGCTGCGCGGAGCGGCGGCGGCGGCGGAGCCCCCAAGCGGGCTGGGGCTGAGCGCGGGGCCGGGGCGGGGGCTCCGGGGGGACCATGCCCGGAGGCCGGCCGGCCGCAGCATGGCTCACGGGCCCGGCGCGCTGATGCTCAAGTGCGTGGTGGTCGGCGACGGGGCGGTGGGCAAGACGTGCCTGCTCATGAGCTATGCCAACGACGCCTTCCCCGAGGAGTACGTGCCCACCGTCTTCGACCACTACGCAGGTAAGACTCGGAATGCGGACCAAGGGGCTGCTCTCCGGGCCGGGAACTTTGGAGCAACTTTGGTGGAGCCCCCCACGCTGCCTCCCCGGAGCGTGCTCCCCTCCGAACCCCCGCTGCGCCCTCCGCCAGGCAGCCCTGCCTCGGAGCCGCGTCCAGGACCACCCCTGGCCGCGGCCCACCTCTCTTCCCATACACCCCAATCCCCCCAGCCCCGCGCCTCTGACCTTCCCGCACCCTCCTCCCCTACTGCCCCAAGACATGGGGGTGGAGGGGGCGGATATTTCAGGGTCCCAGGCCAGACGTGGCTCTGGGGACTGGCGAGGAGAAACGGCTGGACAGCTGGGGGGCTACATCACACCTCGATTTTAGGCCACTTCCCAGTGAGGTGGACACAAAGAAAAAGGGGGTGACATTTCCGGGGAGTGCCTACATGACTCCAGCAGGGTTGGGAGAGGAGGGTTTGGGTAGGAGTGGTAACGTCCCGGAGCCTGGATCACTGTGAGCCTCTCTCCCCGCCCCCATTTCTGTCCTTGTAGTCAGCGTCACCGTTGGGGGCAAGCAGTACCTCCTGGGACTCTATGACACAGCTGGACAGGTGAGTGTCTTGGCCTCTAGCCAACACCTCCTCCTTTCCCTCAATTCTGTGTGGCTCTGGGGGGCCTGGGGAAATTGAGATGTCTAGGTGGGAGGATCTGTCTTCTAGAAGAGCCCTCTGGATTCTGTCTTTTCTCAAGTCAGCACATTAACAAAACAAAACAAAACAAAAAATGCAGGCCAGCCCAGCGATGTGAACCTCTGATAAGTGAAAGTTTGTGCCTGTGTGGATCCTTCTGTGTGGTGCCTGGCGTGTGGGTCCCAACTCCTGTTGCAAAGTGGCAGTAGCCAATGGTGAAGCGTCCTTATTTTTAGTTGCAGATGACCAGGTCTCCCCCTCACACCCTCAGTCTGGTCTCTCATTGGTGAGTGGTCTGCCTGCCCGAGGAACCTGATTGGTAGGAAATGGCATCATCTAACATGATGGGAAGGCATTTGGTCCTGGTTATGTTTATTACAACATCATTGCACTCTGGGACTCAGTCCCTGAAAACGTAATTTGTGGTGTTACCAGAGGACTGCAGGGAAAAAGAAAAGAAATAACAACCATTCAGCCACTCCCTAGGGTGGGATAGGAAAAGGTTAGGAGTTCAGGGTGAATCGTGGAGGTAGCGCTTTTATCTCTCCACACACGCCCCCCCCCCCCCCAGGAAGGCAGGTGACTGGGTTTTCTTTGGAAAGATTATTGTATAGAAAGAAAAAGAACACTTCCCACTGCAGCTTCTGGCTAATGTTTACAAATTGGAAGTACCAGGTTGTGCTTCTTCTGTAGGATTAAGGGCTTTTTATCTATCTCCTTGTCCTAGTTCAACCCTCTTTCTAGACCCACTTTTTACTCTGGGGCTCAGATTTTATGTGATGAAGTTTTACAGAACCCAGTTCTGTAATTTGACCTGAAAGAAAGATATTTCTGTGTGCCACGCTAACTTGAGTCCCTGAAGACATGTTAGCAGCTGAAGGGCTTGGACAGTGACTTGGGGGGAAGTCCAGTTAATTGAGTTTCCTCATCTGAAGAAAGGGGTAATCCCCCCTCCCACAAATACACAGACTCTGTATGCCAGATGCTAAGTACTGAGCATAGCACATACTTGGTACTCAGTAAAGGGAGTGCTGCTCTTTGTAGCATGTCTAGATTTGGCTTCCAGAATTATGGTTCTCAGATTGTGTTAGATTCTAAAAATGGTTTGTTGCAGGGGGTGTGGTATCTTGATGTAGCCTTGGCTTCTGAACTGCTAAGTTAGAGGAACATCTGAGGATGGAGAACTACTGGCAGTTCTAGATGCCAGAGACCATCTACCACATCACCAAATAGGCTTAAGTCCTTGTAGTTAGTTCTCAGCTTTCCATGCCCAGTTTCAGCAGAATTTACCCAGTCAAATAAGAACAACTTTTTTTTTTTTTTTTGTCAGTCATGGGGCTTGAACTCTGGGCCTGGGCACTGTCCCTGAGCTCTTTAGCTCAAGGAGAGCCCTTTACCACTTGAGCCACAGCGCTACTTCCTGTTTTCTGGTGGTTAATTGAAGATAAGAGTCTCACAGACTTTCCTACCCCGGCTGGCTTTGAACCGCAATCCTCAGATCTCAGCCACCGGAGTAGCTAGGATTACAGGCGAGAGCCACCGGCACATGGCAAGAATAACTTTTAAGAAGCACACTTGATAAATAAGAGGTTAACATTATTGGTTATTATTGGATAAAAAGAAAGTCGTTTTTTTTTTAAGTCTCTAATTTGAACTCCTTTCACTGCCTCTTCTTTGTATTTACGTATTGAAATCATGTTTTTGTCCAAGTAGCCTCTTCAGCTGGACATGCGTGTGTGTCAGAGCTGTTCTATGCAATTCAAATCAAACTGTTCTCCAAGCCCCGTCTGCATATCTGGAGTGGGATAACCACGTGCAAATACTACTTTAAAGTAATACTTGTAAAGTTATAGGTAGCTTGTGTTTTTGCAGACAGGGAAATGGACTCAGAGAAGCTAGGTTGCTTGCCTTTGGTCACACAGCTGCTAAGAAATGCTACTGGGTTTACAACCTGGGTCTAAATCTGCTCTTGTCATGGGAGGTGCTGAGATACCCTTGAAATTGGTGGCATTATTTGTATGCACTTAGATGTAGATCCTGGAATCTTCACAGTCATTCTAAGACAGGAGAACTTCAATCTAAAGGTGAGCACATTCACAGAGTCAGGGCTTTCCATGTGCTGCCATCATTTTTCCAGTTAAGGAGCATAAGGAATACAACAAACAAGATCAGTTGAAGACTCCAGTGTTACTGTTTTTTACCCAGTGATGTTACAGCAACTCTGTTTGCCCGAATTAAGTTCCCTTTGTGTTTCTCCCAGTTGCTGTGACTTTTGGCTTTTGATCAGCTAGTAATAATTCATCTCTTATTACTAATAAGCACAATTACCCATAATGAGATGAAATAACAAGTGTCCTTTGTGCACATACTACTATACTAGGTAGTACAAAAGAATAAATTTAAGAAATAGGAATCTACCACAGCTGATGTTGGCATAGGTAACAATGTGATGCCTATTCATATGTCTTTGATAGATTTCTGTGTTATATTTGAGCACTTAAGAATCTCTATGGCTGGTGCTGGTAGCTCATGCCTGTAATCCTAGCTACTCAGGAAGCTGAGATCTGAGGATCATGGTTGGAAACAAGCCAGGGCAGAAAAGTCTGTGAGATTCTTATCTCAATAAACTACTCTGAAAAAGCCAGAAGTGGCACTGTAGCTTAAGTGGTAGAGTGCTAGCTTTGAGTACAAAGAGGCTCAGGAACAGTGTCTAAGCACTGAGTTCAAGCCCCAGGACTGACCAAAAAGAAAAGAAAGAAAACCTTTATGAATTGGTAACAGATTCCTTGTATAATAAAAATAATGGTAAATAATACACACATATGTGTATGCACGTATGTATATATGTGTTTAGATGTAAGTAATATGTCTGTCTACCTACCTACTTACCATCCAATCTATAATATGTCTATCTCTAGATGAGTAGCAGAGAAAAGCTGCACACCAGTTTGGTTTGTTTTTTTAATTGTAAAGGTGATATACAGAGGGGTTACAGTTACATAAGTCAGGTAATGAGTACATTTCTTTTTGAACACTGTCACCTCTTCCCTCATTTTCTCCCAGTTTTTTCCCTCCCAACTCTCCTCCCCCACAAGTTGTATAGTTCATTTTCAACATAGTGTTCAGTGAGTATCATACTGCTGCATTAGTTCACCCTTTGTCCCACCATTTCTCATACATGAGTTTTAGAATCTAGTCTCCATCTTATTGTCTAATCTCCATCTTGTACTAATTGTGTAATTCTAGCTACTCTTTACCTTCTTTGTAATATTAATATGGTTTGGGGGGATCTATGATACAGAGTTGCTGTCTTAAAATCTTCAACCTATGGAAAAGCAGCTGATACTGTTCTATGCATGTGGTAGATATGTAAGGGCTCTTACAAGAAATTATACTCCTCGGTGAAGCATTGGGGGGCTGTCACAGGTGGAGGAGGACCATGTATTCTGCCTGGAGGTAGTTGAGTCCACTAGAAGACCATATTCTTGAATGTTTTCAGCAGAAGTGTGGATGAAGCTGGATTCCAGATCCTACAATTCATTGACCTCAGAAAAATAGTTCAGAATTTTGTGTAGATCTCGAGAAGTAAAGGGACATCTGTAGGCTTAGTTCAGGTAAGAGGATGAGCCAGGAAGCTCTCAGCACTGGAAAACACTTGTTTCTCTCCATGCACATGGATACTTGCTGTACTGATTAAATAGCACAGCAGTACCCTACCTCTAGTGCTTGGCCTTTTCGATGACCCTATCCAGTTCAAAGCCACAGTCATTATTTGTCCAATTTATATGTTAGGAATCAAAGCAAGTTAAGGGAATATTGCAGATGACCTTTTGCCTCCTTGAGCAGAGTGACCTCTGCTGCTATTAGAACAGGGAAGAAAGGAGGTGGAGGGAGAGGGGGAAGAATGAGAGTATAGGAGCCTGTTGGCCTTCAGTTCTTGTCATGTGCTCTGCTTAGGAACATCCCTCAATGTCTCGGCTCACTTAATAAGCACTGCTGTCAGAGAAAATGCTCTCCTCTCTTGGATGAGCTTCTGGGTGGTCCATGGGCCTTGTGACATTTGACTGCCAAGTGTTTTGGAGTGGGAATTGTAGAAGCACCTTCCTCCTCACTGGGGACCTTCTGGGGAGGTCTTATTTTCTTCTTAGGCCTTAGTGGAGCTTCTCCTTTGTGCTTGGCTTTCAGGACTTCACCATAGGTTTACAACAGCTCCATTGCCGTTCAGGCCGGGTTTGGAGAGGTTACTTGTCTGCCCGCTCTGCACTGTTCAGAGCAAAGAGAGGTGGGACAAGCTCTCTCTGCCCAGACAAGCCGGCGGGGAGCTGCCTGGCAAGCTGCTCTCTAGCTGCAGGCTCCAGGCTGATCTCTTAATCCTTGGCAGGAAAGCAGAACTTGATACCCTGAAGAGGGAAACACTGAGGTCCAGTTTATCCTTGGGTCCCAGAATACCTATACTCAGGAGGATATGTGTTGGGGTGAGTTTTGGATCCCTAGAGTTCCAGATTTAGCTACTACCCTAGTGTGGAACATCCATATGTATGCTGTGAGCATGTGGTTGCTACGTTTGTTAACTTAAACACACAAGTTCAGGGATGCATACGTGAGAACTATAAATATCCTTTACTCCAGTGTCCCTTGGGGAAACTTTTCCAGTGACAAGAGAGATTTGTTTTGCACTTGACACATAGCCTAGCAGCTGTGGCTGCTCTGTGAGCCCTTTGGATACCAGGGAGGCACTTCCCCTAGCATAGGGACTCTACCCTAAGCAGCTGGGCCAGGGCCCTCCTTCTGCATTTCTTGGGGCAGCACCTGAGGGCCCAATATAACCAGCTAGGGGGAAAGGGACGGTTATGGCTACTGCTGCCTTTCCAGGCTGGGCTTGCTCACACTTCCTTCCAGATAGACTTTGGCTAAAGGAGGAAAATGGAAGTGAATGAGCTTGTAGGAACCAGACAGAAATGTCAGTCAGGAAAGGTTTTTCCCACTTTGGAAAAGGCATAGGGTACCAGCCCCCGGGTCTCGGCTTCCTCGCCTGGGAGGAGCTCAGGGTTCCTTGCACATATTAGCCACAACAGGTGAGATATTGGCACTGAACATTCTGGTTTCCCTTAGTAACCTACAGTAAATTTCTCATCTGTGCATTTTGCTAACCTTTTTAGAAGCTATTTATAGCTCCATCTTGTACTACATCAACCAGGAATGTGGGATTCCTCCTCTGCGTTGAAACTGTGGATACCTTTGTCCACTCCCCATCTTTGCTGTGCAGAATACCCTGTCTACCCCTCTTTGTGCCCCTAATGTCAGTTTGGGATGGGCCAACAGGCAAGGACAGGGAAGGGGCCTGTGCCCATCCACTCTGATTGGCTTTAGATTGTACCTTAGTTCTGCCTCATCCCCTTTTGATCCTGTTTATCCATCTATTTTCCCAATTGCGGTTCTTCTGAAGTTTGGTTGACATTTCTACTTTTTAAACCATAGCTTCCTGTCAGATCTACTGGAGTGCCAAGACAGTGGCCCATCATTTCTGGGAGCCTTGGGATGGGGGTCTATGTTGTCATTTGCTGTGTTTGTGTACACCATGACATGCTGAAGCAGCCCTAGCTCTAAGGAAGGCCTGTACTTGCTAGGCAAGCATTGTGGCATTACTGTAGCACTGAGCTACATTTCAGGTCCCTCCTGTGATATGAAAAAGTATGAAACATTATTTTAAACTTCATGGGTGAGAGGCCTTCTGAGAATGGGACTTTGGTGGTTTTGTTGTGGAATTTGGAGTTTCACAAGATGAGATCTCATGGTATTAAAACAAAGCAAAACAAAGCAGCTCTCCACGGGATATCAGTTTCTATCAAGGATGTGTATTGGCAGCCGTGGGCCCTACACTACTGAGCGGCTCCTGCCGAATAGCTAGCTGTGCTGTGAGGAGGAGCAAGAGGCAAAGAAACCAAACACAAGATCACACATGGCTTTTAAAACACTGATCCACAAGCCCATAGTAGGCCGAATTTCCTTAAACTTTGAGGGGCTTGGATTTGCCCTCATTTGGCCTGCTTGGGTCAGGAGTGGTTTGTTTGTTGTTGTTGTTTTCCTCAGCAGTTCAGCGTTCCTCTTTCAGTGCCTGGTGTAGCTACTCTCTGTGCAGTGAGACCTGCAGGTGGCAGGGTTCCTGTGGTAGAGTGCTCTGGGACCACTGCCTGCCAGTGTCTTACAGCCACTTGCTTTCTACATTCCATGGCCACAGGGGACTGAGTATTTCTCTACCCCAGCACCCAGCCCATGTCTCCTAGGTGATGGGTACCTGCATCCCATAGGAACTACTCAGGCCTTTCCTTACCCTCTTTTAAGAGTTTTCTTATATAGGGGAAACCTTCCTCTTCAAAAATGTGTTTTGTCTTGGAATAGAGGTGTGACTCAAGTAGTAGAGCATCTGCTTAGCAAGCAGAGGCCTTGCGTTCACTCTACCACTGAAAAATTTAAAAGGAGAGAGAAAGAGTGTTTGTATCAAATACTTGTCTAGGTAGCATGTGTAAGACTCTGGGTTTGATCCTTAGAACTGAAAAAAAAGTGTCTATTTTATCTGAATATTCCCTGAATATACCTCAAGACTTCCTATGCTACCTTACTGCTTTTATTATTTGCCTCCTTGGGCCAACCCCATTGCCACCCCCTTGTCCGTGGATTTTCAAATCCCTGGACTGCTTCCTGTGGCAGCTGTCAAGACTAGATGAGAGTATTAATCCATTCACTCAGCAAATATTCCCTGAGCACCATATCTTGGTTGAACCTGGTAGAGGCTAGGTCAGGCACAAGTCCTCAGAGTTGTGGTGAGGGGTTGAGGTGACAGGACGAGTGGAGCCTGTTCCTGAGGCTGGAGTCTGCTCTTCCAGGAGATGAACTGCTAAGAGCAAGGTGGAGGAAGGGCTCTCCAGGAAGAGAATGCACCCACCTTAGATTCCCGCATGTACAGCAAGGATCTGAATTCCTGCCCTGGTTTTCAAAGTGTCCTTTAGCCCATGCTGATCTCCTGGAACTTGTAAGGAGTCCAGATTCTTTGGCTCCAGCCCAGATGTCCCAAATTAAAAGTTCTAGCAGATCTCTGTTATTCCAATTATTTTAATGCAGGCAGCAATGTCCAACTCACTGAGATATGTGTATGCTCTGGGCAAGCCACCTGCACCCTCCCCTGTACACAGCTTACAGACACACTGTCCTCAGGATGCAAGGCACTTTTAACTCTTCCCATGTTTTAGCATGTTAGTACGTGTTTTCTGGGAGGAATGAGAGCCTCTGTGGAGATGGGCTAAGGTACTATCAGGAGGAAATGTGGACAGGATTTCAGAAGGCACTGTTGTTTGTATAAGTATGCTGTCTGGCTGAAGGTTATATATTGAGTAAGCACTGTAGGTATTCCTTGATGAGGCCTAAATCTTAAACCATTTTATCTTCTGCAAATTAAGCAGCCAGAGAGATATACCCTGGTCACTGTGGCTGAAGTGAGCACTCTGGGTAATGTCAGAACTTTGCCTAAGCAAGATGGCACCTTGGTTTGTGCAGAGTTAGTTCCAAAGTGTCAGGTGGGCCATGGTTCTTCCTGTGTTCAACTCCTCAGATAGGCTACAAGGACTAGCTGGAGGCAGAAAAGGAGCTGTGTGTTAGAACTCACCTAGGCAGTTCTTTCCTTGGCCCACCCAAGTGTTCTGTGCTGTGTCTTATTCTGTCTCCATTCTCTTCTCCCTTTCCAAGTGCTTTCTTTCTTTGCTTTTTTTCCTTTTTCTGTTTTTTTTTTTTTCAAACTTATTCTTGTCTAGAGAAACCATCCTTTTTCAAATGGTGTAATGGTTGGGATTATAAATGAGCCAGCTCAAAGTAGGCTCCTTCTAAGGGCTACCACTGAGAAAGCATTTAATTCTGACCATCCAGTTCAATTAAAATTCCATTTACTCCTGCTTAATTTTCAAAGGCTGTCCTCCCAGCGAGGTCAGGGCTAACTGGTATTACCTGAAGATGTTTCTAGTGGCTTCCTTGCCCCTAGAGGCATAAGGGAGGGGGCTGGATGTGAAGAGGGAACTAGGCAGGATCTCTTCTTTAAGGACTGGGACTTTGTCCAGCATGCTGAGTTTTAGGACTTCATCCAGGCTTCATATAGAAGGTGGAAATGTCATTCTGAGGCGAGCTCCACTGCCCTCCTCCTCTCTTGAGGCTATTCTTTCTCTTAAACTAATTTATTTAACCAAGTAAACCATCTCTGGGCCAAAATCTTGCACAGAGATGTGAGTCCCTTGAGGGGAGGCTGCACCTGACACAGATCACTTTGCACAGAGTTTGGAGGCCCCACAGAACTGAGTATATTTGCATGTAAGAGCTTGTTGGCAAGATGATTGTGGAAAGGACTCATCCTACATCACCTCCATAGTGGCTTTGTCATTTGGAAGGAGATTCTGCCATGTCTAGACATTATTGAGAAGTTTTAAAATCAGGTTATAGGTGGTGGTTTTAATGCATTGACCATTTGAATACAATGGGACTCACTGCACAGCTCATTAGCAGAAAGTCTGCCAGGTCTGTTTGGATAAAATATTGAGCTGTGGGTATGAATTGTTCTGCAGCAAGTCTAGACCTGTAGGAATCTTCCATTCTGCCTTATGGCAAGTATGCCTCCTGCACTGCCCGTGGCCATCTGTGACAAGTCGGGAAGAGGGGAAGGTGGTGGGTGGGTTGACTGCTTAATCTTGCCTTGTAACCTAGTGGGTGATAGAAATATCAGTAAATTGGCAAATGGACAAATTGGAGCTAATCAGGGACATTTGTCATGATTAAACTGGTGATATATGTGTTCCCTCTTCCTTTGAAAAAGTTAAGATATAATTCATAGGCCATTTGAGTGAGCATGCTGTGTGTGTGTGTGTGTGTGTGTGTGTGTGTGTGTGTGTGTGTGCAAGTGCATGCCTGCGCCAGGACTGAGGCTTGAACTCAGGGCCTGGGTACTCTCTCTTAACCTTTTCACTAAAGGCTAGCACTGTACCACTTGAGCCACAGCTCCATTTCTCAGGCTTTTTGCTGGTTAATTAGAGCTAAAAGTCACATTGACTTTGGCTACAAACCTTGAGCCTTAGATCTCAGCCTCCTGAGTAGCTAGGATTACCTATGTGAGCCATTGGCACATGGCTGGCTTTAAAAAAATTTTTTTTTATTACCACCCAAGGAAACCCTTTGAGTACTAACAGTCAACTATGCTTTTCTCTTCCTCCCATTCCTGGCAACCACTGATCTACTTCCTATTTCATGGGTTTGCCTTTTCTGGGTATTCATGTAAATGGAAGCGTACAATATTTGCTCTTTTGTGTCTGGTTTCTTTCATTTAGCATAGTGTTTTCAGGTTTCACTTATAATATAGAAAGTATTGCTATTTCAGCCAGCAGCTCATGCCTGTAATCCTAGCCACTCAGGAGGCTGAGCTCTAGAAGAGTATGGTTCAAACTTCGTGATACTCTATCTCCAAAAATAACCATCAAAAAGGCAGGCTGGAGGCATAGCTCAGGTGATAAAGAACCATCTGAGCGAGCAAGCTGAGCAAGCTCAAAGCTCTGTTTAAACCTGGGTACCTGCCCCTCCCCCCCCCCCAAATTATCAGTCTTTCATCCCTTTACAACTAAATTTTCCTGTTTTTTTTTTTTTTTTTTGGCCAGTCCTGGGCCTTGGACTCAGGGCCTGAGCACTGTCCCTGGCTTCTTCCCGCTCAAGGCTAGCACTCTGCCACTTGAGCCACAGCGCCGCTTCTGGCCGTTTTCTGTATATGTGGTGCTGGGGAATGGAACCTAGGGCCTCCTGTATATGAGGCAGGCACTCTTGCCACTAGGCTATATCCCCAGCCAATTTTCCTGTTTTTGATCATACTGAGAATTGAACTCAGAGCTTTGAGCTTGCAAGGCAGGCATTCTATCACATGAACTACATCTCTTTTCAACATTAAGTTCTTTTATACAATGATTATTTGGGGGTAGGGTCTCACTTTATGCCCAAGGATGGGATGGGATCCCTCTAGTTTTGCTTCCCCATGTCACAGGATGACAGACACATGCCACACACCCGGCCATTGGTGGAGATAGAATTTTATGAACTTTTCTGCCCACACTGGCCTTGAACCATGACTCCCCAATGTCTACTACCAAGCTAGGGTACTGGCTTGAGGCACCTTGCCAAGGTGAATTTTCTTTCTTACTCCTGTTGAGATCTGAGGATCGAGGTTCAAAGCCAGCTCAGGCGGGAAAGTTTGTGAGAATCCTATCTCCAATTAACCACCAAAACGTTGGAAGTGGAGCTGTGGCTCAAGTGGTAGAATACCATTCTTGTTGTTTTTGTTTTGTTTTGTTTTTTGCCAGTCTTGGGGCTTGAACTCAGGGCCTGAAGTACTGTCCCTGGCTTCTTTTTGCTCAAAGCTAGCACTCTACCACTTGAGCCACAGCGCCACTTTCGGCTTTTTCTACATATGTGGTGCTGAGGACTCGAACCCAGGGCTTCATGTGTATGAGGCGAGCACTTTACCACTAGGCCATATTCCCAGCCCTAGAATACCATTCTTGAGCAAAGAAACTAAGAGACCCTGAAAGCCCAGGTCCTAAATTAAAGCCCCAGTACCAACACACACGCGCACACACACACAGTGATTTGCTCTAGGTGATGATACTGAGAGATTTTAGAAATTTACTTCTTTATTCTCTTTTCCTCAGTTTTTTTAGAAGTCAGAATGGGTTGGGAAGAGATGGGGGAGAATGATGGAAGGGATGACATGGATTAAGATACATTGTACTGGGGCTAGGGATTTAGCACAGGGGAAGAGTGCCTGCCTTCCTGGGAAGTGCAAGGCCCTGAGTTCAGTCCTCAGCTCTGGGGGAAAAAAAAACCAACACAACTATAAAAGATACATTGTACTGATAAATTGACTGTTGAATGGTAACTGGTTTGTACGACTATTTAAAGCTAATGAAATATAACTCTAAAAATTCATTTTATTTTTGTCCAAGTTATAATACTGACAGTTTAAAGATCCTATTATGAAGAAACAAAAGATCTCTTTCCCCTACAGAAAAGGCAGGTCCCACGCTCCTGAGACATCACTTTCCACTCCCAGCTGTTTATTTTGGTAATGAAACTTTGATTTCACACCACGCAAAATGAGTCTTTTGCTTTTTTCACATATACTTTCTACTTCTACTGCACCCTTCCTAAGAGCTGTATCATAATTTCAGTCTAACTAAGGATCATGTTTATATTTTATGATTCTGTGGTCACAGCTGAGCCAAGTATTGTATTATCATTATTATTTTTTTCCTTCTTGGGTCCCTTTGTGTTTCTTTGGAGTTAATGATTACCTTCTTTCTTTCCTTGTTTATTTTCCACTGTGCGTCTGGATATTTTTGCCTCCAGTTGCCCTTCCTCCCACGGGAACAGAGATGTCTGGAGTCCTTCGGGTTTTTTCTAGGTGACCCCTGCTGAGCCTTCCCTACCTGCTCCTGTCAGGCTAGGGCCCCTCACTGGCTGCATAACTGCTTCTCCTGCATTTCCTTCCACCTTTATTCAGATTCTGCCACTGTCACTTAATTATGTCCCTGTATTCAGGATCATCTGTCTTCTTCTTGTACTCGCTCACTTGGTGGAGAATAAGTTTTACTCATTTCCTGAGAAAAGATTGATTGTGGGAAAGTTTTTTGACACTTGGTCTGTTTGAAAATATTTTTTATTATTATATGACTGACAGTCTGAAAATTGATTGGATTTTTTTCTTCAGAAGTCCAAAGGTATTGTGGTACACAGTTTTCTAGCTTTTTCTATCCTATTGAAAATAGGAACATCTGATGTTCTATTATCTTCTAGCAATTTCACAGCAGGCATTCTATACCGGTAGAGTGTAACTGGCTACTGTGGGCCCTTGCAAAATAGAAACCCGTGTCTTTTGGTTCTGGGAAATGTTCCTGCTTTATTTCTTTGATTTCTTCATTTCCTGTTACTTCACTTCTGTTACCCTAGATTTAAAGGCTTGAGTTCTTGGAATGGCTTTCTATTTTTCTTACACTTTTATTCTCTTTGTATCTGTTCTCATGCTCTGTTTTAAGATATCGTCAATTTTGACTTTCTCTCTTTGTTCCTTCCTTCCTTCTCTCTCTCTTTCTCTCTATTTCTTAAGTTTTAGAAAGGATTTATTATAGTATAACAATATAAACTAGGGAGATACAGAAAAACAGAAATATTTCTTGCTCCCCATATAGGAAATATGAGTTAAAGATACACACACACTCTCACTCTTACACACTTTCTCTTTCTCCCTCTTTTCAAGCAAGTCTGCCTATAATCTCAGATGCTTTAGAGGCAGAGATAGACAGATTGTGGTTCCAGGCCATCTCTGGAAAAAAATGTTAGTGAGATCCTATCTCAAAAACAGGCCTAAGGTGATGGCTCAGGTCTTTAATCCCAGCTACTTGAGAGGGATTGCAGTCCATGTCTGCCCCTACATAAAATAAGAGACCCTATCTGAAAAAGAAATAAAACAAAAAGGGCTGGAGGCATTGCTTAAGTAGTAGAATACTTGTCTAGCATGTATTAGGCACTAAGTTCAAAACCTTAGTACCATAAAAAAAAAAGAAAAGACTGATTCTGTTTTTAATGTCTTGTTCTCTGGTTATTTCTTTCAGTAGCCTCTTGGTTTGGTTTGGGATGGAGCATCTTCTGTGATTTCTCTAAGGATATTTATGGTAATCCTTTGAAGTCTTTAAAAATAATACAGTGTAATAGTCTACTTTAATATTAGTTATTGTTAATCTCTTGATGTACCCTGATTTATAAATTAAACTTTATCATAGAGATGTATGTATACTATATAAAGAGGAGTCGGTACTATGAACAGTTCCACGTGTCTCCTGAGAGTGTTGATATAGATTCCTTGGAGATAAAGGAAGAGCACTATATATGTTGTGGAATGACTGAATTCAGATAATTAAAATCTAGTAAGTCCAATGTCCATGTTTTTTTCAAAGGTATCTTCTTGTAAGGATATTTTGAATGAACCTTGTCTTGTGACTTTTTCAAAGTTGTCTCCCTGCGTATTTCTGCCTTTTATGATGGGTAGTTAGGCATTTACTGAGATTTCCTCAGATTTACAAGAATGACATCTATGTGTATAAGAGACATGTGTGCCTGGGGTTGGTTGACACTGGTCTTTCTATTCATTTGGTTTCTCAACTCACCACTGATGATAGTTTGGGGTAGGCTTTTCTTTAGTGTCGGGGTGCGGGGGGACTGTCTTGTGCACTATAGAATATGTTGCTACTCACTAGATGCCACTAGCCATCCTTCTCATCTGTGATCATCAAAAATGTCTCTAGACATTGCCAAATGTTCCCTTGAGACAATGCCACTTGTTCTTTCCCATCTCCAGTTGGGAGGCATTGTACCATGATCTCCTACACCTTTCCATTACCTATAAGGCCAATAGACTAGTCTTTCTCTTTGGGCCAGTGTCATAGTCCTCATAGAAGTCTCCTGCCTGAAAGGCTCATATTGGACTGCCAGTGTCCTGAAGACAGTTGTCAGCGGTACTCTGGCTTGTCTGTGTCCCCCCCATCCTAGCACCCTTTGTTCTGCCCTTTCTGAGAATAAATCTCTTCTGCCTTTTGCCAAGCTGGGGAGTTTACCACTATGGAGAAGGGAATCTGAGATTAAACTGCTTTATAAACAGGCTTTCAGTCTGCCTCTTGTTTGTGTTTTCACCTTTGTCCTGCAGCCAGAAGAACATGTTGGTCCAGTCCTTGTAGCTTCAGGCCCTGGGGGCCTGCTGATAGGGGACAGAGTTTTGCCTTGACCGCCCCTCTTTTTAGGCCCAATAGCTGGTGACCAGATTCAGTTTTTTGGTTTTTTTTTGTGTGTGTGTGTGTGTTTTTTTTGCCAGTCCTGGGCCTTGGACTCAGGGCCTGAGCAATGTCCCTGGCTTCTTCTTGCTCAAGGCTAGCACTCTGCCACTTGAGCCACAGTGCCACTTATGGCCGTTTTCTGTATATGTGGTGCTGGGGAATCGAACCCCGGGCTTCATGTATACGAGGCAAGCACTCTTGCCACTAGGCCATATCCCCAGCCCCGGTGACCAGATTCAGATCACTTGATTTTGTTTTTATTTTGCCTTCTAGCTTCTAAAATTTTGTAGCCCTAGTCTCCTTTCTTATTTGTTTTGTTCTGGTGGCTTTATGCCTTTTCAAAAATTACTGTACTATTAAAGGGCTTTAGAGATCAGAGATAAATATGTATGTGGTTAGTCAGCTGGGATTTAACTCAAGTCTTCCCCACTTTATAATTAGAAGCGTAAATATGAAGAATATAGTTACAGTGGTGGCTTCTCTTTTCCTCAAGATGCTGAGGAAAATGAGTTTGTAAGAAGCCTCTTCGGTTCAGGCTTCAATTGAAGCAAAAGTAGCTGCATATCTTGGGAAAAAATCTTATTTCCTCTGGGTCCTGGATTTGCATAGTATATATTCCAATTATACAAGTCCCCAAGTTGACTAAACTCTGTGTAGGATCTGTGTAGACAATGACTTAGGTATTCACATATTTTTTTCAACAGGCCCACACTGTATTAGATCATAGCTTTCTTTGTTTGCATTTTAATCACTTTGATTAAGCTGAGGTAGTTTCAAGTACCAGAGACTCCTTGATGTAATCTATATTACAGAAGACTAATAACCATATTGTTTGATTCCATTCGTTCAATACTTAAAATGTAATTTTATAGCCAGTGGTTACGCAATCCTCCTCCCCACATATGCATAACTCTGCTGAATTGTCGGGGACACTGGTAGACAGGAATGAGTACTTGCTTCTTTGAAGGCAGAGCAGGTCTGGACAGGTTCCTAGACAAGAGATTGCATGGATGTGGGGATTGGGCTTGGGAGGGGACACTGATGAGACCAGGCTGAGAGAAAAGTGCAGGGAAAAGTGTACCATCTGAGTGGGAAGGGGAGCATGAGGGACAACTTGTGTCTTTTTGGCAAGAGTGGAGGGTGTCAGGTAGGCTATTGAAGCTAAGGTTGGCAGAGGAACTTAGTACCAGCCATGGCTGGCTTGCATACCAGGGTAAATAGTTCAAACTTTCTGAAGGGCACAGAGGGCAGTGACAGCTGCAAAGATGAGTGCTGTATAACAGAGGCAATTCAGGTAATTTGTCCATGACAGGTTGTCCTGGGAAGCCCAAGTATATAGTACCTTTTCTTCTTGCCATCACTCTGTGCCAGCATTTGAGGCCTTTTTTGGACCTGTTTATATCATTTAATTGTAACAATGACCTTATGAGATGAGCAGTATTTCTGCTGCTCCCTCTGCTTCCCCCCTCCCCCCCCCAATGGATGAGAAAATGGGCTTAGAGACACTGAAAAAGACTTGTTCATGGATACACATGTGGAGGTAATACTAGGTCATAGAGCAGGCCAAATCCACCGATTTTTCTCCACTGCCTGGATCTTGCCAGATTGCTCGTAAGCCAGTGGCTCTGTCTAGCGTCTGGTTTTCCAGGCAGCACAAAACTCAAACTCCAGTGATGGACTGTCTGCTCCAAGGAGACTCAAAAGAGTGAGTAACACAGGGTGGGTCCAGAGCTGATCCTGTGTCATTAGGCCATCGCATGGGCTGGAATCTAGAACTTTGGTCCACCCTACAGGCCAAGCTATTCCAGGAACAGTTTCACCAAATGCCTGGACTTTGTTGTTGCCCTGGGAAGAGAGATGGCTATCCTAACATTGCCCCCAAGGGTTTTTATGAGAATACACAGAAAGGACAGAAAATAAAAAAGCATGTGAAAGCAGTTTATCTATGTACTCTCTCTCTCTCTTTCCCTCTTTCTCTCTCTCTGATGGTACTGGGGCTTGAACTCAGGGCCTAGGTATTGTCCTTAGCTTTTTCATTCAAGGCTAGTGCTTTACTACTTGAGCCACAGCTTCACCTCTGGCCTTTTGCTAGTAAAAGTTTCAAAGACTCAGCCAGCTCAGGCTGGCTTTGAACCTTGATCTTCAGATCTCAACCTGCTGAGTAGCAGATTATAAGCGTGAACTACCATGTCAGGCCTATCTGCTATTTTTCTAACCAAGTCATTTGGTTGTTTCTGTTTTCCTGGCTTGTCATTTTCATTTTTTCACCAGCTTGTGGTTTGTTTTGGTCAATGTCATATGTCTGCCTAGCCACATTCTTTACCATGGGACACCTAGCTCTTGGACTGGGAGGATGTTTGGGAACTCAAGTGTCTTCCAAGCATTTCTTTCTGGCAGTACTACAATTTGAACTCCAAGCCTCAAGCTTGCAGAACATGTACTCTGCCACTTGACTTGTGTCTCTAGTCCCTTTTTGGTTTTTTTGAGGTGAGATCTTGCTTTGTGGCCCGGCTAGCCTGAGCTATGAACCTCCTATTTGTGCTTCTCCATGTCATGGGGATGACAGGCACCTGCCACTGCCTCCAGCCATTAAACTTCCCTCATAGCTGGACTAACATGTGCATACCCAGCCATACATTGAGATGGTTGGAGTCTTGTGAATTTTCATATCTGGGCTGGCCTTGAACGGTGATCCTCCAATCTCTGCCTCCCAAGCACCTAGGATTTCAGGGTTGAGCCCCTGTAACCAGCTCTGAGCATATTTTTCAGGTGTATTGGTTTAGCTGTTTCGTAGGAAGCCATATACACATATGTACTTACTTAACCTAGCACAGTTTCTCCATGCATGTTTTCCCAAAAAGTCAATTTTACCTGCAGTCCTCATTTTCTCCTCTTTACTTGACTGCCCCAAATCTGAAATTAATTGGAGAATAAATATACCTGGTCTGACATTAGTCATCACCTTGTGCTAAGTGACTTTCAGACCTGCGCTCATTTAGTCTTCCCTTCTGCTTAATGAGAGAACCTGCTAGTAGTCCATATAAAGGAAAAAGGAAAGGTAAATAATGCACCCAAGACCACACTATTAACATCTGACTCAGTGGTTTGCAAGGTCTGTGTCTTCAACTATGGTACACTCACTGCCTGGTTAAACTGGCTGTTTAATGAGCTGTATTAAACAGTACTTCTGCCTAAACTATTCATGTCACTTTGGACAAGTGGTAGGCTTCTTAGTTTCCTCATCAGTAAGTAGAAGCTGTGCTATCTCCAGGAATGATGAAGGCCTAGTGGAATAGTTGGGGTTCCTGTGAAAGTGGGAACCCAGGAGTCTTCCAGGGCTGTGATGCTGAATAGGCTAGAGTGACGCAATGAAATTTCTTATCTGGGGATGCAGCACTCCATAGGCGCTACCCATATTATAGAAAGGCCAGTGCCGGAGAGGAGGAGATAAAGGAAGTCATTCAGAACAGGCAGGGGGAGGGGCGTGGCCTGGGGCTGTGCTCTACAATGTGGAAGTGTGTGATTTCTGGAGGGTGTGTGTGTGTGTTGGGCTCCAGGGACTTCCTGCAAGGTAGTTCTTTCCTTCACACAAGTCTAGGTGAGTGTGAGTGTGTGCAGATGTGTGGGAGGGTACCTGCAGGGTCATGCCTCTGCACACTTTTGAGCGTGTACATGTATATATATGTTGAGCTCGAATTCACAAAACATATGTTTAACCACTTGGAAGTATACAATCCAGGGGCATTTAGTGCATTCATAGCATTATACAACCACCACCGCTATCTAGCTCCAAATGTTTTTGTCACCTTAACAGAAATGGTGTGTATTTTAAGGGGTCTGTTCCATGCAAGCATATCTGTGAGCAGTGTTAGGTCGTCCTGACTTTGCCTGCCCAGGGAGTGCCTTCCTCGTCCTCAGATGGCAGATTAAACTGTGTTTGTTTGCCCAGTGCAGTGTGGTTCACATCTTTGGATTCCAAACGGGCTTGTTAGTCATCCTTTAACTCCCCCATGCAGTTTGGCTGCCTCTCTGGACCTGGAGAAAAAGCACTGTTTCAAGCTTAATCAGGGTGTAGTCATCTCTCAGTATCTTCAGGAGGAAGGGGGCGAGACTGGTTCTAGAACCGCCTCATATACTGAGATATGTGAGTGTTCAAGCCTCTTATATAAAACACGACGTATTTGCATATAACCTACACACATTCTCCCATATACTTCAGATTATCTGCAGATTACTTGCAAAACCTAACACTATGTAAATGCTGGGTAATAGTTGTTATTTAGGGAATAAAGTCTGTAGTGTTCAGAACCTTTTTTTTTGTACATGACTTTCTAACCACATTTTGTTGAATGTGTGGATGTAGAACTAAGGGATAAGGAGGGTTAGCTATTTGCAGTTTCTAGGGGCTTCTCTTTACTGCTTGTCTGCTTGTCTTCTTAATGCATTAAAAGGACATTTATAGTGTGCTAAAAGGACATGTGCAAGTATATTTGTCAATTAGAGAGTTAGTCTGTAGCCTAAGTGTTGAAAGTCAAGGAGGCCTGGAGTGGGGGATGGGCAGGGAGATGTGGGTGTGTCAGCTTGGTATTTATATGGCAGGAGCCGAGCTAGGTCTTACCTGTCCCATATATACACTGGAGTAAGTGTGTATGGGGGTGTCTGTGACCACAGAGCTCATAGCATTGACCCACATAGAAGGTATCCCGAGCACTCTCCATGAGCTGCAGAGATTGGATCTGTAGTAGAAATCTTTACATACAGAGGGGGGTGGGAGAGAAAAGGAGGGGAAAGGAGAGAGGAGAGCAACAGCAATGGGAGGCAGGAGCTGCCTTAGACCTGCCATGTTTCATTCTGATTGGACAATGTAGATCACTTGTCCTCCCAACAGCCAATGCCTGTGGGAAGGGCAGAGATGAAAGGCTTAATCCAGCCTTGGACCTTCTTTTTATTTACTTATTTATTTATTTACTTTTTTTTGCCAGTCCTGGGCTTGGACTCAGGGCCTGGCTTCTTTTTGCTCAAGGCTAGCACCCTGCCACTTCTGGCCCTCTTCTATATATGTGGTGCTGGGGAATCAAACCCAAGGCTTCATGTATACAAGGCAAACGCTCTTGCCACTAGGCCGTATTCCCAGCCCCGGCCTTGGACCTTCTATAGCCAAATGTGTAATCAGGGTCCCCCAGGCCCATTGTGGCTGGGTGGAAGAAGGATGCTGGATAAACCGTCAACAATGTCCTCCACACTGAAGTAAAATAAATGTCAAGACAATGAAAAAGAATCTGAGAGTGGGGAAGGGATAGCAGCAGGAACTAAAATGCTGCAGACACCTCAGTATGAGGCTGTCAGACTGATCTGTGAGAGTGTGTATCATTCATGCAGGTGAGTTGGATCTATTGGTGTGCCCAGAAAAATAGGCCTGATCATAGGAGCCAATTTAATTCCTTGCTGAAAGTGGTAGCGACAATCTGAGAAATTAGCCCATCACCAGAGAATTCAGACACCTGATCCACTTTCTTCAGCTCAGTAACTGGCTGAAGGATGCAGGCCAGCACAATGCAAACCGCCGTGACCTGGTTGTAGCTTATCTTTTTTACTTCACCTTCCCACACTCTACCTTTCTCCATTCAGTAAGAGTTTAGTGAGTAGATTCTATACACCTGGCTTTCAAGACTAGTCCCCTGCCCTTAGAGAAACCTGTGGAGGATGCAGATAAAAAGGAGACGCTGCTGGTCATGCCTATAACCCTATTTAGGAGGCTGAGATCTGAGGATTGTGATTCAAAGCCAGCCCAGGCAGGAAAGTTTGTGAGACTCTTATCTCTACTCAGAATAAACTACTCAGAAAAAGATGGAAGTGGCACTGTGGCTCAAAGTGGTAGAGTGTTAGCCTTAGCACATAGAGGCTCAGGGACGGCACCCAGGCCCTGAGTTCAAGCTCCAGGACCATGGGGGTGGGGTGAGGGGAGGGAGACTAATGTTGGTGCCAGAAACAGATGGAGAAGCCCTTTTGTACTTCCACAGTACATGGATGTATAGAGCATAGAGTGCTTGATTTCAGTTGGAGTTTCATCTGGGATCTGTTGGATACAGTATGATTTTTAGACTAAAGCCTGGAAGATGAAAGGAGCCACTCAGGTAAGGAATTGTGGAGAGGGAAAGGAACAGGCTTTCTGGACATTTGTCTAGTTAGATATGTGTAGTTGTTCTCCAAGTTGATTCTTGGGGAGCACTTGAGGTTAATGCGAAGGGGTCCAAGTTTCTGATAGGATGGTGATACCTTTTACTAAGATGCAAACAGAAGTTGCAGATTTGAGGAGATACAAGTTTAGTTCAGAAATGTCTGAGATACCGTCATTCAGTCAGAAAGAGGCATAAAGAGCTGGATCTGGAACTTAGAGAACTCAAGCTTAAAATTGGCCAGCCTTGGCCTCAAGGTTTCTCGCTTATGTACTTCCTACCATCACTATTGCTCAGCAGTACACAGAATTGCTCAGTATTGCTCTGTCAACAGCACCGTTCACTCAGCTGCAAAGACCAGAAACTGGATTATTCCTTTGCTCTATGTGCACACATCACCTCAGCCTGAATCTACAATCTTCTGAGTTATTGGCATTTCTTGTATTTCTGTTTGTCTAGCTCAAAGCAGCTTAAGACAGTCTTTTGTTAAAAAAAAAAAGTCAAACTGTGTGGTTCTCTTGCTTCATCTTTTAATGATGTTCTAGGACGTCACTAAGACTCTGATGCTGCAGGCTGCCTTCGTCCCCAGCCCTCCTGCCACACAGGCCTTTCCCAAGGTCTCTCCGGGCCTTTCAGCCTGAGCTATCTGCACATGCTGTCCTCTGCCTTTCCTCTTCACCCTCTCTCGGGTCTCAGGTTGGAGGTCTTTGTTGACTGTCCCATTCAAAGCTGGGCTCCTCAATTAGTCCTTCTCTCTGTGCCTGGCTCTTTTCCTTCATATTGCCTGTCCCTAAATCTTCATTTTGTCCAAACTTGATCTGACTCAGCATCTCAGTTATGTCAGACTCATCCCATCTTTCTATAACAAGCATTCCTCTTTTACTTATCCTCAATTGAAATCTATGGGTAATACTACCTCCCTAAACACATTTATTTATTTGTTTATACTGGGGTTTGAGGATAGAGCTTTGTACTCTCACTTGGCTTTTTTTGTTCAAGGCTAGCACTCTGTCATTTGAGCCAGTCCACTTCTGGCTTTTTGCTAGTTAATTGAAGGTAAGAATCTCATGGGTTTTTCTTCTTGGGCTGGCTTTGAGCTATAATCCTCAGATCTCAGCCTCCTGAGTAGCTAGGATTACAACTGTGAGCCACTAGCCCCACTGGCTTCAAGACATAATTTTAAAGCATTCCAATGTCTAGTAGTAATATGAAGGAAAAATAAAGGCAGAGTGCTAGGAAAATATTTTAGTGTTAAGTTCCTAAGAGCTTTTTAATATTCCAGAAATCCCTGTACCTGTAGGTAGAATTCCCATGCATGCAACAGCCACAATGCTGACTAGCATAGTTGTATGTTAGAAGTTCAGATACCAAAAGCAATATTGCCAGCAGTGTGTGACACTCTTGATGGTAAGAAGCTCCTGAAATGTTTTGAACAAAATACAATCTCTGTCCTTCAATTTGAGTTGAGATTACATCCCCAGAAAATTCATTAAAATCATCCTAAGAAAATGAAAGGTGCTCATATATTCAACCAAGTCATTTAGAGTTGTAAAATTATAAAAGGGTTTTTTCATGAATGCCTAGCAGTACACAGCAGTCATGCCTAGCCCAGGACTGGTTTTCAATAGGCAGGTGTGTACAACTGGCTCACACCCCCAAGCTGTGAGTACAGCGCCCCCATTCATTTTTATAATGCAAAGCACCTCTCATTGCCAGCAGGTCTCCCAGTGTTGTATGTGTCTAGCTGAGAGCTGCTTGTCCACTCCCTGGTTCTATATAGAACCCCAGAAGGGAAATTCAGTGCCTACTTTTTCCTAGTGAATATACCATACTCACTGTCTCACTGCCAGATACTTGCTGAATGAATGAATGAATGACTACTGCATCCACATGAAACCTATGCCATCGGGTTAGGAAAGAAGAGACGCTGTGAAAGTATGACCAGACATTTACCTTCTCTCTGCGTGCCTGAGACCAGCTGACCTCTGTTTTCATGAATAAGACCTGTAATTATAGCTCCAACAATGTAGAATTTCAGCTCTAAATACTCCACAACCAGGGAGTCACCTCACCATGCACAAAAGAAATAGCACTGGTGGTAAAGCTGTGGCTTGTCTTTTTTTGGCAAGCTGGGCTTGTCTGCTAGGAAAGCTCAAAGCACTTGACCGACTCTTTTCTCTCAACACGTGTATGCTATATTTACTCTCCCTTCACTGACGGGGAAGGGAGGCTTGCCTGAGGGCCATTTTTAGCCACGCCTTGATTGTCTGCCTTGGAGGTCAGCTTAGATAAAACGGAATTCTTTTTTTTTGGATTTTTTTATTTGTTTATTAATTGAACACATTTTTTTACAAGGTGTTGTGCAAAAAGGGTACAGTTACATAGTAGGGCAGTGTGTACATTTCTTGTGATATCTTACGTCCTGTTTTTCTATCCCTTCTCTAGGTCAGGTAGACATATATACAATATACAATGTATCAAGAACATATACAGTATTCACAGACTTGGTCTCTACTGTCTCTCCGTCTCCCTTTGTTAACAGTCATATATCAGGGAGATCATGCCCCTTTGTTTTCTGTGTTCTAGGCTTGTCTCGCTCAACATTATTTGTTCGAGTTCTGACCATTTCCCTGCTAATAACAATATTTCACCATTCCTAATCGCTATGTAGTATTCCATTGTGTATAAGTACCATATTTTTTGGATCCATTTGTCTGTGGAGGGGCATCTGGGTTGTTTCCATATTTTGGCTATTGTGAATTGTGCCGCGATAAACATGGAGGTACAAATGTCTTTTTGATATCTTGGGGTTTGCTGTTTAGGATAGATGCCTAGGAGTGGTATGGCGGGGTCATAGGGTAGGTCTATATTGAGCTTTTTGAGAAACCTCCATACTGTTCTCCAAAGTGGTTGTACTAATTTGCACTCCCACCAACAATGGAGAAGGGTTCCTCTTTCCCCGCACCCCCTCCAGCATTTGTTGTTTCCTGAGTTCAGAGTATAGGCCATTCTAACTGGGGTGAGGTGGTATCTCAGGGTTGTTTTTATTTGCATTTCCTTTACTACCAGGGATGTTGAGCATTTCCTCATGTGTTTCTTTGCCATTTTTATATCTTCTCTTGTGAAGTCTCTCTTTAGCTCTTTTGCCCATTTCCTAATAGGTTTATTGGGCTTGGAGGGGCTTAGTTTTTTGAGTTCTCTGTAGACGACAGATATCAGGCCTTTGTCTGTTGCTGTGCTGGTAAATATCCTTTCCCATATCGTTGGCTGTCTTTCTATTTTGGTGGCTATGTCCTTAGCTGTGCAGAAACTTTTTAATTTGTAGTAGTCCCATTTGTCGAGTCTTTCCCCTATTTGTTGTGCCCCTGGGACTCTATTCAGGAAGTTCCTTCCTGTGCCTATAAGTTCTAGCGTCTTTCCTACTCTGTCCTTCAGTAGTTTCAAGGATTCAGGTCTGATATTGAGGTCCTTGATCCATTTTGAGTTGATCTTGGTGCATGGTGATAGGCTTGGGTCTACTTTGAGTTTTCTGCATATGGCTGCCCAGTTCTCCCAGCACCAGTAGTTGAAGAGGCTATGTTTATTCCATTGTATGTCTTTAGCTCCTTTGTCGAATATCAGTTGGCTGTAAGAGTGCGGTTTTATTTCTGGGTCTTCAATTCTAATCCATTGGTCTTCCGATCTGTTTTTATACCAATACCATGCTGTTTTTGTTATGATGGCCTTGTAGTAGAGCTTCAAGTCTGGTATTGTGATACCTCCTGCACTGCTTTTTTTGCCTAGAATTGCTTTGGCTATTCTAGGTTTTTTGCTGTTCCATATGAATTTATGGATTGGTTTCTCTATTTCAGTGAAGAATGTGGCTGGGATTTTGATAGGTATTGCATTGAATTTGTATAACAATTTGGGTAATATGGCCATTTTCACTATATTGATTCTGCCTACCCATGAGCATGGGAGGTCTTTCCATCTCCTTGTGTCTTCTTTGATTTCCCTTATTAGATTTTTGTAGTTTTCATTAAATAGGTCTGTCATGTCCTTGGTTAAGTTGATCCCTAGGTACTTTATTCTTTTTTTGGCTACTGTAAATGGAATTGTTTCCATAATTTCCTTTTCTGTTTGTATATTGCTGGTGTACAGAAAGCTGCTGACTTTTGTGGATTGATTTTGTATCCTGCTACTTTGCCAAACTGGTTTATTAGGTGTAGGAGTTTGGGTACTGAGTTTTTTGGGTCCTTCAGATATAAGATCATGTCGTCTGCGAATAGGGATAACTTGATTTCTTCCTTGCCGATGTGGATCCCTTTGATGTCCTCCTCTTGCCTTATTGCTATGGCTAGGGATTCCAGCACTATGTTGAACAGAAGTGGGGAGAGTGGGCATTCTTGTCTTGGATAAAACGGAATTCTAAGACTTGAGTTTTATCTAGGAATTTAAGCCTCCTCCCACATGAAATCTGTTACTAGGGCTGCTCACGGGTACAAAGCCTGAGACGTGGCAATCTGCTAGTTCTGTCTCGTTTCTAGAGTTGAGGAAGTGCTGGTCCCAGAAGACAAGGTAAGGTCACGGCTAGGGTGGTTCTCTCTGCTGGTTCTTTCTGCCTCACCAGGTCACCTTCCCTCCTTTTTCTCAGGCTCCCCTAAACAGAAGCTTTGCGTCAGGCAACCCAAAAGAAGGAGCAATGGGAAAAGCCCACAATCGCTCCCTAACTCCTAAATAATTGGTAAATTAATGGGGAGACCAATGTATTAAAAGTCATATGAAAGTGACAGTGTGTGAAAATTCAAAACTAAACTAAACTTTCAAGTTCAAGAATTATTTCACTAAGAGCCAATTAAACCTGTAACCTACAAATAAGATTTCTTGGGTTTTTGTTTTTTGCCAGTACTGGGCCTTGGACTCAGGGCCTGAGCACTGTCCCTGGCTTCTTTTTGCTCAAGGCTAGCACTCTGCCACTTGAGCCACAGCACCACTTCTGGCCGTTTTCTATATATGTGGTGCTGGGGAATCGAACCCAGGCCTTCATGTATACAAGGCAAGCACTCTTGCCACTAGGCCATATTCCCAGCTCTACAAATACTATTTCACAACTGAAATGAACATTGTGAAGAGGCCAAACATGTGAAAACTTTTTGAAAAAGTTACTTCTTACAAACGTATAGCACTTAAACAAAATTGCCTTTCCAAATGTTCTTTAGTCCGGCAGTCGTAGGAGGTGATGGGAGGTAGTAGGCAAATTCGGTAAAGTCGTCACTGATAAGCTCTGAACCAAATTTATCCACATTGAATGCAGAGGGACTCCACACTCAACCGCTCCTCTGAGAAGCAGAGGAGAGTTGTTCTTGTGATTATTGTTTGCAGTGCTGGGATCAAACCCAGGGACTTACACGTGCAACATAAGTGCACTACCATGAGCCACACCCCAGCCAGAGAGCTGATTTTAAGAGGGCAAGAAGTGATACTTTCATATCATAAAATTAATTTAAAAAATGAAGTCAAAAGTGGAAAAATGACTACACAAAGAAAACGAAGTTTCACACTTGGGCTCCTTGGCACAGGACAGAACTTCCTTAACAAAGACCCTGAAAGGCTACAAATCAAAGAAAGGTTGGACAAATGGGACTGCATCAAACTCCAGAGCTTCTGCACGGCAAAGGACATAGCTCTCAAGATAAACAGAAAGCCCACAGACTGGGAGAAGATCTTTACCGGACATTCAACAGACAAAGGCCTCATCTCTAAAATATATGCAGAACTAAAAAAATTACCTTCTTCCAAAACAAAACTGCAAAGAACCAATAGCCCCCTCATCAAGTGGGCTAAAGACTTACAAAGAAACTTCTCTGATGAGGAAATGAGAATGGCCAATAGACATATGAAAAAATGCTCTACATCACTGGCCATAAAGGAAATGCAAATCAAAACAACATTGAGATTCCATCTCACCCCAGCAAGAATGTCATATATCAAGAAAACTAACAATAACAATTGTTGGAGGGGATGTGCCCAAAAGGGAACCCTACTTCATTGTTGGTGGGAATGTAAACTGGTTCAGCCACTCTGGCAAGCAGTATGGAGATTCCTCAGAAGGCTCAATATAGAACTCCCGTATGACCCAGCAGCCCCACTGTTGGGTATCTATCCAAAAGCCCACAAACAAAATCACAGTAATGCCACCAGCACAACAATGTTCATCGCAGCACAATTTGTCATAGCGAGAAGCTGGAACCAACCCAGATGCCCCTCCATAGATGAATGGATCAGGAAAATGTGGTACATTTACACAATGGAATTTTATGCCTCTATCAGAAAGAATGACATTGTTCCATTTGTAAGGAAATGGAAGGACTTGGAAAAAGTTATACTAAGTGAAGTAAGCCAGACCCAAAGAAACATGGACTCTATGGCCTCCCTTATTGGGAATAATTAGTACAGGTTTAGGCAAGTCATAGCAGAACATCACAAGGCCCAATAGCTATACCCTTAGAAACACATAAGATGATGCTAATTGAAATGAACTCCATGTTATGGAAACAAGTGATATATCACAGTTGTAACTACTTTCAACGTCCTATGTGTATGTGTAGTTTCTATTATTGATAATGTTTTGTATCACCTTCCTATGTTTGTACCTACACTATCTCTGTAATCTTATCTGAGTATATTGGAAACCGTGTTTACTGGTATTGGAAGTAGGAAATTCAAAGGGAATACCAAATTCGAGAGACACAGGGTAAAAAAAGAGAAATAACTACAAAAGCAATACTTGCAAAACTGTTTGGTGTAAGTGAACTGAACACCTGGGGGGGGGAGGGAAAGGGGGGGAGGAAGGGGGGCATGAGGGACAAGGCAACAAACAGTACAAGAAATGTATCCAATGCCCAACGTATGATACTGTAACCTCTCTGTACGTCAGTTTGATAATAAAAATTTGAGAAAAAAAAAAAAAGAAAACGAAGTTTCAGAAGCTACTACTGAGAGTTAGTCTAGAGATAAGTTAGACATGATTAAAAACTTTTTATCCTCAGGTCCTAACTTTAATCCTTGTGTCTTCTTGGCTTCAGTGTGGCACCCTCTGAGCCTTGGAGTGTTTCCATAGCCATGCCCAATGCCTATTTTGGGCTTGTCATTAGAAACAGATGTTTCAGGTGGAGATGACCACCATGGCCTTCGCTGTGACAGAGTCGCCACTTCATTATCCAGCAAGTCTCCAGTTGTTTGGGCATTCTCCTGAGTTGTGTCAGACATTTTCTAGATCATGAAAGTGATCAGCACCTGTTTTTGACTTGGCAGCTAGAGGCCCACCTTTCTCTCATTCTAGGTTGATACAGAGGGACACAGGTAGATGTTGATAAATGGTTAATTTTTCTTTTTAAATCCAAGACACCTCCTGGGTCATCTGGCAATGTCATATATGCTTACAGGATTCTCTGATGAAAGCATTTATCACTGATGTTGTGTATTTTATAGAGAAGACAAGGCTCCAAGGCTATTTGGTTGTGTGTATTCAAACCTTAAATGCCTCTTCCAAAATGTATTTTCTTAGTGTCCCCTAATGATCAGGTTTTGTGTATATCACATTCTAACAGAATGTGTTTGCACACATCTTGTCTCTTTTACCATGAACTTCTAAGATCAAAGCCTGTTACACATTTCAGTGTATCTCCCTCCCTACCCACGTTCTTCCTCCTTGGTGTCTTCTTCTCTTTAGAGCTATGACTTTGTGTTCATGAGGCACACAGACACCTTGTGGGCATTGTTGTTCATTGCTTTCTTTTTTTCTCCCCCTCCTCTGTGGTACTGGGTTGGAATTCAAGGGTTTGCATTTTATTTTATTTATTTATTTTTTTGCCAGTCCTGGGCCTTGGACTCAGTGCCTGAGCACTGTCCCTGGCTTCTTTTTGCTTGAGGCTAGCACTCTGCCACTTGAGCCACAACACCACTTCTGGCCATTTTCTATATATGTGGTGCTAGGGAATCAAACCCAGGGCTTCATGTATAACAGGCAAGCACTCTTGCCACTTGGCCATATCTTGCCCTGGCTTCATTTCACAGGTGAATATAGCACCTTTCTATACCTAGTAGGTATTTAGTAGTGTTTCTTGGATTAAGCATTTATCTATTCACCTGCTGTAGCTTCTGCTTTTCCCTCTCCCATTGTTGCTTATGACTGTCCTTTTCCATTTCTGGCTTGAATTTCCTACTCAACAAGCTCTTAAGAATACAACTGTGCCTTCATTTTGTATCCTTGTATATTCCACTCTGTATGATTGCAATAGATCTTTGTTGGTGACTTTCAGTGGTCATGTGATGGCAGAACAGCTGGCAGAGGCTGCTTGTTCAGTGTGAATGGGTTTACATAAAGTATATATTTTGGATATGTATTTAAAGTAGATGTCCAATTCAAAATGTGTTTTAGACAAAGTACATTAGAAGGGAACACCCAGGTCCACTTGAAGAGGGCAAGAATGGTGCAGAAGGAGGTAGGCTCACGGGCCCCGTGGCCTGAGCCATGTGTGGAAAGGGGTGTCTGGTGGATGACCATTGCTGTTTCTCTGGTGCTCTTGAGCACCTTTTGTGTTTCCTCTCAGGAAGGATTTCTTTGGCCTCTTGTCTGTGATTCTTGCCAGGTGGCAAGAGTGTGATATTTTTAAGGACTATGATTATCATCGTGTCTGGGCAACAGTGGAGGACCTAATCACTAAACTACCATAGCACATTTGTTTGTTTTTATTCTATTTTTTATTGTTATTATAAAGGTGATGTACAGTTATGTAAGTCAGGTACATAGCCCATTTGTTTTTAAATAGTGTCACCTCTTCCCTCACTCTCTCCCAGTTTTTCCCTCCAGTCCCCTCCCACAAGTCAGAACACAGTTTTAAAAACTGATACATCTGGCTAGCTATTTATCCAGTTAAGAACACTGCTGACAAAACTCACCATTTTTTCAAGGTTTTGATATTGGGTCTCTAGTACATTTTTCTCTGTTCCTGAGAGTGTTCCAGTTAAATGTTTAAATACCTGCTTTTTAAATGAGAACTCAAATGTATAATTGGTGTGTTAATTAGGAGGACACTAGAGAGTTCGCTGGGAGAACTTATTTTGCTAAGTGGTCTTTTAACAGTAGGGCATTTAAAGACATTTAACTTTCTTTGTGATGTCAGATTTAAAATATAAAACTTGAGTTGAAGGGTTCTAGGTATTTCCACTCGTTTATATTCTCAAATCCAGTATTTCACATTAAGCTCACTCTCGGGATGTGGTGCTGTGGGTATTAACAATTTTATATGATGCTGGCTACAGTATGCACAGGGGATAATTTATTTCCTTTTAATTTGCTATCTATTATTAGCCTTCTAATTACTTAGGCTGGATGAAAGCAGAAAGGTCTCATTCTTATAATAACTGTCAGGTATTTAGCCAGAGGTGATAGCCAGAAGGAGTTCATTTTAGGTAGTTTAGACTTAAAAAGGAACATTTCTTTCCAAAGAGTTCTGAACACACTTGCTTTTAAAACAGCTTATTTCTTTTTTTTTTTCTGTCTGTTTTAGTTTTCTGTACCCATTGTCTTGTATATAAGGTTATCTGATCCATGGAAGGGAAAGGGAATCACAGAAACTGGAGGACAAAGGATGAACTAATGCAACAAAGATACTCACTAAACACTTTGTTGGAAATGAACTTGACAGTATGGAGGGGAGACAGGAGGGGTAAGCAGGAGAAAATGAGGGAGAAGGTAACAGTGTTTAAAAAGAAATGTACTCATTACCTTACTTATGTAACTGTAAACCCCCTGCTCATCACCTTTACAATAAATTAAAAGAAAATAAAATTCCAGGGGCTGTAAAACAAACAAACCTTCCCCCCAAAAAACTAGTTCTGCAAGGCAGCAGTGGCTCATGCCTATAATCCTAGCTACTCCAGAGGCTGAGATATGAGGATTGCAGTGTGCAGTTCAAAGCCAGCCCAAGCAGGAAAGTCCGTGAGACTTTTTATCTCCAATAAACTACTCAGAAAAAGCTGGAAGTGGCTCGAGTGGTAGAACACTAGCCTTGAGCACAAAGAAGTTCAGGGACAGTGCCCAGGATCAGCATTGAAGCCCCAGGACCAGCCAAACAAAATAAAAAGAACAACAAAAACAACAACAAAAAGCCCCCCCAAGCCCACCTACTTCTTCACATTTAATTATTCTATCAAAATCTGTAATTTAACAAATGCCTAGACATGGCTAATCTAATTGCCTTCCATTGTACCCACATCTCCACCATTGAAGGAAGTCAGGCCTGGTTCACTGTGTTTAAGAAAGGGACCTTTATAACAGACTTATGTACTGTGGAACATTTGGGTTAATATTAGTATTTCTAGAGAACTTTGGATTCTGTACCTTTAGATTTCTTTTCATAATCCTCTAGAAAAAGTGTGTACAATTCTATTTCACTGATGAGAAGGACTTGAGGAAAAATATTCATTAAAACATCTAACTTGGTATCCTTGAATAATATAAATCTTCCTTTGATGTTTTAAATGTCTACAGTTATTGAGTTTCAAAATGACTAATTAGTGCAGTAATAATATTTTATCCTCTTTTTGTTAATCCAAAAATTACACTGCCCTCAAGAGACCTCAGACAATGTTACTTCCCAGTAAGAGTTTCTTCTCCTTTTTGTCTCTGGAAGAAGAGCCAAAGCCAGGAATGCATGGCGCTCCTGGGACTTTGCGTGGATTGCAGAGGAAGCAGAGTCGGCTTCCCACAGGACAAAGAGTTTATGTGAAAGTTCAGGGCGAGT
This sequence comes from Perognathus longimembris pacificus, assembly GCF_023159225.1. Taxonomy (NCBI): domain Eukaryota; kingdom Metazoa; phylum Chordata; class Mammalia; order Rodentia; family Heteromyidae; genus Perognathus; species Perognathus longimembris. Next base: position 46,298,673 of record NC_063168.1, on the reverse strand, counting down.
TCTTTCATGTGCCAAGTGCAATGCTGAGTGCTTCAATTACATGATTTCATTTATTCCTCTGAATCCTAGGGGATAGTATCCCCATTTTTGTTTCTGTGAAAATTGGAAATCTAAGTATGATGACTGATTTTTTTTTTTTTTTTTTTTTTTTTGCCAGTCCTGGGCCTTGGACTCAGGGCCTGAGCACTGTCCCTGGCTTCTTCCTGCTCAAGGCTAGCACTCTGCCACTTGAGCCACAGTGCCGCTTCTGGCCGTTTTCTGTATATGTGGTGCTGGGGAATCGAACCTAGGGTCTCGTGTATCCGAGGCAGGCACTCTTGCCACTAGGCTATATCCCCAGCCCGATGACTGATTTTTAATGAGAACACCTCCACTGTGCATGTGCAGGTTTGCTCTGAAGCCTAGAAAAGCTCCATAGGATGCTGAGAGTGAATCCAGTTTCTTAGTCACTTGTGCACACCAAATGAACCTGTTTTTAACATTGTAATTACTACTTCCTTTTGATTGTACATATTAATAGATTTCACTGTGACTTTCCATACATGCCTATGTTATGCTTTGGTTATATATACTGTTTAACTACTCTCTTTTGCATTCCTTCCCTAGTAATTCCTCTGCTTCTTTCAAGTCATTTTTTAAAAATTCTAGCTTCCATGTATGAGAAAAAAGATTATATTTGTTTGTCTGGTTTATTTCACTTAACACTATGACCTCCAATTCCATCCATTTTCCTTCTTTCTTTGGCTGAATATACTCTACTGTGTGCATATCTGACATATCTTTATCCATTCACCCATGGAAGGGCACTTATGATGCTTCCCTTTCCTGGCTATTGTAAGTAGTGCAGCAGAAAGCATGGAGTACAGAGCTCTCTAGTGTACGTTGGCATTGATTCCAGAAGTGGCAAGGTATAGCTGGCTCATATGCTAATTTTATGTTTTTAAAGGAACCTCCATACTGATTGCTGTAATGTCTACACTAGTTTGTCTTTCTACCAATAGAGCTTCCCTGACCCCACCTCACCCCTCTCACTCCCCCCCTCACCCCTCTCACTCCCCCCCCCCCCCCCCCCGCAATCTGCACTTGCATTTTTTTTTTTTTCTTGATGATGGTCATTGTGACTAGAAGGAGAAGCAATCTCAGTGTTGATTTGCATTTTCCTTCTGGTGACAAATGTTGATCATTTTAAAATATATGAATTTCTTATTTGTACTTCTTTTGAAGTGTCCATATTTGCCCATTTATTGATTAGATTACTTACATTGTATTTTAAAATAGCCCTCTAGTAGTAACTAGGCAGGGTATAAAATGACCCACACCCATTCTAGTTGACTTTCTCACTACTAATTTCTAAACCAGGGCACAGCTTTGATGGAAACTAACTAAAAGCCTCCATTTCTAAAAATAAAAGGTATAGAAGACTGGAGATGGCATTTCTCTTTCCTCCTAAGAACGCTTCATCAACTTGGCCCCAATATCCCTTGGAAAGCATCATTGTAAAATACAAGGGTTTGCCTGCAGAGTTGGGTTTGAGGCATTAATACAACAAGCATTTGTATCTGCAGATTCCATGCATGCAGATTCAACCTCCCTTGCATTGAAATGTTTTTAGGATTCATACTGAGTGAGCATGTGCAGAGCTCCTCCTGTCTATAGGAGGAGGTATGGCGATAATATGTAAATACAACACCATTTTATATGAGCCTTTGAGCATGTATAGATTTTGGTATTACTGGGGAGTCCAACCCTGCCCTCCATGAATATCAAGAGACATTTGCATGCTTGAGTTGAAAGTGTACTAAGAAAAATATCAGAGATGATATGAAGGGAAAATTGACCCACAAGGGAAATGGTACTGTAGAAACTGAGTGGAAGCTATTTTTAATATTCGCTTAGCTCCACATGTGTGCTGTTGTTGCTGCGAAATGGGTCATTTAAGAGAGGAGGTGGCCAAAGCTAAAATCAGTTTCCCTGAAAATGTCTTAGAGTCTAGCCATAACAAAAATGGAATGCTGACTTGGTTCCTTCATCGGAATTTTAAAAAGCAGAATTTGGTGTCCCATAAATATTCCATGCAAAACAAGACTAAATACACCCATCGGGACAGCTGTGAAACCACAGTTTAAACTATGGTAGCCTAACATAGTCTGATGTGGAGGCATCCCCAAGACAGATGGCATGAGAAAGATGTTGAAGAGCATGCTCCGTGTGGTCTCCTCTGCATCCAGATGAATTCACAGAGTTGTGGGTGTGTACACAGACAAAAGCTGGGAGAACACTCAGGAAAATATTTGGAAAAGAAAATACAAGTTGGGGAAAGAAGTGTGGTTGATACATTCACACTTAGATTTCTATCTTTAAATACACACACACACACACACATACAAACACACACAAATATAATAAAGGAAATTGTAGAAATCGAAAGCAAAACTCACAGGTCTTAGTGAGGCTGTGGCATTAACAGCTCAGGTTTGAACCCAAGTTCCTTATTTATGGCTGCCTGACCTTACGTAAGTTATCTGCCTCTGTGTCTCTGATTATCCAAAAGGAAAACAGATACAAAGGGGACTTGGATCATACAAGTACACTCCTTAGGACTGTAAGGATTTAGTAATTCCTAAAAACATATTGTCAGTGCTTGACATATAGTAAATGTTCAATATCTTATTACAGAGTCTAGTATTTAGATCTAGTTCAACTCTGTTCTTTGTAGTGCCTTTAGTTTCAAAGGTTTCCAGTGATAGCTTTTAGTAATCACCATGTATTTTCTGGGGTTTTTGTTTGTTTTAAAACAGAGTCTTGGAGCTGGGAATGTGGCTTAGCAGTAGAGTGCTTGCCTAGCATGCACGAAGCCCTGGGTTTGGTTCCTCAGCAACACATAAAAAGAAATGGTATTGTGGCTCAGGAGGTAGAGTGCTATCCTTGAGCCAAAAGAAGCCAGGGACAGTGAGTGCTCAAGCCCTAAGTCCCAAGCCCCAGTGCTGGCAAAAAATAAATAAAACAGGCTGGCATTGAACTTTTGATCTTACTGCTTCAGCCTCCTGAAGGATTATACCACACCCTGCTGTTTTCTTAGTTTTCAGATTTTTGCCCAGTGGTGTTTAGAATTTTGAAAAGAACAGCAAAAAATCATGTGGACTTTCTGATGTCTCTCCCTACTTTTATGAGGAGGGCTGACATTCCATTTGTTGAACTCAAGATGCTCCTGAGCTGGCCTGTGACCACGTGACCTCATATGCATGTTATTATTGGCTATAGACATGTAAATAATGGGATTCCCTTTTGTTCTGCAGGAAGACTATGATCGTCTGAGGCCTTTATCTTACCCAATGACTGATGTCTTCCTCATATGCTTTTCTGTGGTAAATCCAGCCTCATTTCAAAATGTGAAAGAGGAATGGGTACCTGAACTTAAGGAGTACGCACCAAATGTACCCTTTCTATTAATAGGAACTCAGGTATGTCCGCTTTGCTTTTGCCCATTGAAAAATACACTGTACAGTGTTTCTCAGGGAGGTTGTTCTAAATGGTTCTGTGGTTAGCAAATAAGTGTTTAATCATTTCCAGTTAATTAATTCTACCGTATTTTTGGAGAAAACAGTACCAAAAGCAATTATATTATTAACTTTACAAATTAAGTTTTTTGTTTGTATGTGGGATTCTTTTCTTTGTATGTGGGATTAAATGCTCTTATTTCTCTTTAAAGACTTGTAATATTACGGGACATTATTAACCTTTCTTAATTAGATTGACCTCCGAGATGACCCTAAAACTTTAGCAAGACTGAATGATATGAAAGAAAAACCTATATGTGTGGAACAAGGACAGAAACTAGCAAAAGAGGTAATGGAACTCTTGCAGAATTTAAAAATAAATGTAAAGTAACAGTAGCAGTTAATACTGTGTAGTTACATATGGCTGGCACTGTGCTAAGCGTTTTCTGTGTATTATCTCATTTAATCTTTGCATTGCTCCATTGAGGCAGGCCTGAGGAAGGAGGAAAAAATGATGGCTTGGTGATACCAGGAACTAGCTCAAGGCTCTGCAGTAAAAGTGGTGGAGCATAGTTATAGCCAGACTGTAGATTCTAGACTACAGAAATGTTGAGACTCATTTGGTGTCAATTATAAGTTCAATTTCCATAAATACAGTGGCCAAGAGAACAGAAAATGAACTATCCCCACTTTGCCTGGACACAGGCAAATAGACACTATGCTATGTTGCTGGTAGTAAAATAAAAGCACTCTCAACAAGATGTCAAGGCCTTAAAATCACACACACAATGTTGATCAATCATACAACTCCTGCTTTGGAATGTAGCCTAAGAAAATTGTTCTGATACAAATTTGACCACAAAGTTTCAGTTAAGCAAGAGAGAGAAGTTTTTGAGATCTATTTCATAGCAAGGTATGTGTAGTTAGTGTTTTCTGTATGTTAAAACTATTGCAAGTAAATTCCAAATGTTCTCACTACTGAAAACCCAAGTATTTGACGTGTTGAACAGTGCCCACTGACTTGATTTAACCATTTCACACAGTGTAGATAGCACTTCACTTTGTACCTCTAAGTACATACATACACACCTTGTCCGTTTACAACTGAAACAATGTTTAGGAATGTACTTAAAAGAAATAAATACAAAGGTACTGCACTGTTTAGAACAAACTCTCTGACGCTGTTAACCATTCATACTAAAATATCTAGAGATGTTCATATATATCATGCAGCCTTAGGGGATAAAGTAGTTCCAACACAATATAATCCTAGTTGTAGGCTGGTAGTAGCATTTGATTCAGTGTAGGGATCAAACACAGGCTCCCACAGGCTAGTTGAGGACTTGTCACTGAACTCTGTCCCTCCTGGTAACTTTCTTCACTTGCTTCCTTGAGCACTCTCTCTAGGTTCTCCCCTCTCGGCCATCTTTCCACCTCCCATAGGGCCCCAGGGATCACCCACTCCCCAGCCTAAGGAACTGCTATTAGTCTCATGACTCCAATGGGTCTCCTACTAGATTCTCAAATGTCTCCCTCTAGCCTTGATTTCCTCCCAGCACTAGGTATGACCATTTAGCTCTTTACTCAAGTCCATCTGGGTTGCCAAGGATCCTAAAACATGTCCCAACAAGGGCCTCAGTACTGTCCTTCAGCCTTTTCACTCAATACTGGCCCTCTATAACTTGAGCCACAGCTTCACTTCTCTCTTTAATGGTTAACTGGAGATAAAAGTGTCAAGGACTTTACTGCCTAGCTTTGCTTTCAATTTTCATCTCAGATCTCAGCCTCCTAAGTAGCTAGGATTACAGATGTGAGCCACTGGTGCCTGGCCGGAGTGAGTTTTAAAACACTAGCTGTTAGCTTACTCTGAGCCCAGAATCCTCCAGTTGCCCCACCCCCACCCCAGGCAGAGTAAAAGCCCCACTGCCATTCTGCCACAACTTCTGGCTTTTTGTTTATGTGGTGCTGAGGAATGGAACCCAGGGCTTCATGAATGCTAGGCAAGCACTCTCCCACTAAGCCACATTCCCAGGCCTCGCTTTTGTCCTTTTGCTGCCCTCTCTGCCTAGAGTTTTCCACTGTGTGGACATCATTCATTTCTTTTACCCTTTTCAGGTTTCCACTCAGGTGTCAATTTCTCCATTTGTCTCTGCCTGTTTTGTCCCACACCCTACTTTATCTCACTTCCCTTTTTTTTTTTTTTCTTGAGACTATTTATTACTTTTTCACATTTCACCTCTATACCTGCTAGTTGAGGATTGGCTCCTCCCAACATGCAATAAGCTGCATGAGAGCAAGGTAGGGACTTGATTTTGTTCTCTGCTGGTTCTTACATTTCAATAAGTGTCCTTAGGACAGCAGCTTTTCAGTGACTGAACAGTTCTCAGGGTAGAAGATAGCAATCACTGTCAGCCTCACTGACCTTACCACTCACACAGTAATGGTCACTCTTTTGCCCAAGCTTTTTTCTGTTTGTGGAAAGGCTCCCAGCAGCACCCAAGTTAGGGTCTTTGCATCTGTGCCCCTCCCCACACCTCTCTGGAGCCCTGGACCCACTGAGACTTCCCTGACCACCTTGAAGCCCTTCTGCTTTTTTCCTCCCCAGCATTCACCATCTGCTCTGAATTCCCTTTGTGTACCTCTCCCTAAGTCATTGTAAGTACTAAACAGCAGGACTCCTTAGCTCTGACTCACTTCACTGAAAAATCTGTAGGACCTAATGTTTGATGTGAGGCAGGCAGCCAATAAATAGTTGATGAGAGAATTCTTCATAGAGAAAACCTAAAAGGACACACTAGAACTTTAACAATTGATTACCTCTAAGTATTTAACAATTGATTATCTCTGGGTATTATTAATGTGGATAGTGGGTATATTCTTTGTGCATAGTTATATTTTATACTTTTCCTTACAATGTACTATGTCATACCAATTGTGTAAAACAGATTTTTTTTTAATCTTTTTCTTTTATTCTCCCTTGCAGATAGGAGCGTGCTGCTACGTGGAATGCTCAGCTTTAACCCAGAAAGGACTGAAGACTGTTTTTGATGAGGCTATCATAGCCATTTTAACTCCAAAGAAACACACAGTTAAAAAAAGAATAGGATCAAGATGTATAAACTGTTGTCTGATTACGTGAGAAACATCTTCAGTGGCCAAGGCAACTATTTCTTTCAGAAGCATTTGAAATGCTACGGCTATACCCAGACCTGTCATAATGAAGCAGTTTAAAACTTGGGAAGGAAATGGGTCCTCAAAATTCTATGAAGTTGATTAAGAATGTTTCTTGAAGGTCTAAGAAGTAGCAAACAGCATCCGAATTCACAACCTATTATAAATACTTTATTTCCACTAGAAGGTACAATCTCTCAGGGGTTTCATAGTTTAAAAAGCTACAATCACATCACATTGAAACTACATAAAAATCAGTGCTGTAAATGGAACTGCTTGGCTTTGGCCATCTTCATTTCTGCACATCTCTTGCAGAATCTGCACAAAGAATTATCTTCTCCCTTTGCTCCTCCTAATTGTTCTTATATGTCAGTTGCTTTCTATTCCAGTATATCCAGAGTGGTGAAATGATAAGGCCAGCCATATAGCCAAAGGTCGCTCCAAGTGTACAGGAGATGGGCCATACCTGAGGACAGAATGTATTGAAATCAAAAAGAACAAATGTTTTATTATTACCTGAGCACAAGTTAAGTGTAATCCAAATATGTCTCTATTAAAGCTTATCATGCTTCCTTAAAGAATGCCAAAAGTGTAATAAGGTCATAAATGCATTCATCATGAACACTAAAAAAAAAGTACACATTTTAGTTAAAGTGCATTAAACTGTAACAAGGCTTCTGGCAATTGTAGATTTAGTTTGATGCTCCCCAAACTGCATGATACATGCTAAAATTACAAATTAAAATTCCAGATTCTGACATCATTCTAGACTCAGCTCTCTGAAGTAGGTGTTTTTTTTTTAAATTTCCACATTAGCTATGAACATTAAACGAAACAAGTGAGAATACTGACCAAACCACAGGAGAGTTTCCTTTCGTTAAGTTGTATTAAAGAGGAAAAACCTAGACTCAAGGCATGTTACGTGGAATCTGTGACAGCAGCTGCTTCCACAATAAAGCTGATGTCACCTTGCAGCTAGATATTGGAACCATATTAGTCACAGAACCACAACTTAAATGTACACTTACAGTATAAGAAAAGCAGAATAGCCCTAGCCTCCAAACACCTATTTTCTCCATTCTTCTTTCACATTAAGCCAGAAGTAAATAATCTTGATTTATTTAATCAGAGGTAGTGTCTGTTAGTCCCTAGGTGAAAGGCTCTGCTTAAAAAAGCATAATTGGAAGCAAACTTTCATGTTCATCTGTAAAAGTCTGTTTGGTATGCTGGAGTCATTTTTAATCTGTCTCTGGGAAAACAGGTCGTAAAACTGTGTTAAGAGGTGAACTATCGTAATAATAGGTTCTGTTACCTAATTCAGCTTCCTTCCTTCATCTGCTATGGATCTGCCTTATTCTAAATGCCATGCAACAGAGCTTTAGTGGGAACCATCCAATGCAGTTTAGAGAAGCATGATCTAACCCAGTTTTTCTAGGCTTTCTTACACTTGAACCTGCTGTAGCCTAACTGATGATTTCTTTGTCTTTGGTGGACTTCTGTTAATTTCCATGACTTGCGCTTATAGCTTTAGCTTTGTCTGCTGCACAAATTGGGTAATGGAACACTAAACACTGATACTTGAAAACGACAGCCTTAAATGCTCCTATCAGTCACAAATCTATGATGTACTGTCTTGTATGTGAGCTTTGTAGAGATTTTTTTTAAAAAAATACAAGCACCATCTTTCCTACAGAAGAGTGGAGAGCCTGCTGGAGAACTAGCCAGGAGCTTTCTCTCAGAACTGGAAATTGGATGTCTTCTTTCTTCCCCAGAAAGTGGTTCATATTAAGTCTCATGGCCTTATGTATGCTCAAATGGAAACTTCTGTAATTTTCTCATTTCATTTTTGTCTATTTTTAGATAGAATTGAAAGGAATTGTACAAATCAATTAACATGTTAGCTAAGTTGCCCGACACATGATATAAAGGAATTGAGACAGTAAAGTATTATGCATTTCCAATTTGCCTTTAGAAATTTGATGGGTATTTTTTTTCAACCTTACATCTATGGAACCCTTCACATGTGGTTTACTAGGCAATGAAATCTAGAATCTATCCTTACCTAAGATAAATGGATTAGGAACCTGGACATACAAAGTAGTATTACCTCTTGTTTCTGGACTGGGCCTCAGTTTCCTCATCTTATTACAAATTAGGGGAGGTGGAAGAGGTACTTAGCGGTGTCTCGCCCAATTATCAGCTCTCACCATTCTTTTCTTTCCCATTCACAATAATCATTGTGGGACCTGACCTTTCATGTTTTTCAGACAGTAAGAATCATGTATATAGATTATTAGAACTCTAAGCAAAGATGATTGTATCATCTGAACCTGAGGTGCCTTAGGTACTCTATTGACCTTGATGGGGTTTGGAGTTTCCCATTGCTTATTCAGAGCTTTTTGTGTTGGTTATTTAGCATTTCTTTTTGCAAAGTATTTCTTGCCACTTAAACTAAAAACCAAAGATTTGTTTTCTATTCATAAGCAGATTGTAGAAAAAATGCCTTATTTTTAGAAGCATGTCTTCATTAAAGGCTTAGGTTTCAATAGAAATTCAGACAAATCTCTGGAATGACTATTTCAAACTAGTGAGCTATCTGGGAAATAATATACTTTAGAAATATTTTATTAACATGAGCTTTGTTAGTAAATGCAGATACACTACTTCCAATAAGCTTATTCTATCCATACAGGTACATTTTAGGTTACCCATGTTGAAATATCATTTCTAATAAGTACAGCCTGAATTAATGGTATTTGTGATGAATTATCTTAGATACGGCTTCCATTTGGTTTTTAATTATTAATTTAAATACTCTTACTGGTTTGTTGGATATTGCTTTTTAAATGATTGTTACTTTAACAGTGTCCCTTCGTAATATCTGGGGTTACAAATAAAATGATATGCATAGTTTACTATCTATGAAAAGCACTCAACTTCTTACAGAGTAGTTGTTATTTAACATTCTATCATAAATTTGGGAGAATATTCTTTCCTCTGCTGTGAAACTGTTCACTACTGGCAAAATGTGAGCCCCTGCACTTCTGGAGCCCTCACTGTCTAAGTATAGAGAAGACAGCCAAGCTCTCACACATCCAGCCGAGTTCCAAAGACCACTTTGGGGCCGCTAAATTCTATTCTTATTCACTTTGGGATTGCAGCATGCTGTACTGTTCTTAAACTTACACATATACACTCACACACATTCCTTAAACAGCAGTCATACTTTATCTCCAGCAGAATGCCAGAAGTGACATAAACATTGGCTAAGAAATTTTATCTAGTAAGGATTTAAGGCTTAGAAAATATGTAATCCAGTGTTGCCATTTCCTATACTTTGCCTAACTTTCCTATAATTTATGTTTGAAAACAAAAAACTAACCCAGGGCAAAAGAATTCATATTGATGTATCAGTTTATCTTACATTAATCAACGTTTTGTTTTTGTTTTGTTTTCTTTTTTTTGGCCAGTCCTGGGGGCTAGAACTCAGGGCCTGGGCATTGTCCCTGAGCTTCTTTTGCTCAGGCTAGTGCTTTAGCCACTTGAGCCACAGTGCCACTTCTAGCTTTTTCTGTTTATATGGTACTGAGGGCTTCATACATGCTAGGCAAGCAGGCTACCACTGAAATAAATTCCCAGCCCCCATTAATCAAGTTTTTAAAAATAAGATCTCAATATTTCCTATCTTAAACTACTTTGTCTCACATGTAGAGATGTTTATGTAATAATCTCCATATCACCAATAGGACTTTAAAAAAAAGGGATACAGTATCAAATTGAGAGTTCAGCTACATCGCCAGAAATGTATCTCCAAATTATGGTAATCTGTTCTATCTAAGGAAAAGAAGCAGACCAAAAACATTTATGTAAAAGAAATCATCCACAAGTATTTGCCACCAAAATGACAAACTTTTAATCCAGTTTCTTGTAAGTTCAAATGTTTTTAAATTGCTAAGAAGAAACAACATACATATGTAACAAATATAAAATGGTTAGAGTTAGAATTAAAAAGAACGTAAAAACTGTTACAATGAGTGGTTATATCATTTGAAAACTCAGTATGGCTTCAGGCACCACTGTCCATTCTCTAAATCAAATGAAATGATAGATTTTTCCTCACTTAAACAAGAAAGTAATTATCATTAATAAAGGATTTATATTACATAGAATAGAGTTTGGGCACATGGTGCCATAATTTTTTCAGAAATAAAACAATTTTCTTCATAAGCTGAAAAGCAAATGCATGGCTCATCATATAGATATAAATTTGTATGTTTTCTCTACTAAGCAAATCAATACTATTGCTGCTGAGAATACTACAAAGTTGTAAAGGCATAATTTACATCTCAAAGCCACACTGCTGTCTTCTGACTAGGCACTGCTGTAAATTCTCTATGTTTTAGGGGGGGAAAGTGCTGATACACCTAAATAGTGTTTAGTATTTTTCAATCATGTTCTAAGTGGTATACACTAGTGATTGGAAACATGAATTCTGATGCTACACTGACTACATTTGAGTCTTGGCTCTGGGCATGCCATCTACCACTCTGTGTGTTGGTTTCCTCTCCTGCCTCTTGGGGTTGCTGCAGTGATGAGATAATGCACTGTGTTCTGTAACCATCCTATAGTACTTGTGCTGGGATATAGCACGCGTGGTCAGGCACATCTGAACCCGTCAATCATAATCCAAATAAGCACATCATGCAGTAAGTTGCCATGATGGTCCAGAGAATTATCATTCCCCAGTATACTCTAGAAATGCTCCTATAACGACTTTTAAAATATCATTTAAAATTACATCTAACAGAATTCATAATTCTTACATGTATAATTGGCATATAATTTCAGACCTCTCATGTCCCATCTGTGGACTAGACTATGGTTAGGAATTCTTGTGTTCTGAATACCCTTCCTTAATAAGAATTTTTATTAGTCATAGCCATTTACATTTTCATTTCAAATTTTAAGGATTTCAGTAACATATGTGGCATCTTTAGATCCCTTTAAGTATATATATGTAAAAAATTTGAACACTTGTCATTAAAATTATGTCTACAAGTTTTGATACTCTGTAAAACCACTGCATTGGTAGATTATTACTGCCTGGCAGTTATAAACGGCTATGGTTTCCTCTAATAGTGATCATTTATTAGAAATTACATAAAAAGGGTAATTTTTGAAGTTTAAGATGTTCAACAAAAAACTGAAAAGTAATCGTACTGAAATCAAATTACTTGTTTTTTTAAAGCAACAAAGTTTTTTTGTGTTTTTTTTTTGCCAGTCCTGGGCCTTGGACTCAGGGCCTGAGCACTGTCCCTGGCTTCTTCCCGCTCAAGGCTAGCACTCTGCCACTTGAGCCACAGCGCCACTTCTGGCCGTTTTCTGTATATGTGGTGCTGGGGAATCGAACCTAGGGCCTCGTGTATCCGAGGCAGGCACTCTTGCCACTAGGCTATATCCCCAGCCCTAAAGCAACAAAGTTTTGGAGTGAAGATAATCTGAGTTTTAGGGCCTCTTTAGCCATATAACTTTTCCAGATCTCTTATTATCTGAGCCTCAGTTTCTCAATCTGCAAAACAGAAGTAGTTCTTATTGTCTTAAAATATGGGCCACTATATTAAATGAAGTAATGTTTTGAAATCTGTTGTGAAACCTGTAAAATGCCATGTACCAGTATTATTCTGTATAGTACATATTTTAACTTTAAAAAATTGAGCTTAACATGAACACTAATGTATTCCTTAGGTAACTGACACTGCGAGGATAAGTAGAACTCACAGTATAGAAGAAATAAAACTAGTTCATGTGTGATGATATACTGTTTAGTAGGACTTATTCCTTTTTTTTTTTTTAAGTAGGACTTATTCCTTTACCTTGGTAATTCAGACATCTCTGATATATGTGTTCTTCACATGAAATATCTGGGGGCAAAGCTTACAAATGGAAATTCTTAGAGCTCTACAACATACTATTACATTAACCATCCTAGCTCACTTCAGAAACAGAAGAGTGATTCACTGCTTTTGGCTGCCATTTTTGATGGATTTGGAGAAGCAAAATTAAGTATAGATTCTGGTTTTAAACCACTGATATGTGTTTGTATCATTTTAGTTCATTTCTTGTAAATTTATTTTTGTTTATTATTGCCCTAAGTTAGTTTTAGAGAGGGATTATGACATTTCCACTCACATATACAATGTAAACTAATCAACCTCACCCCCACTCTTACTTTCCCTTAACCCCTTCTTCAAAACAATTTCAACAGGCTTATTGTTATATTTTCATACATAGAAGCAAGCTACTTTGACATACTCATTTTTAATTTTTTTTATTTTTTGAGTCAATAATTTCATATGTTACTCAGGCTGGCCTTGATCTGCTGGCTCAAGTGGTCCTTCTGTCTTGGGCTTCCAAGTGGCTGGAGTCAGGCATTCGCCACTACATGGCTTACCTTCTTTAAAATCTCATATAGATAGTTCAGTCCTTCAAAACTATTTATTGAGCCTCTAGTATAAGCTAAGCTGTCAAAGTATAAACTAAGACTAAATTAAATTCTTTTTTTTTTTTTTTTGCCAGTCCTGGGCCTTGGACTAAGGGCCTGAGCACTGTCCCTGGCTTCTTTTTGCTCAATGCTAGCACTCTGCCACTTGAGTCACAGCACCACTTCTGGCCATTTTCTACATATGTGGTGCTGGGGAATCGAACCCAGGGCTTCATGTATATGAGGCAAGCACTCTTGCCACTAGGCCATATTCCTAGCCCTAAACTAAGACTAAATTAAATTCTAAGTAAGTAATAGTATAAATTCTTAAAAAAAAAAAACAAAAAACAAAGAAACAATCATGGGGCTTGAATTCTAGGCCTGGGAGCTGTCCCTGAGCTCTTTTTGCTCAAGGCTAGCACTCTACCAATTGAGCCATGGCACTACTTCCAGATTTTCTATGATTAGTTGGGAAATAAGTCTCACAGACTTTGCTGTCCAAGCTGGCTTTGAACTGTGATCCTCAGATCTCAGTCTCCTGAGTAGCTAGGATTATAGGCATGAGCGACCAGTGCCATGACAAACAATGGTGAAATGGACCTGTATACAGAAAAGAACACCTTGAAAATTTTATAACTGCTCATATTGGAAATACTGGCTCCCTTCAAATAAAACAAAAATTCAAACCCTGTATCACCAAAAAGTAATAAGAACCACCATCATTTCTTAATCTCCCACTAATTTTTTTACATGAAATACATTTGTATTTTTCCATATGCAACTAATACTGCATTATTCATGGGTTGTGTGTGTGTGTTACGCTGACCACAAAAGCTTTTGCCTGACATATGACAGATAAAAATCATCTTTTAAAGCCTATTGGGCTTTCTACTGGCTTTAAGTGGTCACTTACAGTTTCCTCTGAATATGGTCCTAGCAGCAGAGTTTTCCCAGACGTTCCTACAGCAAATTCTGCTGTCTGACTCAGGAATACACATGAAGGTGAATCTATGAATCTGGCTACATTTCACTACTTGTAAATTTGCACTGATCAGTGGATAGCCATGCTTCAGAAACTTAAGAATACAGATTTAGGGATCTGTGGAGAGGTATGTAGTCTCTGATATAGAATTCCCATCAGACTAACACTAAATGGTCCTGGACACATGCATGTAAACAAGTTAACATGGCTAGCATTATCCTTCAATGAAAGTCTTGCTGGCAGAGCATGTGAATACAATTAGCTGACAGTGAACATACCTTATAAATCCAAACTCATCTTCTATCAATTAAATACACACTTTTCCATATTGAAACATATAAACCATATATTCATCTTTTATTTTGTATAATCCTTTTAGTAAGAAAAATACCAATTAACTTTAAATCACAACTCTTCAATCTAGTCTATAATCTTAGTTTTATCCCTCCTTTCACTAGTTTATAGGAATCCACATGGCTATAACGCTACAATCCCTAGCTGAATTTTATAAAAGAATTATTTTGGCATCTGTGACCTTAAAAATAAATATCTTTTTCACCAATATTAAAATTTTAACTGCAAGCTGGAAGAAGAAAGGATTTTTAAGTATAACTGCTTCATTTAGTCAGTATTTGATGAGAATAAGTACAAATAATTCTAAATAATTTAAGTGTTTCAAAGATAATCTAAAGTATCTAGGATCCAAATGTCAAATTCAATTGTTTATAATACATTTTACCCACTAACTTTCTAAGAAAGAAGAAAGCCAGGTGCCAGTGGCTCACGCCTATAATCCTAGCTACTCAGGAGGCTAAGATCTGGGAATCATACTTTGAAGCCAGTCCCAACACACAAAATCTGAGACACTATCTCCAATTAACCTGCAAAAAACCAGAAGTGAAGGTGAGGCCCAAGAGCACCACCAGTAAACCAAAAGGCAAAGTACTGGCACAAAAACAAAACAACAAAAACCCAAGAGTCGGACTGGCACTGCATGCTCACAATTCCAGAAAGTTCAAGACTACATAGGGAGTTCAAGGAGTTTTAGTTACATAGCTTTTTAAAAGCAACTACAAAAGAAGTATCCTAGAACAAACTTGATTATCTGATTCAATTTCTTTTTAGAGAAAGTACCATTGAAGCCTATAGTTTAAGGTCATTTGTGGGTTTTTCAGGCACAAAAGCATTGCCTAATAGCTTTAAATACTCCTATAGATGTATTAAATCATGGTCTAAGATGCACACATCAGAGTGATCACAGCATTTGGAGGAAACAATGTTGGGAAGAAAAAATAGCTACTCAAGCAATTCCAGATAGATATAAGCTATGACCCTTTTAAAATAAAAAGGAAGTGATATAGAAGGAATCTTGTCAAGACTCCCAAGTCTTCCTCTAACCTGCTAAGTATTGTTGAGCAAGATATGTACTCCTCCCCTCCCACACTTTGATAAATAAAAATGAGAATGAAATGTACTTTGCCCTACAGTTATTAGAATTAAATCGCTCTGTGATGTTGCTAAGTCCCAGACTTAGTACATAGATCTACAAATGTTACCACATTCCTTTTCTATTGTCATCTGAAATGTCAAACAAGATTGAAAATTATGTGAAATCCAAATACCACAATAAATTTGCTTAACAACATAGCAGAGAACAAGAAAGGCAAAATAATAGTCAAATCCAACTGAAGGACTTTTGGACGGAAACTCAGACAATTACATTCTTAAAACACAAGAACTCAATAAATAATTGAATGTGAAGGACTTGTTTTAAGTACAGTCATTAAGCCACTCATTTTATAGGTTACAATGCCCATTGCATGAATTAAGAAGTAACTATGTGCCAAGTGTTGAGCTAAGTATTTTAGATGGATGTATTACTTAATCCTCACTAACTAGTGGCAGAGCCAGAATTTGAACCCAGTAATCTGATGCCACAGCTCTTAGCCTACTATGAATGAAACGTGACCAAATTTCCTTTGCTCAGAATAATCAACAGCATGACTTACACCTGTAAACCTAGTTATGTAAGATGTACAGATTGGAAACATCGCAAAGATTTGAGTTCAAAGGAGAGAAAACAATAAACCATTTTTGTGGGGTTCTTTGTGTTCATGTATTTACGTTTTAAACAAGACACAATACAGAAAAGCATGCTTTACCATAAATATATAAAATCCATTCTGAGCTACAAGAAACAAGGAACCAAAATCTCCTCTTAATACATATTGTATTTTAGATAATGAAGTGTACATACTACTATCATATCATGAAATGCTTCTTAAGCAAAAATCTCCATTTTTAGGAAATGGCATATCCCCTAACCTGATTTACTGCTTCTCAGGCAAAATCTGTCAGCATCATGAGACACACTGAGTTTTTGTCCTCTGTGGTCATAATTATTAAAAATAAATAACACAAAAACCTGCATTTGTTGAAAAAAATTTAGAAAAGAATGCCTCAACATTTCTCTAGGACATTAGTAAATACAAGGTTAGGGTCAGGTGAGTATTATATGAATAAAAGATTTTTAATTATATGTCCAGATTATTATTTCCCCAATATGTATCACTATTTAAAAGCATCCCAAGGGGGCTGGGGGTATGGCCTAGTGGCAAGAGTGCTTGCCTCGTATACATGAGGCCCTGGGTTCAGTTCCCCAGCACCACATATACAGAAAGCAGCCAGAAGTGGCGCTGTGGCTCAAGTGGCAGAGTGCTAGCCTTGAGCAAAAAGAAGCCAGGGATGGTGCTCAGGCCCTGAGTCCAAGCCCCAGGACTGGCAAAAAATAAATAAATAAATAAAAGCATCCCAATTAGTAAATGGGTCATTAACTTGTATTGCAGAAATAGTGTAGAAACAACCAACAGTAAAAAAAATAAAAATAAACAGCCCATAATAGTAGCTGGATGAAACATCTTAATGAAGACTAACAAAATGCTACATATTTAAATTAGCTAAGCTAGAAAATCTTATAAAGTCATTCAAGTGGAAATTTTTTAGTAATTTACAAACAACGTAAAACTGTCAATCTGGATCCAGCTCACTCTTTACCAAGGTATGAAAATGAGTTAATAACTAAAAGCATTAACAATCTTAAAATGACAACTGAATTGTAAATAACTAATATATACACAATCATCACACTTTTTTTTTGGTTACACCTGAATTTGAACTCAGGGCCTGGTACTTACTAGGAAAGCTCTTTATAACCTGAGCCACACCTCAAGTCCCTAATTAGCATGTATTTTCTAAGCAAGCCTAAACTCAAATTTTACAAAGCACATCTATGTACATTTTTTAATTTCTGTAGTTTTGTAAATAGAAAAGACTTAAATATGTATAACGTTAAACCTTTACAAGATAAAATGTTCCATGTATACACAAACTGATATATTAGTTATATATTTTACCAACTCATTAAAAGCCGAAGCTCTATGGTGCTTTATTTTTCAATATTTTGTACAGTTAACTGCATTAACTAATGAATCAAATATAAATTACCAATGAATTAAGTAATGAATCTACTACTATTTAAAACAATTTTCTATGTATTCAATAACTGTGTCCTCTTTAGAAATCACTGCTTTATTGAATGAAGGTTAAGTATAGATACCTCTCAGAAGACGCCACTGAAAAGGCCAAGGAAACATAAAGAAAACCTCCATGAGCACTAATAACTTGGAAGGATATCAGTGTTCCCACATACTGTGACACAATGAATGAAGAATCAAAATAGAAAAGACAAACTCCTCACAAATTTGGAAATTAACTGTACAACTCAGGGGAGTAGGACTGGGGGGAAGGGAAGGTGGGAGAAAAATGAGGGAGGGGGTAACAAGTATGATTAGAAATGTACTCACTATCTTACATATGTAACTGTTCTCTGTACATCACCTTGACAATAAAATTAAATTAAAAAGAATGTAGTAAATGTGAAAAAATAACTACGGGAGAGAGAACATCTAAATGAAAGCACAAAGAACAGACCTATAGGTAGGCAGTTAAGTTCAAGATACACAATCTAGATCTTACATTTGGCAAGTGAAATACTTATAGAAGATTTTATTCAAGGGGCTGGGAATATGGCCTAGTGGCAAGAGTGCTTGCCTCGTATATATGAAGTCCTGGGTTCAATTCCCCAGCACCACATATATAGAAAATGGCCAGTAGTGGCGCTGTGGCTCTAGTGGCAGAGTGCTAGCCTTGAGCAAAAAGAAGCCAAGGACAGAGCTCTGGGCCCTGAGTCCAAGGCCCAGGACTGGCAAAAAACAAAAAAACAACAACAAAAAAAGATTTTATTCAATCATTCATTACCTCAGATTTTATCCTAAAGGGAAAATTGAACAAGTAGGAAAAAGTATCTCTTTAGCTATGATAATAACCATGACTAATAAAATATTAATAGTGAAAACTAGATAATCTAGATGTCAACTCATGAAATGTATATTATTTTATGCAAATAATGGAAGATTACATAACTGTAAGTTTACATTGACACAGAGTGAGCTCATACTATTGAAAAACAAAAGATTATAAATAACATGTACTTGTGAATCTACATGGGGAAAAAGCTGGAAAACATCACCACCAAAATACAAATGGTAGGTTCATCTAGATAAGATTAAATTTTTAAAAAAGTCTTTTAAACTTTCTTCTTTAAACTGCTTAAAATTTAAAAGAATATACTCTTTGTGATCAGAAAAAAATTATCTTCCTGTTGGAAAAGGAGTACATTTAGTTTTTAATGTCAAAAATTGTATTTGGGAGAAATCGGAGGAAATTATTTAGAAAAATGAATGATGCTATAGCTACAAAGGTTTTTATAACAGCAGTACCTTTTTTGGTGAAATATTGGCAATAAGTCAAATGGCTATATTACATTCTAAAGTAACTAAATAATAGCAAACAACAAAGCCATTATAAATTAAGATAAAAATATAACCACCTGCTATCTCAGTGACCTTGGGAATGTCAGTTTTCTCATCTGTCACATGAAAATAAAAAGAGAACTTATCTGATGATACTTGATCCGGCACACTGGCTTTATACCCAACTGTGATAGAAAATGAAAAATCTGGTGTTTGTACACTTTCTCTGATACTACATAACTCTATTTAAAAAATTATTTTGCTGGGGCTGGGGATATAGCCTAGTGGCAAGAGTGCCTGCCTCGGATACACGAGGCCCTAGGTTCGATTCCCCAGCACCACATATACAGAAAACGGCTAAATGCTTTTTAAAGAATATTCAAGATCAACATCTGGCCATTGAGTTAAGAAAATCTAACCTAACACTTGAAAGAAATAATTGTTTAAAAACAACAAAAGATTCCTCTATGTATTCATATACATAATTATTATTACTCACACTCACACATACTTGTAGACAAAATAATGCTGCAAGATATAGCCAAGTGCTGGCCTAGATGTCTATGGCACTTGATAGAGGCTCCAAGAAGCAATGACAGAAGCAACTAGTATCTCCTTAACTGAACAACAAAACAATTTGCATATACATACTAGTTTGTTTCCTCGTCTTACCACTATGCACCCTGTATTTTGTTGTTTAAAGTAACTAAAACCAACCTGCCATGGTCTTTCCCAATCCAGTGGAATAGGAAATGCTCCAAGCCATGCTCCTACAAAACTAGCAATTGTAGTGATCTGGAGACTGTTCTCCCAAATAGAAGTAACTCTGTAAAACACAAACATGAACATCACTGGGAGGGTCTATATTTAGCTAGAGAATCAACTAAGCAGCAGTAGCACAAGTCAACATATATATACTTCGTTCATACATATACTTCGTTCATTAAAAATGAATAACTAAATTTGACATTTAGATATCTGTTGTGAATCCTTAAAAATTAACTGTCAAAACATAAATGTATTTCCAATGGAAAAGTATAACAACATACCAAGAGTCAAACATTATGAAAGAACAATTACAGTGATAAAACTCGAGTCACAATTTGTATAATTACAACACATACTATTGATAATATGCAAGAAGAGATAGATTACACACACATTCACAGAGAGATGCTTGAAACATATCAGTGGAAGAAAGCAAGTTACACAGCAGGACTTAGTTAACCATTTTGTTTTAAAATTACTTATATGTTATATGCAAAATTAGAATAATTACAGACAAAATTAGAATTAGACAAATTAGAATATATAAAAACTAATTACTGAGGCTGGGAATGTGGCTTTATAGTAGAGGGCTTGCCTAGCATGCATGAAGCCCTGGACTCGATTCCCCAGCACCACATACAGAGGAAAAGCCAGAAGTGGTGCTGTGGCTCAAATGGTAGAGTGCTAGTCTTGAGCAAAAAGAAGCCAGGGACAGTGCTCAGGCCCTGAGTTCAAGCCCCAGGACTGGCAAATAAAAAACAACAAAAAAGAAACTTAATTACTATTAGAATATGTAGAAAGTTACTTATTGCCTATTAATAAGATTATTAGATCTTTAACTTCCTATATTTCCTGTAATTTGAATTTTAATTTGAAATATTTTTGCTATTAAAACATATTTATTTATTTTTATTATTTGACAGTACTGGGGCTTGACAAAGGGCCTCAGAGTTGCCAGGTGGGGAAATTTAACACTGAGCCATGCTTCCACCACCACCTTTTTTAAAAAAATGTGCCAGTAGTGGAGCTTGAACTCAGGGCCTGGCCACTGTCCCTTAGCTCTTTTGCTCAAGGCTCTATCACCTGAGCCACACTTCTACTTCTTGAATTAATCACCATTTGGCAATGAGTCTCAGACTTTCTTACCCATGCTGGTTTTGAACTTCAATCCTCATATCTCAACCTCCTAAGTAGCTAGGGTAACAGGCATAAGTCACCAACGCCCAGCTGCTTCTATCTTTTTTGCACTTTTTTATTATATTTGCCAGTCCTAGAGCCCAAATTCTGGGCCTGGGCACTGTCCCTGAGCTCCTTTTTGCTCTCTACCACTTCAGGCACAACGCCACTTCCAGCTTTTTCTGTAATTAATTGGAAATAAGAGTCTCATGGACTTCCTGCCAGGGCTGGCTTTGAACCACGACCCTCAGATCTCAGCCTCCTGAGTTGCTAGGATTACCAGCATGAGCCACTGGAGCCCAGCTGCACTAGTTATTTTTGTGAAAGGTCACATCTTACTTCCCGCCCAGGCAGGCTCTTAGAACTAATACAACTATTTTAAGCTTCCCATTGTGACTGGGAGGATAGGTATGCACCATTATTCTCAACTAGCAGTTGAGAAGGAATGTCTGTGAGTATTTCTGGCTAGGGTGTCCTCAAACCACAATCCTCCCCTGATTTCAATCTTCAAATAGCTGGGATTATAGGTATAGATCATTGGTGTCTGGCTAAGACTTCAGTTCAAGTGGCTCTAACTTCAATTCCCAGTACTGCAATAAGTAAATAATTCATATATATTTACTGAATGTATATTAAAAACATAAAAAGTAAATATATAGAATGTATTAGTATATTAAATGTGTTAGTATATACATACACATACATACATTCTTTTCAAACAAAAAGATAAAAAGAAATGAATCAGGTAAATTCTTTTCAACTAATTTCTTGTAGCATAGACACTGGTTCATTCTCGTTTTATGTTTCCAAAGTCATCTATATTTTATGTTATTGGATAATTTTGTCATTATTATTGAACTTATACACATAATCAACATAGCTAAGATCAGAATAGCTTGCTGTTCTAAATGCAAATAAACCTAAATGACAAAATTAATATTATAGATCACTCTTTGCAAAAATAAAGCTCAAGTACCATTCAGATTACTTATCACCACTGAAATTCATTATAACAAATATTTGCCTCCTATATGCTAGAAACACCTATGGCTTGGATAGGATCCCATGAAACAATGTTCAAATGGATTTAATTTTTGAAACTATGTGTCTTTCCAGCTGAGACTCTGTACAACCCCTCCTAGTGGCTAAAAGTATTTCACACATGCTACTACATATTTTTTTCCTTCCCTATCAATGAATATTAAAATCATTACTTCTCTGTCACTAAATTTTTTAGCCCACATTCAGGCTAAATAATCTATACTTTATGTAAGTAATTGTCTCTCTTCTTGCCTAGCTGACACTTTACCATTTTAGCCAGGCCTACAGCCCTGCTTTTTGCTTGTTATTTTAGAGATGGAGTCTAACAAACTGTTCTGCCTAGCCTCAAATCTTAACTGCCATCCTCCAAACCTGTCTCATGAGTAGCAAGTATTGGTATTAAGCTAAAACTAAGGGCCAGCACCCAGGTCCCGAGTTCAAAGCACCTGTGATGGCAAAAAATGAACATTTTTGATTGTTACACCTTTGTTTCCTGAAGACTTTATGAATGGTTCTAAAAAGAACAAACAGTACTAATTTCCAGAGAAAAAGTCAGTAATTTAGGAAGTAAAAGTTACCCAGAACATAGCTTCTGCTCTCCTTGGGTTTTAACTTTCAAATTAGGTAAAAATGCCAACTTAATTTCCATGTTTATGCTTTAAAAAATATTGTTGTTATATTATAAAGGCAAAGTAGATAAGGGCTATGGTCACATAAATCAAGTAATGAGTATACTTCTTTTTGGACAATATCACCCCTTCCCTTGTTCTCTCCCAGTTTTTCCCTTTTATTCCCAACTATAAGTTATAATAGTTCATTTTCAACATAGTGTCTAGTGAGTACCACTGCATTTCTATGCTTTTTAACCCTTCTAGAACTTGGTATGTTTCTTTTTCTTCTTGGTCTGGAACCACATCCTGATTCAAGGTCAAGAGATCATTCCCCTTTCCAGACACTAGTTCCCTTCTCCTCTGTTCCTATAGCATTAACTGTTCTATTACATACCTTTTGCTCGTTTCTTTCTTATCCCTAGAGCAGGCAAGCTCCTGGAGAGTAGGGAGGGATTTTTCCTAATATCTTAGAAGCCATACAGAGTTTAGTACAATATAGAACACACAGTAAATGCCCAAGAAGTTTTTGCTTCTGGCTGATTAAAAGGACAAAATTATGGGAATTACAAAATCTTCTGGTTTTCTTAGTTACGATTCAACCATTTCTAGTACATATTATTTCATTGCCTTTGAAAAAGTTAAAATTTTAACTTAGCTATGCTGAAAATACCTATCCTGTAAAACTGGTACTCTGATATCTTAACCAAAGGCTAAAGAAAAAATGATTACTGTCACATGAAACATTTTTAGATCATAGATCCCATTTCTACATTGGAAAATGTATGTAAATAATTTTATTTTTAGTACTTTATGATAGTGCCAAATTACCCAGTATGTTTCAAAGAAGTGTGAAGTTAGGTAACAGAAAGTTAGGTACTGTTTTATTCAATTATTTATTTGATTAATTAAATAATATATTACACTACTATTTTCAATGTGTTTTAACCTAAAGGGAAGGGCTGCAGTTCTGCCTGCAGAAAACAAATCATTTGTTTCCTGTCTCTATTCTCCAGCTGTATTGGCCCCTTATGGCATCTCTGAGAACCATACAATGCAAAAAACAAACAAAAAAAAACACATTGTTTTTAAATTACTAACATTACTAATATAAAACTGAAACTTACCCATTTTTACTGAAAACTCTTAGCCATGCTTTGAGGTTTGGTCCTAATAAACATAAACAAGGTACAATAGTAAAAGTAGACAAAATAACTGCAAACGAAAATGTTTCCAACACCATCCTGGGGAGGGGTGGGGGGGAAACACTGTTAGTGTTTTTAATGTTAAAGATACACAAATATATACACATATATAATCTTTGCTACCCAAATACATATAACATAAAAATATTCTTATACTTTAGGTTGAAAGGTTATATGAGTCCCACCATAATGATGACTATAAATTCTAATCACAGAAATATAACCTTTAAAAAACTAGCTAAAAACTGCAAATATGGGGCTGGGAATATGGCCTAGTGGCAAGAGTGCTTGCCTCCAACACATGAAGCTCTCGGTTCGATTCCCCAGCACCACATATATGGAAGACGGCCAGAAGGGGCGCTGTGGCTCAGGTGGCAGAGTGCTAGCCTTGAGCGGGAAGAAGCCAGGGACGGTGCTCAGGCTCTGAGTACAAGGCCCAGGACTGGCCAAAAAAAAAAAAAAAAAAAACCTGCAAATATGGTTCAGTGGTAGAGTGCTTGCCTAGCATGCATGAAGCCCTGGGTTTGATTGCTCAGTACCACATAAATAGAAAAAGCCAGAAGTGGCACTATGGCTCACATGGTAGAACACTAACCTTGAGCACAGAGAGGCTCAGGGACAAAGCCCAGGCCCTCAGTTCAAGCCCCCAAAATAACAAACAAACAAAACTAGCTACCAAATATTTAGTTTTAATAATAGATTTTTTTTTTTGGCCAGTCCTGGGGCTTGAACTCAGGGCCTGAGCACTGTCCCTGGCTTCACTCTACCACTTGAGCCACAGCGCCACCTCTGGCTTTTTCTACATATGTGGTGCTGAGGAATCAAACCCAGGGCTTCCTGTATGCGAGGCAAGGACTCTTACCACTAGGCCATATTCCCAGCCTAGCTTTAATAATAGATTTTAAAACACAAAAATCTCTAAGATGCAAGCTGAGTCATCTATCTCAAGAAATATCCATTCTAGATAATTAACCATCTTGTCTAACAGTCCCTAGAACTTTCTCTACAACCAATAGCTCAACTTTATTTTGGAATTACCTGGACAGCTTAAGCTAAAAATGGGGGAGCTCTTTCCTAAAGTTTCTGATTGATACCTGAGAATTTGCATTTTGATAAAATGTTTGTGTTGCTAGCTCGAAGACCGTATTTGGGGAATTGTTGTTCCACTTATTCATTCCAAAATGGATTAGACAAAACATATCATTTTCCATGACAAACTTCTTGTCTTCCTCTGTCTAGTAAAGAATAACCTGGAGTAGGTTGCCCATGGCTCATGCCTGCAATCCTAACTATTCAGGAGGTTGAGATCTGAGGATCACAGTTCAAAGACACCTGGGGCAGGAAAGTCAGAAATGGAGCTCTGACTCAGTGGTAAAGAGCTAAAACTAAGTGAAAAAGCTAAGGACCAGTATGCAGGCTCTGCATTCAAGCCCCAGAACTAAAACTAAATAAACTAAATAAACTAAAATAAACTAAAATAAAATTTAAAAAGAATAACCTGTTTAATGTTGTATATATACAATTAGATACAAATGCATCTAACTGTACACATAGCTGTGTGCATATTTGTGTGTTGTGTGTACACTATACATTCATTTCATCATGATCATTTATTACTGCTAAACAGAAGTTTTCCAAATTATAGTAAATATTACATAGGAATTATTTGTGGATTGTGTTCCCGCTAATTTAAAATTGGCCAATTTTGAAAAATGGCTGCATTAAATTTTACTATTTGAATATTGCTATCTATTGACTTTCCTGGAAAACAAATTCTTTCAAGTACTTTAGAATCACATTTATCAGGACTTGGTATGCTAATTATAAGGAACTCGCACATACATGACAGGTTTCTAAAGGTATAAACATATAAAACTACACTAATAATCATATTTATTAGTGTGGCTTTAACAAGCAATTGGGTATTAGGTAGGCAATAGAAGCAGTTGATGAATTTAAAGTTATCCTACTGTTTTCAAGAATAATCACAGTGCTACAAAGGGGGCACAGATGGTATCCTACTTTGATCCATTAATTGAACACACTACAGTTTTTCTTTAATTGTTAACAGGGTTCACACGTTTAGTAAATGAGTGTTTTAAAATATGAATAACATAAAAATTTCAAACTTACTCTAATAGTGGCGCTCCATATAGAACAAAAATCACATGAAGGAAGAGACAAGATATTAAAAAGTAGACACAGCATTTCAAAAATTTGGCTACCTAAAAAGAGAAAGGAATATGAAAACTCAAGAAATTGCCAAAAGGAACATAAATCCTTCCATTTTATCTACAAATACAATCTGTTCCCATAACACATGAAACACTTGAACGTTCTTCATTGGACATTCTTGAGTCAGGTCGCAAGTCTGTGCTCAGGTACATTAATAACACTTAACAGACTGTAAAAATGCTTAAAAGGAAAATATCACATATACATCCATATTTTACTCATTCAGTCAAAAAGGATTTCTATTCCTATGCTATGTATTGAGTTACATTGATAACCAAACTCATGAAATTGGTAACTAGTGCTAAGGTATATACACGAGCACGCACATGCACACAAACATGATTATGAAATATCTGCAGAAAATATTACAATATAAAATTATTTTCATTTAAAAACTGCTAGGAGGGACTGGGAATGTGGCCTAATGGTAGAGTGTTTGCCTTGTATACATGAAGCCCTGGGTTCGATTTCTCAGCACCACATATATAGAAAAAGTCAGAAGTGGCACTGTGTCTCAAGTGGTAGAGTGCTAGCCTTGAACAAAAAGAAGCCAGGGACAGTGCTCAGGTCCTGAGTTCAAACCCCAGGACTAGCAAAAAAAAAAAACCAAAAACTCCTAGGAAAATTGCAAAATACTAAACCATTTCCCAAATCACATTCATACTACACTATGGCTCTCTACAAGTCCCCCAGGTAAAGGAAACTGCTTGGTTTGAAACATAAGTAAAGAAAGAAACACACAATAAACTTTAAAAAAATCATCTATAGATAAATCATTATATAGACTCAGACTATCTGTACGGTGACCATAAAGAAGTCATAATTCTACAATCAATGCATGTTAAGGATCTATCAAACACTGTGGGCAGCAAGTAGCAGACTCTAGTGACTTATTCCTGTAAGCCTAACTACTGGGAAGGCTGAGATCTGAAGATCAAGGTACAAAGCTAGCCAGGATGGGAAAATCCTTGACAAGATTCTTATCTCCAAAAGCTGGAAGTTGAGGTATGGCTCAAAAGTGGTAGCCATAGGGAAAAGCTAAGGGACAGCTAGAGGCCTTGAGTTCAAGCCCCAGTACTTTCTGTCTCTGTCTCTATCTCTGTGTCTCTGTCTCTTTCTGGGTCCTTTATCCACTACATATAACTTAATGAGGACTTGACATATCCTTACATTACAAAAAATATCCACATTGGTTATCAAGTAATAAATCTTACCTTATACGACAATGAACTTCTTTTAGAGGTTATGTTTGGTTTTACTACGAAGTATAATAGGAGATTGACGGCAGTTACAAAAACAGAGCATATGCACAACCACAGCAAGTGAGTTTCTAATACTGAGAAGTTCTCCAGGAAGAATGATGGAATGAAGATGCTTAGGATAATTGAAAATATGCATAAAAGGTGGGTATAAAATAGCTTCTTGATATCACTATCTTTCATGATGTTTTCTTGGGTAGTTATCTAATGAAAAAAATTAAGAAAAACATGTAACAATGATTTTCCCATTGTCTTAAATGCTTCAACTCTAAAAGTAAACCATGAAATAAAGTCAGTTTCCTACAAGCAATGTATTAGTTTCAAAGCAATGTTACCTGTTAGAGGAAGATGCATCTATGTAAATGCACATGGAAACTTAACATTCTATGTTACTTTAAATCTAATATGGTGCAAATATATCTGAGAGTAAAAAGGAAAATCTTACTGTATTTTTAAGTATTTGTAGCTTGGTTTCTGCAAAGGATCATGTATTAGTGTTAAGAAATTCATTTCACTTGTTTTGCTAAATTTACGAAGATAAAATCAATTGCACAGACTGAGTGATCTTCCCAGTTGTTAATATAAACCATGGATATATTTTGGCTAAATTAGTTGTGATTTTTAACTCTGGTCCCAGATCACAGTTCTTTCCTTCCTCTAGCAAACGACAAGTGTCACCAAGCACACTTGACTACTCAAATGTTGGTTGGCCTGGGCAACAGTTAGATAAGCATCATGCTGAATTGTGTTCACAATGCTCCAGAAGTATCAAAAAACTGTAACGGTGCTAAACTGCAATCAAAAGCAGAATGGGGGGGGGAGATTTACTACTTCTAAACACACACATATTTGGATTACCTAGCCTAGAATTTATAGATTGCATTGATTATTAACTAAGGAGCTTAGTCAATAGGTTACACTGTGGTGAATATCCCCTAAAATACAAACATTTCCGATTTCTCACACTAGCAAACACGTATACCTCCCCCTACACAAACACGCGAGCGCGCACACCCACACCCACAGCCACACCCACACCCGAAGACACTAGCCTGAAAGTCAAATGGGCAAATCTGGGCATGGGCATGGTCCTAATAGCCCTAATTAAACTCACACAATCATTTGTCGAAGGCGAATATTTTGCTGATTAGCAAACAGGATGAACAGGTTAGCACAAGGTAGCACACTGGAAAGTTATTTCCAAGCCTTGTCTCATTAATACGAAGATACACCCAAAGGGTTTGGGGAAAGAACGCGGAAAAAGAAGCGACAATGGAAGCGTTTTAGCTTTTACCCTCCGCCCATCGTGGGTCCGGCAGGAAGATCGGGAATCCATCCTTTCAACAGAGACCCCCGGGGCTACGCTCAGAATCCCAGCTGCCATTTGCGTACATGAACCTACCACGGCGAGCGGTACCCCCACCCTAATTCTTCCTGAATGAAACAGGTGAGGTGCTCGCCCTTCCGCAGACCCCCGACCACTGCGGTCCCGGAGCGCCCCGGAGCACGCCGTTGGCGCGGGACCACCGCTGGGGGGTCGCGTTCTGACCTGGCCGGGATCGGCACGCGAGACGGCGGGCAAGGCCTTCGGGGGTCTTCCAAGCTGTCCACCTGTGGACGCCGGCCTGCGACAGCGGCTCAACCACGCCCCCCGGCCGCGCGGGACCCGGATTCAGCCGCAGCAAGCCGAGTGCGGTCAGCGAGGAGCCGGATGAAGGACGTCATCAAAGGGCACAGGTGCCGGGGGCTAAGAGACGCAGACAAATACCCGAATCTGAGAAGGGGTCGCTCCCCCCGGAGGCTCGCGGAAGGGGGACACGAGAGCGGGGCGCGAAGACTTGCGGCCTCTGCTACAGCCGCCGGCGTGGGATGCACCCGCGACAGCAAACGTGCGCGGAACGTGGAGCAAAGCTAGTCTAAGTCTCCCGCCCGCGGAGGGGAAGGCGGAAAGACTGCTGGGAGCAGCCTCAGGTGCGACCGGCTGCCATGGTCTTGCGCAGGCGCAAGGCTCCGGGACGGAGACCCGCAACCTCTTAGCCAATCGCAAAAGTAGAGGGGTGGGCTCAGGAGAGTAACCCCGCCCACCAGCTCTCTTTTATTCCTCCCGCGACTTTCTAGGTGTAGGATAGGCGGGAGCGGGTGGCCAAGAGGCCGGAAGTGCGATTGCGTAGCCGGAAGAGGAATTGTTCTTCGGCCGTAGTGTTGATGTTTTCAAGCTGCTGCCGCTGCTTCTGTTGCTGAGGGGGAAACTGTGGGCGGAAGGATGGTGTGCGAAAAATGTGAGTGAAGGGGGTTCTCTTCTGCAGGAGGACTGAGCTGGGAGGATGTAACCAGGACTTTTCTGGAGACGTTGGCCCTCTTCGTTTATCTTT
The DNA here is from genome assembly GCF_023159225.1 of Perognathus longimembris pacificus. Taxonomy (NCBI): domain Eukaryota; kingdom Metazoa; phylum Chordata; class Mammalia; order Rodentia; family Heteromyidae; genus Perognathus; species Perognathus longimembris. The sequence goes on along the minus strand of NC_063168.1, from coordinate 46,269,007 downwards.
CTCTCACAGATGCCCGATTCCCACCTTTGCCCTCCTACCCAGCCCTATGACTGTTCTTGCCCCTCCCCAGGACCATGTAGTCTATTTTCTATTCAGAACAGTTTTGATTCTACACCTCCATATTTCCTTTGCCTCGCTCTACCCCAGAGCTCGCCAATTACGGCCTTTGTTTATTAACTTATTTTTGATGGGTTTTTTGTTTGTTTTGTTCTGATGCTGGAACTGGGGCTTGAACTCAGGGCCTGGGCGCTATCCCTGAGTTTTTGTGCGCTGGGTTAGCGCTCTACCACTTGAGCTACAGCTCCACTTCCAGCTTTTTTGCTGGGAAATTGGAGGTAAGAGTGTCATGGTCTTTACTGCCTGGTCTGGCTTCGAAACACGAGTAGGTAGGGTTACAGACGTAAGCTACCAGCGCTCAGCTAATTACAGACTCTTGACAGGCTCTTTCAGGCATAAAATAAAATTTCAAACCATTTCGGCAGCATCTTGAGTTGCCCTCTGTAGCCAGTAAAAATTCAGGACTCTCAATTGAATTTTACTCCAGATAACCAACGAATGTATTTTTTAGTACCATAAGTATATCTCATGCCATATTTGAGTCTTGGCATTGTTTGCAGTTCCTTACTATTGTAAGTGGCGTTTTCTCATGCTATATTTATTACATATTTTACTAAAAAGTCATTGGTTATCTGAAATTTAAATTTAACCATCTTGTATTTTTTCTGGTAACCCTAAATTTCATGAATACAATAGCATTGGGTCAGGGGAACAGGAAAGTCACAAGCTTTAAAGAAGTATGTTTAGGCATCCCTGGTTTTAGAAAAGTTTCTCCTTTAATTACCTCCCAAAAATGCGAATGCAAGCTCTTTAGATTTCTAGAAAATAATTGATTTTAACTCACAAGCTATTCATATGTTTATAAATAGCTTTCATCTCCTAGTCTCTTTTCCTCAGGCTAGCTATACCTCCCTCTTCTCATCCTAGTTACTGTGGAATGAGTAGGACTCTTTTGGTTTATTTTCTCTCCCCCTCCCCCCACCTTTCTTCTGGTCTTTATTCCCAATTCCAGTTGACTCTTTGATAAGTGTTTGGCTTTAAAGAGTACATCTACCCCAATGAGTGTCTCATCTACATCTCCAGCCTGACTTCATCTTCTTTCTTCTTTCTCTTTCTTTATAGAACTGTTGCTACATATTTAAATCTTCTCTATTATCTTTCCAAAGAACTTTCTGGTTTTCCTTTCCAGGGTTATTTCTTTCAGCAGGGAATTTCTCCTCCTACTTTTAGCTCCTATTTTAGCTCACCATTATTGTGCTTTTCATTTTCTAGCTTATATTTTTAAGAGTTAAATTTTTTGAGAATCTAATGAAAGCTACAAACTCATGCTATAAAAGTACACATGAGGTTTGTTGACAATTCTGCCTTGTTCATGGATCTCTTAAGGGTTGCATTTAGCAAAATGAATGCATGTAGGTATGAGCTCTTGAAATCTAGAGCATTATCATGCTGATGATCTTATTTTTCTCAGCACTTGGCATAGTGGTTTATACATACTAGATCTTAAGGGTTGCATTTAGCAAAATGAATGCATTTAGGTATGAGCTCTTGAAATCTAGAGCATTATCAGGCTGATGATCTTATTTTTCTCAGCACTTGGCATAGTGGTTTATACATACTAGATGATTAGTACTTACAGATTAGTACACACAGATGATTAGTACTTACAGAATCAATCAGATATAATGAGTAAACAATGAGAACCTATTATAGGCCATCTTTTTATCCTTCAAGTTTTACTTAGGGTCACTTATTCATTGCTAATATCTGTTGTTAATATATTGAGTCTCAGTTCTCTGGCTTCTGTTGCAGCATTAGCAGCCGCCTACCATAATATGATTGGGGATGCCATTGTGAACCAGAGCCATGTTCTATGTTTACTAGACAGTGAATTCTACTTCCCTTTTTATATCTTATAACAGGTGAAAAGAAACTTGGTACTGTCATCACTCCTGATACATGGAAGGATGGTGCAAGGAATACCACAGGTATTTTTTTCTAGAAAATAGGACATGAATGAAATGCTTCTTATGAGTGCATTTTAGCTTTAATATTATTTGTAAAATAAAATTTCATCATGTACTTTACCCATTAAACTCTATATAAAGAGTCCTGGATTTCCAATGATTTAATGCATTCTACTTATGTTCTGAGGTAGTTGTTTAGGATCCCAATACAGTAGTCAGGAAATAGAAGAATTGTCCCATGATTTTCAAGTGGTGACTGTATCTCAGTATTTGATTTGATTAAGCTTAGGAAAGTCTGTATTTTGTTTTCCCTCTTCATCTGAGTTTTATATTCTTTTTTTTTGGGGGGGGGGGGGAGGGCCAGTCCTAGGCCGTGAACTCAGGGCCTGAGCACTGTCCCTGGCTTCTTTTTTGCTCAAGGCTAGCACTCTGCCACTTGAGCCACAGCGCCACTTGTGGCCATTTTCTGTATATGTGGTGCTGAGGAATCGAACCCAGGGCCTCATGTATACGAGGCAAGCACTCTTGCCACTAGGCCATATCCCCAGCCCTATATTCTTGATAAATTTAAGCTATTTCCTCCTGCATTATAACTAAATATGTACAGTGAAGTATGGTTTCAAAGGGAAGGAAAAGCAAGGCATAGTGGCACATGCAAGGACAAGACCAACCTGAGATCCTGCCTCAAGGGGGAAAAAAAGAGAAAAAGGAAATAAAAAGAAATACTGTCATTTGGGCTGGGAATATGGCTCAAGTGGTAGATTGCCTTCCTAGAAAGTGCATGGCCCTAACTTTAAACCTCATGGTAGAGGGAAGAAACCAACCCAAAACATAAACAAGAAATATTATTGTATTCAAGGTCTATGACACCCAAGTAAAGACTTTTAGATTTTATATTAGGAAAAATTTAAACCCACAGCTAAAGTATTGTTTTGAATCTGAGACATGGTGGTTGCATTTTATTTTTTTAAGTTATTGTTTCTCAAATAATTATTTTCTTTTTAGATAGTGTTTTAACAATATGACTGCTAAAGGAGAATTAAATTTTTTAAATACAGGTTACTGCTTGGGTGAGGTCAAAGAATAAACTTCTCAACTAATTGCTAGATAGTATGTTAAATGGGTAGAAGTCACTTACTAAAATGCATATATATTTTGAAACAGAAAGTGGTGGAAGAAAACTGAATGAAAATAAAGCTTTGACTTCAAAGAAAGCAAGGTAGGTAAAGGCATCCATAAAGCAGTCATAATTCCACTCTGGACTGCAAGGATGAGTTATTGTGCATCACTTTGTGACAAAATAGTTCCATAGTTTCTGGGACAAAGGGAAGCCTTATGTGTTACAAGCTGCTGGTTTTACTCTGTTCTTTAACACTATCAGTATGTGGAGATCTAAGTGAAATTTTTAAATATAATTTTACTTGAAAATATGACTTATTTTATCGTTTATTATCTTACAAATCACAGGCAACAGGGAAATGTAGAAAATTATAAGTTTTGGAGTTAGACCTAAATTTAAACATATGTTCTGTCACTGTTCAGCCTGTGATACTAAGCTATACCAAGTTTCTTTATCTTTCTAAACTATTTTTTCATCTGAGAATGGACATAAAAATGTCTCCCATCTTAAAAAGTATTTTAATACAATGCTTTATTTTATTTAATCTTAAAAATTTCATAAATATTTCTAGCTGCCACCCTATTTCCTTGCTTGTTTTCACAGCTAAAGTTTTCAAGAGCCTTATCTGGACACTTTTTCAGTGTCCTCAGGTTGCATTCACTCCTTCAGCTGCTCTGGTCATACTTTCCATTCACATCACGGCCTTAAAACTGCTCTTGTCAAGATTATAGGAGTCAGGCACTGTTGGCTCACACCTATAATCCTAGCTACTCAGGAGGCTGAGAAGCCAGCCCAGGCAGGAAAGCCCTTGAGACTGTCATCTCTAATAAACTACTCAGAAAAAGCCCAAAATGGTGCTGTGGCTCAAGTAGTAAAGCACTAGTCCTGAGCACAAAGAGGCTCAGGACAGTGTCTAGGTCCTGAGTTCAAGCCCCAGGATCAGCAAAGAAAAAAAAATCATAAGAGACTTTTAAAACTGATGGCCACTTTTAGTCTTGTTCCCCTACCTCCACCCCCCACCACATTGTAGAGCTTGACATACCACTAGGACACACCACTCCCCTCCCAACTCTGGCTGTTCCTTCTCAATTGAATATGTCAGAACTCGATCCTAGACTTTCTTTTTAATTTATAAGTTTATAAAATATCCTAAAGCTAAAAACTTTAGCTCATTGGCTTTAAATTCAAACTACAAATTAGTGACTCCTAAGTTTATATATCTAGTCTTGGCTTTTCTAAGTTCCAAACATGTATAATTGCTTTCCTGAATTACCTACTTTATATCCTTCTGTCTTCTTGCCATAGTAAATGATACAAGTGTCCAGTCCAATTGGTCAAGCCTAAAAGCCTCTGATCCATCCCCTTCTCTCCTTCTGTACCTATCAGCAAGTTCTATAGGTCTCCCTTTAAAATGTAATTTGAATCCATCTTCTTCATTTTTTCATTGCTGTTACCCCCTTCCAAACCCCTATTGTTTCTTGTTTACTAAAACAATGCTGCAGTTATCTCCTTGCTTTTCTCTCCTTTCCTATCATTGTCTCATAGTAACCACAACTTTTTAGAAAGATCATGTAACTCTTTTGCTTGACATCCTCCAGTAGTTTTCCTTTGTACATAAAGTAGAATTTAAGCCCCTGCTTTGTTCTTACAAGATCTTCCCTGATATGTTATCTTCCTCCTCTCTGACTTACTATTGTACCACACTTTTCACAGCTCACACAACATGCTCTCTAAATATGCCAAGCCCACTCACATTTGAAGAAATTAATGTTTCCCACTCTTTAGTTTCTCCCTCAGAACCTAATATTTAACAAAAAGTAGATCCTAGACAGCATCTAATCTTTCCTCTCCCCCATCATCTCTACCACTGTACTGTTTGGATTTTTTTCTATAATATTTATTAACTATCTGAATAGCTTGCTAGTTTCCTTATTTATTGTTTGCCTCTTCCCACATATGACCTTGATGAGGGCATGGAATTTGTAATGTTCATGTTTGATATTTAGAGTAGTAATGGAACATAATGGGCACTCCATAGATAATATTGTAAATGAATACCTCTTTTATAACATCCCAAGTATTAAAAATAATAAAAATAAAACTTTTACAATGTACAGTGCTCTGGCACATAGTAGACACTTATTAAATAATATGGAACAACACAATAGACTTGATCTTCCAATACATTATACTGTTTATTGTTGACTAGGTTATTAATCTCTTCTAAGGCTATTAGAAGAGCCTCTATTAAGTTGTTACTTGTACAGATTGTACTTTTCTATATACTTTCACTCCCTTTATGTTCCCCAACTTACCTTGATATTTTAAAAAGTGGCTTTTTTAGTACTCTAAAGATCTCATTTTAGAATATGTGCTACTATATTTGTATTTGATCTCTGATACTATTATTTATATGGAGCTTCATTATTTTAAAGAAGGAAAACATCTGCCAATTAATTGTAAACTTTCAGAGATTATATGTACATTGGATTTCCCTAATGTATTTCAAGATTGAGGTGGAAATAGGTCAGGAAGATATTTGGAAACTATATTTGACTGGACTAGGATTTTAGTACTGAAAAAAAATTATTACCAAAACATTTCTGTAACTTTAAGTCCAAAGTGTTTTGTTTTTTTTTAAAGCTAAAAATGGAACAGTCTTCACTTACAGTGTCATCCCAGAGATGAAAATTTGGGGGAATTTGTTGGAAAGCATTAATACACAAAGCTATTTCCAAACCTTACTGAATTCAGCCCTTTCCAAACAGGGCTTGCATATTTCATGTAGAAATAAATATTTTCATATAATACTTCCACTTGATAATTCACCCACCACCGCTCTCACACATAACACATTCATTGACTCGGAACAAGTTTTGTGCTTTGGAGAAATCTGGAAATGTTTGTGCTAGACTATTAGTTCTGTGGGAACAGAACTGAATTTAGTTAAGCTATCTTTCAATTGCACACATAAGACATGTTTACACTGTGTATATTAATGCAATAGAAATATATATCAGCAAAATTATAAAATGTTTAAAAAATGTTTAGCTTTCAGAGATTAAAATATACTTTTAAGAAAAAGTATTCCCCATACAGGTCCAAACAGATGGGATTACTGAAAAGAAATCCCTCTTCTCTTCTGGGAAATGACATGATATTCTCGAGTCTGGAATAGTTAACCTTTGAAAGTGGGGTTTGTTAACCAGGCATTGTGGCATAGGCCTGTAATCCCTGCACTCGGAGGCTGAGGAAGGATAGTGGTGAGTTCCAGGCCAACCAAGGCTACATAGTGAAATCCTATCTCCAAGAAAAAAAAAAAAGAAAGAAAAGAAAAAGAAACTAATCTGGGGGTACCAGTGGCTCAAGCCTGCCTAGCTATTCAGAAGGATGAGATTTAGAGGCCTGCTCATTTAGAAAAGTCCATGAGATTACTCTCCAAAATAGCCAGCAAAAAGCAGGGTTGGCAAGGGTGCCAGTAATCCTAGCTATTTAGGAGATTGAGATCTGAGAATCGCAGTTCAAAGCCACCCAAGCAGGAAAGTCCATGAGGCTCATATCTCCAAATAACTACCCAAAAAGGCAGAAGAGGAGCCTATAGCTCAAGTGGCAGAGTGCTAGCCTTGAGCAAAAAAGCCCAGGGACAGTGCTCATGCCCTAAGTTCAAGTTCCAAAACCAGCACAAAAAAAGTAGGGTTGGAGACTCATATGGTAGAGCATCAGCCAAGTACGAAAGCTAAGCAACTCAGACTCTGAGTTCAATCCCAGTGAAAGAAGCAAAGACAGAAAAAAATAGAAACTGAGTTATGCTATACCTTAAGAAAATAATAAATATAAAAATTCATCTTGGAGTTACAGGAACAGGTTTAAATCAGTATTACCACTAATTTAGAAGGGAGTGATTCTTCTAAAATACTTTCTGTGCTATTGAATGACATTTTTATATAGCAGAAGCTCCTTTATCTTCAGAGGGATTGGGCCAGTTAATTGAAAATGTCAGATGAGGTAGGCAACCATTAAAAGATATGCCAGCTGGGAATATGGCCTAGTGGCAAGAGTGCTTGTCTTGTATACATGAAGCCCTGGGTTCAATTCCTCAGCACCACCACATATATAGAAAATGGCAGAAGTGGTGCTGTGGCTCAAGTGGCAGAGTGCTAGCCTTGAGCAAAAAGAAGCCAGGAACAGTGCTCAGGCCCTGAGTTCAAGGCCTGAATTCAAGACTGGCAAAAAAAAAAGATATGCATGCCACCAGGCACTGGTGGCTCACACTTGTGATCCTAACTATTCAGGACACTGAGATCTGAGAATCTTAGGATCACAGTTCAAAGCCAGCCTAGGCAGGAAAGTTCATGAGATGATTATCTCCAATTAACCATCAGAAAACTGGACATGGCACTGTGGCTCCAAGTGGTGGAGCAGTAGCCTTGAACTAGTGATCAAGGACTGCACCCAGGCCCTGAGTTGAAGACCCATGACTGACAAAAAAAGAAAAAACAAAAAAAACGATATCCGTGCCTTTGGCCTGCACAATGTGTGCCCCCTTTATCTGCCCCTAGTGCTAAGAATTTCAGATATCAGTATTACTCCTGGGGGGGAGGGGAAGCATTGTACAGGAGGTAGGAGAGAGGTTGATATGGAAGAATGCAGAAAGACAGCATCACTCCATGGTCCTCATCTATAAGATGGGGCCACCCTCCAAGCTCAGAGGAGTTTCAGTCTGTTTCCTCCCTCCCAGTGTTAGAAACTGGGTAAGAAAAGAGGCAGAAAGGAGGTAGGACTGTCTTTGGACAACTAAATCCTTCCTGAGACCTGAAGCTTGCCTCTTTCTCCCCTTAGACTGCAAATATGACTCTATTGCCTCCATTCACCACCACCACCCCCAACCAATTCCTTCTATCCTCTGAGAATGACACCAATACCCACGTCCTCCCTGCCCCTTCCAGAAGCTCTTAGCTGGGCGTATCACCCTCCTCCCCACCATTACCATGCCTGGGTCATGCCCATCCTATGTCCCTCCCATGTACCTACCCACCACCAGTGTCCACCATGTGACTTAGTGCAGCTTGTATTAGCTTTCATGGACCCTGTCCCCACCACATCCCCTTTCACACTTATCTAGTCCCCCTGAATAAGTCACTTCTTTGCACTCACCTTTCATCAGTTTTCATATTTTAGATCACACAAATAGAAAGACAGAGGTGACAGGAAAAGGCTTGAGAATACTGTTCATAAGCATATAATGTATATGGAAGCGATAGAAGAGTACATGAATATTAGATAGTAGCAAGCCAGAAGATTTCCTGGAGTTGTAGAATTTGATAGAAAGAATAGTGAGCATGGATTAATCCTGCTCCTGGTTGTTGATTACATGAAGCTAAATGTTTCTGTTTTATTTATTTATTTATTTTTGCCAGTTCTGGGCCTTGAACTCAGGGCCTATGCACTGTCCCTGGCTTCCTTTTGCTCAAGGCTAGCACTCTGCCACTTGAGCCACAGTGCCACTTCTGGCCATTTTCTATATATGAGGTGCTGGGGAATCAAACCCAGGGCTTCATGTATATGAGGCAAGCTCTCTTGCCAGTAGGCCATATTCCCAGCCCCAAATGTTTCTGTTCTAGTATACATTTTTCTTTCTTTAAATCTCTAGATTTGATCCATATGGAAAGAACAAATTCTCCACTTGCAGAATTTGTAAGAGTTCTGTACACCAACCAGGTTCTCATTATTGCCAGGGCTGTGCCTACAAAAAGGGTAAGTCTCTTTTAATTTCTGTTTTCTATTCATATCAAACCTTCTTTTTTTTCTAACCTAGATAACCATTTTTTCTAAGACAAAACAAAACTTAAAAACATGTTCATAGTGAAAAGAATGTTTCTTTTTCTCTTTTACAATGCTGTTAAATAGTGTCTTCCTGATTAACATGAATAAACCACACCATTAGTATTATGACTTAACTGTTTACATGGTTTCTTTTGTTTCAGGCATCTGTGCAATGTGTGGCAAAAAGGTTTTGGATACCAAAAACTACAAGCAAACCTCTGTCTAGATGTGTTAATGAAGTTTCTGGCTGTCTGATTTTACTTTCTGCTTTGGCTTTTCAAGGCATGATATAGATGTTCATCTTAAGAAGTAATGTATTTCAAGATAAATGGCTAAGTTTAAACCAGGGAAGTTTATCAATAGTTACTGTTATGTTTTGAGGAAGTTCTGAAAGCAACAATGTAACTAGACTTACTCTGTCTTAAGACAGATATTAAGTGGTTATTTTCCTTATGAATGTTTTATTGAACTAGAATAAGTGACAAATTGAATGAAAAATACTTCTGCATTCTGAGTGCACTTTTTATTTAACATTTATATAATTTGTATCCCCTATGTCTATTTTATTTATGGATATTGCAAGGTGAGGTGGAGATTATTGATGTTTTATTCTGAACTTGGCATTTAGACAAAATTCTTCTCTAACTCTCTTAGTTCTTAGAATCAACAGTCTTAATCATAATTTCACTGGATACTTAAATATTGAAAGCCATTACTGCAAAATAATTCTTCAGTAATTACTCTGGACACCGATCAAAGACTAGTTGAATTTCTGATTGCTTTTCGTTTGTTCTTGAAGCCAAACTGCCAGTTCCTTTCATGCATTAATAAGAACATAAAGAACACTGATTTGGCCAATGAATGTACTAGATTTCAGTAAGACATATGCCTGTTACCTTTAATTCAAATTGTTATGAAAACCAGAGAAAAGTGTCCATCCATGTTCATGTGTAATGAAAATGAATCCTCTCTCTGGGAAAACTCCTTAAAGCAGAAAGCTCTTTTTTTTTTCTTTTTAACCATTTCTTGCCCACACTCCCCTAACCCCAATAAATAAATAAACCATCTTGACTTTTCTCAAAATAATATATACTGTTAGAAGACTGAGGTTTCAAATGAAGATTGTTCTCATTCTGGCTTTAGTGGTTCAAGGCTGTTGCTTTTAAAACTTTTAAAACTTGCAGCCTAGGTAGGTGACAATGGCTCACACCTGTAATCCTAGCTACTTGGGAGGCTGACATTGGGTGATTACATTTCCAGGCCTTCCTAATGAAACACATGAGGCCCCTTTTCAACTAACAAGTGGGCTTAAGGCATACACTTGTGATTCCAACTACAACAGGAAATGTAAAAATAGGCAGATCATGGTCGATGTATGAGCAAATAATAAAGACCCTATCCCAAAATACCCAGTGCAAAAAAGGGATGGGGGAGGGCTGGAGTCATGGCTTAGAGGTAGAGTACCTGCCTACCAAGGCCCTGAGTTCAAACTCCGGTGTCACCCCCTCAAAAAAAAAAAAATAGCTTGTTACAGAAGAGCAAAAAGAAATTCCCTATTTCCAACTGCAGAATGTATACCACAGTATAACATGTGGGCTACTTTACTGATAATAAACATTGCATTTTTATTTTCTTTAATGTGAAAAGCTTAAATTTTTAATTTCATTTTATCTGCAAGGTTTTTCAAACAGTATTTCTCTAGGACACGTTATTTGTGTGTATCCAGAAGGATTTACAAGTATAATCCAAAAATAGTATCTGCAAGCAAAAAGTGCCTTCCTGTGCTTTAATCTATTTGATATTTTTAATTATAACACAAGAAATTCATAAATTGGGAAAAATACATTCCTCAGGAGTCAGCTTGGGATTTGGACTCACATAACTCACCTTTTATATCCATACCTCGAGTGTCCTCTTTCCACGAGTGGGTCAGTAGCACGATACAGGTTCTCCTATGCAGACTTTAGTTAGTATTATACCATACAACAGAACCAAATATTACTAGTCTTCATGTTACCTAAATGATACCAGTATGACTGTCATAAACAGTAGAAATAGCTACTAGATGAGAAGGCAAGTCTCAAAACAGGACATGAACAAAGTATTTTTAAAAAGAAAGCATGAAAACAGTCTGACAAAGGAGTTCCAGATCAACATGGAATAATTCTTAACTAATCTTTCTAATATGTTAAGACATGAAACACATAGGTACTTGTTTTATAAAATGTCACTTTGTATTTTTCTAATGTTTCTTCATAATTAAACTGAGTTTATACATTTGGGGCAACAATATGATAGACATGACACTATCTTCTTAAGTGCATCTTATTATGATATCACTTGTCTCACTTCATGAAGATGCTAATTTTTTATCACTTGTTTTAGGCAATATCTAATTAGACTTCTCTCTTGGAAAATTTGTATAAGTAGGTATCTCATAGTGGGATACTTTATGTTTTTGTGGTTTTGTTGCCAGTCCTGGGCCTTGGACTCAGGGCCTGAGCACTGTCCCTGGCTTCTTTTTGCTCAAGGCTAGCAGCACTCTGCCGCTTGAGCCACAGCGCCACTTCTGGCCTTTTCTATATATGTGGTGCTGAGGAATCGAACCAGGGCCTCATAAGCAAGCACCCTTGCCTCTGGGCCATATTCCCAGCCCCTCATATTGGGATACTTTCTAAGTAGTCTGTTCCTCAGGAAATGTTTATATTCTAAGAGAGTTAATTTTTGCTGTGGTAGTTGCCAGATGTTGCTTTTCCAGTTCTGTCATTCCTCTTACACTTATTAGGTGACATTCTCCAGTAAGGAAAATCTTATTGTTAGCATAAATGCAGATTCCTATACTATATATGATATTACTATTATTTTGATCTCAAATTGTCCTAGATATGGCTGGTGGGAAGACTGGTTCCTGAGCCTTTTTGACATTTTGTTTGAGGTCCCCACTCCCCCCACCCACACACACCAGTCCTGGGTTTAAACTCAGCGCTTCACACTTGCTAGGTAGGCACTCTACTGATTGAAAACCCACATTTCCCGTCCTTTTTGCTTTGGTCACTTTTTGCTTGGGAGAGTCTGGTCCATCACCTCCTATTTATACTTCTTGCCAGGGACAATAGGCATGGACCACCGCACCCAGCTTTTTCTGTGGATATGGGTTCCAGGCTAGCCTAGAACTGATGTTTTCCCAATCTCAGCCTCCTGTGTAGGTAGGATGACAGGTGTGAAGCACTGGTGCCTGGATAGTTTAGGATTTTTTTGGTTTTGTGTGGGTAGGCCTTGAACTCAGGGCCTGGGCGCTGTCCCTTAGCTTTTCCATTCAAGGCTTTGCTCTATCACTACCTTTTGTTAGTTAACTAGAGATAAGAGCCTCCTAGAGTTCCCTACTTGGGCTGGCTTTGAACTGCAATCCTCAGATCTCCTGAATAGCTAGAATTACAGGCATGAGCCACCAGCACCTGGTGTTTTTCTTTTTTAAAACAACATCTTGCTATATAACCCGGGCTTGCCTCAACATAGTCCTCCTTTCTCAGCTTCCTGAGTTCTAGGATTACAGGCATTCACAACCACACTAGGCTTGAAAAATTATTAGAGTAATTCCTTACTTTCCAGTTTATCTTGGCCTTTGCTTTTTTTTCTTTCACCCCAACCCTGGAATCAGTTATTTCTCCTAATACTTAAATTTCCTTTAGTAAAGGATGGTCATAGGCTTTCTGTTATTAAAATTCTAAGCTTATATTCAGGAGGCTGAGATCTGAGGGTCACTGTTCAAACCCAGACCAGGCAGGAAAGTCCACAAGAGTCTTAACTCCAATTAACCATCAGAAAACCAGAAGTGGCACTGTGGCTCAAAGTGGTGGCATGCTAGTCTTGAATGAAAAAGCTCGGGGACAGTGCCTAGGCCCATGACTGACCAAAAAAATAAAAATTCTAAGTTTTAAAAAATTTTGTTATAGGGCTGGGGATATAGCCTAGTGGCAAGAGTGCCTGCCTCGGATACACGAGGCCCTAGGTTCGATTCCCCAGCACCACATATACAGAAAACGGCCAGAAGCGGCGCTGTGGCTCAAGTGGCAGAGTGCTAGCCTTGAGCGGGAAGAAGCCAGGGACAGTGCTCAGGCCCTGAGTCCAAGGCCCAGGACTGGCCAAAAAAAAAAAAAAAAAAATTTGTTATAAAAAATAAGCTCACAGAAGAGTTAAACGTATGAATGTCATTTTTCAGTCTGTTAATATGAAAAAAAAATCCTAGGGAACTTGTGTGTATGTGCTGCCTCCCAAATAAAGTTAACAAATGGTGCTTAGTAATTTCTTAAATGCAGCCAACATTTATTAGTTCTACTTTGTTCCAATCATTAGTCAGACTGCTGTTATTGGCTCCAAATTTTTTGCTCAAAAGTTACAATTTGAGGGCTGGGAATATGGCCTAGTGGCAGGAGTGCTTGCCTCCTATACATGAAGCCCTGGGTTCGATTCCTCAGCACCATATGTATAGAAAATGGACAGGAGTGGCGCTGTGGATCAAGAGGTACAGAACCTGGGAAATACACAGCTGAATAATAAGATGCTCAAAGTAGGCAAGTTAAGAGTAGGACAAACATTTAAAGACACACTCATTCTAATTTTAAACCACATAAGACTAGTGACCAGGGGCTGGGGATATGACCTAGTGGCAAGTGTGCTTGCCTCGTATACATGAGGCCCTGGGTTCAATTCCCCAACACCACATATACAGAAAATGGCCAGAAGTGGCGCTGTGGCTCAAGTGGCAGAGTGCTAGCCTTGAGCAAAAAGAAGCCAGGGACAGTGCTCAGGCCCTCTGTCCAAGGCCCAGGACTGGCAAAAAAAAATTACAAATTGAATCCATTCAAAAGCAATGATTTTAGGGTGGAAAATGAAAGAAATTGAACTGAAACAATTAGATATTATAGTATAGGCCTGAAATCCTAGCTTGCATTCAGGAATGGAGAGGGCTGAGGCAAGAGGATCCAGAGGGTTGAGGCCTGCCTAAACCACACATTGACGGCCATGTGAACCTAGGCTATATAGCAAGACCCTGTCTCCGAAAAAGGTCTAAAAAGAAAGAGAAGGAGGAAGAGGAAAAAGAAGAGACCAAACTAAGGTAGTACTAGAAGAGTGTAAATAGATGGACATATTTAAAGACCTGTTAAAGATCTGACAGGACTCATGACTAAGAAAACTGAATCTCAGCCTCATTTAAGGTATTATGGTGTCTCTGTGGTGCAATCTGTTCTGCTGTTAATCGAAAGGTTGGTAGTTCGAGCCCACTCAGGAACGTCAGCGTGGTGTCTTTTGCGGATATGGCCTAGTGGCAAGAGTGCTTGTCTCCTATACATGAAGTCCTGGGTTTGGTTCCTCAGCACCACATATATAGAAAAAGCCAGAAGTGGCGCTGTGGCTCAGGTGGCAGAGTGCTAGCTAGCCTTGAGCAAAAAGAAGCCAGGGACAGTGCTCAGGCCCTGAGTCCAAGGCCCAGAACTGGCCAAAAAAAAAAAAAAAAAGTGTTATAGTAAGTCTCTCCACCAGATGGCAACAATGCTCTTTCTTAGTTTTTAAAATGCCCTCATGCCAAAAAGATTTGTAGTTACAGCAATTTTAAAAATCAGATAGTTGGACTTAAGTTCCCAATAATATTGTGAATGAGATAGCAAGAGAAATTTACTATACAACACTTAAGATTTGGAAGTTATTTATGTACATATACATGTAAGAATATATGTATGTATTTAAAATATAAGTATGATTAAATGGCTAAGAAGTAATGACCTCCAGAAGCCAGAAATAAAGGACATACTGGCACCAGGGCAAGTTCTTGCATGATGAATATCTGCCAGTACTTAAGGGCCTAACACGTTTTTTTGTTTGTTTGTTTTTTACTAGTATCAATTGTTTGTACAAGGAAGCTTTTTTTCTTTTTTCTTTTTTTAATTTTTTGCCAGTCCTGGGGCTTGGGCTCAGGGCCTGAACACTGTCCCTGGCTTCTGTTTGTTCAAGGCTAGCACTCACTCTACCTCTTGAGCCATATTACCACTTTCGGCTTTTTCTGTTTATGTGGTACTGAGGAATCGAACCCAGGGCTTCGTGCATGCTAGGCAAGCACTCTACCGCTAAGTCGCAGGAAGTTTATTTTTATATGTCCATGCATACACATAAAGCACCTTGATCAGACTCCCTCCATCACTCTCCCTTATCCCTCCTCCCCCTTCCAAAACCAAGATTCACTGTTAAGTTTTTGTATGTCATAAAGTATTTTGACCATATTCCCCCTCTATGTACAACTAATTGAGACAGAGTCTTGCTATGTTGCCTAGGCTTTGATAAATGAATAAGCACACAAAGGGAGCATATGCTATATAGTAAACCATCAGATATGCTAACTACCAGTTTCTAGCCACAGACATTTAGGTTAGAAATATACTAGTTAAATATTTGCAAGTTAAGAGCCTTCTATATGGCGAATGAAAGTATTT
The DNA here is from genome assembly GCF_023159225.1 of Perognathus longimembris pacificus. Taxonomy (NCBI): domain Eukaryota; kingdom Metazoa; phylum Chordata; class Mammalia; order Rodentia; family Heteromyidae; genus Perognathus; species Perognathus longimembris. The sequence goes on along the minus strand of NC_063168.1, from coordinate 46,253,555 downwards.
TAACAAAATTTATTGAACACAGACTGGATGCCAGTGGCTTATGTCTGTAATTCTTGCTTCTCAGGTGACTGAGATCTGAGGATCTAGGTTCAAGACAAGCCCAGGCAGAGAAATCTGAGAGATTCTTATCTCCAGTCAACTAGCAAAAAGTGAGAAATGGAGGCACAGTTCAAATGGTAGATGAATATCCACGAGCAGGCAAAGCTGAAACGGGAGTACGAAGCCCTGTGTTAAAGGATACAGCTAAGGTGAAATTTAGAGGAAGAGGTCTAACTTTGGATGTTTATGTAGGGAAAGAAAAAGGGCTGACAATGAGCTAAGAACCAAAAATAAAACCAAACTAGGTAGGAAGAATTTTTATGTGTAAAAATTCAATAGAAAGAAACAGCCCGACACAGCAAAATGATAGCTCTTTGTAAAGACCAATAAAATCATAAAACATAACAAATCTTAAAAAGAGTCAATTTTAGAAAAAACTAATAGAAATTATTGATGTAGCAAAGATCAAAGTGTGTGTGTGTGTGTGTGTGTGTGTGTGTGTGTGTGTGTGTGTGTGTGTACTGAGCCTGGAACTCAGGGCCTGGCACTGTCCCTGAGCTTTTTGTCCTCAAGACTAGTGCTCAGCCACTTGAACCACTCCTCCACTTGAGCTTTTTCGAGTGTTTAATTGGAGATGAGTTACATGGACTTTCCAGCCTGGGCTGGCTTCAAACTGTAATCCTCAGACCTCAGCCTCCTGAGGAGTTTAGGATTACAAGTATGAGCCGCCAGCACTTGGCCCATGCCTGTATATTTTTAAGGGTTTATCCTATACTTTGGTGAGCAAGCTCAACTAAGCCAGCACATTTGTAACAAGTGAGCTTTAGCCAAGAATTTAATGATAAAAATACATTGCTTGCAAAAAGCACTCAATTTAACACCCTGATGCCTCCTACATGGTTTTGCCAACAAACTCTTCTTTGCTGAAATATAGAATCCTTAAGTCAGTTGTCACTCTCTCTTCAAGAGAAAGAGTTTGGGGCTTTTGCATTATGACAGAACCTCTACCCCTATGTTCTTCCCACAGGCTCCTGATTCCTATAGCACAAAGTGGAAAACAAAAACAGGAAAATGCAATCATCTTGCCTAGGCTGGCAATGGTTGGCTCTTTTGAGTGATAAAACTGTGTTCATGAGCACAAAAATCTGAAATGTAGCCAGCACTGCTCTTGGAACAGTGAGGCTGGGTCAGAACCAACCAACTGCTCTGTCCTTGTCATGCTTCAGAGAGGGTGCAGTCTGCAGCCTGGCCTGTCAGAGCCTGTTCTGCACTATGAGATTGGGGCTCCTCTCAACTTTTTACTTACTTCTTGTCCTACCCAGGAAACCTTCAAGGCTAAGTGTCTACCTCTCTGTATCCTATAGCCTTCATTTTCTTCATCCTAACTTTGACCTCCTTCATCTGTTTTTCCATGGGCTCTTCTACCCCCCAACTAACCAGTAAGACCCATAAATACAAAGACTGTGTATTGGGGCTGGGGATATGGCCTAGTGGCAAGAGTGCTTGCCTCGTATACATGAGGCCCCGGGTTCGATTCTCCAGCACCACATATACAGAAAACGGCCAGAAGTGGCGCTGTGGCTCAAGTGGTAGAGTGCTAGCCTTGAACAAGAAGAAGCCAGGGACAGTGCTCAGGCCCTGAGTCCAAGGCCCAGGACTGGCCAAAAAAAAAAGAAATGAAAAAAACAAAAAAAAACAAAGACTGTGTATTTTTTGTTGTTGTTCAACAAGATACAATCTAAAAGGTTAAAATAGGTCCCTGCTCCTTGTTTGTAATCAAGGAGTTCAGTGGGTTTGAATGAATGAAGATCCTTTGCATCTGGATGGAGCAGAAATTGCAGTGGTAGAGGCAGCTGCATTTCCTGCAGCCCAATGGGCAGGAACTATCCAGAGTGTGACTGGAAAGCAAGCTTCAAGGGAGTGACCATGACAGAGAGAAGCTGCCTTCCCTTCCTCCTGTCCAAGCCAAGGCTGAGAGGCTGAGGCATGGCCATTTTCAATTGATGGAGCCTTCATGGTTCACCAGTCCTTTATGTCAGCATTATGTCAAAAGTCCAGGCAGTTAGTTCTGCAGAAAATGTCAGAAGCCTGTAGCAAAACTACACAGTGTTGAATAGCTCATTTAATATTCCACTGAAATTTCCCACTTTGCTCAGCATCTAATTTTGTTTGGGACTGGCTCTCCTTTCTCCTGAAAGCCCTGGGTCTGTGGCATCGCTACCAATCGATTTATATTGCAGATTGGGCTACCTTCACCCCCATGTTTGCCCTTCTTATTCCTTCTCATTCAGGCAGCCAGCCTTGTTTGTGCTCTTCATCAGAGAGAAGACAAGATAGTTAGAGGCCCAGAAGCACAAGAACCTGCTTGCCTTTTTTTTTTTTTTTTTTGCCAGTCCAGGGCCTTAGCATTAGCACTGTCCCTGGCTTCTTTTTGCTCAAGGCTAGCACTCTGCCACTTGAGCCACAGCGCCACCCCTGGCCGTTTTCTATATATGTGGTGCTGAGGAATCGAACCCAGAGCTTCTTGTGTACTAGGCAAGCACTCTTGCCACTACACCATATTCCCAGCCCAGCCTGCTTACCTTTAATGTCAGAAGCTGCCTTGAGAGAGGAAGAAAACCAAAATTCTAGTGGCATATAATAATTACTGGGAAGAAGAGATAGTGTAGAAAAGAAAAACATAGAGGGAAGAAGTGATTCAGAAGGAAACAGAAGACTGAGGTGTAGTGGGATCTGGTACCCTACTCCCCTGGGAAAATGCTATAGCTCTAGATGTGTGTGAACATGTTCTTGTGTAGGAGTTAGAATCTTTCCTGTCATATTGATTGCTTGACATATGCACTGCCATTTTAAGGGGAGCCAGCATCTTATAAAAAGCTATTTCTCATTCAGTCCACAGAGAACATGCCCCCCAGTAACTAACTCCTCACCTTCCAGCCATCTGAGGTCTACAAGTTGAGACGTTGTAGGCCAAATGATTTAATATTGGACTTGGTTAAGAAATCCAATGTATATATGAGGGCACTCGCTTAAGAAATCTCTGTTACGGGCTGGGGATATAGCCTAGTGGCAAGAGTGCCTGCCTCGGATACACGAGGCCCTAGGTTCGATTCCCCAGCACCACATATACAGAAAACGGCCAGAATCGGCGCTGTGGCTCAAGTGGCAGAGTGCTAGCCTTGAGCGGGAAGAAGCCAGGGACAGTGCTCAGGCCCTGAGTCCAAGGCCCAGGACTGGCCAAAAAAAAAAAAAAAAAAAGAAATCTCTGTTAGGATGATAGTCTGTAAATGCTGGCAGAAATAATAGTCTACCTCGCAACAGATCACCTTTTTTTTCCTTGCAAAGTCTTCGCACCAGCTGAATATCACAGCTTGCTTTTCACTTCTCATCACACCTTGCAACATCACAAAATATTTGTTGGGAGTTTGCAAAGGGTGGCTGTTGGATTAGTAAACTGAAAAGAGGCCTTCCTTCCCTCCCACCCCTGTCAACACCTTCTGTTCCAGCAACCCAAAAGGCAGCTTGAGAATTCTGATTGCTTTTCCAGATTATGATAATTCAAGGCACCAGAGCCCAGGGGCAAGAATAGAAGCAAAGGAAACATTATGGAGTTTTGCAGGTGTCAGTACATAATATTGTCACTTTAAAGAACTAAATTTCTAAATGACTCCATGAAGGTGAGTTCCTATGGTAACCAGTCTTCTTTAATATCTGAAAGTGAGGATGGTGTGGGACATTTCTATTTGAGTCTATAATATCCTGGGTTTAATGAATAACTACCCATACTCCAATTCCTAGGTAACTAGGCTTATGTAATCCTAAATCACAAAAGGACCTTAGCAACCCTCTACTTCTACCTCCTGGATTTATTACACAGAAAACAGACTCAGAAGCGATGTTGCACTGCTAATGTATCAGCCCTGCTGGGCCTATTAGTTTAGTTTTCTTTATGCTACCCTGCCATTCTAAATGGACTGACCTAACATCCATGAATAAAAAGAAATGGGACCACAGGCAGACAGGATACCATGGTCCTTTTTCACTGAGTCGTTGCATGGCTGTGCTGACATCTTAAGGGTCTGTCTTCATCAGAGGAAACAGAGATGCCACATTCCAACAACTTTCTATATTCAGAATGGTGGGTAAGAGAACAGTGTATGGAGGTAGAGAGTGATTGAAGGAATATAAAACATAAATCAACAAAGATCAGAATGCACACACAGTAGAGTGAATATAAAGAGCACTGCCAGTGGTGATTAAAAATATATCCTTTGTGTGTTTTCAAAATCTCTTGAACATTTCTCATCGTGCAACACTTTGGAGAATAGCTTTCCTTCCCGTTAAGAACTCACCAGCCCACAGAAAATTTAATTGTTAGGAGTTTCCATAGATCCTTGTGAAGAAGAATGACAATATTTAGTACTATTTTTGTTTATTTGAGTTTTGTGTTACTAGGATTAAACTCAGAGCATTGCTCATGCTAGGCATGTGCTCTACCACTGACCTATGTATACCACCAGTCCTAGTGCCATTCTTGTCAAAGCAAACCAAAATTCACAAAGCTAAAAACTGAAATTGAAGTGTTAGTTCAAGGATACAAATACTTGGTCCCCAAAAGTTTTTAAATGTGACCGCCCATGACAGAAGTCTTTCTGGCTTCCCTGTTCTTGATGCTCGTGTGTGTGTGTGTGTGTGTGTGAGAGAGAGTGTGTGTGTGAGAGAGAGAGAGAGAGAGAGAGAGAGAGAGAGAGAGAGAGAGAGAGAGAGATCTTTGTGGTACTTAAGTATTATGCCATGCAGGTTATATATATGTACATATATATAGTATATAATATATATGTATGTATGTATTTAGGGGATCAACAAGTCCCATATGAGCATGTCTTATACCCTCAGCCAGACTGGAGATACATCATGGCTTGCTCAGCTCCATGTATGCAACATAGTTGCTAAATGAACTAATAATGATCCACTGACAATTATTTTCTCCTTCCCCAGAATGCTGCACATAACCCATCCATGAGCTCAAGACTGTAATGTCTGGCCCAGGAGACAATGAATCTTACACTGGCTTATTTCTTCTCTCCTATAACTTAACTGTTTAGAAGTCGGTGGTAGTTTAAGAATTTTCATTGAGGCTAGGATAAAATAGCAACCTGCTATGAGGAGGGGAAAAACCTGTCTCAGCAGGCAGCCCATTCACAAGGATATAATTGGAAGAACACAAGCTCTGAGGCCCAAAGGCCTAGGGTCAGAGTCTTATTTTATTGCTGAAAGTTGATTCATTTCCTCATCTGCAAAATTGAATGCCTTCTCCTGCGGTTGTGGAAGAGCTATATAGCAAGGCATTATAAATTACCTGGCACTGTGTTCCATAAAAACAGAAGTTATCATCTCAGCAGAATGGCTTCTAGGCAGAATTGAAAATTCAGTCTTTGCCACCCAAGACTGGTCTGAGAAAGCCTTAGGGATGGTTATGTACAAAGTATGAGCACCATCTAGTGGTCAGCATTGCAGAGACTTCCTTAGAGTGGAGTCTTCTAGTTTCTATGAATGATCATTTGGTTCATTCATTCATTTCGTTCAATAGCATTTCTGAACACCTACTGTGTGCCAGACCCATCTGGCTGCTGAAATTAATAAAGCTACAGCAGTGAACAAGACAGCCTTTTGCCTGCCTTTCAGAAGTTTGGCCTCAGTGAGAGAAGACACAAATTAATTGCCCAAATAGAATGCATCTTGTAAAAAGTAATATGAACTACTATAAATACTGTATGTGTGCACACACGCGTGTGCATGTGAGAGAGGGGAAGAAGGGGGGAAAGTGAGTTGGAGGGAAGGAGAAGGATTGTTTGGGAAGTGACATTAAGGGAGAGAACAATAGGATCTGGCCACATCAGGCTTGGATAGCAGCATCTCTTCAGACATATCAACCTACTCAGGTTGCTGCTCGTCATGAAAGCTGTAGTCTTGAGCTACTCCTCTCTCATTAGTTACTTAGTACCTATCACATCTCACCCTGTACAAGTCACTCCATACATGGAACCTTCAACTTTAAAATTGGGACATTCCAGTCAGGCACCAGTGGTTCGTACCTGTAATCCTAGCTACTCAGGAGCCTGAGATCTGAGGATCACATTTCAAAGCCTGCCTGGACAGGAAAGTCCAGGAGATTCTTATCTCCAATGAGCCACCAGAAAAACTGGAAGTGGCTCTGTGGCTCAAAGTGGTAGAGAGCTAGCCTTGAGCGAAAAAAGCTCAGGGACAGTGCCTAGGCCCCGAGTTCAAGCTCCACAATGGGGGGGGGGGAAGAGGGGGGCATTCCTAGACAAGCCATGACAGTTGTCATCTTAGCAATGGACCTGACTAAGACAATCTCATGGGCACTTGGAAGTTAGGCAGGTTTTGAAATGTGGAGTCTTATAGAGGGCTTGCAACAGACCATAGCAGAAAATATAGGACAAGAGCAGGACAGGACCCTTGGTAAGAGAATGTTCATGCCCAGTTGCCCCAGGCCTCAGGGAGGCCTCAGATGAATTCAGCATCTCAGCTTCCTCATCCATAAAATGGGTGGATGACAGCCCCTATATTAACATGTGTGAATGGCTCAGAATAGTTCTTGGCCCATAAGAATACAGGAAGTGTTACTGTGGCATTCTCAGGAAGAGAGATTAGTGTATGGCCCTCCTGGATCACATCCTCCATAGCTCTAATTTCTCATTCGTAAAGTGGCAATTAAAATCCCTGCCACGACTTTCAGGAAAAAAACAAAATAGAACAGAACATGATCAGCAAGGAGACAAGTAGACAGGAGTTAGGAACTTATGCCCTGGAATCAAACCACCTAGGTTACATCCAGTGTTTCTGTTAAATGTTCCTTCCTTCCTTCTGTCATTCTCAAGCACCATTCTGAACCCTTCATTCATATTAGCTCATTTAACTCTCACATCACTCCTCTGAAGAAAGCAAACTGAGTCCAGAGCAATTGCAACTTGCTCAGCTACCACAAAGAGACAAAGCTTTGGGCAAATTTGTTGACAGTTGTCGCCCTTAACAAAAGCCTTAACAAAATTGAGACAGTATGTGATATCACCTATCTCATATGGTTGTTAGGGGAACTGGATGAGACAGTCTGTATAAAGTACTTAGGAAAGGCTCTAAAACATACTAAGCCCTTACACTGAAAAATAATCTGTTGCTCAATTGAAGTTATAGGACATGTATTTCCTAACTATCAAAACAAAACAAAACAAACAAACCCAACAACAACCTGGCAGTTCAAAGCCTGGCATGGAGCTACATTTTTGTAATCCCAGCACTTGGGGGGCTAGTGTGGGGAAGGTCACAAATTGAGGGTCAGTCTGGCCTAGATTCTGTCTCATTAAAAAAACAATACATTTATATGACTTTGTTGGCTTTTGAGGAAAAATGGTGAAGAGGTCTTTAAGGACTGACCATTGGTCCCCAAACTCCAAGCTTTCCTGTCTTAAACTAAGGGAAGCTACAACAAGCCCCCACCGCAGGGACAGTGTTTGGCCCGGGTGCCTAGAAAGCCACATACCCAAGCCCAGGGTTGTGCTAGGTGAGAAGACTAACAAATGCAGCCCATTCTTGCCTCTTGCTACAGAAAGCCTGGGCAAGTCACAGCCCCAGGGTCTTGCTTCCTGCCTGGGCAGGCGCCCAGATACCAGCCCATTTATTTTAGGCTTCCTATCATAGCTGGGATGACAGGCATGTGCCATTGTGCCCAGCTCCTTGTTGTTAAGATGGCATCTTCTGGACTTTTCTGTCTGGGCTGGTCTGGAAGCACAATTCTGACAATGTCAGTCTCCAGAGTAGCTAGGATTATAAGTATGCGCCACCTGAGCCCCGCTTCCGTGCATCCCTTTCATGGACCCACGCCCTTGTCTAGGAATGTACTGTTCTTTCTTAGAACACCCATGCTTTGCCCATGAGGCATGTCTGTTCCTTTTGCTTTACTTGCTAAAGAAGTCTCTGTCTCTTGCCCTGGGCCTCTGCCTGGAAATTCATGTTCGACATTTGGAGAACGTAAAGGGCCAAGGATTCTTTTCTTTCTTTAGCGATCTCCTTGCAACCCTTACCCACAGCTGTGCCAGGAGCAAGTCATGATCATGCCATCTCCATGCTGCCTGTTACCACTATGAAAACACCCGCCTGAACATTTTGTGAGACTTGTTTTTGTTTTACATTGTGCTCTATGAGAAAATGCCTATTACACAAATCTGCATTGCATCATCAAACACCATTGACACTGGGGCCTGGGCAAGAAGCATAATGAACATGGAACATTCTTTTACTCTGGTGGCTGGTCTACCCTCCCCTCCCCCACCCTCTCTTGGAGTACAGGAGCTTTGCATGTCCTGCCCTTAAGATCTGTGGCTGCAGAGGTGGAAGTGCCTCTCGGGACTTCATCGCAGGCATCCCCCACCCCCTCCTGAAGAGGACTGGAGTTGAATGCTCTGCTTGTCTCCCTCCTGGGATCTGGGGCGGCTCAGCTATCACAGCCAGCCTCCTTAATTCAATTCTTACCAATGGTTCAGAGGAGCTACCTTTCTCTTTAGTCACCATCGCCTCCCTCCTCTAGAGGCTTTACCTCTTAGTGTTGTTATTTAAGTTGAGGAGAGTCTCTCCTGACTCTCTTCTGTCAATCTGAACCCACCCCAACCTCATACCGAGCTCCCCTGGTCCTGCTAAGTCACCATTCACACACTTTGGCCACTTGGGGTGTTTCTAATTACACTGCATCATGATGAGGTTGGAGGTCATTATGACCGTGGAACAAGGTGGGAACTTATTTTTAGTTTTGTTTAATGTGAGTGTGTGTGTGTGTGTGTGTGTGTGTGTGTGTGTGTGTGTGTGTGTCCTGGGGCTTGAACTCATGGCCTGGGTGCTGTCCCTGAGCTTTCCTTTTTCACGGCTAGTGCTCTGTCACTTGAGCTACAGCTTCAGTTCTGGGTTTTTTGACGGAGATGAGAGTTTTTTCATGAATTTTCCTGCCTGGGCTGGATTCAAGTGGTGATCCTCAGATCTCAGTCTCCTGCGTAGCTAGGATTACAGGCATGAGCCATAGGCATTAGGCTTGTTTAAAGTTATTTTTAAGGGCAGGGAGGAAAAAATATTGAGTGAAGGAAGAAGGAACAAGCATTTACTGAGCCCATAGAGTTCTTGAGACAGAAGCCTCACCCACTCATCCTCACAGCCTCCTCGGAAGGGTGTTAACTACCTCTTGTTAACAGAGCAGGTAAGGGAATTTAAATAGCTTAAACAAAATTTCAAAACTAGTCTACAGAGAGGTCTATTTCTAATGTGCTTTTCCTTCAATTCAATGTGAAAATTAATGAAAACATTTTGAATTGCTTTAGTCCTTAAGAAAAGGAAACATCCGTTTCACTACACAGGCTTCCAAATGAGCAGAATTCCCTGGGGCAAGTCATTGAACCTCTCTGGGCTACAGTCTGAACATTTGCTTTGGAAAGTGTTCTAGAGAGTTCTATGAGCTTTTGACCCAAGCTGAAGAAAAAAGACTGTTCTGAATTGTCCCTGTTCTGAACAAACAACCTTTCCAGTCCAAATTGCTGAAGAATACAAAACATACTACCTGGAAATAAATGATCAGTACTGTGGAGTACCACTCCACAGTAGCTCAGCCATGACCCGGCTTTTCCTTGTCAGGCTGCAGCTCTCCCTACACCAGGGCCTGTGAGTGGGCAGGAGGATGAGGATAGTGCTAAGGAGACCTGGATTTCTGAATCACCACTCCCCCGGCCCCAAGCACTGTAGCCAATGTGCCATGGGTACCCTGGCATACACCCTGGTGAATCCATGCGCTCCTCTGCAGCAGGCTGCCAGCATCTGGGAGGGGCTCGTGCTCTTGCTTCGCATTGTTCCTGGGCAAACACAACTATGACAAGCAGGCTGGACTTGCATGACTTCATCTGCACCCTAAGAAAGCTTTGCCTATATGGGGGAAATAAGGTAATATTTGTGGGAAATGACAAAACATACAGCAGCTCATTTAGAGGACATAAAAGGGGAGGATATTTCCTTACTCCCCATGCCATCGGTGCTTGCCTGGTGGAGATAGGAGAAAGAGCTCAGACTCATGTACATACCTGTATACACATATGCATATATCCATACTAACTGGCTCCTTGGGATCTGCTAAGCGTCACACATGAAACCAGCCTAAACCTTCACTTACAAACCCTTCAATTCCACTGGAATGCTTGCCAGCATTTCAAGGTCAAGTCAAGATGTTAAATAGCTATGGACTATATTCTGATCTCAGAGCACAGAACAGATGAAAGAAGCCAGGAAAACTGGGCTAGGAGGGAAGCTGGAGCCTATCCTTCTCACCATCCAGCATCTTCTTCCCTTCCCAGGAGCCTTATCCTTGCTGTGGGGATGGCCACCAGAGGCAGTGTTAGAGCTCAGGTCAGGTTCTTTGGCTCCCAGTATCTTACCACTTACCCTCTTTGTTCCTATCCCAACTCTCCTTGGGGACCCAGCCAAGCAGCTTTGTGCAATTCAACTAAATTTATAGAGCACTACATTGCTTGGCACTGTGCTGAGGAATAGAGTCATTCTGGTACCAGGTCTGTTGCAAGCTCTGTGACCTTGGGCTTCTTGTGTGATCGTGTTCCTGCTCAACCTCACAGAAACTGGAACAGTGCAAGAAAGATGGCTTGGGCTTTTCATGTGAAGACTGGCAAAGAAATGCACACCTGTATGTTTTAAGTTTGTTTTGGATTTTTGAGATAGGATCTCAGTATTGTAGCCCAGGTTAGCCTTGAATTCTTGATGTTCCTGCATCGGTCTCTTGAGTGCTGGGATTATATGTCTGTGCCAACATTCGGATGTTTTAAGTAAGATGTTGAAGGCAGGTATCTTTCCAGCCCCTTTGTCCTTCCCTTCCCCTTCCACTCTTCCTCTCTTCCCTCTTCCTTTCTTCCTTCTTTCCTTCCTTTCCTTCTCTTGCCCTCCCTTCCTCTTTCTTCCCTTCCTCTCTTTCCCCCCCTCCTCCCTTCTGCTCCCCTTCCTTCCTCTCCCATTTTTGTCCCTTCCCTCCCCTTCCCTTCCATTTCTTTTCTTTTTCTAGATGGGCTGGGCTGTTAATAATGATGGTAGTCTACACAACTTTTTCAATTAATGGACTAACAATACAGTAATCCCCTTTAGCTACAATTTAAGTTTTCTCTGCTTTAATTGCTAGAAGGCATCTACAGTCTAAAAATGTTAAAGGGAAAATTCTAGAAATAAATCTATAAGTATTATTGTAACTGTGTTATTTTGTTGTTTGTAGATGTTAATCTTTTTGTGTGTCTATAAGTTAAATGATATCATAGGTATGTATATATGAAAAGAACATTGTTATTTATAAGGTATGATCTTATCCACTAAGGAACTACTATGGCTCCAATTGCATTTCGTGAGAGATTCTGTGATAATTATTTATTTATTTATTTTTGTTGAGGTTGAACTCAGGGCCTGGGGCACTGTTTCTGAGCTCCTTTGCTCAAGGCTAGCACTCTACTATTTTGAGCCATAGTTCTACTTCTGAGTCTCATGGATCTTCCTGACAGGGCTAGCTCTGAACGGAAATCTTCAGATTTCAGCCCCCTGAGTAGCTAGGATTACAGCTATCATAATACTTTCTTTTTTTAATTAGCATGTTTGTACAACTATTTAAAAATAATAAATATATTTTAAAAATTAAAAAGTTTCAAAGAACTACTCAGACATTATGCTGAGCATCCTGGAGGGAGCTTAGGCCAGGCAAGTTGACCTTTGGAAGGACCAGGTTATAGAAGGGCACCAGGTCTGGGTCCTGTCTAGATGCAGGACCAATTGAGTAAGGTGGTCAAGACATAGGAATTGGCAAAGCAGATAAGCAGAATAGAAAAGAAGGAACTTTGTCTTTAGCTAGCGTACCACATGATTCTAAATCCTGTACAAAACTTGTGTTAACCATAGCAACCACCTGAGGAGGTTACTATTATCTTGATTTTCCAATGAGGATCAAACCTGTGAAAAGAGCCCAGTGCAGCAGCACTCAGGCCAAGATAGAGCTGGTAGCAGAAATTGCTGCGTTAAAGGTCATGCCTTCTTTTCTCTGTACCAGGAAATGTCAGATTGTTTTCCTGTAACAATACCAATTTATACTCATATCAATAGAGTTTGAGAGATACCACCGTGTCATATTCTTCACAGCATTTGTTATCAGACATAATTTTTACCAACCTGGAAGGCATGAAAAAGACATCTAATTGTAGACTTTCATTTTTCTTATTACTGACAAGTACTGTTTTGTTTATTCATTATTTGTGAATATTTTTTTGGGGGGTGCTGGTCCTGGAGCTTGAACCTTAGGCACTATCCCTGAGATGTCTTGCTCAAGGCTAATACTTTACTACTTGAGCCACAGCTCCATTTCTTTTTTGGTAGTTAATTGGAGACAAGACTCTCATAGACTTTTCTGCCTGGGCTGGCTTTGAACTGTAATCCTCAGATCTCAGCCATCTGAATAGTTTAGGATTATAGGCATAAGCCACTGGTATCCAGCTCTGTTTATGTCTTTTGTTCACTTTCCTACTGGGCTGCTTCTTTTTCTCTTACTGATTTATCAGTCTCCTTCATATATTTTTCATATATTTTCATATAATACTAGTATTTGTCAGTTACATATGTTGTAAATATTTTTCCCAGATTGTGGCAGATGTTTTTACTAACTTCATGATAAATTCTGATGAGCATGTTTAAAATTTTAATACAGAAAAGTACATGAATCATTTGGTGTATGGTTTGTGTAACTTATCTGAGCCATTCATTCTTAGGAGTTTATTAAATTATCATTTAAAACTGTGCATCTCAATTTTTTGTTTTCTTTTATTAGCTTGTGATAGGAATTTATTTTAATTTTTCCATCTTCATGGAAACCAAGTTTCTAGGGCCACTTAGTGAATGGATTATTGTTCTCTTTGGCTATTCTCAGTATTGTCTCTGTCATATGTACTCTGTCAGAGTAGTATAGTTTGTTCCTGTGTTGATTCTTCTATTGCAGTGTGTGTTAATATATCCCTTCACCACTAACAGTTCTAATTTCTATGGCTAAATATGCAGTACTGCTAACTGGTAGGAAAAGTCTCTTCAAGATCCTTTAGAACTATCTGGTTTTTTGTTCTTATCCCTTTCCTGTGAAATGTTTTCAATTCTTAGATTCCAAAAATGTAAGGGTCACAAGGAAACGAAAGGTTGGGGATGAACACAAGTATAGAACAATGACGCTGGTGAAGAGTGGAGTCCAAACCATGACAGCTGCTCTCAGAGACCACTGTACAGGAGATTTTAGGGTGCAGGCCCAAATTCCTGTGTTCCAAAGGTCAGGTCCAGCCACTCACCCCAACTTGCCAAATAAAAGATGAGTAATGGTTACTGTAACCTCTCTGTACGTCAGTTTGATAATAAAAATTTGAGAAAAAAAAAAAAAAGATGAGTAATGGTAAAGTAAGGTTCAGTAAAGATACTGAGCACCCATGGGAAGAAAGTGCCTGGACTCATCTTCTACACTCTTTGTCTGTACAAATACTTGCCGTAAGTTAAATAGAGAGAATCAGGGGCAAAAGGAGGCATGTGTAAACAGTCCCAGGCACAGATGTGTTCTGGTGGTCATTTTCTTAATCCTTGAATTTGGGTGGGATGGCAAAAAGAGTTATCACTTCATCATTTGTGGGTAGCAGTCAGGACAGGATAAATAAATCATTGACAACTGGCAGGTAGTCTGTTCCTTCCTTGGTTCCAGGATGGCTATAAGGTTACAAAAACCAAACAATTAAAAAGGCTCAGAACACAGAGACAAAATGGAAGAGGCTAAGATGCCTAGCTTCCTTCCTGCTTTTAGTTGATTTGTGAGCAGAAGTAAGGAGTCCACATGTCTCAGCACGAGCAGTTTTTAAGCACCTGCTATGACCAGGCATATTTAAGGCACAGGACCAATGTCTCCAGAAGTCATGATGTGACCATCCTCTACAGGAAAGCAGAGCCAATGTCAAAGAATGGTTTGTGGCTATCTCCACTTGGAGTGGAGCCCAGTGGTCCAAGGATATCACGAAAGTACTAGACCTCCTTTGGGGAGGTTTATTAAGAAACTGAAATTATTTATTCTGAAAGAAACAAAACAAAACAAAACCCAGGAATTATTTGTCAAATACTGCCCTAGGCTAGGGAGATATGAAAATGAACTTAGACTCAACACCATAAGGAGACAGGCCTAGCTGAGGTCACAGTACCAGCCCCTTTTCTGCCAAAGAGTGTATAAGTAGTTCTAGTTCAAATCCATGTCCCTTACTGGGGTTTATTGTATTTATTTAAGGTAATTATTATGAAGAGTTTACTTAAACCTGGCTCTCTCCTAAGCCGGTAGCATATTATCTCACTTAAATACTCTTCCAACTCCAATCAACTCCAGGGTAACTGACTAAACAGTGTGAGGAATTCACTGAGGAAAGTTGAAAGAATTCCTTTCATATAGACTTTTGACAAACCACTCCTCAAACTGGGTGTTAAGGCACTTTGCTTTTGACTTGTTTATTTGACCCAAATAGAAAAAAAAATACAGCCAGGAGCCCTGTTGTGCCATTTAAAAACAAAAGCACAGAGGATCGGGATCATGGTGATTATATTTTCCCCGCAGAGGCAGGAGGAAGGGAGGGGCAGGAAGATGGATATTCTGGAAAAGAACTACCGAAAGGTACCCACAATGTCCTCCTCAGAGGCTATGTGAACAAAGACTTGGCCCCTTGCTCTGGGCCAGGAAGTACATGGTCTCATATGCCAACTATTGGCATCAAGGATTTTCCAACAAGGAAAGCAGCCGCTGAAATCCTTTGTGGAGCAAGACAGGTTATAAATAGATCTATAAATTTTTTTAAGCAGAAGGCAACAGGCTTAGCACAGCTATTCTTCTCCTTTGGTTCTCCTCCCTGCATCGCCTTGCCTATTAAATCCCTGCTACCAGGCAGAACCATCTGCCTAACCAATCCGCTGCCACAGCCTCAGGAGACTGGGGTGGAAACTGGCTTCTATGACGACTTCAGGTTGTGACCTTACTTGTGGAGAGAAAGTAAATCTTCCTATCTTACCTCTGGCTAATTGGGCAAGAGGCTGAGGAGACAAGAATTTATTGAACAATATGCTACCTGCTGAGTAGAACACTAATGTATCCCTTGCAGAGAGGCACTGTGTTTTAGTGACAAGCTAGGGAGAAAGAAGGTGTGTCTTAGGGCTCTGGAACATATAGTCCAGACTTGTTCAAGGGGTCTCTGAACTAAGAAAGAGAAAAGGTGTTGTTTTTTTTGTTTTTGTTGTTGTTTTAGCCAGCATGAAAGGGAGGGGAGCAGATAGAGAGAGAGAGGGAGAAAGAGGGAGACAGACACAGAGAGACAGAGACAAAAAGAGAGACAGACACAGAAAGACACAGACAGATAGGCAGGCAGGTACGCACACATGCGTGCGTGCATGTATGTGCTCTCTCTCTTTCTCTCTCTCTCTCTCTCTCTCTCACACACACACACACACACACACAATCTTTTCTCCTACTAAATCAAAAGGCATTTGAACATTCAAAGACTTAGAGATCATTTAGCCCTTGGTTCTCAGACTTAGTTTACATCAGAAACACCTGGAAGCTTGTGAAAGCACACATTTCTGGGCTCTATTCCCAGTGATTCTGATTCAGTAGGGCCTAAGAATTCATATTTCTGTAAGCCACTGGCAGTACTGGCCAGTCCGAAGGACACATTCTGAAATCATGAATTTGGCCCCACCTTCTGATTTCACAAATAAGCAACCTGAAACCCAAGAGTTGATGAAAATATATATCCAAATGGCCACATCTAGTTACTGGCTACAGCCAGATTAGACCAGAGACTCCTAGACTCCACTTCTGGTGTTTTCACTCACACCTCAGGCTGGCACATGACCAGGATGCCAGGGAGGTGCTATTCTAATAATAAACATGCTCTTCTTATAACTGAAGAGGACCTGTCGCCATGCTGTTTCTCTTCCTCTGCCTTCCCTAGTCCAATATAACTGGCATGGTTCACTAATACTTACATAGCTCATCCCAGTTCATTAACCCTCCATTCAGTGAGGCATAGATTCAGATCGTGTTCCCACAGCTGGGTACTAAGAGCCTCGTGTCTACTTTACTGTCCTAGTATCTGAGGCTTCTGCAGAGACCACTGGCTATGCAATACTAGCTCTGAGTTATAATTCTTTCTGTATTTTTCCATGTTCACTGGAGAGTTTGGCCTTGTTGTCTTGTACTTCACTGTGCTGCCTCATCTGAAGACAAGACTCCACTCTGAAGGATCGATCACCCATGGTATAGACTACACCTCCATGGTTCTGATTTCTAAACTGGAGTGTTCACCTTGATTCAAACCTGGTGCTAGGTTCTGCAACCCACAGACAACCTCCCATGTAACGTCTCTCCACAGAGAGATCATCTGAACCCTGAGCTGCCTCTTGAATTCTCTGGAGCTATGCTTTGCCTACCAGATTGGAAACCTGAGGCTCAACTTGCTATTAAGCTTCTTGTCTACCTGGCACAGGCACTTCCAGGGTCAGTTTCTGCACTGGATCTGTCCCCAGCCACATCTCATCCTAACCACACTCATTTATTTTCCCAGGGACATCAGGCTTAAGATGTCCTACAGAGGTCAAGTTGCTTCAAGTGACTTTCCCCAGAGGAAGGAAGGAATAACCGCCCCCCCCCCCAACCAAGTAATTCCTTACAGGTATCTACTGATATGTGGTGATCTGAAAGAAGACAGAATCACCCAAATCATTCTGTATCCAAAATCCATCATTACTAGAGGTAACAGAGAGGATCCTAGAGAAGTTTATTGTGGCCTGGAGGGACGCAGAGATGAGGAAGGTAGTCAATAAGAGATTCTTCACAAGGGGTGGCCAGAGGACTTTCCCTGTTTAATCTGTCTGCTGTGGGACAAGATAGTCTCCTCCTTCTCCACATCTGGATATACCTGAACAGTTTTTGTGAAGGTGGCAGTGTGTGAGAGAACAAGGCAGCATACAGAAGTGTGGCCGGCTCTGCTCACCTCTATTGAGATGGGTGTGTAGCTAGCAGTGTTGTATCTCTGTTCTAAGCTGGAATGTGCTAGCTCCAGGTGGTAAACATCAGAATAGTGATCATTGGTCCAAGTGCAGCTGGAAAATGCAGAGAGGAGCACTTGATACAACAACTGCCTGCTAAAGTGAGTTGGGTGAGGATAGGAAACATACCCTAGCATACCCATTTGCCATGAATACTGAGGCTTCAAAGGCAACTCAGAGATGATGGTGTTGGGTAATTCTGAGACTCTCCATCACTTTAGAGAGAACCAGTCTGACAGGAGACACAGTAGGTTCTCATTAATTTAGATCACATTAACCTGGAATCTGTTTTACCTGGTTAGGAATGAGAGAGAGGGGGATTATCTTTTTTTTTCCTTGCCTGTAAACAAAATGAAGAGTATCAACAAGAAGGTAGAAAAAAATGTTTAAACTTTCTAAGGGAACAACTTAGGTCTTTTTGCATACTAATTAAGTGTTTATCACCATAGAGAAACTAATTTGCAATAAACCTATTGACAGTTTTAGGGATTATAGTTTTAAAGGGGAAAATTTAAACCTTCAATCCCTTTTTTAATAATTTTATTTGAGAACAGCTCTATCTCTTCTCAATCTCTTCTCCCTTTTAGATTTTACCCTGTTATTTCTCCCAAGCAGACTCATATAATGTGGAGAGGATATGGAAAGCCAGGTTGCCATTTCCTAAAGACTCCCCAAAGCATCCTGGACTGGGACACATTTTTTTTTTTTTTTTGGTCTTTTTTCCAAGTAGTGTCAATCATCGTGGCTGGAGTGGAGGTCAGATGGGCTAGTGCAGTGGAAATAAAGGGAGGTGAGGAGAGGCTCCTGCCAAAACCACTCCTTTCATTTGTTCCTAGGCCAAGAGCTATGGGCAAGTGCCTCTCAAGTACACCTTGGTCCTTTTCCTGAGAAAGCCAAGTTTGGAAGTGACTAGCAGATCTAATTGTGCCTCTGTGGAATCCAAATTCTGGAAGGAGTCAAAGAGAAGTCTGGAGGCCTCTGTCTGGAGTGGCCTAATGGACTGAATCCAAACCTAACATGGGCCCAAGAAGCTGTCAGGGTGCCTGGGCAGTGCAGAGCCAGTTTGGACAATGCATTCCAGATGGTTTGCTGCCTGAGCTGGGTTTGGGGCCAGTTGGAGCTCCTGGGCGGTCTCCCAAGGTAACCCCCCAAAGGGCTCAAGGCAGATGGGAGGGACCAGGCTAAGGATCTCAGTGGCAGGCTTTAGAGTTAGAGGGAAGGGCCTCCTTTGTGTTGAGCATCTGGATATCATTTTTCAAGTTATTTAAAAACATTAACTCTACTCTGCTAAATGGAGCCAATCCATTTAAAAAACAAAACAAAAAAGCACTTGGGGGACAATTCCAGGCCAAGCAGTTGCCCCCAGATGGGTCCAAAATAATCTGGGGCTATATGATATGGTAAAGCTCAGAAAAAGGGCTCTAAAACCCACCTACTAGACATCCAGTCATGTTCCCCAACTCCCCAGCTTCATCTGCTAGCAATGACACCACCAAGAACAGAGACTCCAGGGCAATGCCAGGACTTTGCAGTAGATTTTGCTGTTTGGTTTTATTTTAGCCTGTGCAAAATATACAAGGCAGATGTGGAAGATTCTCTTATGTTCGAGGCTGGCAGACTAGGTTATAGAAAATTAGCATGAGTCAACAAAAGGGACAAGAAGAATATGTGAGAGAGAAAAGAGAAGAAACAGATTCCTGAGCCACTTGGAAACCCCTGGTGAACTCTTGTGTGAATCTCTTCTCGTCATGAATTTTTTTTTAAAGGGCACAGTGGGCCTTCTTGCCCAGGGTTCCTTAACAACCACTTGGCTAGATGGCCACCTGAGTCCAGGCAGCTCACCGTGGCCTCTTCTCCAAGGCACATAGGTTGGGAGAGGTAGGAGGAACCGCTGTCCCATGTTTCCATGTCTGAATGGCAGAGAAATCTTCCCTGTTCTTAGAAAATAAATTGTGGTTGATGAGGCAGCTGGAGCCAGGGCTGGGAGCATCTGGCTCACCAGAAAAGGCATAATCACAACACAGCATGTGCTGAGCAATTGCAAGGTAGAGGAGTCCATAAATATGGAGGGCACACAGTGAAGGAGTGAACATATCAGGTTGGGGTGATTTGAAGGGGAGAAAAAGTTCCTAAATGAGAAAATGCATTCCAACCCCAAAGTCAAATATAAAGGAAATCCAGGTACAAATCTATTCCAATTTTAATTCTGTTTCTTTTGAACTGTGCTTTAATGAAACATTATTGGACACATATCTAAAAATGGTATATCAGAGCCACCGAAAGGTATTAGAGCAAGTATGAGAGCACTGAAATATTATGCATCCTATTATTCTCCCAAAATTCAAGTTACATATATAGTAGTCCCTTCTTCTCTGAGGTTGCTTTCCATGGTTTTGGTTCTCCATGGTCAACTTAGGTCTGAAAATGGAAAATTACAGAAATAACTCTTGATTCTATGATTAAATATAGTGCCATTCAGCTCCATCCATTCCAGGAGACAAAACTGTTGTGTTCAGCATGTCCATGAATATGAATACACACACACACACACACACACACACACACACACACACACACACACACACACACACATATCCCCTGAAGATAAGTGTGGATGACTGAGTATCTTTCAACTTCATGAACTACCAGTGATAGTATAAAACATATTTCCTGAAGTTGTTACACTGGCCCATACTGAGAGGAAATAATGACATTTAGTACATAAATGTCTGGTGTAAATATCATTATTCAAAAAGAATCCATGAATATCAAAAATATACATCAACATATTGAAATCAGTAGTGACTTATTCCTATAAAGCATATCCATTTATCCTGTCCTAACTACTTAACTAATGTCTTCAGGACTCACAAGATTACATGGTTGTCCTCATTACTCAGAGACCTAAATTGGCCCAAGCCTTCCTGTATATCTCACCATGCTAATCTGTAAATTCAAGGTTCAGATCCTCACCCCTCTTGATAAAGGCTTGTCTTCACTTCCAAACAACTCCTTTAACTCCTTCGTGCAAACCAGAGTCATTATTAATCTATGTTGATTTTGATTGTGGAAGCTCTGTGGTGAATTATCAGTCACCATCATAGCTCAACATTGAGTTGTTCTTCCCAACTTGGAGTTCGAATTCAGGCCTAACCTCTACCATAACAGATCATGAACGGTATGAACAATGCTCTTCTGAAACTCATCCACCTTGTGGTAGCAGAAACATGTCTTGAAGACCCGCTAATTCTTCTGAAATAATATTGTTTAAGTCACTCAAGGCACTTAAGGCACTCAAGGAAATGGCAGGTGTTTTTAAACTCCAGATTAAAACGAGGGTGTTTTAATAGTGTTTTCCAAAACTAGAGATTGGTATGGTAGAGAATATTCCTTAACTGGGTGTTTCTTTCTCATCTGAATTATTTTTTTTTTTTTTTTTTGGCCAGTCCTGGGCCTTGGACTCAGGGCCTGAGCACTGTCCCTGGCTTCTTTTTGCTCAAGGCTAGCACTCTGCCACTTGAGCCACAGCGCCAACTCCAGCTTTTTCTATATATGTGGTGCTGGGGAATGGGTTCGATTCCCCAGCACCACATGTATACGAGGCAAACACTCTTGCCACTAGGCCATATTCCCAGCCCCTCATCTGAATTTTTAAAGAATCCAGATAAGTGCTGTTTTGCTGTAGTCTCCTCTCTCCACTTTAAGAAAGGTTCTTACTATGCAGCCCAAGACACTCCTGCCTCATCTTTCCAAGAGCAAGAATTACAGGCATGTGCTACCATATGTGGGACAATCATTCTTTTTTTTTTTTTTTTTTTGGCCAGTCCTGGGCCTTGGACTCAGGGCCTGAGCACTGTCCCTGGCTTCTTCCCGCTCAAGGCTAGCACTCTGCCACTTGAGCCACAGCGCTGCCTCTGGCCATTTTCTGTATATGTGGTGCTGGGGAATCGAACCCAGGGCCTCGTGTATCCGAGGCAGGCACTCTTGCCACTAGGCTATATCCCCAGCCCCTTTTCTTTTCTTTTTAATGGCGCAATTCTTGCTATCTTTATCTTGTCTATACCTAGGGTATAGCAGTACTGTTCCTCTCCATGATACTAGCTGCTTCCCCACTGTAGACAGACATCTCCTCTGACTCTTGCTTTCCTAACAAATGGCCCAGGTCAGTTGAAGGATCACAGGATCTCCAGGAGACACATGAGATTGTCCCATAATACCTTGCCTAAAGAACAGAGGCTGTTGTGACATATATATAGAAAGATGCATCTCTGCCTAGCCCCAAATTCCATGGCCACCACATCTTCACTTCCTTTCCTACAACTGTCCATGAGCTCTACCTAAAATGGAGACTCTAGTGTTTGCTTAGAAGCAGATGCCTGTGGAGCTACTCCATGACAGAATCAAGAGTTTTGGAGGCTTTGCCTCCCAGGGTTTGGCCCCAGTTTTCTAGGATAACTCATTGAACAAGCTTATCTGGTCACTGATTTGACAGATGGCAGTGACTCTGAACAGGAGTGTCAAAGGAAAGTCCTAGAAGACTGCTATGCCTCTCTGTGGGTTTGGTGATTGTGCCTCACGGACAGATTCATCCGCCTGGTAGCCTATTCATACCCCCCGACTTTTAAAAACCAAAAGATGTCACAGTCTCTTGGACCTGTGCAAGAGATGTCTCAGCAGTCATCTGACTTGATTAAGTCAGCAGAGGAGATTCTGTGAAACTAAATTTTGCTAGGAAAATGAAGAGCTGTTCTGAAAGAATCCACCCTGGAACCTAACATATGAGGGAAAATTAGCTGAAAATATCAAGGTTTATCCAAGAAGTCATGGGAGAGGCACACCCTTCCCACCAAGGTGGCCAGACACCAAAGACTGGCTTCAGGAAAGTCTTGACAGGGCTTCTGCCTGCTCCACGTGGGCAATCTGTGCTGCTCACAAGCAGGTGGAGCAAGGGGACTATGTCAAACTGGAAGGACACCGGGAGACTTTTGCTACCTGAGGACTGTAATTCATAGGACTTGTCAAATTCCCTCCATGTGGCAATGGAGGACAATGAAACCCCCTAGCAACATGTCCAAGAGAATTGATGACAAAGGTGACATTTGGGCTCCCATTTCCCCATTCTTGGGTACTCTCTACCAGTCTTCCTGATTTCACTTATCCAATGCATAAAGTAAAATTTAAGGTCCCTACTACAGTCATTATGGAAGAGACAGGCTTCTAGCCTTATCTCCCACAGCCTCCTACAATAAACCATCTGTCTAGCCATTCCATGATAGCATTGTGTTATCCAGCTATGCACTTTGCTCCTGTACTGCTACTTACCTGAGCCAACTATACCCAAGAGATTTAATCATCCTTTAATCCTGAACTCATGTGTCCTCTCTTCTACATTGTTTTCCTGATTATTGTAGCAGGAAGTAATTTATCTTGCTCAGAATGCAGTTAAGAGAGAAAAAAAAAAAGTGGTGCCGTGCTCAGTCTTGGATAATAGAATTCTGTAGGTGACTTTTCTCTCTCCAAGTAAATTGGGAGCCTGAAGAAGGCAGTAACTGTCTTTTAGAGTGCCCCACAGCCTAGCATTTGATATATGTTATTCAATCAATAAATGAAACATGGAGAAAGTACAGAGTTTCTTCAAAGTTGCATGCTGTTGAGACTTGAATTCAGAACTTCAGATTCTGATCTCCATGTTCTTTTTACCAGGCTGTGCCAAGAGCAACACAGCTTCCATTTTGATTAGGTTCTTTGGAGGCTCAACATCGATGAACACAGGCTATTTTAATTTAACCCAGTGTAAGACTGAGCTATCAGAAAAGAACAGTTTCAGTGATTGGGTGTAAAAAACTAAATTTCTTCCCATGTTATTGGCTATGTTGAAACAAGCAGTCCCCTTCCAACCATGGCATGTAACAATAAACCATGGTGGCCAAAACAAGAATGAGGGTGTGACCCAGGGTAACCTTCTTCCAACTATCTTCTCTTCCTTCCTGTCGTAGCCCACACTGGGCTAGAGGACATGGGTATGGAAGTAGCACAAAATCTCTACCATCACAGTGCCAACCTAGAAACCATCTCTGATAAAAGATAATAATTTAAGAAAGAAACTCAGATTTAGAGAGAAAAATCTCCCTTTTCTTTTTGTTTCAGCTGAAGTTAAGGGTAGAATGCCAAGCTTTATTCTGTAAATGTATACACCGAAGCTGTATTTATTATGCAATGAAATGTGATGAAAGAGACAAATAAGCTTCCTAGGAACCTCTTGGGAAGCTGAGTGGGGAGGCAGGGAGAGACTGAGGGTCTCAAGGGGCAGGGGGAGGCTAAGGTCTCAAGGAGTTTCAAGCGACAAGAGTCTTTCACTCACCTGCCTTTTAAAGAGGGCTAGGTTATGGTTAACTGTGGGGGCCTTGGGCTGATGACAGAGGATCAAGCTAGTATCAGAGCCAACCTATTCAAGCTAGCAGAGAAGGAACTGCTCTTATCCACTTCCCCCAGGCTTCTCAGGGTGTCTTTAAGTAAGTAATGGGCACAGAGGTTTTAAATGATACCAAATCAGCCTATTAAGACAGCTGTCTTTGTCCAATTTTGTTCCTTTGTGTCCATTTACCTATCAAAGGGAATGAACCACTCATTGGTTGGTAGCAGAAGCCATAAGAGAACTCAAGAGTTTTAACCCAATTTCTTATCCTGTATGTTAATATTCCATTGCTAACAACATTCATTCCATGTTTATTTATTAATGAGAATTATCCATGTTGCTCAAATAACTTCCTCATTCAAATTAAGTATTAGATGTTAGGTCAATAATATCAAAGTTTGGAAGGCAATACTCGTCAACAAAAGGAACTCCACAAATCAAATAAAACCCACAACATGCTATGCTAGGGTGTCACAGTAGGAGGCCTTGTATGGTGTTTGCAAGACTACTCTCAAATTTCTGGTGGAAGGGTAAAATTAATCTTCAGCACATCAGCCTGATGAAGTATAGGAGTATCCTAAATAGCTCTAATTCCCTTTAACAATTCATTGTGAGTACTTTATCCACTCAATTGTCAAAAGTCATGAAGCATTTATTTTGATCATGGCTTTACTACTTTTTGGTGATGTATTTATAACTCAAGAGTAGAGTATCTTTATATGCTTTAAAATTACCTCTTTCAAACTTCAAGGACTCTGTCTCTCCTTTAGTTTCAGCATTAAGTTTTAGCAGACTTAATGGTGTTCCTGCTCAATCTTCCATCTACCTGCTACAGTAAGTCATAAGTCTATGAGCCATGTCTGAGGCCTATATGAGACTTTTCTAGATCTATTTTCATTGACATGTTTAGTTATCAGAAGAGTGAACAAGAAACATGTAAGACATAGACTACTATGATCCAGTAGTATCCAGGTTGATGCCTATATAATTCTCTAAGGAGTTATAAGTCAGTATTTCACGCACCTGTGTTTCTTTTACACCTATTTCCTTGCCTGATGATGCTCTTTATTGCAAAAACAAGCAAAACAGCCCTCCTATGGCAAATGTCTAGCTAGCACATTCGTTTAAAACCCCTTCTCACTGGGCACCAGTGGCTCATGCTTATAATTCTAACTACTCAGGAAGCTGAGGAGCCAGCCTGGACAGAGAAATCTAGAAGACTCATCTTTAACCAGTTAAAAAGTTAGAAGTAAAAGCATGGCTCAATTGGCATTTATTTTTTATTTAATAAAATAAAAACCCAGTTTATGATTGCATTTTCTTCATTAAGTTTGCCTCTATTCTTACATATTCATATTGGTGACCAAAACAAAAACAAACAACAACAAAAGAAAGAAAATCAAAGTATATATCCTTTCATCCTGCAAAGCTTCAAACAACAAACCTCCTTGAAGGGCTCACCTCCCTATTCTAGGCCTGTTCTTTCTATGTATCCAAAGATGGATTATGAAGGATTGACCCCCACCCTACTGCCTCAGGCCCATACAGACACCAAGCAGAACCTCAATATGTGAACCTGCTTTGATATGCAGGCACCAGGGAAAACCTCAATATAGGAACCTGCTTTGGTATACAGGCAGGACTTCTCACCTAGGCCCAGCTGTAAACAACCTTTTGTGGGCCAAATGGAAAAGCCTAACTTCTTAGACCTAGTGGCGCTTCCATTAACCTGCCTCCTTGCTCAGACCTCATATAAGCCTGGTCCCAAATTTACCCCCTTGCACAACCTCCAATCCTGAGGGAAGGTCTGTGCCCTTCGCTGTTCCTCAATAAACAGTCTTCGCCTATTCATTTTCCCTTCTCCTCCATTTTCCCAACACTCCGTATACTCCATACTTCTGCATCTTCTCTTTACCCTATTTCTACTGAACTCCATCTTACTAACTTTTTTGGGCTCTCTCTCTCTCTCTCTCCTTCCTCCTTGTTTCCTTTCTCTTTCTCTCTTCCTCCTTGTCCCCCTTTTCTCTCTGTTTTTATGTGGTATATGTTAAAATATGACAACAAGAATACACTTCCTATTGTCCAACTAAAATGTAGCTAATGAAATAAGGAGGACATAGGTCTCTTACACAAAATAAACTTCAGCAATAACAGTATCTCTTGTAGGGAACTTTAAAATGTTTTTTTTTGTGGTTTTTAAAAAACAGTTCATGTTCTACAAATGTCAGTTACAAAGCCAGGTGCAGGTGGCTCACATGTGTAATCCTAGCTACTCAGGAGGCTGAGATCTGAGGATCAAGGTTCAAAGCCAGCCCAATCAAGAAAGGCTGTGAGATTCTTATCTCCAACTAGACAACCAGAAGTGGTGCTGTGGACTCAAGTGGTAGAGTACTAGCCTTGGGCTGAAGAGCTCAGGGACAGCACCCAGGCCCAGAGTTCAAGCCTCACAACTGACCAAAAAAAAAAAAAAAAAAAAAGCCAGTTAAAAAACTTGCATTTAGCAATGATTACTTTAAACTATACTCCACAATGTTGGGTGCTACTTATCATGCTGCCTTGTGTAATGAAAATATATGGTAAATGCTTGATAGATAGTAAAGATGTTTTAAGCTTTACTCTGTTAAATGTGTTTCACTGTTCTTTAGGTTGGGCTCAGTACAGATGTCTTGAAGGAGTTTGCTTAGCTCTACAGATGTTTTCAATGGATGCATGGGTTTAGAGAAATGGGATAGTGTATACACTTTAAATTTGTATGAGGTAATAGTCCTTTTAGAGCCACTTAGATTGTGGGCTAGTATTATGTAGGATTCATTTGAACAGCAATACATGTTTGATTGAGTTCTCTAAAAAAATGATGCTTTAGTGGTACTCAGTAGTAGAAACTATGTTGAAAATTAATTATGCAACTTGTGAGTAGGGACTGGAGGAAAAAACTGGGAGAGAGAGAGCAAGAGAAGGAGTGGCATTGTTCAAAAAGAAATGTACTGGGCTGGGGATATAGCCTAGTGGCAAGAGTGCCTGCCTCGGATACACGAGGCCCTAGGTTCGATTCCCCAGCACCACATATACAGAAAACGGCCAGAAGCGGCGCTGTGGCTCAAGTGGCAGAGTGCTAGCCTTGAGCGGGAAGAAGCCAGGGACAGTGCTCACGCCCTGAGTCCAAGGCCCACGACTGGCCAAAAAAAAAAAAAAAAAAGAAATGTACTCTTTACCTGACATGTCACTGTAATCCCTCTGTGCATCACCTTTATAATAACAATAATAAAATCATGCTTTTTAAGGTTTCATTGGTGTGTCTTCAAAAGAAGCACCACCATACTAATTCACTGAACAGAAGCTAACAACAACAACAACAAAAGGTGAAAACTAATAGCAATGGGTAGTCCAGGAGATCTTCAATCTTTTACTAAATTGGTCCACTCTACATTCTTTCAATCTAGTCTACAGAATCCTCACTGGTCTAGAACTCCCCAGAGAAAGTCTCTTGAGTTTTTTAGTGACAAGTCCAATGTCAGCAGAGATGAGGGGAGAGGTAGACGGGAATCTTGTCTTTATATGATTTGACCACTGAATGGGTAGAATCATATTTCAGTGAATACAAAATTCGCAGAGACAAATATTGACCTCAAGGTTCTGGGAGTATGGCCTAGTGGTAAAGTGCTCACCTCATATACATGAAGCCCTGGGTTCGATTCCTTGGCACCACATATATAGAAAAGGCCAGAAGTGTCACTGTGGCTCAAGTGGTAGAGTGCTAGCCTTGAGCAAAAAGAAGCCAGGGACAGTGCTCAGGCCCTGAGTTCAAGCCCCAGGACTGGCAAAAAAACAACAAAAAACAAATATTGACTCAACAAAGAAGACTGCTGAAAGCTAATACACTAAAATACATAATTAAACAATGATTAGGGCCTGGTCTTTATCTCAGTAGGTCAAAATAAGATAAGTAAAAAAACATAACTTTTGGGGCTGGGGATATGGCCTAGTGGCAAGAGTGCTTGCCTCATATAAATGAGGCCCTGGGTTCAATTCCCCAGCACCACATATACAGAAAACGGCCAGAAGTGGCGCTGTGGCTCAAGTGGCAGAGTGCTAGCCTTGAGCAAAAGGAAGCCAGGGACAGTGCTCAGGCCCTGAGTTCAAGGCCCAGAACTGGCCAAAAAAAACATAACTTTTTTCTTTTCCTACCTTAGGTATCTGTAACAATTGACTAGATAGTACAATGACAGTTACTAATTTTAGAGGCCTTGAATTCATTTTTATTATATAAGCATAAACTAAACATGAGATGTGAAAAAAAATGTTTTTAGAACACAACTAGAAGTCCCGGCTAGCTGCTTGTTGTTAACAAGAAGCGTGTTGGAAGAGAGAAGTAAATAAAAACCAACTGTCCTTCCCAGATGATTTGATTTTTGAAGAAATCTGAAGAAACACAGACATGTGACCTGTGGTTTGAGAAATGCTCAAATAAACTCTCCCAGCATATTTGGATCCAAAGTGGGCACAACAGAGGTCTGCAGTTTCTGTTTCCAAGATGCTATGGCTTAGAAGATTCAGATGCATCTGTATTCTGATTGGATACGCAAAAAAATTCACCAAGCTTTACTGTCCTCTAACTGCATGAACCATTTCAGGGCAGCCTGTAAAGATTCTACAGAATTTAGGTCTCACTAATCCTCATTTACAAAACATTGATACCTGCTCACTGACTTTTGACTCAGAGCAAGCATGCATAGGATATGTAACCTCTCCCTTTGTTCTTTTGCTGTTTAGAAATAGGAAGTCTATTTCTTAAAGAAAATGCCTTTGAGAGGCATATCAGCCTCAAAAAAATTTGGTAATGCTTATCAGTTCTTTTGTCAAAACTGGATTTAATGATAAAAGGTTAATTAAAATTTTTGTGAAACACAAAATAATTAGATGAATTTATTTATTTAATATTAAAATATACAAAGGAAAATATATGCAACCGTGTCATAGAATCATTTTCATGTTTCTTAAAGACACAGTGGTGGTTAAAAAGAATTGCAGAATAGACCCCAGGATTTAACGCAAAAACAGTACAGACAACTTTCAGTCTTCTACCTTCACTGAATCCAGCATCAAACATGCTTCTTTATGTTCTCCAGCTTCTTCCAAGTCATTCTCACTTTCTAGTATCTGCTAAAGATCAGTACATGTAGTTTCTAACCTCAACTGGATGTGTGTGGGGGTGGGGTGGGGGGGTGCTTGAACTTGGACTTGGGTGCTGCCCCTCATTAGCTTAAGGCTAGAGCCACTTTAAGCCACAGCTCCACTTCTGTCTTTTTTTTTTCTTTTCTTTTTTTTTTTTTTTTTTGGTGGGGGGAAGTCCTGGGGCTTGAACTCAGGGCCTAGGAGCTGTTCCTGAGCTGCTTTTGCTCAAGGCTAGCTCTGCCACTTGAGCCACAGCGCCACTTCAGGCTTTTTTTTTTTTTCTCTTTGTAACTTATTGGGGATTAGAGTCTCACGGACTTTCTTGCCAGGGATGGCTTTAACTGTGGTCCTCACATCTCAGCCTCCCAAATAGCTAGGATTACAGGCGTGAGCCACCAGTGCTGATCCACTTCTTTTTGTTGGCTGAGATCAGGGTTTTGTGGACTTTCCTGTCCAAGCTGGCTTAGAAATGAGATCCTCAGATCTCAGCCTGTAGGATTCCAAGCATGAGCCAACAATGCCTAGATTCTGCCTGCTTCTTAATGGCATCATTCTCATCATGCTCAGCTTTCAACTTTTCAATCTTGCTGTTTTTCATCTTTTTCATACATGACTTTTCTTTGACCAATCTGTAAAATCTGTACTTTCTTGAGGGCAGGATTAGGTAATACTCATTCTATATTTTTCACATTCACATACTGGAGGTACTCAACTGTAATAGCTTCACCATTCTAGTCTTGACCTTGACGTGCCTCATACAAGGGTTAACTATGGGTGGGAAAACATACCTATCAAATGAGAAGATTTGGAACATGGCAGAAGAAGCATCATTTGAAATTTGCTGAGAATTCTTCACAAAAGAATAACTGAATATAAGAAAGCCATATTTGAGGGAAATACTTATGATAAAAACGGGTAACAATGGATACCTAGGATCTTCTAAATACTACGAGGAGAAAGGCATAAGACCTACATGTTATTGAAGCCTGTGCAGGAAGAAACAGAGGGAAGGAAGAATGTATTTAGTTGATCTGGGAATAGGAAAGCACCTAAACAGCCAAGATATTTAGCACAATGGCCAATGTGATAAGAGCAATTTAATCTGGAGTAATTTGGGCCTTTTTTCAATAGTAGGCCAGTACATGTAGCCCAGTACATGTAGTCCGGACTGAGGGGTTCAGACAGTCTAATCCCTATGAACTCGAGAAGTTGAGAAGCCAGCATTTTTTAGGACAGGACCTAGGCTGGTGCTAAGGAGAAACTTTTAGAAGTAGAATAAAAACTGAGCTAGATTAGAGCAATAGAAAGAAATTTTAAATAAAGGTAGAGAACAGAGCTAGGAAATCTCACAAAGTTAGCCACCATGACTTTAAACACTTCACAAAAATCATAAAAGAGACCTCTATGCCTGGTTAAAAAGAAGAGACAACCAGATATGCGGTGCCTCTTATGTACTATTCATCATGGCTGTGCCGAAGGGATCAAAGCTTAGTTTCACCAAGCCTCCAAATATAGCTGCCAGTCTGCAGGAAATATGGACAGAGATACATGTTGAGTACATCAGGAATAAGCAATCTGCAAAATCCAGACTGAAGGAAACTATAGGTCAAATACTGTGACTTCAACGGACCAAATGTATAGAAAAGTTTGGAAGGGAAAACTGTAGTTTTAAAGACATTTAAAAGTAATACTGGGGCGCTTGGAATATGGCCTAGGGGCAAAAGAGCTTGCCTCGTATACATGAAACCCTGGGTTTGATTCCCCAGCACCACATATATAGAAAACGGCCAGAAGTGGCACTGTGGTTCAAGTGGCAGAGTGCTAGCCTTGAACAAAAGGAAGCCACGGACAGTGATTAGGCCCTGAGTTCAAGGTCCAGGAGTGGCAAGGAAAAAAAAAAGAAATAGTAATGGTATTTTGTTTTTGTTGTTGTTTTGGGTGCCAGTCCTGAGGCTTGAACTCAGGACCTGGACACTGTCTCTCAGCTTTTTTGCTTAAGTCTAGTTCTCTACCATTCTGAGCCACGGCTCCACTTCCAGTTTTCTAGTGGTTAACTAGAGAGCAGAGTCTCATGGACTTTCCTGCCCAGGCTAGCTAGCTAGCTTTGAACCTCAATCCTCAGATCTCCTGATCTGAGGTAGGATTACTGGCATGAGCCACCAGCACCTGACAGTAGCTAGGATTATTAACTATCATTTTAGGAGCCCTAATTGGAGCAAAACAAAGATATAGAAGTTTTTTCTTAAGTCTGTGTAGTAATTACTTCCTGGGAGAGGGGAAAAGTTGTGATCTCTACGGCTCATGATCTGGCTACAAAAGTTCTGCCTTGATCTGGCTGATGATTAAAATGGTGTTTTTTTTGTTTCTATATTTTATTTTATAATACAAAGAGGCTTTAAAAGAAATAATGTGTTTATTCTTTGACCTAAAAATTCCACAACTGGGATTTGTCTATTAGACAGATTCATTAAAATATAAAATAGGCATGAACATTGTAGCAATATTTTCAATAGCTAAGGAATTGTTAAAGGATGGAAAAAAATGTCTATTAGATGATGACTCCTGTGTAGATCATGGTACACCTGCATAATAGAAAATAATGCAACCACGAAAAATTGGAATGGGTCTATATGAGTTCTCAAACATATTCCTAATAATCATTATAAAAGGAACAAGGCATCCATTACTATAATACCAAATGTGGGAAGAAAAAAATATTTTTTTGTATAGAAAATACTCAAAAAGCTACATAAGAAAGTGTTAAACTATCTTTGGAGTAAAGTAGTACATGGGATAAAAGCCAAGGGTGAGAGTTGTCTGCTTTTATACTTTCTTAAAGTATATTTTTACTTTATTTTTATAATTTTTAAAATCCAAGTTTAAATTTTGTTTTTAATTTGTGGTCCTTTACCGGCATTTTAGTTAATGAGTATAGGCCACAGGAAGTAAGATCTGTTTAATGACAACAGGTCATTATCCCATTATGAGAAAACAGAGTTAGCACTCTTGAGTTATTACAAAATTGGTAACTGGCTGGGTTTGCTTTTGGATCCTTCAAGTCCCAAACATGTCTTTCTTACCCTTTTGGATACAAAGGCAGTTTTTTCTGATGCTCTGTTTTCAGGGGCATGTAGTCAAATGCACAGCATATAGGAGATCTACAATAATTATAGCTGAAGCAATTCATTTAATTTAAAATGAATTTGCTGAGTACTATATGTGAAACCTTTTGTCAAGCACTGAAGAGAGAACACAGAACATGACAAAAATAAAGGTTCTGCTCTCCTAGAGCATGTGAGAATATCCTTTTTTTTTTTTTGGCCAGTCCTGGGCCTTGGACTCAGGGCCTGAGCACTGTCCCTGGCTTCTTTTTGCTCAAGGCTAGCACTCTGCCACTTGAGCCACAGCGCCACTTCTGGCCGTTTTCTGTATATGTGGTGCTGGGGAATCGAACCCAGGGCCTCATGTATACGAGGCAGGCTCTCTTGCCACTAGGCCATATCCCCAGCCCCGAGAATATCCTTTTTGAGTATTTGTTTACTCACTGGCTAGGGTGCTCTGAACTTTTCACTGGTGTCTGAATCATATAAGTAAATAAAGCCATTTGATAAAGAATATAGAAGTTTAGAGCTCTATAGTTCTTTAAATATATTTTGTTTTGCTTTAGGGTACTGGAGTTTGAACTTAGGGCCCTGTGCTTTCTAGGCAAGTGCTCTATCACTTGAGCCAGGCCACCAGCCTTCAAAGATAATTTTTTTTTTTTTTTTTTTTTGGCCAGTCCTGGGGCTTGGACTCTGGGCCTCAGCACTGTCCCTGGCTTCTTTTTTGCTCAAGGCTAGCACTCTGCCACTTGAGCCACAGCGCCACTTCTGGCCATTTTCTGTATATGTGGTGCTGGGGAATCGAACCCAGGGCCTCATGTATATGAGGCAGGCACTCTTGCCACTAGGCCATATCCCCAGCCCCTCAAAGATAATTTTGATCTTATGACAGCAGTTCATTATTTCTGAACTATAAAATTATGATTGATGTGATAGGACGTCTTGCCAGTAGTTCCCAATGACCACTTCCTGGTATTTATTCCCTTATAAACTCCGCTCTCCTTGAGTATGAACTTGTCCTAATAATTTGATTCTAACAAAACACTGAAAGTGAAGGCATAACAATTCAGAGATAAGGTTACAAGAGACTGAGACTTCCACCAGCCTTACACACTCTCTTGTTTTTTTTTCTCTCAGGCTTGCTTGGAGAGAAGCCAGCTACAACATACCTGGGAGCTGGGTGTGGCCTTCAAGGCAGTAGACACAGAACTGTGACAGCCTCTGGCCAATAGCCAATGAGAATTGAGCAATTCCGCTACAGCCTAAGGGAGACTGAAAACAAGGAAACTGGACAATGGATTCAATTGACCCTTAAGGCAACTTACTGGTTTATAACCATACAAAAGAGCTCAGCCGCTGAGTGGGAGGGGCCAGCCATGCTGCACCTGACAGAAAGAACAATGAAAACTGTTGTTTGATGCATTGAATTCTGAATATTTGTTACACAGCAGTATATAAGTAACTGTAATATGGTTGACTGAGCCATCATTCTCCTTTGGAAATAGATCATACAAAGCAAGCTATGTATTTTGGGAGCAATCTGCACCTGGGGTAGATGTACTCATCTGTGCCACTTTGCTTTTGTTTCAAATTCTTCCCCAAAGTGTTGACCTTGATGCAGAAGGTTCTCAGTTCGGAATGGACTTTAAAAATACTTTAAAAAGAAATTTGGCAATGCGTTTTTCACATTTGCAAAAAAGAGGAAAGATTAAGGATACCATTTTACATTTTGCAAGTTTTTAGGAAAACTGTTTGGCATGAAATACAAAGTGACCAAAGATTTGGACTGAATCAAGAACACAGACTTTCACAATGAGGAGGTGTAGGGGATAGGGAAAGAGAGCAATTGAGGGTATTATTCTGATTAAAACATATATGTGAAATACCACAGTGATACCTGTTGGTACTAAAAAAAAAATAATGACAGGACAGTAAAGCAGGCTCTGTTGGGGGGGATGGGAGTCAGTGGAAGGGAGGAAGGTAAATGGAGAGGTTAATGAGGGTTTGAAGTGCCAGACTTTGAAGTCAGGCCCCATTTTACCACGTGAACCCCATTTTACCACGTGAACCCCACTTTATCACACGAACCTGAGATAAGCAGGCCCTGTGAGCAGACCCAGAACAAGCCCATTAGGGCCCAGTTGGTCTAGAACTCTAACCGCTGGGAATGCTTAACTCTGACCACTCCTAGAATCGAACCCTGAGCCAATCAGATTTGTACCTGTATCCTAATCTTGCTTGCTTGAACACCTGATTGTTGTAACTTTGTTCTTTGCCTTTATAAGCCCTGTGTAATCACAGCCCGGGGCTCCCTCCTAACCTCCGCTGTGTCGGTGGGTAGGACGAGGCCCGAGTTGCAGCTCGCTTAAATAAAGCCTTGCCTTGCTTTTGCATTTCGGAATGTCTGAGTCTCGGTGGTCTTCTTGGTGGTGGTTTCGCGACTTCCCACAACATTTGGGGTTTCGTCCGGGATAGCCCCAGAAACCCCGGAGACCCCAGACTCCGAAGGTAAGAAAACAGCCTCATTTGTCTTGCAATGTGTCTGTTTGTCTGTTTTGCTTTTGCTTATTTCTTGAAGGGGTTGTCAAAGCAGACACGCTTACTTGGCAATCCTGGGGAGACTGGGGGATGCCCCAGACTCCCCACCTTTGAAGGGGGACCTCTGGAGCCCCGCTTTCAACTTGAGTTCACTCTTTCTGCACCCTTGCAGGAGGATGTGTGGGCCAACTTGGGAAAGCTCCAGTTTTTCTTGTTCTTGTTCTTGCCTATGTTTTTTTCCTTTTGTATTAATTGTTTTGGTTTCTTTTATTTTGTAGCCTTTTGGACTAAACATCTGATCAAAGCTATGGGTAATGTTCTATCATGGGGACCTCCATCTAGCCCCCTAGATCTGACTCTAGCTCACTGGAGGGAGATCAAGGAGATAGCTCAAAACCGAGGTGTGGCCCTTAAGGAGGAAAAATGGATCACCCTGTGCAAGTCAGAATGGCCCACCCTTGAGAGAGCTAATTGGCCACCTGAGGGGAGCTTTGACATCATTAAGATCAGGACTTTACAAAGCCTAATGGAAGCCCCTCATTCAGGCTATATAGACCAGATTCCTTATATAGACACCTGGAGGGAACTAGTTGACAGGGACACTCGAGCTTGGGTTCGGCCTTTCTTACCGACTCCCTCCTCCACTCCTTCCCCTACCCCAATATATTCACTCAAAAGACACATGGTGACAAGAGAGAAACTAAGAGGGGAAAGAAGAAATTATATCCACCTGTCCTTCAGGGAGGAAGCATACCCCACCATACTCCCCACCCCAATTAACTCTCCAAGAGGAGGACTCTGAGGAAGATGTTTCAGCTGTGCCCTTCGCCCCAGAGGGCCCCCGCTCAATCAACTCGCCGGCGCCGAAGAATTACATCTCTTCATAATTCTGTTGCCGTTCCCCTACGCCCTATAAGTCCTGTGGATGCAGATGGTCGACAACAATTCCAATACTGGCCATTTGCTACTAGTGATCTTTACAATTGGCGTACCCAAAATGCCCCTTTTTCTGAGAAACCTCGGGACTTAATTCGCTTGTTTGAAACTATACCTTTCACTCACCAGCCCACTTGGGATGATTGTAGCCAGCTTTTACAGGTCCTTTTCACCACTGAGGAGAGAGGTCGTATCCAAGAAGCGACCCAGAGACTTATCCCTGGCCCCAACGGAACGCCCATCACGAATCCTGCCTTGATTGACACTTATTTTCCTGAGACCCGACCAGCATGGGACTACAATACGGCTGAAGGTAGGGAGCGACTCCTTGTCTATCGCCAGGCTCTGCTGGCAGGTCTCAAGGCGGCGGCTCGCCAACCAACTAATATGGCCAAAGTTTATGATATTAGGCAGGGAAAAAGTGAAAGTCCGGCAGCATACCCTGAGCGGCTTGTGGAAGCTTTTAGTCAATACACCCCGTATGATTTTGAGACCAGGAATCTGCTCAGATAATTGTTGGCCTATGTAAATCAAGCCGCACCGGACATAAAGCGAAAGTTGCAGGCTCTAGACAGGCTCGGTGAAAAATCTATTATGGATCTAGTAGCAGTGGCGGAAAAGGTTTATAATAAGAGAAATAGGAGAACAAAGACAGGAAAGGAAGGACAAAGAACGTGGAATCGAGCAAGAAAAGAGGAACAGAGTTGAGGAAAGGAGTTTGGCTAGAATTTTGGAGCAACAATGCAAGGACCTCAGGGACCTCTATGCAGGCAGGAAACTTTAGACAGTCCTCTCCAAGTAAGGAGCAGGAGCCCAAACCCCAATCAAGAGTGGGGAAGAATCAGTGTGCCTATTGCAAGAAAGAGGGGCATTGGATCAAAAACTGCCCAGAGCTAGCCAAGAAAAAGGAGGAAAAACATAAAGTAGGATCAAGAGTGTTGTCAACCTTAGAGACGGCTGAGAACAGTGACTGAGGGAGTCAGGGCTCAGATCCCCTCCCTGAGCCCAGGATAACATTGAAAGTGGAGGGGAATCCAGTCATGTTCATGGTAGATACGGGAGCAGAAAATTCAGTATTACTAGCCCCAAGAGGGCCGATGTCCACTAAAACAACATGGGTCCAAGGTGTGACGGGCACTAAACCCTATAAATGGACTACTTGAAGAATAGTGGACTTGGGAGCGGGCCAGGTAACCCACTCGTTTTTAGTCATCCCTGACTGCCCCTATCCATTGCTAGGACATGACCTCTTAACAAAAATGAAAGCTCAGATACAGTTCACAGGCAGTGGGGCTTCTGTGACGAACTCAAGAGAAAAGCCTGTTAGTATACTAATAACTAGCAAGTTAGAAGAGGAGTATAGGCTATACCAGCATCTTAAGCCTGAGTCTCCAGAAAATGAGTGGCTATGGGCGTTTCCCCAAGCATGGGCAGAAACTGGGGGAATGGGACTGGCAAAACATCGTCCTCCAATCTTTGTGGAACTCAAAACCGGGGCCGACCCAGTAAGAGTTTGCCAGTACCCTATATCACTAGAAGCAAAGAAGGGGATCACTCCTCACATCAGAAAATTGTTAGATTTAGGAGTTCTGAAGCCCATCCAGTCAGCCTGGAATACTCCACTGTTGCCTGTAAAAAAGCCTAATTCCAATGATTACAGACCAGTGCAAGACTTGAGAGAAGTTAACAAGAGAGTAATGGACATTCATCCAACAGTCCCAAACCCATAAACCCTGCTGAGCTCCCTGTCACCGAGCCATGTGTGGTATACTGTGTTGGATCTAAAGGATGCTTTTTTTTTTTTTCCAGTCCTGGGCCTTGGACTCAGGTCCTGAGCACTGTCCCTGGCTTCTTCCGGCTCAAGGCTAGCACTCTGCCACCTGAGCCACAGCGCCCCTTCTGGCCGTTTTCCATATATGTGGTGCTGGGGAATTGAACCGAGAGCTACATGCATAGGAGGCAAGCACTCTTGCCACTAGGCCATATTCCCAGCCCTAAAGGATGCTTTCTTTAGCCTGCCCTTAGCCCCACAGAGCCAAAGCTACTTTGCATTTACTTGGCACGATCCTGAAATCGGGATAAGCGGTCAATTGACCTGGACCAGGCTGCCTCAAGGATTCAAGAATTCGCCTACCATCTTTGATGAGGCATTACATGAAGACCTAAGTGAATTCCGCTCCCAAAATACTGAAATAAGTCTATTGCAATATGTAGATGATTTGTTAATAGCCTCTCGAGACAAGAATAGCTGTCTAAAGGGAACAGCTAGGCTCTTAAAGACTCTTGGCAATTTGGGCTATAGGGCCTCCACTAAAAAGGCACAAATTTGTAAACCTGAAGTCACCTGTCTGGGCTTCATATTAAAAGAGGGTAAGCGTTGGCTGTCAGATGCACGTAAAGAGACTGTGCTAAAAATCCCTGTGCCTAAGTCAGCCAGACAAGTCAGAGAGTTCCTGGGAACAGCGGGTTTTTGCTGGCTGTGGATACCTGGGTTCGCTGAGATGGCCAAGCCTCTATATGAAGCCACCATAAACCTCCCAGAATTTCATTGGACTGAGCAGATGCAAAAAGCCTTTGAGGCAATCAAGAAAAGCCTTCTTCTAGAAGCCCCAGCCTTAGGCCTACCTGATGTGAATAAACCATTCACATTGTTCGTGGCTGAAAAGAAAGGAATAGCAAAAGGGGTGCTCACCCAGCCAATTGGGCCCTGGAGACGGCCGGTCGCCTACTTGTCAAAGAAATTGGATCCTGTCGCCGCTGGGTGGCCTCCGTGCTTAAGAATAATAGCTGCAGTAGCCCTCTTGGTAAAAGATGCAGGTAAGTTGACTCTGGGACAGAACCTGACTGTAGCCACTCCACACGCTCTAGAGGGGATGCTAAAACAACCGCCCGACCGATGGATGAGCAATGCCCACATGGTCCATTACCAAACCTTGTTACTTAACCCGGCACGTATCAGCTTCTGTGTACCTACAACATTAAACCCAGCAACTCTGCTGCTGGATCCAGATCTGGAAGCGCCCCTGCATGATTGTGAGCAGATCCTGGCCCAAACACATAGCCTCCGGCCAGACTTGCTGGATTTACCGCTATTACACGCCAAGCACACCTGGTTCACCAATGGCAGCAGTTTCATTCGGGATGGAAAAAGGTATGCGGGTGTGGAGGTTACTACGGACACTGAGATAGTGTGGGCAGAGGCACTCCCTCAGGGAACTTCTGCACAAAGAGCAGAACTAGTGGCACTAACAAAAGCCTTACAGATGGGAAAAGGAGAGAGACTAAATATCTATACGGACAGCCGGTACGATTTTGCCACCGTACACGTCCATGGAGCCATCTACCAAGAAAGGCGGCTACTGACAGCCGAAGGAAAGGCTATCAGAAACAGGCAGGAGGGGCTGGGGATATAGCCTAGTGGCAAGAGCGCTTGCCTCGTATACATGAAGCCCTGGGTTCGATTCCCCAGCACCACATATACAGAAAATGGCTAGAAGTGGTGCTGTGACTCAAGTGGCAGAGTGCTAGCCTTGAGCAAAAAGAAGCCAGGGACAGTGCTTATGCCCTGAATCCAAGGCCCAGGACTGGCAAAAACAAAACAAAACAAAACAAAACAAAAAACAGGCAGGAGATTTTAAGCCTCATCCGGGCCCTATGGGAACCAGCAAAGATTGCCATTATGCACTGTCCGGGTCATCAAAAGGGAGTTGATTCTGTGACTAGAGGAAATAATCTGGCCGACCAGGCAGCTAAGGAGGCAGCCCTCCAGCCCAGAGCAGAAGTATCGACTCTAGTAGACCCAGGGCCACAAGCTTTGCCTCCTGCACCCCAGTATTCCCAAGAAGACTTAGAGTGGATAAAGAAAATTCCCATGGCCCACAAAACCCCGGACAGAGAAGGAAACAATGACTGGTGGAAAACTGGTGAAGGGAAACTTATCTTGCCACAAGGGCTGGGTAAGGGGATCCTTAAAAGAATCCACCGAGCTTCTCACATGGGAACCCGAAGAATGCAGGACTTGCTCCGATACTCCAAAGTGAAAATTAGACAAGGAAATCAACTTATTGAAGATATTGTTAAAAATTGCAAGGCCTGTCATCTTACCAATCAACAAGTTAAGTCTATCCAACAAAACATGACTAAAGGAGCTCGCCTCCGTGGGGATAGGCCAGGCATGTATTGGGAAGTAGATTTCACAGAAATTAAACCTGGAAAATTTGGATACAAATATTTGCTAGTTTTTGTAGACACCTTTTCAGGATGGATGGAAGCCTATTCAACAAAGCATGAGACTGCGAATGTAGTGGCTAAGAAGATCCTGGAAGAAATCCTACCCAGGTATGGCTTCCCATCCACCACTGGGTCGGACAATGGACCGGCTTTCGTCTCAAAAGTAAGTCAGGGAATAGCCGCTGCACTGGGGACGGATTGGAAATTGCATTGTGCTTATAGACCCCAGAGTTCAGGACAGGTAGAGAGAATGAATCGGACTCTAAAAGAGACCTTAACTAAATTGGCCTTAGAGACTGGCG
The DNA here is from genome assembly GCF_023159225.1 of Perognathus longimembris pacificus. Classification (NCBI taxonomy): domain Eukaryota; kingdom Metazoa; phylum Chordata; class Mammalia; order Rodentia; family Heteromyidae; genus Perognathus; species Perognathus longimembris. The sequence continues at coordinate 46,213,629 of NC_063168.1, read as the reverse complement.
CAGACTGGGTGTCACTCCTTCGTTTTTCTCTGCTTAGAGTAAGAAAGTCTCTCTATCAGCTTGGCTTTACTCCTTTTGAAATAATTTACGGGTACCCCCCGCCCATTATCCCTAGCCTTCAGACTGAATTGCTTGCTGATTTGGATGATACTGAATTTTTGTGTAAACTTGATTATTTGCAGCTCGTGCACAAGAAAATGTGGCCCCAACTTAAGGCATTATATGATTCCGCTTCTGTCCCTATCCCCCATTTATTCAGACCAGGGGATTGGGTGTTCGTCCGGAGGCATAACCCCAAATCCTTAGAACCACGGTGGAAAGGACCCTATATGGTGCTACTGACTACTCCCACCGCCCTTAAGGTAGATGGCATCGCCACTTGGGTCCATTGCTCCCACGCCAGGCCACTGACCCTTTTGCCCTGGACAATGACTACCATGGTGGATGGGAGGTCTCCAAGCACCCGACTCAGCCGCTTCGCCTTCGCCTCAAGAAAAGAAAGTTAGACTGAATATTGTTGTAATTTTCATTTTGCCTTCTTTCCTTGCTACCCAGGCTAATGTTGATGTTATTTTGGCAGATCACTCCCTTATTTTAGGTAGTTTTGGGCTTGCTCAGGAATACGGGTATAGCCACCCAACCCTTAGAGCACAGCTGAGAAGTTTATGTATTTTGTTGCTTACATTTGGATACTAAACACTATAAAGCTAATGGTAAGTCTGTATAGCTGAAAGTTAATTTTCAGTTTGCAGTAATCCTGCAGTCCCTTGGTAAAGTAGACTAAGGTTATAGGTTCCTGGCTAGGTAAGGTCAACGCCCCTGAGTCAGCCTGAAGAAGTTACAGAAGATGGATGATCTTCACCCATCAGCCCCCCTTTAAAACCGAGGGACCAGAGTTGCTTTTGGGAAGATGAGGCAGGATAAACTAGAGGCATGCAAAACAGAGGTACAGAGACGGTACTTGTGAGAAATGGTGACAGGCCCTTTGGTTACTACTTTGGGCCCTATTGGCCCATGCCTTATCTCTATATCATCCCCTAGACATGCAAGCCATTGAAATGGACAGAATGGAGCCATGATTGGCTCCCAAGGTACCAAAAAGAAAAAGGGGGAAATGAAGTGCCAGACTTTGAAGTCAGGCCCCATTTTACCACGTGAACCCCATTTTACCACGTGAACCTGAGATAAGCAGGCCCTGTGAGCAGACCCAGAACAAGCCCATTAGGGCCCAGTCGGTCTAGAACTCTAACCGCTGGGAATGCTTAACTCTGACGACCCCTAGAATCGAATCCTGAGCCAATCAGATTTGTACCTGTATCCTAATCTTGCTTGCACACCTGATTGTTTTAACTTTGTTCTTTGCCTTTATAAGCCCTGTGTAATCACAGCTCGGGGCTCCCTCCTAACCTCCGCTGTGTCGGTGGGTAGGACGAGGCCCGAGTTGCAGCTCGCTTAAATAAAGCCTTGCCTTGCTTTTGCATTTCGGAATGTCTGAGTCTCGGTGGTCTTCTTGGTGGTGGTTTCGCGACTTGGCACAACAGCTTCAAGTACTTTAAATGCATCTATGAAAACAGAACAACAAAATTGAATTGAAATTGTTTTAAGGAAGGGAAAGGGAAGAGAAAGTGACAGAGGAGTAAGGTTGATGGGGTACATTATATACATATACAGAAAAGTTACAATGAAATCTCCCTTATACAACTAATGTATCCTAATTTTAAAAAAAATTAAGAGCAAGAGGGAGGGAAGGAAAGGAGAAAGAATGGGAAGGAGGGAGGGAGGGAGAGAGGGAAAATAAACAACATAGTACTGATGATAAAAAAAATCCCAGCTTCTATAATATGAACAGGAAATTTGTTTTGCATACAGAAGATATTAGAATACTGTGCTAGCAAGACCCAAAGTCTAAATCTTTGAAGTGGTTTGTGTGCATCTATAGAAATGTCACAATGAAACCTACCTTGTACAATTAATGTATGCTAATATTTTAGGAAAAGAATTTGGAGCTAGATGCCCATGGCTCATGCCTGTAATCCTAGGTACTCTAGAGCCTGAGATCTGAGGATGGAGGTTCTAAGCCAGCCTGGGCAGCAAGTCTAGCCACAAGCCTTTCCTGCAGCACTTAAGTCAGCTAGAATGGAAAGGGGAAAGAGAACAAAATCCTTATCTCAAGTGGTTTGCTACAAAGCCTTTTTTTTTTTTTTTGCCAGTCCTGGGGCTTGAACTCAGGGCCTGAGCACTGTTCCTGGCTTTTTTTTCTGCTCAAGGCTAGCACTCTACCACTTGAGCTACAGCACTACCTCTGGATTTTTCTATATATATAGTGCTAAGGAATCGAACACAGGGCTTCATGTATGCTAGGCAATCACTCTACCACTATACCATATTCCCAGCCCCTACAAAGTCTTTTCTAAAATGAAATTCCTTTTGTTGTGGTGCTCATTTTAGAGTTGACAACTGAAATGTGGTCATTAAAAGCACACAAGTTACTGATAGACTGGCTCTTTCTACTGTATCATTTTTTTTTGTTTCCAACCTCTGTTCTAATTTATATCTACTTAATTGAGACTTACGTCTCTGCACCTAGAGTACTTAGAAATATGTTTTAAACATGTTGATCCACTCAAGGCTGACTTATTTGTGATAAAGAAAAAAAGGATTACTCTACCCTGGAACATGTCCAGCATGACAAGAATTCAGGAAAAAACCACACTGTGTTTCTTTTTTGGTAGAAAGGGGGGCAGGTACTGGGGCTTAACTCTGGACTTGAGCTTTTTTGCTCAAGGCTAGCACTCTAACACCTGAGTCACAGCTCCACCTCTAACTTTTTGGTGGTTAATTAGACAAAAGTGTCTCAGGGACTTTTCTGCCCAGTTGGCTTTGAACAGTGATCCTCAGATCTCAGCCTCCTGAGTAGCTGGGATTACAAGTGTGAGTCACCAGTGCCTAGCCTGTTTCACTCTTGCTCTCAATACTTTCACACAGGAGAATGCACAGGCTCCAAAGGGCCACACCCATGAGGCTTCAAGGCAAAGTTCCAGGGTTCTAGATGCTCTCCACAGACATCCCCAGGATGACTTTTGGGGACCTGACTCTTCCTGTGGTAATGACACATAGGGACTGGAGCATTTAGGGAAAAGAAGGTTAAGTGAACTATTTGAATGTGTTTGAGTCTTTGGTTTTTCTCAGCATCCACTGACAAGGCCATGTCCTTCTATGATCTGATAGTCACCGTTTCAGGGGCATTTATCTCAAGGAGGGGAAAAGGGAGTGCTATTGCATCTAACTTTGACAACAATAAGTTGTGTAAATATGCAAATGACGTGTTCCAATGGTCAGCACAGAGAATCCTGGGCTGTCTAGTTTTTTGGGTTTTTTTGGTACAATATATGCATGATCTAGTATTTTATATTCATTGCCACAGTAAGGAGCCACAAGAGAACAGGATGTATCACTGTTTTATAATTCAATTCAAAGGGCCAACACAGGTAACACAGGTATTATCTAATTTTATTTGGCATAACTAGCTACTTTTTTGGGGTGCGCTGGCCAATCTGGCAGCAAAGTGTTAGACTATTGTAGAAGTTGCATGAGCAACTTTTCCAACACTTTTCCATCCATTCTATTAACAGCAGAATAGCTAAGCGACCCAGGTTGCTTCGCTGTAACACAGGGAGATCTGCGATTGAGCATGCACAAAGCCCTACCATTCCAATGCTGATGGGTTAGTGCTCAAGGCATTGCTAGCTAACTAATGACCACCAGTCCTCAAATTCACAAATGATTCAGATGGCGAATAAAGCCAACGTTAAATTCAAGCTTCTGTACACAGACTTCTCTTGCAGTGAAGCACAGAGGTTTAATGGTGGAGGAGAGGAAAGAAGTGAAATCACCAGTCCTCACAGTGCCAGGGGTGCTGCCCTTCCTTGTGCAGCTACTGCTGTCTCAGCAATCACCATCTCTGTGCAGTCAGACTACTTCTGCAAGTTGTCACCACAGTCATTCTCTTCTATCACCATGGCCCCTCGAAGATTCCATTGCCTTCATAAGTGATTTCAATCTCCTTCTTCAAGGCATTACTACTCCAAGTCTCCAATACCTCATTGCCCCGTTTACCTGTACACTCTATTTAATATTCTTTTGGTCTTTTTTTCTCTGATGCCATTTTTAAACCACTCCTTTTGTCCAGATATGCACCTGTGTAGAGAAAGAACATTCTAGATGACTCAAGAATATTTTAGGGTATTTCCACAAATTCCCAAATCAGGGTAGGTAGACTATTAAGGTCACAAGAATGTTTAGACAGCATCAAATTTAAATATTGCTTTCTGTTTGTGATTCTTTGAGACTTATCCAAACAACTAATGGAAAATATTTGTTTTAAAGTTTTAAGTGAGCTCTGGTTGCTCTGTTGTCAGCAAACATTGAATGCTGCCTCTTGCCAGCTTTCCATTTGGTAGAAGATACTTCCTTAAGATGTACTTTTGAGAAGCCTTCACAGAACCAGCATAAACTGGGCCAAATCAGGATTAAAATTCTTGCTGGTGGCTCTCTTTGTCAGTATAGTCCTGTGCTTCTACTTGTTGGAAATATAACAGCCTGTCAATTTGGAGAATGCCAGTACCTTTCTGATATTACAAATTCACAGCCCCCACTTCAAGAATGTCAGCATCCATAAAATTTTAAACCTCAAATTTTCAAGAAATGGTAATAATTGGATTTCACTGCTTTTAAAAGTAGATATAGTAATACTATATAGCTAGAAATTTCTATGAAGACTGTTAATAACACTATGCTTTTAAGATGGGGTTCCAAACTTATGCCTGTGTACTAATCTCAAACTACGTTTTTAATACATTCTCTAACTTGAAACCACTGTGGTTTTTTGTCCTGGAATTTTGGAATGATTGCTATGATGAAGAAATTTACAAAAGTCCAAATTGAAACAAAATGTTTCAAAACCCAGGTAGCCATAAATTACATTTATTACTATAAGAAAACCACTCTTGGTTGCAACACTTCTTACAGGAAAGACTTCTGATATTCTAGATATGACTAATAAATACTTGTGAAGTATACTTTCACAAGAAAAAAAAAGCATTTTAGCAAAAACCCTTTGATTTGGAGGTATCATAAAGAACCAAAATAGTAACTTCTATAGAAGTTAGTAGATAAGTTATCTAAATCAGTGGAGAAAATAAGATCCATTAAACTTTTGAAATTCAAAGATGCAGGTTTATTATTTGTTTTCTAATACTGAGGTTTGGGATTTTTTTTACAGAGTCGTTTGTGGAATCTATTACTTAAAAACATATTATTTCAACATAAGAGTGTGTAAATTATTTGGTCCTGGTAAAAAGACAGGCAATGTGTAGGAACCAGATGACCTGGGTTTTATTATGACACTGCTACCAGGTTTGTGGTGATGGTTATGTCTCTAACACTTTAGATCTCTGTTACCTGGTCAAGGAGGAATAGAAAAATACCTCATCTCTTTGTCTCTTAAGGCTGTGAGGCTCAAGTAAGGTTCTAGTTGTTAAATCATTGTGAAACTATAAAGTGCTATATAAGACATTCTATTCATTATTATCTTGTAATTCCTCCGAGATTACATTGCCTCCAATGCATTATTTTGGAAAAGTACAGGCTTGAAAGCCATATGGAGTCCTTGTTGACACTGCAGATGTTGGTTAATTTTAGATTCTGAAAGAACAAAAGAACAGAAGCACTACCAGGCAGATTAGCCTCTCTTTAGCTTTTTCTTCGAAGTCTCCCATTATCCAAATACTGAACTAAAAATGGCAGGCTAAATATTATAGAAAATTACATCATTTTGAGCATTGAAATTCCGTATATCCAAGCCCTTTTGCAGAATATGAATTTATTTCCTCCAGAGCATATTGCCAATGAATTTGATGCTGTTAAGATTATTATTATTTTTTGCAGACCAAGTAAAGGATTTATATCTTAAATGTTCACTTTGAATAACAGAGTGAGGGAGATATTAAAGTCTCAAGCAGGATGCTGGAGACTCACTTTATAGTCCTAGCTACTCAAGAGGCTGAGTCTTGCAGCATTACAGTTCAAATCCAGACATGGCAGAAAAGTCCTCCAGACTTGAGGTATGGCTCATGTAGAGCACTAGTCATGAGTGAAAAGGCTGAACAAAAGCACAAAATCCTGAATTCAAGCCCCAGTACAAGTACACAGAGAAGCATTTTTTTTAAAAAGTCTCCGAAGAAGCACAGGGAGTCCATGAAGTTGGCCCTAGTTTCTCTTAAACTAAACCAAGTCTCCCTTAAATGTAAATGAAAAATTAAATTGTTTAGTGAACTTCTGGATCTGATTCTGAAGAGCTGGGACACATTTACAAATAGGAATTTCTTTGCAGAAGAACAGATACAACAGATACATGATGTTCATGACAATGCTTTTATGGCTCAATCAATTTGAAAGACTTGTCCTGCTCACGTGGGCCACTTGTATAAAACATCTCTTTTCATCCTTCCATGTGCACCTGAGTCTGCTTAAACATGCCTAAGCAAGAGGTGTTATTATACAACACAGATGACATCTGTCACTCTACCTTTTGTTTGCATACAACCCACGCACAAAAAATATGCTAGAACAAGCTGAGCATTTTGTCTTGAAATGAAAAAAATGGTACTAGCATGGAACAAATGATATTCATATCAGAGCATATCCATTAGTTTACTCAAAGAATTTTAAAATGGTCCATTAGCTATTCTGAACATTATATATATTGTGGGGGCAGGTCCTGGGGCTTGAATGTAGAGCTTGTCCCTGAGCTTTTTGCTTAAAGCTAGAACTTTTTGCTCTACTACCTGAACCACAGTTCCACTTCCAGCTTCATTTTGGTGGTGAATTGGAGATAAGAGTCTCATGGACTTTCCTACCTGGGCTTCCTTTGGACTGCAATTCTCAGATCTCAGCCTCCAGAGTAGCTAGGATTACAGACATGAGCCACCAGTGCCCATCCTGAGCTTTAATGTCATTTTCCAGAGAATCATTTGTCCTAAGAGTGGTCACTTTAGTCGTAGGGCCTTAAGACACTAATAAAACATTGGAAAAAATTGGAAATATTTTTCAAATAGAGATCATAAAAATTTTGCCTACAAAAGGACTTGTTTTAAAAGAGGGAAAAATTGCAAAAGATATATTAACCTGTATCTTAGTAACTTGGTAGACATGGTAGACATGGTAGTTCCCATGTAAACTTTGAGTTAATTCAGATGATTACAGACTTGAACCAGAAATTAATTCAAGCCAGGAGCCTGTGGCTCACACCTATAAACCTAGCTACTCATGAGGCCAAGATTAAGGATCTCAGTTCGAAGCCAGCCTGGGCAGGACAGTCTGTGAACTCTTATCTCTAATTAAACACCAGAAGTGGAGCTATTGCTCAAGTGACAGAGCACCAGCCTCAAGAGAAGAAACTAAGGGGCAGTGCCCAAGGCCTTCAAGCTCTAATATAGCGGCACAAATCGGGGGAGGAAGGGTTGTGGAATGGATTCTAATAACTTAATTTTAAGTGAATTATGTTACCCTCAATATAAATGAGCTTGATTATTTCAGATTGTTATCTGTTCTCTTTCCTCTTTAACTTTACCAGTGGGCTAAGGCTTAAGCATAAACTAGAGTAGGTGAGTCCTTGGGGATAGGGAGAAAAACTCTGGGTTGATGATTAGCCCAGAGGTACAGTACAATGGTAACATTACCCATAGCAAGAACAGAGAATTCAGGCAACTAATGGAGAAAATAATTTGTTAAGCCTTGGGAACAACATGAGTTGAGTTCATCTCATTTTGACTGAAGATACTGTGTCAACGAAAAATCTTTTCATCGCCCCAGGTGATGCCTGATATAGAGCTTAAACAATATGACCCAGGACTTGAATTCACTCTCTGAATATTTCAATTCAGTCTTCAATATTAGTCCTATTTTTAAACATTTGTCAATTAAGCATCTTCTATATTAGTTCCATTCTTAGGCAAGCTCCCTTTGTATCCAATATGATGCAAGCTGCTCTAACAGCTCTTAATATCTATGTCCAAATCCAAAGCTGACATTTTCTAACAAGTCTAGAATCAACTACTATGCCCAGGGAAGAGAATATCTTAGGCAGTCTAACCAGTATCACATGCTTTACCCCCCTAAGGAAGGAAGATGGGAATTTGGAGTAGGGATACCACTGACCTCCCCAAGTTCACAAGCTGAAAAACAACCCAGATCATAGTTCCCAGAAGAAAACAAAAGTACAGTCAGCAGACAGCTGTTCTTTACAGACACTGAGGGACCAGGAGCACAAATAATTTTATCAAATATATCTTTCCACCAAAGAAGGAATTCTGGACATATCCTAAGGTTGGAGTCCAAAAGTGAGACTAACATCTTCAAAGGAGACACTTTTAAAATGGAAGACAATTTCAACCACATCTAGGACGAGATATTCTTCAGAATTTGGCTAGTTTTACAAATTGTAAAATTTGTGAGGACAGATTAGAGAATTATAATAAAAACAATTATAATTACAAAGCTGTCTCTCCTTCTGAATGACTATTTGATGCACCTTGCTAATCCCATATTCTAGTGTTCTCCCAAAAGACTTGTGATGAAGGTTCCATCTTCAGCTAGTGGTGTTCTTGACAGGTAATTGTTTCATGAGGGTATTACCTTCCTCAACGATTCTGTCATTGATGAATTTATATCTGAATGGGCTATTAGAAGGCAGGGCCTAGTTACAATAAGTAGGTCCCTAAAGGTGTGCCTCTGAAGAACTTTTCCTGTCTATCTGTGCTTCCTGGCTACCACGAAGTAGACAGCTTTTCTCTACAATCCCCTTCCACCATGATGTTTCTGCCTTGCCACAGGCCCAAAGCAATGGAGCCAGCTGACCATGGGCTGAAAAATATGAAACCATGAGCCAAAACCAATCTTTTTCCTCTAAAGTGATTTCCTTCCAGGCATGAAAAAATGAACATACTTATTCTATAATTAAACAAGAAAAATAAAACAGAAACCCTCTATAGACAAGGAATAGAACCAAAGGAAAATTTCAATGCAAATATAATATTTATTTATTTATTTATATTTGTTTGTTTTGTTTTTGTTGCCAGTCCTGGGGCGTGGACTCAGGGCCTGAGCACTGTCCCTGGCTTCTTTTTGCTCAAGGCTAGCACTCTACCACTAGAGCCACAGTGCCACCTCCAGCCTTTTCTGTATATGTGGTGCTGAGGAATCGAACCCAGGGCTTCATGCATGCTAGGCAAGCACTCTACCACTAGGCCACATTCCCAGCCCCAGTACTTTTATTTTTTAAGAATAGAACTGTGAGCTGGGAATGTGGCTTAGTGGTAGAGGGCTTGCTTAGCAGGCATGAAGCTCTGGGTTCGATCCCTTAGCACCGCATAAGCAGAAAAAGGCAGAAATGGTGCTGTGGCTCAAGTGCTAGAGTGCTAGCCTTGAGCAAGAGCTCAGGGACAGTGCCTACACCCTGAGTTCAAACCCGAGGACTGGAAAAAAAAAATAACAATAGAATTGTGGCTGAGGTAATTTTTTTTTTTTCTCCAGAGCTGAGGACCAAACTCAGGGCCTTGTTGCTTGCCAGGCAGGTGCTGTTCCGCTCAGCTAAATCCCCAGCCCCTGAGGTGCCTTTTTAAGATGTATTTATTTATTTTTGCCAGTTCTGGGGCTTGAACTCAGAGCCTGGGTGCTGTCCTGAGCCTCTCTGTATTCAAGGCTAGTATTCTACCACTTGAACTACAGTGCCACTTTCTGATTTTTCTGAGTAGTTTATTGGAGATAAGAGTCTCACGAGCTCTATTGCCTGGGCTGGCTTCAAATGCATTCTCAGATCTCAGCCTCTTAAGTAGCTAGTATTATAGGTGGGAGCCACCAGCGCCCACACCTGGCTGTATTTATTTTTTAAGTAGCAGTTCTCACTGCCACATCACTAGTATGGATTCACACATCTGCATATAACCTTCCCTTCTGCACCCGCTGTCATATTCAGTACCCTCAGAGTCTTTCATTTTGTGTTGAAAAAGCCAGAATCTAACAAATAAGAAAAGATCATTTGAAGTGGGGGAACAGCTAATATAAAGATAGAATATCTACTATACCTAGTCCAGTTGCAAAAATTTTACAATAGACCTGCCCACCGTAGCAAATCCTTAAGCCTATTTTCCAACAGCAACTATGAAAAAATAAACAACTAACTAGTGTGGAAATCAAAAGGTGTGACTATACAAAGTAGAGTAAGGGCAGAATTAGTGCTGTTTGGGTCAGAGTTCCTTTCACAAGTTCTCAATTCCAATCCATCATCACTTACACTTTATTCTAGTGATGTTTCTCTATGATGAATTAAAACACTTTCAGTATCTTCTAGAACTTGCAATTTATTAACTGAAGCATAATTTATTTTATTATTTTTCTTTTTTAAAAGCATCATTCCAACTTTTGTTGGTTGTTGGAGAGGCAGATAAAATATAAGAAAAAAATTTATTGGAAAAACTACAAAGAAGTCATTTGCAGGCCAAGAATGAGGAACTACTCTTGATGGAATGTGAAAGTTAATCCTTAGAAAGCTGAGGTTCTAATTTGGAAACCTGATCACACCATCTTAGAACATTCCAAAGGAGTCTCTGAAAGGTTTTCATTAAAGTTTGGGAGACTTCTGGGAATTTATTCTAAGGATATTCTTGCTTACATACATGCCTGTTTATTCATTACAGCATTATTTGTAATAAATAGCAAAGACTGGACACAACCCAAGAGGCCATTGATGGAATGGTTAAATAAAGTGTAGCATGTTCCTGCAGTGTAACACTCTGCAGCTGTTTAGAAGAATGAGGAAGCCCTGTTGGTACGGAAGAAGGAGAAAGAGAAGCAGAAAAGGAGGAGGAGAAGGGAGAGAAGAAAGAGAAGAGGAAGAAGGAAGGAGAAGAAGAAAAAAGGGAGGAGGAGGAGGAGGAAGAGGAGAAAGGCAGCAGCAGCAGCAGTACCAAGAATATCAATAGCAAGCAGCAAGATGCAGATCAGAGGCTTCAGAAATCCACCTCTTATGTAAAGAGGGAAGAGAAAATATGTAAGGATTATTTGTATTTGCTTGAAGTCATGCTGGAAAGAGACAAATCAGTTTAAACAGATGTCCATCTATGAAGACAGTAAGAACTGAGAGAGAGGGCAGTTTGGAAGAGACTTTTCACTCTGCAGCTTTTAATTTTGCTTTGATTTGTAAAGCAGGTGAGTTTATCAGTTGATCGGATATAAATGCATACAAAAACAAAATCCTGAGAGAAGTCATCTAGGAGTCATATGGTCATTTTATGTTGTGGGGTCTATTTGTTTTGGTCTTTATTCTTGGCCCTGGGGTAGATCTACTCTGGAGTTTAATGGGGATTTTTTTTTTCTTGCCAGTCCTGGGCCTTGGACTCAGGGCCTGAGCACTGTCCCTGGCTTCTTTTTGCTCAAGGCTAGCACTCTACCACTTGAGCCACAGCGCCACCTCTGGCCATTTTCTGTATATGTGGTGCTGGGGAATTGAACCCAGGGCTTCATGTATCTCATATGAGGCAAGCACTCTTGCCACGAGGCCATATCCCCAGCCCCCCATATGGTCATTTATAAAACAAAACAAAACAAAAGTTAAATTGTTATTGTTTAAAAAACAGAGTAAATGATCAACTAAAGGTAAACGGCCGATAGGATTCAAGTAGGCATCTGGGGGAGATGCCCATCACATCTCATTGACTCTCATTCTCTTTAGCTGGACACTTTGACTCTGTTCAGTCTCCTGAATGTCCTGGCTATCTTTCCCTATCCTTTGCTTCTCTAAAATAAATAATTAAGTCAGAGAGCCAGGCAGATGCTGCTGCCAATGGTCATACTTCATTTACTCCTTTACCTAGCATGTATCAAGAAAGTTCACTCATCTTCCTAAGACGCTAGGCTCCTGGCCACTTCTCTGGACTGAAATAGTGCTTCCTTTTTCTTTTCTTTTTTTCCCCTCTAGTTGTGGGGCTTGAATTCAGGGTCTGGGCACTGTCTCTGAGCTGTTTTGCTCTAGCACTCTACTACTTTGAGCCACAGCACTACTTTCAGTTTTCTGGTGGTCAAGTGGAGGTAAGTCTCATGGACTTATCTCAGCCTCCTGGATCTAGGCTGATCTAGGATCAGACTCCTCTGTATTTAGGATCACAGGCGTGTGCCACCAGCACCCAGAGTGCTTCCTTCTTGATGCTCTCATGAAAGTGGGCATAGCTTTGTTATCATACTTGAAACATCTCATGGAAATTACTGGGAATGATGTAGTCTTTCCTACTAGCCTGTTTTTAAAGTTTTGCTAAATTTTGGGGCTCTGAAGTCCAGACTCTCTTTGAACTTGTGGTCCTTCTGCCTCAGACTTCTGTGTGCTTGGACTACGGTTATACACCACCACACCCAACTTAGTCTGAGTTTTTGAGTGCATGAACAGTGTCTTACTCACTGAGTTTTTATTCTAGGTCTAGCACAGTGCCTAACATGGAATTGGTATTCTATACACTAAGCTTTCAACCATCTTATTACTCACCTTTAATAACTTTCCTTTATCTTCATTAAAACAGTAAGATGTCTCAGTTCCCCCTGGAGAGCAAATCATTTTCAGCACCACCATCCTAATCTTGACCACCCATATTGTTAGCTTGGACCATATTGTTAGCTTTGGTCTGCCTTCTAATCCCCTGTTCCATTGTCCCCAGAACACATTCTTCATACACACTTAGAAACAACAAATGATATCACATCCCTGCTCTTCAAAGGCTTCCTATTATAACTAGAATAAAATTCAAACACTTCACTAATTTTCAAAACCCTACATGACATGTTTCTTTTATTTTCATCCTATTACCATCCAGGCTTCCTCCTTGCTATGAAGGCCTTATTCTAGTTCCTGTTCCTGCCTTAGGGACTTTGTCAGTGACAGACCCTTTGCCTGGAATGTTCTTCCACCTGATTTTTGGGTGCAACCTCTTGTATCTGTGATGCTCAAATGCTGCTGCTTCTGAGAGGCTTACCCTGACTACTCCAGTTTTTTGTGTTTTTTTTTTAATCACCATTCTTGCTATTTGCAGCACTTTGTAACTATATATTATCATGTTGATTTGTGATTATTGTCTCCACCATAAGGCTAGTCTTAAGATGTTTACTTATCTATGTATGGCCAAGTGCCTAGAAGATAGCTGGGCATATAATGGCTCTATATAGTTTGGTTCTTGGACAGTACTGAGGCTTGAACTCAGGGCCTGGCACTTGTTGGGGAGGTGCTTCTATCACTTGAGCCATACCTTAAGCCCTTACTGCTTTATGGTTGTGTGTGTGTGAGTGTGTGTGTGTGTGAGTCCTAGGGCTTGAACTCAGGGCCTGGACCCTGAGCATTTTGCTCAAGGCTGGCATTCTACCACTTGAGCCACAGCACTACTTTTAGCATTTTGGTGGCTAATTGGAGCTAAAAGTCTCACAGACTTTCCTGCCCTGGCTGGCTTTGAACTGTGATCCTTATTTCTTAGCTTCCTGAGTAGCTAGGATCACAGGCATGAGCCTACCAGTGCCTGGTTTTAGTGTTTTTTTGTTTTTGTTTTTTTAAAATAGGGTCTCATCTTTATGTCCAGACCACCTGGATGCTGATTTTATTTATCCTTCCTACATACCTGGGATAACAGATGCATACCACAACATTCAGTTTTTATTGTGTAAGATGGGCTCTTTTGAATTGTATGCTCAGGATAGGCTCCAACTGCAATCTTCTCAGCCACCCAGATAACTAGGTCTACAAGCATGAGCCACCTGACCTGTCTTCTAAAAAGGGATTTTTTGCTTTTGGAAAAAGAAACCTCTAAAATGAACCACAGATAAAATTTTGTTTATTTCTTTCTTTTGGTCAGTCATGGGGCTTACACTCCATAGGTAGTTTCCCTGGGCTCTTTTTGTTCAAGGCTAGCATTCTACCACTTTGAGCCACAGCACCACTTCTGGTTTTCTGGTGGTTAATTAGATATGAGTTTCACGGACTTTCCTGCCCAGGCTAGCTTTGAACTGCAATCCTCGTTTCTCAGCCTCCTGAGTAGGTAGTCTTGAGCCACCAAGTGCCCAGCAAAATTTTGTTTTTTTTAGAGATTTTTATGTGACCAATTTTAAAGACAACAATTACAAATGAAAATGAAGATTCATGAATAAATGGCTTTTATTTATTTATTTATTTTTTTCCGTGTCTTACTTTTATTTTCCTATTATGAACTTGATGAAATGATATTAAGATATACAAAGACAGTGGGCTAGTAAGGGCAAACCAATGATTTGCCATGCTCAATAGTTTGCCTTCACATAAAGTCATGCTGTGGGCATAAATGTGCCTTTATAAAGTTTATGATTACATTGATTCTCATTCTCTACTCCTTTGGGTCCACAGCATAATAAATGGCTTTTAAAGAAACATTTCACAAAATTGATTAAGAGGCTTAACTGAAAGAATAAATAGGAAAATAAATTTCTCGAAAAATGGCAACTTTTGTCATAAGCCAATCTATGGAACAGATAGGCATAGGCCCTATGCTGGAGAGAAGGGAAAACAACCAGACACTGGCTTTGCACTCAAGGTACTTAAAATCCACCAAGATTGTAAGTACAATTGTTTTTTTAAATAATAATTCTATAATGAAATAACTGGGGCTCAAATAGGTTTTGTGCCTTATATTGGACAAGACAAAAATAACCAATGAAATTTTTCATTTAAAATGAGATCTGACTCAGCTTCTGTCCTATTTCACAGTCCTACATATTTAGTGTGATAAATATATGGGCATGAGGTCGGGAAAGGTTTTACTGAGGCCAAGAAATTTAAATGGGGCTGTGAAAAATGAAGTTTTCAAGTGGGAAAGAAGGTATACTTTAGGAAAAGATTTAAAGAGAAGCATAGAAAAGTGACAATTATAGAGGATTCCATATAATAAGGAACAGAAAGGGAAAATGTCCAGAAAGGGCAGTATTATAAATGATTTCTAGTACCATTTTGCATGTAGTGGGGCAGCCCATAAAAGCTAGAGATTAAAATAGTCAGATCGGGTTTCCAAAAGAAAATTAGAGTGGCAGATTGGTGGATGAATTGGAGCATGAAGAAAGGAGTTACGAGTCTTCTGCTTTGTGCAAGCAAGATAAAAGAGTAAGGACAGTGGAAATAGAATGCGTTTGTGTGCTTTAGATTCACATGTTGACTTTGGGAGGTAGAAAAGAAGGAGAAAAGATTTCTTTAAAAATCTTTTAGAGCATATGAGTTGATTGATGATGATTACCTTGCCCAAACTGGAGAGTACAGAAAAATGGCTTGGAAAGGAAATTGTAGATGAGTTTTCTTGTTTGAGTTTGGTTTGAGATGTCTGTTTATAACATCTAGCTAGAAATGTGAAACAAGAGGTAGAAAATATGCATGTAGACTTCACAAACAAGGTCCAACCAGAAGATCTACATTTGAAGTTTATCTAAATCCAAGTTGAGGGCTGGGTACTGCCCAATAGTGGAGCACTTGCTTAGTATGCACAGGCCCTAGGTTTGATCCCCAGAAAGGGGAGGGTGGTAGGTAGGAGGAATTGAACTGCAATTCCTAATGTAAGGAGGCATAGGGACCTTTTTGGGGGCAATAGAAATATTCTACTTCTTGATTATGGTGGTTACAAAGAAATATATGTCTCAAAATAGATCAAACTGGTATACCTAAAATGAGTGTTTCACTGAATTTTAAAATTTTTATAAAATCATTAAAAACCAACAGTAGTGAACTTCCCTGCACAACACTGTAAGCTTAAAAATTACAAGAAAGCAGCCAGGCACTGGTAGCTCATGCCTATAATCCTAACTCTTCAGGAGGCTGAAATCTGAGCATCATGATTTGAAGCTAGCTCAGGCAAAAAAGTCCATAAGACTCTTTCCTCCAATAAACTATTCAGAAAAAGCCAGAAGTGGTGCTGTGGCTCAAGTGGTAGAGTGCTAGCCTTCAACACAGAGGCTCAGGGGACAGCGCGTATGCCCTGTGTTCAAGTCCCAGGACCAGCAAAAAAATAACATGAAATAAAATTACAAGAAAGCAATGGGAAGGTTTTTTTGGGGGTGTGGTTTTTCTTTCTTTCTGTATATTCATGTATACAGTTTTGTTGTTATTGTTGAGGGGGAGAACTGGCTCTTTACACACCAGATACAATAAGTGCTTTGGTAGCAGAGAAGTTGCCGCAGTTTTGACTGTGTCAGAAGACAAGGCTGGATGTGCCAGTTTACTGGACATTTTGCGAGTTCTGCACCCAAAGATTTATTCCCTCCCCAAACATCTGGCCTCCACAATGCTTTCTCAGCCACTGCTTCCCAACCCCATACCACATGGGTTGATTTCCTCACTTGGAGTAGCTGAGACAATAAAGTTACTTGAAGAATATATGACTCATCTCTGAACAAGAAATCTTTCCTTATTGATTGATTTTAGGCATCTGGCCAATTTGCCCTTATTTGGCACTGTTCCCTCAGCATCACTTCTGACATATCCTTTCAGTGTTCAGCATAAAATCTACTTGATATAAAAATTTTTATTTGATAGAAAGAGGTGAAATCTGATCTTATATTCAGCCACCAATGTGGACAAATCCACTATGAGTATACAATTACCAAATATAGGTGTTTCTGTTAGAATCTGAAGTCTGTTGTTTACCAAGTCTTGGTGACCCTATAGAAAATAATAATGAAGGGCTGGGAGTAGCTCAGTGGCAAAGTGCTTGCCTTGCAAGTGTACCATCCTGGGTTCGATCCCCAGTACCAAAAAAAGAGACCCCCCCTCCCCAAATGGGGAAAATGATAATAATGAAATCTACTTAAGTCAGATAATCTAAGAGAAAATGCCCAGCATGGCATTGCATAGGTGCTTAATAAATGGCAGCCTGTTTCAAACCTGACTATATCTTCTGAATTATTTGGTCTGTAAGTTTCTTGAAAGTAAGGACACTTTCTGTTTCTTGTAGCACCTTCACTAGTTCAGTGTCAAATATCCTCAGGAGACATGTAGAATGATGGCTAGGAAGCAAGCAGGTCAAGAACAAAGATGAAGATTTGTGCAATAAATATGTAGATGAGAAGAAACTGTTCTGGAGAGATTAAAAAAAGGAATTTGATTCAGAGATGGTGGCAAAGGTCTTCTTTACATTTCCTCTTTCCATTCATTTAAAATTCTGTCTTGCCAAAAAGGGGACAGAAGAGCTCATCTTGATGAATGTGGAGCTGTGAGACTATGTGCCAATACACCTGGTACAGTCCCATGCCAACTGGGAGAGGAGCTTGGCTTTTGTGTTTTACTAGTGTGGTTTCCTGGGCTGGGCAGCTGGGTGCCTAATAATGATAAAAACCATAATAATACTGTATAATTATGCACCACCCTTTGCCAGAACTTGGATTTAATTACAACAACTATGATGGAACTGGCAACATTTCATTCTCTGTTGAGGTGCAATACCCAAGGCCTTGGAAATACTGCCACCTTCTCTTGCAGGACCTATCCTGGAACTCACCCAGAGTTCTCTGGGTTTGAAACTCATGGTCTGAAACAAAGAGTACTTTTAAATTGCTCATATGTATTTGGCACTGTCAAGTAAAGCAGTATTTATGATGTAAAGCCATCACACATGGGACACAGAATCATGGAATCCTAGGCCCAGAAGGTACTAAAAAAAAGTGATGTCATTTGTAGTGCTGTCCCCTATATCCAGGCATCACTGCCATTGCACTCAAGTAGGAAGAGCTCCTTGACCTTGCTATTCTGATTTGGGCTGTAGAGTCTTTGGTGGTAGACTGATTCTGGTGTCAGGGAACTCCTCAACTAATTTAACACTCACGTGTGAGTACCTGTTCTAAGCCAAGACTATGTATGGGCATAAAAATGTATAACATGATTCCTGATCTCAAAGAGTTTTTACCATCTAGTTGGGGGATTTTTCACTCAGGCAACTGTAACAAAAAGCTGGTTAACATTACAACTCCAGGTGAAAGGTAAGCGCAATCTCTCCAAAACCATGAAAAAGATAGGAAGGAAGACAGGGGCTCAGAATGGTAGTGAAGGACTGGGCAGCTTCGGGAGGTTCTGATAGGCTTCCTCATTTTATTATCTTCATAACACTTCAGACTGCTGATTTATCTTCTTTAGTTATTAATTTACTCATGTACCATTTGTCTTGCCCACTCAGCAACCGTGTCAGTTTTGTTCACCATGATATCCTGAGTATCTCAAACAAAGCCTGGCACATACTAAAGTGCTCTGTAAATATTGGCCTAATGAATAAATAACACAAATGTAGCAGTTGCAGAGGAAATGAAGAGGAGAGGACATTCAGTGTAAATATAATCGACACAATAAAGTGAGGAGGGGGTACTGAGTTAGCTTTCCATGCTGTAACAACATTTTTCATCAACTTATGATGAGAAAAGATATATTTTGGCTCACAGTTCTGAATGTTCTAGTCCATATTGCTACAGACCTATTGATTACACACCTTGTTGAGGGGCAACACATCATGACAGAAACTTAAGACAGAGAAAAACTGCTCATATCATGGTCAGCAAGTAGAAGAGGGAAAAGAAATGTGGTCCTATGTTGTCCTTTAAGAGCATGGTCCCAAAGGTCTAAAACCCCTAACTCAGCCCCACCCTTTTACAGTGCTACGACTTTCCAAACGTGCCAAGCTAGGGAACCACGCTTTACTGGCCTTTAGTGGAGACACCAGATCCAAAGTATAACAGACAGGGGAGGTAAGTATTGGAGTAAAGATAAAGTGGCTGGAACTAGTTGCAGGTTCCTGCCTTGGGAAAGTAAGTGATGGTATTAGTGTCAAAGAAGGTAAGAATAGAAAAGGGGCAGGTTTTGTGAACTTCAAAAGCTCCGGGTTTCAACGTAGACACTTGTTAATAGGCAAGTGAGCTCTCCAAAAGGCACTTACATATGGAGTTCTGAACCTTATTAAATGTATATTTAGCCGGTAAGTCTATCAGAATAGATTATCTAGTGTGCTTTAAAGACTGTGCCTCCTAAGAGGGCAGAGGGTCAGATCCTGGGGCTCTGAAGGAGTCAAGAAAGAACAGACTGAGAAAAATTAACCCAAGAGAAAGATGTCAAGAAAAAATGGGGCAAAAGATACAAGGGGGAGCAGAAAAGCCTTCAAGAAGTATGCAATCCAGAGAAGCCACTACAAGAGATTACGTAAGGGCTAAATATGAACCTTGAACCTGGTCATATGGATGTCATTGATAACCTATCAGGAGCCCTCGCTCTGATAGAACTGCAGTTGAGACGTGAATTGAAATAAAGGTCACATAGGCAAGTCTTGGCAGACATCACAGTTCCACGGAGCAGCTTCTCTTCCTTTATCCTCCCAGCCATTTCGGGGAGGGGGTGTTCCATATAAAGTGCAAGCAAAAAGGAAGAGAAAGCACACTATGACTTGAGAAAAGGACAGGGATGGGAATACCTGAATGAAACGAGACGCCCGATTTCCCACGGATCTCGGAATTTGGTGACTGGGTGACTCCATCCTGCAGGGAACTAGGGAAACTCATTCACATTTTTCCTGCCTCGCAATCACGCCTTTCATTCAGCATTTCCCTCTCCTTCTCCCTCACGCAGTTGAAAGCTGGCACAAAGCCTTCTCCCAGCTTCCACTTCACGTTAACCTCCCGTCCCTACCTCCAAGCCCACCGCTAGCCCCTCCGGTGACCACGTGATGCTCTGCAGCCTGGTTGGCGAGCCCCCACCCTCTCCCCTCCCCTCAGGCCGCAGCTTGCTTTACCCCGCCCCCAGGACCACGTGACCACCTATCGCCCACCTGACTGGCTCCTCCTTTCCCCCCCCCCGGCCGGACCCGGCCGCCGTCGCAGTTGCCCGACTCCAAAATGGCAGCCGTGCACTGCGCGCACCCAAACGGCCGGACCTCCCTGACTCCCCGGCCGCCCCCAGCTCGCTCCCCGCTTTCCTCCTACGGCCTTCACCTACACGCCTCCGGATTGGCCGCTGGGAATCCCGCCCCTCCAAAACCCCGCCTGCTATTGGTCCCGGTAGGCTGCCCTTCAGAGAGGCGTACCCCCGCCCGCCCCCCGCCCCGGGAGGTATTTTCCATTGCGGTGGGGGCTGGGGGGAGGGGGGAGGGGAAGAGGGTGAAGTGGGGGAGGCGGCCGGGGAAGGGGTGGGGGCTGGCGGGGGCATCCGGCCCGAGCTGGGGTCCCCAAGCTCGGTCCGGATGAGGCGAGGCTGCGCCGGCTGGGCAGTCAGTGGGGACGGGACGCACCGGCGGGCGGCCGGACTGGCCCTCTCGGTGATTGCGCCGTCCGGGTCGCTGCCGCCCGCCCGCAGGTGCCCTGGCTGAGGCCGCCTCGCGCGCCCCGGCCGGTGAGTGTCCCCGCGGTCGCCCGACCGGCTGCCTGCCCCCGGCCCCCCGCGCAGCGGCTAGCGGCCGCCTCTCCTCCTCACCCCGGTGCCTGCGCCCGGTGCCGGCCGCCTCCGGCCCGCGCCTCCGCACCCCGGCGCAGGCAGCACCGGCCCTCGGGCTGGGATGGGCCGGCCGGGAAGAGGAAGGCAAGCCCGGGCCATGAGCCCGTGAGCACTGTGCCGCGCATAGTGGGAGTTTACACGCAGTAGGTTCTTGGGGCGTTTCTGAAGAATTGCTTTTCTGGTTGGAAAAAGGTAGGGCGCCTCAGGGGAAAGGGGTCGTCCCGGGGTAGTGGGAGGGAGTCGGTCCCCGGGGTCATGGTGGGTCGGGGGAGACTGCAGGGGGGGGGCACTGGCCCAAGTCACTTGGGGCTCTAAGTGACCTCTCAGACTTGAGGGTCCTCAAGGTCGAGAAGAAAAGGTGCCTAGGGAGGTGACGGAGGGTACCTGGAAGCTTGGATGGATGGGGGAAGTGACTGGAGCACCTCGGGGTTTAACACTAGGTGGTTAGTGATGGATGCAGAGGCAGGCGCCTGGAAGACCCCTGGTCTCCTGAGGCCGTTAGTGTGCTAGGGTTTGGTGATCCAGGTAGCTGAAGTGAAGTGACTTTGTGGAGAGAATGTGTTGCATCAAAGAAGGATGCTAAGAAATAGTGTTAGAGCACATCTTGGTTTGGTTCTGAACTTTGCTTTGAGGAATCGGAGTCACCAGGAGGTTTTGGCTTTATTTATTTTTGACATTCCAACCAAAAGTTTGCTGGATTTGGTCCGTGATCCTTTACTTGAAATTGGAAGTATATGTTTAATGGCATTTTTGTCATTTACCAGCTTTGTTGGAAATTCGTATATTGCACCTTGACATTCTTAGAGCAATCTTTCTACACTGATGGGCTACTTAACATAGTAATAACTTAATAATCTGGACCTTAAGGATTTATAAGTAAGTCATGCTTTCTTTTCCTTGCTTTTGTTTCTTTACAAGGCCCTGCAAAATTGGAGTACATATTCCATAGAAGTTTTAAGATGTCTTAACTGAGCGAACTACTGGAAGGAGATATTGGTAAGCTGGCAGCTCTAGAAAGCAATCCTAAAATCAACTTGGTTTTTCTAACAGTTGGAAATCTTACGTCAAGTATATAATTTAATTCTAATAATCTTCTAGTCACATCACCCTCTTGGGAATAGAAAGAGAAGCGAAAAGAACACCCAGGATTAGGCAGTGGTGATATGCAGAGTCTACCATTGTGGAGGTTTTTCATTTTACTGAAAAGAGTAAACTGATAATTCCACAGTGAGATCTTCAATCTTTGAACTGTTTTCTTGGTCACACATACATGTATATATACTACCAATTCCTTGGGTTTGTTGAGTACAGTTTACAAAAAGAACATAATTTAGAAAAATTCTAGATTATATTTTGCCTTTCAGCATTAAAGAGAACAGTTCTGCCAAAAGGTGCTAATGTTTTTAATTGGCCTTAGTTCTTGAATAACTGATGGGTAATTAAATATTTTTCCCCCTTATTGTCCTTGAATTTTATAATTTGTCCTTATGGAGAATGTACTGGCATACAAAACAGCAGCCTAAAATATTGAAACCTAACACCTATTCACATTATAATGGCTTCTGCATTCTTCACCTTGAGAATCATTTGGCTAGTCACTTGAAGTGGGGGAAGGCTTTCTCCTCACCTTGTATATTGGGCTGTTTTCTCCTATTGTGGAACTAAAGGAAAATAATACTGGTGATGAAGTAATTCTAATAACTAAACAGAAAGAGAATGGAAGTTCAGAAAAAAAAAAGATGTATGTATATGAGTCACCTTTTAAACTGTAGATATTATTTTGCAGATCAGGAAACCATGGCCCCAAGCATTTGAAGGGACCTAATTAGTGCTCCAGCCCAGATTTGTGAG
Source organism: Perognathus longimembris pacificus (assembly GCF_023159225.1). NCBI lineage: Eukaryota > Metazoa > Chordata > Mammalia > Rodentia > Heteromyidae > Perognathus > Perognathus longimembris. The sequence goes on along the minus strand of NC_063168.1, from coordinate 46,191,215 downwards.
CAGCTCCCTGGATTCTAGTCCATAATTTGTTCTACTATATCACATTCATACTGTATTCCTAAAGCATTTTAGTGCCATCTATAGTTTCTGGATTATTTGTGGTATTGTTCCTTTCTAAGAATAAGGACATTTGAAATGAATTCTTTTAGCTGTAAAATAATATAAAATTGGAAAACTTACTTGAAGTTTAGAACAGTTTGTTGCATTGTTATATATGCCCATAGTCTCCTATTGTAGACTGTAATCTAGATTAAAATGTTAAATGAATGTCTTATTTTTATGCTAAAATTAATTAAAAGATTTTTCAAAATTCAAAAGACTTTTAAAAAATGAATTGTAGAGAATTATTACTTTCTATAAGTTGTGGGGGTTTTGTTACTTTAAAGTGGATCTTAGTATAATTTAAAAACAGTAGATTTATGTGATGATTATGAAATACAACTTCTGTCATAGTTCTGATTTTAAAAAAATGATTTATGTGTTAACCACTTAACATGACTCTCAGGTAAGTGGTTTAACCACCATGTGTGTAGGTTTCCTCATCTGCAAAGTGTGGTTTTGAAAGTACCTGACTTATAGGATAAGGTGAAGATTAACTGTGTCTAGAACATTGGAAGGGCACAATAAGTAATATACATTACTTTCTATGGTTAATTAGGTTTAAGGAGGACATTGTATGCTCATTTGTGTGTGTGTATTTTTTCTTCTATTAATGATACCATTCTCAAACTACAAAAAAAAAAAAATCCCTAGATTAATACATGATCAAGTAATTGCCTGCCTTAAGGGGGCACCTAGTGCTTATGTTTTCTTCTTCCTGTGCTTATCTTGGACCTTAATTAGGTCCACATAATCAAGTTATAGTTAATGTGGCCATTTTGAAGAATGTTGTGGAAGATTAAAATGTACCATCCCAAAGTATGTTGCTTTGGCCTATATCCAGATAGCTGTTCAGAGTGGCAGGGAACATAGGAGTAGCTCTAAAAAGCTGTCTTCTTATGGGAGAAAGTGCTTATCTGTAGAGAAAATCTACATTAGTGAAATAAACAAATAAGGTATACAAATAAGGCTTTTCTGAAGCCCCTTTATCTGCCTTAGCTGGAGCTAGGAAAAATGGATACTTGTCTACCATATTGCCCTTGTCTACTGAAGCTTTTACCTGAGAAATTTTCATCAATAGAAACAACAGTCTGAATGGCAGTGCCTTTTCTTCCTTCATCCTCCCGTATTTTATCGCCATTTCTCCTTCAAACTTGAACTGTCTTCCCCTCCCCCTTCCTTTAAAAAAAGTATTATTTTAGCAACTCTAGCAGGGCAATCTAGGACTTCAGGCATGCTAGAAAAGTGCTCTCTATGTAAGCCCCTGTAACATGCGACCTTTTGGGTGGTACTGGGGTTTGAACAAAGTTTTTGTTAAGTGGTAGAGCATTTGCTTAGTCCCCTGAAGTCATACCTCCAGCTTTCTCCCTTTTTGAGTCTCAATCTTTTTTCCTTTCAGCTACTCATACACTTGCATGTAATAAATTTGTATGCCTTTTCTCCTGCTAACCTTTTCTTTTGACAGATAGGCTCAAATACCAAACCTTGGGGTTGGGGAAGAAAATTCCTTTCCTCTATTCCATATCATCTACACACCACTGTTGCAATTTCATTATTCTAGAACAACAAAAAGTGCCAGTAATTGTTTTGCAGGTATTCCAGGATATACATTGAATTTAAGAAAGCCTTCTTGGTAAAATTTGCTAAGGAAATTTACAAGGTCTGTTATTAATCCCAACTCTCTTCTGACAGTGGAACCATAAGAAAATCATTAAAGCTTATTCTCTATTAAGTGAATGTTTTGATGAGTTTCTTCATTAAACTATTAGGTTTCAGTGATAAATTTGTGTAACTTCAATTTTACAATGTAAAGTTCTTTTTAATGTATTGTAACCCAGATCCAGCTAGTGTTATGACCATATGGTTTAGCATATGTTTCTGATGGTGACAGTTTGAGCCTTTAGCTCAGAGTCAATGCTAATGATGTGTCACCTAAAGGATGATGGTTTTCTTCTGGTGTTTTTTGTTTTGCCTTCTTAGATTATTCTACTACTTTTATAGAGCTCTTCTTCCATTAGTAGTCCTCTTAATTTTGATATTCATTATTGTGATCTTTTTGTCTCATACATGTTTCTCTCATCACACATGTAACTGCTTATCTGTCACTTAAGAGCTTCTTTTATTACGGTTGCTTGTTGGGCTTGAACTAAGGGCCTGAGCACTGTCCCTGAACTCTTTTGCTCAAGGCTAGTGCTCTACCACTTGTGCCACAACACCATTTGCAGTTTTTGAGTGGTTAATCAGAGATAAGAGTCTCACAAGGGCTTTTCTGTGGGCTAGCTTTGAACCAAGATCCTCAGATCTCAGCCTCCTGGGTAGCTAGGATTATAAGTGTGAGCCACCAGTGTCTGACTTACTCTTTTTTTAATGACTTTTTTTGAGTATTTCAATTATTTTTAGACATAGCTCATACACTTATCTTAATTGACCTTATTTTAGAAACTTATGGAAGCAAGTACATTTTACATGTGAAGTATTAAATCACCAGAAGTTATAATTCAAAAGCATCTTAATTATGCTAGCAGTAGAGTTTTGATGTTATTGTAGATCGTAAGTACTGTGTTATGGGTGGTACTTCAAATGGTAAGTGTATGAGTCAGCTCTACTCTGAAGTGATGCTAGTAGGGATGAGAGTTACATGAACTCCAGGAAATGGAAACAGGTTTTTTTCTTTCCTGTTTTTGTTTTCTTTTCTTTTTGTCCTGTTTGTCCCTCATCTGTCTTTGGGAGAGCAAGGAGGGCACAGAAATGGAGAGACAAATGATGAATAAATGTAGCAGTGGGACTCACAAGGCACTATATTGAAAATAAACTATACAATTTGTGGGTGGGGATGGAAGGGAAAAACTGGGAGAGAATGAGTGAAGGAATGACATTGTCCAAAAAGAAATATACTCATTACCTAACTTACATAACTGTAACCCCTCTATACATTACCTTTATAATAAGTAAAACTTAGAAAAAAAAAGTTACTAGAGTCTAAGTTACTAGGGTCATATTTTTCACTGTAACAAAGTTTTAGTATTTGAAAAGTGACCAACTCCTAATCTTTTGTTATTATTATAAGGGTAATTAAGTTGTCACAGTCTATTAGACATTTTTTGATTCACAATATGATTTTGACCTGTAAAATTTGCAGGTACTTTCTTCAGTTTCATAATCTAGTTGTATGAATAACTTAATAAAATATGATTTTAGAGGAAATCAGGAACACATTGTCATAGTAAAATACTACCAACCGTTGCTCAGTTATTCATTAGGTTGGTGTTTCTTTACAAAGTAAAAGTAATTATGACATGGAGACTCATCCATTATTCAGAGTACATGGACTGATGGACAAAGCAGATTATTCCTAACTTCAGTGTAGTTAGAGGATGAAAGGGGGGAAAATGAAGCATTCTTATCCATCTTAAATTCTCTTTTTAAAGGGGGAAAACAATCTTCCCTCCTCGTCCCCTCCCCCCACATTATGTGGGATTCATTTTATTTGCTTTCTCAGCTTGCTTGCTCAACTCGTGCTCTACCAATTTACCAATTGGGCCATGCTTCACTCTAACTTTTTGTGGTTATTTAGGACATGGAGTTGTCTTTTTTGCCTGGGCTGGCTTCAAACCAGGTTCCTCCATCTTAGCTTCTTAAGTAGCTGGGATGACAGATATCAGTACCCTGCCAGGGGAATGAGGGAGGAGACAAATAGTACAAGAAACGTACCCAAGGCCTAACATATGAAACTGTAACCTCTCTGTACATCACTTTGACAATAAATAAGAAAAAAAAAAAAAGAAAAAGGCAATTAGAATAGATTGTTGGCATATGTTAATGTTGGGTATATTTGCATCTGAGAAATTTTATTATTTTTTGTGAGCAAGAATTTTCTTCAATGTTCATAAACTTTTGTGATTATTTCTTTTATTGTCATGTATTGATTGTATAAAACAGTTTAATTGTGGTATTTCCATACATGTATATAAGATACTTTGATCAAATTTATCCTCTCTGTTGACTTTCTTGTCTATTCGTCCCTCATTTTTATTTCTATTCATTTGTTCATTATTTTAGTTTATATATTTTTGTCAGTACTGGCCTTGAACTCAGAGCCTTTTGCTCTTAATTGGCTTTTCTGCTCACAGCTGACTGTCTTCCACTTGAGCTATACCTCCCCTTCTGGCTTTTTGCTGGTTAGTTAGCTAGGATTATAGGTATAAGCCACTTGTTCAAGGCTCTCCCTCTATTTTTAGCAGAATTTTAATGGGTTTCATTTTCTGTTTTTAAATATTCTGATCAAAACAGTCCCCACTATACATTCATGTCATTCTTTTTTGGGGGGGGGCTCCAAATTTCACCTATGAGGGAGAGAACATCTGGTACCTACCTTTCTCATTCTGGCTTATTTCACGTAACATGATGATCTCTGTTTCCATCCATTTTCCTGCAAATGCTGTAAGTCCATTCTTTACGGCTGAATATTACTCCACTATGAATATCTACCACAGTTTCTTTATCCATTCATTGGTTAGTGGATACCTAGACTGATTCCATAGTTTGCTATTGCGACTGTACTGCTATAAACATGAGTATACTTATATCTCTATTGTATGCAGATGTGATATTTCTCCAGATATTGCACTTGAGTAACACAGGTGAAATCTAATTACCAGCCTTTCTGTTTAGATGAAAATTCCTAAGGAATGGTTTGTTAGAAAAACTATGATGACAGTATTATGAAATGCAGTATATTAAAAATATGCTTCCTGCTGAGCCCTAGTAGCTCAAGACTGTACTCCTAGCTACTCAGGAAACTGAGATCTGAGGATCATGGTTCAAAGCCAGCCTGGGCAGGAAAGTCTGTGAGACTTTTATCTCTAGTTAACCACCAGAAAACGAAGTGGTGCTGTGGCCCAAAGTGATAAAGCACTGGACTTGAGCTGAAGATCTCTGGGACAGCGCCCAGGCCCAGAGTTCAAGTCCCACGACCAAAACAAAAGAATGTATTTCTACAAGTTCTCACATGGTATTCAACACTGTGGGAAAACAAAATATGCCACCACAAAAATACTTCTTTAGCTTATTTCAAGACAGCTGTTCAGGAAACTGCAAGCACTGGAATAGTTAGGTTTTCTTTTTGTAAAAGAAATTTAAAGCTAGAAAGGAAATCTACATTAATAAACACTGTGGCAATCCAGGCTTCTGAGGTTCCCTTCCCTGCCTAAAGAAGGATCTGGTAAAGATAACTGTCACAGGAAAAGAGATTAGAGGATTATACCTCATCCTGAAAGAGATAGTCTGTTATCTGTAGCCTGTTTTTCTGAAGATAGGTCCTATTACCTGGGCCTTCATATACATAACAAGACAACCTGTTATTAACTCTGCATTCCTGCCCCTACCCTCCCTTGCCTGTTGCCACCTCACCCCTAAGAAGTCCCAAGCCTGTTACTTTCCTGAGTTCTAGGTACTACATATATTTCTGTCATCTTGGCTTTTCCCCAGTCATATTTTGTCTTGTGCACATACACGTACATGTATGTCCTTATCCACAGCTTTCCTCCCTCCTTTTTTCTTCCTCCCTCCTTCCTTTTGAGACAGTGTTTTGCTGTGTAACCCAAACTGAACTCGAACTCATGATCCTCTGCTTCAGTTTCTAAATGCTGGTATGGTCATGCATCAATACACCTGACTGTTCACATGTTCTTCATCTGTGGATTCAGCCTTGGATTGAAAGCATCGGGGGAAAATTACATCTGTTTTGAACATAGTATATACTGACTTTTATGCTCATGATTGTTCTCTAAACAGTATAGCTGAGCAACTGTTACATAATATTTATATTGTACTAGGTATCATAAAGATGACTTAAGGGGTATAAGAACATATACATAGGTTCTGTGCAAATATTATGCGATTTTTATATAAAAGACTGAGCAGCTGCAAATTCTGCTATCTTGGGGAATAGAGGGGCCTGGGACTAGTCTATCTCTAATAATGATGAGCCACTGTATATTCTAAAATGCAAAGTTTAAGTTGACTAAACACTAATAAAATCCCTGAGAAGTCTATAGATAGTTTTGTGTGTCTGTGTATGTGTGCACTTGTACACACGCATGCACCAGTACTGGGAGTTAAATTCAAGGCCTGGGCACTGTCACTTAGCTTTTTTACTCAAGTCTAGTGCTCTACCACTTGAGCCACAACAGCTCCACTTGTGACTTTTTGGTGGCCAACTAGAGGTAGATCTCAAGGTCTTTCCTGCTGGGTCTGACTTCAAACTGTGATTCTCAGATCTCAGCCTACTGAATAGCTAGAATTTTAGGCTTGAGCCACACTTGCATTGCCTGTAGACTTAAGGATTAAAATAGGCATGTAGACAAAAGGAAACATGTATTATGTAGTCTTTGACTTTGGTTTTTTACATGATACAGCAATCTAACTGCATTACACTTGAGGTGATCATTACTAGGACCTGTTTTATTTAACGCTTTTATAAATTATTTAAAAGACTGACAGTGAAAGTTGCCAGATTTGTAGCTGACTCTATGTACTGTTCCAGGTAGTTAAAAGCCAAGCCAACAAAGAGAAGCTCCAGGAACATCCATTGATGAGTTTTCATGTGGCAAAGAACAAAATAATGCATTTAGGGGAATATATTTCAAATTATATTTATGGGACCTGAATTGTGACCCAGGAAGGGGATCCAGAAGTTATGCAGATGGCTTCCTTGAAGGCATTTGTAAGTAGTTGTTCCTGGGTCAGAAAGTCTAGGAATATGTTGAGGACTGTTGGGCATGGTTCTGAAAATTAAAATGGTGTTGTTCACATGCACATTATTATCAAAAGGATTATTCTTTTTTAACTTGATTGTGTTCCCAGCTGAGTGATTTATTTATAGACATTTAAAAAATTCTCGTGAGTGGCTGGGGATATGGCCTAGTGGCAAGAGTGCTTGCTTCATATACATTAAGCCCTGGGTTCGATTCCCCAGCACCACATATCAGAAGGCAGCCAGAAGTGGTGCTGTGGCTCAAGTGGCAGAGTGCTAGCCTTGAGCAAAAAGAAGCCAGGGACAGCACTCAGGCCCTGAGTCCAAGCCCCAGAAATGGCAAAAAAAAAAAAAAAAAAATTCTCGTGAGTGTGTGTGTGTCTGTCCATCCTGGGGCTTTGAACTCAAAGCCTGGGTACTATCCCTGAGCTTTTTTAAAAGCTCAAGGCTGATGCTTTGAACCACAGCTCTATTTCCAGCTTTTTGGTGGCTAGTGGAAGCTAATAGTCTTATGGACCTTCTTGTCCATGGCTTTAAACTTACAGAGGGAAAAGTTGTATCTTGAGACATGAGCAAGTAAAGAGGAGTTATACAGTTTTAACAGAGGAAACTGCACCATATTATTCAGTTAATCATTTTAAGGCTTCTGATTTGCAGTATGCTCAAAATTGAAATAAAATATAAGCCTGTATCAAGGGCAGCATTCACTATGTATTGCTCTATACATACACATACCTACTGTTATGCACTGTTTCATTTATGTATCCATATATACAGTGTTTGCCAATTTTGGAACCCCAGAAAATGAGTTTGTATAAACCAAGTGAGTAAGTATATGTGAAGATGTTTTGTATAAATGACAGTGACAGAAAAATACTGATATTCTTATGAAGGTGGGCAAGGATACTATGAACACTTAGGTGGCAGTGGAAAAAAGAAAGTTGAAGGCATAAATGGGAAAGAAGAGAGGTATTATATAGGAAAGGTGAGAACAACACAGATGTAGAAAATTGAATTACAGTTCTTTGTGCCTATATTCAGTTATAAATATGTAAATGAAGTAAATTTAACATTACTTGCAAGGAAGAAATTTAGTAAGTAGTTCATGGAAGCCTGGTGCCAGTGGCTCATGCCTGTAATCCTAGCGACTTAGGAGGCTGAGATCTGAGGATTGTGGTTCAGAGCCAGCCCAGGCAGTTGTTTATCTCCAATAAACAACTCCGAAAAAGTCACAAGTAGCATTGTGGCTCAAGTAGTAAAGCACAAGCCTTGAACAAAAGAATGTTGGGGACAGCACCTAAGCCCAGAATCAAGCCCCAGGACCTGCAGCAAAAAAAAAGTTCATGGACACAGGCTAATTAGGAGTTGGCTGTATTATTTTATTGTCTGATTATTTCTTCATTCATTACTTCTGTATAGGTATAGCTAAAACTTGTGTAAGGGTACTCATATAAATAAATCAGACTTGTTTTGGATTATTAAAAATGAAAGGGCATGGGCTTGAAATATGGCTTAGCGGTAGAGTGCTCACCTCGTATACATGAAGCCCTGGGTTCGATTCCCCAACACCACATGTGTAGAAAATGGCCAGAAGTGGCACTGTGGCTCAAGTGGCAGAGTGCTAGCCTTGAGCAAAAAGAAGCCAGGCAAAAGGACCTATTGAACAAGATTCCATATCTAAAATTCATAGCTCCAGTTGGAATTGCTAAGACCTTAGAGTGTTAGATGATTAAAGACTTATTTTCATTACTGTAACAAAACACTTGATTTAATCAATTTCCAAGGAGAAAGGGTTTCTTTTGGCTCATGGTTTTGGGAGGCTCCAATCTGTGATAGGTTACTGCCATTGCTTTGGGCCTATAAGAAGACTATGTATGCTATGGTGGGATGTTGGGGGAGCGTGTAGCAGAGCAAAACAACACTAGGAAGCAAAAGAGAGGAAGCAACCAGGTGGGTACCTTAATACCCTTGGAGAACACATGCCTTGGTGACCTAAGAACCTCCCTATAGGCCTATCTTTTTAGGTTCTGCCACATAGCAGCCTTTTTATCGTGGGCCTTGAGGGATATTCAGCATCCAAATGATAGCAGTTTAAGTTGGGATTAGTAAGAAATGAAAGGAAATGGAAGTGTGACTTCAGGTAGATTACCAGCCTCATGGCATTGAGTTCAAGCCCCATTACTAGGAGGAGAGGGGAAGGAAGGAGAGGGGAGAAAGATGGGAAAGAAGAGAGGAGATGAGGAAAAAAATTAGGGATGATTGAAGACTGAAATTTGGAATTGGAATTCCTTGAAGCACATATATAGAAAATTGAACATGAGTAAAGGTAGTAATGAAGCTTAAATGGTAATTTAGCACCTACATGACCATTATTATGTGCTAACTGTATTTAGTTGATATGTACAATGTAAATCCTAGTATCTTCTTGTTTTTTTAATGTGTTCCCCTATAAAATTGATCTCAAACTTTCCTTGAATTATATGATTCTCCTATCTAAAATACAGAGTTCTAGGTCCCGGCTCGGACTCTCCTTCTTTCTTTCCACCCTCCTTTCGTCCTCTCCCCTAACCCTCGGCCTGCAGGTAAGTTAGAGTGGGACGTGGGGGTCGCTCCGACCTGACGAACACATGACCTGTCGTAGTTATGTGTCCGCCTCCTTTCCCTGGACGCTGGCGTACATATGCTACGAGGCTAGCTTCTTAGAGCGAACTAACTTTATTGAGAGAAGGACAAGGGGAGATGATTCTGAGGGAGGGGTTTGGCCAGGATTCCAATAGGCTAAGAGCTGTCACCTGACCCCCAAGGGCTAACGTCACTCCAGCGCGCCAGGCTGGCTAGAAGGTTGGGGGCTGTTTGCCCAACCGGTTTCTCCGGATTCCAATCCAGAGAAGGTAGCAGGGCTGCATTCCCCAGGGCTGGGGGAGGGGCATCAAGCCCCTTCCATCAAGGGGAAAGATGGACCCCAACACTACCCACCCCTCAAAATTCTGGCTCAGTAATATATGAAATAGGACTTGTACTGTTCACAAACTGGATTTTGGGAAGTACTGATCTAGAGTGGACACAGTAAGAAGATAAAATGTTCAATTTTAGGTTACTGTTGTCCATTAAAAAAAGAACTAGATATCGCTTATATATAGTGAAATACATAGGTGTTAAATGTACAGTCCCATGCCTTTTGGTTTATATTTATTTAATTCACAATTTTCTTCACTCTAGAAAGATACCTTGAGCCTCTCTCCAATCATTCATGGTTCACTTTTCCTTTCATACCTGCAACAACTGTTTTGATTTCTTTCACTATAAAACTGTAGTTTCACTGTAAGAACTATAAAACACTAAGTGGTGTGTGTATGTGTGTCCAGGGGCTTGAACTCGGTGCCTTACTCAGTTGACAGTTTGCTTGCTTACAGCTGGCACTCAACCACTTAGATGTACCTCAAGTCCAACATTATACTGGTAAGTAAACTATGATCCTCAAATCTCAACCTCCACACCCAGGCAGCAAATGTAATTTTGTCTCTTCTAGAATTTCATATAAGTGTAGTGATACAGTTTGTGCTCTGGCTTCTTTTTTTTTTTCTTTTAAGGTTCATCTATGCTAGGTATGATAGATTTATTTCCTTTTTTCTTTCAAGGTAATATTCCATTTTACAAATATAATTATTGTGGAAAATGTTGTTTACAGTTTTCAAATGTTACAGATGAAGCTACTGTGAACATTCTTGTATGCTGTGCGTGTGTATGTGATGTTTTCTTTCCTCTTGAGTGAATATAAGTAGACCAATGGCTTATAGGATAGGTATTTAGAAAAAATTCTGAGATTATTTTATACTCTAATGTTTAAGTTTTGATTGTCAGTGTGGTTGGATTGTTATGCCCTTGGAAGTTTGTGAAGCACACTTCTGGGTATGTGTATGAGATCATTAATAGGGAGGAATAACTAAAGGTTCTGAAGACTATTCTGTATGTGAATACCACCATCCCATATGATAGGAGCCACTAGGTGAAAGAAAAGGGGAAAAAAACAGCCAGCTACAACTGGCTTTCTTTCTCTTGATTCTTGTTATCAGCTCTGCTTCACTCTATCTACCCTCCTCACTGTGAGGAACTGATACCTCTGTACCTGAATTAGAATAAATCTTTTCTTCCTTAAATTGTTTTCCTTAAGTATTCAATCATGGTCACATTAAAACCAACTGACACACTTCCACCAACCATCTATAGAATTCTATTTGCTTCATATCTTTACCAGTGTTCAGTTTAATCATCTTCTCATTGTGGTTTTGATTTGCATTTTCTTGATAACTATTGATATTGAGCACTTTGTACTGCATTTCTTTGCCATTTGCATGTATTTTGTGAAATACCTATTCCAACAGTCACTTGTCAGTTTTAATGGGTGTTTGTCATTTTACTAAGCTTTACTTTTGTGTTGTATTTTCTGAGTCCTGTTTAATAATCAGTGCCACCCTAAAGGTTGTGAAGATACTTTGTTTTCTTCAAGATTCTTTATAGGGATAGCTTTATTTTTTAGGTCTATAAACTGTCTTAGGTTAAAATTTATGTTTTGAACTACAGAAGCAATACTTGAAAAACTGTTTGGTGTAAATGAACTGAACAACTGAACAACTCATGGGGAGGAGGGAATGAGGGACGAGGTAACAAACAGTACAAGAAATGTATCCAATGCCTAATGTATGAAACTGTAACCTCTCTGTAATTCAGTTTGATAATAAAAAATATTTTTAAAAAATTTATGTTTTGGGTGAGAGGTAAATATTTTCTCTCTTTTAGATAGCCAGTTTCAGAATAATTTAAGACTTCCCTTTTGCCATTGCTTTTCTGTCTTGGCCAACTATCAGTTGCCCAGCAGGCATGGTGGTTCATGCCTATAATTCAAGCACCTTGAGGGCAGAGCCTCAGCTACATAGGGAGACACTGTTAAAAAAAAAAAATTAGTTGACCAAAGAAGTACAGGTCGACTTTATGCTATTTATCTGTTTTCTATAGTTATGCATAACAATGTCACACCATCTAGATTACCAAAGCTTTGTTTCATCTTGAAAGCTCATGGAAATTTGACTCCTACATTTTGCTTCTTTTTAAAGATTGTTCAGTTCTTTCTACATATTTACATTTCTATTGAAATTTTAAAAATCAGCTTACAAATACCTGCGCACCCCCCCCCAGAACCGTTTTATTAGAATTGCATCAAACTTGTCAATTGAAGAAAATTGATATGAATTTGTCAATGTGTGCATATGCGTGTACACTCAGGGCCAGCACACTGTCCCTGAGCTTTTTTTGCTCAAAGCTTAGCACTCTTAGTACTCTACCACTTGAGCTATAGCTCTACTTCCAGCTTTTTTTGGGGTAGTTGATTGGTGAGTCTACTTTCCTGCCTATGCTGGCTTCCAACTGCAGTCCTTAGATCTCAGCCTCCTCAATAACTAGAATTTGCATTGGCTTTTAGTTTAGAGCTAGCTCAGACATGAATACTGCAACATGCCTTTTCCTGTTTCTCAAGATTTTTCAATGCATTCATCAGGTTTATTTATCACAGTATAAGCAGACTGAATGATCTGGCTCTGATGAAACTTTTTTAAGAGCTCTTGGACATTCTTCTCTATTTAGCCTTGTGGAGTGACATATCCCATGTATGCAAATTATTATTTATCCAGAAACTTAAGAACTCTTTCTTCGTCCTTTGTGGTACTCTGCCTTGTAAATTCTAGCTATTATTTGTCCAGGCATGGTAATAAACATCTGTAATGCTAGCAGTTGGGAGGCTTCTGCAGACAAATGAGTGAGTTGCAGGTCAGTCCATACTACATAGTGAGTCCTTGTCTCAAATAAATAAATGAATATATATTGTGTTTAGTTTTCTGCTTGTTTTTAATAAGAGAACAATTCTGGATCCTGTTTTTGCCTCAAGAGCAGAAGTCAGATTCTTTTGCCTTTCTTTTAATAGATGTTTACAATGGATGGAGAATTTTAAGTTATCAGCTTTTTTTTTTCTTTTTTCACTTTCAGAGTCATAATTTCAATCTCTTCCAGCCTAGATATTTTCGTTTTGAAAAAAGCTAGTGTGTATCGGTTTTACAAAAAGGTTTCATTATAACATGTCCATACATGCATATAATGTACTTTGATCAAATTCACCGTTAATCTTTTTTGAACCTTTAAAATTTTTGAAAATTTTATTTTATATTTATATATTTATTTTGCCAGTCTTGGGGCTTGGACTCAGGGCCTGAGCACTGTCCCTGGCTTCTTTTTGCTCAAGGCTAGCACTCTACCACTTGAGTCACAGCGCCACTTCTGGCCATTTTCTATATATATATGGTGCTGAGGAATCAAACCTAGGGCTTCATGTCTGTGAGGCAAGCATTCTTGCCACTCGGCCATATCCCCAGTCCTCTTTAAAATTTTTAATTTTTTTAAATTTTAAGTTGTTATACAAAGGTGTTTCAATTAACATGTCAGTTTATGAGTAAAATGCATCTTGATCAGTTTCACCCCTTGCATCATTCTCCATCTTTCCCAATCCCACCTATCCCCTGAATTTTCCTATTTCTATCTTTACATACATACATAGAATATTATGACTATCTCTCCCACCCTCCTCTCTTCATTCATCTGTCTCCCATGCCTTGATTTTTTAGTTTTTTAGTTGGGGGTTTGAAATCAGGGCCTTCAGCTCTCATTTAGCTTTTTGGTCATGTTTGGCTCTCTGCCACTTGAGACACACCTCTAGTTTTAGATTTTTGCTCACTAATTTGAAATAAGAGTATATTGAATTTGTCTGCCCAGACTTGCTTGGGCCACCAGCACCCAGCTTTAAGCAGTTTTTAATGGTTTTCATTATTTTATTTTCTTACTATAGTTTCATATATCCATATGGAATACACCAATCATATCTATCCTCTTCCCCCTCCTATCCTTCCTCCCTCTCCTGTTGTTTCCTAATCCCTCAAATTGTGCTATTTTATACTCTTTTTTTTTTCTAGGTTCTGAATATCATCATTAACATGATAGTGTCCAGTTTCACCCATTTTTCCTGAAAATAGTATAATTTACTTCTTTATGGCTGAATAATACTCCACTTATTATGTATGCTTTATGTATATTCTTTATACATTCATAGTTTATTGGGTATTTAGGCTGATTGGACAGTTTGATGATTGTGAATAGAACTGCTATAAACATGGATATGAAGGCATCTCTACTATAATGTAAACTTAGGTCCCTTCAGATTTATTCCCATAAGTATTATAACATGATTATATAATAGCTCTTTTTAATTTTAGTTATCCATACTGATTTCTGTAGTTTTGTGGCTTAGATTGTTTCTGATGAGAAGTTGGTGGCAATTCCTAGTATTATTTACTTACTACAATGTGTCTCCTTTTCTACTCTGGCTACTGCTGTTCTAAAGTGTTTGGGTTTGTTGGTTTAGTTAGTTGAATTTGTTTTGTTTTGTTTATTGCAATTTTATTAATTGTAGGTCTAGCCTAGTCTTAATACAGAGGCATACCTTCACTGGGCTTTCCATTGAATGCGTGAGGTAGGTGTTCAGCCAAGTCTTTATGCTCTGCTACTTAGAACTTTAACATCTTCCAGATCTTTGCAAACTCAGGTTAGCCCAGCTCATACTCCAGTTGTTCTTTCCCCAAATATTTTTGTACCTATCTTGTGAATATGTACTTCAGTTTCCAGGAGACATACTGCTTTAGAGTTCTGAATTTTTTTCTATGGCAGTACTCAGACTCAGACTCTCAAATCCCAACAGCCTTAGTGGCTTCAAAATTTAAGCACTACTACAACTTGGTGAGATGTTCTTTTTTCCTTTTTTTCTTTTCCTTTTCCTTTCTTTAAAAAATTTCATTTCCGGGCTGGGGATATAGCCTAGTGGCAAGAGTGCCTGCCTCGGATACACGGGGCCCTAGGTTCGATTCCCCAGCACCACATATACAGAAAACGGCCAGAAGCGGCGCTGTGGCTCAAGTGGCAGAGTGCTAGCCTTGAGCGGGAAGAAGCCAGGGACAGTGCTCAGGCCCTGAGTCCAAGGCCCAGGACTGGCCAAAAAAAAAAAAAAAATTTCATTTCCCTTTCCCTTTTTTTTTTTCTCCTTTCTTTTCCTTCCTTTTCTGTGTTTGTGCCTGTGTGTGTCTCTGTGTCTGTGTGTCTGGTACCAGGGTTTGAATTCAGGGCCTTATGCTCTCACACAACTTTTAAAAAAAAAATTTATTATCAAAACTGATGTACAGAGAGGTTACAGTTTCATACATTAGGCATTGGATACATTTCTTGTACTGTTTGTTACCTCGTCCCTTATTCCCTTCTCCCCCCTCCCCCTTTCCCTTCCCTCCCCCCATGAGTTATTCAGTTCATTTACACCAGTTTTGCAAGTATTGCTTTTGTAGTTGTCTATCTTTTTTTACCCTGTGTCTCTCAATTTTGTTATTCCCTTTCAATATCCTAGTTCTAATACCAGTATACACGGTTCCCAATATACTCAGATAAGATACAGAGATAGTGTAGGTACAACCACAGGAAGGGGATCTCACACAACTTTTTCTCTCATGCTTGGCCCTCTACCACTTGGGCAACACCTCCACCCTTTTTTGTTAGGGTTATTTTTGAGATGAGGTCTCACTTTTTTTCCTGGGCTAGCCCAGACCTCAATTCTCCAATTTATGCTTCCTGCCATAGCTGGGATCACAGATGCATGCCATCACACCCAGTTTTTTCTGCTGAGATGAAGTCTCGAAAACTTTTCTGTCTGGACTGGCCTGTAACTATGGTCTTCCTGTAATAGCTGGAGTGACAGCTGTGCACCACTGTTCCAAGATACTGATTAAGATGGAGTTCCATGAACTTTTTCTCTGAGGTAGCCTCAAACTGTTATCCTCCTTTTCCCTGAGTAGCTAGTATTATAGATGTGAGCCATTGGCACCCAGCTAGAAGTTTGGTTTAATTTTCCTTCTTTGTTGTATTCTTTATTTTTATTTCTTCTCCTGCCTTTGTTCTATGTGTTGTTTGTTTGTTTGTTTTGATGCCAGTACTAGGGCTTGAACTACTAAGGATCTGGGTTCTGCTCCTGAGCTTTTTTACTCAAAGTTGGCACTCTACCACTTGAGCCACATCTCCACTTCCAGCTTTTTGGAGATAAAAGTCTCATAGATTTTCCTGCCCAGAACAGCTTCAAACTACAATACTCAGATCTCAGCCTCTTGAGTAGTTAAGCTATTGGCACCAGGCTTCTTTATAAATTTTAAAATACTTTGGAGTATGACTTCGTTTTAAAAAGCATTCTAGCATATCTTTTAATTTTTAAACAATTAAGAGATATAGTAAAGAAATTTTATTGTTTTGTTTTGAGACAGGATCTTACTATAGACCTAGCTAGACTCTGCCTCCACATCTCAAGGTATTGGAAGTACAGGCCTGTGTCACTATTCACAAGAATGAAAGATAAGTCCAATATTCCAGAATTCAGAATTTATGAAACTTATTTTGAACATCATTTCAGATACCTTTCATTGCTAATATATAGAGGGAATGATAAAAATGCAGGAAAAAAGTCTAAAAGGTTAAGGATATGTCATGCTATAGTAGATCTCTCACATAAAAGAGTCAAATGTTGGGATACACTGGCACAACTTTCTAAATGGCAGCTTGGCAGTGTTTAGAATTCTTAATGTTCATGCCTTTTGCCCCAGATTTCATTTTCAGGAGGTACTCTAAGGAAATAAGAGACACACACAAAAATGAGTATATATGTTATTTTTTATGATAGTATTTATTATTCTAAAACATTATAAAACTTGAAATGATTAAATTCTTCTCTAGCTATATAACCAACACTATAAAGCCATTACAAATCATATTTCTTAAAGCTTTTGCATAGTGTACTGCTTATAATAAAAACAGTAACAGTCATGAGCCTTAGCATATTTAAAACTGTAAGAAAAATTTATGATACAGTGAATGAAAAGCAGGATGATACTTTTGTGTTTATTAAACATTTTTTAGAAACAGGATATAAAATGTATTGCCTTTGAATAGTTAGATTCTGGGTGATTTTTCAATCTTATGCTGTTGAGCACTTTTACATTTTCTACAGTTAGAGCATACTATATCATAATCATCAAAAGAACAAAGTATTTCTATTTTTAAAACTTTGATAAAGTTAATTGAGAGGATGAAGAAAAGATTTAAGGGAGTTTTTGTTATGACCTTGATGCTTTTTTTCTTTTTTGCAGTATTATATCTCATATACATTACGAAACGAAGGCAGCTTACCATATTTCATGATGTAAAACTTGGGGTTTCTATCCAATACTTGTTTATGCACCTAAAGAGATTTAATAATGTTTTCTTTCTCCTCCCTACTCCTCCCCTCTCCCCAGTCCTGCTCTTTTTAAGACTTAAAATCTTGCTTTCCTAGCCACTTTTCCTACTTGTACTTCCTTGAAGATGCAGGTGCCCTTATGTTGAAGAAAGAATGGAAATCAGTCTTTGGTTTTCTAAACAAAATATTATATATGCTGTCTCTATCCCTGGGCACCTTAATTATATGGACCTGGTGCTCTTCAGGAAGGCATGATAGTGACAGCTGTGTTTTTATCTACCTGTCAATTGATCTAACATGATATATCTCTCAATCTATATATCTATCGAATATGATAGATAGATCTGTCTACCTATATATATAACATGAAAGACAGATGGTCAGATGGATGGATGGAATGAATGGATGGATGGATATCATGTTAGAAGTCCAGGGAAGATGGTTACACTTAAGAGATAAAGGAATAAAGGAATTTTGCAGTTTATGAAGAGCTATAGACTCCAGGGAGGTACCATTCATACACTATCCATTCATTGAGAAAATGAAGTTAATATAAATATTCTAGAATCTTCTTCAATTATAGTAATTATAGATCCAGAGACAGTGTGGTTGGAGGAATTGATTTCATCCCAACCCAATTTAGAAAGGATTAAACAATATCAAGCCATGGTGGTCTACTATTCTACATTTTTATTGTAAGGCTGTATCTACTGAAAAAAAAATGTGAGCTATGGGGTCATTGATTAAGCTTGCTGATTTGAAACAGTAGTTAGTTCTTTATTATTTTAGTATTAGACTGTGCAGGGCTCTGTAGCCATGAGCAAGTTGTTTTAACCTCTACCTTAAATTTTCTCATTAAAATGGTAATAACTAGCTGCCTCAAGGACAATTGTGAGAACTCAATAAGTCAATCCATGTGGGCTAGCACAGTGCCTTGTACTTTGGTGCCATCCAGTAGTTGTTAAGATTGTTTTCTTACTCTTAGAGACATTAGACCTGGAATTTAAGAAAGGTGCACTTGATCTTTCCTTGCTCCCCAATGATGTTCCTGGGAGCTCTCTTGTCTTAGTGTCAGTGATACTAACACTACCTGATTTATAAGAATATTATTGTTTTTAACTTTAAATGATATAAAGAACTGTGATTAGTTGTTTTTGTTTTGTTTTGCCAGTCCTGGGGCTTAAACTCAGGGCTTGGGCACAGTACCCGAGCTTCTTTTGCTCAAGGCTAGCACTCTACCACATAAGCCACAATGCTACTTTTTCTGTTTATGTGGTACTGAGCGATCAAACCCAGGGCTTCATGCATGTTAGTCAAGCACTCTACCTCTAAGCCACCTTCCCAGCCCTGTGATGAGTTTTTGCAAAGATAGTTTTACTATAAAATCTAACCATTTGGGCTGGGATGTAGCTCTTTGGCAAAGCACTTGCCTAGCAAGTACAACATCCTGGGTTCAATCTCCAGTACAAAAAGAGAAAAGACAAAAAAAAAATACTGTTAAAAAATCTATTCTAATATTTAAGATAAGAATCTGTGTTTTAAGGTCTTAAGTAATGCATGCTTTCCTAATATGACATTTTTAAACAGCTTAATATTTCTTGAAAAACAAAGAATGCTAGATAGCAGATCTAATAAACTTTTTACTTATCCCTGACAACGTTGTAAGGTTTCTGATCTGTGGTTAATATTTCTAATTCATTATATTAGTAGATTATGATTGTATAAGGGATCTGGTTCCGCTTCCTAGTTTTCATATGGACTTAAGAGGAACCAAAGAGAAACTAAGCCAGACAGCTGATGCATCCTAATGGATTCCCTGGGACTATGGAATACCAGTTTAGCAGAGCCCAGGACAGGCAGGCCCTTGATATAACTAAGTGCTCAGACTCTCAGGAAACAAGGAGAATGCCAGCTCTTCCTTTTGGGTGTCATTTTGTCCACATGGTTGTAGGAAGATGGTATTAAATCAAAGCAGCTGTCCTGAAATGCAGACATTCTGAATAAGTCCCTTCTAGAAGGAAACAGTGCCTGCCCTTCTTTCTAGTTACATCCAAATCAAAGGTGAATGGGGGGAAAAAAAGTCTTTTTTTTTTTTTTTTTGTTACATGGAGGCAGTTTGGACTTAGCAAGAATTTTTTTAATGGCAGAGCTGAGAGGAGGCCCTGAACAGGAGCAAATCAGTTTCTTCCTATGTCAGATGAATTTTTCTTCAATGGGAGGAGACATATATGGAATATATATTAAATAATGCTTTTTCTATGTAGATGTTCTGTGGTACTACATAGTCCTTTATTGTTTGCAATCTGGTGTCTAATCATCTCATAAGCTTGTGTTGTCTCCTCGGCTAAGTCACTGAGGAAATCTGTATCATTTTAATCTATCTTTTATGTGACCTTTTGAGTTGGGAATATTTCAAGCATTCAGTAATCAATTTGATTGGTAGGTAAATATTTGTTGTCAGATTTTATATTTAACATAATAGAAATGTTTCACATCCTCAAATTTAAGATTTACATAGGCATTGTTGTTTGAAACTGGACCTAATGCTCCCATATTAAATTTATCTGCAATACACTAAAATTTCTAAAAAAAAATTAGTCATAGTGAGATAGGTAATTTACTTAAATAAATTACTTAATCATCTGATTTTATTTTTATTGCAGTGTAAGAATGACTGGCTTTTAATGTACTGATTTGGCTGTGGTTTGCTTAGTTGGGAGGAAAATATTTTGTGTCTTTAGTTTCAGAGTAGTGCCTCTATGACCAATTTTAGTTTTTGAGCCTAATCAGCATTCTTCAAAGTATATATTTTGCTGTTAAGAGAATTCTAGTGATATAGGACATTCTTACTGGGGTGAGATGGAATCTCAATGTTGTTTTGATTTGCATTTCTTTTATGGCCAGTGATGTAGAGCACTTTTTCATATGTCTCTTGGCCATTCTCATTTCTTCATCAGATAAGTCTCTTTTTAAGTCTCTAGCCCACTTGATGAGGGGGCTATTGGTTCTTTGCGGTTTTGTTTTGGAGGAAGATAATTTTTTTAGTTCTGCATATGGCCAGTAAAGATCTTCTCCCAATCTGTGGGCTTTCTGTTTATCTTGCGAGCTATGTCCTTTGCCCTGCAGAAGCTCTGTAGTTTGATGTAGTCCCATTTGTCCAACCTTTCTTTGATTTGTAGCCTTTCTGGGTCTTGGTTAAGGAAGTTCCGTCCTGTGCCAAGGAGCCCAAGTGTTTCTCCTACTCCTTCCTTTAGTGTTTTCAGGGTGTCTGTTTTGATTTCGAGGTCTTTGATCCATTTGGAGTTGATTTTGGTGCAGGGTGATATATAAGGATCTAGTTTTAGTTTGTTGCATGTGTTGAACCAGTTTTGCCAGCACTATTTGTTAAGGAGGCTATCTTTCTTCCATACTATTGTTTTAGCTCCTTTATCAAAGATTAAGTACGCGTAGTTCTGTGGGTTAATTTCTGGGTCTTCAATTCTGTTCCATTGGTCTTCAGGCCTGTTCCAGTGCCAATACCAAGCTGTTTTTATTACTATAGCTTTATAATACAGCTTGAAGTTGGGTATTGTAATTCTTCCAGCACCGTTCTTTCTGCTTAGGATTGTTTTTGCTATTCTTTATTGTTCTATATGAATTTCAGGATTGCTTCCTCTATTTCATTAAAAAATGGTGTTGGGATATTAATGGGTATTGCATTGAATTTGTAGATAGCCTTTGGCAATATTGCCATTTTGATTATATTAATCCTCCCAATCCAGGAGCATGGGAGGTTTTTCCATTTCCTTAGTTCTGCCTTAATTTCATTTTTCGTGTTTTTAAAGTTCTCATCGTAGAGGTCTTTCACTTCTTTGGTTAAAGTTATTCCTAGGTATTTTATGTTTTTTGAGGCTATTGCAAAAGGAGTTGCTTTCCTGATTTCAGCCTCGGTCTTTGGGTCGTTAGCATAGAGAAAGGCCATTGATTTTTGAGGATTTATTTTATATCCTGCAACTTTGCCAAAGTTTTGGATCAGCTCTAGTAGCTTGGGGGTAGAGCCTGTGGGGTTCTTTAGGTATAGGATCATGTCATCTGCAAAGAGAGAAAGTTTAACTTCATCTTTTCCTATTTGGATCCCCTTTATATTTTCTTCTTGCCTAATTGCTCTGGCTGGGAATTCTAATACATCACTGGCCATAAAAGAAATGCAAATCAAAACAACATTGAGATTCCATCTCACCCCAGTAAGAATGTCCTATATCAAGAAAACTAACAGTGACAACTGTTGGAGGGGATGTGGCAAAAAGGGAACCCTACTTCATTGTTGGTGGGAATGTAAACTGGTTCAGCCACTCTGGCAAGCAGTATGGAGATTCCTCAGAAGGCTAAACAGAACTCCCCTATGACCCAGCAGCCCCACTTTTGGGTATCTATCCAAAAGACCACAAACATAATCACACTAAAGCCACCAGCACAACAATGTTCATCGCAGCAAAATCTGGAACCAACCCAGATGCCCCTCAGTAGAAGAATGGATCAGGAAAATGTGGTACATATACACAATGGAATTTTATGTCTCTATCAGAAAGAATGACATTGCCCGATTTGTAAGGAAATGGAAGGACTTGGAAAAAGTTATACTAAGTGAAGTAAGCCAGACCCAAAGAAACATGGACTTTATGGTCTCCCTTATAGGGAATAATTAGCACATGTTTAGATAAGTCACAGCAGAGGATCACAGGAGCCCAATAGCTATACCCTTATGAGCACATAAGATAATGCTAAGTGAAATGAACTCCATGTTAGGGAAACAATTGTTATATCACAGTTGTAACTACTTTCAACGTCCCATGTGTATCTGTAGCTTCTACTATTGATGATGTTCTTGTATCACCTTCCTGTGGTTGTATCTAAACTATCTCTGTAATCTTATCTGAGTATATTGGAAACCATCTATACTGGTATTAGAACTAGGAAATTGAAAGGGAATACCAAAATCGAGAGACACAGAGTAAAAAAAGACAAACAACTACAAAAGCAATACTTGCAAAACTGGTGTAAATGAATTGAACAACTCATGGGCAGGGGGAGAGAAAGGGGGAAGGGGAGGGGGGAATGAGGGACGAGGTAACAGTATAAGATATGTATCCAATGCCTAATGTATGAAATTGTAACCTCTCTGTAATTCAGTTTGATAATTAAAAAAAATTTAAAAAGAATTCTAGTGAGAATAAATCTGAAACTAATATTGGAAACAAAAGAAGGCTCCTTTATAATAATGGACAATATTGTCATTTCTCTTCTAAGAACCGAGTGAATATGAATATGAAATATCCATCCAAACATATATCTTAATGGTCTTGTTGTCTCAAAAGTTTCTTTTTTATATGGTAGTATTATATTTATAGCAAACTGATATTAAGTATTAATTTTATTCATTCATTCATTTATTTATTTATTGCCAGTTCTGGGGCTTCAACTCAGGACCTGAGCACTGTCTCTGGTTTCTTTTTGCTCAAGGCTAGCACTCTACCACTTTTAGCCACAGCACCACTTCTGGCTTTTTCTGTTTATGTGGTGCTAAGGAATTGAACCTAGGGCTTCACATTTGCTAGGCAAGCAGTCTACCACTAAGCCTCAATCCCAGCCCTGTGTTAATAAATTTTATGTGTGTGTGCTCGTGTGGGAGCTTGAACAGCTTTCTTGATTACAGCTGGCATCCCACTACTTGAACCATGCTGGCATTTTGCTGGCTAATTGAAAATGGAATCTCATAGACATTTCTGCCTGGCTGCTTTTGAACCACAGTCCTCCAGGTCTCAGCTTCCTGAATAGATAGGATTGTGGGTGTGAGCCACTAGTGCCCAGTAGGTATTAATAATCATTATGATTGGTTGAGGCATTGTGTTAACCCACTTTAGTTTGACAAAATATTTGAGATAATTAGTTTAAAGGAGGAAAGTTTACACTCACTTTTGGAGGTCTCAGTGAATGTCAGCTGACCCCCTTGATTTGGGCCTTATGGCAGCATGTCAAAATGAGAGCATGTGGCAGAGCAACCTGTTCATCTCCAGGAACCAGAAACAGAGACCAGAGTCCCACAGTCCCTTGGTGGGCATGGCTTCCAATGCTTAAAATTTCTCACTAGGTCCCACCACCCAAAGGTTTGTTTCTACAGCCTTACAAAGCACCAGCCTCAGAATGGGCTTTTGTGGGCATTAGAGATCCAAAATGTAGCATAGAGTCAGCTGAGATCTGAGGATTGTGGTTCAAAGCCAACCTGGGCAGGAAAGTTCATGAGATTCTTATCTCCAGTTAACCACCAAAAAGCCACAAGTGAAGCTGTGGTTCAAGTTGTAGAGCACAAGCCTTGAGCACAAATGCACTGAGGCCCTGAGTTCAAGCCCCAGGACAGGCCAAAAAAAAACCCAGAAATGCAAAATAGGTTCAGTTTAGGAGAGGTAGGTAAAAGATACCAGTAAGAGAAGAGTAAGTCAAAAGGGAGAGAGTGTGAATTTGGTGGAAAAAGTGCATTGTTACACACATGTATGAAAATAGAACAATGAAACCTGTTGAAATCCCTGGTATAGAGCCTTGAGTTCAGTTCCTCAGGCTCTCTCCTTGAGTTTATTGCTTATGGCTGGCACTCCCCAGTCCAGCTTTTTGCTAGACTTGCTTGCCTTGGCTGGCTTCAAGTTCTCAGCTTCCTGACTAGCTAAGATTACAGGCATGAGGCACCCCATTTGGCTTTGTCTCAAGAAGGGGGAAGGAGGGGCTGGGGATATGGCCTAGTGGCAAGAGTGCTTGCCTCGTATACATGAGGCCCTGGGTTCGATTCCCCAGCACCACATATACAGAAAATGGCCAGAAGTGGCGCTGTGGCTCAAGTGGCAGAGTGCTAGCCTTGAGCAAGAAGAAGCCAGGGACAGTGCTCAGCCCCTGAGTCCAAGCCCCAGGACTGGCCAAAAAAAAAAGAAGGGGGAAGGAGGATGAGTGAGTGAGAGTGGGTTGAATTCGATGGGGTACTCTGTATGCATGTATGAAACCTCTTTGTATAACTTATGGATGCTAATACAAAATAAAGAAAAAAATTAAGTCTCCTCATTCTCCCATCTGTTAATACACACATACTCAAAACACTCACTTTTGAGTCTTAATTTGTAAAAAGATTTAGAAAGTTCTAAGATATGTACTATATACTTTCAAAGGTTTTTAAATTTTTAATTAGCATACAGAAAAATGTAATACTTGGCATACAAATCTATACATTTTAACTCATACATAAATCCACCTTACCACTACCACAGTCGGAATACAGAACCATACTATGACCCCAAAATGCTACCTAATGGTACTTTTTAAAACCATATTCCTATACCTTGGCTGTCTTTTCCTATACCCTACAAGTACTTCTAAATGGAAGTTGTGTGTTACTTTGTGAGATTGGTTACTTTCACTCCCCACAATATAATGCCTTTGAAATTCTTTTAGGTTGTTGAACACATCAATGGTTGATTGCTTTATTGTTCTATTTGCTTTATTGTTCTATTGTATGGCTGCACTACATTTTGTATATTTTCTAGCTGTTGAAGGACACATGTTATTTCCTGTTTGGAGTGATTATGAATAGAACTAGTATTTGTGTACAGAGTTTTGTATCAATATAAGTTTAATCATATGGTTAACATATGTTTAACTTCATAAGAAATTACCAAACTCTTTTCAGAGAAATAGTATTTTGCATGCCTTCCAGTGATGTAGAAGAGCTCTAATTGTTACCTTAGCCAGAATTTAGTATGCTAAACATTTTTATCTATTTTTTTATTTTATTTTGACTTAGATATCTCTAATGGAAAACAGTGTTGAACATGTTTTCATGTAGTTAGTTGAATGAATAACTTTCTTTTTGGTAATAAACTCTCTGCTCAAGTCTTTCCCTCATTTTTCAACTGGGTTTCATGGTTTTTTTTACTGTTGAGTTTTGAGAATTCTTATGTTAGCAGGATGCAAGTCCTGCGCTGGATGTGTCATTGGCCAAGTTTCTCCTAGTCTGTAGTTTGCTCTTCATTTTTTGTCAATGTATTTCACAGAATAAAATTTTTTAGTTTGATGAAGTCAAATTTGTAATATTTTTCTTCGATAGTGGAGTTTTTCATGGGTTTGTTACCTAACCCATATCAAAAGGTAAACATTTATTTTTACCCTTTATTTTCTTCAAGTTTTATGTGTTTACATTTTGCATTCAGGTCTGTGATATATTTTGAGTTCATTTTTACTCAGAGTGTCAAGTTCAGGTTAAGATTCACATTTTTACATATGAAAGGCAGTTATAACACCATTTTTTGAAAGACTTACCTCTTGAAATGTCTTTCCATATTTGCATGTGTCTCTTTCTCAGTTCTTCTGTTTTCATGAATTTATGTGTCTGTACTTCTTCCAGTGCCATACTGTCTTATTGTAGCTTTCTAGTAAATTTTAAAATCAAGTACTATGATTCTTTTAAGTTTTGTTTTATTCTAGTTTTTTTTGTTTTGCTTTGCAGTTTCAGAATCAGTTTATATCTACCAAAAACATGAAAGATGGGGGTTGATCAGAATCATGTTAAACTAATAAATCAAGTTAGAAAAAAATAGTCTCTACTGTGCTGAGTCTTTCAAATCTTTAATGTGACATTTCTCTTACTGAATTTCTATTTAGGCAAGTCTACATGTAAATATATAAAATTTTATTTTGTTCTTTTTGATATCAAGCAAATAGGATTTGTATGGTGCTTACGTTGTGCCCTAGTACAGCAAGTACACTGAAACAAATTTGGGTTTTGAAAACCAATATGGTATCAGAACTGACCATTTCAGGGCTTTTTCTTCTTCTGAGAGCTGGGTTAGCAGCATACCACTGGAGTAGTCTGGAGGAGATTGGAAGCCTCTACAGAAAGATGGCAGTTGAACTGAGACGAGAAATGTAGTCTTTTGCCAAAGGTTGTTTTAAGTAGGGGAGACATTCCAGACAGAACAGCATGTGGAAAAGCACATAGAAGTAAGCCTGCGTGCATTCCAGAAACCCTAATGTACATAAGTTCAATGTTAAACCAGTTAAGATTTGGAAGGAAAGAAAGAGAAATCCTCTTAAAATTTAATGTTTAGGCAAAAATCAAATTAACAATGACATATTAGTATATCTATATGTTAATTGAAATAATTTACATTTTATGCTTCAAAGATTATTCCGAGAATTGTATTTTCTTTTTTTGCCAGTCCTGGGGTTTGAACTCAGGGCCTGAGCACTGTGCCTGGTTTCTTTTTGCTCAAGGCTGGCACTCTACCACTTGAGCCACAGTGCCACTTACAGCTTTTTCTGTTTAAGTGGTGCCAAAGAATCGAACCCAGGGCTTCATGCATGCTAGGCAAGTACTCTACCACTAAGCCACATTCCCAGTCAAGGATTGTATTTTTGAATACTGGTTTATATTGTACTTTCTGATGACAATGTGGAATAGTTTTAAGCAAGCCCAACTGGGGCCTGGGAATCTAGTGAGATGGGGCTTGAGATTATTATAAAAGCTGTAGGTGGGGCTGGGAATATGGCCTAGTGGCAAGAGTGCTTGCCCTCGTATACATGAAGCCCTCGGTTTGATTCCTCAGCACCACATATATAGAAAATGGTCCGAAGTGGTGCTGTAGCTCAAGTGACAGAGTGCTACCCTTGAGGAAAAAAAAAAAAAAAAAGCCAGGGACAGTGCTCAGCCCCTGAGTTCAAGGCCCAGGACTGGCCAAAAAAAAAAAAAAAAAAAAAGCTGTGGGTGTTTACTGGCAATTTTATTTGTACTAGTCATTAATACTCTAGTTTCATTTCTTGATTTTAAGGACTGAGGCCATTTGATAGGGTGATGGATTAGGTAAATTTATAACCATTTTCACTGTTAGCTTTATTCTTACAATATCTAAAAATGGTGTAGTAAATAATTATTAGAGAAGTTTTAATATCTTAATATGCAATCTTTGGGAAATAATTACATGTAGTCCCTTTCTCCTTCTTTCCCTCAGTTCTTCTGCCTCAGCCTCTCAAGTGTTGGGATTGTAAGTATGCACCATGTCCAGCTTCAATTTTTTTTATAATAAAGAATAACCTGTATAGGAGATGAAAAACATTAGATGAAATCTAGGGTTTAAAGCAAAACTACAGTCTTTCAAGCAAGAAAATTGTACTTAGATACAAATGATGTGAGTAACAAATCAGAATGTTTTCTGGCATTGTTCATTTGCAGGCATTTGGCTTTTTCAGAGTCGAGTACCAGTAACATTCATATAGTTTATGATACCAGAGGCACACCAAAACCAATCGAAAATATGAGTATCAGGTTCAAACATAAAACATTCCCTATGATTTTCAGCTGGTAAACTCCAGTATCCCATGCTGCATTTTGGGATCAGCATATAATAGTAATAGTATTTTTACCCATGTTTAAGAATGGTTGAAAAATAGTGGGATTGGGGCTGGGAATATGGCCTAGTGGCCAGAGTGCTTGCCTCTTACACATGAAGCTCTCGGTTCGATTCCCCAGCACCACAGAATGGGCGCTGTGGCTCAGGTGGCAGAGTGCTAGCCTTGAGCGGGAAGAAGCCAGGGAAGGTGCTCAGGCCCTGAGTCCAAGGCCCAGGACTGGCAAAAAAAAAAAAAAAAAAAAAAATAGTGGGAACATTACAGATAAAAATTTGCAAAACTTATATGAGCATTGAAGAACAAAAAAATAATACTATTCCTTGCAAAAAATGTAAAGCTTCTAATAACTTAAGAATACTGTTGTTTTATTTTTATTCTTTGGTAAGGATCACATTAGTACTGTTCAGCTTCTTGTTACTTATGATAGCCACTTGTGACAAAGAACCATAGGTATGGATATATAATAAAATGAAATCTATTTTCAGTTAGTGGTTATGTGTAAACCGTTACTGACAGGCATCAGTTAACTTTAGAAGGCAGGTGTGCTAATCCTTACTATAATCAAGACATCACCAAATTATATATGTTGTACATACTTATCTCCGTTACCTCTCAGACATCATAATCCTTTCTGCCAAATAGCTTCAACATTTACTAAAATCAATATCTTATGTCATAGAAATGTTTTTTCCTCTCTCTCTAAACCCCAGTCCTCACAGTCTCTTAATCCATACTGCTTTGATTGTTTCTGACTAGAATATACATAGAACCATCTGTGGAGTCATATATATATATATATATATATATATATATATATATAGTTATTTAATATGACCAAATCCGAGACTAAAGTTACCTTCTTAGAATGACATGTAAGATCCTTGAATATCTCTTTCAGCCTTTTAAGTTGCTCGTTCTTCTATGGAACCCCACTTGCCTAATATTTCAGCCCTGGGAACCCCTCCCCACTTTTTGATAGGGAGACCTTTTAATGAGTCTGTGCCTGAAATGCTCTGCTCCATGGAGTCATCACGGAAGCAATTTCCAGTTTAGGGCTGAGACTCTTTTGTGTTTGACCCCTGTCTTCTTGGTCCAAAATTGAGGTGGTGTTATTTGAAGCAGAAAGATACAGGAAGGAAGGGGTGGGGGGACAAAACAACAACCAAAAAAGAAAAAAATCTTGGGCTTAGGGCCAACTGTTTCTTAGAAAAATGTTCCAAAATCTTTCACTGGTAGGTCTGCTTCATTTCATTGGCAGATATTTGTCCAGGGCCTTGTACAAGGAAGAGTGAAAAACAGGCTGTTTATTTGTGATAACTCTGTACCATCTAATGACAGTAATGTAAAAGAGATGAAAGAGCTAGGTATGGGATTCAACTAGAAGTCTTCCACAGTTCACCAACAAGAGATAAGTTGTGTGGTGCTTTATATTCTCATTGAGTTAATTAAAATCCCACTTAGGTTGTATTCTAAATTGTTTGCCTTCTCTGCTGGATTGTGGACTTATTAGACTAAGTTTCTCACCTTCAGTATCTTTTTTTTTTTTTTCCGCCAGTCCTGGGGCTTGAACTCAGGGCCTGAGCACTTTCCCTGGCTTCTTTGTTTTTGCTCAAGGCTAGCACTCTGCCACTTGAGCCACAGCACCACTTCTGCCATTTTCTATATATGTGGTGCTGAGGAATCAAACCCAGGGCTTCATGTATACGAGACCAGCACTCTTGCCACTAGGCTATATTCCTAGCCCTCATCTCCAGTATCTTACATAAAGTAAATCTGTTTAGGAAAGGTACAGCCAAAACAGAATGGACCAAAGAAAGAGAAAAGTCCTAGGGTGTAAGAAGCCTCCTGAGTACCCTCTTGATTCTTTATTCCTCTTCCTAGTAGACAACCATTATCTTGAGTTGCCTTTTTTTGGGGGGGCGGGGTCAGTCGTGGGGCATGAACTCAGAGCCTGGGCACTGTCCTTGAGCTCTTTTTGCTCGAAGCTAGCGCTCTACCACTCTGAGCCACAACACTACTTCCAGTTTTTTGGTGGTTATTCCTGCCCCACCTGACTTTGATCCTCAGTCCTCAGATCTCAGCCTCCTGAGTAATTGGGATTACTGGCATGAGCCACCAGTGGTTGGCTGAGTTGCTTTTTGTATTGTACATGTTTTATGTGTGTGTGTATGAACTGTAGTTGGGGGTTTACTTGTCTGATGAAAGGCAAGTTTATTTATAATATCTTTCTGTAAGCATATTTTTGAGATTCATGTATATTGATGCAAGTAGCTCTAGTTTATCATTTTTTCTGTGAAACATTCTATTATATGAGTGTATATCAGTGTATATAATAGATGTCTTCATGATAGCTGCAACTGCGTTTCAAAAATTAGATTCATTAGTCTTCTTTAAGCCCAACTTGCCAGTACTATTCTATCTCTTGTTTCCAACTTGTGAAATATGATACTCTCCTCTTCTAACACTCCCTGTATGTGTAATCAATTCTGAAGACTTATAAATATCTCATATTCATCTCTGCTATTACCCTCCTAATCCAGCTCTAATTTGAACTTCTGCATGCTTGTTCACTGCATTATCATTCTTGCTCTTTCATCATGGCCTAGACTACAAGGGCCTACCTCTGACCCTTAGTCCCTAGGCACTATTGACTTCCGCCCTGTTTGTTTATGCCCTGCTTGGAAACATTTGCTGATGTTATTCTCTTGGCCTAATTCTCTATCCTGATTCATTCCTACACACTGTTCAGAATAAAATTTTTGAAATAGCATCTCCCCAGAAGATTTCTTATTCAACCAGCCCCTAAGCTCTAGGTCATATCTTTCTGTTGACACTGCTCTATACTTTAATTAAATGATTGTGGAGAAAACCTTTTTAAAATAAATTTATTTTTTAAACTTTATTTTATTGTCAAGGATGATATACAGAAGGGTTACAGTTATATGGGTAAGGTAGTGAGTACATTCCTTGTCCTACTTGTTGCCCTTCCCTCATTTTTCTCTTACCTCCCCTCCCTAGCTCCCCCCTCCAGTTGTACAGTTAATTTCAAACATATTGTCTTGTGAGTATCACTGTTACATTGGTTCACCCTGTATCCTTTATCTCACCATGTTTCTTTAGGTCTGGCTCACTTCACTTAGTATTTTTTTCAAGTCTTCCCATTTCATTACAAATGAGGCTATGTCATTCACTCTTTCTGATGGAAGCATAGAATTCCCTTGTGTTTATATACCACATTTTCTTGATGCATACATCAACGGAGGGGCATCTGGATTGGTTTCATATTTTAGCTATGGTAAATAATGCTGCATTGAACATAGTTGTGCTCGTAGCTTTAGTGTGGCTTTGTTTGTGATCTTTCGGGTAAATGCCCCAAAGTGGGGTTACTGGGTCATAGTGAAGCTCTATGTTTAGTCTTTTGAGGAACCTCCGTACTGCTTTCCAGGGTGGTTGAACAAGTTTACACTTTCACCAACAGTGTAGTAGTGTTCCCTTTTGGCCACATCCCTGCCAGCATCTATTGTTTTTAGTTTCCTTGATAATGGCCATTCTAACTGGGGTGACTCTCTATGTTGTTTTGATTTGTATTTCTTTTATGGCCAGAGATGTTGAGCATTTCTTCGTATGTATATTGGCCATTCTTACTTTCTTCAGAGAAGTCTTAGCTCACTATTAATGGAGAAAAAGCCTTTTATGTGATACAATCTGAACCAGTTGTTTGTAAGTCTGATAAAGCAAGAAAACCATAAAACCTGTGGATATTTTACTCTTAACTTTAAGAATATAAACATTATTTATTGGTCAATCTTTTGATGAGGAGCCAACATCTTTTCTTTGAGACCAGTCCAACTACTTACAGACTCTTGCAGAAACAACACTTATAATGGATCATGTAAGATTCCAGTTCCAGTTTTTTAGGCAAAAGAAAATTTTACTTCTTTTTGTCAGTATTGAACTCAGTGCCTTTGTTATTGCTAGGCAGGAGTTATACCGCTTGAGCCATGCCTCCAGCTGCTTGAGTTCATTCTAAGAAGGGCTAAAATGTATAAATGTGAGAGTTTGTAATCAATTTTAATTCTAGAACAATTGAACTTTAACACTTGTTTTCTGCCCTGTGTAACTTTATATAAAACCACGAAATAATAGAACCACAAAAGAATCTCAAGAAGAGCATTGTAAATACCAAGATAGTTGAAATAATTTGATTCATAAGTGAACCAACTGTTCTATGAATCACTATCATCAATTTCTGTTTTCTAGTATTACAGCTGCCAACATACTATATCCACAAGGAGTGTGGAACACAGTAGTCTTTCTTTGCATTAGACTACTGTGTTACCATGTGATCTGCTAACAGTCCCTGGATTAGAAAGATGTGTCTGTAGCACTAAACCAAGTGGTCAGTATTAGCAACTACCTTCTGTGTCCTGACAAATTCATATATTTTCTGCATGTCCTAAGTAGTTTGTGTAACTTGCAAAGAGCAAGATAAGATAGTGTTGTTTCTAGTTTAGTTGTATTTCCTATAACAGTCATATTTTGGATATAGTTTAAATCATCAGAAAAATACTTTTAGAGAACAAAATTTATTTTAGAAATATGGTATGCCGTTTATTATCATATGTAACAGCACTAAACTAGAAGAGACTTGTTCCTTAAGATCACCTAAGTTCTGAGTAATGGTCAGTGCCACTGAAGGGCCCACTGTCTTACTGCCACCAAAGACAATACCTCATCACCTTATTTAGCAGGCAAAGTGAGGTACATTCTTGACCATGTTACTGTAATTCCCAGTGAGAAGGGAAACGAGTGCTTCCTTCAATAGTTTCACATGCCACTTGGATTAATTCATTTTCCCCCGTTTTCTTTTTTGTCTTTAGATTTTATAATCAATGGATAAAGTGGGGAAAATGTGGAATAACTTCAAGTACAGGTGTCAGAATCTTTTTGGTCATGAGGGAGGAAGCCGTAGTGAAAGCATGGACATGAACTCCAACAGATGTCTGTCTGTCAAAGAGAAAAACATGAGTCTGGGAGACTCATCTCCTCAGCAGCAAAGCAGCCCCTTACGAGAAAATGTGGCCTTACAACTGGGATTAAGCTCCTCAAAGAATTCTTCAAGGAGAAACCAAAACTGTGCTGCAGAAATCCCTCAAATTGTTGAAATAAGCATTGAGAAGGACAGTGACTCATGTGTTGCCCCAGGAACAAGGCTTGCTCGAAGAGATTCCTACTCTCGACATGCCCCCTGGGGTGGGAAGAAAAAACATTCCTGTTCCACAAAGACGCAAAGTTCATTGGATACTGATAAAAAGTTTGGTAGAACTCGAAGTGGACTTCAGAGGCGAGAGCGGCGCTACGGAGTCAGCTCTGTGCACGACATGGACAGCATTTCCAGCAGAGCCCTTGGGAGCCGCTCACTGAGACAGAGGTTGCAGGACACTGTAGGCCTGTGTTTCCCAATGAGGACTTACAGCAAGCACTCAAAGCCACTCTTCTCCAACAAAAGGAAAATACATCTTTCTGAATTAATGCTGGAGAAATGTCCTTTTCCTGCAGGCTCAGATTTAGCTCAAAAATGGCATTTGATTAAACAGCATACAGCTCCTGTGAGCCCACATTCAACATTTTTTGATACATTTGATCCATCGTTGGTTTCTACAGAAGATGAAGAAGACAGGCTTCGAGAGAGAAGACGGCTTAGTATTGAAGAAGGGGTAGACCCCCCTCCCAATGCACAAATACATACATTTGAAGCTACTGCACAGGTTAATCCATTATACAAACTGGGACCAAAGTTAGCTCCTGGAATGACAGAAATAAGTGGGGACAGTGCTGCAATTCCACAAGGTAACTGTGACTCAGAAGAGGATACAACCACCTTGTGTTTGCAGTCCTGGAGGCAGAAGCAACGCCAAGTGTCTGGAGACAGTCATGCCCACATTAGCAGACAGGGTGCATGGAAAGTCCATACACAGATTGATTACATACACTGCCTTGTGCCAGATCTGCTTCAGATCACAGGGAATCCCTGTTACTGGGGGGTTATGGACCGTTATGAAGCAGAAGCACTTCTCGAAGGGAAACCTGAAGGCACGTTTTTGCTCAGGGACTCAGCGCAAGAGGACTACCTCTTCTCTGTGAGCTTCCGCCGCTACAACAGATCCCTGCATGCCAGAATTGAACAGTGGAATCACAACTTCAGTTTTGATGCCCACGACCCATGTGTATTTCACTCCTCCACTGTAACAGGACTTCTAGAACATTATAAGGATCCCAGTTCTTGCATGTTTTTTGAACCATTGCTTACTATATCACTTAATAGGACTTTTCCTTTCAGCCTGCAGTATATCTGCCGTGCAGTAATCTGCAGGTGCACCACCTATGATGGAATTGATGGGCTCCCTCTGCCATCAATGTTACAGGATTTCCTAAAAGAATATCATTATAAGCAAAAGGTTAGAGTTCGCTGGTTAGAACGAGAGCCAATCAAGGCAAAGTAAACTCTTCTGACCCCAAAGGGCATTAGCTAGGTCTGCTTTTATGTGCATTAGACAGTATACCTATTGGAAGCACAGTGTCAGTGCTAAGATTTTCACACAGGACGTCAGCTTGGTGAGTGGCCTCTGTCAGTGGCCATCTGCTGTGACACTGACTGACAGTGGTGCCTATTGCAACAGCAGGATAAAGCTAGTCTTCAGTGAGGCTACAGAAACATGTTGGTTTAGCTAGCAGTTTGGTTTTTAGTGGCTGTAATAGTTGAATGAGGCAGCTCTGGGGCATTTGCTATGAAGAGTTCTATTTCTTACCGAAGAACAAATTATTGGATGAGTATTTCAGCAGTGTGACTAATGTTTTAAATTATTTTTTCTAAGAATTTTTCTATAACCTTCCAAAGTAGTGATGTTTGTAGTTATCATAAATCCAGCTTTGAAAGTCCAAAAACAAGCAAATGAATAAATAAGTAGACTGCCTCCCTTTTAGGAAAAAAAAATGCAATTTTCTGGCCACAAGGGCATAGTGCAGTTCACTTAAGTGTGGATGTAGTTTATTATAGTTTCCTTTTCTCTTCTGCAAAAGGTACTGTTAAGTAGACCAGGTTTTCTAAATAGTTCTTAAAATTTCAGATTAGAAAGATAATAGTTGAATTTTATTTAAAGGTCCTTGGTATTGATTTTTTAATAAGGCTTCAACTTAAAATAGGCATTTGAAATAGCTGCTGCAGTGTGTGTGTGTGTGTGTGTGTGTGTGTGTGTGTGTGTGTGTGTGTGTGTTAATGTTAATATGAGGTCTAAATGTTGTTTCATTAAGGTTGGGTCTTTTCCTATGTCCATAACAAGGTTGTAAACTATGAAGAAAATAAGACTAGAAGATGCCCATACAAAGTCAGACAATAGTAACTAACTACAATGGTTGTTGCTGTTGAGATTTGTTAAATGATAATTAATGATTTGAATGGCAGTATTTATCTCTTTGTTGTAAGCTCTCATAGCTGAATTGCTTAAGTATAATTTATAGAACTTCAGTGCAGTTCATTCTTAATGGAAAATCTGAAACCTAAATTGCAGATTTAAAGGTACTATACAACCATTGTATTTGTAAATAACTTTACTTAGCACCTTTTTGTCATTTAGAATAGTATATGATACAGTTTGAGTGAGTGCTTTGGGAAGTATTACCTAGTTCTAGTGTTTGCTTCTTAGTATTGAACTGACTCTTCAGTTCTGTCCTAGACACTTTGCACTACAGTAGCCAAATCCATTCTTGTCTTGTTATTAATGTGTTCTGTGCTGCTGGTGAGTGCTTCTTAGTTTCCGTACCAGCTGCTACAGAAGGTTATTTTATATCCTTATGGCTATTGCCAAGGCTACAAAAAAGAAAAGCTATATTTGTATGCAACACTAATCCTTTGACTGCTAATGTATGTTTCTGCTTGCTGTGCCTTGTTATGGCTGCTTCTTTGTGCTAATAAAGTATGTTTGGTGTCCTTGTATATCTGCTGTTTTA
This sequence comes from Perognathus longimembris pacificus, assembly GCF_023159225.1. Taxonomy (NCBI): domain Eukaryota; kingdom Metazoa; phylum Chordata; class Mammalia; order Rodentia; family Heteromyidae; genus Perognathus; species Perognathus longimembris. The sequence continues at coordinate 46,155,576 of NC_063168.1, read as the reverse complement.
TACATTTGCAACAGTTTTCTCTTATACATGGAATGGTTTGGGTTTTTAAAATTAACATTACCCGACAACCTATTCTCTAGTTAATACAGAATCATGTACAGTCTAATACTGACTTACAGAATAAGCTAACTCTAATGCTCTACATCTTTCTAATCCTAATCTGTAGTTACTGAAATTACCATATAAGTTTAGGTAACAACAGAAAATTCAGAGAAATAAAAAAACCTATTGATTTCTCTGCCTCTAACTGAAAGATTGAAACTGTCAGTGAGGTTATTTTAGTAAATGAATATTTATAGCATACAACTGCATCAGAAACAGGTTAAGTGAAGTCTTGTGAACTAGTACTACATCAGCACTATTTATTGGTTTGGGGACCATTTTAATTGATAATAGATGCCCAAAATATAGAACTTTAACCAAAGACTTGTCCATTTTAATACAAAATGGGGATTAAAGGGACTTAGAATTTCTGCTTTTTCTAATAGAAGTCCCTGAAGAACATATACCAAAGTGTTTGAGAACTTCACCCAAACCTACTTTAAAACGTTATGTGCAATTAAGTTGTTTGACATAATTATATTACGTAATTGTTGGGTCTGGTTTCTTGAGCTTATAATGTACCTGGAAAATAAACCTCTTAAGGAAAAAGAAAATCCCTACTGATTATTGAAGGACTATATATGCAAACAAGATGGTGTTGTAAAGAGGTAACTTGAAACTCCAAGAAAGCACTTGATGTTTTTATATGCTTGTAGCAAATTGATGTTCTAACTGTAGTTTTATAGAAAGTATTGATGCTTTTATGTTTTTCAGAACTTTCATATGTTAAAGCAAATTGTTTGAATGTGCAACTATTTGAGTTTATGTAAGCATGTATACACTGTGCTAAAAGTCATGTTTCAGTTTGTGTATAATAATATGCAACTTTTGGTTTAAGTTTTTTTCTTAAAACATTAGTGGCTTATGTTTTAAAAAGAAAATCACCAGCATGAAAGTGCACATAAGTCTATAGTCACTGTGTCTTTTTCTGAATCCATTGTAGTCTGTCAACTAAATTTGTGTCTTTATGGTCCTTTTGAAGTGCATTTTACTACAAACCAAGAAATTTATTAGAAGGTTTGGCAAGTTTTCATAGGGAAGGATTGCTTTGAGTTACATCCTCATTCTTAATCTTATACACATACACACTTATGCACCTCTATCCCTCTTTCTCCAGCTCTCATTTTCCCTCCCTTCTACTTCTCTTTCCATTATAGGTATACATAAATAATGTGTACATTTATATACACATATGACATTTATACATATATACATGTTTATGATGATAATATTCAGACATCTGATTTAAGATCATTTGGAACCTTATTCTATCTAAAGAGTATTCCTAGGCCAATCAAATTTATTATCTGCTCCTAAAGATTACTTGGTTTTATCTGTACTGCAGTCATTTAGTCAAAACAATTTGTCAGCATTTTCCTCACAGTAAAAGACTTCAGAAACAGGTTGCTCTAAACATATTAAGAGTCATAATTAAATGTATATTTCTTAGACCAAAAAAAAGACCCAAATTACTATTCTCCACAAAGCAATCTGGTCTTTTAGAAGATTTACACAAGACTGGTTTTTAATCATAAAACCATATTTGAGTTCCAAGCTCCATTTTTACAAAATCCCAAATTTATGAACTTCATTTGACATTTTGATCTGGTTGCTATTATTTTTATCCCAAAGCTTCCTTTGCTCCCTGGTATGAGGTAGCAATTAGGCAAGTTTTATTGGGATTGGCCTTTAACTCTTACTTTTATAAAAGCAAATGACAATTTTTTCTTTTGAGTAGAGGTAAAGAGCCAATGAGTGAGTCAGAATCTACAAAAAAAAAAACCAAAACCAGCCAAATCCATCTCTGACAGTGATGTAAACAGGGGAGATCATGCCAGTTCCCTCTCTCCTCTGTGCCACAATATAAAGAACTAGGTTAAAAAGCACACAAACAAATGGTTTAAAGGTAAGAAGAGTCTCCAGAGGGAACAATGCTACTTGATGGCTATGCATAAATACATAATGTAAGACTCAGGTTTTGTTCTGTATTTCTTGCAGCAGCTGATAGGGAACAGCTATATTAAGTAGTATGTTCCAAGAAGATTTGAGCCGAAATTTTTATAGGAGAAATTCTTAAGTTGGTTGTTGGGAACATGGAGTGTATTGAGTTTGCCATTGTAATGTTGGATAAGTTGGGACAGCTATTTTCATTTCTTGGAATCTTGATTGAATAGATAAGACCTTTCAGCTATTTGCTTAAATGTTCATTGGGCCCACTGTGGTAGCTACCATTTAAAGTAACAGATGTACACTAGATACAAGACAAAGCATCTGCCTCATAGAGCTCATTATTACACTTCAGTAGGTAGGAAATGAGACACAAAATCCCAAACAAAAAGGCAGAATATGGTGCTGAGGGGAATAGGAGCAGCACTTTCGGATCACTGGGAATAACCTTGAATGGTGAGGATATAATCACATCAATATGGAACAAAAAACACAGCTACAGAGAAAATGAAGTCCACAGCCCCAAGCAGGAAGGAGTTTATGTGCTGAAAAAGAAAAAGCCCATTGGGCTGGTGGAGAATACAGGGGCTCTGAAATTGGCAAGGCCTGTAAGATTAGGAGCCCATAGTAAGGAATCTAGATTTTTTTTTTTCAAGAGTTCAGTGGAAAACAAGATTTTAAGCAAGGGAGTTGGCGTGGCCTGTTTCCTGTTGCTGTGTTGAGTAGAGACTGGTGGTGTGCCAAGATGAAGATTTGCAGTTTTACAGGTGAGAAGGGCTGGGTTGGGTGTGTTTTAGTGACAAAAAGTTGACAGGATTTGGAAAATAATTAGATAAGAAAGAAGTTGTAAATGACTGATGTTTGATGTGATACCATGAGCTGAGTTTTTTTTTTTTTTTTTTTATTATGAAGTCAATGGAGGTCTGGGCATAGGGTTAACATGCCTGTAATTCCACTTGGGTGGTCGAGACCCAGGTCAGCCAGGGCTACACAGCAAGAACATTGCTTTTAAGTTAGTCAACAGTGTAAATTGAATTCTGCCTTGAGTGTGTGGAGATTTGAGATTCCTGTTACTTCTGTAGAGAACTGGAGTGGGCAACTATATGAGTGTAGTTCAGGGGAGAAGATAAACAAGAGACACGAATACTCTAAGACAACAGCAGCAGAAATTTTGTGTGAGATTTCATTGGGTGGGGAGTAATTAGGTCAACATTTAATTTGTTAATTCAAGTTTTTTTTTTTACTTAAATCAGTAGAGCACTTGCCTTTCAAAAAATTTAAAATATTGAAATCATAAACCTTACACTGAATTTTAAAGCTATCCATGGCAAGATTTGGTTGTCATGCTTCCATATCAGATTAGCTTCTGTCTCTTTTAACATAATTCTTATGGGATAAATTCGGATTCATTATGTGATACTTAGCAAGGACACAATGCTGAAGAATCCCACCTGCCCTCAAAGTCCCAGCAGTCATTTTCTCTGTCATCTCCACTCTTGCCCATCCAGAACCTGTTCTGTGATCCTCCAGAACTCTATTTACCTTCCATTACTTTCCTGTAAACTTTGATCAAATTTAACAAAATAGAAGATGGAGGAGCACTGTAGGCCTTGACTCACTTTCAGAGTTGGTACCCAGCTGCGGTATCAGGCACTTCCCCTGAGTCAGCCTGGACCTGGCTCAGCTAGATCATGTGCAGATTGTTCAGGAGTCAGAGTAAATAAGATGCCAAGGCCTGGGTTTGGGGTCCTTTTGAAGTAAAATTTGAGTAAAAGATGAGGAACATCACTTGGAGCTTATAAACTGGTGGATAGAGAGGCATGTACATATATAATAGAGACTGTTGGGATAGGTGAAGTAAAGTTAGTAATTTAAAATTAGGTTCATTTGTGGTTTAAAAAGTCAAATGGAGTCAAAATGACTTGGGAAAGGGTTATTTGAAGTTTTGTTGCATCACGGCACTGTTAGTGTAGGAGTTTGATTTAGCAGAAGGTGGTAGTCATGTGGCAGAAAGTGGGAAAGAACAGATTTAAGGTGGGGAGAGTTTGCCTTTACCACCTTGGTTGTAGCATTTGAATATGTTGCAGGGGATGGTGTGAAGCCAGGTTCCTTTTAAAAGGAATGTAAATGATGCCAGCAGCTCTAGAATAAACTACAACCAGAAGAAAATGGAGTCAGGAAGTACTGTGAAATCTAGACCAACCTGAGTGCTGGGATTATACAGAGAAGTTACCAAACAATAATGGCACACAATTTTAAGTAAGGAATAGCAAACAACTTTCTGCCCTATGAGATTCCTAGTTAAACATGTTACAGTTTTTCCAAGTTTAAGCAAATCAAGACGCATCTCCCACTTACTATAAATAATATATATAATATATTTAAATAAAAGTATTTAACATAAATAATATATCCTATCTTTAAAAGTAAGTTATGGATAATGTATTTTAAGGGCACATTTTGATGCCAAAATTTAATAACCTTATTCCTGGGAACAGGGCAAAATGAAAATGATGTTTAAAACAATTAGGGCTGGGAATATGGCCTAGTGGCAAGAGTGCTTGCCTCATATACATGAAGCCCTGGGTTCGATTCCCTAGTACCACATATATAGAAAATGGCCAGAAGTGGCGCTGTGGCTCAAGTGGCAGAGTGCTAGCCTTGAGCAAGAAAAAGCAAGGGACAGTCCTCAGGCCCTGAATCCAAGGCCCAGGACTGGCAAAAAAAAAAAAAAATGTTACTTACCAGATCTGGTGTCTCATGCCTGTAATCGTAACTACTCAGGAAGTTGAGATCTAAGGATCATGGTTCAAAGCCAGCCTGGGCAGGAATGTCCGTGAGACTCATCTCTAGTTAATCACCAAAAAGCAAGTTCAAGTGTTAGAGCACTAACCTTGAATGAAAAAGCTCAGGGACAGTGCCCTGAATTCAAGCTCCAGTACTGGCACACACAAAGAAAATGTTGCTTGACAAAATTACTGAGAAGGGTGACCGAATTACTGAGAAAGATAGCAAACCGAGATTTTTTCTTTTTAATCTGGAATTGTTTAATCCCTCTCAATGCTAACATAATGGATGTAGTTTCTCATTCCTCAATTTTTCATGTGAAAACTGCTTTGCGCTTTTATATTCAGAAATACAGAACATTACTAATATGCCTTCCTCTAGATAGTTCCGAGATATTTCTGAACTAGAAACTCAAGATTTTAGATTTTGTTTTACTAACAGTGTCTATCATTACATGTGTCATTTCCTCTTTTCTCATCTAAAATACATACAGTGGTGCAAAGAATAAATTGTTTTAAATTTATTCTGTTCTTAACTCCTTTAAATCAGTTTTTTAGAAAAAGTTGAACTAGAATACTTTAAAGCCATATCACCTAACTTTATAAACATATGTCCTTGGGTATAATTGAATTTTAAGTAACATGAAGAGAAGAGAGAAATATTTTGTTACCATCTTTCCAACAATGTGAATAATATAAATTTATAAATTTTACTTTTAAAATACTGTCTTAGTAATTGCTGCCCTAGTGATAATCACTGAACTAGAAAGCTAAAATTGTTTTCTAAATTCTACTGTGCAGTATTTGTCAATCCTTTGATTAGTCAGATTTATTGTTGGTATTCACAAAATAAATGTAAGGGCCTGTATTTGGTCTATAAACAATTCTGACAGAGTCTGGGCAATGTTCAAAAATAAACCCAGGACGAGAGCTGTCAGAATAGTTTCCTGACCCAGCAAACAAACCATATATAACCTGAAGTAGCAGGCAGACTATTATGTAATTACTAAAACTGCCTGGCTGCATCTAATCCTTTCCTTGTCTTTGATAACTGGCTTAGAGAGGTTGACTTGTTTAAGGTCATAGAGGGAATACCAGAGGTTTCAAACTAGGATCTTAAAAAGAGCAACTCTCTAATCCACTACACATTTGGGGTCCTCATTTTTTCAACCAACTTAGTGTTTCTTTGTTCTCTTATATTTCAGACTAATGAATTTCAAATAACTGATGAAGATAGACCCTAAATCATTGATTAAAAAATATATATCAAAAGAATAGTCTTGTTTTTTGCTTTTTGTTTTGCCAGTCCTGGGGCTTGAACTCAGGGCCTGAGCACTGTCCCTAGCTTCTTTTTGCTCAAGGCTAGCACTCTACCACTTGAGCCACAGCGCCACTTCTGGCTTTTTCTACATATGTGGTGCTGAGGAATCGAACCCAGGGTTTCATGTATACAAGGCAAACACTCTACCACTAGGGCATATTCCCAGCCCTCCCTCCATTTGTATTCCCCATGTTGCTATGTAAGGCATGCCTCTAGATTTCTCCAGCTGTATCTGACTGCTGTCCCCACTCTTGCTCACTTTTGTCCTTTGGCCCTGGCTATCTTTCACAAGCTCCAGCACCCCATTATCTTTTCCATCTCAGGGTCCGCACCTAATACTGCCCTTGAATTATCATCTCCCCTTTTAGCCCAAGAGATTCTTTTTCAATTCTAACTCTCCAGAGAACTGCACATGCCCATTAAGGGATGCACACATTATTTGTATTATTACTTGTATTATTCTTATCTCTGTCCTTCCTTTGTTTTCTTCATAGTATTTATCACAAAAGTTTGCAAGTAATTCATTATTTCAGCTTTGGGGTTTTGGTTTTCTTTTTCTGAGGAGTCTGGCTTTTACCAGTCATCCTAGTCACTCCAAGCGAAGACCACTCAGATGATTGGTTCAGGCCAATAGGTCAGTGAGACACTCCTCTCCTTGACAAATCAACCTGATAGAATGATGCAGCCCTATGATCCCAGCTACATGGATGGCCATAGAAAATACGGTTTCAGTTCAAGGCTAGCACACACAGAAACAATGAAAGCAAAAAGGGCTGCAGTGTGGCTTAGCAGTAGAACACCTGCCTAACAAGCATGAGGCCTGGAGCCCAAACTTCTGTACCACCACAAAGAAATAAAGAGATAACTCTCTAAGAAACAAGACCATTTCTAGTTTGCTTTCTAGAAAGTTTGCCAGAGTGACACACACATATATATTTTGGCCAGTCCCGTGCCCAAATTCAGGCCTGGGCACTGTCCCTGAGCTTCTTTTGCTCAAGGCTAACACTCTACCATTTGAGCCTCTTCTGGCCTTTTCTGTTTATGTGGTACTGAGGAATTGAACCCAGGGCTTCATGCATTTTAGGCAAGCACTCTACCACTAAGCCATATTCCCAGCCCACAGCATTTTTTTAAATGAAAGGAAAATGTAAGAATTAAATTCAAATTATTAGAAAGGAATAAAACATATTAGAAATAGTAAATAGCCTGGTAAGTATTTCAAAAGTATTTTCCTCTTGGTTTTTTTATAGTTCGTCTAAAAAATAAAATCGCCTATGAGATTTCTAAGATAGATGATGATAGGTAGGTAGATGGCAGATAGATAGATACACAGACAATGTAGGCACCTGTGTCTCACACCTATAATCCTAGCTACTTAGGAAGCTGAGTTCTAAGGATTATGGTTCAAAATCAGACCAGGTAAGAAAGGAAGTGAGGCTGAGTTCTAAGGATTATGGTTCAAAATCAGACCAGGCAAGAAAGGAAGTGAGACTTTTATTTCCAATGAACCACCAAGAAGCTAGAAGTGGAACTGTGGCTCAAATGGTAGAGCACTAGCCTTGAGCAAAAAGCTCAGAGAGATGACCTGAGCCCCAAGATCAAGCCCCAGGACTGGGAAAGCAAAAAAAAAAAAAAAAATTACCAAGTTTTCCATGTTGTAAAAGTTAATTTTGTATGTCAACTTGACTGTGCTAAGAAATGCTCAGAGAGCTAACACAATGTGATTTCTAGGTGAATGGTTTGCGGTAGGAAATATTTCTAAGAGAGATTGCCATTTAAATCAGTAGACTAAGTGAAAAGATTTGTTCCCCCAGTGTGGGCAGGCAGCATCCAGTCTGTTGAAAGCCTGAATGAAATGTGGAGGAAGGGAAAAGTAGCTTTGTTTGAGCCTGTACATTTGTCTTCTATATTCAGACATCAGCACTTCCATTTCTTCGGCCCTCAAACTTGGAGGGGTACTGATACCATTGACTCTGGTTCTCAGAGTTCTTAAGATTCATACTAGACTTACACTATTGCTCAACTACCCCATTCCCCACTTTTTCTTGAGACATTGGGTTCATACTGGAACTTGCTACTCGTTTTCCTAGGCCTATTTATGACCTCATGTAAGCTAACTCTTCATCATACATTTCTTCCTATCTCCTCTTGTTTTGTTTCTTTAAGGAACCCTGTTTAATACACACGCTGTCAGGCTATACCACAGCCCCATCCAGTAGAACATTTTTGAAAGGGATTAGCAGAAGGTAGCATGAAAAGTGCAGGAAGTAGAGGAAGGGTAAGGGCAGTGGGCAACTATGGAGGGAGGATGGGGACACAGGGTTAGGAACCTGCCTCTGTCAGCAAAGGGAAATGGACCAGAGGGCCACAGAAGGCCAGGCCCCACCCCTGGGCACAGCTTCAAAGGAGATAGAATTGCAAATGTCATTTGCTATTGGTTCAGTATTTCTGGTTTTACATTTTTTCCCTGGAATTTCCATTGTTTTCACTCCTTCAAAGAAACTGAACTGATGTAGATGATAAATACATTCTTCAAGTTCGTTGGCTTTTCAACAAGGGCTGTCATTACATTTTTCAGTGCCTGGTCTCTTACATGCCTCTTTCATCTTCATACTGATGAAATATCCCATGCATAGGAAAAACAAGGGCTACTGTTAGGACTAGTGAGATGTCATCAGTGTGCTCAAGGTGACCCAGCAGTAAATGACATCACCCTATGAGCAGTAGCTGTCTGTGTGACTGCACTCCAGAAGCAGGACAGCATTGGGGATGTCAGCAGGACTCTCAAAGGGCCAGACCTGTGCTGGACAAGTCAGCACTGTGCTAAGAGTGGTTTGGGCTGACCCCCTAGGGGGCAGAATGCCAACTCTACCAGCTGTTGTTCACTCGGCCCCTACTGCAACTAGCCAGCCTTCTGAACAGAAAGCCCTGTTTCCAAGGAAATTTCCAGGTCCCTGCTCCCATCAGGTGGTTTTGGAGAAGGAGGATTAGCAGTAGGTAATGTTCTATTTGAACAGAACATTGGAACTTGGCTGGAGGCTAAGCCATCAGGGCTGCGGGATCTATACCTGTGAGAGGCAGGGTGACTTGGTGATACAGGCTGAGCTCAGGATCAGGTGATGCAGCTCAGAAGTCTATCTGCACCTCTAAAAGGCTGCACAAGTGGCAAGTTCTTTGTAGCTTTATATTTTGATAGCCTACTGAGATTTCCAAATATGTGATTGAGCAGAGGCTATTTCTGTGTTAGAAGATGAAAGCAATAATAATGAAGTGTGACCAGGATCCTGCTTTCCCTGACCTTGAGTGACATGGCTGCTCCGTAACCATGTCAGGCTCAGCATGGACAGGATTCTAATGTGCTTCTAATGTCCCCAGCTCAGAGCCTTTTCCTTGCTATGTGCTAAAGGTGGTCACCAGCCAGTGAAGAACTCTGTACCTTCCTGGCAAGGCTAGACATGAGCAGGAAGCAGAGTTCCTGCCCATCCACAGCAGGTTTTGATTCCTCCCAGGCCTGATCCTGCCTTATATATTGGGAAACTCAGAATCCCAGAGGCTCAGGTTCCCTGACTGGGGAAGAGGGTGTGCATTTGGTGCCCTAACTGTGGGAACCCCTCCCTCTGTCATATCCAACATCTCCAGAGAATTATCACTTTTGTAACCAGAACTTCTCTCTAACTTTCCTTTCTTCCTCCCAGGAAAGTGAAGATTGAATACAGAAAGAAGATCTTTAGCAAGAGAATTAATTATGGGAAAAAATGGCCATTTCTAGCTCTCCAAGAAGGCAAAGAGGAACCAAGACTCTTAGCTTTCAAGTCACAGTCTCGCTGGTGCCACTGTGAATTCTTTAACATTTTGGTTGCCACTGAATTAATCTGGCCTTTAGATATAACATCATTTTTTTCCATTTTGAATAGAGTTTTGAGGGGTAGACATTATTAAATCCTTGAAAGTATGGTTTTTGTGTCCTCTATGCCCTTTGAAAATAAAAGAGATATCAGAGGAGAAGCTAATCTTGTTTCACTAGTCCATCCCCAGGGATCTGCCTGCTTCTCCCATCTGTGAGTTACAACTAACTAGAGCAGGGTGAGCCTCCGACATAGGGGTAGCCTCTCCCAACTCCACTGAGCTGTGGCCTAGTGGAGAAGATGATTTAGACCTCTAAGATTCTTCCTTCCAGACAGAAGTTTGGGACAGCTAGGCACTGGTGATTCACCCCTGTAATCCTAGCAACTCAAGAGGTTGAGATCTGAGGATCACAGTTCAAGAGCCAGCCTGGACAGGAAAGTCCATGAGACTCTAATCTCCAAGTAACCATCAGAAAACTGAAGGTAGTGCTATGGCTCAAAGTGGTAGAGTGCTAGCCTTGAGCAGAAAGCGTCAAGCCCCACAACCAACCAAAGTAATAATAATAATAATAATAATAATAATAATAATAATAATAGAAGTTTAGGGAACCCCACAGGCTGTTAGTATTTGAATGGAATATATAGTAGAAGGGCTGTGGTACAGAAAGGGGAGAGAAGCAGGTGATACATGCAGGTCACATGCAGGAGCCAGGAGCAGACACTCAGACAGCAAGAACAGTGGGCCATGGGTTACTGGAAAGATAAGCATGTGGCCTTGAGTTAGGACATTTTTCCTATCTCAGTTCCAATTCCCAACCTAGGCTAAGGCATTCTGAATCACCATACCTTCCAATAGATCTATGCACAAAATCTTCCTTTCCAAAGTTAGCCCAGGAAAGAATCCCATTAGCTTGTCAAGAGCCAGTCTCCCAGGAATCAAGGACAATGCTGGACATGTGACTCATCCAATATGGCTTCCTCCAACCATGGTAGCCCTGAAGTACTTGAAATGTGATGAGGCTAGACTGAGATGTGCTTCAGCTATAAAGTGCACACTGCATCTTGAAGACTTAAGACCAAGGAAAGGTAAAGTATCTCATTAATTGTTGCATATAGAATACATTTTAAGATAATAAAGTATAATAGTAAAACTAATGTCATTTGGGCTTTATTCACATTTTTAACATGCTACTATGTGTTACTAGAAATTTTATATATGTTTCTTGCTATCGGTTTTTATTGAAAATTTTTGATTTATGCTGAAATACACCCAGGAAGCTATTTTAACAATCACAACAAAAAATTCCCAAACTAAAACTGAAGCATCAAAAAATCATGTCTAATCAGATAAGTGATGGCTCATGTCATCCTATCTAAATGGGAGGCTGAAAGTGGGAGGATTATAATTCCAGGCAAGCCCAGACAAAAAAAAAAAAAGTCCAGGGCTGGGATGTAGCTCAGTGGCAAAGCGCTTGCCTAGCAAGTACAATGTCCTGGGTTCGATCCCCAGTACCAAAAAGACAAAAAAATACAGTTTTAAAAAATCCTAACCCCCCCCCAAAAAAGTCCAAGAGAGACTCCATCTCATGATAGTGAGCACCTACTATCCATCAATCATCTGTGATCGGTTTAGTATGGTGGTACATACCTGTAGCCAATGAGATTGTTCTCATGTTCAGAAAACTTAGATAAAAAGAGTGTTTTAAAAAAAAAATGTATCCTGGGAGGTCTCATAGTACCCAAGGAAAGACATTTGACTGATCTTCCAGAGCAGGTAAGCTGTATTGGTTCCCAACCCTAATGTGCGGCTCTCTCCTCTTTTATATTTGTACCTCTTAAAGCAACTATTCCATCTTCCTGCTTTCTTGGGGAAGCCACAATATCAGGAACTTTCAACTCCTTTCTCAGAGAGACCAGTACTACTTTAGGTCCACACTTAAAGTTCAGAAGTGAGATTCAAAGCTAGCTTGAACCAATCACTGCTTGAACCACTGGAACCACACCACGACGTGAAAATACGAACACTCTCACTCTAGAAACTACATAGTGAAAGGAGATGGTACCAAAAATTAGAGAAGTCAAAACAATGCATTTTCTTGATCATGATTATTATTTGTCTTAGTCTGTTTTTTGCTGACATAACAGAATACATTAGACTGGGTGATTTGTAAAAGGGAGAGATTTGTTTCTCATGGTTTTGGAGGCAGGGAAATTCAAGATTGCACAGTCATCTCTGGTCAGGGCCTCATGGTGCATCATAATAGGGCAGGTGCCATCAGATATCAGAATGGCAAGTGGAGGCATGGTGAAGATAGAGCACATGTACAAAACAGTGAGGGGAAATGCCAGGCTTGCTTGGTAACAACTCATTCTCAAGAGAACTCATTCATTCTTGTGAGAATTGATCCAATCTCATAAGAACTGAATCAGTCTTCTAAGAAAGACATTGATTCACCCATAGCAGAAGAACTTGCATGACCTGTATCATCTTAAGGGCCCCATGACCCAACATGTTTACGTTGGCAAATCAAAGTTCATGTGAAATTTGGTGGGGACAAATCACATCCAAACTAGCACTATTGGTTGCTGAGTCAGGATTCATGGTCAATAAAAACTGTGCTATACTATACTTGTTGGATCTCTATATGCCAGAATAAAACCTTTTACCTTTCTTCCACCTACTGAAATCTGATGATAAGATGATCTGTGAAATTTGACACAAATCTGAGCTCTACCATTTGCTGGTGGCCCCCACAAGCAGTGAGGAAGCAATGTGAAAGAAAAAGGTCACCAAATTACAGATCTCTCTACAATGCTGTCACGGGAACCTATTTAAGTTGCTCACTCCAAATTAGGATCAGAGAGACTAAGGGTCCATTTTTTTTTTTTTTTTTGCCAGTCCAGGGTCTTGAACTCAGGGTCTGAGCACTGTCCCCTGCTTCCTTTTGCTCAAGGCTAGCAGCACTCTACCACTTGAGCCACAGCGCCACTTCTGGCCTTTTCTATATATGTGATGCTGTGGAATTGAAGCCAGGGCTTCATGTATACAAGGCAAACACTCTACCAGTAGGCCATATTCCCAGCCCCCCATTTATATCTTATATATACAATTATAATTTAGACATAAATTATAAACATATATGAAGACATATACAGGGTCATATCCATATAGGCACACACAAATTGACTAAAATCTGCTATAAAACTCCTTTGAACAATTAACAAAATGAATGCTAGAAAGTTGAATCATATTTTGTCAGGGGAGAGGGGGTAAAGGGGAGGATGTCCTAGACAAATGGTTAGTGGAAAGGTGGACAAAAACATAATATCCAATGTTCATATATGAAAATGGAACCGGGTAACTTGAGAGACTGGGTGGGGTTGGGAGAGATGGGAGAATGGTGGAAGGGGTGACATCAATCAAGTTGCATTGTACTCAAACTGACCCCTCTGTATGACTAAAGACTTAAGGATAATGTAATTCATTTAAAGGAAATTTTATTTTATTTATTTATTTATTTTGCCAGTCCAGTGCCTTGGACTCAGGGCCTGAGCACTGTCCCTGGCTTCTTTTTGCTCAAGGCTAGCACTCTGCCACTTGAGCTAAAGCGCCACTTCTGGCCGTTTTCTACATATGTGGTGCTGGGGAATTGAACCCGGGGCTTCATGTATACGAGTCAAGCACTCTTGCCACTAGACCATGTTCCCAGCCAGGAAATTTTATTTAAATTTATTTTAAAGGTAATTTTAAAAACTAAATTAAAAACCAAATTGGTCATTTCAGGTAACGAGGATGTGTTTCAATAAACCTTATTTAATCTGACTCATGTCACCACCTAAATAAAAACCTTCAGTGTTGAGATTATTAGTTTATTCATACTTGTTGGCTATTCAATGTCCTTCTACCACCATCTGATTCTGGCTAAGCCAAGACTGCTTTGGAGTTCATGTTAAAAGCCCAGTCATATGCATATTAAAGAGGTTCACTCATCATTGACTCATAGAATAAAGCCAATTTCCTGTGTGTTCTCAAGGCTCCGTCTGCTGTGAGTTCACTCTGCAGATCCAGAGTCATTTCTCTCACTGCAGTCTGTGGACCCTCATCGGACTCCCAGCCTTCCTGTTGCTCCTGCCCACACTGCATAGAGCTCAAACTAGAGTCTGTGTCTGTAGTGTGGAGACGGCCGAAGCAGATCAGTGCCCAGCTCTGCCAATGACCTGTGCCAGCTAGAAAGTTTCTACCTCCTTGAATAAAATTCAAGTAATTCTCACCATCTGGCAGGGGTGTTCTTAAAGATCAAATAAGACTTAAAGCACTCACGCTGTATCTGGAATACTTCATTTCTTTAAAAGAACAATCTGAAGCACATATGGCACATTTTAACATGTTTACTGGCTGAAATTTTTCCATATTTTTCTATGTGCTTGTAATACTTTATTTTCTTAAAATGATGAAGATTGTGTTGAAAATCTAAGGACCAAATTTGCCTTCCAACTACCAACTGCAATCATGAATAAGCAATATAAAACAACTGCATTCAGATATAAGACAACAGTCAACACAGGATTATGGTACCTGAGAGAAAAGAAACAAAGGAAGTGTGTTAGCTTTTTGTTACTGTGACAAAATGCTTGAGAAAAACAACTTAAAGGAAAGGTTTATTTTGGCTCCATATTTCAGGCCAAGATTGGCCCACTATTACTTTAGGGCTTAAAAAATCCAGGGTGGGGCTGGGGATATAGCCTAGTGGCAAGAGTGCCTGCCTCGGATACATGAGGCCCTAGGTTCGATTCCCCAGCACCACATATACAGAAAACGGCCAGAAGCGGCGCTGTGGCTCAAGTGGCAGAGTGCTAGCCTTGAGCGGGAAGAAGCCAGGGACAGTGCTCAGGCCCTGAGTCCAAGGCCCAGGACTGGCAAAAAAAACAAACAAAAAAAAAAAATCCAGGGTGATGGTCCAGGAACCTGCTTGCTTACTCCAGAAAGTAGAGGGAGGTGGGGAGGAGGGCAAAAATGTATCCTCCTTCCCAGTATGCCCCAGAGCTTCCACCACATTCCAGTAAACACCCTTAGCTGAGGACTCCACATGGCCTATGTGGAACATTAAGACCCAAACTATGAAATGAGCTCCAAATTATTGCCTGAAGGCATTTATTTCTGAGACAATGTTGTGGGGAGGGGAATCCTAGAAGGACACAAATGATTTCACTGAGCTCAGGAGATAAAAGGTCACCATTTAGGGAGGTTGAAACCTAGAGTTGTGTCTGGAAGTACTGGAGAAGAGGGAGTAACAATGAGAAAGCTTCCAGAAGCTACTTATGGGTCATTGAGAATTTGCTTCTGCAGCCAAATCTGTGTCTGTGCTGGACAAAAACTATGTGAAACTCTTTTACACCAAGTAAAGAAACTACCAGGGAGATGTAAACTGAAAAATTCCTTGCAAACTGGACTAGAAAACATTTGAGTTCAATGTTGGGAGCCAGTGGCTCACACCTGTAATCCTAGTCAGACTGAAGATCTGAGGATTGTGGTTCAAAGCCAGCCCAGGCAGGAAAGTCCATGAGGCTCTTATCTCCAACAAGACTACCCAAAAAAGCCAGAAGTGATGCTGTGGCTCAAGTGATAGAGTACTTGCCTTGAGCAAAAAAAGCTCAGGGACACTACTCAGACCCAGACAGACTTCAAGCCCCAAGACCAGCAAAAAGAGAGAGAGAGAATATTTGAGTTCATCCAGGCAGAATGGAAACCACATGATGAGCAAAGAAGAGTCCATGCCTTAACAAAATGGCTATCAAAATGTAAAAACAATTTTCAACAGGGCAAAGTTCATCAGTGGATTAACTGCTTGCTAGAAATAATACCAACATTCTTCAAAGGAACATAACAAAACTCAGGGGAAAAAAAAGAATGTCCACAATGTCCAGCACTGAGCCAGATATCACCAGACATACAGAACAACAGAAAATATGATCCAAAAAAGGAATAAAAAGTGAAGGAAGGGGTGACATTGTCCAAAAAGAAATGTACTTATTATCTGACTTACGAAACTATAACCCTTCTGTACATCACCTTTATAATAACAACAAAAAAGATTTTTTAAAGGAAGAAAAGCATCAGTAGATAATAATAAATCAATAACCAGATACAATGAAATTAGAACTTAAAAATGACTACTATAAAGAAGTTTCAAGGGGCTGGGAATGTGGCTTAGAGGTAGAGTGTTTGCCTAGTGTACATGAAGCCCTGAGTTCAATTTCTCCACACCACATAAACAGAAAAAGCAGGAAGTGGCGCTGTGGCTCAAGTGGTAGAGTGCTAGACAAGCCTTAAGCAAAAAGAAGCCAGGGTCAGTGCTCAGGCCCTCAGTACAAGCCCCAGGACTGACACAAAAAAAAAAAAAGAAAGAAAGAAAAGAAAAGAAATTTCAGCAGTGAAAGAAAACATGAACTTGAGAAGGAAATAAAAGATATCAAAAAGAACCTAACAGGACTTCAAGAGAGGAGAGATACATAAAATTTTCACTGCACAGGAAAAACAGCAGATTTGACACTAAAGAGAAAAGTAAGAGTGAATTTGAAGACATGCCAATAGAAATGATCTAAACAGAAGAGAAGAAAGAAAACTACCTTGGTGACCTCTGAGACACTATCATGTAGTCTAATGCTCATGAAATTAGAATTCCATAAAGAGAGAAGAGAAAAACTAGTTAAAGAAATTATCAGCAATATCTCATGAGAACTAAAATCTATGGATCCAAATGTCTTACATGGGGAAGATCCAATAGCTGACAGACTGACAATGAGAACATCCACAGACAAAAATGAACACACCCCACTAAAATCCTTTAAAAAAATAGTAATTTAAACAAATGGATATATTGTGATGTTAACAACATACTAATAGCATACCAAGTATTGGAAGAAATGAAAGTGTTTTGTTGGAAGGTTTTTTAATATTACATGTGAATTAGAAAAACATTAGAAAGTAGGCTGGGATATATTAATCATGCATATTTTAAGTCCTGAAGAACTGCAGGGGTAGGGGGAAGAACTAGGTGATATGGTTATTAAGCCAATAGGAATAAAATAGACTGCCCAATTAATGCAAAAGAAGGAATTTTAAAAATTAAAAAAAGAACAGATTAGAGAAATAAGAAATAAAAAGCAAGATAGCAGCTGTACATTGCCACACTAAAGTTATCTACATGCTCTAATTCACAAGTGTATATTGTCAAGCCTTATAGAAAAGCAAGAAGGAAGAAGAAAAGATATATTATGCACAAATACTAGGCACAACACTAATTGTGTATGTGTGTGTGTGTGTGTGAGAGAGAGAGAGTGTGTGTGTGTGTGTGTGTGTGTGATCTGGTCCTAGAACTTGAACCAGGGGTCTGAGCAATATCCCTGAGCTTTTGTACTCAAGGCTAGTGCTCTATCACTTTAACCACAGCTCCACTTTCTGCTTTTTGGTGGTTAGTTGGAGATCAAAATCTCACAGACTTTTCAAACCACAATCCTCAGACTGCCGAATAGCTAGGATTGTAGGTGTGAGCCATGAGCCTCCAGCACCTGGCTCACAACACTAACTTTATTTATTTTTTTTTTTTTTGCCAGTCCTAGGCCGTGAACTCAGGGCCTGAGCACTGTCCCTGGCTTCTTTTTTGCTCAAGGCTAGCACTCTGCCACTTGAGCCACAGCGCCACTTCTGGCCATTTTCTGTATATGTGGTGCTGGGGAATCGAACCCAGGGCCTCATGTATATGAGGCAGGCACTCTTGCCAC
Organism: Perognathus longimembris pacificus; assembly: GCF_023159225.1. Classification (NCBI taxonomy): domain Eukaryota; kingdom Metazoa; phylum Chordata; class Mammalia; order Rodentia; family Heteromyidae; genus Perognathus; species Perognathus longimembris. Next base: position 46,137,793 of record NC_063168.1, on the reverse strand, counting down.
TAGGCCATATCCCCAGCCCACAACACTAACTTTAAAAAGCCAAAGTGGCTGTATTAATATCAAAGTACGTGCATATCAAAGAATACTACCATGGAGGAAGAGAACTTTTCATGATAAAAGAGTCAATTGATCAAGAGGACAAAGGGGCCCAAACTGTATATGTATGCAAGAAGAAAACTTTAAAACACAATGCAAAAACTGAGAGTTCTGAAAATAAAATTAGGTACTCCACAGTGGTAACTGAAGACTTCAAAATTTCCAAAAGGCTTCAAAATTTTACAAAAATCGACTGTATTCTAGGATAGAGAATACATCTCAAAAACAAAATAATTCAATTCAGGATACTAATACCTATTAATATGAAGCACAATGTTGAGACTGAATGAGGAATCAATAGATTATTCAATAATTAGACATTTTGAAACACATGTCTAATAACCCATGGATCGAAGAAGAAATCATGGGCTGGAGTTTTAGCTCAGTAGTAGATCACTTGCCTGGCATACATGAGGATATGGATTTGCTCCTCTATGCCACATGAAGGATGAAGAGAGGGAAAGAAGAAAGGGAAAAAAGGAAAGGAGGGAAGGGAAGGGAAGGGAAGGGAAGGGAAGGGAAGGGAAGAGAAAAATCCCCAGGAAGATTTATTTGAACTAAATAAAAATACAACATATCAAGCTCGTGAGATGCAGCTAAGCAATGGTTGGAAATATTTATTGTTTTGTTGATTATTTTTTAAAAGAAAATAGCTTTTAAAAATCAGCTATCTACACTTTTAGCTTAAGCTTATTTCTCCAGAACTAAGCAGAATTAGGCATTGGCATGTGTCCTTCCCAGCTTGGTGAATGCATCTGTGTGTCTTGTGCCTTAGTTTTGAACTCAGAGATGAGTACTACCTCGAAACCTCATCACTGGCCTAATATTATAATGGTGCCAGGAGGAATTTCCCATGGTCCTTTGCTGGAAGGGAGTGTTCCAGCTTTGCTGAAACCTTAGAGGTTTCACTGCTGCTGGCCAGTGAGCTCCTGAAACATTGAGAGTGGTCTAGACAGAAAGTATGATTATCTGAAGGGAAGTGGGTTCTGCATCCCACCTAGCCCAATCTGTATCTCAGTCCTGCATTGCTTACCTGTGAGGCTCTGGCCAAGTCACTAGGCTGAGCTGAGCCTTGGCTTCCTCACTGGTTCCACGGATATGACTATTTGAGTGAGACGAGACAGTGTTGTTATCTGGGCACATCTGCTGTTTCTGAGAGCTGGGTAGATGGTATAGGACCAGGCCCCCATTCTGGCAGTGGCGCATGGAACTGGCATTCTCTTTCAGGGAACACCTTGATTTGCTGTGTTTTGCCAATTGTAAATGCATTTCCTCAGACATACAGTCCAGGCCTGTATCCTCCACAAATGTTTGCTGTGTTTCTCCAGCCTCATCCACACATCTGGTTGTACTTACTGCTCTAAAAATGTATCCATCCTGCTTGCCATGTTTGCATTTCAGAACATGGAGCAGCCCCAGAGGGAAAAAGCCCTCATAAATACCATGCATTAAAAAAAAAAGCAGTACTGTGCATTTATACACCTCCAGACAATGTAGGTCTAGGACCAGGAACCCCAGCCCCTGTATGCCAGGGTCCCTGGGAAATTCCCTCTACATCAGTGAGGACACTTCCTAGCAGAGAATCCAGGATAAAGGAGTCTTTTTGATTGCCTAGAAAAGGTTCACTTTCCAAAGCTGTGATGCATAGCAAGGAAAGATCAAGAGTCAGGACACTTAGTTCACCCATCAGTTTCTCTAGGGACCAAGAACATGTCACGCCATGTCTCCCTCCTCCCCAGCCGGGCATAATTGCTTCCATCTTCATTACAGCTGTGATTACCTGAATAGCTGAAATGGATTCAGCTGAAATATTTGCCTATGTATTTGGATCTGTGCCTGTTCTCAATGCCTAGAATAGAGCCTGGCAGGTAGGGGATGCTCTACGAATGGTTCTCAGATAGGTAAATATTGTAAAGTTGGAATCATAAGCCTCTTTTCAGTGATGAGCTTTATGCTTGATCTTTATGTGTTCTACTCACTCTATTAACTGGATTTACTTAACAGTAGACAACCTAGCTTATTCCTGAGCTCCACTTTTATCCTTCCTAGAAGAGTGACATTGATGCCTACTTGCAGTGAGATGAGATATTGTTAAGCCCATGAAGGATGTTGGTTGGCTGGATTTGTAGGGATCATAGAAATGTCCCCTATTCTTTGGTCTTTCCATTTATCCACCCACCCATTCCCAATATGATGGGGTAGAGCCTAGAGTTTCTGATTCAGTGTCTGAGTAATCAGACCAAAGAGAACCAACCACTTTATGTTGGACTAAAAAGTGAGAGCCACATTAAATCTAAGCAAGGGCTGTCAAATACCAAGCAAAGTTCTAAGGAAAGTGGGAGCTGTTGCCTATTAGAACACAATAAATACTTTCACCAGTGTGGAGCAATGAAGAGGGACATGGGATAGAGTGACCTTTCACTTGCTGTGAAAGCTCAGCTAAAGATGCTCATATGTGACTTGCTACACATAGATCCGGGGGTCTCCAGGTTGAGGAGTTTTGATATGCAAACTCATGCTGCTTGAGCAGAGTAAGAAACAGAGCCCTACCTGGTGACCCAAGCCAGCCATACATAGCTGCTAGAAACGGTCCTCCAATTAACCTGCCTGTCCAGGCAACCCCCTGTAACCGGTCCTTCAGAACTCACCAAGGGTCACAGTGGAGCCTTCTCTAATTCCAGAATGATATCTATGTCCAAGTCATGTTGTGCCAGATCAAGTGGGCAATGGGCTCCCAATGACGCTCTCTTCTGCCACTTTAGCATGGCTTCATGGTGTAAAGGGAGAAGTGTCACACTCTCAACTAAGCCGAGGGTCCTGCAGGGGCCTTGCACCAGGTCTAGAGACCCAGGCAACCATCCCTCAACCTTCATCTTCACCAAAGGAGATGGACCCTGGGATGGAGTATGTGGAATCAAAGGGGATTATATGTAAACATAGGACACCATCCCCAGGGTTATATATAGTAGGGGGAAGCATCTCCCACAGTAGAGGTTCAGAAACTGGGGTCACATTATTACTCTTGATAACAAATCACATGACAATCATCCAATACTCTAGCATGGATGCAATTCTAAATCCACCTGGGTTTGCATATGAATTTCTCTCATAGGACCATAGCCTGCTGCAAAGAATAGGATGAATAGGTTTCAATGGGAAAAAGCTCCTATTTCTTTACTTAGCAATACACGTGTCCTCCCCAATATCAGATTTAAATAAGTAAGTCAAACTGTGAAGCTCTGCAGTTAAAAATGAAGGGGAGGGGTGGGAATCGAGAGTGGAACAGATGGCTGCCGTGCCTCCTGGGTGACAGGTGGGATGAAGCCAGCTGCACCAGCACAGCTTTTTCAGCAGCATGTTCGGCGGCATCCTGCAGAGTGAGCCCCGTGTACACAAGCTATGCAATGAACCCATCCCTGGCAGCTCTGGATGGGAGTACCGCAGACCTGGCCAGGCCTCCCATAGAGCTGTGAAGTTGCCTCTCCCCCAAAAAGGAGAAAGAAGAGGTCATTCATGCCTGGTTGAGAACATAGAGATCTAACAGAAGATGAGGAGGCACATGTGAAGCTAGTCCTTAGGTTGAGTCCCAGCATCTCACAGACATGCACCTCCCACTGCCCCTCAACCATCTCCCTATCTGCTCTGCCCAGACCTGTTCCGGGCTCCTGGCTTACTAGTCACTCAGACCGGATGGCGTAGACTGCATGCTTTGGGTGGCTCCTGGGAAGACTGTACCTGGTCTACTAGGTTCATGTAGGTGAGTCTTCTGCCCCCCTCCCCTGATAGATGTGCCATCCTTGGAGGCTGGCTTATGTCTGTCAATATTCCATAGCCAATCAAAGGCTACCTGCATTGGAGGAGCATTTTCCAATATATGCTTTTGTTTCGGGACAGGCAGCCTTGTTGGGGTCCCTTGTTGCTAGCATTTTTACCACCCTGTGGTTCCTGCTACATGGTGCAGGCTGGCCTCTCCTGCAGAGAGTGCTGAGGCTGGAAGGTCCAGGCAGAGTCGTGCCGAGTACTCTCCTCTGAAGCAAGCCACTTAATGTATCAGGCCATACTCTCTGCTAGATGCAGAATCATATTAAATCCTAATGCATGCTATGAGGTAGTGTCATTATTATCATCATCATCATCAATCCATACTTTATATATATAAAAAAAAACCCAAGACATAGAAAAGACATCTTAGTTAAGGTCACTGAGAAGTAGAGAGCCAGGTTGAAATCCTACCAATCCTATTCCATGCCTCCTGCTCTGGCCTCCACAAACCACAGTAGTTCTGTTCAGCTTACCCTGACCCCACCTATCCACACAGTCACAGGGAGCCATGCAGAGCCCACAGGACAAGTTGAGGCTCCAGTTAGAACATTGCCTCTTGGTCAAGTTATTTTCCCTCCCTGAGCCTCTGGATTTTCATAGTAATATGAGGTTAATGAAAGAAGCTGCCGCATTGGGCAATTGGCAGGATTAAATATATTATATGTATAAAAAGCTTAAAATAGTGTCTGGCACTTGATAAATATGCCCTGTTATTCAGTTCACCATGATTTTTCTAACTAGAATATTCCAGGGCTTTCTATCTGACCTTGTCTCCTCTCCAGGAGATTCATGAATTGACTTGCAACACCCACTCTGTTTTTTCATTTATCCTTCTATCTCCTTCTCCCACTTTCTCATTTTCTCCTTCTTCCAACCATCCATTAAATCTGTTTAATTCATCCCAGTGCTCAGATCTCTGAAGGCAACAGATTGTGGGGGTGAGAGGGGGTGGAGAATGGAAATGCTGGTGTAATAGTACTTAAATAAACCTGCATATGCTCCTCTTTTAAAATGACAGATTCTAGCCCAGGATGGGGGTGGGAGTGCAGTTTTTTACTAAGTGGGAAGATGTTTTATTCACATGCGTTTCCCCAGCCCTGGCCCAGTAGGTACTTGGTGAATGTCAATAAGGCTGTACATGTGGTCTGTCCTGGCTGCACTTACGCCAGGCACTCGCCAAGGAGTTAGTGAATGCGAGCTCCGCCATTGTTCTGTTGCTCCCAAGGCCTGGAAGGTAACAAGCACTCAGAAGTCTGGCTAATGAAGAAACATGTTCAGTTTCTACCCTCTTAATGGACACACTATTTTAATCCTCAACTCCTTCGCTCTGCCTATTATTAGTCTCCCTTGCTTCTGGCATCTTCTCCTCTAATGTGTAGGAAGGGAGGTTTCAGCACAAACTTTCAACGTGGAGGATGGCGGTGCTGAGTGACTGTGACACAGTTAAGCACATATGGAGAGAAGTGTCCGTGTTTTCCTACAAGGTTTGATGAGAGCTATGCCAAGAAATCCCCACAGAGCTCCAGGCACAAAAATCACATAGCTCTTAACACATCTCACTAGGCCATCCTGGGTCACGTGGGCCCAGACTTAGTCCTACTGCCACCATTTACAAGGTAGATTCCTCATTCTCTGTGTCCCCAGCTTCCACACTGATAAAGCAGGGGTGTGTGGGAGCTCACCCAGTCGGCCCCTGACAGTGAGTGGGCACTTTCTCATGACTGCCAGCTGAGCACAGGCCATGGGAGAAAGGAGACTCCAGGAAGAAGAGAGAGAAGAAAGAAAGGGCCCAGGACTCATACTCTGACACTCTGTCTGTCGGGCTGGGTGGGACAGGGTGGTGGGCGGAGGGTGGAAGGGGAGGGAGCCATTTACCGGCACAGTCAACAAACAAGGACTGAGAACACAAAGCCAGGCATTGTGCTAAATGCTGAGGAAATAAAAAGGAATTTTTATTTATAATTTATACCCCCACCTACTCCCAAAGAGAATGTTGAAGGTGACTCACAATGAAAACCACATATACAGCAAGATCACTAAACTAGAAACTGAAAAATGAAATCCATGGGAATGAAGAAAGAAAAAAAAAACATTTCTTATCACATGTGCCCAAGTCTTGAGCCCAGTCTGTCCTTCAATTCAGCAACCCCATTTCACCGACACAAATGGCAAGATTGAGATAGTGTTCAGGATGAGTGAAGGGCAAAGAAGCCATGGTGCCTGGGACTCATAATGCCATCAGGGGGTCATGAAAATGTTTTTAAATTTTTCTTTTAAAATCCAAGGAAGAAAAAAGAATAGTTAGGTCAAAGAGATAATGTTTAAATATGTACTATTAATAGATTTGACATTATTGTGAATATATTTTTTTTAAATGAGGAAAGTGCCACAGTGTCAAAATGCCAAACTTGTAATGCAACCTGGCTCACCAATTTCATCCTGTCTACCTCCAAAGCCTCTGCCCTACCTACCCAGGTGCCTTCCTCCACCTACCCAGGATTATTCTCTGATAACTCTCAGTTTAAAAAGAACCATGCCAGCACTGGTGGTTCACGCCTGTAATCCTAGCTACTCAGGAGGCTGAGATCTGAGGATCGAGGTTAGAAGCCAGCCCAGGCAGGAAAGTAAGTCCCCATGAGACTTCATCTCCAATGAACAACTCAAAAACTGGAAGTGGAGCTGTGGCTCGAAGTAATAAAGCACTAGCCTTAAGCAAAAGAGCTCAGGGACAGTGCCCAGGTCAAGCCCCATGAACAAAGAGGAGAGAGAGAGAGAGAGAGAGAGAGAGAGAGAGAGAGAGAGAGAGAGAGACCATGATGAGATAGGAATTCTCCACTTCATAAAGAGGAGGTAGAGTATATTACTCTAATGTGATTGATTACTGGGGGAGAAATGTAGTTTTTCTTTATAACAAATCTACTCATTTGTACCCATTTCTACTGGGCAGTAGAGGGCAAGCTCCTACATTTTATCCAATTTGGTCAATTTCCAGTTTGACTTAATAGCAAAAACTGCCTTTCATAGGTAACTTTGATGATTCTCATAAGTTTCAACCTTTCAAGAATATTTTCTCTGCCTCTTGCACTCCCAACATGGAAAATGGTTCTAAGCAGATATCCACAGCTGTCCAAGGTTCCTGTGTGCATACTGGACCCACCCTGCCTTTTGCTTTGAGGGATGAAGGACCCTGCTCCCTGAAGCCAGGATATCTGCAGAGGATGGCCTCATCTTTCTTTCTCCATTGCTAGAGCCCATGGTTCCAGCCAGCTGCTTGGTGGCCACTTATCCTGTGGCTAGGCCTCTGCCACTTGCTGGTTCTCTCACCAGCTGCTCAGGTACAATCTGTGCCAGCCTGTGGGTGCTTCCTCTGGATCCAGCATGCTGGATAAAGGCCTCACCAGTCAAGTGATACTCACTGTCACCTTCAGACTTTTGAGCACTTCAAAAACTCTTCTTAACTTGATAGGTAGGGTGGTTCACACCTATAATCCCAGCTACTCAGGAGCGGGGGATAGAGGATGGTTCTTGATCTGAGGCTGGCTTGAGCAAATAGCTTAAAACTCTATTTTTTTTTGCCAGTCCTGGGGCTTGAACTCAGAGCCTGAGCACTGTCCCTGGCTTCTTCTTGCTCAAGGCTAATGCTTTACCACTTGAGCCACATTGCCACTTCTGGCTTTTTCTATATATGTGGTGCTAAGGAATCAAACCCAGGGCTTCATGTATGTATGGCAAGCACTCTACCACTAGGCCATATTCCCAGCCCTTGAAACTCTATTTGAAAAACAAACTAAAAAGCACAGAGGATTGGGGACATGGCTCAAGGGTTAGAGCTCCAGCCTAGCAAGCTCAAGACCCAGAGTTCAGTCCTCAGTACTAGAAAACAAATCACCACCAACAAAACCCACCTAACTTGACAGACTTGTACCCTGAAATACCAGTGGGAGAGGTAGAGGAGGTGAAATTGGCAATTGAGAGAGTTCTAGAACCTGATCTACCTGTTTCCTCTCTCTTTTCCTCTTCCCACAGTCTCTCAGGATGTGGGGCCTTCCTGTCATCATCTGGAAAACCATTCATCCAGATCTAGCTCTTAATATGCTAGATGAGGCTCAAAGGAATTTAGAAATCCTTATCTTTCTTACCAGTGACTCAGAGAATCAAGCATTGCTTCCACAGACAAGAAGATCCAAGAATGGTAAGACAAGAAAATTTAACCAAAAAATTTCCCAAGAAAGAAAAGAAGGAAGGAGGAAAAGAAGGAGAAAAAGAAATGTGTAACAGAACTTACACCATACTTGTAAGAAAAAATTATTAGGACACTCACATAAATGCAGAGGTATTCTGTATTTATGGAAAGAGCAAGTCAGTATTGTAAAGATGTGGGCTCCCTCTCCATTTATATAGAGAGTCAAGGCACCCCAGGATAAGCAGAGTCTATGACATGTTTAATGATTTCATGCACAGGACAATTCATCCTGTATTTTCAGTGTTCTGTCATGTCCCTGGATAACTGCATTATGGGGACATGCTTGCCATAGGAGACCTACAACTTCTTTGAAATCTCCAGGTTACTAATTCTCTCTATTCTTGGAGTTCTGTGGTGAGTAGTTCTGACCCTAGGAGCCATGAGCACAGTGGAGACCGGAAGTGCAGGTGCTGGGAAGGCTTTAAATGTCTGGCTGGTCCTTGCTGTGCCCTCCCACTCCCTGGCAACGGCTGCCCTTCCTCACTCTCTTTTCTTTTTTCTTCTTACAGGTGCTGCTCCCTCCCTTTCTCCTTCTCCCTTCTTCTTGACCTCTTCCTGGCTGTCTCCTCTTACCCTCTTCCTCTTTCCTCTACATCTCTCTGTCACCTCTGCTTCCTGTTGTCCCGTCCTTGTCCCTCTCTTTCTCAATTTTTCTGCTTCCCAAACACTAGTGGTCAGCAATCTTTCTGACCCTCTATTTATATCTCTAGCTCTCAGTCAGTTGGCCTAGTGGTAAAGAAATGTTAGGTCTGTGTTTCTCGCCTCTAGTTCTGACTAGATTTGGGGGAAACTGAATTCCTTTCCTGTCCTCACCTACAGGGACTTACTCATCTCCCACCCCTCCTCTGCAACCTTCAGATCTCTCTTGGAAAGCCAAAAGCCTGCTCCACAAGGTGGCCCTGAAGACTTCTGACTTCCCAATTTATTCATTCTTAACTCCACAACCCCCACCCCCCACCCCCGCCACTGCTGTCCCTTCCAGGACCCCGCAACGAAAACACAGATTTTGGCTGCCCTTGTTTTCACCCTGAAGAAGGCTGTTTTTGCAATAAGGGGCATTAGAAGATTGTTGTCTGCCAGGAATGTATAGATGTGTGTTTTTGGGTTTTTTTCTCCACAGTCTGGGCTGATTTGACCCGATTGACGGGAGAGATAGAGCTTGTGGGAGGAGAGGAAGGAGAAGAATAGGAGGGTGGGAGTGCTGCAGGAAGCAGAGACTGGAAATGGAGAGAAAAGCAGAAGGAAAGCAAAAATCAAGTTCTAGAATTTTAGAACTGAAAAAGGAAGCAAGTTCTGCAGGACTGATTGCACACACACCTCATCCATTTTCAGAGGTGGAAACTAAGCCTTGAAATCTTGGAGCAGTTTGCTCCCATCTTGAGTTGGTAACTGGCTGAGCCAGCCTCCCCAGCAGGTCTGCCTGCAGCCCAGCCCAGCACTGCCTGATGCCTTATTCAAGGCAAAGCAAGTTGACAGTTTTGGCAGCAAAATGAAACTTGGTGATTTATGAGGAATTCTGAGATATCTTCCAGTTGACAGTCTTTGGAGAATTGCACAAGCCCACACTTTTGTGGGGGCAGCATATAACGAAATGAACACATGAGTTATTCATTTTTCATTAAGGGTGACATGCAGAGAGCACATATCAGAATGAAAACTAGGCCCCTGCCCAGAGCTCCATAGTCCCACAGTCAGGAATAAGTGGGAGGGCCAGGGAGCACCCATCTCAAGATATAGGAAGGGGAGGAGAAGGAGCTAACACCTTCTGATCTTCACTGCCATGTTCAAGGACTGGAGGAGCCAGATGCATTGCTCCATTGTTACAGATGAGAAAATGGAGGTTCAGAGACATGTCACCCAAGTGACAGAGCCAGGGTGACTAAACAGGCCTCCCTGGCTTGGCTTTTGTCAGTGCAGGAAATGGCAGGCCAGCTGTGCAAGGTTGGGGGTCCAGCTGTGTAGACAAAGCTCTGAGTGGGGCCCAAGCTGCCAACACTTACTCCAGATGGATGCTCCAGAGACAGAGGCCTTGGGGCCTGGCAGTGGAGGGTTTGGTAGTCATCCAGGTCCTGCTGGATGATGGCTGGATGATGGCTGAATCTAGAGAGAGTTTGGACTAGGGATATGATACCCATCCTCTCTTTTTCCTGCTTTCTTACTCCCCAGCCTTGGAGCAACCCAGCATCTGAATCAGGAACCCCATTGGATCTTTATCTCAGATGAAGTATGGAGGGGAGTATAGGCCTCAGAGCCAGGCAGACCTGAGCTTGAATCCTGAGCTTTCCATAGAAAACAGCAGTTCACTTATTGAAAAAGTACACTTCCTTCAGTTTCCAAGGCTTATCTGTAATATTTACAGAACTATACCTACCTCCTAACATTGTTCACAAGTTTTAAAAGATCTTGTTATTCATAATAGCTGTATAATAATAATTAAAAGATATGGAGTGAATATGCTATTCACTGCTAATCCTTTCACCTCCATCATCTGGTTTAACCTTCAAAACAACCCTCCTGAGTACTTTAGCTTGGGGCTCCATTTTACCTGTAGGAAACAGAAGTTTGAAGAAGTGATTGATTTGCCCAGGCCTCGCTGTTAGCAAATGACAGGATCAGAATTTGAACCCAGGTCATGTGTTCAATAACACACAACTGTATAACAAAGTACCTGGGAGGTAGCAGACACTCAACAAATGGGACTCACAGAGTTCTTGCACTTCATCTAGGAAACGCTTTAGAGCTCGGCTCCAGTTTTCTGAATGTCAGGATAAAGCTGGATGTGTAGTGGGTGGGAGCTTGGAAGCACCCCTCCCTCCCTCAACCTTCCTTCCTTTTAGGGTTTGGCAAATATAATTTCACTGGAGGCTCTTGTGGAGCTGGAAACAATGCAAGTTTATTTTGGCACCGCAGAGAGGGCCAGATTCCCCTCCTTCCGCCCCACGTTCTGGGTGCCTCTGTGGGAAGAGGACCAGAGAATGTGTCGGCCACTCTCAGTTCCCATTACTCTCCCCAGTGCTCATGGTGTAGCTGCAGATGTCCCTGTAGCTTGGGGAAGGAAATGAGATGAGTGCTTACTTTCTCCATTAGACAGATCATGAGACTTGCCCCTCTTTTTCTTTTATGATCCCCTCCAAAAAGAAGTCCAGCGGAGGCCAGGTGCTTCCATCAAGCTGAATGCTCTTAGCCCAATCTGTGCTGAGTACTCACTCTGGGTGCAGGGCTGCCTGTGGCAAATACCGCCACACTCAGGGCCTGAGCCTTTGTATAATTCCTAGTCCCCCATGGCCACTTGTTTAGAAAGGCCTCCTCCCACCATTTTCACAAATGTGGAAACACTGGCTCTGGGGGGTTAAGTAGTTGGTCAATGGACAGGCCAGTTGTGGCCTGTGGATGTAGTCTTCCACCTCTGAAAGCAAATTTCCTGTTCCCAGGTCCAGAAAGAGTCTCTTTTGAAGCACTTCCAGCAGAAAAGACTGTGTTAAAGCCCTCCTTAATTCCAAGGAAGGCCTCATCCACAAAGATTTTAGGGTTAAGCTAAACTTGCCTCGTGGTCACTTTCGTCCATGAGTCCCCTCAGTCCTAAACGTAGTCCCCTATCCTAAATCTAACTCTGGGCAAAGAGAAGAAGTCCAGATCTCTACCCATGCCTACAACTGTTCTTCAGAGATGGGATGTGTCCCCTGGTGACCCTGTGCCCTCCCAGTTACTGCCCCATGACCAGTGTGGACAGGAGTGTTCTTGAGAAGCCACCTCTCTCCCTCACTCATGGGATCCATCAGACACGTTTCTTACCATCTCTGGTCTTCCATCAGATGGAGAGGACTGTGACTCCTTTTCTGGGTGGTTAGGAGATTCGGATAAAGGATATCTGAGAGCCCTTAGCCTGGTGCCCACACATGATAGGCTCTTAGTCAGTGGCAGCAACTATCATAGTTGTATGATAAATAATTTAGTATCTGTAAACCTCAGCTCTTCTCTAGGGGTGACGGGGCGATAGCCTAGTCTTCTGGCCCTCTCACCATGGTTTTCAGTGTTGTTGTTTTCTCTTTAAAAGGATCGTGTCTACACCTTAGTCCATAAGCTTTTTGTGCTAAAAAGAAATAAAATCAATGATAATGTTCACATTCAGAAAAACAAGATGGCATTTGCCATGCCAAGTAAGTTGAGCTAAAGGACATGGGTCTCTGCTTGCTCTCTCCCACCATACCATCACCAGTCTCTTTTTCCCTCCTAAAGAATTGAGAGGGGGCACTGGGAATGTGGCTTAGTAGTAGAGTGCTTGCCTAACATGCACAAAGCTCTGGGTTCAATTCCTTAGCACCACATAAACAGAAAAAGTCAGAAGTGGTGCTGTGGCTCAAGTGGTAGAGTGCTAGCCTTGAGCAAAAAGAAGCTAGGGACAGTGCTCATGTCCTGAGTTCAAGCCCCAGGACTGGCAACAACAAAAAAGAGAATAAAGAGGGACATTACTACTATATTATTATTATTATCATCATTATTATCAAAGCCATACTGGGACTTGAACTGGGGCCCTTGCACTCTTATTTGGCTTTCTTGCTCAAGGCTGGTACTTTACCAGTTGAGCCACAGCTCTACTTCCAGCCTTTTTCTGGTTAATTGCAGGTAAGAGTCTTGGATTTGTCTGCCCAGGACTGGTTTTGAACCATTAGCCTCAGATTTTAGTCTCTGAGTAGCAAGGTTTAGCTATGAGACACCAGCATCCAGCAAGAAGGGATTTTATCTGAGGTTTGTTCATCTAACTAAGAGGAGTTCTTCCAATAGGACAATTATTGGGGACATCTTCCCTGGTGACTCATTACACTCACAAGAAACAAGGACCAAACACCTTGCCCAGAAAATCTTGCCACAGCCCTTGTTCATCTGGGAAGCATTTCCACTCTTCACTTTTCCACGATCTGTCACCATCTCTCCTCCAAATCCAAAGCCCTTAATATCTTTCTGTAGTCAGGAATACTGTTTAAATTTCAACCATCTGATCCTTCTTTGAGTCTCATATTTTGTATGACTCCTGCTCACTTGCTCAGGAATAACACACTTATATATGTTTTCTTCTCTGAATCTATCATCAGTTTATTTCAACTGGCTTATCAAACTTTGAGAGGATGGAAAGGACAGTTGTTTTCACCTTTAAAAAAGTTTATCATTTCGCCGTGACTTGTACCCCATGGTCAGTTGGATTCATTGCACTGTTAATGTTCTACCAGGAATAATGGAAAACCCCTAAACTAGGGGTGGTAAAAGTCAAGAAACAGCTAAAGGTGAAAGATGGACACTATACATCTCAAGACAGACAAGCTTAGCAAGGCTTGTGGGCACGGAAGGAGTCACTGGGGGCCACGGGGAATCAAGGGCCTCAGTCCTGGAAGCAAAAAGTCAAGTGGGAGGGACTGGAGGAGGGAAGAGACCTGTGCCTCCGTCAAGACACTCTAATTTAAGAGCAGGGTACTGATCAGCAAGATGCAGTTGCTTCAAATCAGGAGAAATGAGGAACAATGACCAGGTTCTTCTAAGTTTTCACATACAACCAGGCACTGGTGGTGCATGCCTGGAATCCTAGCTAGTCTGGAAGCTGAGATTTGACGATTGTGGTTCAAAGCCAGCCAGGGCAGAAAAGTCCCCATAAGACTCCAATTAACCACTCAAAACCAGAAGTGGTGCTGTGGCTTGAAGTGGTAGAGCGCTACCCTTGAGCAAAAATGCTCAGGGACAGTGCCCAATCCCTGACTTCAAGCCCCACAACCCACAACAAAGAAAACAACCAACCTTTCCTTTGGCGAATCTTGGCGGGCCTGTGAGGGAAGGACAGACCAGAAGTGCCCCTGTCCTGAGTTCCTTGGGTGCACACATGCTTGGACCCGGCTGTTTTACTCACCCTCTCACTCCTGCTCTACAGCACACAAGTTGTTCCTCCCATGGTCAAGTAAGGAGATTGGAGCCACCAAGCTATAGCTAGCTAGGAAACAGAGCTGATACATCTGAATCCAGGTGTTCCTTCTGCACAGAAAGTACAAACTGGAGCCAGGAAAGCAGTATAGACCCGTTAGGGGCCTGGGATGTGTGGGCTCAGTGAAGAAGATGGATGGATTGATGGACAAATGGGGTAAATCCATGAGCCCTTATCTTCCTGAGCCAATAGCAGGCCCTCCTTGGATTTCTGTCCTGGAGCTGGAGAACCCTGCCCAAGGGAAGCAGGTGGAGTGGCCCAGGCAGCCTTCCTGGCCTTGGTATCCAGAGAATCTTTGAACAGGAGAAGATGGATCACACTTGCAGTTCCAGCACAGGGCATGGCTGAAACACTTATGGTTCCTATTTAAAGCCCATCCCATTCATCATTTCAGCACCAACCAACAATTAACCCTGATTCAATCAAGTACTGACAACACAATCAGCTTGTCACTGGCTATTTAAAACTGTATCCTGGCCTCTGGAGCCTTCGGAACCAGAACTGTTTGTCCTGCCAGCAGCAACACCCCACCCGCCTGGGCCCAGGATCCCCAGACATCTGTAGGGACTCAGGATCTACTTTACTGTCCTGGACTGGGGCTGTTTCCACCTGACTCTACAGAGCTGAGTGTAGGATCTGGGAGAGGTCAGCAGTGCCAAGGGAGGGAACCTGGAAGAGGTAAAAATTCACTTATGCAGCAAATAAACCAATGGATATACTTGGGGCTATCTGCTCGGCTTTCCTGAGCTCTGAGCAGGTGCAGCAGCCTGGGGAGTGTTTTGGCCACTGAAAAAATGGGGATATCCCTGACTCTGCAGTCCACTAACAAGCTCTGTGACCTTGGCCTACTCTCCTGACCTTTCTCAGTCTGGCTTTCCTCACTAGTATTGTAAGAGTGGGAGAAAAATATATACCTCTTCAAAACATCTGCTTAGGTGCTTACGAGATGTCTAAAAATCTGATGAGCCCTAACTGAGCACCAGTGGCTCACATCTGTAATCTTAGCTATTCAGGAAGCTGTGATCTGAGGACTGTGGTTCAAAGCTAGCCCGGGCAAGAAAAATCCATGAGACTTATCTTCAATTAGCAGAAGTGGAGCTGTGGCTCAAAGTAGTAGAGCACTAGCCTGAGCAAAAGAGCTCAGGGACAGTGCCCAGGCCCTGAGTTCAAGCCCCATAGCTGAGAGAGTCACATAGAGCTTACAAAGAGTGCTCACAGCCATTTCCCAATGAATCCCAGAACCTTCTGGAAAGGAAGGATATGTGCAAAAGTATACATCTTGAGGCTGAAAGATTATGGAGTAGAGAGATGAAGGGGGGTGCATTGTCCAGGGGTGATCAGGGAACTGACAGCCATACTTTTACCACATATTGATGCTGATGGGGAAGAGAGGTCTTGTGTGGTAATGTCAGGTCTGAGGACAGAGGGAGCAGGAACATCACATGGGAGGTGGTTGAAAATGGCTGCCTCCCTCCTGGAGAGTCCAAGGCTTTCTCTGCTGAGTCCCTTCTTTCTCTTGGGCCCTGTGTCTTTAGTCAGAATACCCTGACTCCTAATATCCAAGGGCCTCAGCAAGCTAACCAGACTGTAAGCCCCTGGAGAGCAGAGTCAGAGAGTGGCTCAGAGAGACTTAGACTGGGCCAGGCTGGAGGCTAATTTCCAGTTCTACCACTTACGTGCTATGTGATTTTAGGCTATCCCATAATTTCCCTCAGATTCCTCTGTGCAATGAAGATAAAAATAGGATCTATCTCATGAAGCTCTTAGGAAAAGCAAATGAATTCATCAGAGTAAGCACTTCAGTTCAAACATCTCCATTTGATGTGCCCTAAAGCAGCAAGTACTAGACTCAGTATATAACGAGGGTTCAATAATCAGGATTAGAAGCTGAGGGCATCAGTTACAGCAGCATGGACTGAGGTCAAACCCCAGAGAAAGCTCCCTGGTCGGGAGGGATGATGACAAAATGGAACACAGAAGTCATCTGAGGGAGTTTTCCTTCCCATGAGCCTTCAAGAGTAGGCCAGTCCCCACATGAATCTATCCTGAATGTGTCACCCCCATCCTCCTGGGGACATCTAGATCTCCCAGAATCTGCCAGGTTTCTTCCTAGGGAGTAATGGCCACTTCCTCAAGGTTGGTGAGGGGCAGTAGAATCAGGACTAGGAGAAGGTAATGGAGCCCCTAATCCAAGACCCTGCTGTGGTGGGGTAAAGACCCAACAAGATGTCCATTGCAAGACATGAATCTCAAGCTGTCTGTGGTGAAGGACCAATTTTCAAACTAATTAGTAATGGATCAGTGCTTTTATGAAATATCATACAGATGAATTTCTAGGAAAAAATGAACACATACTTGGAAAATTGCAGTCAAAATTTCTAAGTTTACTCTGCATTCCTGTACATAGCTCATGAGCAAACAGACACAGTCTGTCTGTTCTGGACCCACCATAACACACTTGGAGCCAACTCTGCAAAAGTTCACCTCCCTCATTTCCTTCCTAAGTCCTACGTCCTCCTTGATGAGCTAGGAAGAGGGGTTCCCACAGCCTCTCACCATCTGTCTAGATGCTCCCACCCCACGCTAGGGCCAGCTCCTTGATCATCTAAGGCCAAGTACCCTGTGTGGAACAGGCCCTAGTAGACTTATTTTGGGTCCTGTCAACACGTCCCAATTCTTTTTCTAGTGTCTGCTATTCAGTACATGTGTTCCTGCAAAGATGAGTCTGAGTTCTGTATTAATGTCAAGGAGAATAAAAGGAACTGGGTCCTGAGGCTGCTAAGCCCTCCCTGGAAAGGCTGCAGGAACATGTCTATCAGAGAGGGAGATTGTTGAGGTCAGCTGTGCCTTTAAGAGGCCACAGCTGGCTTGGCCCATCTCCTCTTCCGCCTTTAACAGGAAGAGAAGCCCCCTGCTCCTGGGGCGAGCACTGTGCAATGGTGGGGGAACCCCAGAAACCCAATCCTTGGGGGGCTGGGCTTCCGCCCACAAGGGAAGTCCCCTGACATCACTTGACAGAGAGCTCTCGTGGCCAATCTGTTGTCCCTCTCCTGTGCCACCTTGGGGTATATTTTTGTGGCTTCTCATTTGAATAAATTAGAATCATCCCAGAGACGGTCTCCAAGACCCCACGCGCCTGTGTCTTCCTTGGGCTGGCGGGCAAGGGGTTCTCACGACCACGCGCGAACCGAGGCTCACCTGGGGCCCCGCTCCCGTGTCTAAACCCTACCGTTCAGGGGGACGTGAGAGGGTGAGTATGGATCCCACACGGAAGAGATAGATAAGCCCAGGACCCCTCCCCATGTGGATGGGGAGGGATAGAGCGAAGCCCGGCAGGAGATGGTATGAGGATTCTGCTCTGAGTTATAATATGTATTATTAGAATTGTTCTGAATGCCTGAAATATGCCAGGCTCTGAGCTCCACAAGTTGTAACTCTGCTTTTGTTAACAGTTCTGCACGGTGGATATTAGTTTGGATAGTGTAAAATAATACATCTCTACTCTGTGAGTTCTAGAAGAAGCTATGCTACTTCAAGGACTTTAACACAACACCTCCCAATTGCCGTGCCTGTGGGGTCTCTAAATATCCTGTGAAGCTTTAAAAATTTCAGATTCCCATCTGGTATCAGTAGCTCCTTCCTGTAATCCTTTAGCTACCCAGGAGACTGAGATCAGGAAAATTGCCATTTGAGGCATGGACTTTCATTCCCCGAGCTGGCTTCCAACCATGATCCTCAGATCTCAGCCTTCTGAGTAGCTAGAATTACAGGTATGAACCACCAGCACCCAGCCCATAGCCTGGATTCTGATTCCAGAAATGCCTTCCCTAAGCTTCCCCAGGCAACTATGAAGCCCAACTGGCTTGGGAACCACTTTCCAAACACTGCCTTGATATTTACAAGCCAAGGAGAAACCCAGAGAATCCTAGGGAAAGATATGAAGGGTTCCCAGGAACACACATTGATAGATAGGCAATGTAATATCTTTCTTTCTTTCTTTCTTTCTTTCTTTCTTTCTTTCTTTCTTTCTTTCTTTCTTTCTTTCTTTCTTTCTCTCTCTCTTTCTGTTTCTCTTTCTCTTTCTCCTTTTTCTCTTTCTCCCTCTCTCTTTCTTCTCTCTCTCTCTCTCTTTCTTTCTCTGTCAGTTGTGGGGCTCGAACTCAGGGCCTGAGCATTGTCCCTGAGTCTCTTGGTGCTCAAGGCTAGCACTCTACCACTTGAGATTCAGTACCACTTCCAAGTTTTGAGTGGTTAATTGAAGGTAAGGGCCTCATGGGGACTTTTCTGCCTGGGCTGGCCTCAAACACAATCCTCAGATCTTATCCTCCTGAGTAGCTAGAAATATAGGTGTGAGCCACCCGCACCAGGCAAGAGGCATTTTTAATAGCATGGAGACATTCTTATATTTAAAGGAACCAATCAGGTAATGAAGGTGGATATATCATTTTACCTCAGCTATTTAACAAAAACAATATGTTAAAAAGAAAATACTGGAGCAGAGGTGGTAGCACATACCTATAATTCCAGCACTCAGGAGGCTAAAGTAGAAGGATGGACAGTTTAAAACCAGCCTAGGCTACATCATGTGTTCTAGGACAGCTTGAACTACATAGCAACACCTGCCTTGAAAGAAAGAAAGAAAGAACACAAAATATTTCACTGATTCTCTCCATATGACATTTTATTTGCCTCTTACACTTTCCTACACAAAGCATGAATTACCTTTAGAAATAGAAAAATACTAAGTCCCACCTTTGAAAGAAAAGAGTCTCTCATCTTCCATGCTATCCAAACAGTGAGAGTCAACTTTGACACTCTATCGTAGGCAGACATTGCCTAGGGTGTTTGTTTGCTTCTCTGCTTATGGGACAGGAAATGACTATTTTCCACTGACTTTCCTGCAGGAATTGGAGGCCCAGAACAATTCTGGCTTGAGTCTCAAGGTGGATATAAAAACATAAGACTGTCAAAACTCTCTGTACCTCCTCTTTGCCCACATCTACTCTGGAAGATGTTTCTAGAAACTCATCATCATCACTTTGCTTCTGAGCCCTTTCCCCAGGTGATCCTTTGCCTGGAAGTTTCTTCCCAGTCCCCAAAAAGATCTTTCCTGGCTGTACATTGAGCTCCAAGAACATGTGTTCTCTTCTGTTGGAGCACATGTCATATTTGACATGTCAACATTGACATATTTGACTCCTAGGCTACTTCTGCATATCCCTGCCAGCTTTTAAGCTCCATGAGGGTTAGGATTCCATCCTAGCATTTTTAAAGAGCCTGATATGCAAGAGATATGCAATGAATGTTTCGTATATGAGTGAAGGAACCATGCCTAGAATTCTTGGTAGCCAATTTCATCCCAGGAGATTCTAGGTGTCTGCCTCTCCTGTAAGAAACACTGGAGGAAAGTTCCCCCTAATAGTTCTTTCTGTGTGAACTTGACACTGGGGCCATAGATCAGCAGAGCCACCTTTAGGACCTGCATCACAGAGCCTGCATCACAGGGGAAAGCAGTCATCCACATTTGCACTTTCTGGCTGTTCACTGGCCACTGCTCTGGGAGTTGTTTCCTGTGCCAGGACCTGGCCCTGCTGGCCACGTGCAGCATGGAGGACACCAAGTCCAGACTGGGCATGTTCAAAGCTAGTCACTTAAGTCATGATCCTGCTGTCTGGTCCCCAGGGATGCCCTGTCTGAAGACAAGGACAATGTGCCTGCCCCTCCCTTACAGCAGTGAAATCTCCTGACAGAGTAGAACCCTTCAGCACACAGCCAAACTATGGGGGTAGATGAGCTATGTGGGGGAGGGAGAAGGGGAAACAGAGGCCTGCTCTGCTGCTGCAGAGATGTATGTAGGACTTGGACATCCCAGAAGGAAGGAGGCTTCTGGGTCTAGGTGGGGCTAACCCACACTGATTGGCTCCGAGTAGCATCCCAAGGCCAGCCCTTAGAAAGTTGACAGTGTGCCAGTATTCCCATCCCCACCCACCAGCTTCTCCACTGTTCATCTTGTCTCCTCACTTCCTCTCTTGTCATCAGGGAGCCATTGTTCACATGCCTCTGGTGACCACATGTTCCAGTCTTTGAAGGACAACTCACATATGAAATATGTTCATCCCACATCAGACACATGGTTCTGAGCAGTGGCTCACCCAAGTCACAAAAGTCCACAAAAAGCTGACACACTCACCTACACAGAAGTGTCAGGACCTGAGGGTGACTTGGAACAGAGGATGTGGAAAGGGGGCTAGATTATAAAGAGCGTTCATTCTGCACTGGGGAGGCTAAGACAGGAGGATCACGAGTTCAAGGCCAGCTTAGATTACATAGCAATACCTGTCTCAACAAACAAAAACAAATTCTTAGGGATGGACCTCACCTTCTTTCCCCTGCTTTGTCTCCCTAGCTTGACTGGTCCATCCCTAAGAATTTGTTTCCACCTTCATAGCCTGCACAGAAAGGACTGGAGCAGGGAGGGGAGCCCAGTGGTCAGGTTAGCAAAGATCACTCCAACTTTGGAAAGGTGAGCTGCCTAGCCACAGCAGAGGCAGCAAGTTCAGACCCCTCTCATTCTAGCCCCAGCTATGCCTCTGAGCCAGGCCCTAGAGCTTGGAGCAAGACACTCACTGGTCTCAGTTTCCCTGCTGGTGAAATGGAAATTCTCCTAGTTATTTGTCTCAGTTGCCATGAGTGCCACTGAGAGAAGAAACAGTAGATACAGACAAGCCAGACTCGAGGCACTGCAAGACATGGGAGGTTCACAAACAGATCAGCAAGTCCCAACCAGTGGGATATCAGCAGTGTCACTTATGACTTTTTAGATGGATGGATTCATCCTTCCTGCCAAGGAGAATGTGAGCCTGGTGGCTAGAGCTCAAGGAACCACTTGGGGCTGTGTGAAGACAGCCAAGCAAGGAAAGACCTCAAGACCCGAATGGTCATAGAGCTGCCCTAACACCCCTGAGCTGTTTACTTCCACATCCTTCTCCTCTGAGGAAGTAATCAACTTCTATCTTATTTAAGAGATTACCATTTGGGTGCTCTTTCATTTTAGCCAAACTACCCTAACTGTTTGTTTGTTTTTTAATGGCGGGATTATACCTGTGATCTGTGCTTACACACGTGTGCCCACAGGGGTGGGCTCAGCTCACACCTATGACCCTAATTCCTCTAGTTTGAAGCCAGCTCAGGCAGTAAAATCCAAGAGACTGTCACCAAGTAACCAGAAACCCCTGGACTGAAAGCATGGCTCAAGTGGTAGAGCACCAGCCAGGAGCAAGCAAGGTGAGGGAACACAAAACCTTGAATTCAAACCACAGTACTGGAAAAGAAACAAACCAACAACCAGACAAGTAAACCTTGACATCCCAGTGGGAAAACACAGAAGCAAATGGAAGTAATGCAATTTGAGGATAATAATATTACTGTGGCATCATTTTAAGGGATCACCCCTGTACTGTATTTTAGGGATTATCAAGAAAAATAATACTTTCATTAAACTGAGTCATAATGCCTTAGAAATAATCCCACATGACACACAAACCAGTCAGAGCAACTTCTCCCCAGTTTGAATTTTTTGCTGCTTATTCTAAGGGATTTCACAATTTGTCTGGCCTTTCAGCACCCCATGTGCTATGTGACAAGTCAACTTCTTAAACGTATCTCAATAACAAACCATAACACAGCTTTGTCTATTTGTGTCTTCCTTTCCTTTCCCATAAAGTACTTGGGTTGTTAGTTTGGAAGAAATAAACTATGGTTACTTCTCTGATGACGAATTTTTACTTCATTAACATCAAACTCACGGCTCATGTCTTTCTTCATACTCAACAATTCATTCCTTTGCGGAGTCACAGCATCCTTTAGATGACCATTAAACCAAACACATAAAACATGGAGGAATGCATGAAACTCATTTGAAGAACATGACCAGGGCTGTGTGTGCTCACACAAGCAAGGGCAGCTACATGGGCTTGCTACCCGAGAATCAATGGCAATGACATGCTTTTGATGATAAGCACAGCTCCATCTGAGGGATGGGGAATTTGAAAAAGTATCTTCCAGAGCCTGGGAGAGGGAAGAATGGGGAGGAATGGCTGCTCACTAGTGTGGGGTTTACTTTTGAGATGAAAACATTCTAGATGAGGATGACTGCACAATACTGTAAATGTACTAAGTATTGCCGGTTTATGCATTTTGGTAAAAATGGTAAATTTTGATTTGCTCAGAGATGCTCAGTATCTCTTCATGTGTCTATTGGCCATTTCTTCTTTTTCTGGGAAGACTATCTTTAGCCCATTAGCTCATTTATTAATTAGTAATTTATTAATTGGGTTTTTTGAGGTTATAATTTTTAAGTTCTCTGTATATTCTGTCTATTGTGGATATTAGGTTATTGTCGGATGTGTAGCTGGCAAAAAAACCTTCTCCCATTTTGTAGGATGTTATTTTAGCTTTTTGCCTATGTCCTTTGCCATGAAGAAACTCTTTAGTTGGATGCAGTCCCATTTCTGATGATTTTTCTTTGATTTGCTGTGTTCCTGGATCTTTACTCAGAGTGTTTCTTCCTGTGCCCAGGAGCCCTAATGTTTCCCATACTACTTCCTATAGTAATTTCAGGACTCACATTGAGGCAACTCTTTTGTACAACTAATTAAAGATAATAATAAGTTTTTAAAAAAAGAAAATAAAAACAAAGCAAAAAATGCCCAGAGACTATATGAACTTAAAAGAAAAGCATTGTATATACCACAAAATTATGAAAAGTAAGGGAAGGAGTAGGTCAAAGGGGGATGAGAAATTTGAAGGGGGTGACATTGACCAAGATACATTGTACTCATAGCATCTCCTTTGTGTAACGACTTAAAGATAATAAAAATTCAAAAATTTTAAATTAAAATAATAAATTTTGTTATGTATGTTTCATCTCAATTTTTAAATACATATATATATATTAGATTTGATGATAATGATGACTGCTTTCACTTAAAAAATTACTAAGTTTAGCCGAGTGTCAGTGGTTCATGCCTATAATCCTAGCTGAGGCTCAGCCTGAGGTCTGAGAATTGAGATTCAAAGCCAGCTCTGGCAGAAAAGCTCATGAGTCTCAATTAGTGGCTTCAAATAGTGGCTCAAGTGGTAGAGCACTAACCTTGAGCAAGAAAGCCAAATGAGAACATGAAGCCCTGAGTTCAAGCCCCAATACTGGCACATGCACATGCACACAAAGTTTCAAGTGAAAGAAACCAATCTGAAAAGATAACATGCTGTATAATTCCAGCAATATGACACTCCAGAAAAGGTAAAACTATAGACACAGTAAGAAGTCAGTGGTTGCCAGGGCTTGGGGTTAGAAGGGGAGAAAAGGCAGAGCGCAAAGGACTTTTTGCTAATGGTGATTACATGTCATATTTTATCCACGCGCATAGAATGCTAGCTCCAAGAGTGAGCCTGAACAATGGGATTAAGCAATTATGAGATGTTAGTGCAGTTCAATGATGGTAACAAATGTGTGGTGACTGTATATAACAGGGAACTGCGCATGTGTGGGTCAAGGATAGTTCAGAATTGCCAAACCTTCCTTCCCAATTTTGCCACAAATCTAAAATTGCTCTGAAAAAGTAAGTCTTTGAAATTACCATTTAATGCATTGTACTTGGCATGCCACATAAATAATTTTATATAACGCCAACAGCAGCCCTGTGGCATAGCTAATAATTGCAAATATCTATGGAGCATGAAAGAACTCAGCTCAGTTTATTTTTATTCACACACCTCATAATGGCCAATAAGTCTAAGTCAGTTTGCCCTAATACTTGTGTTTTTTGTTTGTTTTTGCTTGTTGGGTTTTTTTTTTGCTGTTGTTCTTGCGGTACTGGAGGTTTTGTGCTTGCTTGATGGATGCCTACCATTTGATTCATGTCCTCATCTTTTGCTTTAGTTATTTTTCAAGCAGAGACTTGAATTTTTTGTCTAGGGTCATACTTAGGCCACCATCTTCCTATGCCTCTTGTATAGCCAGGATTAGAAGTGTGACCATCATAGCCAGCAACTAACACTTGTTTTTAAAATGCAAATTTGCATCTACCCAATTGGTACCTTAGGGAATAATGAGAGCATAAATCAGACTTCACGCTTGCTCTTCTGTGGTTTCTTCCATGGAAAACAGGACTTGGCAAATGAGAGCCCACAGGCTGATGGCCAGTTTTTGCAAATAAAGATTTATTGGGATGTGCAGCACTCATTCATTCACCTCTGGACTGAGGAGGCTCTGAAAGACTCACAGTAGAACTGAGGTAGCACAGCAGAAACCAGAGGGCTTCACAAAGCAGAAAATATTTACCAGTAAAAAAAATGTTTGTAGAAATTTGTGCTATGTGAAGCCAAACATGCGGAACACAAGACCCTTTCCCCACTACCGCAGCCTGTGGGATCCCCACCCAGCCACATCTGTGCCAGCTGCCCTCAAAATGGCAAACATCCTTCATCTACTCTTGCACAATCTTCTCACCCTGCCAGACAGCTTCAGGGCTTTTTCAAAGTAGTGTTGTATTTACTGTCATATTTATGCATGTCTTTGCCATTTACTATGTGGAACATTGTACTATCTCACATAGTGGAATCATGTAGTATTGGTGGCTTTGTGGCTGGCTTATTTCGCCAGGCCTCATGTCCTAATGGTTTATCCATGACGAGTGTGGGAGGATTTCCGTAAACTATTTGTAAGTACTGCTCTGGTTTCTTCAGAGCTTTGATCATGAGAGGATGGTGAATTTTGTCAAAGGCTTTTTCTGCATTTACTGGGAGGATCATGTGATTTTTGTCCTGGATTCTGTTTATGCTCTGTTACATTTCTTGATTTGTTACATTTATTGTATGTTGAGTCATCCTTACATTCCTGGAATGAAACAAACTCAATCCTAAGTATTCTGTTGATTTTGTTACTGGGGCTTAAACTCAAAAGTCTTGCATTTGATAGGAGTTCTACAGCTTAACTAACAACTCCAGTCCTTTTTTGCTTCAGTTATTTTTAAGATGGAGGTCTTGTTTTTTGCCTGCTTGGACCATGATTCTCCTATTTATGTTTTGTATTGTTACTGCTGGGAGAACAGGTACATACTAATAAGCTCAGTTTCTTTCTGGTGGGATAGGGTTCTCATGATTATTTTCTCTCTGCCATCCTCAAACTGTGATTCTCTGAATCTCAATCCCCTTCATAGCTGGGATGCGAGGTCTGTGCCACCAACCAAACTATTGGTTGAGATGGAGTCTTATAAATTTTTGCCCAGGGTGACTTGGAATCATAATCCTCCTGATCTCTACCTCTCAACTAGATAGAATTTCAGGCACCAGCTAACTAGTGCCTGGTTTTGCTAGGAATTTTTATGTTCATGTTTATCAAGGAAATTGATCTATAACTTCCTTTTTTCTTGTGTCTGTATCAGGTTTTGGCACCAATGTTATCCTGGATTCATAGAATGAGTTTGATAGTGTTCCTTCCCTTTCTATTTTTTAGAGTTGTCTGTGGAACATTGGTGTTATCTTCTCTAAAGCTCTGATAGAATTCCAAATGAATCAATCTGATTCTGAGATTTTTGTTTGTTCATTTGGAGACTATCTTAATGCTTTTTTTTTTTTAATCTGCTTAAGGGGTTTAGAGCCTGGTAAAATGCATCTGGAAATGTAACATTTCTTCTAGACTTCTCAGTTGGTTAGGATATAAATTTTCAAAATATTCTTGAATGAACATTTGGATTTCATTAGCATTTGTTGTGATAGCCTCTTTTTCATGATTATTAATTTTAGTCTTTCTCCTTCTTTTGGTAGTTTAGCTAAGGGTTTATTAATCTTATTCATCTTTTCAAAGGATTAACTTTTTGTTTCATCAATTCTTTGTACATTTTTAAGTCTCCATTTCATTAATTTCTATCCTAATCTTCATTATTTCTTTCTGCCTACTAATCTAGGGTTTGGCTTATTCTTGTTTTTCTATTAACTTCAGGAGTGTTATTCAGTTATTTGACTCTGGGTCATAATTTATATACTTATAGCTACAAAGTTTTCCTCTTAGCATGGCCTTTGCTGTATGTCAGATGTTCTGTTAAGTTGTGTTTTCATTCTCACTAGATTGAGGAATTTTTTTTAAATTTCACACCTTACTTCTTCAATGACCCAATGGTTGTTCAATAATACAATCCCTATATGTTTAAGTATTCTCTGTAGTTTCTTTTGCAGTTGACTTCCACTTTTATCCTATTATGGTCTGATAGAATAAGCTTCAGTACTAATTAATATTTCCTGTCATTTTTCTGCTTTGTAACAGTTCCTTCTTTCCTCATTCTAGTCTGAGAATATGGAGAATATTTCAACTTTCTGATCTTTGTTAAGAATTGCTTTATGTCCTAAAATATGATGTTTTGGAAAAGTTCTATGGACTGCTAATAAGCATGTGTATTATAAAGTTACTTAACAAAATATCTTTTACACGACTGTTTTTGTTGGTTTTTTTTTTGTTTTGTTTTTTTTTTGGCCAGTCCTGGGGCTTGGACTCAGGGCCTGAGCACTGTCCCTGGCTTCCTTTTGCTCAAGGCTAGCACTCTGCCACTTGAGCCACAGCGCCACTTCTGGCCATTTTCTGTATATGTGGTGCTGGGGAATTGAACCCAGGGCCTCATGTATACGAGGCAAGCACTCTTGCCACTAGGCCATATCCCCAGCCCCCTTACACGACTGTTAAATCTTTTTGGTTGATTGTGTTGACTAATCCTGAAGTTTCTTTATTGATTTTTTTGGGAAGAAGGAGGATCTGGATGATCTATCTAGTGGTGGAATTGGGGTGTTGAAGTATCCCACTATTATTGCATTAAGATCTATCTGGTTTGAAGTCCGAAAGTACTTAATGACATTGACTACTCCTGAATTTGGTAAGTATATGCTAACAATGATCTTGCTTGATGGATTGTTTTCCCTTGATTAATATGAATTGGTCTTCTTTGTCTCTTTTGATTAATTTTAGTTTAAAGTCAGTTTTATCAGATGTAAGTATAGCTACTCTTGCATCTTTTGGGCCCATTTGCTTAGAAAATCTATTTGTATCTCTTTCACTCCAAACCAATGTTCATCTTTGTTAGTGAGATGGATATCTCATAGGAAAAAAAAAAATTGTTGGGTCTCACTTTTTAATCCAACCAGCAATTTTATATGTTTAGATTGATGTTTAGATCATTAAAAATCAGTGTTAACAGTGAAAGGATGTCATATTCCCTGTCATTTGTAGTTTTATAATGTTTGTTTCTTTCCTAATCCTCATTTGTTAGTCTTCTTGTCTATCAGGGTTTATTCTTCCTTATATTTTCCTTGTTGTGTTTATTTCTGCTTCTAAGTATAAGATCCCTACATTTTATTTTTTTAAGTATCTTCTGCCTTTCTGGTTTAGTAGCCATGAATTCCTTTAGGTTTTGTTTATTATGGAACATTTTGATTTCTCCTTCCATTACAAACATGACTTTTCTGGACACCTTAATTTTGACCAATAGTTATTTTCTTATAGTGATTGGAGTATATTTCCATGTCCTTCTTGCTTTTAGAGTTGTTGTTGAAGAATCTGCTGTTATTCTAAGGAGCTTTCCATTAATGTAACCTGTCACTTCTCATTTGCAACTTTCAGTATTCCTTAATTGTTCTGTTTTAATTATGTCTATGGTTGTTATGTTTCTGATGTTTCCTATTTAATGTTCTGAATGTTTGTCTTTCTTTTATTTCAAGACTGGGGGAATGTTTGTTTGTTTGTAAATGAATGTTTTCTGTTCATGAACTTGAATCTCTTCTCCTTCTTTATACTCACGATTCAGAAGTTTGGTCTTTTGATGATGTTCCATAGTTCTTCCATATTGTTGGTCTTTTTTTTTTTTTGCCATTCCTAGGGCTTGAACTCAGGGCCTGAGCCCTGTCCCTGGCTTCTTTTTTTGCTCAAGGCTAGCACTCTACCAGTTGAGCCCCAGTGCCACTTCTGGCCTTTTCTATATATGTGGTGCTGAGGAATAGAACTCAGGGATTCATGTATATGAGGTGAACACTATACCACTAGGCCACATTCCCAGCCCCAGTTCTTCCATATTGTTTATATTTTTAGTATATTTTCTTTGTCTTTATCTTATTGATTTGGTTCTTCTACTTTATCTTTGATCCTTGTGACTATATGTTTTAATTGCTCAATTCTATTAGTACAACCTTTTTAGTTGGATTACTTAGCTTTTCCATTTCCAAGATTTTGATCTGATTTTTTTTAATTTGTATATAAAGACATGAATTCCTCCTTCCTATATTGTCTTTCTTTTATTATTTGGTCGCTTATTTGTATACTCTCTGAATTCATTTCAAAGAGGAAATTCATGAGCTTTTTCTTGTTCTCTTTAATTTTATTGATTTTTCTTATTAGTGTTCTTTAGAATTCCTTGTTCATCTTCTTTACTATCATTCAAATCCTTTATTGTGGAACTGTTGGCTTTTAGAAATGATATGTTTCTTTGTTTTGCTTCTTGTTTGTTTTGTTTTAATATTACTATGATGGGATTTATGTATCTGAGGCCAAGTTATTGGTTAGAAGTTTTCACCAACTGTATTCTTTCAATTGTAATAGTCCTAGTTTTCAAGCAGGACAGTGTAAAATTAGTCTGGGCTGAAGTGATATCGGGAGGTATGGCCCAGTAACAAAGAATTTTCCCACATACTTAGAGCCTGATCCCCAGCATTGCTCAGATGCGGTAAATTAGGTGGTACCTATTGTAGAAGGGTCACTTGTAGAAGTTGTCCATTTCCAGGTTGATTTCCCTATAGAAGCTTCTCTTCTTTGTGTACTAGGAGCTTCTGTTGGCTTCAGGAAGCTTAACAGCTTGTAGAATGGGTATATTACTACTTGCTACACATCCCTCTGTGGCTTGTGTCCCCAGGGGCAACAATAATCCAGGCCTTGGGGTGACCCCTGAATGCATCAGAAATGGGCAGAGCAAACTGAGCACTGAATTATGCATTGGACAGTGGAGAACTGATAGACCTAGTCTTTGCCCGCTGGCCTCAATGCTTACTCTCCATACAACAGTTTTCCCATTGTGCAGAGGAGAAGGCTGTGGAAGTTCTGTGATTCAGGGGATTGGGGCTCTGGGCTCTCAGTCCTGTCAGCAAACAAACCCAATAATGCAGTTCTCAGCAGTGGGCCTTAGTGCTTTCAAGCCCTGCTAGACAATTCATCTCCTTGGGAGAGGGGGTTATGGGTATCATGTGACTTGCAGGAGCTGGGCACAGGGCTGTCACACACATAGTAGTTAACAGGCAGGAGCAGATCTTAGAGACTGACCCCTAATCCAGCCACAAGCTCAGTGCTTTGTTTCCACCTAAGCTCCAGATGACTGGATTCATTCCTGGCCAGGGAAGGTTTCCAACAACTGTGGTACCTTCCATTGCCAAGGAAATGCCTGCTGCTTCAACTTCTCTGCAGGACCTTGTCAGAACCTCTCCCTCCCCTCATTCACCTCTCATTATAGCATCTCACCAACACTCATGTGGTAAGGTATTCCAAGACTCCCTGAGCCAAGAGTGGCCTTGTTTTCAGGGCCCCCAGAGTGTCCCAGTATCAAACACTATGCCCTATTTCAAGATGACACTTTGCTATCCATCATCTTCCAAGATAAGAGGAGTGACAGAATGTCTTTCTTCACCTAAGTTAGCCTTCCCTACCAGAACAGTCACTCACGAATTCCCCACACTAGATTCAAGTTTTGTGGGAGATGGCGATTTATCTTATAGCTAGAATTGGCAGTCTGTCACCAGGGCCACCTGCTTTACCTATAATGGTGTCTTCATCTCCTCCCCTCCTCTAGGGAGTCAGAGATGGATTTGAAATTATTTGCTGTTTTTCTCTAAGGCCTCAGTTTCTCTGTGCTTTTCTATTGTTCTTCTTCCTCTTTCATACTTCCAGATATTTATCCTCTTTCTCTCTTTAGAATATAATCTCTCCTGTTGCCCGCATCTTCTAATTCAGAGAGTAAAAATCATACACACTTCTAGTCTGTTGTCTTACTCTGTTTACCAAAATTCCTAATTTTTTTTTTTTTGGCCAGTCCTGGGGCTTGGGACTTAGGGCCTGAGCACTGTCCCTGGCTTCTTTTGCTCAAAACTAGCATTCTACCTCCTGAGCCACAGTGCCACTTCTGGCTTTTTCTGTTTATGTGCTGCTGAAGAATCAAACCCAGGGCTTCATGCCTACTAGGCAAGCACTCTACTGTTAAGTCACATTCCCAGCCCTCCCAACTTTCTGTTCTTATAAACATGGAGTCTCAAGTGTTTCATAACAGCAACACAAATAAACACACACATATGTATGTGTATATATGTGTGTGTATGTATATATATATATATATATATATATATATATATATAATTTGTATCATCCATACTTCTAGTGATGGATGTTTGCTTTGCTTCCACCTCTTGGTTTCTGTGAATAGTGCAGCTGTGAACATAAATGTATAAATATCTCTTCCAGACTCTGCTTTGAATTCTTTTGGATATGTACACAGAAGTAGAATTACTGGATTATGTGGTAATTGTATGGTTGAACATTTTAAAGAACCACCAAACTGTTTCCCACATTGATCATAGCTTTGTCCAATTCACCACCAGTGCATGAGTTCCAAATTCTCCATATCCTTGGCAACACTTGTTATTTTCGATTGTAGCCATCCACATGAGGGTGAAATCCTATCTCATTATGCTTTTGATTTGCCCTTTTCTGATGATTAGTGATGTTGAGCATAATTTTATATGCTTGTTGGCTATTTGTACATTAGCTTTGGAGAAATATGTATTTAAGTTCTTTGTCCATTTTTTTTTTTTTTTTTTTTTGGCCAGTCCTGGGCCTTGGACTCAGGGCCCGAGCACCGTCCCTGGCTTCTTCCCGCTCAAGGCTAGCACTCTGCCACTTGAGCCACAGCGCCGCTTCTGGCCGTTTTCTGTATATGTGGTGCTGGGGAATCGAACCTAGAGCCTCGTGTATCCGAGGCAGGCACTCTTGCCACTAGGCTATATCCCCAGCCCCTCTTTGTCCATTTTAATCATATTATTTTGGTTACTTTTTTTTTTTTTACTAAATTGGACAAAAGTGATGAGATCAGATGTCATTGCCATAAAGTATCACTACTGAGCTTGATGTTAGCTGAGAGCTTCTCATAAATGGTACTTATTCTGTTGAGGTAATTTCTTTGCATTCCTACTTTGTTGAATAGTGTATGACTTGTAGACTTTATTGTACAACCTTGCATAGCATGGTGATTTTTAAGCATGCATATGTCACATTATTTCAGAAAGGACTGCAGACAATAAGACCATTTCCAAGTTAATAGGGAGAAAACTGAATTATAGGGAAAGTAACTAGATTGCTCATACAGTCATAGGAAGGCCAGACTTTGCATCCAGAGGCACATATTCACTCATCTGTCTCCACTTTCTTAAAATAAAACTCAAGCCAGGAACCAGTGGCTCACATCTGTAATCCTAGCTATTTGGGAGGCTGGGATCTGAGGATCATGGCTCAAATCCAGCCTGGGCAGGAAAGTCCATGAGACTCTTATCTCCAATTAACCCTCAGAAAACTGGAAGTGGTGCTGTGGCTCAAGGTGGTTAGAGCACTATCCTTGAGGGAAAAGAGCTCAGGGAAAGCACCTAGGCCCTGAGTTCAAGCCCTATGACTGGCAAAAAAATAAAAATAAAATAAAACTCTCCTGCTGAGCACTGTGGTTCAAGCCTGTAATCCTAGTTACTTGGGGAAGTAGATTAACATTCAAGGCCAGCTCAAATATTTTTTTTTTTAAAGTTCGTGAGACGTTATTCTAAACAATGGCTAAACATAGTGACATGTGCCCATTATCACAGCTATAAGGGAAGCACAGTGGCTGGACACATAGCTGCCACAAGGCTGTCATGTCCAGAAACACAGGGAAGCACAAATACAAGGATCACAGCCCAGGATAGCTCAGGAATAAAGCAAGACCCTGCTTCAAAAACAGCCAGAATAAAAAAGGTGCTGCAAGTATGGCTCAAGTGGTAGAGTACTTGCTGAGCAGGTGCTTCAGTTCAATCCCCAGCAACACCAAAATACAAAGCACAACAGACCAACCTCACCTTAATGAAATAAAGAAATTCGCTTGATGTCATTCAGCCACAAAGCTCCCCGGGGTTGTGTGTGTGAGGGGGAGGGGGAGGGAGAGAGAAATATAAACATACAAGCATCTTTATTATTCTCTGGCAAGGGAGCGTCCATAGAGTAATACACCAGCCTCCTTGCCATTTGCTTGCCCCTCCTTGACTCTAGTCAGGTAGGATGCCCTTCCAGACTGGGGACCTTTAAACTAATCTATGAAAGAGTGTAGTTTCTTTTTGCTTTCCTTTCTGTCTACAGCAGACATATATGCCATCAATTCCACAATATCTCATGCTGCCTAGGGAAGTCTTTGGGCCGCCACTACCTGTGACATGGTAAGACCAAGCATGATGGTATGTGCCTGTGGTCCCAGCTATGTAGGAGGATGAAATACGATTGCTTGAGCTTAGGACTTCCAAGTCAGCCTGGGACATATAGGAGATTTTATCTCTTAAAAAAAAAAAAAAGACAGAGGCTGGTGGCTCAGGCCTGTAATCCTAGCTTCTCAAGAGGCTGAGATCTGAGGATCATGGTTCAAAGCCAGCCCAGACAGCAAAATCTGTAAGACTCTAATCTCCAATTCATCACCAGAAAACTGAAAGTGGCGCTGTGGCTCAAGTGGTAGAGCACTAGCCTTGAGCAAAAGATCTCAGAGACAGCACTCAGGCCCAGAGTTCAAGCCCCATGACTGACAAAGAGCATGAATCCCACTCCAGGGTACAGGACAGAGGTACCTTGGATAATAGTCCAACCTAGCTTTAGCCTTAATGTAAGCCATCTTTGAATCTCCATCTTCTGATTTGCAGTATTTGCTCCCAGTTGATTCTGAACCCTGGTCAGGAAAGGGTACAATTTATTCCACCCTTAAGACCAACCCTTATTTGATTCAAACAATGCTATCTCACTGTAGCAGCTGGAGATACAGGGAAAGAGAAATCCCTCACTGAGCTCACTCTACAGTGGAAACAAGGTCTGTAGCCAGAGTTGCAGTGCAAACTGAGTCACATGCCAGAGACATGGGAGTGCCTGTGCCATTCAGAGAAGGGCCACAAGGAGGACCAAGAAGAGCAAGGAAGTCTTCCCAGAATGTTGCCTTGAACTGGACATGGGTCAAAGGACAGAGGCCCAGAGGCAAGGTAAGCCTGCAGAGCCTTTTCAGTTCCACCCTGCAATTCCTGGAGCCCTGCCCCTGATTCAAAAGGGAAGTTGCCACTTTTGGGTCTCTGTTGATCCTTGTGCCCCCAGTTCCTCTTTAACCCAGCCCAGAGGTACAGCAGAAAGCAACCTTTCTCCCTCATTTCTTGTCATTCTTTATGTTCGCAGAATGGTATTAAGAAAAGACTTCCCAGGTAGAACTGAGGAACTCTCCATTTTTCAAGCCCACTGAGACCCCAGGAAATTGGACTAATGACAAAATGAATTCCAAAGTAACCTACAAAAGAGACACACCAGGTAACAGGCCAGCAGAAATTTATTTATTACAGAAAGATTAGGCAGCTTGCAAGAAAAGATAATAGACTTTCAATAATCCGACAGGTGGTGGAAGCTAAGACTTACTGAGCTGGGGGGTAGTCCAATTCAGAACTGGTCACATGGATGTATGGTCACCTACCAACTTTCCAATTTTCCTGTTTTGATACTATCTCTCAAGCATAGAGACAAACAGTCTTGTGACATAGATGTCTGTTCTTCAAGGGTTTTTTTCTTTTCTTTTTACTATTCTTCCTGATCACATATAGAAAAAGCAGGTACTGTCTCTGTGTGAACTCAATTATTTATCCCTTTCAAATCCCAAACACCCCAGCTGCTGGACGTTAGCTTTCTGCTGCACCCCACAGAAGAATCCACTAGAGGCTGGTTTGGAGATGAGTTGGAAATGCATTATATTTTATTTAACATCTTAGAGAAGAGATAGTGGTGGAAGGAATGCAGGCCTATTCTGGTGACTTGTTCAGTTCCTGAATCCATCTTAATTTTTTTAAAGATAAAGTGCATTTATTCAAAAGTAAAAGGAATGCTATGAAAGGAAAGTAGCAAGATTCTCCATCCAGAGATGGTCCTCAAAGAGGGGTCCAACTGAGTGTCTTCAGAGGAGAATAATTGAAGTACAGGGTTCCTCTCATATCTCCTCCTTTGGGATTTGCACTGATTACCTGATGGCTGCACATGCTCTGCCAGTTTTCATTGCTTTTTTACATTAATTGAGCGGGCACCCAGAGCATTGTGGGAAAAAGAAGCATTTGAGAAGAAACTCACACCATTTGAACAAGAGCCATGACAGGACACATGTTATCTGCTACATACTATGTCTGCCACTTTTTATCCCTAACTACCTAAGCTCTAGGGAGACTTAGAACCAAGCCCACATCATCCACATGAGAAAAAAAAATATGTGGGCCTGAGCAAGGAGAACAGGAAGGCCTAGGTTCACCTATCTCCTTAGTCATTTGCTTTATGTCTCTGAATAAGTCATTTTACCCCTCTGTACATCCATTCTCTCATCTGTAAAACAGCAAATGATGCTTGCTTCCTAGTTACCATGACAATCAGGACAGGTAACCTAGCCTGCACATGACCTTCAGAAGCACATTGTTGCTGGTCCTAAACCCCCTTCTCTCTGCTACTCCAGAACAAACAGAACTCATGGTGAAATTACAAACAACGTCATCCTTATCATTATTTAATAGACATCCTTCTGTCTCGTGATCTTTCTGGGCACTTTAGATGATGGATGCGGTCTTAAAAAAACACCATTTTAGTTTGGCACTTACAATGTCCACTCCTGTGAAATAGCCAAAGCTTTAATTTTATTCAAAATGCTAGATCCTCCCTGTCCTTAGATAGTGTCAGTCACCTGGGAAAAAAGGGCTTTGGCTTTCTCTTTCTCCCTGTCTTCTCTCTCAACTCCTTAAATGGCTGACTCTACTAGGGTTTGGGCTGCGAGGACAAGGAGGGGAGGTAAAGAGGAGCAGGACTGCGCATGATTGGCTGATGCAATCTTCAGCTTGTTCCATGCTTTCTGGGCACAGCAGATGGTTCTAATGAGTCTTTTTCTCACCAGGGTACTTTTGTGAGTTTCTTTACAGATGTCCTATCATTAAGGATCTCAGACTTGCAACTCCTCACTCCCCAGGCACCTAGTGGTCCATTCAGTTTTGTCACCTTTCTGCATAGTTGTATTGGTCAGAAAATCATGAAGATCCAGGTAGATCTTAATCTATGTATGAGAGCTGCTGTTTAAAAAAAAAAAAAAAAAGATGGCAAGTTTGGTGGCTTAAAACAACACGATTCTCTATTGGTTCTGGAGGGCAGAAGTCTGAAATCAAGCTATCCACGGGGCTATGCTTCCCCTGAAAGCACAGGGGAAGAACCTTTTCTTTCTCTTGTCTAGCTTCAGTTGGTTACTGGCATTTCCTAACAGTGGTTGGCTTGCAGCCACATCCCTCCAGTCTCTGCCTCTGTTAGCACATGGCTTTCTCCCCTATCTCTGTGTTGTGTCTGAGTCTTCCTCTCCTACAAGAACACCAGTCATTGGACTTCCTCTTAACTTGATTACATCTGCAGAGCCACTTCCACACAAGATCCCAAAGTTAGTAGGGATTAGAACTTAAATATAACTTTCTCAGTCCACAGCATATCTTCTCTGCTCTGTGACCCTCATCAGTTGTATAAGTTGCATCCGTTCTGCCAGAAGACCTGGGAACTTTAGGCTGATCTCAACATAGCCAGCCTTCTTTCAGCTTATCTGCTAAGTAGCTAAGCAGCCATTTCTGGTCCTTTATATTTCTCATGGGGGAACCAAGAAAGACGAACTCCTCCTCCACAATATTTCCCCTCCCCCCTTCCTGGAAGTCTTATTCCCAGGAAATGCCTCCTGACTGTGGGACCAGCTCCTATTTAGTGTTGTGCCCTGCTTATGAAAATGCTCTGATCTTCCAGTATTGAATAGTTTCGCTCCAGTGTTGTCAGGTGCCAAAGAATTTTCTAAGAAGGATCAGAAAAGACCACTGTAGCAGCAGCAATGCTGCGGGTGGAAGCCAGGATCCTGTGCCCAAATGTTGCCACTACTAACTAGCATCTCATTTCATGCTTAACTCCCACATCTGTGAAATGAGGGCAGACAGCATGGTCTTACCTGAGACTTCAGAAGCTGCTCCAAATGGAACACAGTGGTGCTGATCACCCCAGCTTGCTGAGGCCTCTGCCAAGCCCAGAGCTTCCTGCTGGGTGATCCATGGGCACAAGGGGCCTTCATAGTCTCTAGGGTGGTCTTCCTGGGGAGAAGGGGTGGGTGGGAGGTGGGAGCCTTTAATGTAACACAGAGGCTTCATCTATGTCCTGACCTGAGAGAGGAGTAGACTGACAGGCCCAAAGGAACTCTACCTTGCCTCTGGATTTTTCTCTGTTTTTTTTTTTTTTCAGAGCCTTTCCTCTGATGATCAAATAATCTCTCAGCAATGGAGACCAACAAGGACAATTAGCTCCATTTTATATACTCGGAGGCCTAGGAACTGAGAAGGAGGTCATGTATCAGAGCAGTTAAGAGTTTCTGCTAAGGGCTGGGAATGTGGCTTAGTGGTAGAGTGCTTGCCTAGCATACATG
Organism: Perognathus longimembris pacificus; assembly: GCF_023159225.1. Lineage (NCBI taxonomy): Eukaryota > Metazoa > Chordata > Mammalia > Rodentia > Heteromyidae > Perognathus > Perognathus longimembris. The sequence continues at coordinate 46,100,871 of NC_063168.1, read as the reverse complement.
AAGCCCTGGGTTCAATTCCTTAGCCCCACGTATACAGAAAAAGCCAGAAATGGCACTGTGGCTCAAGAGGTAGAGTGTTAGCCTTGAGTAAACGGAAGCCATGGATAGTGCTCAGGCCCTGAGTTCAAGCCCCATGACTGGCAAAATAATAATAATAATAATAGTAATAATAATAATAATAGAGTTTCTGCTACTCTGCCACTTAGCCTTTCTGAGCCTCAGTCCTCTCACCTAGAAAAGCAGATACCACACCATTGACTGCTCTGGGAGACCTGTCCACAGGCTAAGGTATGGCTCACCTCCCACATACTTGAGTCCCATGGAAATGGGGCTCAAAGATGCCGTTAGTCACAAGGTAGAACATGGAAGCCAAGTCAATGCATGAGCCAGGTCCCAAGAAATCCCTGATGGGCTGGGTACTGTTCCAGAACATTCCATACATTATAACAACACTGACAGTTGGGTATGCTTTGCCCCATTTTCAGAGAGTCAGCTGGAAGCTGGGAGTTTACACACAGCTAAGTTTCAGACTTGAGCTCCAAGTCACGTCCTTCTCACCATTCTTCTGCCCTCTTCGTAGAACTGGAGGGTTCAGAGGCAAGTTCTGATTTTGCATCACCTCCTTAGGCACATGAGCAGTGCACATGGTCAGGCTCAGCCCCATCAACAATGAAGGCAAAAAAAAATTACCAAAAACAAAGTTCAAGAAACTTGGAATTTGACATCATTCCCTTCCTCAGGCCAGAGACATTTTTACAGAGCAATTCTTTTTTTTTTTTTTTTTTTTTTTACAGAGAAATTTTACTGGACGAAAGAGTTCTATGCTTTTTTTTAAACTAAGGCAAACGAAGATAGAGAAGTAAGCATTCATCAAATCTCTGGAGGCAGAATGTCTTTTATTAAACTTAGAAATGATTGAAACCACAAAGGGAAGGTTAGCAGATTTCACTACAGAGAGATGCAATTTTCTGTACTTAAAAGAAAACAACAGAAAATGATCAAGCAAGTTAACATATTTGCAGCACTTAAGATAAACAAAAAAGTTATTTTGTATTTGTATTTATTAGTACTGTCTTTTTCCTAATAAGTTTTGAGGGGGATTCCCAAGTCTTCATCTCCCAGGATTACTCTGCCAGCATAGCTCTGAGGTGGATTCTGTCAATAAAGAGGCACTTACAAGCCTGACATTGATGGCTCATGCCTGTAATCCTAGCTACTCAGAAGGCTGAGATCTGCCAGACTGGGCAGGAAAATCTATGAGATTCTTATGTCCAATGAATCACCAAAAAGCCAGAAGTGCTTGGCTCAAGTGGTAGAGTGCTGTCCTTGAGCAAAAAGCTCAGAGACAGTGTCCAAGCCGAGTTCAAGCCTCAGGAACAACACACCAATGCAAAGAGGCACTTACAGAAGACTAGAGAGTAGGAAATGCCCGCTCTGTATTTGCCTGGTCAGACACGTGGTAACTATGGCTTCCAGACAAGGGCCTACAGGTTACCAGTGTTAGTACCACATGCAGTGGAGCCATGTCTCAGCCTCTGCTATCCTGGAATGTCCCACTGTTGTGAGGTCTCATAGTGGCTTCCCTGACCTTTCCTGGTGGCCTCTGGCATTCTGACTCTGAGCCATATGAGGGCCCAAATCAGGAAGCTGCTGTTTCAAGATGATGGGAAGAGGATCTTAGTCAATTTCCCAACAGCACTGATGTGAGGATGTCCAGCTCCAGGGTCACAGACCAGGAGCCTGATGCACCAAGAGGTTAAGGCTGTCTGACTCCCCAGCCATCTCCTTTATCGAGGTCATTTTCTGTTAGCTGACAGTAAGAGAAAGGGAGAAGCTGTTGGTGGAAAGATAGGAGAGAGACAGCCAGGAAGAAGTCAGGACAGACACATGTGAAAGGAGAAGGAGAGGAAGGGACAGATCTCCTAGGCTGATAAAGTTGGCCAACATCCCCTTTGTCAGTGTGCAGACTGTACTGTTGGATGCTTGCCCTGCTCTTGGCAACAGCAAAAAGCCAGATAACCAGTGATCGCACGGCTCTGCCTGTTCCCCACCCCCAGGCTTTCCAAGACTCCAGTGTGAACAGAAGACATGACACCCCATGGGGTGGAGAATTCTGAGCACAGAGTAATAATGGCCCGGAGCATGGATGAAATCAAGCAGAAGGGCAACCCCAGACAGCAAGACTCAGGTTTTTCCTTGATCTAAAGGGCAGTGGGTAAACCATGTCTTGGATGCCCTTCCTCCTCTTTCTTCCTGACCCTTCCTAGAACAGTGATAGTAGATGAGTGCCCCTTCTGGGTGTCCTTTGAAAGCACATTCAAGCCTACAAGGCAGAGTACAGGCTGGAACCTGGAACCTCCCACCTGGTCCTGGGCACAGTCCCTTTCTGTCTGTATGCATGGAAGGCCAAGTCAGAGCCCAGAGAGCCACAAGGAGCTAGCTCATGGGAGCTAGTCCATATCCCCTGACAGCCTGGATTCTCAGCATATGGCAGTGCTCACAGAGGTCCTGGAAGCCAATCTCTTCATTTTATTAACAAGGAAACCAGAGGTTGGAAAGGTAAGAGCAGGAACCCAAGACCATACTGTCTCCTTCTCCCTGCCTGGCAGTTCTTTGTCCCCTAGCCCCAGAGCCCAGCAAGCCAGAACCTCACATATGATTACAATTACTATGGGCTTGGCCTGAGCCCAGCCGCACTGTGAGCACATCCAGGCTTGGTTTCCAGCCAAGTTTCCATCTCGGGAGAAAAATGAAAGATTCAAGGGATACATGTTAATCCCAAACACACAAGGGAGAAGAAGTAGAGTGAGAGGGGGCCAGCCAGCCTCGGTCCACTAAGAGCTTCCCATATCTCCACCCCAGGAGAAAGAATGGCCCTGGTGATAGAGATTGAGATGTTTTATAGTAGTAAACCTTTCTGCCTCTAGGTCCCAAGACAGAACTCAGCTGGTGAGTCTTGGCTGGTGGTCCCCGGTTACCCTCTTTAGTTGGACCTTGCCCTGTGCTATTTTCTACAATCTTTGTGTCTCTATCCTTTACTTCAGCGTCACTATCTCCTGCTACAGATAAGGAAATGGAGGCACAGAAATTAAGGCACTTGGCTGGGGCCAGGAGGCCACTGAGGAGTAAGTAGGCAAAAACCCAGGCCACTGGGAGCCTAGCCTGACACACATCTTTTCTCCTGACATTTTTCTAACACATGGACCAGCCTGTATTTTGCCTGTTATTCCTCAGCTTTCTCTGCTATGCCCAGTGTCTGGTGAACCATCTGGCTAGCTCTACCCCCATACCTTGCTTCATAGCCCTGGGACAGATTCAAATTCCACCCTGGCTGCTAACTTACACTCTCCAACTTTGACATCTCACATCCTTGAGTCTTCTAAACTAATATTTTGCCATTCTTTCCTTCACTGAAACTTAGATTTCTTCTTTTCTCCCACATTTGAAATGTTCCCTATGTCGTATACCTATGTGAAAAATGTTCCTATGTCAGAACTCAGGTGGGAATCAGGGAGACCTGTGCATCTAAGCTTTAGGGGCTTAGCACAGGTCAGATGGGTGGTAGGAGAGCACCTTGGGGCAAAGGAGTTGACATTTTGCTGGAACATTGCTAACCCAATCTGGAGGAGAGCAGCTATCAATTAAATATCAAGTGTCAGGTGGGGAAGAACCTGTGGCCCCCATAGGAAACTATGGCTTTTGGATTGTCCATGTTCCTGAGGGAATACAATTCCTCAGGAAATGAGGTCTGGCAGAGATCAATGTGCTTATTTAGACTAGCATCTAGGCAGGCCCAGGAGGCCCAGGGCCTCCAGCCAGGCATCTGAGCTGTGAGATGAGCTCTAGGGTGCAGCTTCTAGAAAACTTGGAGATTTGCAGGCTTCCTGGATGGGCCTAACAGCCTCAATTTTGAGGCCAGCAGCTGGAGCCAGGAGATTGGCCAAGGATTTCTCAGTGGCGTTGCAAACCCTTGGGCCTTTAGGGAAAATGCCTTTGAAACTCAGGGGTGTTATCTCATCTTCCATCTCTCTAGAGTCAAAGCCAAGCAGAACATTTTCCTAACCAAGGGGGTCTGGGAACCATGGGGGTGGGAGGCTGACCGTGGAAATGGAGCATTATTCTCAAAAGGTCATCTCTCTCTCTCTCTTTTTCCCCCCGCCTTCAAAAAACTCAAGTGATCACTTTGTATTTAAGCCAATCTTGCTTTTTCAAAGAACTAGAGATATGAAAAAAAAATGTTTTTCCTAGGTCTAATTATAAAAAGCCATAAAGCTGGGACAATAGAGAGAAAACATCTGTCTCTAGCTGTGCTTCTAATAGGTACACACCTGAGCCCCAGGGAAGGGGCTGGGTCTGTGCACATTTCACTAAGGGACTCTCCACAGTAGGACTAGGACTGGAACTCAGGTTGAGAGCCTGCCTCGCAGGCAAAAGGCCCTGGGTTCAATCTCCGACAGATAGATAGACAGACAGATAGATAGATAGATAGATAGATAGATAGATAGATAGATAGATAGATAGATAGATAGACAGACAGCTATCCCGGTATATATCCATTAGTATCCCCGGCCATCTCTGTGCTCCCCATCCCAGCTTGAGTCCATTTCTTTCATGTAATTCTCATTGGAATCAGAAAGTAGCCAAGAGAGACAGTCAGTGATTATGCATTCTTCTGGAATCTCAGAGAAAAGCAATCTGGAGCTTTCATTCTCTCACTCAAAGATACTAGTAACACTGACTCATCAGCTTTTGGCCTGGAAGGGTCTTCCTTAGCAGGCAGTTGCTCTTCTTTCTCTGAACAAAAGAAACAGTGAGCGGTCTCTGTTTCCTATTTAACCTAAATGCTGTTGGGGGATGTCTGGAGATGAGAATGCTTCTCATTCTCTTCCACCTGTACAAATGGCAAATCACCAATTCCCCCAAGGTGAGGCAGAGGTGACTGGCCAGGGAGCAGAATGGCTGGACTCCACAAGGTTCTCCAGATCTGCTCAGCAGTGAGCTGTGAAGCCAGGCCCTGAGGGCGACTCCCCTCCCTGACTGTAAATGTCTCCTACCCTCACCCCAGCACACTGGCCCTGACTACTGAAGATGACATTTTCTGAAGTCAAAGATAAACAGCCAACCTTGGAGTAGGGAAAAGGCTGGAGAGGCCTGGGAATAGGAGCTGGGCAAAGGGAAGAAAGGGGATGCCCTGATGTTCCTGGGGCTTGAGCACACAGAGAGACACATGCAGGGACCTCTGAGTTGGGGTCTAGCAGTGAGATCCTCCCCCTTCCATCCAGCCAGTCAGTTGCTGATCAGAACATGCTTGGCACACATATGCCAACAGCAGGAGAATGATAGACAGACAGACAGGCAGAATTTAATGAGGTACAATGCACCCCTGCACCCTAGTGCCTCCATGTGGATTGATATAAGGTTTTGTAGCACACTATGAATATCTGCAGAAAGAATGGCACACTATTTGACTCCTGCACTGGACTGATAATTTAGCCAGGGTCATTCCTGGGGAATAGGTTTTAAGAGGCAGAAAAAGACAAGTTTGCTATGCAGGAATTCAGTTACAAGAATCAGAAAAGCCACCTTTGGAGAGGTCGAACTGTGAGTCTTTATAGGAGAGCCGGTGACTGCAGGTGGACTCCTGTCTCAAAGACCTGCAGCCCCTTGAATACATTTAACACTGTTGAAATGGAGCCATAATAGCAGGAGAGGAAAGAAAGAGCAGAAAACAAGTCTAACAAGCCAGATCAACTCCAATGGAGAACTGAGGTGAAACGTCATGGTGATGCGAGGAGAGACATGAGGCATGGTAAAGGATCGAATCCTGCTTTATTCCCCCAGGTTAAGCAAGACACCAAGTACACAGATCAGGCTTGAGCACATGTGTGTCCACAGGTTATCTAATCTGGACCTGGCCGAGGACACCACCCTTGGTGCCCAGGGGACATTAGTCCCTCACCCCAGGTGGAACACTCCACTCTGAGGCCCAAGGACACCACTCTGGGCCCCCAAGAGACTGTAGCCCATTGTTTTTCTGCTTCCGTGTTAAGCTCTATAGAAGCCCACCCAAAATCCAGCCTCTTGAACAACCTCCAAGCCTGCAGGAAGGTCTGTGCCCTTTGCTGGCAATAAACAGTCCTCACCTGTTGATGATCGAGTCCAACCTATTCCTTTTCCATTCTCTCCATTTTTCTAACATCTATGGTGCTGACACCCAGGAGAGGAAAAGCACCAGGAGTGACTGGGCCCCTCCATCTGCCTCCTGGCCGCCTCTCATGGAGCCTTTTCCCTTCTCTGTCCATTTCTCCATCAGGAGCACAGAACCCACCCGGCTTCCTTTGGGCTAAACAGCCTCCTAAAATGACCTCATGGCCTTTGCCAATGTAAGTGGTGCATACTTCATGGATAGCCACACTGCTGACTCTACCCACCACCTAAAAGCTTCCAGGATAAGGTAACCAGCCACAGTTGGTCAGGTCTGTGACAGAGGCACCTCACCTGGACCTAGGGACTCCAGGAGTCCCTTCCTCCTTTCCTGTCTGTGGGGTTCCCAGGCTTGAGCCCCTGACACACTTTAATTAGGACCTTTGAGTATGCCCTCTCCTAATTTGGGGGATCCATCCAATTGCCTTCCAAAGCCTGGGGGATGTGTGAAGCTGCCGGACAGGTCACTCTGTAGTCCTATTACAATGTCCACATTGTCTCCTGGAGACATCCCATTGGCTTGCCCACAGTCTAATCTTAAGACTCTTGGGCTGACTGATTTACAGTCAAAGAAAACTGACTTTTTTGTCTACCAAAATTTGGCCTCACTATCATATAAACCATTGCCACTGTTGGCCTGAATTCAGAACTCACTGATTTAAATAATTCTTCAGTGAAACAGAGAAAGGTCCAAGGTCCCCTACACTCAAGTCCTGTACCTCCACTCCAGAGATACCCTCCCTTGCACTCACCCTATTCTGTCCTCCATCAAGTCCTTCTCTGACCTCCACTCCAGAGCCACCCCCCCACTCTCCTGCCTTGCTCACCAAGTCCTTCTCTGCCATAAGCCTCCCAGCTGTTGAAGTAAGGAGTCAGGTCTAGCCAGTGCTAGACCTTCCTAGAGGAAGGGAAGTCCCACCTCCAGGTGATGGGTGTTCCTGAATCCCTGGAGATGGGTGGGCTGGCCTATAAGTTACTGAACCTGTCAGTTCAGTGCCTAGGACTGGGAGCTTCCTGTGACTCTGCCCCCTGACCTGACCCTATTTAGGCACAGACCCACTCAGGCACCATTATACCATGCTATATGTCTCTGTGTTCACCTCCTGGGTCCTGTCTCCTAGCTTGTCTCCGGTCACCATGGTGTCCTACTTCAGCTCTCCACTGGAGCTGAATTGGTTTGTTGGTAATGGTTTTGTTCTTTATTTCCTCTCTGGCCTGTTTCCTAATAGCATTAAGGGTATTTGTGGGCTGCAGACCTTTGTAACAATTGGCTGCTTTCAGACTGCTAGCATTCTAATAAAGATTCCAAGATTCAATCCTTCAAAATGTGGCTTCTCTGATAATTTACCTTACAACACTATCTCCTCTAGAAAGGGAACTTTCTTTGCCTTGTGAAATTTCCATCTCTCCCCTCCCCTCCCCCCCTTTCTCTCTCTCTGACAACCTCCACACTGGAGATCATTTACCATTACCTCACTCCATTCTCATTGACAGCCCTTTGACTTGTGCCCCTGAGAGTGAGACACAGGCTGGGTCCAGGGACCCCTTCTAGCTAGCCATCCTGGATCAGTGGTTCCATAAGCCCAAGTCTTTTCTCCATCCTGGCTCTTGCACATTCTTCCTCTCTGTAGCTGCAGCTGGTCTAGATTCTCTAAATTCTTAAGGCAAAACTTCTCTGTGAGGGGGCTGGGGATATAGCCTAGTGGCAAGAGTGCCTGCCTCGGATACACGAGGCCCTAGGTTCGATTCCCCAGCACCACATATACAGAAAACGGCCAGAAGCGGCGCTGTGGCTCAAGTGGCAGAGTGCTAGCCTTGAGCGGGAAGAAGCCAGGGACAGTGCTCAGGCCCTGAGTCCAAGGCCCAGGACTGGCAAAAAAAAAAAAAAAAAAAACTTCTCTGTGAGGGCTATAGGCCCCTGAAGAAACCCCTCCCTCCCCCAATTCTCTGCAGATCATGAAGATTTACACCCACCTAGGAGGAGACAAAGGCCACATGGTGGGATTTCATGTGACCTCCATTCTCCCTCCAAACTTTGCCAAAATGGTTTTAAAGGTTTTCTGCTCTTGTTATCAATGTTTGCTTAAGCATGGAGTGTCTGTTACAGTTAAATTCTGTTTGTTGTTGGCTAAATCTTAAGTTTTGCCTTGTATTTTGTTTGGTATTGCCTATGTTTTTAGCATTGACCATGTGATTCTCTCATTCACTTGGCAAAAATGTATTTTGCCACTGGAATTCCAAAAATCTTACAGCTGATTTCCATTTTTTTACAAACCTAAGCATGCCTTAAAACTTTGTGCAGAAGTGTGTGTGTGTGAACATGTTCAAAGCAATCTCATTGTAATACTGAAAACTGTTATCATGGTGTAAAAATTATTTGCTTTTTGACTGCAATTGTTAAAAGGAAAGATCTTTATCAATGGAAGAAGTAAAAGGAATGAGACCCAGCCCTGCACTTAGCCAGCTGTGATATAAGCCTAAAATCCAGCAAACTGCTGTGCTCCTGAAACCTGCTGGGTGGACTCATAGTTAATCAACCAGAGGCAGTTCTGAAGATATCCTGACCCCACAAGCCAAAGGAAGAGTTAATCCAAAGCACAATTCAAGAAAAACACTTGGGAAGAAATGTAAAGAAAGAGGAAAGTTAGTAAAGAAAGCCTTGGGAAATGAATTGAAGAAGCAAAAATGGTATCTTCTGAATAAGAAAGAATTTGGAAAGTGTTTTTTTTTTTTCTGTCCCCAGAAAGTTTGACTATATAGCAGATGGTATGAGTATCTTAGAAGATAGAGCTTATGAGTAAAGTTGGTATATAATTAAGTTGGCTGAGATTTATATTGTAAACCAACATCTCATTCTTTATGTACCATCTATGAAAGCAATTGTTTGTATAAACCAAAGTTTACTTAAGTGTTTGCTTATGTCAAGGTTCTTCAAATGAACACTTTTTAACTCAAATACCATTTTTTTCCCTCTTCAATATGTAAGCTGCCTTGGATACAGAGCTAAAAAGACACCTAACTCCTGCATTCTTTGTTGTAATCACAAAGGCTTAGTGATACCTACAGTTTTAACCTCAAATAGTATCCTAAAGTGTTATATGCAATTAAGAATAACTATATTCCTATTTGATGTCCTTGTTGTAATTGAGAGTACGGGGCAATCTGGATCATAGTTCGAAGCCAGTCTAGGCAGAAAAATCCTTGAGACTTCATCTCTCAGCCAGTCAGGCTAGAAGCATGGCTCAAGAGACTCTTGTATCTAATTAAGCAGCAAAATTCTGGAAGTGGCATTCTGGATCAAAATGGTAGAGTATTAGCCTTGAGCAGAAGTGCTCAAGGACAGTGCACAGGCCTTGAGTTCAAACCCTGTGACTGACAAAACAAATGTCAACTAGGACAGGCCATCCCAGCAACAAGCACCTAGACCCCTGGGACAAAAGCTAGTCCTGGAATAGGGGATGGTGTCACATCCTAAATGGAGTCGTGGGGCTGGGAATATGGCCTAGTGGCAAGAGTGCTTGCCTCGTATACATGAGGCCCTGGGTTCGATTCCTCAGCACCACATATACAGAAAATGGCCAGAAGTGGCGCTGTGGCTCAAGTGGCAGAGTGCTAGCCTTAAGCAAAAAAGAAGCCAGGGACAGTGCTCAGGCCCTGAGTTGACGGCCCAGGACTGGCCAAAAACAAAAACAAAAAACAAACTAAATGGAGTCGCCCTTTCAAAATTAACCAGAGCCAGGAGATCAAAAGAGAAATAGTTAATAAGCTTGCCCACCTAACATCCTTACCTGACTACCTTCTAACTGGACAGGAACTTACTACATTCTTGCCATTGTTACCTGCTATTTACAGGAAACTATCAAGGCCTCTCACCCAGCACTTAACCATTCCAAGCCAGTCCTAGCTTCTGACTGGTTATGGGCTCATGCTCCAAATGGAACTTTTCTGGCTGTGGCCAGGATGTGTTCTCCTGTGTCATTTATGTTAAGGGGTCCTGCCACCTTGTCAGCCTTTTGCCTGATCTCATCTTTTTCAAGTTTCTCTTTAATAGGATAACAGTCCTCACTCAGGACACTACCTGGGAGCAAGTCAAGGCATTCCTATTACTACAGGCAACCAGAGGTTTCACTTACCCTGCCCTGCCCTGCTCAGTGCAGACCTGGACCCTGAAGACCCCAGCCCTGGTACCTCAATGCCCCCATGTCAGCAGGAAGTAGCTAGAAAAGATCACAATGTCCCTCAACTTTTTATACTCCTTCAGGGTTTCAAATGATGGGAATCTGCTTTGTTCTCAACTCTATGTTGCTTCTCTCTTGGTCTAATCTTTTTTATGTATCCAAAGATCTCTAGATACATAAAAGGATTGGGCCAATAGGGGAGAGGCAAGTCCTTCACATGGCATACTAAATAGGGTTCTGGTCAGGGGGCAGGGTCACAGGAAGCTTGACAGTTTATGACCCAAGACTGGCAGATGCAGTAACATATTGTCCAAGTCCCTGTTTCTAGGAATTCAGGCATCCTCATCACCTGGGGGGTAGGACTTTCCTACCTCTACCATGAAAGCAAGATGGTACGTTAGACCCAGTATCCTTATTTCAGCAGTGTTCCTTCAGGTAAGTGCAGAAGGGCTTAAGTAGATGTAGACAGCTTGTATGAAGGCTGAGAGTGAACTGAATCTGCCGAGCATGCACTGAGCACCATTGTGTCTGGAAGGAACCTGATATAATAACATTGTGATAACTGGTGGCACCATTTACTGAAGTCTCTGACAGAGTCTCTGGAGAGTGATTTCAAGGTCACCTCCACGATCCCTTGAATCCTCCTATATTTACTAGACCACCCTTATCTGCATTCCTAAATCTCTGAAAAGTAGGTTGAACTCCCATCCCACAACTCTCATCCCAAGACAGATAGCCCCCACCATTTAGCAAGCTTTCAGGAAGACCCTCACACCTGTACATTCTGTGAAAGATCTCTGGCCCTTTGTCCGTCCACTCGGACAAACAGTGAAATACAGAGTCCAGACACCACCCAGCTCAGCCACACTGCTATCTTGAGGCAGAAACCTTGAAAGGAATCCCAGCTCCAGCCAAAGAAAACAGGAGTTAGGCCTGGTAAGCCAGGTGGCTTCTCTCTTTCCACCTTCTACCACACCATCCCCCCAACTCTGGAACCAATGAGCTGTTTGGCTAACCACAAGGCTCCACTCCCACATGGCTTACAGCCAGCCAGAGGCATGCCAGCCAAATTCCAGAACTTTTCCTTGGCTGTGGGTCACTGCCTTTTACAGTGTGGGAGGTGGAGCTCTAGCTCCAGTCACCTTGGAACAAAGGCATTTGCCATTCACTGGGTCTATCCTTCCCCATGCCTGACTTGCCCTTCCCTGTCAGGACCCCTTGAGGGGTACTGTGGTCATGCAGGAGCAACACAGGACTCCTGGCCTGTGGGGAAAAGGCATTCCTGACCTCTTGCCACCCATCAGAGCTTCCATTCTCCTGCAGGCCCAGCCTCAGTCCAATATGAAAATGTGGTGGTGATGGTGGTGCCGCTGCTGCTCTGTATGGAAAATCCTGCTATTGCAGCTTCTGGCTCCAACATCTCTCCACTCTGTCTTCATGAAGAGCCCAGGGACCCACACAGGGGATCGATTTTTTTGTTTTCTAAAACAGTACTGTCTAATAGAAACATAATGTAAGCTTTATGAGTCACATGTACAATTTTGTCTAGTAGACCTGTCCTATAAAAAGTACAAAAAGAGGGGCAGGGAATATGGCCTAGTGGTAGAGTGTTTGCCTTGTATACATGAAGCACTGGGTCAATTCCTAAGCACCACATATATGGAAAAAGCCAGAAGGCACTGTGACTCAAGTGGTAGAGTGCTAGCCTTGGGCAAAAAAAAGAAGCCAGGGACAGTGCTGAGGTCTTGAGTTCAAGCTCCATCTCCATGACTGGCAAAAAAACCAAAACCACAAGTACAAAAAGGGACAGACCTGGGGTGCATGCCTGAAATGCCAACACTTGGGAGGCTGAAGCAGGATCATGAGTTCAAGGAAAGAGAGGGAGGGAGGGAGGAGGGAGAGGGAAAAGGAAGAAAGGAAGGAAAACTAGTGAGATATCTGTGCCTTTTTTTCACAGTAAATCTTCAGAACTCCCAACACGTTGTTGACCTTCAGACTATCCCAAGTCAACATTCATATGTGATAGAGTGCTGCTTGCCTAGCATGCATGAAGCCCTGGGTTTGATTACTCAGTACCACATAAACAGAAAATCTGGAAGTGGTGCTGTGGCTCAAGTGGTAGAGTGCTAGCTTTGAGTAAAAAGAAGCTCAGAGACAGTGCCCAGGCCCTGAGTTCAAATCCCAGGACTGGCAAAAAATAAATAAAATTGAGCGAGTTTTCTGATGATTCTGGAGACACCCCTGGGGAGGTCAGTGGGTCCCAGGAAGTGGCCTTTGACAGCTTCACCACCTCCAGGACTTCTCCTAATCACCTCATCTGTGAGAGATGGTTGTCTCTTGAGGTAGAAGGAGGGAGTCATGTGAAACAATATCAGGATTGCTTATCAAATCAGGAGGTGGCTTTGGTCATTCATAAGAAAAATGGCTGCTCTCACATTTTCCCTTCCTAGGAAGCATAGATCCTGAAAATTGCCCCCGAAAAGGTCTATCTATACTGAGAATGATTGACAGTCTCCCCAACACAGACAAGCCTATCACTAGAAGAGACAGTCATCTCCCTGTCCCTGCAGGAAAATAGCCATCTGTCTAGGGACCAGCTCTTTTTATACCCTTCTACAGTCCTGGACACTTCACACTGACATCTTGTCCCTTTAGCTATGTCATTTCTGCTAGCCTGGTGCTATGCTGCCCCTTTGGAGGATGACAAAGTCTCTGTCTGCTTTGATTTCAGTGTGTCAATTTCATGGTCAAATTCTTAATGAGTAACCTCATTTCTCTAAGGATTGGACCTCCTCATTTCCATCCCTTGAATGCTTATAATTTTTTACTCTCCTACATGCTGCTCCAAAGCCTCTGTTTTTCTGAGAAAACCTGAAATAACCAGAACCCAAACTGAGAGGGGGTGGGGATATAATCTTCTCTACCTCTTGGGGCTCTGGGACCTATACAGTGCAAAAGCTGCACCCCCACATAAGATGTGCATGCTGGGGGTGAGGAGGAGCATCCTCCCAACCCTGCCTGCCCATCCTCTGACAGTGTTCTTGAGCCAGGACAGCAAGATGATAGCTTCCACATGCACTCTAGATCCAAAGAGCCACCAGATGGAAAATGAAGTAGGATGAGTACTAGGGATGAGAGGGGTCTCTGAGGTCAGTGCCAAGCAGACCTGTAAAGTTGCATGACACTTGTGTGTCCGTGTGCCATAACTGTTTGTCTACCTGTCTGTCTCTTCTGGAGAGTGAGAAAAAGTTCCAATATTTCTCTACAATGCACAGACCTCACATAATGTGACTCAGCCTTACATAAGAGACAGGAATTTGAGGGGAACCAAGAGCAGGATGACTCATTGCCTTGAAATTTCCAGTGGGTTACACATGTTTTCTTAGATGATTTAAGGGAATTTATCTTCAATGGTTGTCCAAAAAAAAAGTTAGTTTGGGAGGCAGATTGGGGTGAAGACCCTGTGTCAAAATAGGAAAGAATATTTGGAGAGAAGGCTGAGAACAAGGCCTAGCAGGTCAGGCCACAGAACATTCTAGTGAGAATTCAAGAAGAAAGACCAGGGTTGGGACCACATCAGAATCTAGGAAAATTTTGTACCAGGCTATGGTTTCTTGTCCCCCTAAAACCCAACCATTTATTTACTCCTTTAAAGCTGCCCATATCTGCCACTTACCCTGTGTCCTATGCTTATATATTTAATGCCTTTGTCTCACCTGGGGAGTTTTTGTGTTTTTATGGGTCCGGTTACTGGGGCTTGAACACAGGGCATTGCTTAGGGCATTGCTCAAGGCTGGCACTCTACCTCTTGAGCCACACATTGGGCATTTTGCTAGTTAATTGGAGGTAAGAGTCTCTTGGATTTGTCTTCCTGGAGCTGGCTTCGAACCTTGATCCTCAGATCTTAGCCTGTGAGTAGCTAGGATTATAGGCATGAGCCATCAGCTCCACCTGGCTTGCCTTTGCTCTGTTGAATCACTCCATCTACTGTCAACTCTTTCAGCAGACTGAATTGTCTAAGCTTCAGTGGGTGGAGGGAAGTCCCTTTAGCCCTTCTACCTCCTTAAGCTGACCCTCTAGTTAATTCTCTTATTTATTTCAGCAATTTTCAAAAGAGTATAATGCAAGGTCTGTTTTTGTTTTTGTTTTTATCATACTACTTCCTTTTCTTATTCAGATAGCTTTCAGGCTTTTAGGTGAATATTTTCTAAAGTCAATTCCATGGATTTTAAGTTTTGTGAGACATTAATTGCCATTTGTTTTTTTTTTTAATGATGTAATCAGTGCTTGGAAATATTGGGTTTTAAAGATGAGTAAGTCCCTTTATTGAGTAATTCTAAGACTTTTCTGGAGGGTACTATGTGGTATAGCAGGACCCAGACTTAGGGAAAACCTACCTTTGTTAGGTTCACCGTAACAAAGGTTCTGGTCTTGCTGACTGTGTTACAAATGTTAGACAGAAAGGTCCGTAAAGTAAGCAGCAGCTACTAAAAATGTTGGATGACACAGGTATTTCTGCTGCCAGAGCACCTGGCCTGTAGGCATGTCTGACAAAGGAGGAGTGGCAGATAGAACTCACACTACTAAATTACAAAGCCCTTTGGAAGAGAGAGAGAGAGCAGAGTCAACTGTACTGGACAACATGGGCAATTCCCATGTGCCTGCCCTGGGTGCTTTCCCTGTATTGTATCTTCTAACAGTCTTGACGATGCTGTGAGATGCAGTATATTTGACTTCTATCACTTCTTTGGGTTCATAGTTTCAGAGGGGCTCAGTGTATGGATACTTCATCTAATGGGCTTGGACAGATCATCACATGTGGAGTTCTTTCCCCACTCCCTCCTCCTGCCTCTTGCTTCCTAGATGCCATAATGTGAGCTGCTCTGTTCTGCCCTTCTCGCCATGATGGACTGAAACCTAAGCAAAAACTTTTTTTAAGTATCCATTGACTATGAGCCCTAAGTTGTTTATCTCAGGTATTTTGGTCACAGCAACAAAAGACAACTAACACAGAATCATATGTAGCAAAACAGCATGAGAAGGGCCCCGTGCCCTTTGTTTAACCCATCCACCTTGACATCCAATGGATGTGTTTGCACCTTGGGGAGGAAACAGCTTGCAATGGAAAGTTAAGAGAGAATGACACTTCTGGGACCAAGCAAGCCAGCTAATGAACCCTCTTCCATGAGAGATAGCATATCTTTTTTCCTATAATTTATCATTGAAGCAGGAGTCAATTGGGACACTTTTGACAGCCATTCATGGAGAAACTGACTCTATGTGGTCTAAACAACAGGAAGTTATTATCTTATATAAGAAGAACTTGCAAAGGCTCATTTAGCAGCACCATGGCATCACCAAAGACCCCGGTTCTTCCCATTTCTCTGTCCTGTTGGAGCTGAGTTGGGAGCTGTCATCAGCCTCAGGCTGGCCGATGGGTGCCTAAAGTGCTTCCCAGTACAGTATCCAGAGGATTCAACAGATGACCTCCTTCTGAGATGAGAAACCTGCACCTGAAGCACCCTGATGTATTTGAATGTGCTTTGTCCCCCAGAGACTCATTTGCTGGAGGCTGGGACTCCAGTGTGGCTGATGTTGAAGTGGCGTAACCCTTAAATAGTGAGGCCTAGTGTGAGATGGTTGTTATTTGCGGGTGCTGCCTCAAAATGGGTTAAGGTAGTTCTCATGAGACTCCAGCTACTTCCCGTGAGAGTGGGTTATTATGAAAAGAGCAAGCCTGGCCCTTTCCCATTCTCTAGCTTGCTATCTTGGCATGGGATCTGCTCCACACATGTCCCCACCATTGTACTGTCATCTTCCCCCTCATCAAAGACCAATCATGATGCTGCCCAACCTTAGACATGCAACTTCCAAACTTCCTTTCAAATAAAACATTCACTATCAGATATTTTTTGTGATAGCCACAGAAAAGAGAGTTACACACTTACATACACTTCTTATAGACTTCCTCTTCTTATTTCCTCATTGGTCAACATGGGGTCACCTGCTCATGTCTAAGCTAATCATAGTCAGGAGCAATGGAACCACATTGTTTGGGCAGGAACCAATAAGGATCTATCTTCAAGGGCTAGGAATGGTCAGGCTGGGCTGCAGCCTGGGGCTTGCTGGACCACATCCAGATGAATTGCCTGGACAAAGTCAGGCTCTGTTAGTTATTAGGTAAACTCCAACACTGGAAAAGCCAACACCTGGCGTTAGCTGATAACAGGAACCAGACATATATAACCGTTTTATTTAAATGGCTTACCAAAGGGCACAAAGCCAGAAATGGCAAAGCCAGAGTTCAAATTCATGAAGAGAACAGGGATATTAATGATAAGCCAGGCTTAGTCCACCATTGTCACCCAGTAGAGGCCCCCTTGATGAAGGGTCTCTTCCTCTAGAGGGCTCATTATTCTGTCATTCTGAAAATGAAGGACATAGTACTAGTTTTCTGAGGCAGAGGACTCACACACAATGTTGCACTGTGCCCACATGAGTCCCTCCTTTGCCAACATCTAGCCAGCCTGGCCATCATATCACAGCTGCTTTCTTTTAACCTCTTCTGTACAGAATAACTCCCCCAAAAGTTTGACAAGTTTTTCCTCTGTGTGCATTTGATTTATGGCTGCAGTCACAAGCTTTCCTTCACACAGTCTGCATGCCAACAGATGTCTTTGCAAGTCAGCAGTGCACCGTCCAGCTGCTTTCTCCAATCCAGCATGTGCCCTGTGAGGGCCCTTCCCTCTACTCTCAGAGAGATGCCAAAGCTGGCCTCCAGCCCTTCCCATTTGTCTAGCTCTGACTGCCTGGGATGTATCAGAGTGGACAAGGAGTGAACGTCCTCTTTCAACAGAGGCTTCCAGAGCATTTCCTCCACCTATAGCCCACCTGGATGGCTCAGAGAGAACGTTTGCAGTTGGGAGGTGGGCTACCCATCCAGGGATTCCTCCCAAATGAGATCTTTACCATCTGGCCCAGAAGGGATTCCCTTCATTAAAAATGGATCCATCTTGCCAGACTCTGCTGGTTCATGCCTGTAAGCTACCTGTGGAGGCTGAGGATAGAAGGATTGCCATGTAAAGCTAGCCTAAGCCAAAAAAATTCTTAAGATTTTATCTTGAAAATAATTAGCAAAAACCAGGGCCCAGGGCATGACTCAAGTGGTAGAGCACCAGCTCAGCAAGTATGAGGCTCCAAGCTCAAATCCTAGTACCATCAATGCTGACTCTCAGGTTTCAGTTCAAAGTGACAGCAAACAGAGGTTTGCTTTTCTTGGTTTGACCTCTTTTTTGTGTGAAAGTTGAAGTTAGCAAAGGTTTGAGCTGTGTTCTCTGAACTAATAACCATCTTAAGGCCATCTCGGACTTGCCATGACATCATAGTGGGAAGGGTAGCTGCATGAAGAAAAGAAGGAGGGAAGAAGCTGGAGGAGGGGAGGAGCCATAAGCATTTACTCAGTAAAAAAAGACAGTGCCAGTGCAGGGCTCTGGGTGGCTCACATCTATAATCATTGCTACTCAGGAGGCTGAGACTGGAGGATCACAGTTCAAATCCAGCCCAGGCAGGAAAGTACAGGAGACTCTCATCTCCAATTAACCACCAGAAAATCAGAAGTGGCATTTTGGCTCAAAGTGGTAGAGTGCTAGCTTTGAGTGAAAAAGCTCAAGGACTGTGCCCAGGCCCTGAGTTCAAGCTCCATGACCAACAAAACAGAAGGGAGGAAGGCAGGCAGGAAGGAAGGCAGGAAAGCAGGAAGGAAGGAAGGAAAGAAGGAAAGAAGGAAGGGAGGAAGGAAGGAAGGGAGGAAGGAAGGAAGGAAGGAAGGAAGGAAGGAAGGAAGGAAGGAAGGAAGGAAGGGAGGGAGGGAGGGAGGGAGGGAGGGAGGGAGGGAGGGAGGGAGGGAGGGAGGGGGAAAAATGAAGACAGTGCCAGTGCAGGGTGCTAGTGGCTCACATCTGTAATCCTAGCTACTTAGGAATCTGAGATCTGAGGATTGGAAAGTTTGTGAGACTCTTATTTTCAATTAACCACCAGAAAACCAGAAGTGGCACTCTGGCTCAAAGTGATAAGAGTGCTAGCCTTGAGGCAAAAAAGCTTAGGAACAGAGTTCAAGCCCCATGACTGACCATAAAAAACAAAAAACAAAGTGCCATAGAAGTGGAAACTGCGGGCTGAAAGATAGATCATAGAGTGGGGGGGCAGAACAGGAGAGCAAGCTGTTTGTGGGCACCCAGACTTGGGTTGGATCTTCCTAGCTCCTGGAATACAAGTTCTGACAGTGTCCAAGGCAGCCATGCAGAGGAGCCTGACACACAGGACCAGGCTTGCTTTCAGACCTTTAGTCTTTGGGGTGAGGGTGGAAGTGTCGAGGCCAAGGTTCAGTTGGTGGAAACTGGAATGCTGGGGATGCAGATGTGGAAGCAGAGTGGACGTACAGTGTGACTGGACCTGGTGGCTGTGGGGGTGGGGACAGCTCTGAAGGGCAGTGAAGGGGAGCGCCAGCCTGAGGAACATGCTGTGCTCCAGAAACAGCAGTCCTTGCTATATGGCCTGGCTTCTTGCCTCTGACTGTTTCCTGTTCCTGAACTGTGTGGCTCTCCATGCTCACACTTTCCCTGTGCAAAGTAGGGATGTAGGACTGCCTACGTGAAGACCTACCAAGTGCTGCGTACACTACGCTGTACAGTGCCATCCCGACTCCTTGGAGGTGGAAGTTCCTGTTTCCTGGTGCAGATAAGCACACAGAGGGGAGGACAGAGGCAGAACCCCATTCCAGCTCCTTAGGGTCAGGATCCACTTCTGTGGGATCAGCACATCCTCAAGCTTGAATGGGCTTCACTGGTTCCTGGAGAGACCCTCACTCCCTGGAGATGCAAGGGGGAAAGCCTGCCATTTCTTTGGCCTGCAGTTTTCTTTCCTAGAAGCAAAAAGGCTGGCTTCAGAACCCCATTTCCACTTCACAGTTCTAGAACTTCATTTGGGGTTATGGCCCAAACCACTTCAAAATCTTGCTGCTGCCCTCAACATGAACAACGGCCTCTCCCTGCACTCCAGATAGAGGGGACACAGAGGGCAAAGGGGATCTCCTTGAAATGGGCAATGTTGTGGTGCCAAAATTGGTGGTGCAAAGTGATCCCTAGTTTAAGATTTCTTGTGTGTGTGTGTGTGTGTTGGTACTAGGGCTTAAACTCACTCTCCTTGGCTTTTTCACTCAAGGCCCGTGCTCTACCACTTGAGCCAATTTGCTTTTTGATAGTTAATTGAAGCTAAAAGTCTCACAGATTTTTCTACCTGGGCTGGCTTCAAATCTTGATTCTCAGATCTCAGCCTCCCGAGTAGCTAGGATTACAAATGGAAGCCACAGGTGCCTGGCTTCTTATAACCTTTTGACTAAAAAATTCTACTATGTGCAGGATATTCCACCTTGCTAATCCTTCAATTTAGCTTTGCACAATCCATGGATTCTTTTTTTGTTTTTGTTTTTTTTGACCAGTCCTGGGCCTTGGACTCAGGGCCTGAGCACTGTCCCTGGCTTCCTTTTGCTCAAGGCTAGCACTCTGCCACTTGAGCCACAGCGCCACTTCTGGCCGTTTTCTGTATATGTGGTGCTGGGGAATCGAACCCAGGGCCTCATGTATACGAGGCAAGCTCTCTTGCCACTAGGTCATATCCCCAGCCTTCCATGGATTCTTTAAAAGATGCAAGGAAATTGAAATTTGGGAAAACCAGCTCATATTCTGCACACCCTTGTAGGGAGGCCTGTATTGAAATTCAACATCATTAGAAAGTCCTCAATAAATGACACCCAGACATCAGCTTCAAGTCACTGACCCATCCCTCCCCCCTTCGTGAAATGAGCCGCTCTCACCTGGGTTGGGGTGGAAACCAGGCTAGAGAGACCTTCCATCCAGAAGGATATAAAGGGACAAGGAGACACTTGCCCATTGCAAGCAGGACCTCAGACCTTGCAGGCCTGTGAGTCACCGGCAATGAGTCACCTATACTGGGTGGAGGATGGGGGAACAAGCCTCAAGGGAAGCCAGCAGACTGTAGGAGTCTGTCTTTCTCCTCCCACCCTGGGAATGTGAGCTTGTGTGCTCATGTGTGCTTGGATCCCCACACCTGTGCTCATGGACAGCAGACGTCTGGGAGGTTATGATTTCTTAAACATATCTGTAGTAATTATAACCATCCTTCAGTTATAAGCTTGTATCACAAAGATATCAGCACTGGAGTGGGACAGGAATCTGTTTCAGGCTGCAGTGGCTGCAGTGGGGCTTCAGGGCCTGTCTACACAGCACCCCATTTCACACAGTTCCCTGGGAACTGCTCTCCATCCAGCCACCAAGTCACTTGGTCATAAAGTGTCCATGCCATGTGCTCTGCTCCTCACCCAAACAGTTTCCAAAGTCTATAGTGAGTGAAGGAGGGACTCTGGGAGATCAGATCCCACTCCCTCTGTGGGCTAGAGGTGGATTGTGAGGGAGAACATAGCTGCCACCATGAGGAGCCTAGGGGGAGCTGCCTCCTGTGTCCATGCTTCCACAATGTCCCCCACTTCAAGTTGAGCATAGGGGCCAGCTCCTTATAGAGGACTGTCTCTGCTCCCTCAGGCAGGGCACCTCTTCCCACTCTGTTCTCCTTGTTTTCTTGCCAGTCTATATAGAGGTTGGGTTGCTACCTCCCTCCCAGTGCCTTCAACTTCAAAGCTGGACTGAATGCCATCAGGGTAAGATCTACAAGCTCTGCCCTCGCTACATGTGGCACCGGATAGGACAGTGTATTACTCTTACCTGCTGAGGGATGAGTCCAGATGGCTGTGTCCTGTAGCCAGGGATGACCTGGCCCCTTGTGTTCCCTGTACAGTTGAGGACAAAAGGTCAGGTTTAGCCAGGAAAGGATGGCTCACACCTCTAATCCTACCTACTCAGGAGGCTGAGATCTGAGGATCCCTGTTCAAAGCCAGCCCAGGCAAGAAAGTCCATGGGACTCATCTCCAATTAACCACCAGAAAACTGGAAGTGGAGCTGTGGCTCAAAGTGGTAGAGTGCTAGACTTGAGCACAAAATCTCAAGGACAGCACCCAGGCCCTTGAGTTAAAGCCTCATGATGGACAAAAAAAGAAAAGGTCAGGTTTGTCCTTAACCCCTTCCTCTGTAGAAGCCTGAATTCTCCTCAGCTTATGCTTATATAGGTGAGAAAATTGATCTTCTTTATGTACCTCCCTATTCTGGGGAAGTGGAAGCATCAATGATGGAGTGGCATTCTGAGGGGCACACACACTACAAGCGGCGGGGGGGGGGGATGCTGGCTGGGTTGGTTATGATGTGTCAAAGTCTCTGCAGCTGGCTTGCGGGGACTCAGTATAAGGAATCAAAGTTGTCTTCAATTAGGGATGAAAGACTCTGAAATTTTCCAGGACATTTTCTGTACAAATGTGGATATACATGAGTTTTCCCAACCATATAGTCACCCTGTACATTCCTTAGTTGGAATGTGTGGTTTTCATTCAACAATACCTGACAAATCCTTTTATGTTAATAAACCTACATTTCCCTTCCTAATACTTCCTGATCTACAACAGTCATTCCTGGTTGTATCTGAGGTCCAGATGGTAGATGCCCTGTCATCTCTAGGTTGAAAGTGACACTCTGAATGAGTGCTGCAGGGCATGGGTCTGGCCTGGTCACCCCCTCCACCAAGTTGCTTTCAGTAGTATTGCTGGACTAAAGAATGGCAGCAGTTGTTGTTTTATGTTTATTCCTTTGTTT
Source organism: Perognathus longimembris pacificus (assembly GCF_023159225.1). Taxonomy (NCBI): domain Eukaryota; kingdom Metazoa; phylum Chordata; class Mammalia; order Rodentia; family Heteromyidae; genus Perognathus; species Perognathus longimembris. Next base: position 46,078,715 of record NC_063168.1, on the reverse strand, counting down.
TGTACCAGTCCTGGGACTTGAACTCAGGGCCTGGGCATTGTCCCTGAGCTCTTTTGCTCAAGGCTAAGACTCTACCACTTGAGCCAGAACTTCACTTCCAGCTTTTTTGGTGTATAATTGAGGATAAGAGTCTCATATAGTTTCCTACCTGGGGCTGGATTTGAACCATGATTATCAGAACTCGGCCTCCTGAATAGCTAGGATTATAGATGTGAGCCACCAGCACCCAGGGTGGTGGTGTTGTTTTTAAGTGTTTTGGTGTATTTCATGTCACTTTTCTCTAGGAAGGAATTGTGCCAATTAAACTCCTCTGCAATAGCCTATGAAAGCACACGTATCCCACACTTTCACCATACCAACCTCTATAATCCTGCAAATGGTTTTCAAAGTCAATTCACAGGTCATAATAAAAAAAAATGTTTTCTCTGCTGCTTAAAATCTGGCTTCACAGAAAACAGAACTAGTGAGGGAGTAATCACTGAACAGCTATCACACAGGACACACGTTCACTCTCAATCCTATGAGAACTATTGTTCTCATCTTACAGATAAGCAAGTAAACATGCAGAGAAGTTGGGTACCTTGTCTATGGTCACAGAGTGGAAAGTGACACAGAATCAGGTTCTCCCCCTCAGTCTGAGGTCAGGGCCCATGGCTTCCCTTCAGATGGCTTCTGGAGATATATCTTCCAGCCTATCATGCTCATTGAGTCCTTAATCTCATTCTTGTTAAATTGTTCTGAAAAGTTATTCTGAGGAAGCAAATTGTTCTGCAGTAGCTTCAAAAGAAGCAATGGCAGAGTGACTTAAATGAGCCATGGCTGAGCTGCTGAGTAAATTAGGGTGACATGTTATATTATATGCTACTCAGATTATGACCAGCGTGACAGCATATAAAAAGAAACCACATTTCTGAAATGTTAAGAAATGAACTTAAAACTCTGACAGCTATGTTAAAAATTAGGTGGAGCCAAGCATGGTGGTTCATACCTATAATCTCAGCACTCAGGAGGCTGAAACAGAACGATCTTGAGTTCAAGCCCAGCCTGGGCTGCATGCAGCAATCATGTCTTTAAAAACAACAACAACAACAAGCTAAGCACTGATGACCCATAATTATAATCCTAGCTACTCAGGAGGCTGAGATCTGAAGATCACTGTTCAAAGCCAGCCCAGGCAGGAAAGTCCATGAGATTCTTATCTCCAATTAACCCCAGGAAACCAGAAGTGAAACCATAGCTCAAAGTAGTAAGAGTACTAGCCTTGAGTGAAAGAGCTTAGGGACAGCACCCATGTCCTGAGTTCAAGCCCCACAAATGAACAAAAAAAGCCAAAAATAGAGCTGTGGCTCAAGTGGCAGAGTGCTAACCTTGAGCAAAAAAGCTCAGGGATAGCACCTAGACCCTGAGTTCAAGCTGCAGGACTGGCACAAGAAAGAAATCATGTAGAAATGTACACTACAGCTTGAATATTAGGAGATTCGTATTTAAGTCCATGTGTATCCCAAATTATCTTAATGACAGTTTTACTTTGTGCCTCCCTAAGCTAGTCAATCCTTACCTCCTGGCTGGAAGGACTAGGCTAATTCTTCTGAGCGAGTATGTTTAAGTTGTATGCTAGTCAAAATTATGTAGACTGTGGGTCGAAATTAGAAGGAAAGTCAAATAAATAAAAAGGAATATATTAGGAGTGCCATTCAGAAAATTTCAAATTAAGAGAGAAATAATATCCACACTATCTCCCATATATTAGGTTGACTAAACAACACAAAAGCATACACAGAATACCCTCAAGGGACAACTAAATTAAACTGAACCCTGGGCTGCTGACCTAGGCTGCTTGGACATGGCCCATGGGACTGGAATAGAACATCTGGAGACAGAGGGCTCTGCCACCTACAATGCTATAGAAATGGAGCGATGAATTCACTGAGTATCGAGTACCTTCCCAGTGCCAGCCCCGTAGTGATGATAGCATGGTAGCAGACACTTCCACGGGCTTATTCTGGGCCACGACCTTCACAAGAGCTTCTTATATATTAACTCAATTAATCCTCATAGCAGCCCATTGAAATACTACTACCCACATTTTGCAGATGGGAACACTGAAGCCCAGAGACCACAAAGCTGGCAACAGGAGGAGCCAAGAGAAGAAACCTGTGTCTCATACATCTCTACCCTTGCAGCATCTGCCTCATGCTCTTCCCCTGACACACCTGTTTCAGTGTCAGGAGATCACCAGCTCCTAGGAACAGCCACACAACCATAGCACAGGATTCTCTGCTTCCACTCTACCCAGGGCTCTTTCCAGAGTATAAAACTTGCATATTCATAGGAGTTGACCAATTATTCAGCAGTAGGGACATTACTATACTACAGCAGCAGACCCAACCCAGACCAACACCAGATCCTTGTACATTGTGCCCTCTTTCCCAAATTGTCCTGCTTACCCTAAATCCAGCAGTGAGTCTTGAGCTCTGTACCCTGAATCAGGGGGATGAAGTCTCCCCATAGTTCTACCCCTTCGAGATTCTACTCAGAGAGCCCTCCAGGGTGTGCCTTTGTCATGTCTTACGTTCTGAACCCAGGTAAATGGTTGGAAAAGATGAACTAGCTCTATGATCTAGACAAACAGCTTGTCTTCTCTGATCTATGTTTCATCTTGGAAGGGAAGGAGTACAGCTGGTTTGTGTGTTGATGGAGTAGATAAGGGTTTCTGGGCAGGTAAAGGGAGCAGACCTGAAATCCTATAACAGCTGTCATGGCAGGCCACAGCTGTTGGCAATTCAGCTCCCAAGTACTTACTCAGCTTTGGCTGTAGATACAGTTGTGTTTGTGCATGAGTCTGAACCCCCTCCCCACCTGCCCCAGGGAAAGGAGGAAGCAATCGCTTGGGAAGCAGCTGTCAGGTGACCCAAATGAATGATCTGCCCAACATAGTTGCCATTTCTTACCTTGTGATAAGACATGAACACTTTTACAGCTAGGAGGCAGAGGACCGCTCCAAGCCATTCCCCCTAGCTGGGAACAATGAGGGTGAGCAGAGGGCCAGATCTGGGAGGAGGTGCACACCAGGATTTCGGGGCTAGCTGAGTCACCTGTGCTAGATGCCCATCTCATCTCCTCTTTTACTCATTGACCAAGAATATGACCTAAATCCCTTGGGCAATAGCAACTAAGCACAGGAGGAAATGGATAATGGCTGTGATACTGCAGCTAAAAGCCTCAATTACCCTTCATGATAGGAACATGGGACATTTTTATGAAGAGAGAAATGTTTGCCTCATAAATTGCATCTGTGAGAAAATCAGCCGGCACTGGCTGGGTGAGCACGGTTACATGGTTCACTGCTGGAAGCAGCCTTCCCCTGCAGCCCCAGGGGTCAGCCTAGCTCACACCTGCCCACTGCATCTTATGGAAGGAGCTCTGGAGTTGTCCAGAGGGGAAAGGGCCAGTGGTCAGGTAGATGTAGATTCTCACCTTGGTGAAGAAAAAAGAGGGGCAAGGCAATTGAGGGACCTTAAAGGGTGCTATGGCCTAGGCCTCCCCCAGAGATTTGGAGGTGATTTGTTTGGGTGAAGCCTGAGATCTGAAAGCTACCCAGATGATTTCCACTTGAAGTTAAGATTGAAAGCTAAAGAAGACACCTGGCCCTGCCCAATCAGTTAAATAACAAGCATTTGCAAGTACCCACTGGTAAGGGGCAACCAGAAATAGAACCCTTTCTGCTCAAGAGCTCATTTATATGAAACACATATAAAAGTGACTCATCTGTGTGAAGCCAATTGCATACACATGCACACAGTGTAGACAAAAGAGACCGTTGGGAGCAGCAGCCTTACTTGATCCACTCCCAGAGGTTCTGGGGAACATCCAAGACATACCTTGAGGATCTTGTTTTCTGCTTATTGTCTTCAGTGTGGCTCAATTGAGGCTGTATCCAGGGGCAAGCAAACCAACTAAACTTGACCTTGTCACCTTTGCTCATTTCTTATTCATAGGTTCCCTTGCTAAGTCCTCACTACTACTAATTTTCTCTCTTTCTTTCTTTTATTGTGGTCCTAGGGATTGAACTCAGAACCTCTTGCTTGGTAGGCAAGTGCTCTAACAACCAAGTCGTAACCCAAATCTTTTTTGCTTTTGATGGCTTTTCAAATAAGGGCCCAAGCTTTTGCCCAGGGCAAAAGAAAATGACCCCAATCCTCCTACCCCTGTTTCCTGAATAGCATCTTGGATGGTTGAAATGGGGAATCTTTAAAACATTTGCCCAGGCTGGCCTTGAAAAGTGATCTTCCTGTCCCCACCTCCCAAATAGCTGGGATTACAGGTATGAGCCCTCATTCAGTGACTCTGATTTTCTTTATAGAAATTGAATTTGTTCGGGGAATCTCACTGTTGCACATACCTATTGCCATTCAATGCTGTCATCACGCATGCTCTGGTGTGCTCTGGTCTTCCTTCTCTGACATCCCAAGGCATCAGATCCAGCCCAAAAGCTCCCTTCATTAACATGGATAGGCCACCTCTGGCATGGTGATGAGAGTCAGGATGTGCAGGGCAATTCTGCTCCTAGGAACTGGGGACATGGAAGGAAAGCAGACTCTGCCTGCACCCTCAAGGACACAAGGATTTTCTCATCACTCAGCCAGGTGAGTCAGATCACTGATGAGCTGACTCGGGAAGGAGCTTGGGAACTGCAATGAAAAAAGCCTTGTTCAAGTGCAAATCAAAGACACATTCTCCATCCAGGGTTAATGTTTTCCCTTTCCTCACAGCCAGATCAGGCCTGAGTTGGCATAAACTGCATCTGTACATTGGGTCTACAAGGATGTCTACCGTTCAGAGCGTGTTGTTCAACAGAATATTACAAGATTAAGTATATTCTTTAAAGACGTCCTTTAGCTACAATACCAACCCCTAGCCCTCTGGTCTCAATACCTCCCCTTAAATGTGGCCTGACAAGAGGAGTCCTGTTTAAGTTTTGGTTGCTTACACAAGTGGCTCAAGTGGGACACCACAAGCTTTGAGTGAAAAATGCCAAGTGTGCCAGGCACTGATGGCTCATGCCTGTAATCCAAGCTATTCAGGAGGCTGAGATCTGAGGATTGCAGTTCAAAGCCAACCCAGGCAGGAAATTCTGTGAGATTCTCATCTCCAATTAACCACTAAAAAGCCAAAAGTAGAGCTATTGTTGAAGGGGTAGAGTGCTAGCCTTGAGCAAAAGAAGCTCAGGGACAGTGCTCAGGTGTTAAATTCAAGTCCCAGGACCAGCAAAAACAAACAACCCACCAAATGAAAGGGCCAGGTCATGAGTGCGAGGTCATGAGTTCAAGCCCCAGTACTAGAGGTGGGGTGGGGGGAAGACTGTATTTATCATATTTCCTCACCTCTGGTAGGATTTCAGCTTTCTCAGATTTTGCTGGGATCAAACCTGAAGGAGTCCTGCTCCAAGTGCAAACTGGGGTGCAAGATCCCTAAACCCAGACTCAGAGTTTGGCTTTCTCAGCCTTCCTGTAACCTTGTAGCAAGTGCTGAATCTCTGCTTTGCGGGTATACACATCCCCACACTCCTGCAGCCTCTGGGGTGGCCCTGCTTCCTGAAGTCCTCCCCACTAATGGAAGGGTGGAGAAAACCCTTTCTCCCCTCAGATTGGGCTTTGGGGAGGCATTTGCATAGGAAGAGGGAACACAGGAACATAGATGGAGATGTGGTCTGGGTTCCTTTTCCAGGCCTACATCTGGAGGGCTTCACTGGCTCAGAGCTCAGGGTCACAGCACCATTCCTTCGCCAGGCCTAGCTATGACTTCTGTACAATCCAGTCCAGTGTGCTGTGTGGGCTTTTTCAGTGGCTGTTTGACATAAGGAGATGTAATGGTAAGTCAGCCGTCATTTAGCCCAGGCAAAGGATAGTTCGGGAGGGAGAGAAAGTTGGGGTGTGATTAGGTTCTGCTGCTCCTGAATACAGGGAAGCATTGGATGTCAGCCAGCCTGCCTCTGGGCTCTGAAGGTTAAATGGCTTTGGCTTTCTATTGAGGTAAACAAAGCAGTCGGACCCCACATAGAAGTGTTTTGTGTTCCTGCCAATTTCAGGGATCTAAACACAGCTTACAGCAAAGTCTCACACCAAACCTGATTCTTCTAAAAATAGCATGTGGGATGACTTTGAGAGCTAGCTGAAGGTCCATTCCTACTAGCACCATTAATTATATGCTTTATATATACTATATATAATTTTTTGTGCCAATACTGGTGCTTGAGCTTAGGGTCTGGATGCTATCCCTTGGCTTTTTTACTCAACATTGACACTCTACCACTTGAGCCATACCTCCACTTCTGGCTTTTTGGTAGTTAACTGAAAGTAAGAGTCTCCTGGACTTTCCTGCCTGGGCTTGCTTTGAACTGTGATCTTCAGATCTCAGTGTTCTTAGTAGACAGGCTTATAGATGTGAGCCATCAGCACCTGGCTATAAATATATATTATATTAAAACTATTCTGGGAAGTTAGGCATCAGTAGCTCACAACTGTAATCTTAGCTAAACAGGGTTGAGATCTAAGATTGCGATTCGAAGGCAGCCCAGAGAAGGGAAGTTCATGAGACTCTTATCTCCAATAAACTACTCAGAAAAAGCTGGAAGTGGAGCTGTAGCTCAAGTGGTGGAGTGCTGTCCTTGAGAAAAGAAGATCAGAGACAGTACCCAGGCCCAGAGTTCAAGCCCCAGGACTGCCACCCCCTCCCCCAATCTTTTTGTAGCACTGGAGATTGAACTTAGGGCATTGTGCTATTAAGTGAATGTTCTACCTCTGAGATCCATTCCTCTATCCCCTTTCAAAATTTTATTTTCAGACAGTATTTCAATACATAGCCCACACTGGCTTTGAACTCCAAATCTTTCTGCAGCCTCCTAAGTGCTGGGATTTCAAATGTGTACTGCCATGCTTAGCTCATTTTTTTTTTTTTTGGTTCCCACACCGGGAGTCGAATTAGCTCATTTTTAATAGTTTTAGTTTAAATTTTTATAATGGCGATTTGATGGATCCTTTATGCAGAGAATATTTTGAACAGCCCATACTTTCTTGCCTCACAGCTAGTTATGGATTTCAGGCTACATATCACCTCCATCTACATACATAAGGTAGCTTCTCTGCTCTTATGTCTGTTGCAGATTTAGGAGTTCCTGGGGCATCAGTAGCCAATTCCAAAGTTTTTATCCTTTCTCCAAAGTCTACCCTCATTCTTGGTAGAGTGCCACAAGTCTGTGACAGGGAATATATATCTGTGTAACTGAAGAACGTGTGCTATGACGCACACGTTCAATTTAGAAATTGAACTTTCTATGGAGGTCCGTCAAGGTGATTTTTATGTGTGATCTTGGGTAGTCTCCCTACCTATCCTTGCTCTTCTACTGCATGCTCAGCACAGCCTCTGTATCAGAGGGGGGGAAATGAATGCAGTTATGAAATCCTTGGAAATACAGTGAGGCTGTAAGGGGACAGATGGAAGGAGGAAATGAGCTTGGAGTTTCCAGGAGTGAAAAAGTAATGTGGATTGTGAAAAATAGTAACTCCTGAGTGGGGTGACTGGGACCATACATTCTGTGAGACACTGCTGCCATCTGCTGGTTAGTCTGTAAATGACAAAAGTGGTATTAAGTGCTAAGGAAGGGATTCTGATAGTCCTCTGGATAGATAATGAAATTCTCACCTTCACAGTGGTACTTATTAAACACTATGCTGAACATACCCTATACAACCGGTGTGGACTGAAGGGAAAAACTGTAAGAGAGAGAGGGAAGGGGTGACATTGTCCAAAAAAGAAATGTACACATTACCTGAGTTACTGTAATCCCTTTATAATAACAATGTTAAAAAAAAATAAATCTCACTCCTTGGCATTCGAAGAGTCACACAGGATTGACATTGTAGACCCAGATCCTCCTGTGCATGGGGGAAAGGCATTGTCCAGGGAACAAGAGAAGAAGAGGGGTCCACCACCCCACTACAGGGCTGCATGTGTAAGAGGCAGGCAAAGTAGTATTTGGCTGCCTGGCTCTCCTGTGCTCTGTGCTGCCTGCCATGTGCCTTCTAGAGCAAGATCTATGAGCTTAGGATAAAAGAAGGGAATATCTGTTTATTTTTTTATGAACTCCACATCTCTCCACATATCTATGAATAAAAGAGATGGATAGGTCCTTACTATCCCTGGCATTCTGAATCTCTGACACCCATACAGCTCCAGGTTTTTTTTCCAAATCAAGTCACCTTGCTCGGGATGCCTGTTAGAGCTGCATGCAACTGCAGCTCTGCCCCTCACATCCTCTTGGGCATTCCTATGGGATTCCGGCTGCCTGGACAGGACCCGCATACTCTCATCCCTCCCAGAGTACAAAGCTGTCCTTGAACTTCCCCCTCTTTCCTAGACAGTGGGACCCTTTACCCTTGGCAGGTGTGACTTTCACATCCTTGCCCAGCCTCCCAGTGCAATGGGAAGATGCTTAAGGGCCCAAGGATAATTTGTGTGAAAGTCCTGCATTCAAGACTTACTCTTTCCAGGGGCAAAAAAAGAGCTTCTGGCCTCATTTGGTTCAGCTTCTTCAGGGCAGATTCAGAGTTCTGAAAAGCTGGTTTGCCTGGATGTGACAGCCAGAGCAAGGGGTGGACTCCTTTTACACCGCTTCTGACAATTCCTGCCATGGGCTCCCCATTTCATATCCACCTGCCTTGGCATATGAGCATAGGAGGGGGCTCATTTCTTAGGGGTGCAAAAGAACTTGCCTCCCTTCAATGCCCTCCTCTTGCCTCACTGTTCCCCCTCATGGCTGGGAGCATTGAAGATAGGGAGGGGGACTGTTGCTCTTGAGGAATTTCTACAACTTGAGATAACAGATATCCATACTTTGTCATCTTGTTTTTGTCATCATTTGTCTTAAAACATCCATCTTAAACCAGTCCACAATCCCATGGGGGAATGACAGTCAGAGTTCTTAAAAAGCAAGCACAGAAGCAGCTGTCATGAATGGTCTCCATCTCCATGGTGCCACAAATTCTCTGGCACCTCACCTTCTCCTGTTTCTAGATCTTTTTAATGAGGATAAAGGTGCTAGTGCTGCTGGTGTCTTAGGGCTTTCTGTGTACTGATGGAGTGGTGGGAGGGTCTGCTTCCCCTTCTTCAAAAGGGTTAATGGAAGATGGCCCAGGGAAGCTACCTGTACCTGTCAGGGGACTGGTGAAATGGAGATAGGGTCACCTTCAGTCAGATTTCTTCATCAATGCTATCTTTTATGACTGCACCTGACATGACCATGAGCTTCTCCTCAGAGCACTCATTGGCTCCTACCCTATGCATTCATGTGGAGGAACTTATGGAGGAGACTCAATTCCTGTCCAGGAGGAGCCATAACAGTCTGCATCTCCTCCCTTCAGCAAAAAAGCAGCTCTCCTCCGGTAACACATATAACTAAGCATTTAGCACCTGCTCCATACAACCCTGCACCAGGAGCACTTTGTTAAGTACACTATAGGCAACACTATAGTGATTGTTTTTTTCAGGTGAGAGATTAAAGTTTAGGGACTTCACAGCTAAGGAGTAGAAGGACCAGGATTTCTATGCAGATGTACCAGAGTCCAGAGCTCATGCTCCTTAGTCATGTCAGGCTTCCCATCCCCCTTCCTGCACATTATCTCCTTGCAAGATGTCAGGCCATTGAGTGCACATTCTGAAAAACCATTGAAGCAGGTGTTGAGGCTGGAGCCCTGCGCAGGTAATGCGAGGTGTGTGCTATGGTCAGGGAGTGACAAGCCGTGCTTATGTCCCAGATTCCTCTCCCATCATCAGGATTTTCGTGAGGGTAGCCAGCTATGAAGAAAGGGGTTCCATCTTGCCTGCTTTCATGAGGGTACTTCTACCCTGAGAGACCTGTTTCTCTTCTTCTCTCAGTGACCTCTCTCACTCTCATCACAGATAGGAAGATCTGGATATAGGAAAGACCAGTTCAAAGTTCAAGGATCTTGGGAGGAAAAAAAAAGGCAACACTAACTTCCTTTTCAACGGGCAAAGCAAAGTGTCATTCCAAGAACGGCAGGGAGACTGTGCTTTTGTGCTCAGGCCTGAGATATTTTCAATAATGCTATCTACTTAAATTTTCTGGCAAAGAAAGCTACCAGACTCAAAGAAAAAACACTACGTATTCTCCCAGACGAGAGACTGTTGTCACAATCTAAATATGGCTGGAAAAGAGAGTAAAAAATGATTTCACTCAGAAGGGGGGAAAACCGCTTAAAAGAAGAAAGTGGATGAATATTGAGAAGCTACCCTGCAAAAAGGCAGGAGAAATACAACCAAGGATAGTCACACCACCTGTAACATCTGCATTAAACAAACCAGCTCTTGACATGCCATGAGAAAAAGCCTAGACAAAATTAACTGTTTCTTTTTTCCATCAGTTTTATTGGTTAGATATTCAGAATACATTGTATAATCCTTCAAAATAATGAGATAGTATAAGAATAGTTTGCTAGTCAGCTTTGATCACACACATACTTAACACAGGAAACCGTTTTTACAAATACATTTTCTTACAAGAATAGTTTAATAAAGAAAATAAGTCTCTATACATCTTACAGCAAATTGTTACACAGTTTCTTTTCCCCCTTCAAGCTCCACTTTGGCAATTTGCTATCACAGCACATCTATCACACCCAACAAACTAAGTTACCATCAGTGGCTTCTTCTCACTTTCAAATACTATGGAGATCCACTCTTGGAGGGGTTTTAGTTAGAGGTTTTCTAGTCTTTCTTGAAATGAAAGAAGTCATATATTCAGGCTGAAAGAGGTAATTTATAAACAACTTTCCTTCAAAAAAGAACTTGGATCAAGTTAGTCACCATGTTTGATAGATGAGCTTTTCACTCATCACTAGGGTTGGGCCAGCTGATAGTTCAAACCTGCTGTGCCAGGTCCTTACAGTACTAATAGTTCTTAAATTCCAAAAAGGAAACCTTGGAAATAAAAGCAAAGTATAAATATTAAGAAAACTAGAATTTTTGCTACTGATTTGAGAGTATTTTTAAATTCAAGGTCTCCTAGACTGAAGACAATAGAAAGTAAGTACATAATTGTGGCAGTAGTTGTATAAAATACTGAAAGAGATTAATCACTTAGGCCAGTGAATATCATTTCAAAAATGCCAGATACAGAATCTTAGACAGCACAGACAGATAAACTCAATATTTAACATTCTTTTTAGGCTGTGAGTTTGATGCAGCCTACACAGAGCCGCTTGTCCAGAGAAATTACCTATTATGCAGCCAAGATAACATCACAAAATACTGACCATTTACCTAAGGAGGCAAGACCTGCCAGGGCAAACATCTGGTATTCACTCTGTCCTTTGATTGTTACTGAGAAGTGTGTCTTTTTGGCAAAACTTATTTAATGTCTTACATTTTTAGGTAACATGAACTGAAATTTAAAAAAGACAAACAAGCAATATTCTCTAGTCAAATTCCTGAGCTTGGCTCCAATTATCCAATATTCTTTAAAAGAATTATTTAATCAAGCCCTTGTCCAATAAGACTTTTGACAGCACTTAGTGACTACAGGATGTTCTATTTTTCCTCTTTTACTTCTCATTTTCTCCTTTTCACCCCAGTGTAACAAATCGTTACACAATTTTACCAAAATGCTGTAGCAGTAGTTGGAAATACTTTATTTTACATTATCAGAAGTGTTCAATCACATTATCACGGGTCACATTTGCATCTAACTAGGAGATAGCCAAATAACCTCTACTGCAGTGATTTTGCAAACTCAGCATAGTCAATGTATCCATCATTATTTTTGTCATCATCTCTCAACACACCATCTATTATGTTGATTAGTTCATCTTCACTCATTGGTGGTGCCTGCTCACTCCCCTCCTACAAATAAATAAATTAGACAATGATGAGTTGCATATTACTGGAAGAAGTAGCTAATATCCAAAATACCCATGCTTATACATGTGAAAAAAACTTTTTAACATAATACATGGCTACTTCTAGGAATCAACAAACTCATAAATTAGATACAGAATAAATTTACAATAATGGAATATAGAAATTATACTTCTCAGCTAAAAGATGCAATCAAAGCAGGCCCTTGCTTATTTGTTTAAAAAATACTATTGGAGTCAGGCACTGGTGGCTGACTATAATCCTAGCTACTCAGGAGGCTGAGATCTGAGGATTGATGCTGAGATCTGAGGATTGTGGTTCTGGGAAGGAGAGTCTACAAGACTTTTATCTCCAACAAACTACCCAAAATGCTGGAAACAGAGCTGTGGTTCAAGCGGGAGAGCACTAACCTTGAGCAAAAGAAGCCAGGGATAGTGCCCAGGCCCTGAGTTCAAGACCCAGGACCACCAAAAACAAACAAAACTATTTGTAGCCAGGCATCAGTGGCTCACGCCTGTAATCTTGCTACTCAAGAGCCTGAAATCTAAGGATCTTGGTTCAAAGCAAGGGCAGGAAAGTCTATGAAACTCTTATCTCCAATTAACCACCAATAAGTAGGAAGTAAAGTTGTAGCTCAAGTGGTAGAATGCTAGCTTTGACAGCGCCCAAACCCAGCACCACGACCAGCACTATAAAAATGATAGCTAGCTAGCTAATTTGTTTCAAGTTATAAAAATAATTTATATTCATTCTAGACAACTTGATCTAGCTTACACCGAACTCTGAGTTTCAGATATGATGACCTACACCGAACTCTGAGTTTCAGATACGATGACCTATATACTCATGTTAGAGAAAAGCCTAACTGCCCAAGCCCTCCTGAGGTCAGCTCAATGCACAATTTGTTTCATAAAGTGAAAACAGTGAAACATTGGGCAACATCTTGAGATCCAAACAAGAGAGGAAAAAGGTGTGGTGAAACAGCAGAACTTGTTATGGTCTTTAAGGAGAAACTAAATGTCCTGCTTCAGAAGCAGGTATAGTGGGGCCCTTCAGGTACAAAGCTTAACCATTCATTTCCTTGGCTGCTTCTTCCTTCACCACCTCTCCCATATTCCCTGGTTCTTCTCTATGCCATCAGTGTCCTCATCAGCCAGTATTGCTGGACCCTAACTCTTCTCCCTCCTGTCCATCAATCTGCCTCCCACAAAAATGTCCTTCCCCCCTGAAAAACTACCAGTGTCCCCTACTGCCTTCACAGCAAACCTCAACCTACACTCCTGGCAGCCAATGTGATCACACCTTTATCACCAGGGATGGCATTAAATCTGGAGGAATAAGGTACGGATTTTAATTTTGTCACCTTGAATACAGAAGCAATAAAGGTGCTTGCTCCTACCTACATGGGCTGCTATAAATAGCTAGCAAGTTCTCTGACTTGAAAGTACTTAGGAAACTACAAGGCAATGTATATAGTATGACACAAACTGCCAAGGTCCTCTGGTTTGCCATTTTTCTCAAATAAAATAGCTTCTATTTCCCCTGCTCTGCATTGCAAATGGTGCCTGTCTTTCTAGGCACTGGCTCTCAAACTCTGGTGTGTGGCAGAAATACTTAAGCACTAAAGATACATATGCTTAGCTCTGGGCCTCTGGTTCAGCAGATTACCCTGAGGGAAAGGAGAGTGAACAGGAAGTGGCACACACCACCAAAGGAGGTTTTCCCAGATCCGCCCAACAAGTCACTGCCTGACCTACCTCCTTATGGACATGTGTGATGGCTGTGGAGAGCTCTAAGCCGTCAAGCAAATTATTGCCATCATAATCGTGCATTTTGAAATAATGAAGCTGCAGTTCTTGTGGTGACATCTCTGCCTCTGGTTTGTTGATGACACCTTCTAGATGCTCCATGATATGCCTAAAAACCAACAATCAGATTACGCCAAAACTGTAAGGATGCTGAAAAGTTCAAGATCTTCAATTTCTCCAACTCAGAGAACAGCAGCAGACCACATTCAAGGGTGACATATAGACAGAGCCATGAAAGGAGAGGGACCAATGCTAAGCCGTTTATTTGTTCCACTAGCAAGTTAGGGTGTTTGTTCATTTGCTTTCCTCTTTATTATTAGAATTTTACTATAATACTTTTAGGCTAGCACCTGCAAAATACTTTTAAAAAAAATAATTTCAGGATAACAAAGTTTATGTGGGGGACTGACCCAACTGAAAACAGAACTATGACTGTGTCAGTGCTTGAATGTATCACTTGAGAAAACGTCTTGTCTGGAAGTGGCACTGTGGCTCCAAGTAGCAGAGCTCTAGCCCTGAGTGGAAAAAGCTCAGGGCCTGAGTTCAAGCCCCACGACCACCACCAACAACAACAAAAGGTCTTGTCAATACCCTGTCAAGAAACCTTAGTTATATTCTGGATTAAGGCCCCTTGTACTATGTCTGTGAGTATGCCTATCTGTACATGTGTCTATCTGTGGGGGTGAAAGACAAAGAATGAGTTCAGACAAGTAATTCATCCTATCTGGACCTCAGGATCCTCCTCTTGTGATACAAGAATAAAGAATACCTTGCTACTAGGCTCTTAGGAGTGAATGTCATTTGAAACATGCCCAAGAGCCACACAAACAGGACAAAGGGAGAGGACTGAATGTGCCCCCATTTCTGCCTGCAGCTGTAGATGATGGCAGATCCCCGGACCCCTGCCCCAGCTGAATACGTACTCTTGGTCATGCACTGTGTTCTTATCCAGGCCCACGCTGCCGGGATGGGGGGCACCGGCCCCAGGCTCCTGAGCCCTGGTACGTGGAGCATAAAAGGCCCAGAGTAGGCCACACAGGAAAGGGGCTCTGAGAAGCTGCAGTGATCTCATGGTCACTGGTACCTGGAAGGTGGGGAACACAGAAGATGAAGGCAGAGTTGTGGAGCTTAGGTTTCTTCCAAGTCTTGACAAAGTACCCTTCTGATCACCCCGGCAGGCAGTGAAGCTGGGGCTGACACTATCAAACCAGGCCTACATCTAGCTCTGCCACAAAATTATGGGATAACTATGGGCTGCTCAGGTCCCCATCATTTGAATGGGGAAGGGAGATTTCTACTCTGTTGGGGGAGGATTGAAAGCAAAGAATGAGGTGTATTCAAGAAAGCACTCTGGGGAGTTCAGGGAAATTTCCCTGGATGATGGGAAACCAGAGATGGCTGACAGACATGGTGATGCTCCGCTACGCCTGGAAAGATGTGCAAGGGTGGGGAAACTGAGGGAATGGTGAGAGCAAGGGCACACAAGTGGGAAAGAAAGTACATGAAATATACATGGTTTCATGTCTTAGGAGACTGAGACATGATTGCCTCTGTTGTAGCTGACAACAGCAGGTAGATACAAAGGTGGACATGTCATACTGAACACACAGAGGGGATGCCATTTCCTGAGGACAATGAGGCGCAACTAATAACTTGTGACTGGGAGATGAGATCACAGCTTGACTCTCTACTGACTCCTCTGGCAGCTCTGTGGAGAAAGAAGTGTTGCAGATCAAAGGCACTCTGAGGGACTACGAGAAGCAGTATGACAGACCAACATCTGAAGCAGTTAAACACTAAAAGAAGGCATCAACTACATCCCGGAGTTGGGAAGGCAGAAAGTAACTTAACTATGGGGAAAGAGCACTGAGAAGGAAAGTCACCAAGAAATTAGTATTCTCTCAAGTCCTCCTAGGGCCTCACAAGGCTTGAAATGATGATTAACAAGAAAACTCAGTTGGCCACAGGGCAAACTCCTTGAGAGCAGTGAGCACTTTATTCCCACAGCATTCCTCCTTTAAGAATTGTTGGTTTAACTAGGAGAACTGATCTTTCCTGGAGTTTAGACTGCTCAGAAGGAGGAAGGGGAAGGGCAGCTAGAGACTCAAATATAGAAAATAAGAAGAGGTCTGACCTAACATTCACTTCTCAGAATCTGTTGAGTAACAAGGACCAGCGATTCCTAAGGGTTCACCAGGAGCTGGGCCCAAACCCACAACAGTAAAGTAAAAGGAACTGGTCCCATTCTTACAGTGCTATGCTCAAAGCAGATGTCAGAAGCTGTGCCTAAAGCTAAGAAGCAGAGTTGTTACTGCTCCCTGTCAATCCTAAAAGGACCCTGAAGGCCCCCTGTAGTGTAGCTACTCAGGAGGCTGTGACTAGCAGCTCTTGAGATTCTTATCTCCAATTAATTAACCAGTAAAGAGCTAGAAGTGAAGGTATGGCTCATGATAGAACACTAACCAGCCTTGAGTTGAAAAAGTTAAGTGAAAGCACGAGGCCCTGAGTTCAAGTCTTTGTTATTGCTGTTGTTGCTATTAACAAAAATAAAAGGACCCTGAGTATGTTACCCTATAATATTTAGCAAAATTTCCCAAACCCATTTTGCTCATCCCCATATGGTTATAAAAACAAGTCACTGGGATGTATTCTTTGGGGGTGCTAGGAAACAGAATCTAGCATTACTACTGAGCAGCAACATCATAATGCAATCTGCACAATGCAACACTGCATAAGAAAAGGTTTTCAATACAGATTAAATGAAAGAGCCAAGTACAAAAATCTCCAAGAATAATTCACTTTTGTAAAAATAAAAATAGGTATATATGTCTCCTACACACAGGACTAAAAACTGTTACCAATGTCTGTTGAATCATGAGATTAGGATAGGTTGTGATCTTAGTTTTACTTTATTGATTTGGTATTTATAAATATGTATTTAAAGCCAGGCACTGGTGGCTTACATCTATAATCCTAGCTACTCAGGAGGCTAAGATCTGAGAACTATGGTTAAAAGCCAGCCCAAACAGGAAAGTGAGTGAGATTCTAATCTCCAAATAATTACCAAAAAAAGGAGGGGGGACTGGGAATGTGGCTTAGTGGTAGAGTGATTGCCTAGCATACATGAAGCCCTGGGTTCAATTCTTCAGCACCAGGTAAACAGAAAAAGCCAGAAGTAGCACTGTGGCTCAAGTGGTAGAGTGCTAGCCTTGAGCAAAAAGAAGCCAGGGTCAGTGCTCAGGCTCCCAGTTCAAGCCCCAGGACTGGCAAAAAAGCTAGAAGCAGAGTTGTGCCTCAAGTGGTAAAGCACTATCCTGGAGCTAAAAAAGGTTCAGGGACAGCTCCCAGGCCCAAGCCCAGGACCAGCAATAATAATAAATGATGATGATAGTGATAATAAGTACTTAAAGTAGTTGCTCCCATAATTCTGTTCCAATACTACATGGATAAGAAAGTTTCCAGTTAATTCTCATCTCTAGAAAATAACTCAGGGGCAGCCAAAAACCATACTTTCAGTTTTACCAAATAAAAGTACCCAGACCCTGACAAGGCACTGTGGCTGTACGTACTACTACCAGAAAACAAAATCTCAAGTTACAACTAGCAGTGAATTCATTAAGTAGTTTACTCAGCAGAACAACTTGGTCTGAGCACACATCTTGGGTTCTAGGACAGGAGAAACTAGAGAAGGGATCTAGCTCCTCTAAAGCCTTTCAGACTCATTTACAACCATTGTCTCTTTCTTTGCTAAGCCCTCTTTGTTTTGAGACAGCTACTATGTAGGCTCCAGGTAGCTTCTTCCCCAAGCCTCCCAAGTATTGGAATTACAAGCATGCATCACCACACCTAACTTCTAGAAGGCCTGCCTGAGTGTAGCTTAGTGTTTTTGCTATAAGGTCCCATTACTAGGCTCTTGTCAGCTGAGTGCAGTGGCTAAATCCTGTAATCCTAACTACTTTGGAGGCAGAGAATGGGGATTGGATTTTGAGGCCAATTCTGGCATAAAACTCTATCTCAACCAATGGATAAGTGCTATGGTACACAGCTGTAACTCCCACAATTCAGGGAAACAGGGAAATTCACAGCTCAGACCAGCCCAGGTGAGACCTGTCTTATAAAATAACAATAACAAAAAAGGATGGTTGAAGGTATGGCTTGAGTGCTAGAGTACCTGCTTAACTAATATAGAGTCCTGTATTCAATCCCCAGTATCAGCAAAAGGCTCCTGTCCACAGTGGATGATAGCTATGAACAAATTCTTGCAAACAGCCTGATTACATATCAGTGTTTCTTGTTAGACTGGCTATGAGAAGACATTCCCAGAAAAAGGTATAGTGGTTGGAAGAGAAACTGTGGTTCTCAGCCTGTAGGTCATAGTTCTTAGAGGGCTGAAGGACTGATTACATTGCCAAGTGTTGATGTCAATGTAACTAAGAATAGGACTTTGACATGTCTAGCAAACAGCTGAGCTAGGTGATCAATGAATCCATGGCACCTTTCACTCTTAACCCCAAACTGGATACATAGTGTATCCAGTTGGGGTGTGGAGGGGAGGGGGAAGGAAGGTTGTTTTCTGTTCAGAGAACACACACACACACACACACAGAACAAAGAACTAGCACTATAAGAAGTGTAGGTCTGAGCTGGGAATATGGCCAAGTTAGTGGTAGACTGCTTGCCTCGTATACATGAAGCACTGGGTTCGATTCCTCAGCACCACATATGTTGAAAAAGCCAGAAGGGGTGCTGTGGCTCAAGTGGTAGAGTGCTAGCTTTGAGCAAAAAGAAGCCAGGGACAGTGCTCAGGCCCTGAGCTCAAGCCCCAGGACTGGCAAAAAAAAAAAAAGAAAAGAAAAGAAGTATAGGTCTAACAGCACTGGTGGCTCACGCCTATAATTCTAATTACACAAGGATTGCAGTTTGAAGCCATCCTGAGCAAGAAAGTTTGTGAGACTTTTTTTTTTTTTTGCTAGGCCTCGGGTTTTAACTCTGGGCCTAGGCATTATAACCTGGGCTTATTTTGCTCAAGGCTAGTGCTCTACCACTTGGAGTTAAGAGTCTCATGGACTCTTCTGGCTTTGAACTGGGATCCTCAAATTTCAGCCTCCTCTGTAGCTAGGATTATGGCATGAGCCACCAGCACCTGACTTTGTGAGACTCTTATTTCCAATTAACCAGCAAAAAAGCTAGAAGCAGACCTGTGGCTCAAATGGTAGAGAACCATTCTCTTCTTTTGGTTGGTGGTGGGGCTTAAACTCTGGGCCTGGGTGCTGTCCCTGAGCTCTTCAGCTCAAGGCTAATGCTCTATCACTTGAGCCACAGCTCCACTTCCGGGGTTTCTGGTGGTTAATTGGAGATAAAAGCTTCAAGGACTTTCCTGCCTGGGCTGGCATTGAACCACAATTCTCAGATCTCAGCCTCCTTAGTAGCTAGAATCACAGGCATATGAGTCACCAGTACCTGGCTAGAGAACCATTTTTGAGGGGGGCGGGGGGAGAAAAAAACATCTCAGAAAAAAACTAGGAGAGAGCAAGGGAAGGGGTGATATTATCCAAAAAAAATGTATTTTTTTAACATTTTATCTGTGGATTTTTTTAATGTTTGCATTTATTTATGTAGCCAGTCCTGGGGCTTGAACTCAAGGCCTGGGCACTGTTTCTGAGCATTTCTGTTCATGGATAGCACTGTACCACTTGAGCCACAGCACCACTTCCAGCTTTTTCTGTTTATGTGGTACTGAGGAATCGAACCCAGGGCTTCATGCATGCTAGGCAAGCACTCGACCACTAAGCCACATTCCCAGCCCAGAAATGTACTCTTTACCTGACTTATGTGACTGTAAGCCCTCTGTATATCATCTTTACAATAACAATTAAAAAAATTTAAAAACCCTCAGGAACAGCATCCAAGTCCCAAGTTCAAGGCCCAGAACTGGTGGGGGTGCACATACATGCGCGCATCCCTCCCCCCCACCACAAATGTAGATCTAAATTATCCCTTTTTCAGCGATAAAAGCCAAAGACCACTGAGTTTGAACTTGCCTTACTTTTGTATGCTATTGCAGGTTTCTAGTCACTGAAACACGCTAAGAGCCAAATCTAAACATATAAAAGAAGTCCTCAAGTACTGCAGGGCAATAAGGAATCTGACTGCCATCTTGTTAACAAACGAGACTGTTCACAGTCAAAAGGAAACAAGCAACTCCATTCTGTCCAAAGAACAAGTTACATCATCCACATCAACTACTTGGTTCAAGGCCATGGGCACACAGCCTGCAAGATAAATCCCCGTACTTTCAAATTCCTGGCCTTCTTCAAAAAATAATAAAGGCCAGGCTGGAGAATAAACCACAAGAGAGATTTCTGCCAAGATATTTCAGGACCCAACCTATGCCTTGACATCTATCCCAAGGATCAATCTTAGTCCTGGGAGGGCGGTGTGGACCATCGTCAGCGGTCCACCACTGTTAGTGGGCCTCCTGAAGTGTCCCACACTAGTCCAGCAGCTTCTTCCTGTTTTATAGCCTTTGCTCACACTAGTACCATCTGTCCATTTCTTCTAGGCCCATTTCAAATGTCACCTAGTCAATGCCACATAGTCCTTTCTCTGGCCACAATCTGTAGCCTCTCATGCTCATTTAACCTTAACATATGGTCACATAATGTTCCTTCCTGTTTTTCTTTTCCCACCTCTCTGAGGGCCAGCACCCTGTGTTGGGGTAATATGGTCTAAAGCCATGGGTCTTGGCACCTAGATGTGTTGTTCTTATCATAAAGCCTTCCATCTAAGCTGGCATTTCCCCTTGGAGTGCTCCCACCCTCTGCTTTGGCATGGGCCACCCTTCCCTCTCATCGAGTCGTTAACGCCTATCAGAACATGAGAGTTAGAAGTCAGCTTTTCCCCTGGCAGTTGCTGGCAGCTTTTCTCTCAGGCCAGAGGCCCTTAGTTAATTAACAATTTACAGTCAAACCAGCCACATTCACCAACAACCTGCAAGATAAATCCCAGGAGCTCCAGACATCCTGTACCTAGAGCCAAAGTCAAAGAAAACTCTGATCTGTACTTTCCCCCATTTACCACTGCCATAGTCTTGGATTAAAGAGAGAGAGAGAAAAAAAAGTTCTTAGGATAGAGCTACATGGGCTGAGGGTTGAGACTTGATTCTGAAAAGGCCAGCATTTAATTGATCTGCTTGTTCATTTGAGAAGCCTAAAGGTGAAGTGATTCTTCACTTACACTCAATTTAATAACATACTAAGAGCCTGGTATCACCCAAAGTGCAGGATCACAGAGGTACTAAGGGTAAGACTGTGACCCAGGTAGACTCCTCTCACACAGATGCTACAGCTTCGTGAAAAAGGAAGGCCACTAATAAGACACCCCTGGGGAATGTTACAGAGAAGCTCAAACTTATATCTGGAATAAACCATGAAGCATGGAGCACATTTCAACCAAAGAATAGTGCATCAGGCAGAGAAAATACACCTTACTTCCAGAAGGGACTCGGATTAAGCTAGGAACAAAAAGATGCAATACAGTTGAAGATGGATGAGTCTTGAATAAAGTACAGAGGAGAGGACACAAAGGGCCCTGTAAGTTCTGTGCCAGTGCTTGAAAGAATGAGAATTCATAGAAGGGCAAAGAAATGGGGGAAGCAACAAGAGACAGGTGAAAGTTCTGTGTTAAGGCCATGGCTCTAGCTCTCCTAGAACAAACTGGGAGGGATCTAGAAGGATGCAAGGGAGGAGTACAGAGCTAGAAGCTACTGAGGTAGTCCAGAGAGCAGCGATGGGAGCCTGGTTCAGCGAGGGCGGGCAGGGTGTGCTGGAAAAATGACCTATCTAAAGATAGCTTTGGATGGATTCAAAGTGGGTAAAGGTGAGAACGACGCCTAGGTTTCTGTCTGGGCACCTGCGTGGATGGCGGTGCCATGCCCAGAGAGAGAGTTCAGCTTCCCTCTCCTTGCCACTCAGACCCGGCTCAGCCTAGCCAGCCAGCCGCTTAGCTCCGACAGTCCCCGAGTCTCCCCCAAAAGCAGATGAGGAAACCGAGGCGGACAGAGGCTAATGCCTCAAGTCCACAAGCTTTTCGGACCGACTCTGGCCAGTACTCAAGTCCGCACAGCTGCTCCAAAGCCAAGTCCTGGAGGTCCCAGGGCGCGATGATCCACCCGACTGGTCCAGTCTGGCTCCTGAGCCTAAGGGCGGGAACACAGGCTTCCACCCCAGGGAACAGGCCCTGCTCTCGGCCTCCGAGCGTCCCGTGACCGCCCGGGGACCAAGCCCTCCGCCCAGCCACTCCAGCCCCTGGCCCCGGGGGTCCCGCTCTGCTACGGACGACTGAGTCGCGGCTCCTGAGTTCACTTACCCTTACGGTCCCAGCCACACACGCGAAGTCCTTTGGCTTGAGCCTAACCAGCCCCCGTCCCCAGGACGCTCTCTCTCTCTCCAGCCCGCCCACCGGGTCCCGGACCAGCTGCGCAGACGCACTGCCTCCCTCCCGCCCCGTGTCGCCACTGGCCCCACCCTCTGGTGGCGTCGGCCCCGCCCCCTGCTGAAGTCCACGTGGAACACCAGTCGTAAGCCGGGCTGCCGGCCTTCAGAGCGGGCCACCGCTCCTTGCTCCTGCTGGAGTGAGGCCATTGAAACCCTGGAATCCTTGGGAACACAGTTTGGTGTCTGGTATGCCAGTGGATAGGACAAGGTGGACTGAGGAGGACCGCGGCCTGCTTCAGCTTTGCAGGTCTCTTTTAACTGTGCATAGAGAAGAAAGAGATAAGAACTCTAACTCTGTTTCGAAGACATGGGGGCAGCCTCTGGTCCTGTGTTTTCCACATTGTCCTACTTCCGACCTTCTGCTTGCTCCATTCCACAGCCTCATCAGCTTCCATACCCATTCACTAAGTCCCATCCGACGTTATTGGGCGAACTATAGCGCCACTGTTGTATTCTGGGGAGCGAGAAAATCCACTGAGCACTATTTAAAGGTGACAAATGAGTTTTATTAGTCACTTTGCAACTGCCTGGCTACCCCAGAGCTAGGAGCAGTTGCAGCCTCCAAGGGGCGAGTTTCTTTTCTTTCTTCCTTTTCACAGGCTTCTCCTGTCCACAGGCCTCTCTGCAGGCCGCTTGTTCTCCACAAGCCTCTGATAGGCATAAGCCTCTCTCCTCTCTGAGGGACTCCACTTTCCACCTGGCTCTCCATGGGCCTCTGGTCTCCTCGGGCCTGCTCTCCACTCTGGCTTCGACAGGCACCAGGCTTTGGACTTTCCCACAGGCCTCAGGCTCTGGGCCCCTCTGCAGGCCTCAGGCTCCAGACTCCTCAGCAGGCCTCAGGCTCTTCTTGGCGCCCCTCTGCTCTTCTCTGTCTGCTCTTTGGGCCTCTGGCTCTCAGCAGGCCGCAGGTGCTCCCTTCCAGCCCAGAGTTAGGCTGCTCTGGCCTCCAGATCGGGCCTCACTGCGCCGCTTGTTGGGACTCCGGCCTCTCTCCGCTGCTGGTCGGGACTTGGGCTTCTCTCCGCTGCTGGTCCGGGATTAGGCTTCCCTGTCCACAGGCCCAGGGTTCGGGCCTCCTCCGTCTGCAGGCCCCGGGCTCGGGCCTTTCTGCACCACAAGCCCGGGATTCGGGCCTCCTCCATCTGCAGGCCTGGGCTCGGCCTTTCCTGTCCACAGGCCTGAGGGGAACCCAGACACTGCTCAGCTCTGTGAGGCACCTCTGGGCGCCTTGCTTTCTCTGTGCCTCTTTCCTCTTCCCCCGGAAATCCCGCCCTCTTATATCCCCTGACTGCCTGCAGTCTAATGGGGGGTGGTTCGGGTCCCCTTAAGGTGGGACCCCTTTTATGCTCCCAGTGGGGCGTGGCAATGAGGACAACATGGGGTGGGGCTTTCCGCCCCACCCCCAGGTTAATTCACCACTTGTCCTGTGCACTGTGTGCAATTGTTTTAATTATTTGAAAGTAGTCAAAACCATACAGACATACCTGTGCAATCCAGCCCTTATGACTTTGCTCTACAAGATTGAGGTTCAGGGGTGGTGGCATGGCTTAGGTGGTTGAGAGCCTGCATAACAATGTGAGTTCAAACCCCAGTACTTTAAGAAGGGGGGTGGTATATCTAGTTGTGCCTATAATCCTAAATTATCTAGAAAACTACCTAGAGAATAGGGGGTTGGAGGCCAGCCTGGGCAGCAAAGTTTGCAAGACTTTAATCTCCACAATAACTTGCACAACACAGAGCACAAAGGTACATGCCTAAGCCACAAACTGCCTACTTTAGGCTTTGGATACTGCTGGGTCATAGATAGGAGCCACCAAGTCCAGTTTGCCTCTGTGGACAGACTTATGGACTTATTCTTCCACATAGCTCAGGATGATATATATGTACCAGTGCACCCAGCTGTGAATTGAAAAGGGATCCCGTGAACTGTTCTGCCCTGGCTGGCCTCAAAATTCAATCCTCTCATTCTTATCCTCCTAAATAGCTAGGATTACAAGCACAAGCCACCAGTGCACAGATACAGAGCAAAAATATTTTTAAACAAAAGACAAGAATTGAAAAGCAGACAGAACAAAGCTACATTTTATGGCCTCTAGCTGCTATCACCAAAGACAATTAAGGACTTGCAAATGCATGCTAAAAAAGATATAAGCACTTATTGGCTGGGGTAACTTCTCTCCCTCAGGTTGGCAATAGTCAGGCAGAGAACAGGAAGACCATGGGTTCTGCTTTAAAGAGGAATCATGGCAGCAATCTTACAAGATATAGAAGCCACCAGAGAAAACCAGGACTTACCTGAGACCCCAAGAAACAGAACAGATGAGGGTAGTAAATGTGTTGGTGTCTAAATCATGAAGTGTGTGGTGGGGGATTTAAAAATTTTTTTTTAAAAACTAACAAAAAAAAGCACCACTTACATCTCTCACCTCCTTAGGAAAACATAAGACACTCTGAGACTCTAAAATTAACATCATAAATTACTAGAGTGTGCTGTGTAAATATGAGTCAAAATTCTGAAACTTGCCTTATGTAGGACTTCAGCTCTCCATCTAATGATTACATGTAGTTTTCCTGGCAGATTTCAAAGGGAAAGACTGATCAGCCAGATCTGGCAAAGTTTTAATGTCAACAGTCTAAGGTTCATTCTGTACTATTAGTGAAGTAAGACATAATCTAGCATGAGCCAGAAAATGCTATGAGCCAATAATCATGGTAATAAGTGAAAGGTGATTTCTGAGCATAAGGATGGAAGAACTAGGTAAGACTGGGAAGGCAGTTTATTATCCTGGGATGTTTCACATAGATTGAGGATCTGAGTATATGAAGCCACTGCTGTGGCAAATGTTAAACTGATGTTCAAATTTAGGATTTTTAGGGCAACAGCAAGATGAGGTGTCATGAAAAGCAGACACTGGTTGGTGATCGAGTATGTGGTAGAAACAGGCCTCTGGATGATTTTAAATGGCAAGTATGAAAGAAAAGGCCAAAGGAGGACATGAGAGGATATCTGATCAGGCTTGATGCTCTACTTCTGGAGGGCTGCAAACACATGATACCTCACTACTTAGAGCCACTGTGATGACTAGTGCAAGAGTGATTTGAAGGAGGGCCCTCTGGCTCAAGCCTGTAATCCTAACTACTCAAAAGGCTGAGATCTGAGGATGTGGTTTGAAGCCAGTCCGAGCAGAAAAGTTTGAGAGACTCTATCTCTAATTGATCAGCAAAAAAGCCAAACTGGTAGTATAGTCCAAGTGGCAGAGTGCCACATATGAACAAAAGAGACAAGTGAGAACATGAGCTCAAACCCTGATTCTGGGACAACAAAATAATAATAATTTGTTGGGGAAGAGAAAGATATTGTAATACATGAAAAATCTCTGCATTAGCACACAAAGAATGGAAACATTCTATGATACTCAAACAGCTCACTGTTAATATTGACATGGCTTTACTATTGTAGGAAACTTTTGCCTGAGATGATGAATGTTGTAAATATCCTGTGTTTTCTTGTAGAATTTTCAAGAAGAAACCTTTTAAAGACCTGTGCAATTTTTCAATAGATAGCATCAAACCACAGTTTACCCACTAAGACTCTTAGAAATCCTCAAAGCCTTTACTTTGTCCTGTCCAACAACCTTAAACTACCAAATGATTCTCACTTAATCCTAATTAAAGCATCGTCTTTGGAAGAGTTGCCTTAAAATAGATTCAGCATTCCAGAAATATTCCTGCTTTGCCATTCTAATTTTACATACTCTTATGGTTCTCCCAAGGAAGTGTTTTCTCTTCTTGTGAGAACTGAAAACTCAGCTTTGAATTCTCACAAAGCTTTCTTGATATTTTCAGAGTGTCAATATGCACTTATGACAGCCCACTAAGATTCAGACCTCTTGGCCATTGTATCCAAGCTTCCCCTCTGAGGCCTTGTAGCCTCCTGCCTTGGGGTCTCTCTCTCTCTCTCTCTCTCTCTTTCTCTCAGACTCAGAGATGGAGGCTTGCAACTGGGTAAAAAACACCTTTTTCCCTTTTTCTTCGTTTTTCTTTTCTTTTTTCTTTTTTACTCAGTAGTGAGTAGCCCAGTCTGGCTTCACACAAGGGATCCTTCTGTGTCAGCCTCCCAAGTGCTGAAATTAAAGTGGTACAGTACCACACTCAGCTTTTCAATTTTTCTTTTTATTAACTACCCCTATTACTAAGTACTTTGTCTCTTAACAATAAGAGAAAACTATTTTCGAAATCCTATAGTTACCTGACCATATTAGAAAAATATTTTCTTTTTAGGGTATTTGCCTTATTTCTAATTTCTAACAGTATTACTACTTGTCGATGTCCAGCCTTGTCATTTTTTTGTTGTGCATCTATACAAGAAACACTTTTAGAAAAGAGAACAAGTATAGGTCCCTACCTGTCAATCTCTAACTTCCCCAGGGGCAAATTTTATCTTTGATCAATTTTTTTCTTTTCTTTTTTTTTGCCAGTCCTGGGGCTTGAACTCAAAACTTGGGGGCATTGTCCCTGGGCTTCTTTGGTTCAAGGCTAGCACTGTACTACTTGAGCCATGTTGCTACTTCTGGTAGCTTAGGAATCAAACCCAGGGCTTCATGCATGCAAGGCAAGCACTCTATCACTAAGCCACATTCCTAGCTCTCAGACACTATTTTTATTTTTGAAGTTCAGTGTTTTATAATTGTAGATATATGCTGTTTCTTTTTTCTTTCTTCTTTTTTTTTTTTGCCAGTCTTGGGGCTTGAACTCAAGGCCTGAGCACTGTCCCTGAGCTTTATTTTGCTCATGGCTAGCACTCTACCACTTGAGCCACAGCACCACTTCTGGCTTTTTCTGTTTATCTGGCGCTGAGGAATTGAACCCAGGGCCTCATGCATGCTAGTCAAGTACTCATCACTAAGCCACATTCCCAGCCCTTAATGTTTCTTTTCATCAAAACAATACTTTTGGGGCTGGGGATATAGCCTAGTGGCAAGAGTGCTTGCCTCATATACTTGAAGCCCTGTGTTCAATTCCCCAGCACCACATATATAGAAAATGGCCAGAAGTGGCGCTGTGACTCAAGTGGCAGAGTGCTAGCCTTGAGCAAAAAGAAGCCAGGGACAGTGCTCAGGCCCTGAGTCCAAGGCCCAGGACTGGCAAAAAAAAAAAAAAAAAAAACAAACAACAAAAAAAAAACAATACTTTTGCCTTCTCCAAGGAAAATTAATAGGATTGCTATGCTTTAGAGTTTATTGAAGTGCCCTCCTACTTTTCAGAAGTGATTTACCAGGAAACCAAGGGCCCTAAAGTGCCCTGTGAAGTCTATTCTTAATCAGTATGAGAATGACCTTTTCTTGTGGACTATAGAAGCAGTGAGCTCTCAGGCTGGTTGGTTAATCTGCTGGCTCCTTTAGCTCAGAGAAGGCCTAAGATTTCCATATAGAAGTTATCAATTACTAAAGACAAGATTTTTCTTATGAAGGAAAAATCCTTTACCACTGACAACCAAGTATGCAAAAATGTTCTTGGTCAACAAAGACAACAATGAAGATACCTGAATCTTATTGGCCACTGTGGGGTTTCAACTTTTCTGAAATTTTCATGTCATTATTTGTCTTGAGCTTTTGGTAACCTTTTTCCTAGAAATACAAACACAAACTTCTTGTGAATTCAAATATCTTTAATACTTTGTGTTTCTGGGCCTACCTAAGTATGAAAAACAGCTCGACCTATAAATAGGCCTCACCCAGCCTTTTACTTTAGGAGAATAATCAAGATCAATAACTTAATGCAGCCTTTCTCCTGGTCCAGGGCAAAGGCCTTCCCATTTTGTCTAGGGGAAGAAATTAAATCTTCCACTGACTCAGTTTGGGGGTCTGCTTTAAATCAGATGGTCCATTGTGCTGTACAATCTTTGCTGTTTGCTAGAAACACACATTTCTCAGTAAGGGCATGAACTTCCTTCCTGGAACACTACTAACACTGTCAAGGCCAAGGTTCTTCCTCTCCATAGTCAGCAATAAATTCATCATAGCTTACCACTGTTTTGGTAGGATCAGAATTTGTCCTAAACTCTCACCTGAGAGATTTTAGATGATTTAAAACAAAACAAACACCAAGGGAAATGGGGAGTAGGGAGATGGAGGGAAAAATAAGGAGGTAACAAGATGAACAAGAAATGTACTCACTGCCTTACATATGAAACTGTAACCCCTCTGTACTTCACTTTGACAATAAAGAAAAAACCCCCACTGCACTCTATTTGCCTTTTATATTAGCAAATATTACTGATAAAATAATAGCTGTTTTTTGTTTCTGTTCCTAGTCTCTTACTCCCCTGAAAAGACATTGGTCAAGTACTCTGAAGAACAACTGCTGAGCCCTCCTCCGTTTCTACACATATTGCTGACCCAGTCAAAGAAAAACAATGATTCCTTCTGCGGTTGGTTTCCTTGTATTCTGCCTCATGGAGAGGGATTGGAAAGGGACTAGGGAGGAAAGAGCTTTCCTTATTTCTGTCAAGAAAAAAAAAAAAATCCATCCTGCTCTTCATTCCTGCCCCAAGGCTGACTCCCTCAGAAATGCCAGACTAGAGGCAAATCAGTGTATCCTTAGGCTAACATCATCCAACCTCTCTCTCCAAATGCCACCAGGTTTGGGTAATCACTAAAGGCAGCCCAAAGGTAACACAGCCAGCCTGACAAGAGTGGACAAGTCAGGAGGGGTTTATGGGCCTATGATGTAAGGCTTTCTAAATTCCAATAGCCAGAGCTATCCCGATTTTTCTCCTTCTTCTTCCTGATCCCTGAGGGATTCAGAGTAGCTCCTTGGAATTCTTAGCAACATTCAGGAGCAGGAACCCCCCCCCCCACCCCAACCAAGGCAATGAGCTGTGCTTGGAGAACAGTTCTATCTACAATTGACCCGGGGTTAGGTAGGGAGGGGAGCACTAGTTGGGCTGGGTACCAGGGAGTCTGGCCTCTACTTGACCCTTTGCCGCCACAGCTTTGGGGAAGCATGAAGAGGCAAGTTTCTAGATAGGGAAAATGTCACTCCCAAGTCTGCTGGTGACACCCGCAACCGGAAATGGCTGCTTTCTAACTTTTAAGTACAAGCCTTGTACTTCAAAGCTTGTCCCGGCCTTGCCATCTGGTAGAATCTGGTCCGGGACATACGACATGTGATTTGAGTTTTGTTTTTCCTTTTCCTTTTCTGGCCTTGCGGTGATTTCTTGGTCGACGGCCTCCAATTCCCCAGCACACTCCGAAATCCCAGGCCCCAAGGTCTCCCCGCTGAGGGTCATGTAGGCCCCAGGATCCTTCGAAATTCGGAGCACCCCACAGCTCCGGAGGGCCCTGCTGTCTTGCAAGCACTTCCGACCGGCCTTTAGACCCCTGCGGTGTAGAAATCAGTAAATGTCAAAGTTGGAGAAACGCGGAGCAAGATCGAGTTGGACCGAAAAGACCGCAGGTGAGAAGATCAGGGCGCCCCGCGTCGAGGTAGGCGCTGGCACCCGCAGGCCAGTGCGTTCCACGAAGCCCCAGCCCCGCCGGGCGCGGCGCGCGGCAGGTCGGATCCCCGAAAAGCTGGCTCTCGGAGCCGGGGCACCGAGCCGCCAGCCTCTCCCCGGATTTGTGACGTGCTGTGGGCAGCAGCGGTGACGGGGCCACCACACAAAGCCAGGTCGTGAGGCGGAGGCCTTCCAGGCCAAGAGCCCCGATGGGATGGCGAGGGGGTCCGGAGCGAGACGCCCCCCGGCGCCCGGGCTCGGCGCAGGATTAAAGTGAGCTCCGACTCGCCGGCGGCGGCAGGGGGCGGGCGCCGGGGCGGCCGCGAGCGCCCGTCGCGCGCCTGGCTGCTGTGGCCGCGCTGGCCGCCCCCGCGCCCGGCCCGCCGGAGCCTCGCCACGCCCCCTGGGGGGTGGAGCCGGCTCCAGGGGCGGGTCCGCGGCTGGCGACGCCCAGGCCTGGGGCGGGGGTGGTGGCAGCAGCTGCAGCAGCGGCGGCGGCAGCAGCGCCAGGAGGTGCTGCAACAGAGGCGGAGGCTGCTTTTGGACGCGGTGGGGCCGAGAAGCCGGAGTCCCAGCCCGGAGGTACCGGGCGGTGCAGTGGAAGCTGCTGCGGCTGCTGCCCGACGGCCGCCACCTGGGGCCCCCCTGCCACCTCGACCTCAGTTGCCGTCTGCACCTCCGTCTACCCCGCCCGCGTCTGCGCCCCAGCCAGGACGCCGCCCCCGACCGGGTCTCCACTTCACAGCCGCCCCTCCCATGACAACGCCCGCGCGAAGATGGCTGCGAAGGGCGCGCACGGCTCCCACCTGAAGGTGGAGAGCGAGCTGGAGCGCTGCCGCGCCGAGGGCCACTGGGACCGCGTGCCCGAGCTGGTCCGGCAGCTGCAGACGCTGGGCATGCCCGGGGGCGGCGGCGGCAGCGGAGGCAACCGGCGGGGCAGCCCGAACGCCAGGTTCACCTCTCCGGACGCCGGTGAGTGAGAGGGAGGGTAGGCGGGAGGGGAGGGGTTGGGTCCCCGGCTGCTGGCGCGCGAAAAGCACCGCCTCCTCCAGGAAGCGCGCCTGGACGGCCGACAGCCGGCCGGCGCCGGGCACTACCCTTCCCCGCAGCGCCCGGTCTTCAGAGCTAGCCAGGGCCACAAGGAAGGCCCTTCTGCCCGCAGCAGAAAAAAAATAAATCATATGCAAGTTAAGCGCCTGGAGGGAAGAAACCGAAACGACTTTGCCCTCTGACCATGTGGGTTACCCGTGTACCGTGAAATGGGGGTATTGGTTTGCATCAGATTAGTGCATGGAGAAGGGACTCCTGTCCTCCCCCCACCCCCCCAACAATTCTCAGGTGGAGACTGTTCCTTCTTGCCCCTCTTCTTTTCCACCAAATAAAGTTGAAAACAGCTCCACCCACAGCAGACGGGTTCGGGTTTGTCTAGCATCAGGGTGGTGAAGTGGGGAAGAGGCCTGACAAGCCTCAGTTTCCTCATCTGTGGCGGGATGGGGCCCCTTCCAGCCTTAGCATACTGTGGCTTTAGCGGTAGGGCTGGTTTGGCTGGGCTGGGCCCCTGTGCTGGGGCGGGAAAGCACCCCAGTGGGGGTGGTAGGAATACCCCGCCCAATCTCCAGCTTAAAATCTTGTTCCTGGTACTTTCCCCTCAGCCAGGAGGGCCATTCCCCAGTGCCTAACCACCTCCGTTGAAGGAATAAATACAGATATGAAGAGTTTTTAAAAACAGCTCATGCTGGGGAAGGCTCTGTGGGGGAGATAATGATAATAATAGTACTAGCTCAAACCTGTGTACTCTTGTATGGTGTCTTAAAGGTTTTATCCAAGTCATTTCACCTAACCACCCCCAGAGATGGACTCTTGCCCCCTCCTCCCCACTATGTAGATAAGGAAACTGAGGTCCAGG
This sequence comes from Perognathus longimembris pacificus, assembly GCF_023159225.1. Lineage (NCBI taxonomy): Eukaryota > Metazoa > Chordata > Mammalia > Rodentia > Heteromyidae > Perognathus > Perognathus longimembris. The sequence continues at coordinate 46,047,077 of NC_063168.1, read as the reverse complement.
GAAGAAGTTAAATAACTTGATTATCCAGCCAAGAAGATAGAGAAAGAAGATATGAACCCAGGTTTTCTAAGTACATCCTTGTGATCATTTGTACTCTTACCTTTCAAAGATGCACCATGGAAACCCTCCACCCCACCTCCTTAAAGAGCTTTCAGAGTAGATGGGGAACCAGACTGGTGACTGACAGGCACTCATAAATGAGTTAGAGTATAGGAAAAAAAGGGAAGTCTCAAGTAATCAGTATAACTTGACTGGCCTTGTGTTGGGAAGGACAGAGTATGTTTGACCAAGGAGGGCTGGAAGCAAGGACTGTGGAGGGTCTTGGATGGGATGCCCAATCTGAGGATTTGAGATAAGTCTGAGTATGGCAGTAAGGACAGTGGGCAGACCCAAAGGTATATATGTGGCTTTTTCCCAAAACAAGATATGGTGCTCTACCACTTGAGTCATGCCTCCACTTCTAATTTTTTGCTGGTTAATTAGAAATAAGAGTTTCTTGGAATTATCTGCCTGGGTAGGCTTCAGATTGAGAACCTGAGATCTCAACCTGCTGAGTAGCTAGGATTATGGGTGTAAGCCACTAGCACCTTGTGAAAGGTGCATATTTGGAAGAAGTTGATGAGCCCTCTTCAGTATGAGTAGATAAATTCAGGGCCCTTTCAGTTTTCTATGTGTGATGGGGCTGGCAAGAGTGGGAATGAAAACTGACCTGTGCAGAAACGAGTGCTTCCCTGGTGAATTATAGGATTCTGAGTGGTGTGATACCACAGAGAAAGGTACTGGGACTAAGTCAGGAACATGGCCTCCTGTATCCCCAATGGCACCACTACTTTTTAAGCTGTTTTTTAGAGCCTGAGAAGAGATTGTGCAGTTCCTGAAATTGGTATCCCAATTTCAAGGGTTTGGGGAGCCAAAACATTAAGAAATTAGAATGGATTCCATGATGTTAAAAACTGCAGGATTACCAAGCATAGTGGTGCACAACTGTGATCCCAATGTTTGGGAAATAGAGGCAGGCTACTGGGCTACATAGTGAGATCCTATCTCAGGAGATAAAAAAAGTGTTAGAGATATAGCTCATGACATACCCACTGTAGGTAGCAGGCATGCCTGGTTTGATACAGTCACAAAACAAACAACAACTTCAGGACTTCCCAGAGCTCACTTTTGTGAGCAATATGACAATACCATATTCCACATTTCTCAAACTTGGTTTGACCAGATTCTGTGGAGCATTGTTGGGAAACATTTCTATAGGTTACAAATTGTATGGTATGAATGGTTTCTGTTTTTGTTGTTGTTGGTTGTAGGACTTGAACTCAGGGCTTGGGCACAGTCCCTGAGCGTAGGACTCGAACTCAGGATTTGGGCATAGTCCCCGAGCTCCTTTGCACAAGGCTAGGCTCTACCACTTTGAGCCACAGCTCCACTTCTGGTTTTTGGTGGTTAATTGGCCATAAGAGTCTCAAGGACTTTCCTGCCTGGGCTGGCTTTGAACTGTGGTCCTCAGATCTCAGCTTCCCGAGTAGCTGGGATTACAGGCCTGATTTACCAGCCCCTGACTTTTCAAATTATTTGAACCAGCCCTGTGAGTAGGACAGTTTTCTCCTATTGTAGACATAGGGACACCAAGGCCTAGAGAGGTCACATAATGTGTCTGTGATAAAAGTTTGTGTTCAAGTCTGTGTTCCTGGCAGTAAGCTTTCTAGTGTGGGATAGGCTAGAGCTTGGGCTTGCTTTCTTGTGGGGAGTAACTGGGCTAAGGAAGGATAACTGAAAGGCTTTAGAATCTCTCCTGCCGACTTTGGGGTTTGGTTCTATGAATTAGTGGTTTCCTGCTATTAAATCCACTATCCCTAAACATACCTGCACACATATACACGTATATGGGCACACACTCATGGACACACTAGCATGAGGATAAAAAAGAAAATATTGCTGGGTGCTGGTGACTCATGCCTGAAATCCTAGCTACTAAGAGGCTAAGATCTGAGCATCACAGTTCAAAGCCAACCCCAGCAGGAAAGTCTATGAGACTCTTTTCTCCAGTTAACCACCAGAAAACAGGAAGTAAAGCTGTGACTCAAGTAGTAGAGTGCTAGCCTTAAGCAAAAAAGCTCAGGGACAGTACTCAGGCTTTGAGTTCAAGCCCCACAACCAACTCAAAGAAACTGACTTCCAAAGCCCATATAAAGGACATTTTTGTTGTTTTGGTTTTCTTGCAAGGAAAACCTATTCTGTTTGGAGGTATTAGTGCTGATTCTTCTTCCCAGTACAAACCAAAAGATAGACTCTTGAAGTCTCATGTGGCCCATTAGAGTCTTATGATCAATGGCTCAAAGCCTCAGCTATCACATAATGTGAAAGAAGACGGACGGTATTAATGGAGGGGGCTGAGCCCCGTGGAATCCTATTTTACTAAGGCCTTGAGGTCCAATTGTGCTACAGGTTCCTCCAGAAACTGAAAGGCCCCAGATTGTAGATTTCACTCTAGAAGGGGAAGGAGAGAAAAGGGAGTTGTGAGGGAAGATACTGAACAGGCCCTTCAAGCCTTTTCCTGCCTGAGGAGCTTCTCCCACCCCTGCGGAAGGGGAAGGTGGTTGCTACCATTTTGTGCATTTTCTTCAAATTCACATCCGGTGTGGGTTTGGCCAGGATGGAGCAGGGAAACCCCAGAACATGTTGGCAGTGCGGGGGTTTGTTCTTGTAAAAACAAAGAGCCCATCTCAGTATTTAAAAAAAATGAAAAGAAAACTCAATTATGAAAATTATCCAAAACATATAAAAAAGAATGAAAGTCATAAACATCAACCAACTTCAGTAGTTATAACGTCATGAACTATCTTATTTGAACTACATGCCAGCCCACTTTCCCCTTCCCCCTTTACTATTTCTGCATTTATGAAATAGGAACTTTAAAAAAAACATAGAACCAACATATCATTATTTGTGTGTGTGTATGTGTGTGTACACATGCGTTTGCATGCTCATACACACATGGAACCAGTATTAGGTCTTGAACTCAGGACCTGCTGAGCTTTTGTACTCAAGGCTGGTGTTCTACCACTTGAGCCACAGCTCTACTTGTGGCTTTTTGGTGGTTCATTGCACTAACTTCCTTGCCAGGCTGGTTTTGAACTGTGATCCTCAGAGCTCAACCTCCTTAGGAGCTAAGATTACAAATGTGAGCAACCAGTGCCTGGCTCCAACATACCATTATTACTTCTCAAAAAAATCTTTCTGTAGGCTGGTGTCTTCTCTGAGGATTACAGTTCAAAACCAGCTTAGGCAGAAAAGTTCATGAGACTCTTTTCTATGATTAATCACCAAAAAGCCAGAAGTGGAGCTGTGGCTCAAGTTATAGAGCACAGCCTTGAATAAAAAAAACTCAGGGACAGTGCCCAGGCCTTGAGTTCAAGCCCCAGGACTGGCACATACACACATGCACACACACACACACACACACACACACACACACAAACACACTGAAAAAAGCCAGAAATTACATGTATGAAAATGTTATAATAAACCCATTATTTTATATAATAAAAATCTAGGAATTAAATAATTTTATGGTTTGGTAGAATTAGGATGTATATAGTGATACAGATGACATTTGGTTGCCTAGTTGTTCTACCCTTCCAGTATTTTAGTAGGAAAATTTCAAATAGATAGCAAAGTTTAAAAAAATGCAGTTTGTACCTGCATATCTCCCACCTGGGTCCTTTTTAGCTAAATGATTCGGGAGCGGGTACTGGTTCTAGGGCTTAAACCTGAGTTCCTGTCCCTGAGCCTTTCTTGCTCACGCTAGTGCTTTAGCACTTGAGCCACAGCTCTGCTCGTGGCATTTTGATGGTTAACTGAAGATAAAAGTCTCAGAGACTTTTCCTGCTTGGGCTTGCTTTGAGCCTCAATCCTCAGATCTTAGTCTCATGAGTAATTAGGATTACATGCATGAGCCGCCAACTCCTGGATTAAGTAATTTTTTTCTTTTTTCAAATTGGAGATTGTTTTTAATATTGCCGTGTAAGGTGCTAGGAATTTGTCTGAAGCAGGAGATCTTGTCCTACCCTGGCTGTGGTTAGAACACCTATGAGGGGGCAATTTCAGATACCACCGTGCCTCTATTTAACCTAATAGGGAAGGGCTGGATCTGAGGTCTGGCGTGGCTGGATGGAAAGGCCCGCATTTCTTAACTGCAAAGGAGCAGGTTATGGAGAGAAAAGTACTGTTTTCTAAATGTGGGTGGGAGGCAAGTGGCCTCCAAATGGGTCCTTTGCCCTGGTACCTTGAGAGATCTGAGAAAGGAAGAAAGTAGTTGTGAGAGGCCTTTACGACAAGAGTTGGGTGAGGAGACGATGGCCACTAAGCCTCTGCTGAAGACAGAGGCTGGCTGCCAGAGGTGCTCTCAGCTCCTAGTTATCAGGAGACTTCCTCCCATGCTTAGCCCAGAGACCTGAGAGCACCTGGCCCAGCCTGAGGCAGGGAGTAGGTCTGGACACAGGATGTTAAGATGCAACTTGTTTGGAGGGAGCAGGGATGCCTTTATCCATCTGAACTCTTTAACTTACCAACTGAAATTCAGAACTTTTTTTTTTTGCCAGTCCTGGTGCTTGAACTCAAGGCCTAGGCGCTGTCTCTGGCTTCTTTTTGCTCAAGGCTAGCTAGCACTCTAGCCACAGCACCACTGTGGGCTTTTTCTATATATGTGGTTCTGAAGGGCTTCATGTATGCTAGGCAAGCATTCTACCACTAGGCCACATTCCCAGCCCAATTCAGAACTTTTTATTCCAAAGTGTCCTTTGGCTCTCCGACTGGTTGGGAATGGAAAGAAGAGGGAAGTGGAATAGAGGGGCGGGACAAGAAAAGAGTTGTTGAACAAAGGAAAAGAAGACAGGCTAAGTAGGGAGACAACAGGGAGAGCAAAAGCCTTGTAGGGAAAGACCTTAAGTGTTAATGAACCAATAGTCTGAGAGCTGGGAGTGTAGTTCAGTGGCTGAGTGCTTCCTTGATATGCTAAGGACCTGAGTTTCCATCACTAGCGCGCGCGCACACACACACACACACACACACACACACACACACACACACACACACCATGATCAAAATAAGTCTGAAACTTACAGGTAAGTGAAAGTAAGAACGATTCTGTCCTGGGATTTATTATTAGCTTTTACATTACTCTTTACAAATCTAGACTGTTCTTTATTTGTAACTTACCAGAAGCTCTGTTCCACATAGGGTTTCAGAGAGATTATTTTTTGGCTAAATTATTATCAGTGGCTGTGACCCTGACAGTGTAGCAAACGTGTATTATCATCCACAAAATGAGGATAATATCTAGGTTAAATAAAACTAGCTAGGTGCTGGTGGCTTATACCTGTAATAATCCTAGCCACTCAGGAGGCTGAGATCTGAGGGTCCAGGCTCAAAGCCAGTCCAGGCAGGAAAGTCCATACAACTCTTATCTCCAATAAGCACTTCAGAAAAGGCCAGAAGTGGCCCTGTGGCTCAAGTGGCAGAGCATTACCCCTGTGTACAAAGAGACCTAGGGACAGCATCTAGGCCCTGAGTTCAAGCCCCAGGACCTACAACAAACAAAAACACTAGGAAAGTGTCTGACACTTAGTGGGTCCTCCTGTAAAGATTAGTTCCCTCTTTCACAGTCAAAGTCACTCAGGGTTATGAACAATGCTTCACCAGTCTGTGGTGAGGGATTGGTTTGTTTCCAATATGTTGTGTACTACTTTCATAGAATACAGTTAAATGAAGTCCTGGAGAAATGAAAAGCCTGACGTGGTTGTACATACTTGTAATCCCAGTGGGGTCAGGAACTTTTGGGAATGTCCCCAGTTACATGCTAAGACATTGCTTCCAGTAAAGAGTGGGAAAGGGGGAAAGAGAGAAGGAAGGAGGAGGAAGAGGGTGTTAGAAGAGGACACAGGGTACTACCACTCCCTTTTTATTATTAAACACAATGAAATCAGTATTACTCTGTACAATTTCTACATGATCCTGCCAGATTTTGTACTCAGCCTCTCTAGGTTATACCACCTGTATACCTTTGCCAGAGGAAAGACATTCCCATTATTTTGAAGAAGGAAGAGGTGCATTTCTGAGAAGGAAGCTGATTTCTTTTGGCATAAAAGGCACCCCACCAAGGAGATGTGGGGAGACCTGGGTCTGGCAGGTGGACAGCAAAGGGAGTAGAGTAGCCTGATGGAATGCAGTGTGGTATGGGGTAGAGGTGTGGCAGCAGCATGTGGTGCAGCAGTGTGGGTGAAGAGGCTCCAGGAGCAGAGCAGCTGGCCCTGTTGGGGACTGAGGCCGGGGCAAGTCCAATATCCCCAAGGAGGTGTTTCCCCCCAGGTTTCACACACAGGTTAGAGGGAGAGAACAACTTGCATAGAAGTTTGTGCAGCATAGGGTACCATAGGGAACTGGCCTAGGCACCCACCACTAGGCAGCAGATCTCTCCTCCTGGATGAGATTTGGAAATGAGGAAGGATACCTTTTAGTCAGATCTCAGCCTCCTGAGTAGCTAGGATTACAGGTGTGAGCCACTGATGCCTGGCTTGTATGACCCTATCTCCAGTAAACTATCAGAAAACAAGAAGTGGAGCTGTGGCTGAAAATGGTAGAGTGCTAGCCTTTAGCACAAAAGCTAAGAACAGTGCACAGTCCCCAAGGTCAAGCCACACAGCTGACAAAAATAAAAAATTACAAAATTTAAAAATCAGGAGATATAGGTAGGCACTAGTAGCTAGTGTAATCCTAGCTATTCAGGAAGCTGAGATCTGAGGATCACAGTTCGAAGCCAGTCTGGATGGACAGGAAAGCCTGTGAGACTCTGGGCTCAGGGACAGTGTCTAGGCCCTGAGTTTAAGCCCTGGGATATGTACAGAGAGGGAGAGAGAGGGAGATATCACAAAGTGTCTGATAAGGAACACTCCCAGAGCAAACTCTCCTGAGACTGCACAGCTCGTATTCTGGGGTTAGGACTGCTTTCTGCAGGAAATTCTTCTTGGGAGGTATACAGTTTTGGACTTGATAGCCTGGACACTGGGGCATATAGCAGTGATTGTGAGAAAGCAGCAGAAAGACTACTGTGAATAAGTGGGCTGAGCAGACATTCTTAGAGGTATTTATTATTGGATCCTGACAGCTTCTTCTCTGGAGAGTCAAGAGGATCTGATTCACTCAACAGGTATTTATTAGTTTCTTGCCTTGGGTGATAGGCTTGGGCCTCACCCTGTGTGCTAGGGTGAGGCAATCAGCACAACCACCTGAGGCTGTCATGAAACTGCTCTTGACCTCAAACCCTGCACACAGAGCACCTAACTCCCATGCCAGATCATCTCTGCTGCAGGTAGTGGGGATAAGGTGGTCACAAGACTGGAGTTCATTGTGGTAGGGGGAAACAGCAAGTTAAGTAGTACAACGCCACTGTCGGATGGAAAGGTTATGCAGATGAGCTGTATACAAGAGACACATTGCAGTTACATTAAGAAAGTCTAAAGATTTGTCTCACTGCACAGGTATATGTGTATCCTCCTTTGTGTGTCCCACTTTCCCTCTTTCTCTGGCTACAAGTATTCTCAGGCCACACTAAAATACCTTTAAATGAAGCAAACCAATTACGATTACACAGAAACCAGTAGCGCATGAAAATGCATTATTTAACCACCCATTTGATTTTCCTCTTCAGTTGTTAGGAAAGAAAATGCATTATTTAATCACCCGTATGATTTTCCTCTTCAATTGTTTGGGGAGAAAGTGCCTTATTACCCACAGCAGGGCATATATATGACTCTGTCCTTCATTTTAAATTCTGAAATTCTCGGAATTTGTCCTGAGAACTCTTACCTTCCCATCTACTGAGTTACCACAAAAAAAGTCCCAAAGGGACAATTTCTATTGTGACCCCATTGTTTTGGTGCCAGTAATGAACTTGAACTCAAGGCCTGAGCACTATACCTTAGTTTTTCCCCTCAAGGCTGGCCTGCTATACCACTTGAGCCACAACTCCACTTCCAGCTTTTGCTGGCTAGCTGGAGATGAGAGTCTCATACAGACTTTCCTGCCCAAGCTGAATCCCCGTTCTCAGCTCTTAGCCTCCTGAGTTAGGGTCCTGAGTAGTAGCTAGGATTAAAGAGTATTTCAGTTTATGGAAATGTTTTCTTCATTTTTTCAGACCACACTTCATGTGCTGTGTGCAGGGGTGGGGGTAGGGGGTCCACAGGGTGTACCATCTCTCCACCTGCTTTGTTCAAGGAAGTTAGGACCCTCACCACCCACTTTGATCCTTGCCGTGTTTTTCAGATGACTTTGGGAAATTACTGCTGGCAGAGGCCCTCCTGGAACAGTATTTGAAGGAGAACCATGCCAAAATAAAAGACTCCATCCCTTTGCTGGAGAAGAATGAACATAGGATAAATGAAGCCAAAAATTATTTGAGCAGTATCCTTAATCATGGGAAGCTGCTGGTGAGTTGTCAGCCACAAACCTGGGGCCTCCTCTCTTCTTTCTCTTGTCTCCTGTTAGCTCTACAGCCCTCCCTGAGTCATTTGTTCACTGAACAAGGCTCTTGGGTTTGGCTCTATTCTCTTTTGTACAGGATCCATCAGCTACATGTGGCTCTCCAGCACCTACAGTGAGAGACATATCATGAGTGTAAATCTAAAATATGCCTTGGATTGCAAAGACATACAAAACAAGGAGTATAAAAAAGAACACTGACTGAGCTAGATGTGGTGGTGCATGCCTTTAGTACCAGCTCTCAAGAATCCGAGGCAGGAAATTGTGAATTCAAGGCCAGCCCTTGTGCAAATATGGGGGTGAGGCCCTGTCTTAAAAAAAAAAAATCCAGTTCTGTGGCTCATAGCTATAATCCTAGCTACTGAGGAGGTGGAGATCAAAGGGAACCATGGTTCGAAGTCAGCCTGGGCAAAGAGTTTGCAAGGTTTCATCTCAAGCAACAACTAGGCTTGGTTGTATATGCCTGTCATCTCAGTTGTATAGGAGTTTGAGCTCCAGAGAATTGTGGTTTCAAGCTAGCCTAGGCAAAAAGTTCATGAGATATTATCTCAACAGAAAAAGCTGAGCATGGTAATATATGCTTATCATCCTAGCTACTATAGGAAGATCGAGATCCAGGCATGTTCCTGGGCAATAAGACTCTATCTCAAAAATAACCAGAGCAAAAAGGGCTGAAATGAGGCCAAATGGTAGAACACCTGCCTGGCAAGTGCAGGGTTCTGGACTTGGTCCAGGACTATAAAAACAAAACCAACAACAAAAAGTACACTAACTTTATATTATGTGCTCACATGATAATCCTTTGCTTTATATTGGGTTAAAGAAAATTTTATTAAAATTAATTTCACTTTTTTTTTGCCAGTCCAGGGCTTGAACTCAATTGGGGCTTTGGGCACTGTCCCTGGGCTTCTTTGGTTCAAGGCTAGCACTATACCACTTGAGCCACAGCACTACTTTTGGCTTTATGTGGTACTGAGGAGTCAAACCAAGGGCTTCATGAACTCTACCACTAAGCCACATTCCTAGCCCAATTTCACCTGTTTTTATCTTTTTAAATGTTACTTGAGCTTGCACTTGTGACCATATTTATTTTCTATTTAACAGCACATGGTTGGCCTAACATACCTGTGGTTCTTTGGACTCCTTTGAGGGGTTCTCAGAGAAGACCTCAAGAAGCCTGTGATCTAGCTGGAAGCAGGCAAACATGCAGTGTAGAAACAAAAATTCTAGAGTAGGGCAGGTAGTGTAAGTTACTATGCATTTGTTGAGTACCTGATGTCCAAGACATGAAGGGAAATAATTCAGTTTACTCTAGAACTATGCTGTGTAAAGTGTGGTCCACTCATTAGGAGTTTGGGCATCATTGGGGAGCTACCAAGATGCAAATCAGTACAAAATGCAAATCAGAATCTGTGTCTCAGCAACATCTTCCAGTGATTGATGTATCAGATTCATGTATCAGATTCATGTATCAGAGCTGAGGAATGTTTTGGATTAAAGTGTATCTGGTCTTTACTAGCAGCACTTGTATGTCATTAGAGACTCAGGAAGGTATTTTTAGGAGATATCCCCAAATAATGTATTTACTTTTTTAAACATATTTTTGTGGCCTGTTGCATCATGTTATGCTTGCTGAGGGCAATCAGGACAAACCTGCCCTCAAGAAAGTTGCAGGTCTGTTGGGAAGATAAGTCCTATGGGCAAATAAATAGCTTTTTCCCAGATGGACCGTGGTGCATGCAGAAGTAGTATCTGTGAGGTTAGTCTGAAGGAACATTTCCCTGGTGTGAGCTAGAGAGCAGACTAGGAGTAATGGTAGTATTAGAATTGGGCCCTATGAGTGCTGGTTCTGAAAGAGGAGGTAAAGTATGGAAATATAAAGGTAGTGCTGAGTATTCCAGGTAGGAGAAGCATAAGTAATTGAAGGATCCTCTGATAAGAATCTCCTTAAGGTCGATGACTAGCAAAAGCAAAGGGGAATGGTGGAGAATAATTGGGCTGTGAAGGACTATGGGACCAGAGGCATACAGAGCAGTGGAGGGGAACATTGCAAGGGAGAAGGGAACATATATGCTATGCGGTTTCTCCTAGATCCTTTGATGAAGCACTATTTTAGCAGTGGGAAGTCTGTTGAGTTAAAATATTAGCTGCTTGATATTAAGCCTGTTTCTTGACCTCTGGAGCCTCCTGTGTCCATCAAAAAGGTTCACTCTGATTGATAGGTTCCAAGCTTCTCTTGTGAAGGTTTTTTAATTTGAATCTTTGTTTTTTGGGGGGTTGGGGTATGCTGGTCCTGGGGCTTGAACTGAGGGCCCAGGTGCTGTCTCTGAGCTCTTTTTTAGTTCAAAGTTAATGCGCTGTACCACTTGAGCCACAGCTCCACTTCCAGCTTTTTTTTTTTTTGTATGTGTGATTAATTGGAGATAAATGTCTATGGACTTTACTGCATGGCTGGCTTTGAACTGTAATCCTCAGATCTCAGCCTCTTGAATAGCTAGGATTATAGGCATAATAATAGGCACTTGACTTTCTTGAATCCTTCTGGTAGATTCCATTAAATATTTTTATATGTTCTTAAAATAAATATGATGCAGGCTTATTTGAAAATGCAATCAATGAACAACTAATTTAACTGATAATACCGTTCATCTTAGCTCATTCCTGTTCCTCAGAGTGGAGGATGTGTCCCACTCACCTTTCTTTTGCATTTACATATCCTCCAACAGAGCTTTCCATTGAGCCCCAGGACGTATATTTATCAGGTTGCTCCTTTTTTATGAGATCTTTCAGGTGGAGCTCTCTGCCTGAACCTCATTTGTAGTGAATAGGCTGGAGGTATAGCTCAGGTGGTAGAGCACCAGCCAAGCAAGCAAGCACAAGGCCACGAGTTCAGGCCTCAGTACTGCCAAAACACACAAAAACAACTGAATGTGAATGGATTCTGCAACTGTTGATGTGCAAACTGTTTTGTCTGCCAAATCCCATTCATTAAATACAAGTTTTATTTAACAGACACAGATAAGCACAAGTAGTGTGGAGATATTGCTATCCAGGCCAAAGCCAAAAACTTGGTTCTGATTGGACAAAATAAAGTGTTCAAAGTAATTTGAGGGCCTCTCTCTCTTTCCTGTAAATAAAGCATCAGGGTATAGCTGGGTACCTTTTGGCAGCAGATGCAGTCTCAGCTGGAGTCCCCTGCAGTCCAAGTAACTGAAGAATGGAAAGCAAAGGTGGTCCCTGAAACCCTGAACTTTCTGGATGCTATGATCCTGTCTAGGCCAGTTCTCTGGAATTTGGTTGAAAACAAGCCACTTGTTCCAACTTTTATCCACTGAGCCCCAGGCAATGCAGCATCCCACTGAAGCCTCCCAGTCATGTTTTGCAATTTTTAGCCCCATTTCAGAGACCTGAGAGATGATCACTTACTTAGCCAAGAACCACACTAGCAGGTGTGAGATTTGAACCCAGGCCCATCTGTCTTGATATCTCAAGCTCTAGTGTTCTCTGCCACTTCTTGGCGCTGACCCAAGTACTGGAATAGAAATAAAAATGATCAAGAAACTTAGATTAACTTAAAGATGTGCTAGCACTCATTATAGAGTCTCACTTTACAATGGAATATTTTCTTATCTCTTTCCCATACCAGGTATCTCCATTAGGCTATTCTTCCTTTTTTATATAGGTAGATCAATGAGACCCAAATAGAATAGGTGGCAAAGGAGCCACACAGCAAGGAAACAACTCCCTCCCCTGCTGAGCAATTTTCTGCAGAGAATTTCTATACTGTGCCTGGGTTTGTGGCCCCCTAACTTGGATTGACAGACCAAAAACATTGCAAGTTCAGAGTCCCACAGTCCTCCTATGGAAGTAGCTGACTTTTTTTTTTAAAACCAGTCCTGGGGCTTGGACTCAGGATCTGAGCACTGTCCCTGGCTTCTTTTTGCTCAAGGCTAGCACTCTGCCACTTGAGCCATAGCGCCACTTCTGGCTGTTTTCTGTACATGTGGTGCTGGAGAATTGAACCCTGGGCCAATGTCTTTATTTTGTAATATTAAAAGTCAGCTACCTGGGGCTGGGGATATGGCCTAGTGGCAAGAGTGCTTGCCTCGTATACATGAAGCCCAGGGTTCAATTCTCCAGCACCACATGTACAGAAAACAGCCAGAAGGGGCGCTATGGCTCAAGTGGCAGAGTGCTAGCCTTGAGCAAAAAGAAGCCAGGGACAGTGCTCAGGTCCTGAGTCTAAGGCCCACGACTGGCAAATAAATAAATAAATAAATAAATAAATAAATTCATTAATTAATTTAAAAAAAGCAAAAACCAACAGCAAAACTACCCTTATCAGGGTTGCCTGTAATTCTAACTATTCAGGAGGCTGAGATCCGAGGATCAAAGTTTAAAGCCAGCTTACACAGAAAAGTTCATGAGACTCTTAACTCCAATTAAAAAAGACCAAAAAAGACAAAGTGGAGCTATAACTCAAGTGGTAGAGTGCTAATCTTGAGCAAAAAAGCTCGAATGGTGTTTAAGCCCTCAGTTCAGACCCTGGGACTGGCACAAAAAGAAAAAAGTAAGAGACATCTAAACACCAATGACAACTTTCTAAGGAGATTTAAAAATAGTACACATTTAGGTTTACAAAGCATTTACTATGTTGTTCTTAATTTTTCACCAGCTTGGTTGAAGCTGTGTTTTAAACAGGAGTCATCACTAGCCACACCCCTTCACTTGGCCTGGAATGTGTCCTCTGAGCCTTATGTCCTTTCCCCTCCCCACGTACAGTACAAGTGGGTGATTATAATAATTACTCATACCCTGTATTTATCTAGCTCCTTCCTCAGGAACAGTTTAAAGCTATCTTCTGGACTTTGCCCTGTTAATGCCCTTTTGCTAGGATGGGAAGTGAGGAGTTAGAGGTTCTTGTCTTCCTCTCACCAATGAGAAATAAAAGCTGAGCAGGGAGGAAATAAGCCCATCAGCTTGAGACCAGTGCACAGAATAGAAGACTCATCATCTAATTTGGAAGCACTGTGGGCTGAGAATGTGTCATCTCTGTGGCTCTGGCCCAGGAAATAGGATGCCTCTTTGGGGGAATTAGCAAATACTCTGGGTAAATTCAATTGAAAAGGAGTCAAAGAGAGAAGGTCAGATGTGCAGGGGTAGAGTGGATGAATGGGTTAGAAAGGAGCTCCTAGTGGTCAGGCAGACTTCCAGGACGATGTGGGCCTGAACAAGCTCAAGGGATGGAGGAGGATTTTTGAAGGCCAAAAGGAGATCAGAGTAAGCAAAGGCAACAGAAGGTTGTTCATTTATGAAAAACAGAGATCAGTGTGAAAGGAGAAATTGGCTTTCTCGGGGCTTGGTTTTGCTTTGTCCCGTTTCTCTTAATTGCCTTCTTAGGAGGCCATGCATGATGGAAAATGATAGAGGCTGGGGTCACAAGTACCCCTGACTCTTACACTGGGCATAGCCCATGCTAGGGTGAAGTGACCAGTGTAGGCCAGATCTCCTGAGGCCATAAGGAGGCCCTGACAAGGCATTGGGCTCAGTTTAATTATTTGTAACATAGAGTTGTACCTGCCCTCTTGGGGTACTCATGGCCAGGAGGAGTCAGGCAGGTTGTGTGGAGGCTTAGGTACAAGCTGCACTTGAGAAAGAAGGTGAAAGAAAGCAGGTTTGAATTCAGGCACTATGGGTCAGAAATCAAAGCCAAAAGCTCTGTACTTTGCCCTACTTCTGATGAGGACAGTGACCCAGTAGGCCCTCTCTTGTCTCCTATCCCCACTGTTGATGTAATTCCTCTCCCTCCTACAGGTCCTGGTTGCATATGTGCATATGTTTGTGTATGCGCGCTCGCACATGTGTGTAGGGGAGGCATAAGCCTCTAAGTCCACATAGGCTCATTTTTTTTTTTTTTTTTTGGCCAGTCCTGGGCCTTGGACTCAGGGCCTGAGCACTGTCCCTGGCTTTCTTTTTGCTCAAGGCTAGCACTCTGCCACTTGAGCCACAGAGCCCCTTCTGGCCGTTTTCTGTATACATGGTGCTGGGGAATCGAACATGTATGGGAGGCAAGCTCTCTTGCCACTAGGCCATATCCCCAGCCCCGTCACATAGGCTCTTTTTGAGGCCTTTTATCATATTGTGTGTGTGCGTATATAAGCCCCTGCCCTAATTAAAAGCTTTGGACCCCATAAAACGATACACTTTTGCCTCCTCACTGTGTTCAGAATAAGTGCTGAGTTCCTGAATGCCCAGCCCAGTACTAAAGCCTTTGGGGGCTGTAGGAGATGGAAGGCAGGGCTTGCTTTGTAGTGGTGTAAGAGTCTAAGCCCACACACACAGTGGCGAAAAGAGGGACTTATAAACATCTCATTTAGAGTCACAAAGTGGGCCTTGGACCCAAGTATGGTGAGGGGAGTGTGGGATCAGGGGTGGCTTCCATGAAGAGGAGGGGTGTTATTGGCTTATGGCTCAGTGTGGGCAGAGTCTTCATCTCAGGGTACCTGATGGGCTGGGGTGGAAGCTTTGGGAGCAGGAGCCTGCTAACACATCCTTGTCCTTTCAGCCACGGTACATGTGTGAGGCCATGCTGATCCTGGGAAAGCTACATTATGTGGAGGGCTCCTACCGAGATGCCATCAGCATGTATGCACGGGCTGGGATTGATGACATGTCTGTGGAGAACAATCCTCTGTATCAGATGCGGCTGCTGGCAGAGGCATTTGTCATCAAAGGTAGCATAAGCACTATCTTGGACTCCCTACTACTCTTGCCCAGTTCTTCCACTCTGGCCCCCAAGCACCTGGAGCAGGCAGCAACTCGGGGCAGTGGACACAGCAGTGTTCAGACACTTAACCATGGTAATGCCATGCACTGGTATCCTGTATAGACACCCCTCCATGGTAGCCTGCTGCCCATGTGTGACACCAGCAACTCAGATTCTCACTCTGGTTCCATGGACAAGTTACCTAGCTGTGTACCTTTGGGCAAATAGCCTCTTTGCTCTGCGTGGGCTCAGTTTACTTACCTATAGGGCATGGTTGTACCTGCCCTCTCAGGGGTCCCATGACCAGAAGGAGTCAGCAAGTTGCATAAACAAGTTGAAAGAGGCTCAAGTGCCATCTTGTTGTCCAGCTGCACATCATACTCACTGCTGCCCAGCAGTCTGTTACTCTTTAGGTATCGGGCACCTGCTGTGAGCAGCCCAGCATGGGGCTCCTGAGATACAGTGATAAGCACTTCTGCCCTGGAGGAGCTCCCAGCCTTCCCCGGGCAAAGGCCACTCTAGAGTGAACTGACAGACACAGAGGTTCAATGATGGAAGAATGTTATGAGAGACTGGATGGTCCAGTTAGGGAAATAGTGCCATGGAATTGGCCCTGAATTTGGGACTTCCAGGATCCTTCCCTGGACCCATAAGTTAGTAGGTGGGCATTGATAGCAGTGAAGTCCTAGGAGCCCCTCTGCTTTCACTATTGCCAGGATCATTAGATATTTGATTATCTCCCTATTCCAACCCCAGAGAAAAGTCTAAAAGATCTGCCTATGGTCTGTGGGAATTTGGTGCCTGGCCCCAACAAGAGGGGTATGTATTAGCCTCTCTTATAGGTAGGAACATTTTCTCTGCTTTAATAGGAACATAGGAACATGGATGTCCTGAAGCATCGTCTCCTCAGTGTCCCTGTCTTTTCTCCATCTTACAGATGGGGAAAACAAGGCCCAGAGACAAGAGTACTTTGCCTAAAGTTACCCAGCTGCATGGTGAAGCCAAGGCTTCAATCTCTAGACTCTGATCCTGGCCTTGGAATCTGTGAACCCCTTCCTGCCCTAACACATGATTTCTCTATCTGCTCTGGGTTCCAGTGACTGTAAACATTTGTGGAGGGTATATCCTCCTTGATTAACAGGAGAGGCTTGCCTGAGGGTTGGTTGACCACCTTGGGTCCCTGAGTCCTTTGCTCATTGAATCCACACCATCTAAGGAAACATGCTAGGTTGGCTACTCTGGGAAAACCCCAGAGACAGCCTGTGGGAAAACAGCCCATTGGGAGGGTCCATTCTGTGGGGTCCTCTCTCTTTGCTCACTTATCCCCCTCTCTGGGCCTTAGGAACAGACCAACCTTGGGGATGATCTTCTTTTGACATTTGTGTTCTTTGGGGTCTCTTCCTTCCCTTGGGTGTCCTTTCAGTCCTTTCTCCTATCATCCTGGCTCAGTATATATTGCTCCCTGTTTCCTGCTCTCTACTCTCTCCAGCATGCTTCCAGCTTCTTGGGGGAACACAGTCCTGGTGGTCAGAGGTCCTGCCAGGGAGGTAAGGAGCTGCCATTGCCAGCTTGGGCTGTTTGGTTGTGGGCTATGCTAGCTCCCCATCCCTCAGTGTCGCTTAGTGACTGCATGTAGCCCCTTCCCTGCCTCCTTTCTGCCTGTCCTCCCTGTCCTGTTGCAGTGACCACACCTGCTGCTTGGCATGCCAAGGTTTGCCTGACCTACATGTGCTTGAGACCATGCACAAAGCTGCCAAGCATGCACGAGTTGATTCTCAGGTTTGGGTGTCTGGTGGATCTCTCCATGCAATGGGTGACAGCCACACCTGGAAGGGAATGGGGATGGGTGACCATTTGTCTGGCTCCATGTGAGAAGATGAGGATAGTAGCAGCAGAAGGCCCCTGGGTTCCCAGAATAATAACATCTGGGAGGCCCTCATTGCCAGGCCCAGGTATACCCTCACTTGAGCCCCCTAGACTGTTCAGGTACAGGTGACAGGTACATTTTCTGTATGGAACACTCATATCCTGGTATGTTTGGGGCAAGGAACATTTTCTATTTACTTTGTATTCAAAAATGGTCTAGAATGCTTTTGTTTCAAGGGCTTTCTAGGAAGGCCTGTCTGTCCTTGTACCTACTTTTGTGAAGCCTTTGGAAGAGTCATGTGCATTTGGTTCCAAATGCTCCTGACTGTCAGCTCTATCTTCCACTGAAGTCTAAGTCCCTTGAAAATGGCTGGTCATCCGGGGGTACCAGTGGCTCACACCTAGCTGCTCAGGAGGCTGAGATCTGAGGATCCCAGTTCAGAGCCAGCCTGGGCAGAAAAGTCCATTAGACTCTTATCTCCACTTCAGCACCAGAAAACTGGAAGTGGCACTATGGCTGAAGTGGTAGAGTGCTAGCCTTGAGCTGAAGGGCTCAGGAACAGCACACAGGCTCAGAGTTCAAGCCCCATGACCGACAAAAAAAGAAAAGAAATGGCTGGTTATTTATTGTTATTACTATTAATATTATTATTATTATCTTTAAGTAGTTGTTCAAAGGAGACTTCACTTCAAATTAATTTATAAATACAATGCATCTTAATATCACCCGTTTCATCATTCTCCCCAGTCTTTCCCAATCCCACTTATTTATTTATTTATTTTGCCATCCCTGGGGCTTGGACTCAGGGCCTGAGCACTGTCCCTGGCTTCTTTTTGCTCAAGGCTAGCACTCTGCCACTTGAGCCACAACGCCACCTCTGGCCATTTTCTGTATATATGGTGCTGGGGAATTGAACCCAGGGCTTCATGTATATGAGGCAAGCAACCCAATCCCACTTAAATCCTTAAGTTATCGGTTCCATTTTCATCTATGTACATTAAATATAAAGTGACTGTATTCATCCACCCTTTCTCTTTCCATTACCTCCTTTTCCTTGTCCTCCCCTCCTCCACAAAATGTGTTTCAGCTTCTGTGCTGATTCTTTTTTTTTTTTTTTTTTTAATTGGTACTAGTCCTGGGCTTGAACTTGGTGCCTGGGCACTGTCCCTTAGCTTTTTTGTTCAACGCTAGTGCTCTACCACTTAAGATATAGGACCACTTCTGGCATTTTGGTGGTTAATTGGAAATAAAAGTCTCATGGACTTTCCTGCCCAGGCTGACTTCAAATTGTTCTTCAGATAGCAGCCTCCTGAGTAGCTAAGATTACAGGTGTGAGCCACCAGTGCCCAGCTGTGCTGATTCTTTCTTCACCTCTCCCTTCTGGAGCCCAAGTGTCTACCACATAAGATCTACCTTGATGTTCTCCATCATTGGAGAAGTTCTGTCCATCAACAGAAGTTCTCCATCAACAGTGAAGTTCTGTCCCTTCGATTTGCCTTGAGCCATTGTCTCAAGCTCATCAGCTTTTTTCTTTGTTCTGCACATTGATGAGCTGCAACATTCTCTGACACAGTTCAGGCACTCCCTATGCCAGGAGCTCCCCTTGCTCTTTGAGCTCACAGTTTCTCTCCTAGCTCTCTTGGGTCCTTCCTGGTATAGTATGTGCATCCCCGTCTCTCCAGTCAGGTCAGTGGGTTCCTTCCTCCAGAGATTTGATCTCTTGTGTTCTTTCTTGAGGTCCCATGGAGAAAAATACCATTTGTAAGCAGGCACTACTGATGACACCAATATGAACCACTTGGTCTCTTCCTTGAAGGGAACAGCAGGGAGAGAGCAACAAGTAGGGAGCCAAGCCTTCTCCCTTGAAGATGAGTGCAACATGCACACATGAGCAGAACTGGTACAGTTCCTTGATGTCACTTGTTCCTGTCTAGTCCAGTCCTTGAATCAGTGGATAGTTCTTAGCATCAGTGAAGTCTGCTGTTTGGGAAAAGAAGGAAAGGGAAACACCCTGGAGGTGGCTGGTCTATAGCTTATTGCCAGACCTGCTGGGTCAAGATAGTGGATTTTCTGTTTGGCTGTGCTCTTTCAGCCCTGAGGCTACCCCCAGCCCTGTCCCATGGGAAGCCCTGCCTTGGCTCTTGGCCTTTTGACTATCTGAAATGGACATTTATAGTCTCCTCTGGACTGCTGCTGGTGGGCAGCCCCTCTCCTAGTGGGAGAGAGACACTTGAGATGATTAGGAGCTGTGCTGTTAAAAGACTTGTTTGCAACTTTTGGGCCTGTCTGACTTTACTTATATAGCTCCCCTAGTCATTGGCATTTGGATACATAGATGAGGAACCAAAGCCAATACTAGTTTCTCAAAGTCCTTGGATCTAGATCCAAGCCCTGAGGAGTCTGCCCTCAACAGCAGGCCTCAGGACTCCTCTTAGCCCCTAGTCCTCAGTTTATAAGGGAAGGTATGGGTAGGGGTTGGGGTGGGGGTGGGGGGCATGCTCCTTGTCCTCAAGCTGCATCTTATTTCCCCAGGTAGTGAGAGCTGAAGCAGAGCATGGGGGGAAGGGTAGGGGTTAGCCTTTCCCAGGCTTAGTCTAGTCTCCCTGCCCTGGCACTGCCTTTAGCAGGGGCAGAAAACTTCTGCTCCAATGATCTGACCTGATTCTCAACCATCAGGGATTATTGTACTCAGAGCCTCATTTGGAGGGGCTGTCAGGAGTGCAGCTTGCCGAGCTGGCTTTTGTTGGCTTTTCTGTTGCTGTTGGAAGTACCCACTAGAGGCTGCCATTCCTGAGATATCCTACTACGTGCCCTAAAGCCAGCCTCCATGGCGCCCTCTCACCTCCAGATCACAGAGGCTATATGTCAGCCCATGCTGTTGAAACTGCATCAGCTGAGATACGGCACCATCCTCACTGCTCCTCCTTGACCTTTGCTCAGCAAAAGCCTGTATTTCAGGATTTGTTCCCTCTGACACCGTGCTCTGGGGACCAGTTTGTGTGTGAGGTTGTAACAACAGAAAGGCAACATTAATTACCTGGAAAAATAATCACAGAAAGTGGGAGGGCCTGAGCATTTATGGGGCCCATGTAAATGGAAATTTCTCTGGGGAGGAATGGTGTCAGGTGTAGCTGGTTCCAGTGTGTGGCATATGTGAAGGTCTTTCTCATCAGCTCTAAGGCTACTGGTCCTTGCAGCACAGCCCTCAGCCTCTCAAAGAGAGTGTGAGGGGAAGATTCTGGCCTTTCTTGGATTCTTGCCCACCCTAGAGCCCATGATAATGAGCAGCTAGGATGTGGATTGATGTCAGGAGGGAGATTTCTCCATTAGACTCTTATAACCTGGGTTGAGGAAAGATCTCCTCCAAGGATCATGAAGGTGCTGTTACCAAAGTAGGTAAAAGGCATGGAGGGCAGAACCCTGGAGCACAGGCTGAAATGAGTAGGTCTGGCATGATCAGGATCTGAGCCCAGCTTGCTCTGACTCCAGCTTTGAGGCTTTTACACAGAAAGGGTAGGGAGTGCGGCCCCGCCAGTTGTAGAGCCTTCTCTGGTGAATTGAGAGGTGGAGCTTCAGGGTGACCTGTGAGCAACTGAATGGGAGAATAACACCCAAGGGGAGCTGGTGGTGGCTTCTTTGGTAGGGAGGAATCATACCTTCTTGAAGCAATGTGTGTATGGGGGTGGGGGGTTAGTGAAAGGAGAGAATGAGGACTAAGTGGGTTGCATGGGAGGGCATGGGAAGCTGAGAGCCTAGCAGGCAGGCTTGGAGGTCTTGGCTGGCATCTAGTTAGTCACCTCACTAAAAGATGTTAAACAGCCTGTTCCCCGCTCAAATGGAATGGAACTGGTGGTGCACATTGTGTGGATCGGTCTTCCCTAGGATGAGCTGAGGTCTGGGCCCAGATCTAGGACAGTACAGAGCCTCAGTGGGTCTAGGGTAATCAGTTATCCTCTTTTTCTTGGTAGATAATCCCCAGATGTGACCAGCTGGCAGAGGAGAAAACCACTGTCATCTACTTCAGCGGGCTCTTGTGTGGCAGATGGTCTCCTTCCCCTCTGCTCAGGCCTGTCCCCTGCTTCTCTGGCTTTAGCCAAGTGTACTAAGGCTATAGAGAGTGACCCCATTTTTCTAGCTACACATTCCACATGGACCTTTAGACCTTAGCCATTGGTGTCAACTTTGCAGCTCATGGCTTCACCGATGGGCGGTGGGTCCCCTGAAGACCAGCTCCACCCCATGTTTCAGTCTAGCCTGCCCTCTGCTCCTCTGTGTCACAGCCTAGCACTGGCTGTAGAGCACCGTGACCTCAATTGACGTAAAGTCAGACTGTGGAGCTGTTGTGAAAAGGGAAATATAAATTACATTAAGCAGCTGTGGTTCTCCTCTCCCCTTCTGGGATTTTGTGGGGGTGGTAGTGGTGGTTTCTGTTCTCCTTCAGTCAGTGCAGCAAGGGTGTTCTGTTTTTACTTGAGACTTCAGTGCATATTCAAGGACTTTTTGTTTTGTGTTGTTTTTAAGAAAGAAAGAACACCAAGCTACTCTCAGGTCAGGGTATAGTGGCATACTTGAGTTTTGTTTTGTTTTGCACTGGTATGGCAGGAATGAGCTGTTGATTTTGGCCCCCCTCTAGGCATAGGCTATCTGCCTTCTGGGGGAAGGGGTGTACCTTTGTATTGTTCTGGCCCTACACCATGGTCCCCAAGGGAGGAGAGACTAGCTTCCAGCTGGAGAAGAAGCCTCACTGCACTGGGGACTCTTGAAGGAGTGTGTTCATGACGTTTCACCAGGCTTTCATTCATTGCCTTCCTGGGAAACCAAACCCAGCAAGATGTATCTTCTATGGTGGGGGCAGGGCAGCAGGAGAGGATAGGAAACAGTCACAGGAGGGAGGCCATGGGCTACACAGGCAGAAAACATGAGATCCCGCTTCAGCTTCAGCTTCAGCTTGGTAGCCCTTTCCTCTGTCTGAAGTCAGGGAATGGTGTGGAGACAGGATTTGAGGGGTGTGTTTGATAAGTCAGCATCCACACTTGGACTCATCCCCAGCAAGGTCAATCTGTAACTCAGCCATGAGAGAGAAGAGCCTGAGATTTGGGGGCCTCTAGTGGGCAGCTGAGGATAAAGGAAGATAACTGGATGTCTGGGCCAAGGTCAAAGGTTATAGATGCCAGAGGACCTGAATCTAATCTCAATTATACCACTAATTTTTGAGCCATGCCTCCATTCCTTTTATGCTCTGATTATTTTAGAAATAGGGTCTTGCTTCCTGCCTGGGTGCACAGCTAGGGGATCTGCCTATTTCAGATTTCCTATGGTAGCTAGGATAATAAGTATACCTCACTATACCCAGATCTTAATTGCGAAGGGGTTTTGTGAACATTTTTCACCTTAATCCTCCCAATCTTTTTTTTTTTTTTTTTTTTTTTTTTGGTGCTGGGCATGTGGCCTGGTCAGGTGCCTGGGCTTTTTTTGCTCAAGGCTAGTACTCTATCACTAGAACTACAGCTCTACTTGTGGCTTTTTAATGGTTAATTGGAGATGAGTCCAGGCTGGCTTTAAACCAAGTAGCTAAGATTACAGGCATAAGCCACTGGTACCTAGTGTTAGTCTACTTGTTAATTGTTGTTGTTGTTGATACATGGCCTCACTGTGTGCTCTAGACTCGAGATCCTTCTTCCAGTTCCACCTCCTAAGTGCTGGGATTATAGACATGCACTACCATGTGTGGCTACATTTTAATTAAAATGTACTTTTTGATACCTTCTTCTTTTGCAAAATATAATTTCTGAGAAATCCATCCATGTTGTATATAATAAGATATATATACTTTTTTTTCAAACAAACTTCAGAGTTTTATTGTGCCTTGCTTTACTATTTTTAAATATAATTTTGTTACTACTAAGATGTTGTACAGAGGGGTTACCATTTCACAATCCAAGTAATGTGTACATTTTTCTTTGGGACAATGACACTCCTTTGCTATTTCTCCCTTCATTTCCAGCCCACAGATATATACTTTTATTTATTTATTTTATTCATAATACTGGGACTTGAACTCATAACTATTGTTAGGCAGGTGCTTTTCCACTAGAGCCATGCCCCCAGTCCTTTTTACTTTTCTTATTTTCAAATAGAGTGTCACACTTCTACCAAGACTTGTCTTGGACCTTGGCTTTCTTGTTCATGGCTGGTGCTCTACCCTTTGAGTCATGCCTCCAATCTATCATTTTGCTATTTAACTGAAGATGGAGTCTCAAGCATTTTTCTACCCAGGCTGATCCTCCAGATCTCAATATCCTGGATCAGCCTCCTGAGAAGCAGAATTATAGGTGTGAACCATCAGCACCCACGTTTTTTGTTTTTGGGTGTTTTGTTTTTTGTTTTTTTTGAGATAGGTTCTCAGTGACTTTGCCTGGGCTAGCCTCAAAGCACGATCCTCCTATCTCCACCTCAAAACCCAACCTTCCTTCCTTCCTTCCTTCCTTCCTTCCCTCCCTCCCTCCCTCCCTCCCTCCCTCCCTCCCTCCCTCCCTCCCTCCCTCCCTTCCTTCCTTCCTTGTCCTGGGGCTTGAACTCAGGGCCTGGACACTGTCCCTGAGCTTCTTTTGCTCAAGGCTAGCATTCTACCACTTGAGCCACAGCACCACTTCTGGCTTTTTTCTGTTTATGTGGTGCTGAGGAATTGAACCCAGGGCTTCATGCATACTTGGCAAGCACTCTACCACTAAGCCACATTCCCAGCCTTAAATCTAATTTTTATACAGATTATCCAAGAACTGTTTTATTAATGTAGAGGGGAGAGGGAGGGGGGAATGAGGGAGGAGGTAACAAACAGTACAAGAAATGTACCCAAGGCCTAACGTATGAAACTGTAACCTCTCTGTACATCACTTTGACAATAAATAAGAAATTTTTTTTTTAAATGTAAAGGAGAACACCCCTGGGCTCTGCCTTGAACATGCCTGAGTTTGTCTGTTTATGTGTGCATCCATCCATGTTTTGTTTTTGGGTTTATTTTTGGTTTTATCTAAACACTCACCTCTAGGCTATCACTGAGCTGGAAAGATCAGTCAGAAATGAGCAGAGCAGGTGATGACAACATAGGAAAAAGGCATTCATGTAGGAGATGTAGGAGTAAGGTTCTGTCCCTAACACTGAAAGAAAAAAAGAACATGCACAGGAAATGCATCAAACCTGTCACAGGAAGGGAAGCATACCCACCCTGGTAGGGCTGCAGAGAGGAGGTGGTTTCACTTTGTGCTTTCTGTAAGGATGGGCTTAGAATTCTTGGAGAAGTCTGGTGGGAAGCTCCCACTGAGAGGGGAAGGAACATAGGAGGCACAGGGAAGGTGGTGGCCCACAGACCAGCCTTCCTGAATCCACCACATTGCAAGAGCCAGCCCACAGGAGACTTGGGCCAGCAGCCTGACCTGAAAGTGTGGTGGCAGGGAACCCAGGTGTAGCCCTTCTCTCCAGGGATTATGTTAAAGTAGATGGACTTCAGATCTCTAGAAATTGGCTATATCCTCCACCTGTATGTCGTTGGTCTACTGGGCCAGACCTCTGAACAGACCACATGTCTGAAGAGGAAGGACTAAGCCAGCCCTAGAGGAGAACCTCAGGGCCCACCTCCTTTCCCTATTCCTCCTTCTCCTCTTGACCTTTCCTGATCATGAGTCATGGGCAGGAGATGTGTTGGCACTCAGTGACCTACGTGACAAGGACTGTGTTGAGCAATAGTCTTCATATTGTGTGCTGCCAAGGAGCCCCCACCTTCAGCCATATCCCAGACATAACCAACCTGGCAGAAGACAGGACCGCTGAATATGTTGAAATTTCACCAAGAAAAACAATTCTGACTCCTTGTATTTGCAGAACACTTTGTACTTCAATGTAGTTGGGCCAGGTGGGAGAGAGAGGCATTCCATTAGGCTAACCCCTTGAAGGAGTCCACAATCTGGCCAAGGAAATGTATGAACAAATAGATAGGAGAATAGTGAGATGGGAGTGTATGAAGTAGAGACCAGAGGTGGGAATAGTTGACTCTTCTAGAACCAGTCAGGAAGGACTTCATAGAGGAGGTGGCTTTGGTGATCAGTGACTTGGGGTGGACCTATTGCTGGTACATTCTAGGCTGAAGGAGCACCTTGAGTACATCAGGAAGGCATCCCCCAATGAGGTCTTGGGATTGCAGGTTGGATGTGGATATAGCACGTAGGTTGGGAAATAATGGTGGATGGCAGCAGTGGGCCTTACCCTCTAGTAAAAGGACCACCGATAAGTATAGTAGGCTCCCCCTGTAGTGTGAAGGATGGGTTAAAGTGGAGGGAGACCAGAGGCAAGGAGGTCAGTGTGGTTAACCCCAGTCATAAGAGGCAGCCTGCAGTGAGGTAGTGGGAGAAGAAGAGGGGAAACTTGAATGTTAGTGATACCTGCTCAGTCATCAGCTGGATGTTGGGTAGGAATTAGCTTAAGGCCTGTGTTCTTACCCATTCCTGCACCAAGTTATCCTCAGCACCTACTAAATGTAAGGTAGTATAAGAGGCATGAAGGTAGGACACAGGCCACTTGCTCCTTAGTCTGTCTGCAGGAGGAAAGCACATAGGATTCTGTGGAACCCAAGTCACTGCTGTGGCAGTGGGTCTGGAGATAGTGGCAGTCTAAAAAGACTCCTTTGCTCCCACACAGCTTCCAGATGTTGGGGCTGGGGGGAGAACTGGGCTGGCAGTACAGTGTAGAAGCACCTGGAAACTGGATCCTTCCTTATAGTAACCAGGACTGGCAAGAATGGCTTCCTGGGGGAGTGGGGGCTGGTCCCCACATAGGACCTTCTCTGGACCCATTGCTTGCTCCCAGCTGCTGCTAATACCACCACTGCATTAGCTTCTCCTTCTGCTCCACAGACCTCCACCTCCTGCCTGCTGCTCCAGAACATAATGTCTCGTTGGACATGCTCCCCTCTCCCTTCCCCTCATGCCTGCCTCCTGGGCCCATGATTAGGGCCTGGAGTCAGGGCCCCCAAGCAGGGCAGGTCTGAGGTGCTCTCTTTCCTCCCACAGGCCTTTCCCTGGAACGCCTGCCCAACTCCATTGCCTCTCGCTACCGCCTAACTGAGCGGGAGGAGGAAGTCGTCGCCTGCTTCGAGAGGGCCTCCTGGGTGGCTCAGGTGTTCCTGCAGGAGCTAGAGAAGGTGAGCCGGAGTGGCACGGCATGCAGTGGCTACTGTGTGTTGAGCAGGGGTATCTGTAGCCAGAGATGCCCCTGTGCAGTTTTGGAAATCACCTCCCTGTCCTCCTAAGACATTAACTTCATTGGTTAGAAAAACTCATTGCAATACGCTAATTCTTTCAGAAGGGACTCTCTGCCGCTAGAAAGCAGTTTTAATAAATAAAGAAATGGGCCTTGACATGTGTGAGGGGTTAGGAACTCTGGTGAACTGAACTTGTAGAACCAAGTATAATGGCCTTGTTTGCACTGTTAACCCACGCATTCCATGCAGGCACCCTAGGAGGAGGAGCTGAATGTTTTCCTACTCACTGGGCATTGGGTTTAGAGGGGTTGCAACGTTTCGCTGCCTCTTTCTTGTGGAAGGGCTGGAGCTAGGCTGGTTCTCACAGTGA
Source organism: Perognathus longimembris pacificus (assembly GCF_023159225.1). Lineage (NCBI taxonomy): Eukaryota > Metazoa > Chordata > Mammalia > Rodentia > Heteromyidae > Perognathus > Perognathus longimembris. Next base: position 46,020,283 of record NC_063168.1, on the reverse strand, counting down.
GGCATCCTTCCCTGCTTTCAGGTGCTCCCAGAGCGCTTTGCCTTGGCCCCCAGGAGAGATAGGTCTTATTCTCCAAGCCTTTCAGAAACAGGCTAGAAGGCCTCTGGTAGTTCTCAGACCTCTCAGCCCCAGTTCTACCTGCCTGTAGCATGCCAAGTACCCCAGCTTTCCCTTGGTGAGGTGCTCTGGTTTCCTGAAGGGAAGACACATGACTTGGTCTAGCAGAGACCCTGCTAACTTGTATGGAGAACCTACATGAGGGTCCGGCACTCCTCTGAGGACTTCATATGCATTCTGTAATGTAACCTCCATGTCAAGTATATGAAATAGGTGCTACTACTGAGGAAAGTTGAGCTTGCAGTGGCGTTATATATCTTCCCTGGTTCATATAGTTAAAAAGCAGTGCTGGCAGGAATGCCTAGACATGTGGCTCTGATACTTAATGAAAGATTGTGCATGGAAGTCTCTAGCAGAGCAGTTCATGATTGGTGCCCTGACAGAGGAAGTGGATGTGAGCTGAGAGGTGCAGAGTCTAGGAGAACCCTGAGCGTCTGCTAGGTGGCAAATGCCAGAATTAGCCCAGTGCCTGCTTTGGTGATGGGCCTTTCCAAAGCTGTTCACTCAAGCCAAACTTTTCTCATAAAGCAGGGCCTCTCGACCTCAGCACTACTAGTAATTGAGTCATTGAATCTGGATTGTTTTTAGCTATGGGAATTCCCCTGTGTATTATATAGGCAGTTAGCAGCATTCCTGGCTTCTACAACAAGGTGCCAGCCTGTCGTAGAAGTCCCCAATTGTGACAACCAAAAGAGGACAGATACATCAGAGGATAAATCCATTCCCTCTCTTGTGGAGAGCCACTGCCCAGGAGTCCCTTGCTTGTTGGATGTCAGGAAGAAATGACTAAATACAGGATTCAAATGCCTGTTCCCTGGCCCAGGCCACTTGGAGACTTGGTTGTCTGGACCTTCACCAAGGCCATTCAGATCACTGTTAAAAAACAGTATGTTAGGAGCTCTTTACATTTGTATTTCATGTGGCTCAAAGAAGCTTTCATTAAAAGTGAGGGACACTTCCCCTGGACTTTTAGGGGAGTTGGTCATGGGCTCGCTGTGCAGCTAACGCTTACCTGGAATGTGTAATCCTCCTGCCTTTGCTTCTTGAGTGTGGGGATTATGGGTATATGTCTGGCTGCCTATGAAATGGAAATGGCAACAGTTCCTGGTGGATTTGTTCTAAAGGTCTCGTGAGCTAATGAACTGAAAGCTCTTGTGATGCTGCATACATGTGGGCTTGTGGGCTTTCAGCATTTGGGTGGGGCACAGATTTTGAATTAAAAATGAGTTAGAGGCCAAACACCAATAGCTCATGCCTGTGGTCCTAACTACTGAGGAACTATTGAGGAGGCTGAGATCTAACCAGCACAGTTGGAAGCCAGCCTGGTCAGAAAATCCATGAGACTATTACCTCCAAATAACCACCAAAAAGCCAAAAGTAGAGCTGTGGCTCAAGTGGTAGAACACAAGGACAACACACACACACACACACACACACACACACACCTAGGTTGAACACACATACACACACACACAGCTAGGTTGAGTTATCAGCCTTATACAGCATGCTTGTGGAATGGGGGTGGGACTATTGACCCACCCTCCAGGCCATTCTCCCTCTCAACTCTGGGACAATGACTCCTCTCTGTTCCCTTCCCAGACCACAAACAACAGCACTTCAAGGCACCTGAAAGGCTCTCCCCCTGTTGACTATGAACTCTCTTTCTTCCTGGAAGCCGCCCTCCAGAGTGCGTTTGTGAAGAACCTGAAGAAAGGGTAGGTGTCTGGTGGCTGAGCAGGACCTGAACATTCCTTCTGGGCTGGGTATACACTCATGCTCCCAGAGGATCGCTTGGGGGCTGGCTTGTGTCATGTCTTGTCAGTGCAGAGGGCCAAATTCTTCTAGTTGCTGCTAAAGCAATAAACCTGGATACTTGTGGGAGGAGCTGCAAAGGAGGACACGGGAGTGGCTCTTCAGAAGGGTTTATAAGAGCCAAGGAGTGGGCCAGCTGCTGGTGGCCACTGTCACTATTTCGCTTCTCTGAGCCTTGGGTTCCCCGAAACTCATAAAAGAGTGCTGATTCCTTGAGAAGGGGCAGTGAGGTGTGAGGGGAAGAATGATGACAGAAAGGCTGGCATCATTTTTGAAGTGCTACAGTAGATGAGTGAGCTGGAAGCTTGCCTGTGCATTGTGTTGGAACTCCCTGAATGCCTGCCTTGGTCCTTTGCTTCTGTAAAGAGTGGAGGTATGGCTGGTATGGGGCGCCAGGCTGAGTGGCAGTTCATTGTGTAAGTTGGATAGTGGGGGGGGGTGGGGAGGAAGGAGAATCAGAAGAGCAGGAGATAGTCATCCCAGCCAGTCAACCATTCCCCCATTCAGGTAGGGCTGGGGAGTTCCTGGCTGTCTCTATAGCAGAGATTTGGGGCCTTCTTAGCTTCTTCCTCTATCATTACAGTTCTCTGCTGACTCTGGGCTCAGGCTGGAGGATGTGAGTGGAGGAAGGAGGGACCCCCCTGTGCCTAGGGCACACTGTCTCCATGGGAAGGGAGAATGGTGGGAAGGGAATCCACCATGGTTGGTGGTTGGACCAGCCAGATAGTTTCTCCCTCAGGGTGGCACAGCCCAGCGTCAGAATTGTGTGGCTTTCTTTTTGTTGACTGCCTGGAGGTCTCCTAAGCTTGTATGTCAATTTGGGCATAATTTTTTCTTTAAATTTCACTTTATTTATTGTGTTCATTTTACCTACTTTTGAGGAGATGATTCATGCACATGTCTGTGTAGTCAGAAAAACAAACCAACAACTGTTTTCCCCTCTATATTGTTAACATAGACCACACCAGTGAACAAAAATGGATTTCCCCCACCCACCACCAGTGGTATTCTGTAGTTCCATCAAGGAGTCCTGTACTTCAGTCCCAAGTCTAACCAGCATCAGCACAGGTCCCCAGGCACAGTACCACAGTTCCACAAGACTGTCCTAGTTGCATAAAGCAGGCCCCAGGTTAACCTCAACTTCTGTCTGACTTGGCTGCAAATCAGATTCACCTTCAGCGTCTTCTAGTAGTTTTCTAGAGCAGCTCACCGACCCAAGGAAAGAATTTGCTTCTTAGGTTCTGGCTTCTCATAAAATGCTAGAGTTCAGGAAGAGCTGGGTAGAAGAGGCTCATGGGCAAGGTGTGGGGGGAAGGAACCTACTGCCTCCATGCTGTCTCTGGTTGTGCTGCCCTCCACATGGCCAGCTACTCAGAAGCTCTCCAGACCCAATGCTCCTGTGCTTTTATTGAGACTCTGTTATATACACAGGGTGGGTGAAACCATTGGCTATTAGTAACCCACTCAACCTTCAGCCCCTCTTAGCCTTTCACAGTGATTTGTTGACCGGCTGTTATAGATAATCATTACTAATACTTTGACACCTGTGATGCCTATCTTTCATGTTTGTTGTCTGTGTGTGGATACACAGATGTATTTTTTTCTTCATTATGTGACATTTAAATTTTATTATTTTTTAAAATTATCTTTAAGTAGTTGTACAAAGGGGTTTCAGTTCAGCATGACAGTTCATGAGTACAATGCCTCTTGATCATTGTCACCGGCTTCCATTGTTCTCCCCATCTCTCCCAACCTCACTCATCCCCTCAACTTACACAGTTCCATTTTCACATTTTGAATACATGGAATACTTTAAAACAACAAAATGTCCTAAAGTGCACGCTGCTAGTAGCCTGTCTTCTACCGTGCTATGGTTAGGATCCTCTTTCATGTTCATCTCCTTCATTTCTCCTCTCAGGAAGTTGCCTGCTGTGGGAGCGTGGGTGGAGGGGACCACAGCAGAGCCTGTAGCCTACAGCTGGAAAAGTCAAGCTTAGCTGGCTTCTGGCTGGAGACTCAGGAAATAAGGAAAGGTAAAGAAGGCAATTGTGACTGAGGGATTCTAAGTCACAGGATCTGTAGGAGAAGATTCACAGCCAGATAAGCTTAGGGAACAATGAGTTAAGACTCTGTGGAGCTGAGCCTGGTGGTAGGTCTCTGGGAGAAGGCAGAGGTTGTAGGGTTTCCATACTGTTTGCTCTAGTACCCTTGTGTGGGGGTGTCTTCCAGTAAGTGGCTGCTATGCTACTGGGGCCTTCAGCAGAGTGGACTAACTGAAATGCAAGGTCAGCATTTCCATCTGGAGGCACACCCGCTCAACCCAGTAGCTCTGTCCACATCAGAGCTATGTCCCTTTCCAGGATGTCACGAGCTTCTGTGCTTAAGTTCTCTCTGCTGAGAAGAGAAGGAAGTGGCATTCCTTCTTAGAATTTGGAGCATGTCTCCGTGAGACCATTCCGGAAAGGCAGAGGAGGCCGAGGTGGCAGTGGGCAGACAGGTAGCCTGGGTCATGGGGAGGTCTGTGTCCTTTGCGTTTCTTTTTCCATTCCACACTCGGTATAAGGCAGCACTGAGGGGACAGTGCCCAAGGGTCTGTCTTCTGAAAAATAAGGAAAGTGTGGAATAACCCCAGCCTAGAAGCCATGCCTCCCCGTTCTCTTTGGGCCTGGAAGAGCCGGAGGGGAGGAAGCAAGGATCTGGATTCACCCCTGGGAGCAGCTCCCTACCTCACTGCCAGTGCCTGTGTGGCTGTGACCAGGTCCTTGAGCTTTCTCAGCCTGTTTCCCTCATTCAGAAATGAGGGGAGAGGACTGTGCCTGTCTGGCAGCATCATGGGAATCAGAGCACACATGAGTATTTACAGAAGGCTCCCAAGTGCTTTGCAGCATCCAATTCAGTATTATGATCAGTTGTTTTTAATTTCTCATATGATCCATGGCTGGAAAGGCGGCCAGCACAAACTCGCACTCCATACATACATGAACTTTTGTTCTACATTTATTTTATTTTGATTATAAGACTAAATCTGAAGCCAGGGTCTCTATGCTACAAGGAAAAGTGCTGTATCACAAGAGCTATACCTGAACTCTTTTGCTTTTATTTTGCTTTTGAGACTTCTCAATGCCTTTACCCTGGGCTGGCCTTGAACTATGATCTTTCTACCTCAACCTCTTGGATACTCACCAGCATGCCCACTTTTCTTTTCTCTAGTCCAGTAAGTGTCAGTGCTCTTGTGTGGGATGAGTGTGTCAATCAAGAGGCCCAGGGAGCCAAAGTAGCTCATCCCAGGGCCCTGGCTTCCTGGGAGTTCCTATGACCATGGAGGGGTCCTGACGCTCACACACTGAGGGGCCCAGCTGCCTCCACCCACCTCCACATCTGCACTTTCCGTCCTTTTTTCAGTTGCTAAGCTTCCACTTCAGAGATGTGGCCTGGCCTACTGGTTCCTGTTTTTACTATCCAGGCAGCTGTAGCTAGTGATTGCCTTTACGCTGGCCTTGCTGTGCCTGGGATCCTGCCTGGAGCTCCTCCTCTTTAAAACCTCTATATCTTGCCAGTTGTAAGACTCTCTTCCACAGAGAGTCTGGGGAACAAGAGCTCCCCACCAGAGAGGCTTAGCAGAGAAGCTGTGGTCATTCCTCTTAAGACTATCAGCTCCTTCTGAATCCCAGTGTGAACTTGTGTTGCTGGTTGGCTGCAGCCTATCTCTATAAATAAAATTTGATAAACAGCCACACCCATTCATTCACAAACTGTCTTGCCACCATAGTTGAGTGGTGAGAGTTGAATGGCTGCATTTGAGACCTTATGGCTGACTGCTGACCCCCTACTCTGGAGACATGAGGAATCCTCTCCCATTGGGGACCCTTGTGGCCCGAAGTATAGATGGGATGTTCTACATGGGAGCCCTTTGGAATAAACTTCTTGAGACAGGGACAGTTCTAATTTCAATGTTTTCATTCATTTAATATTCCTTGTAATAATTCCTGCCACTTACTATGTGCTAAAGTTGCACCAGGCACTTCAGTGCTTTGTATGTTTAAGTCCTTCCAACAGCCCTCTAAGAGAGGTATCATAGTTAGCCTTCCTGCTTTTCAGATAGGGAATTGAGGTACAGTGATCAAAAGTGACTTGTCAGTCGGGCACCCATGGCTCACACTTATAATTTTAGCTACTCTGGAGACTGAGATCTGAGGATCATGGTTCAGAGCCAAAGTGAGCAGGAAAGTCTGTGAAACTCCTATCTCCAATTAACCACCAAAAAAAAGTGTAAGTGGAGCTGTTGCTCAAGTGGTAAAGCACTGCCTTGAGAAAAAAAAGGTGGCGGGGGGGGGGGGGGAGCCTCAGAGACAGCATTTGGGCCCTTAGTTCAAGCCCCAGGACTAGGCCACCAAAAAAAAAAAAAAAAAAGTGACTTGTCCTGGTCATAGCCAGGATTACTTGGGATCACTTCATGTTTGGAGCCAGAACCTCCACAGCAGTAGTCCCCTAAGAACCTGCTCCACTCTCTACAGTACACACAGTTTAGCGCTGCTCTTCCCAAGTATGTTTGAGCACAGTAGGTGCTGTGGCCCTGCTTCTGATGTGCAAAGTGGGGTAGGTGGCTTCACCAGTTGGGGGTGGTGGGGAGTCACATTGGGGCCTGGGTGTTGGATGCTGCTCTATGCTCCTGAGCAGGTTCCTCCTATGAGGGGCAAATGAGAGGTACTGAGAGAGAGGTCTTGAGGTTCGTTCCCCTCTGTGAAGTGTACCTCCACCTCTTCCCCACATGGCATTTCTACATGTTGAATGAGGTGAAGTGAGCATCAAAGACAGCCAGGAGGGAAGGAGAGTGGGCAGAACGGTGCCTTGTGATATTGCCTACTTCACGCCTGAGAAGCTGCAAGAGGTTGAGTCACGGCCCAAGCCAACACATTGGGATTCCAGTTACAGGTCTGTGTGGCCTTGAAACCCAATTCCTTTCCAGTATTTTGGGTGTGGAAGGACAGCATGGGGTGGAGGGGGGAGGACAGTGGATCTTGAGTATAACAAGTCAGGGCTCCTTTCGCCCCTTTGCCTGAGGGACATCAAAAAGGAGTCATCATTTTTAGAAGATCATCCTCTCCCTGCAGATGGGCACGCCTCTAACCCCCCAACAAGCCACCTGTTTCTTTCTATCCACACTCTAGGAAAGTCGAGTCATTTCAGTGCTTTTCTGTTTCTGTGACTCTGCCTCCCTAACCTTCATTCTTTTTCTTTTCCGAAAGTACAGGATTTTAGTCCTTTAAAGCCAAGATACTGGCTCCGCTTCCCCATACTCCAGCCACAGCACAGACTGAGGATTGGAAATTAATCATCATTTCTTTCCAAATAAACAGCCCAAACATTTCAAGTCTGAGTATGATGAGTAGCAAGTCCCTAAGTCACATGGCAATTACTCATCCCCCTCTGTTTCCTGTAAACCCATAGAGCCCAGAGGTGGTCTGGGAATGCAACAGGGTTGTATGTACTGTGCCTGGCTGGGCTGAAAATGTCTTCGAACATTTCCTCATAATTGTAGATAATATTTACTGAATCTTCACTGGCATGCACGGCAGAGGGCTAATGCCTGTGTGTAATCCTGTGAAGCAGGAACTGATACAGTCCCTTCTTAACTGAAGAAAAGGGAAAAATAACTTTCCCACGGTCACAGGCTAGGAGGTGGCAGAACCACCAGCCAGGTGCTTAATCTGGGTTTCTCCACCCAAGGCTCATTATGAACCCCTGGCCCAGAATACCTCCCACCCACAGCAGGGCCCTGCCAGTGATCTTTATAGTTAACATGTTACTGTCCTTTTATCAAAGATAGAGCTTCCTAGGGGAATCATCAGTTCCAATATTGTTCATATGTATTTTCTGTTGTTACTAGGAAATCAGTGTGTGTGCGTGTGTGTGTGTGTGTGTTCTATTTAGACCGGAGTTTCTTAACTTCAGATAACTTCTTCATTGTGGGTTTGTCCTAGCTACCATAGCTTTTTTCATCTCTGGCCTTCACCCATTTAAGGGGTACCAGTAGCACCCCTCATCTGAGTGCATACACTAAAAATGCTTCAGACACTGACAAATATGGGAGGGAGAAACCCCCAGTGGAGAGCTACTGTCCAAGCTTAAGGTGCCAAAAGCAGAAGTGAGACATCTTCATGGATCCCCTGGCATGCCCAATGTACCTCTGTCCATCTGGGCTCCTGGCGTCTTTGGGAAGGTGGGAGAACCCCTCACTCACCCCCGCTTACAGAAGTCTCCTAGCCTCAAGAGGAAACAGGACTAGGGTTTAGAATATGCTCAGAGAATAGCCTGGCAATTCATTTCCCAGAGTTCCACAGTGCCCACGGTGACCTGGCACTCACCCTTGATGTGGGTAGGAACTATGAGCAGAATGCATCCAGGGTGGCGGACAAAGGTTGGGGCAGGGCTCAGGATAGGGGGAGAAAAGGCAGGGAGGTAGGGGTGCTGCTTGGAATAGAGTGGACCCTGAAAGCATCTGAGATGACAGCTTACCATGATGAGCCAGGAGGGTGGAGTGGAGTTACCATGCAGCTCAGTGTCAGGAGGTAAGTAAGGGCGCAAGGGGCATCGTGGTGCCATAGCTCATTCCCATCTGGACCTGAGGTAGGCCCAGCTTCTAGGTGGATAGAGGAGCACCTACCGAGAACATTGGGAGCAAAAGGCCACAAGTAATGCCTGCCCCAGTGTGTCCTGCCTTGTCTCTTTCACTGAAGATTTGAAAACTATGGTCTTGTCTGGTGTGCAAAGTGGGTGGCACTTGCTTGACTCCCTCACCCTTACCCTTCATGCTTCTCTTATTCTGAGCTTCAGGGTAGTCTAGTTCTCATACTGAGGCCGCAGCCCAGTTATTCATTTGGTGTGTCTGAGAAACATTAACTTTTCTCAGGGGTCTTGCCCTGTTGATCCAGCAGCTATTTCTCCCAGATAACTCCTGTCTCTTGCTCTATGTCTGATAGCAGTTTCCTAATTAAGCTAGATCTGAAAGCACTGGATTGGGAGGCTGAGGAGGGTGGGGGCTGGGGAGGGGCCTTTACTTCCCTCCACTGCCACTAGAGGGCAGCCGTGGATTCCATTTAGAGCCTGGCCCCAGGTGGTTCTGTGGCTATTGGGCCAGCAGGAGGGGGGAGATTGATAACTGGACTGCCTATATGGGAAGATGGGAGAACACATCCCCCCCCCCCACACACACACACATTCACTCCAGTTTATAGAAAGCCTGGTTTTCCTGCATGAAGCAGTTCCTGGCTGAAGCAGCAGGGGCTTAGGTGGATAGGGGATGAGGAAGTGATTCAATACAATGTCAGGAAAGCTAGTTGTCCTTGTCAACCAACTTAGACCTTGCTCGTGTCTGACATCTGCTAATACCTGAAACAGGAACTGATTCTGCCCCTTGGCTCATCATGGGCAAGGGGCCATATCTCTTGGAATTGGTTTTCCTCCTCATTCTGTCAAGGGCTGGCAGAACCTATTCTCAGCCAAGAGTTGGGTGAACTTGGGCTATGTGTATTGAACAGTTGAGCACTATGTTTTAAGCTTGCTCTTTAAAAGGAATTGTTTTAATTACTAAAGAACATGTGCTCACTGTGCCCAAACCAAACAATAGAGATGAGAGTGAGTTTTCTAAGGGAGTTCCCTGGAACTGGATTAGTTTTTCAGTCCTGTGAAGGCACTCTTCCTTCATGTGTGACTCTGAAAGCATGAGTCACTTTAGAATACCCAGGCTGATGCTGTATGTGACCCTCGTGGGACTGTATTTAATCAACAATCATTTTGTCTTGTTTTCAGTAGTAACAAATGTCTTCAGGGATGAGAGAGGAGACCTACAGATGTCTGAGGATAGAGTTCAGAGATTAGAATCTGAATCCGAATTAGATTAATGATCAGAATCAGATTATTACCCAGTTGTTCCAGGTTATGCTGTGGGGCGTAGAAAGACCTTCAAGGATAATTCCAGCCCTTCTCCTAATGTACAGCCCTTATTTATTATTTATTGTTGGTGCCTAACTCTGCCTTCCTCATCTCACTGGAAAGCTTATTACCTGGACATCTTCTGTCCACTGGGCTCAGGTTTACTCTGGGGCTAGGGCCCCAGAGGAGAATTTTAGTTTTTGAAGCTGATTTGAGTCTGACAGAAGTGACCAGCTTGGTAACGATTGAACTTCACCTGGCCTTGTCTTCTGACTCATCTCTCCAGCTGTTGGGATCTGCCAACTGACTGTACTCATATGGGTCTTTGGCCAGACACCTCTCCTGCACAGTGCCAGCTCTGAAATGGGGTCTTCTGGTTAGGATCAAATGCATCCATATCTGTTTAGGTTCTGTTCTGTGATTGATGTCATGCAATTTCTCATCTTTAACTTTCAAATCAAATCAACCCCCTAAAAAAAAAAATCAAGTACCTAGACAGTCTGCTCAGAACACTTGGCTAGACCCTGAGAAAGCCAAGAGCATGTATAGTTTAACAGACTGGGTTCCTTTTTGTGAAAAGCCATGATTAAGATATTCATTCAGTCAGACTCTTAATTTACTGTGTGAGTATCTATTGACTGCCTATTATTGTGAACAAAACTAGTGATCAACATTTGGTATATAGTTGGCATTTTGCAAAGAGTTGTACAACTGAAGTGGCCAGGAAATGAAAGTATAGGTTTACATGCAGATAGGAAGACAGGTGTCTTTCTTGGTAGTGTCAGAGTTAAAGAACAGAAAAAATATAAGCCCTTGGTGCCTGCTGTAAGTCTGCTCCCTGTGGGTAAGTGATGGCCTCCAAAAGTGTATGGGGGTGTTTATTCAATGTTTGTGGTACTGAGAATCAAATCCACAGCCTTAGGCATGTGAGGCAATAGTTCTACTAGTGAGCTATTCCCTAGCCCTCTGTGATAATTTCTTGAGGGCCTTGTGCCCATGCTGGGATGATGGAGTCTGCTGACCTCATCCACATCATCAGAAACTGGATAAAGGTCTTTGAAAAATGTGCCCACTGCTCTTGGCATTGAGGGGACCAGAGGGGCTTGGCCACCCCCTTGCAAATCCTACTTGGAGGCTTCACTAAACTGAGCCATTGTCCTTGGCTCATCTCTGTGCATACCTCTGTCTCTGGCCAATCGGGCTTTACGTTAGATAGAATAAACGGCTTTCTGGCTTCTTCTCAGGCAGCTTGTTTCCAAGCCAGGGTTTGTTTGAGGCCATGTTTAGATATTGTTAAAAGTAGGCAGCTTAGCTTAGAAAGGTCAGCAGGAGAGATGAGAACAAAAAGATCTTTCAAGCTGGCTTCTCACGGGGCAGCCAGAAACAGCTCCGAAAAGCTCCAGCTCCACCAGGCACAGACAGCTTTAGGCCTGGGCTGACATGGCTCAGGTTGGTAGTCAACTGTGTTACTTGAAAAACCCCAGCTTGTTCTCAGAGGGGCACGCTGAGGCAGAGGGCGTCAGACCTCACTCCAGGACATCAGAGGCTGGGGTGCCAAGTCTTCCCACACAATCCTTGCCACTGGAACCTCTGTGTGTGTTTTTCTTATTTAAAGACATTCAATAAAAATTGGGATTTACTCAAAACATGCCCGAGGATGATTATTTGCTTTGTCAAAGTATTCCTGGGAGCTTATTTAGATGCCAAAATCTCTTATAGATTTAGAAATAGTGAAAAGACAACCTTGGAAATTTGAGGCTCTTACTAAAGTGCAATAGTAGCTCCTTGTTTGGGGTACACTAGGGGTGATGGCTCTGGGAGACAGCATTCCTTCCCTGCACGCCCCCTCCCCACCGCCCCCCAAGGAAACGCCAGTCTCCTGATCCAGAAGTGGTGCTGATACGAAGACTAAAGGCTGAGTTCACAGTGGCAAAGAGAAGATAGTCCTTGGGCAAGAGTAGTAAGAGGACATCGTCACTCTTGGCTCTAGCCTCCTGGTAGCAGCCGGGACCAGGCTGCCAAGGAGGAGGCTGGCAGGTAGCCCACAGAGTGGAAAATCACCCAAGGTCCCAGGAGTTTCAAGCCTCTTCTGAGCTACAAGGTCCTGGGCAACCCCAGGGGCTAGTTCTGTGTAAGCCTGAGGCTGTTTTTCCTCACTGCTAAGCTGAGCTCTCCTATGCATGGAGATCTTAGCACCATCCATTTCCTCTCTGTTCTGGGAACTCTGTTCTCTCTTATGATGAAGGCTGGTGCTAGGCTAAACCCTCAGCTGAGCAGGCTGGCCTTGGGTTTACCCAGTCAAACTTGAGTTACTTACTGAGCCAGAGGCCTTAGTGGGACTAAAGAGTGTTCTGCTCCTCAGGCTTGTGGGGGCCCAGGCCTGTCCTTGGGCTTGGTCTGTCTACCAGGGAGTCCTGTTCTTATGTCATCTTCCAGGGCTGGGGTTAGGGCTGGAGCTGAGAGGAGGCAGATGGACACAAAGCTGGAGGACTCCTACATGGTACTGCTGTCAGCTCCCCTAGTCATTAGTTCCATGCAAAACAATGTAAGTTAACACATGGGTAAGCTCCAGATGAGGAGAAAGGAAAATAGCAGTGAGCTGCTACCACATACCTGGGTGTGCTTGGACTTTGTGTCTGTTTTCTTCCTGACAGCTCTATGAGGAAGATGAAGAATTCAGACCATTAGGAGTTGAGCATTTAGGCCCCTTGTGTTCCTAAGGGGATAGATAGATTTAGGATCTAACTGCACCACTCAGTTTTGTTGCCAGATTGTCCCTTCTGAAGAACCTGGCTTAGCGCAGGGGAACTGATCTGGAGATTGTCTAGGCTAATGGCTCCCAAATCTGCAGACTAAAAACTACCCCAAATTCTGCGCCCCACCCCAAGTTTCTGATGGAGCATTTTGGAGGCCTCAGAATTGGCATTTCCAAGAAGTTCGTAGAATACGGATACTGCTTTTCTTGGGTAGGGGAGTGGGAGAGGGGTGGGCACACATTGGAAACCTCTGGCCTAAACCATTCTTTAGAGATACAAGGTGGTTTTAAGTAATATACTACTAAACATTTCTTCTTCTTCTTCTTCTTCTTCTTCTTCTTCTTCTTCTTCTTCTTCTTCTTCTTCTTCTTCTTCTTCCTCCTCCTCCTCCTCCTCCTCTTCCTCCTCCTCCTCCTCCTCCTCCTCCTCCTCCTCCTCCTCCTCCTCCTCCTCCTCCTTCCCTTTCTATCCCCCTCCCCCCCCCCATTTTTGCCAGTCCTGGAGCTTGAACTCAGCGCCGGGTACTGTCCCTGAGCCTGTTTGTGCTCAAGGCTAGCACTCTACCACTTGAGTCACAGTACCACTTCGGACTTTTTCTGTGTAGTTTATGGACTTTTCTGCCTGGGCTGGTTTCAAACTATGATCCTCAGATTTCAGCCTCCTGAGTAGCTAGGATTACAGGCGTGAGCCACTGGCACCTGGCTTAAACATTACTTCTTTAATGCTGCAAAACAATTAGCACATCCCACGATTTTTAATATCTTTTCTTTTATTAAGATGAGATATCTACTGAAATAAAAAGAAAGAAGATATAAATGAAAGTATTACATGAATAATACTACTAGTTATGTGAGCTAGTGGCTAAAAATAGTGCCTGGGAAACACTAAGGTGAACAAGAAGTATTCATTTTGCAGATGAGGAGACAGTGGCATATAGCGATGAGCCTGCTTTCCTGGGTCACATAGCCACAGTAGCAGCATTTAGACTTGAACCAGCTCTAAAGTGGTTCCTTGGCCTGCTCCCTACCCCTGGTTCTTCAGAACATTAGACAGGCTTGGGCAATGTCATTCTCAGCTCTAAAAACAAGCATCTACATTTATAATATTGGTGGTTTGCATATCGCTTAGCCAAAATCTTGATCTGTAAATTTGTCCTCTAGGGCTCCTAAGCCCCAAATCTGGGAAGCTTAGGGGGTGAAGAGAACCTGTTGTGGCTTCCCTGGCTGCCAGCATTAGCCTGCCCCCCTCTGAATTCTTCCTTTTTTATATTTGCTATCCTGGCAGCCTCTGCTTTTCCATTTGTGGTGTGACCAGGGAACCCTTTGAGCTGGGCCATCCTCAGACATCTGCTTCATAGCAGGGGCTGGATGATGCTGAGCTTCAGGAACATGTGAGCCATAGAGTGCTGGTGTAGTTGACCCATATGTCATTTCTCTCTAGCTTCAGAAGGGGAATTACTAGGCAGGGTGGGCAGGCATGGGGAACGGTCTGGGAGGACTTCATGGAGGAAGTGGTAACATTGAGTTTGGGATGTTGAACGAAGGACTGTTGAAGGCAGTGTAGAAGCCTGTCCCAAGACTGGACATCATCCAGACAGGACTTGCTTGAGTTGTGGTTGCTGAGGAGGGGCAGGGGTGAGGGGCAGCCTGACAGTCTCAGCAGGTCATACTGAGAGCCAGTGGGATTCTCTCAGTCCTGGGAGTCACAAAAGGTCCCCCCCCCCCACCCAAGGGATCTATGGCTTTAGCCTTTGCCTGTCATCTTCATACCTCGAGTGGCAGTGGGAGCTGTTTTTTTTTTTTTCAAAGCTCAGGACCCATCAGTGGGTTGTAAAATGAGCTTACTGGACTACAACCAGTGTTTTTAAAAAGCAGAGTAGGGATAGAAGTTAATGGAAAATGTTAGAGTTGACTGTACATGATTTTGTGTCAGGATACCTGTTTTATGTAAGCATGTGCAAACACTGCATTGCAATGAGACGTGTTTCTCGCTGTGGATCACACTGAAACAACCCTGCTAATCATGTCAAGGCACAAAGGGCAGATGGGAGGAAGTGGGCCAGGCTGGTGGTGTTATTAGGCCCAGGATGAGGCAGTCCAGAAGTGAGGGTAGATTTCAGTGGACTGAATACAGCAGGTAAAGAAGGAAAATTGAGACTGTCTCAACTCAGAAGATCTAACATAGCTCAAAACACTTGGACAAGAATGCCATCTTGTTTGCAGTACTTGGTCTGTGTACTCCTTTAGTGGTATACTAGTAACTGAGTTGCTGAAGGCCTTGGGAGAGAAGAGTCCTTTCTCCTCTCTGCTTCTTGATGCCCTGGGTCTCTAGACTGGGAGTTACAACTCTAGCTTTTCATCCCAGTGACTGAGGTGTCCAAAGTAAACTCACATGGACAGGCTGTTCCTTGGGCTTGCTGCTTGTGGAGGGTGTCTGGAGCTAGGCTGGTGACACCTGCTTCTGCCTTCTCCCTCCAGGAACATTGTGAAGGGAATGAGGGAGCTCCGAGAGATTCTGCGGACTGTGGAGACCAAAGCAACACAGAACTTCAAAGTGGTAATGTGGCTGCTGGCTGTGACTGATCTGTTTGGTGGGAGACAACCGATGGCCCTAGAACCAGAGATGGCAGAGTTTCATGTGCCTGCATCTACTTCCCTTGCTTGGAGCAGACATTGTTTGTTCATTAGTCCTAGTGTGCTGTCTCACTCAACCCAGGAAGCCCCTTTGGCATTGCAGAGAGCCCCTGGCATTAGGTTAGAGTTGAGATCTGCTGTGTTATTCTTCCCATGAGCAAAGCAAAGTGGTACTGCTCATTCTCAGGGATTTGTTTCTGATCTAATAAATGCCATTGGCTCTGCTTTCTTGCTCCAACTCAAGCTTGCGTTCCTAGATCTTAGATCCACCAAAGTCAGAGTCACAAACTACTTCTCATGCTAGAGTTTTCAGTCAGCTTTCAGAATCTGAGGCAGCCATGTGGTAGAGATTGCTGCCAGTGCCTTTAGCCTTCTGCCCTTTCTGGAGTGGCCTGTGGCTTCTCAACTTTGCTGAGCTACTTGGGGTCAGGAGAAAGAGGTAATGTATCTTCCAAGGAGAAGAGAGAGATGAGAAAAGATGGAATGGAGCCACTCAAGACCAATGGTTTGGGGGTAGACTCCTGGGAGTAGAGTTGTGTGGGCCTCCAGGAGGAACAGTGCACTGTAAAACAGTCAGCTTGGCTGGGTGATGGAGGGAAGAGAATGGAGCTGGGTGACAGCTCAACATGTGCCCCCTCTAAGTGCCTCCTTGTCTTCCAGATGGCAGCCAAGCACCTAGCAGGGGTCCTGCTGCACTCTCTGAGTGAAGAGTGCTACTGGAGCCCCCTGTCCCATCCTCTGCCCGAATTCATGAACAAGGAGGAGAATTCCTTTGTTACACAGACACTGCGGAAACCTCACCTCTATGAAGGGGACAAGTGAGTTCCATCTGCCCTGTTGGACCAGGCCAGGCTCACACTGTGCACAGGGTCTGTGTTCCTCTGGTGGCTCCTTACTCCACCATGCAGACTTTGCCAGCCTTCATCCTGTACCATGCCAGGCAGGTGCTTCAAAGCCTAGGAAAGGCCAGTCTCCATGGGGCTAGGGGAGAATCCTGCCAGGCATCCCTAGGCCATGCATGGTACTTGGAGATGAGCTGCCTTCTTGATAGTCTTGCGTGATAGGTCCCTTCCTTGTTGTGGAGGTAGGATCTGTCACAGTTTGAAGAGTTGTTACTTGGTTTCCTTATGTCTGTCCTCGTGCTTCAGGCAGTGCTGAGGGTTGAATGGGCAGTTTCCTCCCCAGGAGTATCTTTACTCTTTCAGATCTAGAACTCTGGGGCCTATTTAAGAGCTACATTCACAGGCATTGTAGCCAGTGCCTGTGAATTATGCAAGAGAGGGTTACTTTACTAGGCTAGTCTGACTTGGGGCAGAAGGCCCACACAAGGGCCAGAAGTGCTGATGGTGTGGGTTGGGCCTTAGCCAGACCTGCTGTTTGTGTCTTCCAGTCTCTACTGCCCAAAGGATAACATAGAGGAGGCCCTCCTGCTGCTGCTCATCAGTGAGTCCATGGTAAGTCTGTACCTC
The DNA here is from genome assembly GCF_023159225.1 of Perognathus longimembris pacificus. Classification (NCBI taxonomy): domain Eukaryota; kingdom Metazoa; phylum Chordata; class Mammalia; order Rodentia; family Heteromyidae; genus Perognathus; species Perognathus longimembris. Next base: position 46,003,564 of record NC_063168.1, on the reverse strand, counting down.
TGACCTGGGGGAGGGGTTGCCTCTCAGGGATGTATGTCCCCTAAGGCAGCAAATTCTTAGCTGTACTTTCCTCTTCCTCCTTGCACGACAGGTCTATCTTATTAGGTGTGGGTTTGGCTGTCCTGGCTATATTGGGAGGCCTAGGCTCTTCTACTGTTGAATAGGAACTGAATGCACAAGCCTCTCTTCTGGAATTGCAAAAGATAATTATGTCTGGGTGCTAACCCCAGCTACTCAGGAGACTTGAGATCTGAGGATCACAGTTCACAGCCAGCGTGGGCTGACATAACTAAAAGGTTCATCTCCAATCAACCAGCAAAATATTAGAAGTGGAGGCAAGGCTCCAGTAGTAGAGTACCAGCCATGAGAAAAAAAGCCAAGCAAAAGTACAGGCCCCTGAGTTCATGCCCCAGTACTGGCATGCGTGCATGCACACACAGAGAAAGATTTTTATGACAGGACAGCATCTGTGTTGCATGCTGTGACAGACACAAGAGAGTTCAAATAGGTAGCCACAGCATCTTGAGCTTTAAAGATAGGAGGCCTAGATTCAGTTCTAATTCTAAACCACTCAATCTGATTGAGCCTGTCTCTTCTTCATAAGATGATGATAACTCACGGAAGTAAGTATAGATGGAATTCACACATTCATGCAATAGCTACTGACTATCTGCTTTGTAACTAGCACTGTTCTAGATGCCAGAGCTGTTTCAGCAAGCAAGTAGAGTCTTTGCCCTCATGGTATTCTAGTGAGCAATAAATTAATGAAATGTTCCAGTATCTAAGCTATCTTAGTGAGTGTGTGTGTGTGTGTTTGTATACATGCACACTATGGAAAAAGAAGACAGGTGGAACACAGTGCTAAATAAAGTATGAGTTCTCTTTAGACTGTTTTGTATGTGTGTGGTGATGGTGTTGGGATTTGAACTGGTCTTGTGCTTAGTGGTGAGGAGCTCTCCTACTTAATCCTCCTAGTCCTATATAGATTTCTTTAAATTTTTTTTTTTTTTTTTTTTTTTTTTTTTTTTGGCCAGTCCTGGGCCTTGGACTCAGGGCCTGAGCACTGTCCCTGGCTTCTTCCCGCTCAAGGCTAGCACTCTGCCACCTGAGCCACAGCGCCCCTTCTGGCCGTTTTCCATATATGTGGTGCTGGGGAATCGAACCTAGGGCCTCGTGTATCCGAGGCAGGCACTCTTGCCACTAGGCTATATCCCCAGCCCAATTTTTTTTTTTTTTCCAGTCCTGGCCCTTGGACTCAGGGCCTGAGCACTGTCCCTGGCTTCTTTTTGCTCAAGGCTAGCACTCTGCCACTTGAGTCACAGCACCACTTCTGGCCATTTTCTGTATATGTGGTGCTGGGGAATCGAACCCAGGGCTTCAAGTATATGAGGCAAGAGCTCTTGCCACTAGGCCATATCCCCAGCCCCTCTTTAAATATTTTTAAAATGCTTATTATAAAAGTGTTGCACGGAGGAGTTACCATTTCATAAGTCAGGTAATGTGTACATTCCTCTAGGAGCATTGTCACTACTTCCTTAGCTCTCTCCCAGTTTTCCCCTCCTGTCTACACCCACAGGTTGTATAGTTTATTTTCCATATAGTGTCAACTCAGTAAGGTATTTTTTTTTTTCTCAAATTTTTCAGTAAGGTATTTTTGTAAGACTAGTTTCTCATGCCTCAGGCCAGGGGATAGGCAGCTGTGCACACATACCAGTGATCACAATACTAGGCAGTGTTTTCTTAGTGCAAGAGTGCTGTGGAGGCTCCACAAAGGCGAGCACAAGCACATGATTGGGTGGATCAGGAGGTGGTAAGGACTAGACAGATGCACCGGACATGCAGGAAAGAAGGAACAGGCAGGGCAGAAGCTAAATGTGGAGGAGCATCTCCATGACTGTAGCTAGCTCCTCCGACTCAAGAATCCCTTGGAGCTGAAGAGCTGGGCTGAAGAACAGTTTTTCTAGCTTGGTGCTTCTGAGAGCAATGTATATAAGTAAAGGTTAAAAGACCAAGACCCAGTGAGTATTCTTTGGCCATTTGGCCTGGGCAGTACCAGATCTTGTTAGATAGGAGCAGGGAGCTGGACTGTGAGCCAGTGGCAATGTTTATCCTCAACCAACCTGGTCTGTTTGGATCTGTTTCTGTATTAGAGTCATGGGTACTTGAGGCTGGAGTGCCAGCTGGCTAAGCATTGTCCTGAAGGGTATGCTGGATATGTACTTGTGCAAAGAGAACACAATTCTGGTTAGCCTGATGTGGAGATGGAGGTGCCAAGTGCCAGACCCGATTGATGTCCGTGGAAGGCCAGGATGTGGTCCTTGTTCTAACCACAATTCTGAGCCTTGGGTTCTAATTATAGATCCCTGATTGAGACTAGTACTTACCCCCTCCCTGCCACTGCACTACCTAAAGCCTCAGGGGAGACTTCACTGGAGTTACCTGACTGGTGTTGTGGGGAAAGATTCCCTTCATATCATTCACAGCTGGATAAATGGTAAAAATAGAACTGTTTCTTAGGACCCTTCTTCTCTGCCCAGGACAAACTGGCCACCTCATTGGTAAGCATTATGTTTAGCCACATGAAATTAGTAAATTTCAATCACTTATGACCTGCAAACCAATTTTGTATAGTTCTGTTAATCTTTTTTTTTTTTTTTTTTTTTTTTTTGGGCCAGTCCTGGGGCTTGGACTCAGGGCCTGAGCACTGTCCCTGGCTTCTTTTTGCTCAAGGCTAGCACTCTGCCACTTGAGCCACAGCGCCACTTCTGGCCATTTTCTGTATGTGTGGTGCTGGGGAATTGAACCCAGGGCCTCATGTATACGAGGCAAGCACTCTTGCCACTAGGCCATATCCCCAGCCCCTAGTTCTGTTAATCCTAACCGATGAGAAAAATAAGGGCCAGGAGAGGTAGGTACCCTTGTCAAGGTCACATACTAATAAGCCTATGGTTAGGATTCGAGCCACATCTGTCTCCCTAAATAGCTGCTAAAAGCACAAGTCATGGATCTAAGCTCCTGGTTTTTAGTCATGGTTCTGTCCATTCTACCTGCTCTCATCTTTGGTTTTCTTATATATAAAAGAACGAAAGGGGTCATTTTAATAATCCAATGTAGCAAGTCCTGAGGGCTTACAAATGGGGTCATGCCACAAACAGTGTGAGAAAGGCCATTGAGCTTTTCCTGGGCAAGGATCAGCTGAGTTCTGTCCCCACAAGCCACTTTCTGTGGCCTCTGCATGATCTGTGGTGCCAGGGGCCAGAGTTCAGATAACTTTTCCTTATGGCTATTTCTCCATCAATACCTTGAACTTGCCCTATATCTCAGAATGGGAAATGGCCTGTAGAATGGCCTTTTACTTGAACATGCCCCATACTTGGAGCCTGGTGAATGTTCCTGAATATGTACCTCCTTCTTAACAGCCTTTTTCACTTTGCAGTAGGGAGTGTGGCTGGCTGACCTTTAGTGTCTCATCTCCAGAGGCCTTTCTACATCTGTTCTAAATCTAGCCACTGGCTCAGAGTAGTTTCTCTGAGAGGATAGACTATCTGTTACATTTTCCTTTCATTCAGTCACATTCTTAGCCAGAGGACTGGACTATGGGCCTCACCAAACTTCAATTCTGAGCCCACATCTGAGCCACAAAGGCCTCAAGCACACCCTCAGCCTGGTCTCTGTGTGCTGTGAGATTTTCCTCATTTCCATTGCTGCCTGGGTTTGGCTGCATGATGAGCCTAAGGAGAAATCTCTAGATTTCAGCCTTGGCTACAACTTAGGTTCTCTTGGTGTCTGCAGAATCCCTATGCTGCAGTAAAAACTATTGCCAGACTATCATCATAATCACTCCCTACCTCCAGGATGTCTACAGCGGCTGCTCCAAGAAAGAGGATTTGTAAGCTTCTAAGCACCTCAGGTCCTACTTTATGTTCTGAAACTCAGAGGATTCGCTGCAGGGGCTGGTGTCTTGGATATGGTTTTGTTATGCTTGGACTGTGGTCAGAATGAACGAGGGAGCCTTTGTCTTTCAAGATGTAAATTGAAAGTACAAATGCTTTCACAGAAATACAAGGGATATGAGTTATAATGGATTTAAGAATAGTTGTATTTTGGTCCCAGTTTTGTGGCTTTGGAGCCAGAACATTGTAAAGTCCATTATGCACCAACCCACCCTCTTATTTATCTATTCATGCATCCATCTCCCATCCATCCACTCATTTCATCCATCTATCTACCTACCAACCCTATTTATCCATTGAACCCTGGTTTCTTGTTTGATTTTGTTCTTGTTTTTGTTATTTGGTTGGTTTGGGTTTTTTGCTATAGGATCTTGCCACATAATCTAGGCTGGCCTTGAACTTTCAGTCCTCCTGCCTCAGTCTCTCCAATGCTGGGATTTCAGGTGTGCAGCACTATGCCTAGCTCAGCTAACCTGTAAGAACAACTATGATTAGCACTTACAGTAATAAGTTTAATCTTAAGTCCTGGTTCCCAGGATACTTCTACCTTGTGAAGCTACTGCAAGTGTAGGCTCTTAGAAGTGAAAAGGTACAGAGGCCTAATGTGGAGAAAGTTGAGTGGATGCGGAATTGTCTCTGGACTGCTACCCTGTAGCTTAACTAATGAGCTTGTGCTCTCCCCAACTAGCTGTTTGAATCTTGGATCTGTCATTGGTAGTAAGGCAACTTTATTACCTTGCTAAGCCTTGGTTTTCTCATCTGTAGAATGAAACTTCTTTGGCAGGTGTTTGAGTGGATTAGTAAATGAATACAAAAAGCCTGGACCATTTATTTATATTTTTGTATCAGTCTTGGGGCTTGAACTCTGGGCCTGAGTGCTGTCCCTGAGCTTTTTGTACTCAAGACTACTGCTGTGTCACTCAAGCCATAGCTATACTTCAGGCTTTTTGGTAGTTAAATAGAGATAAGAATCTGGCAGGTTTAGCCATTCCCTGAGATCACAGGAGTGGTCCTGACGTGTCAGCACCTTCTTGCTCAACAAAATCTTTTTTAAATTTAAAAAGAAAGAAAGAATCTGGCAGGTGTCGAATCATGATCCTAAGATCTCAGCCTCCTGAGTAGCTAGAATTACAGTTGTGAGCTACTGGCACCTGATACATGGAACATTTTGATTGTCCAATGCTTGTTTTTAATCCTAAGAGCTACTTGATTCTGACTTAATCATTCTTGGGGGCTGGGGATATAGCCTAGTGGCAAGAGTGCCTGCCTCGGTATACCCGAGGCCCTAGGTTCGATTCCCCAGCACCACATATACAGAAAACGGCCAGAAGCGGCGCTGTGGCTCAAGTGGCAGAGTGCTAGCCTTGAGCGGGAAGAAGCCAGGGACAGTGCTTAGGCCCTGAGTCCAAGGCCCAGGACTGGCCAAAAAAAAAAAAAAAAAACTTGATTCTGACTTAATCATTCTTGGAAACATGTAGAGTCCATCTGTTCCGGGGACTGAGGATATTACTCAGTTTTGTTTTACTTTCTTTAAAAGGGGGGTCGGGCTCCTGTCCCTGATTCCATTTGAGACTCAGCAAACAGACTGTTCCAGCTTTGGCACCTGGTTTGCTCTGACACACGCCTTGCTCTGCCGAGGCTGCAGCAGTCAGGGAGCTACTAGCACTGCCAGCTCTGAACCCAGGATAAGGAGTGGAAGGAGCACCTCTCCTGCACTGTCAGCAGCAGGAAAACGGGTTTCTGCCATAGTAGATTTGGGGAGAATGCAGACTGGAGCCTGGGGCAGGAAGGGGAGGAGGAGCTGTCATGAGCCAGGCTTGGGTTGTTGGGTGCATAGGTGCCACCTAGTAGATTGCCAGCTGAGAGCTGGTAGTAATTATGTCTGCCAGTGGGGGATGCCAGCAGGACCAGAATGTGGCTGTATCCTCCAGGAAGGGGGCTGTCTTATATACAAATGCTGCCCATGGGCTTCTTTTCATGGTGACCATTGGAGGTATCAGCAGGTGGTCTTGAGGCTTGCCCCATAGTGGAAAGGCTGTGAACAAGCCTCAGGTATATTTTATTCAGGAGCATGTTCTTTGCAGGAAACAGCATCAAGGCCTGCCTGGGGAGGCCTGAACTTGGAGCCTGGTGCTGTCCCCTCAGCTTGCTTGCTGAACTGGTACTTTACCACTTGAACCTTTTCTCTAGGCCATCTTTTTGCTGGCTAATTTTAGAAATAGAGTCTCAGAGATTTTTCTGCCCAAACTGGCTTCAAACCTCAGTCCTCCGAGTTTCCTTAGTACTGAAAATTACAAGTGTTAGCCACAGGAACCTGGCTGGCCTTCTGTTTTGCTTTAGTTTTTTAGTAGAGCTTCCTTGGAGGCATGGGGAGATCAAGGCTCTTGGGTGATGCTAGAATGTCTGGATTCTTTAGAGCCTCAGCCCTCTTTATCTGAATGCACTGGTCAGTCTGAGTCATTTGTAAAAGAGGATGTGTCTGAGAATGAGGGGGGTGATGAGATACCACTTAAAAAGAGCGCCCCCTTCCTTCTCTTAGCCCTGACTGGGTCCTGAGTTAGAGAAGGCCACCCAGGCCCTGCAGCCAGCAGAGCATGAGAACTACCTTACCAATGGTTCAGAGGAGCAGGGAGCACAGGCAAGCAGCAGGAAGGACCTAGATTAGCTAAGAGATGTTTTTTGCCTTGGTTTACTGAGACCCATACAAGGTGGTTCAACTTAGGGCCTCGGAGTCCTCTGAGTACGAGCGTGTGTGGTTTCATTGCCCTCTCACAGAATTACTGTGAGGCCAGGTAAGATGATGGGCATGAGAATTCAGCTCCTAAAAGGGTAATTTATGATACACACCTTGAAGTGGGGTGGGGATGGTGTTCAAGAGTTGTACTTGCTTTGGGTTACTGTTGGGAGAAAATGTAGATTTCCCTGTTGGCTTCTTTGTCCAAAGAGCAAAAGTGGGTTCTTCTGGCATGGCTTCTCCTTTAGCTTCCCCTCCAATGACAGCCAGAAGCTTGGGGTGAACACTTTAGAAGAGGCTGCCCTGGGAGAGCAAGAGAGACCGAGGCAAGGAACAGGGAGCCCTATGGGAGCCCAGCCTAGGATTAAATACATTGCTTAAACTAAAGCAGTGTGCATCCTCAAAGGGAGTCTGGAGGGTTCGTGCGGTGGGATTTACAACGGTGAATGCTAGGCAGAATAGGCCGAGAGAAACCAGGAAGAATGCCCCACCATGATCTCAAGAACAGTATGGAGGAGGCTAGTGATATGTGGCTTACTTGCTGGGTACGACCTGAAGGTGCTAAGCATTTGATCTGGAGTATTTCCCAATGAAAGACAGAATCTGAGGCTGTGTACGTGGGAGAAAGGAAAGAGTGTGGCTGGGACTAGTTGTGGGCAGGCTGCCTCTGGAGCCTGGTGGTGCTGTGTGGCCTTAAGGCAGTGAGCTTGGCAGGACAGCTGAGGGCGCTGCTTGCTGGGGAGGGGCTGCTAGCCCACTGGCCTCAGAGGCTTGCTTTGACTCCTGAGCGGCACATGAATTCCTGTTCCTTTATAGCTCCCTTGACAGCCCCCACAACTTCCTCCTTTCCACATTTCCACCACTCCGCCCTGTTACCATGGTTACGTACACAGCTCTGCCCAGCAACCAGCTTCAGTCTGCTTTTCAGGGCAGCCCTGCCCTAAAACCATGGTAACTGGCTGGGCCGACCTCTGCATTTGGCTGTCCTGTGGGAATCACACTTTCCCCTTAGCTCTGGCGCCTGTTTGCATAAAACCCCAGGACCCCCAATAACATGCTTTCTCTGCTGTCTGCTTGTTGGGCAGTTGCGTCACCAAGAAGGTTTGCTGTGCTGTAGTCTGCTTCTGCTGTAGTCAGATTCTGCTCAGATTCTTCTGACCTAATTAACACCCAGTTCTACCCCTCCCTTCTATCAGACACACCCAGATGCCTGTTCTCTTAGAGGCTGAGGTCAGGGTGAACAGAGGAGTTTCCATTGCAGCCCCAAATCCTCTCTGGGTGTTGGGTGTACAAGGATAGATTAATGAAGTTCTCTGTAGGAGGCTATGCTCAGGACTCAGAGTCTAGAGATGACTTGTACTACAAGAAGTAATGAACCTAGAGGCCAGGGCGTAGTTTGTGTTAGTATGGAGAAAGGAGGGCCTAGCTTCCCCTGCAAGATGGATCAGCTGTAGGAAGGAGAAAAGACAAGTTGGGTTGAGAAACTAGATGTCCATGTGGACAGACAGAACATGACCAAATTAGGATGAGGAGCATGTAGCTTGGGAAGCCAGCTAGGAGGGCAATTTAAACTTTATCCTATCCGGGCACCAGTGGCTCGTGCCTATAATCCTACTACGCCGGAGGCTGAGATCTGAGGATCTCAGTTCAAAGCCAGCCCCAGCAGAAAAGTACCTGTGAGATTCTTATCTCCAATTAACCACTCAAAAAACTGGAAGTGGAGCTGTGGCTCAGTAGGTAGAGCGCTAGCCTTGAGCAAAGATGCCTAGGGACAGGGCCCAGGCTCTGACTTTAAGCCCCACAACCAACAGAAACAAAACAAAAAAAAGCTTTATCTGTAGAGGAGAATATCACTGATTTTTAGGGTAGATCCCCAGGATGTGAGTATGGCTGGCAAGGTTTCCTCCTAATCCTGCTCCCCACACCCTCAGCTAGAAAAGCCAGCCCTACAGACTGCCTGGCCCTTCCCCCTTCTATCATGACCTCTGCCTCCTACCAGAATCCCAGGCAAAGTTTTTCTTGTGCACTTGTACCCTTATAGCCCCCTTCCTGGGTCTCCTGAGGGTGTTTCTGTTCTTGTCCTCTCATTACTATCCTACACCTTCCTCCTGGTGCCTGGTAGAGGCCACCTCCCAGAGCTCCCTCCTCGGTACCCAGAAGTAGAGGAACAGGGAGAGCAGGGAGGTGTCTTGCTGGAATGGAGCACGGATTCCAGAATGTGTTCTTGCGTGGCTTCCTCTAGCATTTTTCTCCCTGTTAATAGCTGTGTGGGTGGGTTTCACTGAGAGGGGGAGGTTTCTGGGCACTTTCCATCCTCACTCAATCTTTGGAGTCTCACTTTGGAGTCCTCACTCAGCCTTTGGAGTCTCTGATCAGCTCGTTTACCAGTCCTGCACTAGTGCTCAGCCTTTTGGTGTATTTCCTTGACTCCCCGGTTCCCTCTTGTAGGCATCCTCTCCTGGGCCCATCCATTTCCATGTAGGAATGGGCAACAACTACACATTATGGATGGAGGGGCAGCACCTGTCATTATCCCTACCTGAAATACCTCTATTGGTGAATCACCTCCATGTTGGCTTCCAGGGGATTCAGTGGACATATTTATGCCCTTCACTCTGAGCCTGTATATGATTTCTGCCTCTTCAGCCACCTGGAGCCTCTAGAGTCTTAGACCCTAGTGTAGAGGAGGGGGAGCACAGCCCTGTGTAAAGAGAGGCAATGAGCACTGCTGGGGTGGGGAGGGCCCTTAGATCTGTGGGGAGGCTGGCATTTCAGAGTCAACAACTTCTTGTTCTCGCTGATGTCCAATCCTTAGACTTGAGAGCCTGTGAGATGCAGAAGAGGTGGAGAAAGGGAGAGAATGCTGGACAGAGGGAAAGGGTCCAAGGGAGGAAGATGCTGAGAACAGCTAGCAGAAGCATCTAGCCCCAGAGATCATCTATGTCTCAGCAAGGCACAGCTCTCAGAGTGTGTGTGGGAGTTACAGAGATGAGGATGACTTCAGGCCCCACAACATCCTCATCCTGGTCCCTGCTCTGTTGCTGCTCAGAGACTCTCGTGACCAGTGCATTTTTTACTTCTCCCTCTTCACTGTCTCTCCTCCCTGCAGTGTAGAGATGATAAAGAGATAGAATAACAGGCTACTGACTATAGAAGATGCTTCCATTCTTAATAGTGGATTGCAGGCCTAACGATAAGGAGTTCTCTCTGAACTGCACAGAATTGTTGACTATAACACATTTTTCTTCCTTTCCTGAGCAGCCATCTGGCAACTCTGAGGGCTCCTGAAGTCTCCAGTGCTAGGCTTGGAGAACAGTACCCTTGAGTGTGAGGCAGTTCTCTATGGGGAGCAAGAGAAAGGAGGGTTTTATGGTTGGTGGGAAGGAGCCAATGACAGAGTCTGGGGTAGACATGGGTGACAAGAAGGGGCAAGTGTGGGACAGAGAGAAGAATCACTGAAAGGCCACAGCTGAGTTACCTCCTGGGCATTAAGCAACAGGGCCTTGTCCCAGGCCATTCTTGATCAGATCTGAGGATCTCACTATGACTTTGGAGAATTACAAACACAAAGGACAGTTTTATGAAACAGCTGGCCCGTACTACTCACAAATGCCAATATTCTGATAGAAGACAGTGTCAGATGAAAGGAGACTGAAGGCCATAGTGCCTGAATGCAAGGCAGGATCCAGACCAGATCGTGAAATGACAGAAACAAAGCTATAACTAAGGACAGTAATTATTATTATCCTAGAGAAGGGCAGCAAGGATGCTAGAGATCTGCAATTGATGCATCCAGGTGAAGGGTATGTGGTTGAAACACTATTCTTTTTTTTTTTTTTTTTTTTGCCAATCCTGGGGAATTAACTCCGGGCCTGAGCACTGTCCCTGGCTTCTTTTTGCTCAAGGCTAGCACTCTACCACTTGAGCCACAGTGCCACTTCCGGCTTTTTCTATATATGTGGTACTGAGGAATCGAACTCAGGGCTTCACGAATACGAGGCAAGCACTCTACCACTAGGCCATATTCCCAGTCCTGAAACACTATTCTTGAAGCTTTTTTGTAGCTTTCAAATTTTACAGAATCCCTAAACCTCAGGGTGTTCCCTTGCCACGTGGACTGTGAGTGGTAGGGTTTCTCAGAGATGGCCTTTGTGGGGACAGGAATGTGGCCACTTGCTTGGCCTAGGGCAGCGGTGAAAAGGTGGTACTAGGCTAGCAAGGGGGGACCCTCTGGGTACAAGCACTCACTTGCCTACTTTTCTTACTCTTTTCCAAACCAATTCCACCCATAGGCAACTCGGGACGTGGTACTGAGCCGGGCACCCGAGCAAGAAGAAGACCGGAGGGTGAGCCTGCAGAATGCTGCAGCCATCTATGATCTCCTGAGCATTACACTGGGCAGGAGGGGCCAGTACATCATGTTGTCAGAGGTATGGCAGGCCAGGTATCTCCCCACTCTGAGTCAGGTCGTACCTAACAGGAATCTGATGGGGCTATCATTATTTGTCCCTTCCTCACTGATCACTTAGCTGCCAGATTGCCTGGCCTTTTTCTGACCCATGACCACAGCAATCACACCCTTGGCTTCCTCATCTTTGAAATGGAATGGATAACCCCTCTCAGGGTTGTCAGGACAAATAAATGAGTTCATACACAGAGAAAACTGAGAATAGTTCTGTTATTTTTTTTTATCAGATGTGTACATTTTGAAAGCACTTAATCTTATGATTTATGCTTCACCATGGCCCTGTGGAATCATCCACATGTTAAGCGAGACACTTGTACTGTTGTCTGAGCCAGCAGTAGGACCTGGCTTTTCCCTGGATTTCCCATAGGACAGCTGGAGTGACAGGACCTCTGGTGGGGATATACTAATCAACTAATTATCTTCCTCTCCCCAGTGCCTAGAGCGAGCCATGAAGTTTGCATTTGGAGAATTTCACCTTTGGTACCAAGTGGCCCTCTCTATGGTGGCGTGTGGGAAGGTAAGGCCCAGGTGTGTGTGTGTGTGTGTGTGTGTGTGTGTGTGTGTGTGTGTGTGTGTGTGTGTGTGTGTGTGCAAAAGCTGGTGGCTTGGTTGATGTGGCAGCATAAGACAGACATGGGATGTGCTCCAGGTAAAGAAAGGATCACTGAGCTCAGCGCTGGTGGCTCATGCCTATAATCCAAGCTACTAAGGCTGAGATCACGGTTCAAAGCCAGCCAGGGCAGGAAAGTCTGTGAGACTCTTATCTCCAGTTAACCACCAGAAAAGCAGAAGTGGCACTGTGGCTCAAATGGTAAAGTGTTAGCCTTGAGCTGAAGAGCTCAGGGATAGTGCTCTGGCCCAGAGTTCAAGCCCCACAACCGGAAAGAAGAAAGAAAAAAAAGTGGGGGGGGCACTGTTCCTGCCCTCTGAGTGAGACACCAGGACTTGACCTACCTGTGAATTGGAAAATCACCTAAGAACAAGGGAGAGATGCAAGGGTAGAATGGAGCAGCAGCCGTTTGCAGGGGGTTCAAAGTGGATATGGGCAGGGGTCTCAGATCAAGGGGCACAGGGAAGACATTGGCCCCCTATCCTTGCTAGCATCCCCAATTTTCCCTCAGATCAGAATTCTACTATGTCAGCTTCTATTTTAAGCAGCAACATGAAATGAAAACCTTTGCAGCACTGGGGGCTATGGGGGCTGGGGCTACGGGTGCTAGGAGTGCAAGAAATAAGGTGGCATAAGCTTGCAGATGGTTCCAGGAGCTGTAAATGGAATAGAGCCCTTTCACGGGGCTGAGGGAATCCCTCGCCCCCTGGCCCATCTGTGCCACATTCCATTTCTAGCCCTGCGGGCCATCTTTGAGGAGGGCCTTCACAGCATGCCAGCTCCACCTCCACAAATGGAGGGTTGCCAGCCAGCCCTGGGCAGCCAGGCAGGCCAGGGCCTGGCAGGAAGAGGAAGAAGACCAGGTGCTGCAGCCTGGCAGGCAGGCAGACATTGTGGAGCACAGCTGAGTCAGTGAGGAACCTTGTCCGCCCCTCTACTGGGCATTGGTCTTTCCAGCCCTAGCCCATCACATGGGCTTCCTCTCAGAGTATCAGCATGATCTCAGAGTCCAGCATGATCTTCTGGCTCTGTGCCCAGCAGCATCCTGCCAAGGCTCTGGAACATTCACAATATAGACGGGGAAGGTCTGTCCATCAGGGATTAGGCAAAGAGACCCTTAGGAAATATGGTCTGGCAGGATGTAGATGGGAGGAGGCCATTGGGAGGGACCCACATTCCTGAGAGAGGAAATGAGTAAAGATACAAGGGCTGGAGAAATAAGCCTGGAGTAGGTGGGATGTGGGTGACAGGCAGACAGGGAAGAGGAGGAGCCAGAGTTTCTGTGGAGCCTGGGAAGATAGCATACAGCAGTAGGGGGCAGCTTCTTCCTACCTCCAAGAACCAGGAAGCCCCGCTACCCTATAACAGCCTGGACCAGGACATGGCCAGAGCCAGAGCAAGGCTCTGTGCTCTTCTGTGGCTCTGTGCTCTTCTGTGGGTCATGGACCTCTTGGAAGATCTGAGGAAAGCTCAGAGTCCCTCCTCAGGAAAATGCATCTCTTGCAGAAGTTTTAACTTCTAGGGGAGCTCTAGACCCAGGCTCTGGAAAAGATGTCATGATCACCTGGGAAATGAGGGATCTTCTCCCCTCTTTATGGAGACACAGCTGAGACCAGAGAGGTCCAGGTACAACCTGGCTTCTTTTCTGCCTCTGGAAGCTAGCTTCCCAGCCTGGCTCCTTCCTTTCACCATCCAGCCCGGCTGGCACAGTGAGTTGGGGTGGTTAGTGAATTCCTTATGCGTGAGGCTTCATAGGTTGGAGATACTGGGCTACACCTACCCATGCTCTCTGCAGCCAGAGATTGTTCTGGAAGACATTCTCCATTCCCCTTGGGAATCCTGCATGCTAAATCCATCTGTCTGGGACAGTCAGCCCTCAGAGGAGTGCCTAGAGCTTGCCTTTGCCAAGATCCTAAAGTTAGGAATCCAGATTCTCCTATACCTTCCAGAAGGTGAGACTGGAGAGGTATAAATATACCAGGCATTTCACTGTGCAAGAATAATGATGATCTCCATAACATGAGTTAGGTTGTTCTTTCTCTTGGTCTCCATGCAGCAGTTGCATTGGCTGCGTTGCTAGGTAACCAGCATGACAAAAAAGAACCAACTGCTGACTGCTGAGTCCTCAGATGGCTCCTTAAATAGCAGCATTTTAAAAAATCCATGTGGGGGTGGGGTGGGAAGAAGGAGGTGAAAGATAGAGGGTCAGGGTTGGAGAATCTTGGATTTCAAGGTTCACAAGCCCAGAGGACTGATGAGAAGCTTGCTAGGAAGTGTGGGTAGGAGGGACCATGGTGAGGGGCTCGGAGTGGCATTCCTAAGAGAGGAAGTATGGCTTGACAGTTTCCCTTGCTACAGCCCCCAATGCAGTCTCTCAGTCTTCTCATGCCTGTTATTTCCTAGCAACTTCTTGGACTTGTTGGCCTTCTACCCTCCTGTTTCCTGAGAGAGTAATAGGGGATGGGTACATTTGGTTCCTTTTCCCTGAGCCTTTCTGTGATCCCCTTCAAGATAAGAACCAAGGCCTCATCCCACTTCCCACAGTGAGTCTACCACCCCCAGCCCAATATGGGCTCCAGGGTGGCCCTTGGTATGAAGAATCTGAAATTGGCTTCTTAAGTCTGAGCATATTTGTCTGTTTTCTTTTACTATAATAAAATGCCCAACACTGAGTAATCTGTACAGAAACATTTATTTAGCTCCTAGTTTTGGAGCCAGGGATCCAGATTCCTATCTGGAGTTTTTTTCTGTCCCTGCCAGGTGACTTCTCCCCTTCTTTCCTGCCAACCCCTGTGGATCCTTAATAGTCCTGCCACCAACCTTGTCTGAATGTCCATTTAGAGAGCTTCTTTCTACCTCTGTAATCTTTGTGCAAAATTGAGTTCCCTTTGGAGAGCTTCCACCTGTTTTCTTGTTAGGTGTTGTCAAGTCGGAAGGATAAAGATCACAACCTCTGTTTTCCAGATGAGAAAATTAGGCCCAGGGAGGGACTTGCCTGCCATGAGTACCAGTTTCCTCCTCTTGCTGGGGGCTTCTTTCGGGCTCTTTGAAGTGGGGAAGACTGATTATCTGGGCAACTGTCCCCTGAAGACATGAAGCACCCCAGTCTGTGAAAACCTGGGGAGATCAGTGACAGCCTATTCTGCTCTTGCTTCTGCAGTCAGCCTATGCCGTGTCGTTGCTGCGAGAATGCATGAAGCTGCGACCCTCGGATCCCACTGTGCCCCTGATGGCCGCCAAGGTCTGCATTGGGTCCTTGCACTGGGTGAGTGAGCTGTGAGAAGGGCGGTGCCTGGGTTCTGCCCTCCCTTGGAAGGATACACCAGGTATGAATGAGGTGAGGATGTCCAACTTGGCGTGGAAGCCAGGGTGTCAGCTGTCTATAGACAAGAGAAAGACTTCTGTGAACCTATGTCCTTGTAGGTTGTCTGGTTGTGGTTAGGCCAAGAAATATGGTACTCAGAGAATCAAGTGAGGAGACAGTCGAGGTGCCTCCCACCTGCCCATTAGTGGGGTTAATAGGCAAGACATCAGAGTTACTTGACCTGCCAACACCTTAGAGGCTTCAAATTACCTCACATCTGAGAGGCATGACCCTGAGAGGTCAAAGCTAGCCATAGCAGAAGGAAGGCCACCTCTTTGCAGCCCCCTCTTTGTTCTTGGCTGCAACCACTGACACATACCCAGCTTTGTGCTGAGGCAGCAGCACCCAGCCTCTGGGTGAATCTAGCAGGCACTTCATAATAACCCTTCTTAACAACTTTCGCCACTCTCCCCTCCTTGCAGACAAATCATGGGCCTCAGGAAGGAAGACAACAAGTTCCTTGAAGATTCCATGACCTGACACTTTCCTAGCTCAGTTAACTGTTGCCCCCCTTCCCCGGCCTCACTCCAGGTCCCCACCTCACTATCCCTGTGCCTTGGTCTCTTTCTGCTGTGGGGAGGATGGATGTGGTAGCACAAGAAAGGAGGGTGACGCCAGCGCATTTCTTTCTTTCCCCTGTGTCTTAAGGGCCAGCTCTGGGCTCCACTGCAGATTATGGAGAGGAGAGAGAGAAGAGGGAAAGACTTACATATGGCCTGTTACATATTTAACAGGTGCTAGGCTTTGGGGAAGGGTAGGTTTGCTTCAGTGGTTAAAAGTTTTGCTCCCCATCTAGTGAGTGGTGTTGAGTAAAGCATGAAACTGCTGGGCCTCTGTGTCCTCATCTATAAAATGGAAGTAATAGTCTCTCAGAAGTAAAATAGACCCAACATCTGGAGGAGACTTAATAGAGAAGGTATCCTTGGACAAGGCTTGGAGGGCAGGGAGGATGCAGGTAGACCAATAGAAAGCCCTTCTGCTACAGCTTGACATACCCACTCAGACCAATGACTACCAGAGATGACCACCCCCAGCTACATGTACTCTTAATCATTTGAGAAGGGCTAAACGTCTCCTTGCCCCATCGAGGACAGGTACCTTGGTGAGTATGTGGGCGGCTTATGGATGGTTATAGGCAGAACCCAGAGCCCTAGACCAAGCCCACAAAACAGAGGGTGATGGGAGCTCGAGGGTACAGAGGGGTGGATTCCCCAACTCTCAACTCAGATCCTGTTTATTCCAGGGCTTTGGAGACAGGCCTGAAGCTCATCCCTGAGATGAGCCCAGAATACTGTGTCCCTGGGGGCGGGACAGAGGAGGGCATCTGTGCTCCCTGTGACTGCCAGCTCCAAAGAACTGTGGGTCCACCCAGCCAATGGCACCCTTGCCAGGAAGCCCTAAATTTAGGTCTTCCTACCATGGAGGAACTGTTTCCCTCCACAGCATAATTACAGTAATTATGTGCATTCAGATTACATGGTAATAAAATTAGGATCAAATCAGTCCAAATTGAAATCAGATGAGTTAGGAGCAAAGTAATCAATGACAACATAAATAGAAAAGCCCAAAAGGAAGCTTAAACATGCGGACTTGTCATCAGAGTGGGGAGAAAGGTGAGCTGTTTTAATCGCAGACAAGAGCAGGTTGAGTGTCATGCTGGATGGAGCTGGGTTTAGATCCGTCACAGGCAGAAGGAAGCCCTGCAGGTGGGTGGGGGTAGACTGCTGGCAGCCTGGCTGGTCTGGAGGCTCCCCCAGGCTCCTCCTAAAGCTCCATTTATACCTATTTAGGATTGCACTGAGGTATGAGACTCTGTACTTCCAGTGGCTTAGTGTTCCATGTGAGGAGCTGGTAGGTAGAACCTCCCTGCTCTTGAGAACAGTCTCTGTAATAAATTTTGTCTAGTGTGGTCCTGTGTTCTCCATTGGATGAGGATTCTCTTCATTTACCCTGTCATGTACTCTCATCCCCTCTCCTTGCAGGGAAGTTTGCACATAGTAGACGTTAACTTGTAACCTGTATTAGGTGATGGGTAGGACCAGGTCTACATTTAGCACAATGGTTCTCTTTGCCATCTGTGGCTAGTTCTTGGCTCACTGGTGGGCACAAGGCTGAGAGCTGACTGTGGAGTGGCCAAGGGTAACCTGCTCTCTAGGGAGGCCAGGAGAGGGACAGTCTAGCCTGGCATTGTTTGTCCCCAGGACTGTAGCAGGAAAGATGTCTGATGAGCAGCAGGGGGATGTTGGTGCATAAAGCGAAGCAGGAATCCTGAAAGTCAGCTGACTCTTGGCTTTTGTACCTCTCTCTGGCCCATGCCCTGCAAGCCCATCCATTGCCCAGCCAAGCTCTGTGAGCAGGGGACAGAAATCTGGGGGTGGACCATTTGGCCTGGCTTGCAGAAAGGGAGGCTGAAAATGAGACATTTGAAAAACAGTTGTACTGGGCAGAACCAGCCTGCATGGCCATGTGCCCTGGGGTGGAGCACCTGCCATCCCTGCATCCTATCCTTATGCCTAGGGCCAGAGTGGGAACCCCCAAGTTGGGGATCCAGTCTGAAAGCAAGGTTGCCCTAGATGGGGATCAGTAGAGGGACTTAGATGGTCACATGCTGGCTCTTGGCTGACAGGAGGCTTTACAATGGGGTTCGGTAGCTGGAGCAGGTTTGGGAGCGGGGGGGGTGGGGGTGGGCAAGGAGGAGTATGATTCTCCAGAGCTTAGCCAGAGGCTCTTTGGATGAAGGAAGGTTTCTCAAGCTCTAAGCCTGGACAGTAGTGTCCTCAAAACCAAGAGGCCTGTATGGCAGCTGCTACATTGGCTTGGCTTGCAACTTGCCAGGATCCCCTTTTTGGAGCAGCAGGAAGAGGAGGTGTAGATAGTTTTTAATATCTCTCCAAATATATTTAATGTATCAAGTTGGAAGCTTTGTAGGAAGCATGGAGGACAAGGTGTGCATGTGTGCTGTGTGTCACACAGACAGCAGAGGAAGTTGTGAAATGGAATGCAGGCCATCTTCAGGAAGGGCACACATTCCCCTCAGGGGCAGCAAGGGTGTAGAAAAGGCTTAGACTGTGGAGGAGAGAGTTAGAGTTCTGATCCCTGTGCCTACCTCCTCAATAGCTGTGTGATTGAGGGACTAACTCATCCCCTCTGAGCCACAGTTTTTTCATCTAGAATCTAGAATTGTCACCCCCACTGTGGTAGGGTGGCTGAGAGAAAGTGGACAATATCCCTGGTTGACACAGTGCAAGTACCTGGTAAATGGTCACTGTTGTTGTTATAATCCCTTCAAACTGGTGGGCACTCAGAAAAGATGTGGCCTATGAGTTGGTGCTTCACACCTTAATCCCAGCTACTGAGGAAGCTTAGGCCTAGAGGAGCTCATTTCAAAGCCAGCCTCAGCAGAAAAGTCCTCAAGATTCCATCTCACAGAGAGGAGAGAGAGAGAGAGAGAGAGAGAGAGAGAGATTCCATCTCCAATTAACCAGCAAAATGCTTAGCTGGAGACATAGCTCAAGTGATAAGAGTATCAGCTATGAGCAGAAATGTTGAGAGAGTCCCTAAGATTAAGCCTTAGAACCAACACCACCCCCCCCCCCGAAAAAAAGAAAAGTGAGGGTGTGCCTGTACAATTTTACATTCATTTTTTACATTCAGGGGTGGCAGAGCCAGGAAGATGGAAGCCTTTATGAGACAGAGAAAAATAAATTAATTCATTAATTTTTTTTAAATGCCAGCTCTCTTGTCACAACCTCGCAGAGTGCCTTCTCCTCTCTCCCGGGAAAGAAAAGGAGATTTCAGTAGGTCCTGAGTCCTGTGGGAGGAACCAAGGAGAAAACAGAGGTCTCTAAACAGCCCTGTGAGCTCAGAAAGGACCTTCCTATTGTCCCCAGAAAGAAAAGTATAGAGAATTTGAAGATGAAACTTCTTTGGCTGCCCTTGGCATAGAAGGCAGCTTGAGCACCAACTTCAAGCGCCAGCAGCCAGGCTGCTCATGCAGGGACCAAATTAGGAAAGCTACAGACAGGGGAACTTAAGGAAGTCCCAGGGAAGTTTTTCTTATATAAAGCAAAATCAAACCATCAAAATAGTCCTTGCATCATGAGAAATATTAAAAAAAAAAAAAAAAGAATAGAGGATTGCCCTGAATCCCTAAATCTCAGAAACAGGAGACCTGGCTTAGAATGCAGTTCTGCCACTTCCTAGCTGATTGACTCTGGGTGGGCCATGTAAGTTCCCCGAGTGTTAGACTGTCCAGTGGTGAAAAGTCTGTTTCTAGAATCACAGGGAAAGCAGACAGGACCTTCCTGGGTTTTCAAGGGAAGGTCACATGTCTGCCCTGGGGAAAGGAGCATGTTAGGATAGTAGGGGCTTACAAGAACGCTAGAAACCCTCACCTAGAAGTATTTTGGACTAAGAAAGGCCCAGTGTTATAACCCGAGCTGATCAGAACCACCAGCTAACTTGAAGCCACAGAAGGAAGTGTTTGGGGCCTCTGAGGTACCTCTAGAGGTACAGACGGGGGAAAGAAGGTGGCGATGATAGCTGATAGAGGTGAAGAGACTAGACAGCCCATGGCCATCAGATTAGAACAACAACTCAGATCACAGCCTTCTAGTGGGTTGTGGAATAGAGTAAAGAAAAAATTAAGGAAAAATTAAACTAGACTGTAAGAGAATAGGATGGGGAGAATATTCCAATGTGTTACCTGTGGGAGGGGTGAGTTTGTGACAGCCCATGGGTTGAGTTGTTACATGTCCATGTGTCCTGGACATGGGTGGGGCAGAGAGCTAGAATACCCAGCAGAGCAGACTCACCAGGGCTGCAGGGTCACCAGTTTGTTCTGCAAAGTCTGCTTTTCTAAGAGACAAAAAGTATGTAATAATGTGCCCCCTCCCCCCATTCCAGAAGACCTTTAATGCTACTTTGTAATTTTTCAGTGAGATTGTTTTGTGTTTATATAGACACACACTACATATATGTAATGTTAAGACATGTATATAACATACACATGTATATAACATACACATGAAAACTAACATTTGACATTAGGCAAATACCACTTGGAGCATTCTCCATGTCATCACTTTGTCCTTCCAGCAATCCTATGAGGGAGACACTGCTGTTCTCATTTTACAGAAGAAGGAACTGAGGCACAGCAGAATGAAGTGAGTTGCTTGAGATTACCCAGTTAGGGAGTGATTATGTCAGAACTTGAGCCCTGGCAGTGTGGCCCAGAGCTTTGTCCTAATCAATATATTGCCAAGCTGCATTTGCCTGTCTTGCAGAGAGCTGGCTTGTGTGGAAGGAACTGGTTCTGGAGTTGCTGGGATTCTAACACTTCAGAACCAAAGATGGCAGAGCCATTCCCAGGGCTTTCAAATTCTCACACTTACTTAGAAGAATAGGGACTGTGTATTATAAATATCTTTCTATTTAACTTTGGCTTTTACTGTGATAGCATTCTCTCTATTTGCTAGCTAGTTAGAACACTCATGTTTACTCATACTTCATGTTATTATGCTGTATATTGTCATACTTAATAGGATTAGTAGTACTGTTTTTCCTTTATTATCACTGTAATGATTCCACCTGCAGAAAGCCTGCTTTGTGAGTAGTAACCAAAATAGTAGCCAGGCACAGGAGACAGAGCTGGAGAATCTTTGTTTGAGATCAGTTTGGACAGAAAAGTCCAAGAGACTCTATCTCCAAAATAACTGCCAAAATGGCAAGTTGGAAGCATGGCCAAGAAAATGCAAAGCATTGAGTTCAAACCTGGTCCCAGGAAGAGAAAGGAAAAAAAAAAAAATGGAGCTGGCCATGTAGGAACATAATGAATTCAGCCTTGTGAGCTTTTTTTTGGCCAGTCCTGGGGCTTGGACTCAGGGCCCGAGCACTGTCCCTGGCTTCTTCTTGCTCAAGGCTAGCGCTCTGCCACTTGAGCCACAGCGCCACTTCTGGCCATTTTCTGTATATGTGGTGCTGGGGAATTGAACCCAGGGCCTCATGTATACGAGGCAAGCACTCTTGCCACTAGGCCATATCCCCAGCCCCCTTGTGAGCTTTTCCATCTCCCTCTCTACATGGTGAGTTCTCTGTTCCTTCAATGTGGTGGTGGTGGTGGTGGTGGTGGTGTTGGTGTGTGTGTGTGTGTTTTCCTCACATGGCATATTGTGGCTGTCCCCAAATTGGAGGCTCAACCCAACTCATCTTCCTATACCTAGTGACCTCGTTCTCAGGATATTGATTGCATGCTGTATACTCACCCCAGCTATGGCCATGGTCATACAACAGGACTCAGACCTGCCCCTTTCCAGTCTGTTGGGGGGAGAGGGCCTGAGCAGGGGTGAGGTGGGGCGGGGGAGTAGGCCTGAGCAGGGGTGAGGCAGGGCAGGGTGGCACTGGCCAGATCTCAGAAGCTGGCTGACATGAATGTCACTATTCCTCTGGTTGACTTTCTGAGCCTCTGGAGGAGACATCTGTAATTAGGAGGTGTTGATGCCTGGGTGGGACAGAGGAAGCAGCCCTGCCCTTTCTGGAAGCTACTACACCAGGCACATGGCGGGAATGAACATGGCTGCCACCCCCAACCATAATGTTTTCCTGCCACCCCAGCAACTCTGTGTACCCCAGTGTCCCTGAGGCCTGACTTCGGTGCCCTCTGTGTCCTGTGTTGTGTGTGATGATGTGTGTTATGACGATGTGGTACATAACCCATGCCAGTTGGTCCTTTTCCAACTGGAACAGCACTCCACCCCCCTGCTCTCAGGACAAAAACAACCCCAGGCCTTTTTCCTCTGAAAGTTCAAGTTCCCTGGCTCCCTGCTCAGGGAGGGAGCAAGCTCTACACTAACCTGAATGGCAGCCTGTCCTCTATGCAGGGCTGCCCATGTCTAGCAAGGCGCATATTCCCAAGGCCCAGGCCCTGACCCTGGGTCCCCTCTACCTGCCCAGGACAGACCCTTACAGGGGCCTCTGAGGAAGGAGAGGCATGAATTGACCTGTCTTGGGTTCATGATCTAAACAGAGCAAGCTTTGGAGGGCTGGAACCCTGGGTCAAGGGCAGCTTTTCCCTGGGAGAGGTAGCATCCTGTAACCTTGAGCACAAAGCCCCTTGGAGGGAGAACACGAGGTCCAGGGAATTGTTTGCTGGTAGAGGGAACAGCTGATTCTTCCACTTGGTACCTGTGTGACCTAGACAGCTTCTTGGCCTCTGGTCATGCTGCCACATGTGAGGAATTGTTCATGTCAGTACCTGCTCAGTGGTGTTCCAGGCTTGGTACCATGTTACCTGCCATACCCAGTGACCTCTGCCTCTCTCCTCTTTGCAGCTGGAGGAGGCGGAGCACTTTGCCATGATGGTGATTGGCCTTGGAGAGGAAGCTGGAGAGTTCCTCCCCAAGGGCTACCTGGCTCTGGGTCTCACCTATAGCCTGCAGGCCACTGATGGTGAGTGCTAGGACTCAGGAAGCCTCTGCTTGGGGATAACCCCAGCTTCTGAACTGCCTTTGAGGCATCTTGTCCCACCAGTGCCACTCCCCACGGACACTATCTGCCTTTCTGACATAGCTGCACATTCTTGCACATATCACACATGGACACCCCAATATATACATGCACAAAACCTCCAACTCCTTTTCTGTTCTTGCTTGGACAGCTGCCAATCTGACCCAGTCTGACTCCTCTGGACCCAATTATCCCATTTGTAGGTCCAGCTCCAGCTCTGACAAGATCCAGGCCTCTGTCCTGTGGAGCTCCTGGTCAGTCTTCTTCAGTGCCCAACACCCTACCCCCCTGGCAGCTTCATTCTGTTTCACATAGGCCCACCTTTACCCTCACCACCATAGTTAACTCTCTCTGGGGTCTTTCAGATCTCCCTTCACACATGGCGTAGTGCTAAGTACACAGTAGGTGCTTCACAAAACCTTGTGCTAAGCTGATAAGTTCTGCTTCTCCTTACCCACACCTTGTATTCTGTCCTCAGTGGTGCCAGCTCAGCCCCATCTTCCCCATTTATCAGCTAGCCAGTACTTTTGTGTCCTTGCAGCCTGAGGGGACAGAGTGATGAACCCCATCCAGACCAAAGCAGGAACAAGATTGGGCCCTTGCCCACCAGTTCCTGGTGCAGGCCATATTGATGGAACCTACTTTGTTTGGCTCAGAGGCCCTGCACAGCCTCACTCACCTGAAGAGGGGAGAAGCTGCGTAGGAGAGCTGGGTACAGACTAGCATCATCAGTTTCTGTCTGCTAGTGAGGAGTTGCCAGTCTCTTGGTCACAAGCTGCTTTGATCAAAATGGTCTCCTGTGCCTTGAGCCTTTGTCTGAGCAGAAGTGGCTTCTGTAGCTGTCTGAGCTTGGGAGCGTGAACAGCTCTGCACCTAGTCCTCCCCAATGCAGATATGGTCAGGGATGGTCCTGGCCAGAGTCATGGAAAGCTCCTCAGGTGCTCAGTGTGCCAGCAAGGCTAAGAATGCCTGCCCTGCTGCACTTAAAGCTGTATGCAGTTTACTGACAAAGTACTAGATTGGTTCAACTTGATGGGTAAGGAAACCTGGAATTGTTGGCCTTTTGGGGCTTGGACCTCTTGGGGAGGGACATCTTAGTTATAGTTTTTGTAGGATCACATTGGTCTAGGTGGCAGGGAAGGCCATGGAGAAGAAAGAACTCACATGCTGAAGAATGTGCTGGGTGGCTGAGACAGCAGTGTCAGCCGGGACTGCTGGACCTTGAAGTTTGCGTGGCGGATCTTCTCCCTGCAAAGCTTCTGTGTCCTGGGAATGGGGCCAGGAGGGGAAGGCAACTCTTCTGTGCCTCCTGATGACCCAGACTGCCCTGTCTCCTGCAGCCACCCTGAAGTCCAAGCAAGATGAGCTGCACCGCAAGGCCCTGCAGACACTGGAAAGGTGAGGAGACCCTACAGCCTGCAGAAGCCCTATCTGTCTGTGAAGGCTTGAGGTAGTATTTTCACATGTTTTGCCTCCTGGGCCCTCTGATGTGTCCACCCTCTGAAAAATGGAGGATTCTGGCTCCATTCTGGATGAAAAAGCCAGAAGTCTTTCAGAGGTCACATGGTATAAGGGTAATCCATTGAGATAACCAACTGAGCCGCCCTCTCATCTCCCACCTCTCCCTAGCCCTGTCCCACAGACCTTGCAGAGATTTCCTGGGAGCCTGGGGTGAGAGGGAAGGATGGAGAGAGGCAGGCAACAAAGCCCTTCCCTCTCCTCCTTCCTCTCTCTGCCTTATGTTAGTTCCTCTAAGCCCCCTCCATGTGTTTGGATCCCTCTGCAGCTCTGATATGGCTCTGTTGCCAGATGGGGCCAGGTACCAACTTTGTCAGAACATCTGGCATCCAAACCCCACTCCAGGGCAGGTAGTTCCCCAACCAGGAAAGAAGATTCAAGACCTGGCTAACCCCCTGGAGCTTTAGAGAATGGGGAACACCAATGGGGCTCTTCATTGCCAAGGCCTTTTGCCTAGATAAGGCATGCCCAGTCCTTGAGCTCTCAGGGAGGTGTTAACCTCTGACTTTGACAAATGCTCAGCATGGTATGGATGTGCCCACTGCCATTCCCCACTTCCAATTATAGGAGGGATCTGCTGCATCCAGGCTGTCTTCCCAGAAGGCCTCCAGTCTCAGCTAGTGCCAGCCTTCCAGCCTCTGTCCCCTATTGTGGGTTCCCTTTGAGCCTCTGAGTTGTCATATCTCAACTAGACACCTCACAAAAACAGATTCTGGAAGAATCCCCACCAACATAGTGCCCTATAGCACCCAGCACAGAGCTGGCATGCTGGAGATCCAAGTTATACACTTGATACTCAATCGCTCGTGACTGACTTCATGCTCTCTCCCTATACAGAGCCCAGAAACTGGCCCCTGATGATCCTCAGATCATCCTGTACGTCTCTCTGCAGTTGGCCCTTGTACGACAGGTTAGTTGTCACAGTTCTTGACTGCCAGATCCCGGGGGCTGCTGGCTTCCTCCTGGCAACTGTGCCCAGCATCTGGGTGATTCTGTAAGTGGCTTGACCTCCAGACCTCTGTATTTTTGTATGTTGTGTGAGCACCCTCTGTCCTTCCTCAGAGGCCTAATAAGGGCAGAGTCAATTAATGTGGATACAGCCCTAGGCCAGTGGTAGACACACAGGAGGGGCTTTTCTCAGCATTCACTTTCTTCAGAACACTATGGTCTCCTGCAAAGTCAGGAGAGTGGCCACCATAGCTTTTGTTATGTCCTATCTTCTACCAACCTTCTCCTAAAGGTCTTAGGAAACAGTACTTGGCAAGTAGAGCTATTTCTGGACACATTTTCTATGTGACCTTAAAGCTTTACCTTGATCTGCATATACCACTATCAGTCCTCTACCTCTGGAGTCCTAGTAGGGGTTTTCATCCCCTAGTGTCCTGTCTGCCAACCACCTTCTCCCAGCAGCATTACTGCCGCTGCTCATGCCTCTCCAGGCAAACCCACCTTTCCCCATGCTGAGCCATAATCTATGGGTGCTGAGGAGCCTTTGACTGTCCCTCATTCTGCTGGTCTCCTTTGTTTTTATGAACACTGTAGCCTGTAGGGTGCTGCTCCAAGCACATACGGGGCCTTCAAAATAGGACCTCTCTCATGGCCTTGGCTCTGTGTGTACTGACTCTGACCCAAATGTGACTCTGACCCATATGATAGGATCTGAGACAATCCTAGCACAGGCTTCAGCACAGCTGTCTTCTCCTAGCATCAGGAAGCAGGCTTAGCTCATGCTGCTGGGGGAAAAGCCTCTGTAGATTGTCCACATTTGACATGGAATCAGATGAGGGGAAGCCTGTCTTCTGTGGGTATACTGATTCTTCCTCCTTAGCATAGCCAGACTCTACCATCTGATGTGGAGGTGGTACTGCCCTGTTTCTAGGAATGGCCGAGCCAGCAATGAACTTGGTTTTCTTATCCAAAGTCCACTTTTCTCCCATTAAGAAATCTTTGAGGGCTGGGGATATGGCCTAGTGGCAAGAGCGCTTGCCTCGTATGAGGCCCTGGGTTCGATTCCCCAGCACCACATATACAGAAAATGGCCAGAAGTGACGCTGTGGCTCAAGTGGCAGAGTGCTAGCCTTGAGCAAAAAGAAGCCAGGGACAGTGTTCAGGCCCAGAGTCCAAACCCCAGGACTGGCAAAAAAAAAAAAAAAAAAAAAAGAAATCTTTGAGGGGCTGAGAATATGGTCTAGTGGTAAAGTGCTCGCCTCGTATACATGAAGCCCTGGGTTCAATTCCTCAGCACCATATATATAGAAAAAGCCAGAAGTGGCTCTGTGGCTCAAGTGGTAGAGTGCTAGCCTTGAGCAAAAAGAAGCCAGGGACAGTGCTCAGGCTCTGAGTTCAAGCCCCAGGACTGGCACAAAAAAGAAAAAAAGAAATCTTTGTGCCGGGCACTGGTGGCTCATGCCTGTAATCGTAACTACTCAGGAGGCTGAGATCTGAGGATTGTGGTTCAGAGCCAGCCTGGGCAGGAAAGTTCATGAGACTCTTATCTTCAAATAACCAGAAGTGGAGCTGTGGTTCAGAGTGGTAGAGTGCTGGCCTTGAGAAGAAAAGCCCAGAGAAAAAAAATCACTGAATTCAAACCCTACAACTGGCAGAGAGAGAAAGAGAGAGAGAGAGAGAGAGAGATCTTTGAGCCAAATATGGTAGCTAATATCTGTAATCTCAGCTACATGGGAGACATACAGGTGAGGATCATGTGTTGAGGTCAGCCCAGGCAAAAAATTAGTAAGACTGTCATCTCAACAAATAAGCTAGATGTGGCAATGTATATCCATAATCCATCAATACAGAAGGCATAGATAGGATAATAGCCATCTGAGGCCAACTTGGGCAAAAACACAAGACCCTATCCAAAAAAATAACTAAAGCAAAAAGAGGCTGGGGCATGGCTCAAGTGGTAGAGAGCTCTTACAGATGTCAAATTCAACCCCTAGTACTACAAAAAATTAAAACAACGGCCCATCTGAAACTATGCCCCTGGGTGCTCTTTTCCCAGCCAAGAGGATGGTGCTCCTGTTGTGTCTGGCCTTTGGTCAGTTTATGAGCTGTCTTCTGACCCAGGGCAAGGAGCCTCTGCATTCCACTGCCTGCATCTCCCTTCTTACTGGCTCCTCTTCTCACTGCCTGTGGCCCTCATGCCTGGAATCCATCTGTTTGCCCCATGCCTAATCCCTGGGGCATGGATCCTTCCTCTCTGTGTGCTTCTGTCATAGCCATTTTCTCCCCCTGCTGGGGAGAAAGACAGCAGGAGCCCTGCTGTCTTTCCCGATACTGTCTGCCTTTTTTTCCCTTCCTCTCATATCACTCCCTCCCCATGACTCACTCATTCCTCCGCCACCTCCATGCTGCACCTACAGTGCTGAATTTCAGGTCCTGACCCAGGCACTGGTTTCCTCTGTGCTTCTCTCTCCAGGAGCATCACTCTTCCCCCAGAAACTCAGAT
Source organism: Perognathus longimembris pacificus (assembly GCF_023159225.1). NCBI lineage: Eukaryota > Metazoa > Chordata > Mammalia > Rodentia > Heteromyidae > Perognathus > Perognathus longimembris. Next base: position 45,975,963 of record NC_063168.1, on the reverse strand, counting down.
GGAAAGATACCTAAGATAACTTTATTTTTAGCCTTCTATAAAAGAACCTGGTGCTTTTCTTGCCAATCAACTATTGGTGATTCACTTTTTAAAATCTCTTTAATTATTTATTCATCTCTGATGATTGGCGCTCTTCCTCCTAACAAGATAGCTGGCCATTGGAGCCTAGTGCTTTTCTTTGGGTATCTCTGATCTTGACAGCCTTGAGATTTGAAGGACCCTATTGTGGATTCTGAACTTGCTAGACAGAGGCACTCTACCATTTGAACCACTCCTCCATGAACCTGTTTATGAAGAGTCTTGCTCCTTAGCAAAGCTCAGACACTCTATGTCTGATGCTCACCAACCTACCAAAGTATAGCTGGTTGCATCAAGCAGTGAGGGTTAGCACAGGATAATGGGGTCTGTTCTGGCAGAATCACGGGGCAAGAACAGCCTTGATTAGGTACATACAAGCCAAGCTTGTAAGCATACTGATCTTAGGTTCCTTCTCAAATTTTCCTTGGCTTAGACACAGCAAGGTCCCTGTGCAATAACTCTGGGCTTGACCCTGGTGCCCATGACCTACACAGAGGCTCAGTGAGACCTGGCCAGTGCGAGAGGCCTGGCAGAGTGAAGGCTGGAGGCTCCTCCTGCACCAGAGGCTGGGATCCAAGATTTTTTATGGAACAAGACTTCAAAAAAAGAGGTTGATGGATGGATGGAGGCCTAGTTGAAGTGTTAGAATGCCTGCCTAGCAAGAATGAGGCCCCTAGTTTAAACAGTAGTACACAGCTCAGTGGTACAACACACGTTTAGCATATGAGAGGCCCTGGGGTTCAGTCTCTAGCACGGAAAAAAGACTTAAGATTTCAGGAAGGACAGAGCTGCCACCGTGGACAGTCACTGGAACTAATAGAACACCCAAAGCTGAGGGAAGATGTACCCCAGGTCTAGTAGGAAGAATCTTACCATTTACTTGACTGTGGATCTTGGGGACTAGAAAGAGGAAACTCCCACTTGTGTCTGTTGGTGCTGCTGTGTTGCCCAACATTTCCTGTTCTGTGCCTCATTCTCAGCACTGTAACAGGCGGGACCATCTCCTCCTACAGTAGAGAACTGCAGCTAAAGGGACATGTCTGTGGCCTAGGTGCCGCCAGCCAGGAGCAGAGCTAGCATCCCCACCGTCCATCAAGCTGCTCCTACTTGGAACACTTCTTCCCTCCCTCTCTACCTCCCTCTCTTTCTTTTGTTGTTGTTGGTGGTGGTCATGGAGCTTGAACTCAGGGCTTGGGCACTGTCCCCAAGCTTTTTTGCTCAATGTTAGTGCTCTACTTCTTTTGCTACAGTCCCACTGAACTGCCATCCCCAGATCTCAACCTCCTGAGTAGCTAGGGTTACAGGCCTGAGCCACCAGCACCTAGTTGGGACATTCCTTTTCATCACCTCCCCTCCCACCCCCCACCCACCCCACCCCCCGCCGCACCGTGATTGTACTGATCCCTGTTAGTGGAGCTCCAGGAAACAGCGTCCACTCTTGGCCAGGTTACCTCTCCCTTAGGCTTTCACTCTCCCATTAGGAAGTGCTGCTGCCCAATGTCTTTCCAATTCCTTTTGTGCTACACTGGAAACCTGCTCTCCCCTAGTTCCCATAGGGGTTCATCTTTGCTAAGTTGTCTGGGGATGTGTTTTATCAAAACACGTTTCAGTGCCCAGAGCTCAATAAAGTTGAGTTGGGGGTACCTTCAGGGGCTGGTACCTGGCATAGCCAGGGCGCAGTTCCCTAAGCTGGCACTTTTCCTTTGGCAGATCTCCAGCGCCATAGAGCAGCTACAAGAGGCCCTAACAGTGTGCAGGGACGATGCCAATGCCCTCCATTTGCTGGCACTGCTCTTCTCTGCTCAGAAGCACTACCAGCACGCCCTGGATGTCATCAACATGGCTATCACCGAGTACCCTGAGAACTTCAAGTAAGTTACCTGGGGACCACTAGTAGGGGGCTGGCTGGCTATTCCACCTTGGCATATATATTTTTAGCCAGCTGACACACATGGAATAAACGTGCTCTTCATGGGCACTCCTTAGGTGAAGAGACAAGAGGTATGGGTCCAGGAGTGACTTACTGGTCTGTTGGGTAGTAAGCTTGTGCTGCTCCTAAGCCTCTACAGGTAGCTGGGGGTACCCAGAAGGGAATGTTCTAAAGTGCATGTGTGCTGTGCTATATATCCATCTAGTTCTGGGTGAACCTCCTGAGGGCACTGAGGCATAACTTAATCATGACCTTGATTGATGCAGATGTGAACACTGACTGGTTGGGCAGAGGCCAAGGAGGGCTCTCCAAGCAGGCCAGCTGCCTCCTCTTTGCTGGAGATGGGAGGTGGTTATCTCTGCTTCTTCATGTTTACTACACCAACAAGATAACCTGCTTCTTGGAGCAGGGTTCAAAGTACACTTGGCTAGGCAGCAGTGGATGGGACAGGAGTAGGCCTCCCCACTTTCACCACAAAGGACCTACCACCATTGAACAAGACACTGGGGAACAAGAGCATGCAGGCCAGCTGAAGCTGGGAGAAGGAACTAGGGGGGGGGGTGTCATCTTTTGATTTCTTCCCTCTTCTCCATACAGGCATTGATATTCTGAATCTTGAATGAGAGACCCTTGAGAACCCCAACTCCCACCTTGTTTCACTTTGGGGCCTGAGAGAAGGCAGTTTAGAATAATCCCAAAGCTGTTATTTTGCAGAAAGCCAAGAAGAACTGGGGTCCTAGTTACCCCAGGAAAGGTGGCCCGCTGGCATGGGTGAGCAGGTTCTCTGAGAAGTAGGGAGTGTCAGTGGGTGTCACTGTGGTGAAGGGTGGTGAAGGGAAGTTGCAGGTATCCCAACCCAGGGAGGTTCCCCTTCCAGGGAGACCTGGACTTTCACCTCTGTCCATCGCTAGACCATTAACTGCAGGGAAGGCCTCAGGCTTTCCTGTTCCCTGAGCCTCCTTCAGAAGACACTGCAAATATTTGGTTCTGGTTGTTGCTTTGCCAGGACACTGGTAATGAATAGCTTTTAAAGAAAGGTAGTTGGGAGCATAGTAGTTTCTGCAGTCTAAACGTCATAATGTGCCTCACTGAAGCAGGCATTATCCTACTAGGAAATATAGTCCCCAGTCCCCCAGAACCTCTGAGTCTCACCCTACTTTATCCTCATCCAAACTTCTGACCTAAGTGCTCAGGATCCTAATACTGCCTGTTTCTCTGCCCTCTTCCCAGACAGGTCCTAGCTGACCACAGCAGACCGTAGCTCTGCAGTAGGTCATCCTTGTATTTGATGAATGGCCCTAATTCTGAGCCTTTACCCAGCCTTTAGGAGGTCACTGAATTACCTCACTGTATAAGACACTTAAAATTCTAAAGTAGGGGCTGGGAATATGGTCTAGTTGTAAAGTGCTCGCCTTGTATACATGAAGCCCTGGGTTCGATTCCTCAGCATGCCATATATAGAAAAAGCCAGAAGTGCACTGTGTCTCAAGTGGTAGAGTACTGGCCTTGAGCAAAAAGAAGCCAGGGACAGTGCTCAGGCCCTGAGTTCAAGCCCCAGGACTGGCTAAAAAAATTCTCAAGTACAGTTAAAGCAGTATGGACAAGGGATACACCTTGGCTCAGGAATCCCAGGTATCATATGACATTGCAAGGTTATCATATTTTTTATTTATAATGAAAATACACAAAAGACAGAAGTTTCCCAGTACTGGTACCTTTTATTACAAACTCTATCCTCAGACTTGTCAGCACCTGATCTGACACACTTCTGCTGGCTTGTGTGTGCACATGTGCCTGTCTATGCCAGAGTATGCATGTGTGCCTGTGTGTGCCAGTGTACACATGTGTCTGTGCCAGTGAGCCTGTGTGTACCTCTGTGTACATGTGTGTCTGTGTGTTATGCATTCCTATGTGGACCCCTGAATGTACATGTGTTTACTGTGGCCATCTAGGCCTTGGTAGAAGCAAAAAGGAGGAAGAACCCTAGGATGGATAGGGAGAGGCTCCTCACCAACCCTGGGACTGAGTGCATATCACTGAAGAAATAAGACACTAGGGGGGACCGGTGTCAGATATCATTTTAGCAGCAAGTCCTTTTCAAAATAAGATCTGAAATGAAAACCAAAATTGTGCAGCAGAAGAGAGTAGAGTTGTGGTGGCAGAAACAAAGGAAGGTTGGTATCCTGCTTGATTGACCCTACCTTTTAAGGAGACCTTTCATCTAGTACCTGACATTTTGCTGCTCCATACCTCTTCTTAACTTCTGAGCTGCATCTTCTTCCACTGGCCTGCTTTTATGGACATTAACCTACTCTTATGTTGATAGTCTGATTGAAGACTAGGCTATTTGTCAGTGTCAGGGGAGTTCCAGGTAGTCAGGGGATATCCCCAGTGTTAGGAAATAGTCCTTCAGTCCCCTCTCAGCTACCCTGGCCCACTCCTGACCTTACAGCCTTCATCTCCTCCTCTGTTCTATTGCTGTCTGGGCAGCATTTCCCTGCCCCCACCCACCATGACATGTGTGAGCCTCATCTGTTCCCTAGCTAAGCAGACATGCTCTGCTCGCTCCAAGGTCCTCACAGGCAGACGGTCCTGGCTTTGAGCTTAGTGTCTCACAAGAAGCTCAGGGGTCAACATGAAAAACAGGTGTGGGAAGATGGCTTTCAGCAGGTTCTCTGAGGGCCTGCATCCCTAGAAAGGTAGGGAGCCCCCATGTAGACCATGCTCTTTGTCATTATGCAACCTAACTGTGCCCCCTTTCGTCCTCCAAGCTGGCTGGGGTTGCCTGGAATGCAAGCCAGAGCCTTAAGAGGGCAGCCTCTGCCCTGAGAAGCACTCACCACTGTGACACCATGCTGCAGGCAGGTTTCAGGAGCTCTAAGGGCTAGAACCTCCCTTCCTCTTTTGTTCTCTGTCACTGAAGTGTTGTGCTGTAGAGAACTTGGAGACAAGTGTGTCCTACCCCCAGTAATGTTTGCTGTCCCCTGCCTGCACATCCAGGGGTCAACAGAAGAGAAGCAGCTCTGTGTCATGAGCCACTGTGAAGCCTGTCACCTCTGCATGTGCAGGATCTCTGTATTGATTTGGATCTAAAAGGCTATAAAACTGGAGAAAATGCAGGAACTTCTGACCCACAGAACTTAAAGGATAAATCTCTTATTTTAAACCAAAAAGAAAAGTGTGTGTCAATACACATGCATACGTATATAATATACACATATATAACATGTACATAGAGATGAGTGGAGGCTGAGTAGTCCATCTACCTCCCAGCAAGGTTGAATGACCATAGGGTATGAGCATGTCACTGCAGTTAAGTCAGTACTGTTCCCCACAGATGAAACCCTGGAGTACAGAAACCCATGGATTAGCAGGAAATGTCATTGAGTCCATTACAGGTCAGGGATCACTGAAAATGTCATTGCTCTTCAGTTGACACTGCGTCCTGCTTCTCCAGCTGCTCCTTGCACTGGGAACAGCCTCTTTTGGCTCCAGCTGTTGCCAAGGCAGTTAATTAACCAACTGGTCCAGTAAATATCGCTCGACAAAACAACACAAACCAAACTTCCTCTTCTCTAATTTCACTGTCCCCATGAAGTCCTAGTGAACGAGGTCTTTTAAAGGCTTCGCCTTGCCGAGGCTGACCGTGATGCAGACTGCCACCAAGAGGGAAGAAGCTAGCAGGTAGTATGTAATGCTGAAGCAGTAGATAAATGGACCCTTCCACATGTGCTTTTATCTGCACTGGCTCCTCCACCTCTGCCTTTTGAAACTCATACTAAAGAAGGCCATTCAGCCAATAGAAAGCCTTGTCTAAAGCAGCAGTGTGGATGGTGAAGATATCACAAAGAGGGTCAGGCTGGTACCAGGGACCCATGGGCCGAAATCTGTGTGCCATTCCAGGGGTTGGAGGTTGGAAGTTCCAGCAAGGCTGGGCCTGAGTGGAGGAGGAAGCAGTTCTAAGGAGATTGTTTTGAGTTCCTCAGCTGCCCTGGATGTCACCATCCTCCCACAGGCGCTTTCAAGACACCCAGAGCACCCAGCTTTCGTGGAGTCCAGCTTTGGAAAATCCTTCAGGTTCAGGGATTGGGAAGTAAAGCAGAGAGCATCTTGGTTTCCATGCTATGAGATGACTTTTAGTTGGTGGAGCTCAAGTTTAAAAAGGCAGAACGTGATAAGGCAGAAACTGATGGCCCCTCGGGGACAGTGTGAACCTGGCACAGTGGGAACCGGACACCCTCGGGCAGCTTCATGAAATCCTATGGGCTTCCGATTAAGCCATGGGCACATGTGCTGGCCAAGCTGTCCCTGGTCAGCCAGCCAGGAGGCTGAAGCCTACAGGGGGCCTCAGGGAACAGCAGTCTCTCTGTATGGAATATGAGAAGGCCTTTAAGCTAGGAGTTATCTTTGCTGGCCCTGGCTTACTTGAGGTGGGGGAGGCAGCTGGGAAGCCTATCCAGGGAGGGGCAGAGATGTGGGGTCAAGAGTAACAGGCCACTGATAAGCGTCCTTCCTGAATCCACAGGAGATGTCTGGTTATGGTTTTAGGTAACAGATTCCTTGTGCTTTAGTCAGACCTTTGTGGTGAAGGTCACCATAGCAACCAAACAAAGTTCCTGGGCTGATGATGGGAGCTTTCCAATAGCCAGCCTGTCAGTCACTGTTCCTGCCCAGCCCTGGCAGCTTGCCAGACTGGCTTTGAAGGCCCAGGCCATACCTAGAGTGGTAAAGGAGTAAATGTGTACTAGTCCCTGCTCTGCAACGGGCAAGGCTGCCTCCTCTCACACCCAAGGGACCCATCCCCACACTGGTCAGAGTAGTTACTCCTGGGAGTACCTGCTGGCCCAGCCCTGGTCTTAAGGGACTTGAAAAGTCCTAGGGGAAGGTGTGTCAGAGCCCCAGAGACACCCTATGGGGGAACAATATGGCCCTCTCCACTAGCTAGAGCTTGCCATGGGTAAACAAATGAACCACCACAGCCATCGGCCCCAGGAAACCTAGACTGTTTTGGAAAATGTTTGAGCTGATAACTAGGCATTAGTTGGAGCCAGACATTAGCTGGATCTAGTTAAAGCCGAAGTTGAACCTCTAGGGCACCTTCTCTGAGCTACCTGGCCTGCCCCGCCTATTTATCAGGTTACTGTGACATGTTTCTAGTGCTGTGTTTCCCTCAACAGAAGGGCTCAGGGTCCTGGGACTTCTGTTAACATTTCTGCCTTAAATCCAGTGTTTATTTGATTGTTCTTATTAAGGACTTGTAGTACATCAAAAGGATGCTTAAAATACCAACACTCCAGTGAGGTGGTTGGAGTTGAAGGTATTAACACAAACATAGTTTATCACTTTGTTGGGTTCATTAAACATGTTTGGCTGCCATAGCTCCCAAGGACAGAAGCCCCGGTGTGCTTTCGGGCCATGTGGCTGAGGAAGTGCTAAGCCAGGCATAATCATCAACAGCATCAGATCCATCCCAAAGGTCAGCTCCTCCTCAACTGAGCTGGGTTGACATTCACATTTCCCTTCCTCGGGTGATACATGTGATCTCCACATATCACCCTGTGTGATAATGTGGCTTGTGAGATATAGCCCTCATCCTGCCAATAGAGTTGACCTGCCTTATGGACTCTGAGAAGCCATTGGGTCCCTGAGCATCTGCTTATTGTGTAGAGATGATAGAGACCAAAGACATGCCAGGCTGGAAGCCTTTGTTCTACTTCAGGCTCTTTCTGGAAGTCTGCTTTGGATGATTATGAAAAGGCTCTGGGTGGTTTATGTACATGTCTGCTTAAGGTCATGCATCTGTGGGAACTAGAGGTGGCCTGCAGTGGAGGGAAGCCCAGGCCAGGAAGCTAGTGGGCTCAGCCATCAGTCAACACAGCATACCGAATGAATGGCCTCTGAAGGATGGAAACTACTTCAGAAACTCCTAAGTTTTCAGGTTGTTGCTTTTTTAAAGCTTTAAGGTTGGATCACATTAAATGAACTCATTAAGAAATGGAGGATCATCATGAGCCTTCAAGGATTAGAGAACATCGGTCAGCATAATCCTCCAACCTCAGGGGAAAGTCATTGGTTTTAGGGTTAGGAAGAGCTGCTAAGGTGTCCTTGCATGTTGGGGATTAATCTCTGGGAAGGTAATAAAGCTGGCATGGCCCACCCCTTTCAGAAAGGCTATTCCTAGAATACCAGTAGAGTAACACCTCGAAAAACATGTTTGTGAGGGTAGCCAGCCACTTACTCTGGTGGGATCTTTCCCAGAGCTGTGTAATTTGGAGAAATCTAGGAGCCCCGTGTAGCTCAGTGTGTCTCTGGCATTCTGGCCTTTGTCTGGGCTACCTTGAGAGAACCAAGTGATTGTAGGCTGACTTGGAGCCAGAATTAGCTGGCTCCTGCTTGGAGGGGCTGCTATTCTGCTCGTTTATGGAGGAGTGTTCTCACCTCTGACGTTCAAATCCTGCCCATCCTCAGACTCCCTTCTGGTCTCAGTTTGTTTTTAGAGCCCCTGAGGGTCACAGCTAAACCTTTCCTGGGCCTGGTTTTGTTCTTTGGGGAATGTAAATTGTTTGACTTTGAAAGCCTCTTTGAGACAGAAACTATAACCTATCCTCTGCCTACTACCCCCGTGTTCGAAACCAAGGGATGGTCACCCTGCACACCCCAGGAGACCCTCACACTTGGTAGGCCAGAGGACCTGTGGGGGTTTTTGTTTGGTGTGTGTCTGACCCTGCATTCATTCTGGTTTGACTTGTTTGTTGCTTACTGATGGCTGGACAACCTGGCATGTTTGAGCTCCAGCACTTCCCATCTGCAATGACATATACCAAGTGCTTGCTCCTTGCCAGACATTACTGAGCTCATTTCTAGTCCTTCATTGAAGGAGCAATCCTACTAGAAACTCTAGGAAGGATTGCTCTAGGAACTATTGCTATTCCCTTTGTACTGATGAGGACATAGATGAAGTTCTGAAGAGCTTAAATGCCTTGCCCCTAGAAAGAACATGAGTCACTAGAGTTGAAACACAGCATTCCATCTGAAACCAACTTGGGTGGCATGGGATTGAGTCCCCTTGTTGTGAGTCTTTGTCCTGTTTGTGCCCAGGTCTGGCTTCCTGGCTGAGGAATTACAGTTTCCAGAGATATGGCTGCCTGACTCAGAATAGCATGCTTTTTCACTCAATTATGTGTTTTCTATAAAAATAGAACTCTTCATTAAAACAGTACAGCACAGCCACCAGCTGGAATTACTAATTACTGTCCATTAAAGAGATAATATCCCCTTTTGTACACTTAACACACGTGTCGCCATCCCTGCTGCCCACCACTCCCTCACCTCACCAGGGAGGGCTTGCTCCCAAGATGGCCAGGAGCCAGGGGGAGCTGAGCCAGTGGGCCAGGAAGAATAGAGCTTCCCTGCAGCCTCACCTCCTTGGAGTTGCTTTGGTCCTGGAAATACCCACAGCTTTCCAGGCCTTGGGGAGTCTTTGTGACTCAACTTCCTCTTCAGAGCTTCAGCACACGTTTGTTGTAGAAAGGCATTTGTGGTGCAGAGATAAAGAACTAGTTGGTGGCTGCCCCAGTGCAGGACCTGTCAGGAAGTGGTCTGAGAATGACAGCTGACGTTCCCCGAGAGGCAGCTGTCCCCAGGCACAGGCCCTCTAGACCCTGCTGCCACTCTTTTCTCACAGCAGCTGCCATCTCTGCTTTGCAAATAAATGCCTAGGAACTGTGAGAAAGGCTCAGGCACTTGTAGGAATGACTGAGTCTGCAAGAGGGACGTAAACAGTATCCCTGCATCCTATTTGGTAGGACCACGTGTCTCCCTCAGGCCCATGGCAGTTGCCTTGTTAAAGGGTTGTACGTATAGGCTGCTTCTGCTTTTAGGATCCTGAAAGTGAAAATGTGCCCTACTACCCACATAGCCATGTCCTCCCCTGCAGCCAGCTTTATCCCACCAGCTTCCCCCACCCTCCAAAGTGGAACACTTGAGTCAGTGCTGCCAGCAGGGCAGAGGATTAGAGCCCTAGGTAAGGTGATAGATGAGAGACCTTTCACCTCAGCTCACATAGCCAAAGCAAACATCCCATTTTCTTTTAACTTTTTTTTCTTTAGTACTGGAGATAGAACCCTGGGCCTTGCACTTGCTAAGCAAATATTCTACCACTAAGCTACATCTTCATCCCTAAGAAACTCTAATACTATTTCGCTGACAGTCGTGGAGCTTAAACTCAGGGCCTGGCCACTCACTGTCCCTGAGCTCTTTTGCTGAATGCCAGCACCCTACCACTTTGAGCTACTTTTTTTAAATTAAGGTTTTGCAAGCCAGGCACTGATGGCTCACACCTATAATATTAGCTAATCAGGAGGCAGTTCAAAACCAGCCCTGGTAGGAAAGTATAAGAGTCTTATCTCCAATTAAACACCAGAAAATTACAAGTAGCGCTGTGGCTCAAGTGGTAGAATGCTAGCTTTGAGCAAAAACAACCTCAGAGACAGTGCTCAGGCCTTGAATTCAAGCACTTAAGGAAAAAAAAAGTTTTGCAAAAACACATTCAACCCACTTCTGAGGAGCCTCACCCTTTTAGCAGTGGAAGGAAGTTTTTTGCCTTTGCCACAAATGGGAAGCACTCCAAGTCTTAATCCTTGTGACAAATGATTAGCGGTCTGATCTGCCCCAGGAGTGCAAGCCAGGGAGGGCCCAGGAAGAGGGAGGAAAAGCAGATGCCAGTGTCAACCTAGAAATCTTCCTCATGAGTCCCTCACCAGAGCAACTGAGAAGGTGGACAAAACCACTGACCTGTGGGGAATGGCCAATTTATGGCAACATGCAGAGCTTGCTGAGCTTGCTGATCTGTCCTCCTCCATGGGAAGAGAGCTAGCCTGGACAGAGACCTGTGCAACCTGAGCTCTTCATGCTTCCGCTTGGCTGGCTCTAATCAGGTCAGCCAAAAGCCATCTATGCCCCTTAGGTACTGATGTCGGGGTCGGGGGGTCCTGAGGTAACAGTTCTCCCCACCCCACCAGAATGCAGTGGGCAGTTAGGACATGCCTGAGGGAGCCATGTGGGCTGGTTTTCTGGTGGTTAATTGGAGACAAGAATCGCATAGACTTTCCTGCCCAGGCTGGCTTTGAGCCACTGTCCTCAGATCTCAGCCTCCTGAGTAGCTAGGATTATAGGTATGAGCCACCAGTGGTTGGCACTGGTGGCATTCTTAAGAGCTAAACTCCTAGACAGTGGGCTTCTGAGTGCACTGTGGCTCCCTACTTTGGCCCAAGGTCTAGACTGAGCTAGAGAGTGCCAGGAATGAGGCGCATCTCAAGACCTGTTCATCCCAGCAGTGGGTTAGAACAGTATTCACAATGACCTCTGTTCCTTCCCTCCCCAAAGAAACCACCCACTTTCACATCTACCTGCACAGAGGCCCATGGGTGTCATGGAGGGGCTCAGCTTCTCCACATGGTCCTCTTCCTCTTCAGCTTAAAACAAAACAAAAACGGTACAAAGCTGGGTGAAGTGATGCAAACCTTTAGTCCCAGCCTATTTGGTGCAAAGTCCACCATGAAGAAGTAACTGCTTGAGCTAAAGGCAACTCCCCCCCACCCCCAGCCCCCAGCCACTTGGGGAACTGAGATAAGAGGATCGTTTGAGCCAGGAGTTCAAGACCAGCTTGGCAACATACTGACATACAGTCTCATGGGGACGGGGGGAGGGGGGGTGGGGGGAAGACTGGAAAATGCTTGCAAGAGGAGGAGTCCCAGCTGAGATATCTGACCCAGCACCTGGTCATGCTAAGAGCTACAGGGCCTGTTGAGTGAGCCAGGACGCTCAACAGCTTGCTAGAGCCTTCCGAGGTACCTGGCCTGGAAGCATGCTCCCTTGGGGTCTGGCAAGGCTACAGTGTTGAAGCAGGAGGTCCCATCAGGGCAGGGTGTCAACTGGAGAGGCTCACACATTGCTGTGAGGTTTACTGAAGCTGCTCATGGTCCTCAGAGCTTAGCCCTGTGCCAGTCAGTAGACTGGTGACTTTGCTCTTGTTTTCCAGGTGTGGTACCTGTCACAAGCCTAGCTGGGTGGCAACAGAGATGGGACATGGGTTTCTGATTCTCTGATCAGTATCTGTTCACTCTAAGAGACATAGTCTAGGGTTTGAGGATGGTAACCTTACCACCTCTCTCCTGGAATGGCTTCCCATCCATGCAGGCGTGCGTAATGGACACAGACACCACTTACAGTGGTGGCTTCTACTACTGTAAACTGCTTAGGGAGTGACTGGAAATGCTTGATACGAGTGTATCTTTTGTACTAAACTTTGCAGCCAATGTATATAGAGAGACAGAGAGGATGTAGTCAGGTGCTGACTGGGCATACTAGGCAATCAGAGGGCATGGTGGTTGCATAGAGCCTTTTTGGAGGACTGCAGCTTCAGGATTAGCATGTCTGTTTTCTTTAGTTTGTTTTGTTTTGAAATAGGATCATGCTATATGTCCTAGGCTGGTCTCAAACTCATTTTTTACCCCAAGCTGGTCTTTTTCCTCAGCCTCCTGAATACTAGGATTACAGGCATGTGCACTCCCATGACCAAGTACAGTAGTGGATTATAGACTCCATGTATATGTAAGATAGAGTAGGAGGGTCTGGGTACCTGAAAGGGTTGTGGATCCAAGCTTGTCCCTCTGTCCTGCCCCCACTGCCAACAACTTCAGCCCTACCCAGGAAGCACAGAGTTCTGATAAGGCTGTGGCCACACTTCTAACTCTCTCTAGTTTTGCTGGCCCTGAAGTGTCACCCACAATTCACAATGGCACAGTAGATCTCCATCCGAAAACCTGGGCTCAGAGTACGTGGGCAAGTCACAGCTACCAATCCCAGGGGACTGGGTGGGAGGAAAACTGCTCCCAGAGATATCTTAGTGAGCAGAGCCCAGAACTGAATTAATTGTGAGGCCCTGAGTCGCTTGCTGGTCCATTTCAAGCAAGGGCCAAGCTGTAAATTAGACACAAGCTATCAGGTACCCACTTCCAGACACATTGATAGCTGTCCTGGAAGGGGATGTATGTATGTGTGCGGTGCTCAGAGAAACACACAGAGAAAGTTGGAGAGTGACATCTGGATGTGGGAGGGAGAAGGAAAGTCCCAGCAGATGTCACCACGGGAACAAAGCACAGACAAGTCCTAGAGTCTGTGCTCACTCTGGGAGCTGTTAGCATCCATGTGATCAGCCCAAGGTCATGAGCGAGCAATAGGAATGAGAGGGAGAGGCTTAGCTGAAAGGCCCTGAAGGCCACAGCCCCAGGCCACATAGACGGCATGAACATTTAGCAGGCCTCTTCATGGAGGAAGATGCCTTTGGCAGTGCTCAGCTGCCAACCATGGAAGTCTCAGCAGCTAATCTGGAGCCTCAGGATGCAGGAGTGAATAGCAAACCAGAAGGTGTCTGCTGGAACACTTGCTGGGCCTAGAGAGTATGTGGTTGGGTTGAGAAATTCCACTCTGGGCCACTCATGCTAATGGAATGTCAGCTGCCAGGAGGGTACAGCCCGTGTTGATAGAGGCTACTGTGATGACCATGCCAGCTCATCTTTCAGCCCTTTCTGTCCTGGGCACATGGTGCCTGCCAGCAGGTCTGCCAAGAACACAACCTGGCTCTCAGCTGCAGAGACAGAAGTGGGACAGGGACCCTGGTCAAGAGGAATCTGTCTTTGGAGGGTCGGGTAATGTCACAGGGCCGAGCTGGAAACTCCGAACATAGCCCTGCTCTGGTTACCTAAGGAGACCCTTCCCTTCAGTCCTGTCCAGCCCAAACTTCTCTCCCCCACTTCCACCCATATCTTACCCCACCTTCCTTTTCATCCAGACATGAACTCCAGCTAGACCCTCTTCTCTGTTTTTTCCTTGTACTGAGTCTGGCCCCAAAACACAGCATCGGATTCTCTGGGCAATTTGACATTTTTAGCACTCTAATTGTTACCTTGAAGGCAGAAATTGTGTCTTTTATTTCTTACTCCCAAAAGCAGAGGCACCTAAAACTGCTGGTGGAAGGCTGTATCCAGGGTCCGTCTGGGAAGGGAGAGCAGGTGGTGTCACTGGCTACCAGGTGCTGAGACCTGTTCCTACTCAGGCTATAGCCTGCCCAGCTATGCTAGTTGGGGGGCCCATTCCTTCTTCATAGGCCAGCCAGGTGGTCATAAGGTCATATAGGTCAAGGGTGTGGAGAGATGGAGAAGTGAGATTTAATTAAGGTCAAGGCTAGGGGATGGGGTGGAAGTGGAGGATGGAGTGAAAGTGGAGAGCCATGGCAAGGATGACAGGGGTGCAGGGGCAGGAAAAGCAAATTTCAGGAAAAGGAGTAATATGTTCTCTGAAGCCAGGCCTCTCTTCTGGAAAGAGGACCAGGGAAAATTCTACCCTTTTCATTCTCAGCCAACAAATCACAGTCTAAGCGAAGGAAGGAAAAGGGAAGTGCTGAAGGACATAGAAGCCCAGGTCTCAGTGCAGAGGAGAGATGCTAGGCCCCGAGGCAGAGGCCAGGTCTCCATGGGCAGGGTTACCCTCTCTGCAGCCTGGGAAGTCTGAGATGGAGGCCTCGAAGCAGAGCTTTGTTACTTGAAAGCCTGTGTGGCAGCCTCAGATGGGGGCATACTCTGCACAGGCAGTGACCAGGTTCGGGGCTTGTTGATCCTGTTGATTTGCTCAGCAATCATAAGATGACTAACGGGGCCTCAGTGGCTCAGCCACACTCTGTAGGCTGCCCAAGGATGTGGGATGTGTCAGTGTTGCTGGTGGTAGAAGTCTTGCCTGCCAAAGGGCTAATATCTGGCCCAGCAATGCCTCCTGGCCCATGGCAGTTCCTGGTGAGCAAGCATGCAGATGCTTTGGGGTAAATGTTTTGGCCCTGGGTCCTGTGTCCCACCCCTCCTGTGAGCCTTCCAGCCTCAGAGGACTCTGCTTTTCAGATTGAAAGTCTGAAGCCCACTTTCTCATGACACAGCAACTGTCCCTGAGTGGTGACTGAATAAAGTGTCATGTTCCTTTGATCCTGTTATCTAAGGGAGTTGGCTATATTAAGAAATTCAAAGGGAGAAACCTTTGATAAACTATTAACAGGACCTTTCTAGTATATCCTAGGTCAGGAATCAAACTTGGGATTCCATTTAGGAGATGGTAATTGGGCACCTATTGTGTGCTGGCAAGATAGAAAACATAATTTTGCCCTTGAGGTGACCTTCATGCCCGTTCCTTAGCCTCACTGTGACAAAGCTGCTTTCTGGATATCTCTCACCCAAACCCTGGGTCCTCAGGGACACAAAGTGTGAGGCACAGCCACGTGTTGATGAAAAGCATGTGCATGCCACTGCTTAACGGAGGATGTGAAAGTCAGGCTGTGAATCAGACCAAGTGTCCCCCAGAGCACCTGGATAAGATGGGATATGATTAGGCGGAAGGTGGGACAAACACTGACAAATGAGAAGAGTTGGCAGAAAGATGGAGAGACTCAGAAACCGAGTGAAAGGAAGTGGTCCAGAGGCTGCTGCACTCACGAACTGTGCTGGGGAGTTGGGCAGGCTGGGACTGTGCTGGGGAGGCTGGACGCCCTGGGGTCTGTCCTCAGAAAGAAGCCTCACATGGCCTGCTGACGGCACTCTACTTCCCCACAGCCTGCTGTTTACCAAAGTGAAGCTGGAGCAGGTACTGAAAGGCCCAGACGATGCCCTTGTGACCTGCAGACAGATGCTGCGGCTGTGGCAGACGCTGTACAACTTCTCCCAGCTGGGGTGAGAGGCTATCATGGTTTTCTGGGTTGCCAGCAGTGGGGGTAGAGTTGGCAGACAGTGGTTGCCATTGGCTGAGTGGCTGCACTGCCTGGCAAGATGGGGATGTTTGGGTGAAAATGTGGAACTCAGCACTCAAGCACTTTTTATACCCATGGTACAGTTTTAACTCCTGGATGGTCGTCCATTACACACATACATAAAGTTCTCATGTAGAGATTGAACTTGGTGGTGAGAAGGTAGAGAAGCCATTATGAGCTATGTGCTGGGCCTGTTGATTTATCTCAACCATCAGCCACTGAGCTCATCTTCATTAGCACATTTTATTCTCAGCCTAGTAAGGAAACTGACTCAGCCCTGACCTAATTCATTGGTCACTCTACCTGGTAAGTGTAGTGCTTCTACTTCAGCCCCAGTTTCCTGAGTCCTAGACTGCAGAGCCTGTTGTTTCTTTTCTGCATCTGTTTGGAGGCTAGAAGAGGAGGAAGATGCAGGGTCCTGGAGGCCATTTACTTCTCTCTAGACACTCATAATCTCCACTCATTCCACCTCCAGCTGTAGCTCCAGCCTGGGCTCTTGTTTTCCTGGGCCAGAGCCAGACACTTAACCTGGCTGGATCTGCAGGAAGCCTTAGTTCAGACCCACTGGGAAGCCTGGGTTCAGCCTTCACAGCACAAACGGACAGAGGCTTCCTGCAGGATGAGGGCACTGGCTCTTCTGCTTCCCAGCCCCTCCTCTACTCTGCCGTTGTTGGTAGTGGCATCCCCTAAGGCCTCAAGGAACCCCTCTCCAGAAGATACTTGCATTTTCACAGTAACTCTGGGAGTCCAGAAGGCCTCCAAATGTCTTAGAGAAGCTTCTTTCCTGGTGAAATTTATAGAGAAGGCCCCTGAGTTAAAAAAAAAAAAAAAATCATGAGCAGAGTCGGTCTTCTCTTTGCAGGCCTTGCAGTCTGGAAGATATACAGAGCAAGGCAAGACCAGTATTGGTGGGGTGAAGGGATTGGATGCTGCTTGGCAGCTGAGTGATGAGAGCTGGAGGGCAGTCTCTGGTGTAAGAGGACCTGTGTTCAGATGTCCCTCCCTCTCCTGCTCACTGCTGTGTAAGTTAGAGCAGGTATATAGCCTAGCCCTCCTCCTACAGAGAAGCTGACCTAGAATTGGCTGTTCTGTATTGGTATCTTTATTTGGATGGCTGATTGCTCATCCAGGTGGCCAGTCTCGCATGAGGTCCCTGCAGGCATCAGCCTTAACTCAGTTAAGGCCTGGGCTGTGCCTCCCCTTAGAGCAATTGGATGCAGGGCTAGCTGTCTGGTGCTCTCCCAGGGGCTGGAGCAGTGGGGTTTGCCTTTAGGCCTCTTCAAATCACCACTCACACATTTCATCTCTGACCTAAGAGTCTGATGGAACCCTTCTCGGCTGAAGGCTCCTGGGTACCTCTCCTGGGAACTTCCCAGGGCAGGGCTCTGCCAGGCTCTTACTTGTTTTACAAGCCTAGACCCAGCTCTTTGGCTTTCTCAGGAGACAGAGTAGATTCTTCTCTGAACCTGGTGTCACAGATTAGAAACCAAACACGACATATGTAGCACAAGCCTGTAGTCCTGGCAGAAGCAAGGAGGATCAGGAGTTTGAGGCCAGGTTGGGCTACATAACAAAAATCAATCAAACCAAAGCTCATGAAATCTAGTTTGGAGCAGGCAAGGATTGAGACCATACTCCATAGCCTTAACCCACCTACTCAGCTGGCCCTGCCTCCCACTAAACTTGCTGGCTCAGTCCCTTGCTCTCCTCTGCCCATTCTGTGTCATTGACTTGATGTTCTCATCACACCCTAGGCCTCCTTCATGGAGCCACCAACCACACCCAGCCTCGGCTGCCTCCACTCACCCCTCTCATACGGGTCTTTGCTACTTGCTCAGCTTGGACTATCTCATCTCCCATCTGGGTGTAAGGTTCTTCAAGGTAGGAAGCATGCTGCCTGTTGTCCTAAAACCATGTGGCAAGTAGTTCGCCCAAGACAAGATGTTTCTGATGCCGTAGGAGAGGTCCCTGCACAGGATGGGAGAGAAAATGGCACCCAAAGCTGTTCCTGCAGATTAGGAACCTGGGTAGGAAGCCAGCACCATGCTAGGCACTGGCCCAGGCTATCTCAATTTCAGAACAGCTGGATATTTTCAAAGGTCAGTAAGAAAGGTCAGGTAGTTGAGAAGAGTTGGTCCCATGATTTAAACCTGGTGTGTATGGCTCATTGGCTTCTCAGTCTGATGCCTCCTAGCACTGGGAAGGGGGTGAGAGAACGGAACCAACTCCTAAGCCCCTGGGCTTTGGTGGAGATTATGTCTGGGCCCACTAAGATGGCTGCTCATTCACAGGCCAAGTTGTGGCCCCTGAGTTAGGATGGCCAAGATACATTTTTTTTAATGTCAGTAATGGGGCTTGAACCCAGGGCTTCATGCCCTTGAGGGCTTGTTTGCTTGTTTACTCTACCATAGAGTCACACCTCCTGCCTGACTTAACCTCTTGGTTAATTGGTAATGGAGTCTCATGGATTTTTCTACCCACTCTGTTTTTTCAAACCAAGATCCAGGTCTTGGCCTCCTAAGTATGGAAGATTACAGGTGTGAGCCACCAGCTCTTTCCTTCCCTAACATTTTTTTGTGGAATCATCTTGATGCCCCTGAGAGGAAAGACATTTTCTGGCCCATCCTTCCCATTTCCACTCCTCTGAGTTTCCTCAGCCCTCATATCAAGTC
This sequence comes from Perognathus longimembris pacificus, assembly GCF_023159225.1. NCBI lineage: Eukaryota > Metazoa > Chordata > Mammalia > Rodentia > Heteromyidae > Perognathus > Perognathus longimembris. The sequence goes on along the minus strand of NC_063168.1, from coordinate 45,957,437 downwards.
ATGGGTCTTCTTTTCAGTGGGAAGTAAGTTTCAGCAGCTGTGTGATTCCTTCCTGGCTCTTCCCATCTCCCAATTTGCAAAAAGATAAAGCCCCCCCCTCCCCGCCAGTAGCGTGGGAGCTGCAGAGACCTGGAGAATTGGTGGGGGACAAGCAAGATAAATCATACATGTTTGTCTGCTACCCATACCTGTTTTGCCTCCTTTGGAGCCACCCTGGTAACCTGAGGAAGGGTGTCCCCATGACAGGGAGTGGCATTAGGTCCTCCATTCTGAACTCTGGCTGTGGCACGTCTAGGGCCCTGCAAAGACCAGGCTTTCCAAGAAAGCCAGTCCGCTGACCTTGGTTTGGGCCTGGTGCTCTGCTAGACCTGGTGCTCTGCTAGACATTATGAAGTTGACCAGATGTGGAAAAAACCTCACCCCAACCTTGAGGACCTTCTGACCTCACCAGCCTTAGAGGAGGGGAATAAACAGTCTGAGGGGTTTCTATGCCTATGTGATGCTAGACTCATGCTGATCTGTCTGTTCCTCTATCTCAGTTCTTTGCTGTTGTCCTGACTTGGCTCTGATTCTGGGACCTAAATGTTTACCCCAGAGCCTGCTGCAGTGAGACTTCCTCATCCTCCCATGCTAGCCCCACAAATACCATCCCTTTGCCTTACCAAGACCTGCCCTCCTTTATTTTCCAGAGGCCTGGAAAAGGATGGCAGCATCAGTGAGGGCCTCATAATGAAGAAACAGAGTGGCATGCATCTGACCCTGCCTGATGCTCATGATGCAGACTCTGGTAAGCGTGGGCTTCGCAGGAAGCTGTGCAGGGCCGCAGCTCACCGTCCCAGCCTGAGAGCACAGATAGAGGACAGCATCCCACCAGCCTGGCAAACCCACCATTGCTCCTTGACCCTCCTGCTCAGGAGCCTTGGTGGAAGGGACCTACCCTCACATCTTTCAGGGCTGATCTTTACCCTGGGTATGGCTGACTGCTGCCCAGGGATGGACGGTAGGCAGCTGGAGTGGGCAAGAAGGGGATCCTATCTCCCAGGCAGGGTAAGAAAAAGGAGACGAGGGTAAAAAGATACAGAGACTGCTTCCTCTTAAGCCAAAGCCAGAGGCCAGTGAGAAGTCTAATGGAAAGAAATGGGCTGAACCCTTCATCTCCTAAGCTCAAGGCTGACTCTACTAGACAGAATTCATTCTCAGACCCACGGCTTCTGAAATTCAAATGGGTTCAGGAACTTAAAACATATATGTCTAAGCTATGGACTTGATTAAAGCAGAACACCTTCCTCAAAACTGCAAGAACTAGTTGTGTGTGAGTGGAGAGGTTTCATGCAATTGCTCTTTTTTTTTTTTTTTTCAATCATGAGTCTTGAACTCTAGGCCTGGGCACTGGTCCCTGAGTTCTTCAGCTCAAGACTAGCATTCTGCCACCTGAGCAACAGCTCCACTTCCAGTTTTCTGGTGGTTAATTGGAGATAAGAGTCTCACAGACTTTAACTGCCTGGGCTGGATTTGAACCAAGATCCTCAGACCTCAGCCTTCTGAGACATGAGCCACCAGCTCCCAGCTTGCTCCTTTCTTTCACTTCTGTGTACCTGAGCTGAATTTCAGTTTCATTGTCAAGTGATGGAGTGTGTTTCAATAGCCAGACCCAGCTCCTGACTGGAGAGGTGCATCCCAAGAGTGATGAGGAGTACAGTGTAGAGCTCTACTGACCCTGAGAAGGAGAGGGTTGAGGGTTGCTCCCTTGCAATTAAAGTCACACAGAATTCTTTAGGACTTATCATATGCCTGTTTCATAAACTGAAGTTGCCTTAATGCCTCAGAAAGCAAGTGCTGGCATTTCACCTGCATGGGAATTGTAAATGTCAACAGCTTATACCTTGAGCAGGGACTCATACCACCCAGCACTGCCACAGGACAGATTCTCTGATGGTATGAGTTAGACTTGAGCCATTGCCCAAGGATCCCTCATTTTTCTGTTTCAAACTTTAATGTCCACTTGTGAAAAGAGCAGGAGGAAAGAAAAAAAGCATCCTAATGTTTTACCAGATCTTAGTAAATGACCTTGTTATCCGGCACGCCACATTTATTTTTATACAAATGTGACCATATTATTTTGTAAATTCTATTTTTCTCCTGACTGTATAGTGGAAACATTTTTTTCACATCAGTAGCTACACTTAACATTTTCCACATGTACTTTGTTACTGTGAGGAGAATATGATCATTATACCCTTACTTATTTTAATCAGTCCCTATTATTGAAGATTCAGGTCACTTCTGTTGTTTTCAGTTACAAGCAGGCATCAAATGAGTGATTTTCCTGCCATTTATGATTGTTTTCCTTTGGGAGAGAGTCTGAGGGCCTGAATTTGTGCCTGATTATTCGTATTTCCCCAGCTTTGGTGGGTAGTAGACAGTGGGACTTTCCTAGTGATCTGTGAGCTGTTCTCTGGCTGTCAGTCCCAGTTACCCTGCCCTGCTCTGCCTCAGGTGCTCTGTTGTCTCCAAGGAGCTGCTTCTGAGCCTGTCATGCATGGCACCCTGACTTGGCTGTTCAGTCCCCTGCCCTCTTGCTCTGCAGGCTCTCAGCGGGCATCATCCATTGCAGCCTCACGGTTGGAGGAGGCCATGTCGGAGTTGACCATGCCTTCCTCAGTCCTGAAACAGGGCCCCATGCAGCTGTGGACGACACTGGAACAGATCTGGCTACAGGCTGGTGAGTGTTTCCGGCCCCAGCTGGGGAGCTGTGTCCCAGTGACATCCACCTATCTAACTGAAACCACCCTGGGACTCCAAGTGGACACACAGGCTTGTACTCTGAGATTGGGAACCTGGAGTTATATGTCTAGCTGATTTCCAACTCACCTGCCCTTTTTCCATCTTCGCCACACCATCCTGGAGTGTGGGGTGGGGTTTCTACTTGAGAGGCTAGGTGCCAGGACCTAGTCTCCCAGGCAGAGTGCCACCAGGCCTATGGATGCTCCAGGATCTTCAGCCCCTGGCTTCCTCCATTTGTCTTGTTTCTTTCTCTGCCTAGTCGGGAGATCACCTGCTTCTCCACATAGGATAGGTTTTTGGTGGCAATACAAATGTGACAGGATTTGAGATTGAGAGGCCACACAGATGGATAGGCCAGAAGGCTGGTGTTGGACACTGCCATCCAGGTGGCATCCCTTTCGATCACTAGCTGGCACCATTGATACTAGGGAGTATACACAGGCTACTGAGTGTCTGGCTTCTGGGATCCTAGGCTTCAATCTCATCCAGACTTGGTCTCACTGCCAGCTCCAGACTGTCCAACTGTGATCTGAAATGAGTGCATGTGTGAAGCAGTTAGTGTAGCATGTAGCACGTGCTCAGACATGTACTTGGCTTCTGTCACGCCCATCACAGTCACAGTAGAGAACTGAGTGTCCATGTGCTTGGCTTAGGAATGCCAGGAAGTGACTCATTAGAAAGTGTTTGGCAACTTGACTTGGTAATAGTGTGAGTTAGAGTCGAGTGAAAAGGGAGATAATCCAAGCCAGAAATGACATGCCAGAGTAAAACAAAATGGCAGCAGAAGACCAAGAAACCAAGAGAAACCGTAAACCTGTACCAGGCCAGCCAGTCTAGAGTTGTCCAAGGGACGTCCCAAGATGCCCCAGGCCCAAGGGCACCACCTCCTGTATGTTCTACTCACCTTTGTCCTGCTCCTTTCCCACCACAGGGGTGGGCTACAGTCCCCAATTGAAGGAAGATGATCAGTTACAGAGACAGGCATGGAGGAGTTAGCAAGTCAGCATTAGAATGTGCTCATTAGCTGAGAAGCTAGGGTTTCCTGGTGTGTTTTCTACATATGGACACATTAGTATGCAGCACGCCTCCACTCTTTCCATCATCAGATGTGAATGTGGGGAAAAAATTGGACCAGGATTCACAGAAAGGCTACATATGGGGCACTGTAATGATGCAGATATTGCCCCATTTGGCATCTCAGGGTCCCTTAGGATGCTAGGGATGGGGAGGGGGTGAGGAAAATGGCTCCACAGTCAGTTTGTTGGATCTTCAGTAGGAAGAGGAATGTTGAAGAATACAGAATAATAATAAACCAGGCCTCTTCCTATCAAAGATTCCCCTGCCTTCCTCTAAGATATGGTGCCAAACTGGACTGGGGCAAAAGAAAATGTATGTATTCAGAACAGAGTGTCTGGGGTAGAAAGCTGCCCCCATGCTGGGGTCCTTAGGAGCTCCAAGGAGTGCCTTACTAACAACAGTGAGCTCAGCTCCCAATGTCTTGGCTTTTACCACTTTGCCTTGGTTTTGCACTGGTTTTGCACATCATTGCCTGCTTGCATTTCTGGGTTATATTGCTTTATACAGGGGTATTGGAATGTGCTGGTGAGAAGGAAGGTGAGAAGCCTTCCTAAAGCCCAGACTCAGCCATGTCAGTATAAACACACACCCTTTACTAAGTCTCACATTAGCATTTTCTTCTTGGGATGTTATCCTAGATGTCACTCCACAGAGAACACTGAGAATATAGCCCCAGGTAAAGGCTGGGCAGTGCAATATTAGGAGATAGATCTGGAGGCAGGTGGAAGATCCACAGTCACAGTGGCTTACCCACAGGGGATGGTTATTTCTTCAACAATTCAGAGGTAATAGTCTTGACTAGATGACAGATAACTCTGCTCTTCTGCAAGTGCTACTTTTGTCCATGTGGTCCAAGTTGGCTCCTTGCCACATTCACGATTCAAGTCATAAGTTAAATACAGACAAGAGGAGGAAGGTGCCTCTCCTTACCAGGATATACCTGGAATTTGCATACATTACTTTCCTTCATCATCCATTGACCAAAACTCCATTAATGGAGTTTTGCTTCAACTGCAAAGGACTCTAGCAGGTGCCATTATTCTGAGGTCCATGTACCTTGTTAGAAACCAGGGGATCTTAGAAGAGACAAATAGATGAGCATTGCTGTGAGCATGTGAGGACTCTGAGGCAGTTTAACATCCCTATAAGTTCCTCCTACTACCTCACCCTTCCACTGCCACCATCACCAGCATCTACCATGCACCTGTTGGATGACAAGCTACCAAGACCAAATCACCAACGCCACCATCACTTCTCCCTAAACTGCCCCACATGACTAGGTAAAGCACATATCCTCAGCACCCCTTTCCCCCACTAATGGCTGGAGTGGCTTACACCTGCAGCTAGGGCACATAAAGAGCCAGGGTACTAGTGCAAGCCAGCTGTGGGCCACACCGGCTGATGCTTACTATAAAATTACAGTCAGAGTAGCAAGCTCTTCCCCTGGTTCTGTACTGTCTTTCCTATTCACTCACTCTTTGCTCTTCATTCTTTCCTTTGTCTTCCTTGGTTCTCCCCTCTTTTCTAGAACCCTACCCTGCTCACTCCCTCTTGCCTTTGAGGACCTCCTTCCCCCTCCCAGTCTCCCTAGTCAGCCCCTCTCAGGACAGGAAGTAGACCTCATGTCACCTCTTGTATTCTCTGAGCCCCAGGGCTGGAGGGGCATTTGTGCCACCTTTGGGTTCTCTGGGACTCTAGTCTTTCTCCATCCTAGGCCTCTGACTCTTCTTTATTTCTCTTTGTCCTCTTGTCACCCTTCCCTCTCCTTTACTCTTGAGTGTCCATATGTCCTGAGTGTGTGCTCCACTGGGAGGGCTGCTTATTTCCACTGGAATCAGAAAAACTGCTCCTACTCCCCAGTAGGAGCAGTCAAGGGCATCCAAGGTGGACTTGAGGGCCTAAGCTATGTTCTTCCCTGCCCCAGGGGCTTCTTAGTGCTCTTGCAAGCTGGCAAGGCTTCTTTTGCTTTTTTGAGGTCCTGAGGCAAGGTGTCTGTGAAGAAACACCTCACCTGGGGAAGCTCTTTAAAAATCCTGAGCTCTTGCTGGGAGGACTGCTTCTTGGCACAGAGCCAGTCTGAGGGCAAGGCCCTCTTGCCTTGCACTGGAGAGTGAGCGCAGCCCCCAGTCTAGGGCAGCAAGCCATTGCTTTGGCAAGAACAGCAGAAGACTGTAACCAGCTTTGGGTGCAGGGTTAGACCAGTATGTCTCAGAAAAATAATAAAAGGGACTCTTGCAAAGCTCCAGGGAACAGATGTTTTCCATTTGTAGCCTGAAGAGAGAAAGCACAAAGGGAAGAAGGGGGTGGGAAGAGAAAGAGCAGCAAAGAGGAAGAAAATCAGAGACAGGCAAGAGGGAAGGAAGTAGGCAGAGAGGGCACTGAGAGAGGAGAAAGAGAGTAAAGGAGCCAAGGGGGATTAAAGGGCCCTTTGTCACTCAGGAAGAAGCAAGGCTCTGCTTGCTAGGGAGATGACCTAGACAAGGCAAATCAAGGAGCAGGAGAGCTCATGTAGGGGAGCCATTGGTGTGGTCTGGCAAGCAAGGATAGGAGAGAAAGGATCCAGGAGATGGTGAGCACCATGCCATAGGGCTCCTGCTGCAGCCCCAGCTGGCTGGCTGGGAGAACCATGTTTGGTAAAATAACAAACAGGAACAGGGAGCATTTGCCCAAGGACACTGATGCTAGACAGGCGGGGTACACTGCAGACATGTAGGTCTGCTTGCAGGTCAAAAGCTACCATCCTGGAGGCAGGACCTGTGAGGGCTGTCTGCAATGTGGCAAGACCCATGCTTCTCTGGCTCTGTTTTGTGTCATCAACTTTGCTGCCTAAGTGGTGGTGAAGCCCATCCAAGCGGAGCAGCCTACCTGTTTTTCAGGGCAGCTTCCCTAGCATGTAGCCCCTCAGCAGGGCCCAGAGCCTTAGAAAGCCCAGGGCTCCAGCACTCACTCTAATTGAAATCTGTTGATGTGCACACACCATGAGAAATCCCCAAGGCAGGGACCAGGGATAGCCTCCCGAAGGCTTGGGAGGCAGAGTAACAAGTTGTAAACAGTTTAATGAGCCATGCCAGGGCTAGGTTGAACCCAGACTGGGTGGGACTGCTGGGCAAATTCTAGACATAGAGAAAGCCTGACCCGTGAGCCCTTGACCAGCTGAGCTCCTTTCCTAAAGGATATGACCACAGGCCTGATGCAGGAACAGCCCTAACCCCAACACTCACACTACATACTTCACACTGCCCTCTGCCCCTCCCCTCGCCTCCTGCGACCCTTGGGGTTTCTGCCACTGTGTATTCTGGTCCTTCCTCCATTTTCCTCTCTGCCAACTCAAACACATCCTCCAGGACGACCTCAACCACACCAGCATCACTAGCCTGTCCTCTGAGTACCTGTAACATCCAGAAATGCCAGTTGTCACCTCACTGCCCTGGGTCTCTTGGGCGGTTTGGTCATTCAGCTGCCACCATTTCCACTTGTTTTTATCCTTTCCAGAGGAGCCAGGCAAACAGCTGGTGCCCAGTAGATATGCAGTAAATACATAGATACTCAGGTATGAAGGCAACCTGTTCAGAGCCCTCAGCAGCTGCTCAAGAGAAGAGCTAAAGCTGAAATATGCAAATCCCTGATCGCTGGTCCATCCTTAACCCCCCCACCTCCACCCCCGCTGTAAGGCTCTGGACTCAAAGCCCTCATCCTTGGCATCGCCTGCCTGTACTGTCTGCCTTGGGAGCCTCCATGCCAGCCTGTCTCTAGGAACAAGATCGTGTGTCCATCTCTCCCACCATACGGGAACCTGGCTCTTCTGTGTTTAATTCTCAGGTCTCTCCCAAAGCTCATCACCATAAGAAAAACCATACCTTTGCTCCAAAAGCCCTCTGTGCAACTTTTAGATGTAGCAAGCTACTTGGATTGCACGGTGAACCTCAGGCAGTGTTCTTGCTAAGGACCCCCAGTGCCGTGGACTGCGATCAAGGCTTTAGCCTTCCTTCCTTTCACTGCTTATCAAGGCAAGCAGAGGGGATGACTGGCTTCTGTTTGTCCCCCTCTCTCTACAAGTTTTCATTGGTAATGTCTGTTATCTACCCCATCCCAGACACGATCTGAACTGATGTAACCTCAGCTCTCAGCCCTTGCTAGGAAAAGCTCTTGGCACAGTTGCAAGCCACATTCTTCTGGCCTCCCTCGCTCCCCATCTGTGTTGCCATCCTTCTGTGACTTCCGCATGGGCACCGGCTCCAGGAGGGGCAGCTGAGCCCGGAGGCTGCTTTGAAAGGAAGGCAGAGTGGGCTGGGGGCCGACAAGCAGCATTTCTAAAAGCGCCTGCTGTGGGTGTGCGCCTGGGGGGTGGGGGCTGAAATGTGCATTTCTGTGGGCTGGCCAGGAGGCAGGGGAGAAACTACTCCTTTCCCCACTGATCTCTTTTGAGGCAGATCTGGGCCTACCTACCTGCTAGCCAAAAATGTATGTGTCAGCTTTGGAGGGAGGCCAAGGGGCTCCTGGGAAAACCAGCCCTCAAGTTGCCCCTTCTAACAGAGGAAATGTACCTGCCCCCCTCCAAGACTAGTCAGAGGTTTAATGACAGAAAATGTTTTGCAAATGCTAGTAATGGCCTTTGTCCCTGTTACCATTTAGTTTTCACTCAGGGCTGTCCCACACCATGTATCCCCCAGCCTCTTTTCTCCCTCCTCTTCTTGCCCTTCAGCCATCTTCCCACTCAAGGCTGAGAGATCTCAGTCGAGCTGCCCCAACTGCTCCACCCCCCTCTGCCCAGATAGCCATGATCTAGTGAAAGGACACTAGAACACAAGTCAGAGACCTCTGAGCAAGTGCTCAGCTCCAGGAGATACCACGTGTGTCACCCCTACCAGGCTCTGAAATCACACAGCCTGACAAACACTAGCTTTATCACATACTTTCCCTGTGGACAAGTGCCCTAACCTCCTTGCACTCAGCTTCCTATCTATCAGTGGGTCATGAAAGTACTTGTTCTGCAAGCATCAACTGAGGTAGTCTGGATTTTGCACCCAGCACAGTGCCTGCCACAGAGGAGGTGCTCAGGACACATTACCCTGCACCCCAAAGCAAGTTTGTCCTGAGCCATAACTTGGGATAGGGTCCACTTGCCCATCTTTAGCAGTACAGGATGAGGCTACCACCTCTGACTTCCCACTGCTCACACTTCCACTGGGCCTCTGGTTTACAGCTGAGCTATTCGTGGAGCAGAAACACCTCAAGGAAGCAGGTTTTTGCATCCAGGAGGCGGCAGGCCTCTTCCCCACTTCTCATTCAGTGCTCTACATGCGGGGCCGGCTGGCCGAGGTGAAAGGCAGCTTGGAAGAGGCCAAGCAGCTGTACAAGGAAGCGCTCACGGTGAACCCTGAAGGAGTACGCATCATGTACAGCCTGGTGAGTCAGCCTTCCCATCCTGCTTACTCTACTGACTCCTCAGATCCTTCACCCCCCTCATAGCCCCGTGCCACATGCCAGCACCTGGCCACTTCTGTTCCATGAGATTAGGGGAGACAACTTCCTCTCTGCTCTCTGGAGAGGCAGCCGTCTGCCTTGTTGGTACAGGTTGTTCCCCTCCCGTTAAGAACTACATTGACAGAAAATGTAAAAAGGTTGGTTGGTATTTTGGGTGACTTCTTTTTGCCATAACTTTCTGTAAAGTATTTTAGCCCCACAGAGATTTCATTGTTACTCCTTGCATTCTTGCTCTGGAAGCTAATCCAGACTCTAGGCAGTTCCTTCCAGGTGTTCTCAGACCCTTCCTGATTAGGGCTCTCTCCCTTTGAGGGGATCTCTCTCTTCTTGATGAGACTCAGGAATGCTTTTTGGTGGATCAGGTCAGACCTGATGTAAGCATATTTTGAGAATGGCAAAAGTATCCAGCAGCCCCTTGTCCTTGGGAATGAACTCAGAACTTGAGTGCTCAAGTCACAGAGACTTCCCTGGAGCAAGATTTGGAGGCTGGGAAATAGGATGCTGATGTTCTCATCCTGGCCTTGCTGCTCTCCATCTGGGTGATGATAGGCAAGCATCTACCTTCTCTGAACTTGATTTTACATATGGATCTAGTAGAGATCCTGTGGCTCAGCTTCCCCCCGCCCCCAGTCTTGGCTTCTTTTTGCTCAAGGCTAATATTCATTCTACCTCTTGAGCCACAGCACCACTTCCAGCTTTTTCTATGTGGTACTAAGGAGTCAAACCCAGGGTTTCATGCATGCTAGGCAAGCACTTTACCACTAAGCCACATTCCCAGCCCCGCAACTTTTTTTTTTTTTTTGGTCAGTCCTGCGGCTTGGACTCAGGACCTAGGCACTATCCCTGAGCTCTTTTGCTCGAGGATAGCACTCTACTACATGAGCCACAGAACCACTTCCAGTTTTTGAGTAGTTAATTAGAGATAAGAATCTCATGGAGGCTGGGAATATGACCTAGTGGCAAGAGTGCTCGCCTCGTATACATGAAACCCTGGGTTTGATTCCCCAGCACCACATATATAGAAAATGGCCAGAAGTGGGGCTGTGGCTCAAGTGGCAGAGTGCTAGACTTGAGCAAAAAGAAGCCTGGGACAGTGCTCAGGCCCTGAGTCCAAAACCCAGGACTGGAAAAAAAAAAAATTCATAGAGGCTTTTCTTGCGGGTGCTGGCTTTGAACTGTGATCCTCAGATCTCACCCTCCTGAGTAGCTAGGATTACAGGCAGCCAGCAGTTTTATTATTATTTAGCAGGTTGTACAGTAGACCCTAGAGATAACCTTTTCTATCTGCCTCTTAGCTACCTGCAGAGAGCAGTAGCAGGACAAATGCAGTGATCTAGAGCCTTGTGCCAAGCAAGTACTCTACCACTTGAGCAACACCATACCCCCAGCTCTGCACCAGTGACTTTTGGAAGATCATTTAGGGACCTATTTTGGCAAGTCCTTCCCCTGCCTTGATCTAGATTCTGCCTCCCTTTGATGAGCCCCAGCCATTAGGGTATCATTGAAATCTGTCACATGGAGAACACAGAAGAATCAGGAGAATGGCTCCAGCTGGCTGAATAGTCCCAGTACTGAGATGGATTTCAAGTTACAACTCTTAGAAGAGCCCAGACATACTCACTAATATTAGTAAGGATGTTGCCAAGGAAACGGAAACCTGATTTGGGAAAGGGACTGAACCAAATTGTCTTTGTAAGGTCTTTTCCAACCCCAAGAGTCTTTGAAAATAGAGTAAAACAGAGATTCCCAGCTTAGGCTATTATTCCTACTGCCTGGTTTCTGCTGGGTTAGGACTGTGTGAATGTTGAGACTTAGCTGAAGAAAACCCATCCCATGACCGTCACGCCCCACTCTTTGTGTTCCTGTGTGGATTCAGCAAATGTTTGAGGGTTGTTGTTTTTTTTTTTTTTTTTTTTTGCAAGACACATCCTTCTTTCTCTGGCAGTTCAAACATTAGCATCTCTGATAAATACCTTGCCAGAGATCTCATCCAGAAACTCATTATGGAAGCAGGAGGGAGGATGTGGACTGGCATTAGGCCTGCAGCCAGGCAGAAATGTCAGCCTTTCACTCAGTTCCAGGATATGAGCCTGCCTCTCAGCCCCTGAAACCTGGGAAAATCCAATAACAAGTATAGTTTTGAAGTAAAAGTGTACCATTTTTCATTTATGCTTATTACTGTTTGTAGCTGTTTTCTTGAAATGGAAGCAGTTTCCAACAGTGTGTTTCCATGGTAACTGAATAGGTGTCCAGAGTGGCTCCTGCAGATGTTACTGAAATGGTCCCTTTTTTCTTCCTGGGGTGCCTTGCTGATTTGATGAAATTGGAACAAGTCAGTGCCAGGTCTGCCCACTTTTAAAGTTACCAGCAACCAGAGGGGCAGTCAGCTTCTGCGTGGGCAGCTCACTCCCTTTCTACATGGTTTGTTCCTGCCAGCATCCCACACATATGCATAAAGAATAACAAATTGCAGTCCTAGGGAGGATTTACTAAACATATTTTCCCAAAGATATGTGAACATTTTGGCATGTTCATCTCAAGTGTTCCCCAGTCTGTGTGTCTTCCCTTAACTGGCCTAGTATTCAATGTATCTGGGATCTAATCCTGGCTCTGGCAGTGATTTTCTTGGGTGACTTCAGCAAAGATTTAACTTCCATGCTCCTTTGTCTCTCCTTTTGAAAATGTAATAATCTTCAGTGTTCCTAGACCATAGTGTTGTTTTAATCAAATGAGATATGCATCTGGAAGTCTGCAGTAGACAAGAAAGCAAGAGACATCACACGCACACTACTGTCTCTCCACTGACAGACATTGCTAATCAATCACAGCACTGTGAATAGAAAGATGCAATCTTAGAATCCTCTTAAACATGACAAAAAAAAAAAGCCATCAACTAGTCAGACAGCTTGATGTGAATGCAAAAAATTCATTTTGAAAATAGTAGAGAGTGAGAGACACATCAGTTGTCTCAGTCTGGCCCTTAGTGCATCTTTAGAGAATTATTCAGAGAAAGGAACATAGTGGCAAACTGCCCCCATTGTGGAGTCATTGCTAAGACAGGTTTCTAGCGTTATAAGCACATAGCCTCTGATAGGCACATGGAGAAGAAGAGTTGCTCCTTCCTGGGGATCCCAACCACCATTATGCCTGTGCTGGAAGAGCATCCAGTCTCAACCCTCTGAAGTCCTGGGTGATCCTCTCTGGAGTCTGGGAAGAAGGTAGAGATATTTATTCCTAGTGTGCTTTCTTGGTGCCACATTTGGCTCTACAGCCTATAGGGTGGGACTGGCAGACTCCAGGAGGCTGAAGAAAGCCTATTGCCAGTAGAAGGCTTGGCTTTAAGGAGCCAGGCTTCAGACACTTCTAAGACTATAAACTTTGGCCTATAAACAGGTTTTCTGCTCACCCTACTCTGCTGCCCTGACTGCAGCGGGAGAGATTTTTCTGGTTCTAGTTACACACTGGGCATTGCTTAGGCTTTTCCAGACAGGAAGACTCCCCTCCTTGGCAGTTCTGTTCTGGAATGAGTTTCCACTATGTCCACAGAAGCTTCTAGAGGAGATGGTCCATCAAGCCCTGCTCCACAGCAGGCTGCTGCCTATACCAGTCACAGTGCTTAGAGACCTTCAGAAGATCAGCAAGTACATACAGAGGCATGCTCTTTGCACAGAACTCAGATCACACAGGAGTAGGTCCTGAAAGTGCTTTTCGACCTTGGCCCTTTATCCAAGCAACTCCAACTCCCCTTAGTTATGTCTAGGACTTAGCATACTGGCAGAAGAATCTAGTCAAGAAGGAGAGGATCTTGAGCTGGGTACTAGTGGCTCACGCCTGTAATCCTATCTACTCAGTAGGCTGAGATTTGAGGATCGCAGTACACACACACACACACACACACACACACATATGAGGATCGCAGTACACACACACACACACACACACACACACACACACACACATCGGGTCCTTCCTGAAATGAGCAGAATTGTCCCTGGTTGAGATGTTCCTCTTTAAAAAGATTCTAAAGGCTCCAAAAAGAAATGTGCTGTTTACCTGGCCTAAGCAACTGTAATCCCTTTATAATAACTGTTTTAAAAATAAAAAGGGGGAAAATGTATCAGCTCCAAAAACAACAGCCCATAGACTTCTCCAGGAAGGGACCCCAGGAAGCCCTGCCCTGCTACCCCCCACTCTCCCTTAGCACCTTCAACAGGAGAGAGATGCTAGGCAAGCCAGAGAGCCCAGGCAAGTGACATACGCACAGATGGCGGGTCACTGAGAGCCCTCCCACGAGGCTGGTCCTTTGCTGTCATTTGAACACAGTGCGAAGATCCCAGCGGGTTACTCACCAGGCTGAGGTTAGAGCACGCCATGGAATAAATAGTGAGCTTGACTCTGTTTCCCACAGTAGGGAAGAAAAACTAATTTTCCTTCTACTTTTACGGATTTTTGGCCAGGTCTCCATAACAAAGGTCCAGGGCTGGGAACATGGCCTAGTGACAAGAGTGCTTGCCTCCTATACATGAAGCCCTGGGTTCGATTCCTCAGCACCACATATATAAAAAAGGCCAGAAGTGGCACTGTGGCTCAAGTGGCAGAGTGCTAGCCTTGAGCAAAAAGAAGCCAGGGACAATGCTCAGGCCCTGAGTCCAAGCCCCAGGACTGACCAAAAAAAAGGTCCAATGAGGAAAACCAAAGCAGCCTAGTGACGTGTGTATCTCATGTGCACATGGGAAATGAGTGTCACAGTGGGGGGTCAGAACTCCCTCTAAAGCAGCATCTGTAACAGGACAGTACAATTTTAGAAAAGTAACGAGATGAAGGAAATAGGCCTTGAGTCTGTAGGGGCCTCAGATTGTGGGATGGCCATTAAGTGGACACAATGGTGGACAAGAGCTAGCTAGTGATTTGCTATATAGATGCCTATAGAGCCTTCCTTGGCCCATAATATGAATCTAAAGTTGTCTCCTGTGATCAACCTCTGTCCTCCCTGGTATACAGGGAGGAGGAGACTTTGTACATTTACTTGCTTTTAGGAAGATAGAGGGAGGGCAGAAGGATTTTGTTGTGTCTGCTTTTCAGTCAAAATAACTCTGATACCAAAGAGACAAAGTTTAGGATGGCACTCTCTGCTTGAGTCCCTATATGTGAGCACCTGTTAGTCAAGCAATGCTTTGGCCTCTCAGCCCAACCTTGCTCTTGCGAAGATAGACATCCCTAGTCTGGCCTAGGAGGCCACTTTGGTCTCAGACATCTGGCTTCTCAAGGACACAGTAAGAGCTAGGGACTGACACAATGTTGGCATCGTGGAGCACAGCCACCTGCTATGCTGATAGACCCCAGCCAAGCTGAGCTCCCAGTGAGTGACAGCCTTCTCAGGAAGACCCTCTTTGAAAGCTCCAAGGAATCCTGGGGTTTGCATGTCAGCCAGCTGTCTGGTGGGTCTGGAAAGATTTGTGCCTTTTCTCCCAACAGAGAAGTAGGACTTGGCCTCGTGTCCTTGTCCTTACAGCAGCCCTGCCCCAGGAGGGTGTGTGATGTGAAGGGCCAGTCCCCAGTCCGGTTGGACAGGTTGAGGTTGACACACCTGGAAGAGCCTGGGGCAGAGCTGGACTGGTGCTGGTGGCCTTAAACAGGGACTCCAGCTGATTCCCTACTTCCCAGCTGGAAGGACTGTTGCAGAATCCCAGGAATGTGCCTTGAGCTCAGAAAGAAAATTCCCAAAATAACTTCTATAAATACTTGAGGGCAGGGGTGGGGAGGCGGTCAGCCTGGCCCACAGCTGCTTCCCAGGACAGCACTCCCAAACGGTGTTCCTGCTGTCCCTTTCCTCTGGGGAACAGTGGGAGGTGCTGAACTAATGGGGTGTGAGAGCTGTAGCAAGTGTAGAAAAAGACAGCTGGACCCTTCCTCCCCACCTCGGCTGGAGCCATCACCACACCCCATACCTCACGGAGAACTTGCTCCTGACAGGGAGTCTCAGGCAGGCTGCCCACCTCACTGCCCCTCAGAGGCAGGGCATGCTGAGTATGCTCCTTAGCATCCCAGGTGAGCATGTGTAGGCCATGTCCAGGAAACAATGAACTACTGCCTTGTGGAGAACACAAGAGCAGGCAAGAGGCAGAGAGGCCCTATTCTTCTCAGCCCGAGGTACAGGACAGATCAAGCACAATAGCCTCCCAGTAGCCAAGTGAAACTAGGTAGTTGTGTGGGCAAAGGGCTGCCATCTTCAAAGAAGGTTCTAGACCAATGAATGGGGCCAAGTGCCCCTGCCCTGGGATCCAGAGAAAGAGCCACGAGAGGAAGAAGGTGGGAATTTCCGAGTACGTCCCTCATAGCCTTATCCCTCCCAAAAACTGTGTCCGAGGCTAGGATCAGCTTAGGTGCAGGGCTCTGGCCATCGTCAGCTGGCACACAGCTACCTGATCCCTGTGGGTAGACAGCCAAAGGGAGGGTCTAAACCTGAGAGCCTCTCCGAAGCAGATGAACGACGAGAAGGATTCAGCAGAGACCTTGGAATGGAACTGAGACACCAGGTCTATGTTCTTGCCATATCCCTAGAGACCTGTTCTCCCAGCAGGTGGGGTGCTGGGATTGTGGTGCTGGCCTGTGGTACAGTACCAGACTGAGGGCAGAGCAGGTGAGACCTTGCATCTTTAGGGTTGGGGCCTACCCAGTTGTCAGGCAGCAAACAGCTCCGAGTTGCTACCAAACATGAAGGCTGCTGGTGTCAGGGGCAGGTGGCCGCAGATACTGTTACAGGCCTTAGCCTCTGGGCCCCAGCCTGACCTGAGCCTGGCCTGGTGTCTCCTTTCAGACTCTAAGGTCAGCACCTTGGAGTTAGGGGGATTTGATCCAACCCCACCAAAAAGCCCACAGTTCTCCCCATTCCCAAAGACCTCTAGCTTATCCTGAAGACACTGCTGTTTGCTGTCTCTTCCCCATGGCCATGGCTATACCTTTTCAAGTCCACACTCGTAGAATCACTGCAGTACTTACCAGGGGCAGAGCTGGCATTTCAATCCTGGCTGCCAAAGCCAGCCTTTTCCCACTTTCTAGGCATGCTCAGGGGGTCACTGCAAACCTTCCACATAGATAGTCACACACAAGAGTTCAGCCTGCATATACATCTGGACCCTTCCCAAACACCCACAGGATCAGGGGCTTTCAAACTTAGTCTCAGAAGTGGAAGTCTTGCTTCCAAAAAAGTGTCATATGCAAGGAAGCTCCATAAAACAAGCTCAGAGTGAAGAGGCCACTCTAGGCCAGCCCTCTCTTGAGGCCCTGCCGGCCCGCCTCTGTCCTCTGTTGCTCCCTATGGGCAGCCCTCACGGGCCTCAAACCTTCCATTTTTGGTGCTTAATTTCAGTGTCTGGCAGCCATCTGCCAGCCTTCGTTCCCTCCTCCCTGTGGGCCCTGTTCCACTGTGATGTGTTCAGGGTCTGGCTCAGGCCATGTGGGCAGAATAGCTTGGCCTGGAGCCCTGCTGGCCCGGCAGACATTGCCCCTGATCCCAGACAGCCCTGACTCAGCGCTGCTTGCATCTGGCCATTCAGGCCCCTGCCCAATGCTCTACCCTTCCCCCACTCCCTCTCCACAGCTGCTTGTGGTCCTTGGGTGTGGCTATGCCCAAGGTCAAGTGAGACTGCCCTGAGCACACAATTCTTCCCTTCCACCCCCTAGCCACAGGATCTCCAGCCAGCACCTCTAGAGATAAAGCTTTTCCTAGGCTTCCTGAGTGCCATCTTTCTCTTGCCTAATTGGTCATGTTCCAAGATCTTAGAGAACTTTATGAAATCAGGCATGCGTATCTTTCCTAGTGCATCTCCATAGTAACCAAAGGCCTAACTCTGGGATTTCAGAGAGGAGGAAAGTGATCCAGCTAAAAATGTACATGGCCATCAGTAGGCAGGCAGCAGAGAGGGGACTCTAGAAGGCAGCTCCCCACCCCCACCCTGGCTGTCCCTACACCCCTATCCCTGCCTGCCCTGGTTGTCACTGCTAGAACTTCACCTCTTGTCTTAGAAAAAGAGGAGTGCCCCTTGCTCTGCCATCTTGTTCTGCCTTTGAAGCTGGAACAAAGATTGATGGAAAAGGTACAAAAGCAGCCTTTCTGGGAACTGAGGCCTACCTCAGTCCCTTGTCCCCCAGCTCCCTCCCCAATGTGGGCAGGAGGGTACAGCGTGTACAGGTGCCTGTTCCACTTCCAAGCCCCTCTGTTGAAATTTTCTGTCACTTCCTATAGCTCCCTGGCAACAATAACTTGAGCCAAACTTCAGGGTCATACTTCCTGCCTGCTCCTGACCTGAGGGCCTTTCAACCCTGAGCCCATCTGACTTTCTCACCTAGCCACTACCTTTTCCCCTGGCCATGTCACTCCCTCCCACGACCCTCATCTGCCAGGCTGGGGTGGGTGCTTGGGGACCCAGAACCAGCCACCCCCAGGGAGTCCGGCAAGCATTGGTGCAGGCAGGGCACTGCCCTCCCTCCCACAGAGGGCTTCCCCTCCGGATGAGTGCTGAGGCCTGGATACCTCCGCTTCCCAGCATCCCTAGGGTGAGGGGCAGCTCCAAGCTGCGGGCAGCAGGAGCCCTTCCCTGGGACCTCACCCCTGCTAGGTCCTCTCCACTCCCCTCCACCCCCTGGCTCGTTTCCACAGCAAGCTCTAGAGGGAGATCTGTAACACTCCCATGTGCAGAGGCTGAGCGCTAGAGGGCTGTGACTTGCCCGTGATCTCCCAGCTAGGACACTTCAAAGCCAAGTGCTGATGGAAGCCTTGTCCCTTGGGGCTACGAGGAACAGCTTCTGCAGGAACTCATCAGGAAGGCTGGGCAGAAACAGGTTTAGTATGGTTTTATGGAGCATGGGTGCTTGTCAGTGCCCACCCAAGACCCCAAACCTCTCTGCTGGTGGCCAGCAAGCAGGTTTCTCTTGCTTCCCCCCACCCCGGCCCCCCTTGCTAGGATGCCCTCACTAACCCTGTCCTGTGCTTGGTTTCCAGGGTTTGATGCTGAGTCAGCTGGGCCACAACAGCCTGGCCCAGAAGGTTCTTCGAGACGCTGTAGAGAGACAGAGTACCTGCCACGAGGCATGGCAGGCCCTGGGTGAGGTTCTGCAGGCTCAGGGCCAGAACGAGGCTGCCATCGACTGCTTCCTCACGGCACTGGAGCTGGAGTCCAGCAGCCCCGTGCTCCCCTTCTCCATCATCCCCCGAGAGCTCTGAGCTGCACGAGGGCAGTGAGGGCAGCCCAGCGGGGACAAGGGATGGCAGGAGCCAGAAGGCAGCGGGGAGCAGGGGTCAGGGAGGGACAGCAGCATTCAAGCGCAGAGCCCCGGAGAATACATCTCTAGGGAACACTTCTGTTGGCCTCAGCTCTGCTTCTCCTTGCCCCACCCACCCCGTCCCTCCAGAGCCAGCTGGGCCCCGGGGGCAAGATTGACATCCCAGGCAGATCTCTGGCTCCCAGGCCTGCTGTTGGGGAGGGGCGGAGGCCATGTTTCCTCAGGGCCCCTACCTGCCTTGTCTGTGCACTGTGGCCCCCAAGTCCCACCTCCATCAGGATCCCCACATTTCCTAGCTTTGGACAAACTTCTCCATGCTCTGTGCCAGAGATGAACTCCATGAGCATCCCCGCCTTGCCCTCTGGCTACACCAGGCTTTTCCTGTTGCCTTGGGAGACAGACTGGCTTGAACTTGAAGTGACTTTGCAGAGTGGTTGGGACAGGACGCTCCTGGGAACCGGGCAGGGGGGACCCTCCTGGCTGTACTTCAGCACCTCCCACCCATGCTGCAGCCTCGTGGTTCAGGAGCCCCGTCGCTCCCAGAACCCTGCTTCCCAGTTCCAGGGCAGTCCCAGGCCAAGTCTGCAGGCACAGAGAACACAGACCCGGGGGTCCTCTCAGGCTGAGTCAGCAGATAGCACCTCGCCATAGCCCCTCCATCTCAGGATGTTACTTGGGTTCTACGTCTTCTTCCTTTCTTTCTACCACCATGTGCCTTTGGACTGTGTACCTGGCCAGGCACACTGAACCCCAGCCTGAGTAGTCCCCATGAGCCCTAAGCCAGTGGCTCTCAGGATGAGCTTTGGAATGTAAGGTGCTGCTCCAAGCCAGCCATTTCTAACGGCTGAGGCAGTGTGGTCCCTCGGGCCTTTGCCTATGATGCTGTGGGACAAATGGTGTGGAGGTGGTCTCAAGGACTGTCCCAGTATTTCTCATCCACAGCTCACTTTCCGTCTCGGCTTCCTTGGGCAGCCCCAGCCTCACTGGCCATTTGGGTCCCCACAGGGACTGTGCTTAGAGACCTGCGGAGACTAAGGCTGCCCCCTCCATTGAGTGTCCATGACATGCCCTGTCTGCAGGGGTCAGGGGCTGCGCAAGGCCTCTCATTTGCATTTGACATTGGTTATGATGTGGGGAGGGGGATGTGAGTGCCACCCTGGTTTGGCAGGCCGCAGCTTCCCATGCAGGAGAGGCTGCTGGAGCCCTGCTCATGCCACACTGCTCCACACTGCATGTCCCCAGCTGTCTCGATAGCTACTGCCTCCTGGCCACGGTACCAAACCCACAGGAACCACAGAGCACACGGATCCTTTGCCTCTTGGTTGAAGTGTCTCTATCCAAGTGTATGTGTGTATATAAATATATATATATATATATAATATGTATGTCTATATATATTTGATAGAGATCTATTTTTTTCTGTTCAAAAAAGAGTCAGCAAGCCTTGAGGTGCCCAAAGGTGTTTGTGGTCAGATCTTGGTAGGAATGGCACCCAGTGCGTTCTTTAAACATTCCCTCTCAGTAGCCACAGGGCTGAGCTGAGCTGCCAACGGTCGCTTTGCAGACTGAATAAAGAAGTGTGCCTGAAGCAGTGTGTTTATCCTTCCCACTTAGCCTCAGCTCCGAGAAGCCACCCGGAGCTGGTTCTGGAGAGGGGGGTCATGTGGAAAGCAGAACAGTGGGAAGAGGAAGGGGCAGGTTGGGCCAGGAATAAGGGTCTGGCGCTCAGCTGGGGAACATGCAGAGGTCAGAGCTGAGGCCTAAAGACGAGGAACAAAGAGGTCCAGGCACGGCACCGCACGGCCTCTAGCCAAGTGGGCCTGAGTCTCCTGCTGAAAGGGGGCCAGATGGAAGGCCAGGACAGGCCTCTCTATCCTGCATAGCAGTGACTGGCCCTGTCAGCCGTGAGGGAACTTCACCAGGGTTGGGGGTCGATCCACACCATAGCTGGATGAGACCCGGCTGCTGAGAATCCTACAGCAGACATCTGGAGAGGTGACGCTTCATACTGGCATACACTACGTCTATTAGGAAACATGCACCAAAAAAAAAAGAAAATTCTTTTAATGCTACTGGAATTTGAACTCGGGGTCTTGTGCTTGCTAAGCAGACATTGTACTTGAGACATACCTCCTGTCCCCAAAAGTTTTTTAAATGATAAACATTTACACAGCTTTTTTATTTATTTTATTTTTGTGCTACCATTGGGCCTGCGTGTTGTCTCTTAGCTTTTTCACTCAAGGCTGAAAGTCTCTATTACTTGAGGCTAAACTTTCATTTCTGGATTTTCACCTGGTTTATTGGAGATAAAAGTCTCATGGATTTTCCTGCCAGGCTGGCTTCAAACTAAAGTGCTCAGATCTCAGCCTCCCGACTAGCTAGGGTTACAGGTGTGAGCCACCAGTACCTGGTTAGGAGCTTTTTTGTTGTTGTTAATGCAAATTCTGAGGGTTTATCTGCATCCCTGAGCTCTAGCCCCTGTACTTTGAAAACCAATGCTCTGCATCTTTTCCTAGAATCAAGACTAGGCCCCCCTGGCCCATGGTAGCTGGGCGTCCTCAACCTCCTCTCACCACTGGTCATTGCCAGCCAAGCTTTTCCCAGAGCTTTTAAGTTCAGCTCTTTTGCTGTCTTTTTTTTTTTTTTTTTTGTATACAAATTTAGTGACTATTTGGTGTCTAATTACTGGTCTCACACACCCTAGCCTTCCTGTTTATGGGCCTCAGAGGATTAAAGGCCACAGAGGGGAGAACACTTTGGTGTCTGGGAGAAAGGTTTAGAAGCAAAGAACCAGCACAGGTGGCTCCTGCCTGTGCTGAGATCTGAGAATCAAGGTTCAAAGCCACCCCAGGCAGGAAAGTCCATGAGACTAGTTAACCACTAGAAGCTGAGAAGTTGGCTGGGAATGTGGCTTAGTTGTAGAGTGCTTGCCTAGCATGCATGAAGCCCTGGGTTTGATTCCTCAGCACCACATAAAAAGCCGGAAGTGGCACTGTGGCTCAAGTGGTAGAGTGCTAGCCTTGAGCAAAAGGAAGCCAGGGACAGTGCTCAGGCCCTGAGTTCAAGCCCCAGGACTGGCAAAAATAAAAAAGTGGAGCTGTGGCTCAAGTGACAATGCCTTGACCACCAGCCTTGAGTCAGAAAGCTAAGGCACAGTACCTAGGTCCTAAGTCCAAGCTCTAGTAGTGGCACAAAAAAATAAAGATGGGGATGCAAGAGCCCAGACTTCCTGTTTCTGAGGAAGGTTTTGCCAAGCTGACTGAACTCGCCAGATGTCGGAAAGTCAAGTAGGGGTGCCCCCAGGTCCCAGGCGTTAACTGACTTTGGCTCCAGGCTGCAGATCCTGTGCTCACACCAGCCCTCCCCGGACAACAGGAGCCAGCTTGCATCTGAGAACAAGACTTGGGGCCTCCCACCTTTCCAGATCCCACCCCCCACTTTCCAGGACATGGCTTCCACTGGTGTGCATCAGCATAGTCTCCATCTGCAGGCACAAGCATGAATGGACTCTCAGCTGCCGCCCCCCCAAGCTCCCTTTGGGTACCAAAGTGCTCATTGTATCAGCACCCCACCCCCATATGCCAAGTGTAGTCACTGCACAAATATTTCTTGGTCTTAGAAAGCCTCCATCCCATCCTGCCAGCTCCCTATGCTAGCCCAGTCAGAGGGATCCCACGCATGTGCACCCTTGGGAGTAGTTGCTGCGGAGCCAAGGATCCTGGGGGTGGCTAGGGGACCCTGCCTGGAAAGTTTCTGCTGTCCTTGAAATTTTCCCTCAGGGTGCTTTGAGTTGTAAGGCACAGAGACACACTGAAGGTAACCCAAGAGATGAGGGGACCCTCTGGAGCCCTAGGATGACAAGAGGTGGCCCCCTGGACCAAAGCAGCCCACAAACCTTTCCGAAGGAGATGGCAGTCACTGCCTGGGCCTCAAAAGCCCAGCTAGCAAACTGTGTGACCCTGAGCAAGTCGCTTCACATTTCTCTACCATCTGTAAAATAAAAATAGTTCCTGTTCTGTGGTTTTGATGATTATGAAGTTTAAGTAAAAGACTCAGAGAGCCTTGAACAGTATGTGACACGTGGTAAACACTCAAGGTGTGAGAGCAACTCACTGCTGCTCCTCTGCGCCCTGCTAGCTGGCTGCTTACTCGAGATGTTGCTCTGGTCAGCAGTATCTTGTGTGGTGAGCCCCACCCCTCCTGCTACCTATAGCACTGGGCAGATCTCTGAGTAGCTGTTGGGGGCGGAAGGGGTGGGGGTGTTACTGGAATATTTGGTTTCAAAACAGGATCTCTAGTCTACCCTTTGTCCTCAATTGGCTGCAGACTCACAATTCTTGTTCTTCCAAGTAGCTGGCGTTAGGGGCAACCAACGAACATCTGATTCTCAAACTAGAGTGTCTGCTTGGTCCTCCAGTAGGTTCACCTCTCTTGGGCCTGAGCCTTGCCCTGACCCATCAGTGTGGACTTCTTAGGACTTCTGACCTGCCCTGATGAAGAGGATATGTTGCATGGAAACAGTATAGATACAGCCAAGACAAGATAGTCCTTTTGGAGCCAAAGTCTGAGAGCAGTGAGGGCTGAGGTGGGGTGGAGGAGCAGAAGGATGCTCAGCAGACCCAGGACAGGAGTGTAGAGAAGTTGATGTTCCAGCAGCTCCCAGTGGAGGGGGCTGGAGTGGGTTATTTGTCTCTTAGGGATTTAGAATGAGAAGGGTGCATGCCAAATCAACAACACAGTCCCTTTCGTCCAGTGTTCTGTGGTTTTTCAGTGCCCTCTTGGGCATGCCATTTGAGACATATGATTGTTCTAATTGCTTAGGTGTTAGTGCCCCAAACTGAGGTGTCAAGATCAAGGCAGGTCTGTCCAGACTCCCTTCCCTCATCTTAAGACATCCAGGGTATGGGTTTGTGGAGGGGAAAAGCCATTAAAAGTGCCTCTGGTCTCTCTATAATACTTTTAAGAACTGGAATAAGTAGAGGAAGAAGACTCCTGCAGTTCACACCTGGGACAGTCACTGTCACACCCTTTCTGGTTCTGGCAGGGTCTTCATTCTCTTTCAGGACTGGGAGAAAGCACCACACCCTTGGGCTCCTGTAGTCACATCTGCACTGTGGGTCAAGAGGCTCCTGGTCACCAGCCCCTGACCCACGCTGCCCAATTGGTTTTCCTGTCCTGGCATGTGGAAACTAGAACCAACTATAAGCAGGGTTCCATTAACTTCCTTTACAATGTGTAACTGGTAGGAGGCTGGTTGAGGGAACCTCAAGGGGAGGGAGAAAAGGGTGTGCACATGCATGTGCCACGTGTGTGCATGCGCGCGCACACACACACACACACACACACACATGGCTTAGCTGGTTGCTTCCTGATGTGCAGGAATGCAAGGGAGATTCTTCCCCAAAGGTGAATTAATGCTGGGAGACCGCCATCCCTTCCTGCCTCAGTATTCATATCAATAAGGATTTATAAGTCTAGAAGAGATGGCTTTTCCCCCTTTTAAATTTAACACAATATGAGCATTTTATTAGTTATCTTTATTAAAGTTACTTGTTGCCAACTCTGGACTCTCCACCTCTGCGGAGCCCTGTTGCCACCCACCAGCCCTGCCTGGGGATGCTCCCGAGAGAGGACTTCCACTGTGCAGAGCTCACGGCTCCTGACGGCCCCGCCCCCTCCCAACCCTCACAGGCTGCTTGTCCCCTGCAATCCAGCTAGGATTACAGGCATGAGCCACCCAGTTCTTCAGCAACTGTTTATTCCTGCCTTGGCCTTTAGCCCGGTGGTGGTCCTCATCCCAGCCCTCCCCTCTCCTGCCTGCTGATCTTGGCCTACAGATCCTTGAGTGCTGGCCACGCTGCCCTCCTTCATGTGCCCAGGCTCAGGCCTCTGCCTTCTCCCTCTGAAGACAAACAGCAGCCTTCTTTGTTATAGTTGCTCTTCTTACACACACGGTGCTATGATCTGACCACTTCTGGAGACTAGAAGCCATCTTCCTATGCAAGCTGTTACCTGAATAAGGGCAGTCACTTCACACCAGGAAACCCACAGAAACCTTTTTTTTTTTTTTTTTTTTGCTAGTCCTGGGGCTTGAATTCAGGGCGTGTGCACTGTCCTTGAGCTTCTTTTGCTCAAGGTGAGTGCTCTACCATTTGAGCCACAGTGCCACTTAGGGCCTTTTCTGAGTAATTTATTGGAAGAGTCTCACAGTCTTTCTGGTGACTGACTCCCGTCTACAGGTCCTCTGTTTGTTTGTCTATGCAGGAGGGGGCCCTGTTCCTTTTTGGCCAGTGTTGTCATTTCAGGAATTCCTGAATCCAGAATTTGACACTATGTCCTTAGGGACCCACCTCTACGTCCTTGTGGACCCCCCATCTATGTCCTTATGGACTCCTTTGTCCTCACCAGACTACTCCATAAAGTCAAAATGCCTCATTACCTAGAAAATCAGTCTCAGTGGCTCAACCTTTTGGCTTGTGCCCTCGAGTGCGCAACTTGGGCTGGGCTCCAGGGACTCCCCTCCCCCAGGTTCCCTCTCAAAGACTTGCCATTCTGGGTTTGATCTCCACAAGCCAAGGATAAAGGGGGAAGTTTTAGAGAAAGAACTTTAACAAGTATTTGTGGTCAATTCTTAGTAAGTTACAGCCTCTGCCTCATCAGACTTCTTCCAGACTTCAAGGACTAGCATCTACCACCAAGGGACAGCTTGCTGCTTGTCTTCTTCCAGAGGGGACACATCTCTGCCTTTTACCCCTAATGACGCCCCTTGACAGCAGGAAGTAGCCAGAGAGAATCGGCGCCCTTTTTCATAATTATTAAAAGGCCGGAATGTCAGGTCCACCCCAGGGAGGGCTCCATGCAGATGCCCCTCCCCCACCTGTGTAAGTCTGTACCTAGTACCTGAGTTGCCCAGGTAACTGGCACACCTGGAGGTAGTTACCTCCCCCTTCTCTGAGGTCATATTCAATCCACCTGGCCATACCTCCATCTTTTGCTTAGATAATCCAGCTCAGCATGATTTCCCTCTCCCCCCCCCTCTCTTTCTTTCTCACTCTTGCTCTCTCCCTTTCTCGCTCTCGCTATCTCTCACTCTCATTCCTTTTCTCTTACTCACTCTTGCTCTTTTAATTGCCTTTCCCTCTTTTTCTTTTCTTCCTTCCCTTCTGTCTCCCCATACTCCATCTTGTGAGGGCTGGCAGTTTGCTCTCCCCCCAATACATTCTTTTACACCTGAGCCATGTGGCGGGTTTCCTTTCTGGTGAACCTTACACTTTTCCTGCACAGGCTGGCTTTGAACAGCAATCCTCAAATCTCAGCCTCCGGAAGTAGCTAGGCATGAGCCATGGGGGCCTGGCCCCACTCACAGGAACCTCTGTCACAGCTTTCCCAGCTTCCCAGCCTTTCAGGCCTGGTCTCCCTATGACCCTCCCAAAGCCTTCAACCCCTTTATCTCTGTTCCACACCCCAATCCCACCACACAGTCCTGAACATACTGCTCACTGGCTAGAAATGAGAACTTTAGTGTGCACTTAACAGTGGAGATGGGCTGGTAATATGGCCTAGTGGCAAGAGTGCTTGCCTCGTATACACGAAACCCTGGGTTCAATTCCCCAGCACCACATATATAGAAAATGACCAGAAGTGGCTGTGGCTCAAGTGGCAGAGTGCTAGCCTTGAGTAAAAAGAAGCCAGGGACAGTGCTCAGGCCCTGAGTCCAAGCCCCAGGACTGGCAAAAAAAAACAGTGGAGATAAATTCAGTGATTTTTGTTCATATGTGCAAACACAAATTGATATAGTACAGGTGATCTAGTGTGTATACACACACACACAAAGTTCAAAATACATGGTAGATGACACATACACATACACTAAACTGGGTGCCAGTGCCTCACACCTTGTAATTATAGCAACTTAGGAGGCTGAACTGAAACCTGGAAGATCACAGTTGGAGGACAGTCCAGGCAGACTAGTTTACTAGACTCCATCCCTAAAATAACCAGCCAAAAGCTGTATTGGAGGCATGGCTCAAGTGGTAGATCACCAGTCTAGCAAGTGTGGGGCCCTGACTTCAAATCCCAGTACTGCCAAAAGAAAGAAATAAGTAGACTGGAAACAAAGTTATGTGTTAACAATGCTGAGCTGTATATGCCTTACTTGCACAAGACTGGTAGTGCAGTAGGCTTATCACCAAAACACATATTGCCCTGTGCTAGCTTGTCACTAGACGGTAGGGGATTTCTGCTCCATCTTATTTTTTTTTTTTGCCAGTATTGGGGCTTGAACTCAGGACCTGAGCACTGTCCCTGGCTTCTTTTTGCTCAAGGCTAGCACTCTACCACTTGAGCCACAGTGCCACTTATGGATTTTTCCATATATATGGTTCTGAGGAATCAAACCCAGGGCTCCATGTATACAAGGCAAGCACTTTACCACTAGGCCATATTCCCAGCCCCTCCATCTTCTTCAGGGAACACTGTTGTATACACTGGCACTGACCAGAATGTTACTTGGCAGATAACTGTACTCATCAGGTTGAATCAATACTATTCTTTCCAGGGAGTGGAAAAAGAGAAACCACCACCTTTTGGGATCCTGTCAAGCTCCACCTGGCCCTGATTTCATGCTGATGACCCAACAAAGTGTCCACGGGACCTAATTGTAGAGGCACTGGACACACAGTGGGCAGCCTGGGCACATTGGCCATCTGCGCTGCTGCAGGTGTAGCCTAAGCCCAGTCACTCAGACAGACTCTTAAGAAAACGAGCAGCAGGGCTGGGAATAGGGCCTAGTGGCAAGAGTGCTTGCCTCCTATACATGAAACCCTCAGTTCGATTCCCCAGCACCACATATATAGAAAACGGCCAGAAGTGGCGCTGTGGCTCAAGTGGTAGAGTGCTAGCCTTGAGCAAAAAGAAGCCAGGGACAGTGCTCAGGCCCTGAGTCCAAGGCCTAGGACTGGCAAAAAAAAAAAAAAGAAAAGAAAACGAGCAGGGCTGGGAATGTGGCCTAGCAGTAGAGTGCTTGCCTAGCATGCACAAAACCCTGGGTTCAATTCCTCAGTACCACACAAACAGAAAAATCCAGAAGTGGTGCTATGGCTCAAGAGGTAGAGTGCTAATCTTGAGCAAAAGGAAGCCAGGGACAGTGCTCAGGCCTTTGAGTTCAAGTCCTAGGACTGGCTAAAAAAAAAAAAAAAAGCAGACTATGTGATTACTCAAACCAGGACACTTTTGAAAGTGAATTAGCAATTATACTGGGCCTAGTCCACAGTGGGCAGGATGGTCACCCAGACAATTGTGTTTCTATAGTCAAGTATCCCCTAAGGAACAGACAAAATAGCATTCCAAACATAAGAACTTACTAAAACTCCCAAGTAGCTTAATGCCAAAACTGCTTTATTTTATAAACCAATAGTGTTGTTGAAGAAGAGGCTGTGTTCTCGGCCCATTTTGGCTATGGTGGGGGACTGTTGGGGGAACTGATTGGAAGCTGTATAAGCTCCTGGGCCTGGGGTTCTCTGAAATAGAAAACAGAGACCAGTGAGATAATGATGCCAAATCCAAGGCGCCTGAGTCGGCCACCAAGGCTGGGATGCAGCTGAGATGCTGAGACAAGCCAATGACAACTGGCGCCTCTGGAGGAGGCGGGCCACGTCCACAGCTTGCTTTCCCCCAGCAAGCCATCCCCTCCCAGGATGCCCTCTGCCTCCAGCTGATCCAGCAGCACGTGGCTGCAGAGATCCTGCATCTGGCAGCTTCCCCAAGCTGAACTACTACCCAGCCTAGCCCTGTCCTGCTCCTGTCCCTCACCCAGTGTGGAAGGGGATGTATTTCTCAGACCAGTCTGTGGATTCCAGAGTCAGAAGCATTCTCAAAGGAGCCACAAGCTCTCATGTTTAAACATTATGTTTTCACTTAGCTGAAATTTTTAAACAGAATATGGTGTGGAATTATTTAAAACAAAGCTTCCCTCTGGAGCAATAAATATAAATGAATGTCCTCATCACAGACTGAGATCACCATTTCTTATGCTGTAGGCGCACACATGGACTCTTTAAAGAGCTGGTACTGGGCTTAAACTCAGAGCCTGGGTGCTACCCTGGGCTCCCCGCCCCCCTCGAGGCTCGTGTTCTACTACTTGAGGCATAGCTCCACTTCCAACTTTTTGCCGATTGAGATAAGACCCTCGCGGACTTTCCTGCCTGGACTGGCTTCAAACCACAATCCTAAAATCTCAGCCTTCTGAATGGCTAGGATTATAGTTATGGTTCACCAGCACCTGGCCTAAAGCCAAAGGAATTTCTGTCTTGGTCAAGGACAAGGGTTTCAGAATGTGGCAGGCCTGAGTTCAAGTCCTAGTCTCACTACCAATGGCTGAATTCAATCCCCCAAACCATCAATCAAGGAAGAGTGCATGTCTGTTACAAGAGGGAGGGTGTCAGTGGAGTCCCCTCAAAACACACAGTACTCTTGCAGGCAGGTCACAGCCTTCCACACATTTTTATTGGCTATTCTGGTTACTGATCATGTCTACTTTACCTTGACTTGCTGTCTCTGTGGGAGACAGAGTAGAAACTGTTACCCTAAGAGTGGAGCAGAGCAGTCAGCCTGGGCGGATGTCATCAGCTGCCTGTAAAAGCTGCTTTAAACACAGGATGTTTGGTTTGCCAAAAGCAAAGGAGTAGCCTGGAAATCTAATCAAGTCCTGGCCACACGTCAAAGGAAGTGGGAGACTGTACTAATGCTATTAACAAAGATGTAACACAACCATGCAGTCCTGGAAGGCCAGCCCAGAGGTTTTAGGGGGCCCAGAGGTTTCGAGTTTGGGTGTAGACATCTTAAGAACATCCAGCTCAGCCTCCTAGTCCAGATTCTCCTGTCACCGAGTGACCTTGCTGGTTTGTCCTTGGCTTCCATGAGAATTTCCTATAAGGAAGAGCAGCAACCCCAAACACCAGGTCTTCCTGGATGGATGCTTATAAATTACAACTGCACTTTCTGGCATCTGGCTCAGCTTCCTGGGAGTTTGGTTAGTCCCAGTCAGTCTTCCTGAGAATGCTTAGTCCTGAGGGCTCTGGCAAGTTTCTGGATGGCAGTGGTGCCATTAAGGTGGGAGCATCCTTCAGCCTTCTGTTGTCAGTCTGCCTCCAATTTTACCAGGCCTTCACAGTGCTCCATCACATAAAGAATACACCGTCTCAACTCTGCAGTGTACCTGCTCCGGAGCACAGATTCTGAAAGCTGTAGCCTGGGGCTCAACAGGCAACTGGAAGCCAAGACTGTGGCCATATCAGCTCTCTCTTACCTGCTGTCCCGACTTCTGTTTCCACATACTTAACTCCTGATGAGAGCACGTTTTCTTTTGTTCTTTTGTTGTTGTTGTTTTTTCATTTTCTTTCTTTCTTTCTTCTTTTTTTTTTTTTTTTTTTTTGCCAGTCTTGGGGCTTGAACTCAGGGCCTGAGCACTGTCCCTGGCTTCTTTGTGCTCAAGGCTAGCACTCTACCACTTGAGCCATAGCGCCACTTCCAGCCTTTTCTGGTTGTGTGGTGCTGAGGAATTGAACCCAGGGCTTTGTGCATGTGAGGCAAGTGCTCCATCTAAGCCACGTTCCCAGCCCCGAGAGCACATTTTCTTACAGGCAAAATTTGTATCTTTTTTCCCCTAACTACCTCAAATGAGTCCATAGATCACCAAGTCTCAGCAACTTTCAGACTGAGTGCAGACTAGGCAGCACAAAATTGTGGATATTAAAAGTCTTTGGCATCAAAAAGCTTTTATTTTTTTCCCTTTTTAATCATACTGGGGTTTGAACTTAGGACCTTGCACTTGCTAGGCAAGTGCTCTGCCACTTGAGCCATGCCTTCTCAGCCCTTTTTGCCTTAGTTTTTCTTCACTTAGAGTCTTGCTTTGGCACATGATCCCCCTACCTCTGCCTCCTATGTACCTAGGATTACAGGTATGCCCTAACATGCCTGGCTTAAAAAGCTTTTAAACCAGGTGCCGGTGGCTCACGCTTGTAATCCCAGCTACTCAGCAGCCTGAGATATAAGGGCCGCAGTTCAAGCCAGCCCAGGCAATAAAGTCCATGAGACTCTTATCTCCAATAAACTACAGAAAAAGCCAGATATGGAGCTGTAGCTCAAGTGGTAGAGCACTAGCCTTGAGCACAAACAGGCTCAAGGGACAGCGCCCAGGCCCTGAGTTCAAGCTCTAGGACCAGCAAGAAAAAAAACAAACAACAAAACCTTTAAGCTGTTGATAATCTTTCTTGGTCTTCTTGGAGCATTTGAGGCACTATATACCCCCAGAAGAACCTATTTTATTTGTAAATCGCTGTGAACTTGAGCCCGTGCTGCTTTCTGGGTGTCTTCCTAAGACCCTGGTGCAGGGATTGCTCAGGCCTTTATGGTCCTATTTGGTTCAGTAATAATGTCTCTGCTGCTTTTTACTTCCGTGGGTTCCATGAAGACTAGCAGTTCTGAATGGCTGGAGGCCGCCATGCAAGCTGCTCACCTCAATCCATGAATGGTGTCCACTCAAAGCAGCTGGGTCAGAATATCAAAGGCAATTCTTATGAAAGCTGTCTTCTACTGACTCATGACCCAGCCACAGTTTTCAATCTTGGGTCACCCTGAATCTGAAGCTGACCCAGGGCTTCTAGATGTTGGAGCTGTATACTCCTTACTGCATTGACACAACACTGTATACAATATATTACAACCATATGAGTTTCCTCATCCCGCCTTGCCCCACCCATAGGGGCGGAGTTATAGGACCTGCCACTTCTTTTAGAATACTTACAGAGCAGCTGGGCAAGAATCGTGGTACCTTGGATCGAAAAGAAGAAGTAATGGAACTTGTTGGAGGTATTTTTAAGTTATATTCACCTGGTCCTGGGCCTTCATGCTGTAGAACATTTTTTAAAAAAGTTTATTACTAATGTTTGATATATTTTAAGGTTTTATTTGCCTTTTACAAATAAACACATGAATCAGTGTCACAGAAATTCATGCACGTTAGCCAAGTACTCTGACACTGGGCTACATCCCTAGCCTGCAAGTTGTGTATATTTTTAAAGCTTTCATAATGTAAAGTAAAAACCAACATCTATTTATTATTTTGACCCAGCCATTCTACTTTTTGACATTCATCCTAGGAAGCAATGTGCACAAAACTTAGCTACAGACATCCACTGTAACACCACTTCCAAAAGCAAAAGATTGGAAGTAAATTAAATGAGGGATGATGTATACTTATGAAATAAACTGATTCTTCTACTTAGCCAGCCAGTATTACCTCTGTAAAAGTTTGTTTGTTTGTTTTTTTTTTTTTTGTGTGTGTGTGTGTGTGTGGTGTGTGTGTGTGTGTGTGTGTGTGGTGTGTGTGTGTCAGTGGTGGGGCTTGAACTCTGGGCCTTGGTTTTGTCCCCGAGCTCTTTAGCTCAAGGTTAGTGCTCTACCACTTTGAGCCACAGCACCACTTCCAGTTTTCTGGTGGTTAACTGGAAATAAGAGTCTCACAGACTTTTCTGCCTGGGCTAGCTTTGAACCGTGACCTTCAGATCTCAGCCTCTTGAGTAGGTAGGATTATAGGCATGAGCCACTAGCGCCCGGCTTGTAAAATAGTTTGTATAGACATTAAACCATGCCCAGTCTGTAAGTGAAAACACAAATTTAAAAATAAATAGGTAAACAAACCAGGTGCCAGTGCTCATACCTATAACTCTAGCTAAGAAGGTTGAGATTCAGAAGACTGAGTGCAAGCCTAGATGAGGGTAAGGGGAGGGAGTATATTTGTTTGAACTCGGCTGGGACAAATCTGCTGTTGCAAAAATAAAAAATTAACTAGCAACTGGCCCCATGCTGATAATTAGAAAAGACCAAAAGAACAATGATTAGTGGTAGCTAAGCTAGCTCACTGTAAATGCAAGTTAACAGCAGGAATTCTCTTTCCCATTTAACATTCTGAACTAGCACTGTCCCTGGGGTTGAAAGACTGCTGCTAGGTTGAATGTGTTAGCTCCTAGTATGACAAAGCTTAATAGTCCAATCCACAAATATTCACTGAAACTTGCTCTGTGCAAGGTATTTCTGTCAGGGATTCTGGTAGTTAAAAACATCTGGCACAGAGTTTTGGACTTCAAGATGCCTGTGAACTAGCTGTAAAAATAAGGGCAAAATTCTGGAAGGGTAACAATCGAATAAAGTACAATAAAAAAAAATGGTGGCAGAATAGAATGAAATATTTGAGTGGTACCAAGTAGAAGGGCTTCTAATGAATTAGCAATGAGAAGAGGCCAGGAGGAGGGGGTACAAAAGTAATGTTCTCTTGTTTTAGTCAAGTCATAGATGTCTGTTGTTTTGTTTCCCAGGTTCCCTTCCCTATCCCCTTGGATTGGGTAGGGTGAAGCCTCTTGCTCCACCATACATAAAGATGGGTAACTGACCCAGTCTTACCAGAAAACCTTCTAGTCCTAGTGATTGGTCCAGGGGCAGTCATAGTACCCTAACCTGGCCAATCAGAAGAACCTGCCTTTTTTTTTTTTACATTCATTTGGCTGAGCAGGGAAGATATCTGTAGGGATTAGGGAGAGAACAGTTTCAAAGGATGCAGGACAACAGCACCCAAATGTGTCCTGGCTAGGTCCACCAAATAAATGACTCCTGATATGGTTTGAACGTTTTTTTCCTCTTTGAAACTGGTGTGGAGATTTAATTCCCACTGTGAAGTATTAAGAGAGTAGAAACTTACTCTGTTAAGAGGTAGGGCCTTTGGGAAGTGATTAAGGTTAAACGAGGCCATAAGAGTGAGGTCCTAGTCCAATGGAACTGAAGCATTATAAGAAGAGGAAGACACACCTGAACTAGGATGCTCTCATCCTGTATTGCCCAGGCTACCTAAGAGCTGCAAAGAGTGCACACCAGCAACAATCTCACCTGATGCAACTACCTAACCTTGAATTTAGCAGCCTTTGGCACTATGAATGAAAAAAAAAAGATAGAGGCAGAATTCAAGTGGTACAGCATTAGCCAAGCAAGTTAACTGAATGAGTTCCAGTCCTGGGATTCAATCTCCTGTACCTGCAAAGGAGGAGGAGGAGGGAGGAGGGAAGAAAGAGGGGGAAGGAAAGAGGAAAGAAGATATGGAGGGGGAGAGGAAGGAGAAGGAAAAGGAGAAAAGGAGGTAGAAAGGAAGAAGAGGAGGAGGAGAAGGAAAGAGAAGAGAAAGAAGAGGAGGAAAACATCTAAAGTTCGGGATCTTTAGTTACAGCAACAGAAAACAGACTAAGACACTAACCCATCTCTACATTTATTTTTTTAATTTTTGCTAAAGCTAATTTGGGACCATTTCTGTCACTTGCAATAGAAAAGTCTTTTTTTTTTTTTTTTTTTTTTTTTTTTTGCCAGTCTTGGGGCTTGGACTCAAGGCCTGGGCACTGTCCCTGGCTTCTTTTTGCTCAAGGCTAGCACTCTGCCACTTGAGCCACAGCGCCACTTCGGGCTTTTTCCATATATGTGGTGCTGAGGAATCAAACCCAGGGCTTCATGTATACAAGGCAAGCACTCTACCACTAGGCCATATTCCCAGCCCTGGAAAAGTCTTATTTCATCTTTTTTGGGGGCTCCTGTTCCAAGTCAAGATATTATTATAAGAAGGAAGCTTAGCAAATGCTTCACACTTGCAGCTGGACAGCAAAATATAACTGCTGATAATGCTATTGCAAAAGTTGCATTGTGTGTGTGTGTGTGTGTGTGTGTGTGTGTTTTACCAGTCCTGGGACTTGAATTCAGGGCCTGGGCACTGTCCCTTAGCTTTGGTGCTCAAGGCTAGAGCTTTACCATTTGGGCCACAGCTGTACTTCTCATTTTCGGGGGTTAATTGGAGAAAAGAATCTCACAGACTTTCCTGCCTGGACTGGCTTTGAACCATGATCCTCAGGTCTCAGCCTCCTGAGTAGCTAGGATTACAGGTATGACTAGTGTCTGGCTTGATTGTTTTTCAATAAGAAAAACTATCAGAAGACATATTTTTCTGAAAAATGCTAGTATACCTATAGCTATATTTGAAAGCTTATATTTTCCAAAAAACGTTACCTAGAAGTAAAACTCATCTTTGAGGAAAATTGAAACAGGATCTGCTTTAATCATCTTATTTACAGATTCCATTCAGGCAAAAATCAATTTTCTGCTTTATTCACTCTGACCAGGTTTATTAATTATTTTCTGCTCCCCATGGAATATCAAACTGTCAGCTTAGTTTTTTTTGTTTTTTGGTTTTTTTTTTTTTGGCCAGTCCTGGAGCTTGGACTCAGGGCCTGAGCACTGTCCCTGGCTTCTTTTTGCTCAAGGCTAGCACTCTGCCACTTGAGCCACAGCACCACTTCTGGCCATTTTCTGTATATGTGGTGCTGGGGAATTGAACCCAGGACTTCATGTATACACGGCAAGCACTCTTGCCACTAGGCCATATTCCCAGCCTCTCAGCTTAGTTTTTAATTGAATTAATTCCTTAAATGCAAAAGCAGCTGGGCTGAATCAGCATTCTTCTCCATGGTAGCATTAAGGCACAGTGTAGCCATAGTTTGTATTCTTCTTTTGAGGACTCTTCTATTAAATGTGAACAAAACTGATGAATCACACAATGCTCATTTGTCTGTATATAGGCTCTTTTCTGTTTTTCTATTGCTTTCCCTTTTTCTTTTCTTTTTTTTTTCTTTCTTTTTTGCCATGGAGCTTTCCCTTTTTCTTTATGTCAGATTTGAAAAAAATCAGAAACGGGACTGGGAAGGTGGCTTAGTGGTAGAGTGCTTGCCTAGCATGCATGAAGCCCTGGGTTTGATTCCTCAGTACCATATAAACAGAAAAAGGTACAAGTGATGCTGTGGCTCAAGTGGTAGAGTGCTAGCCTTGAGCAAAAGAAACTAGGGACAATGCTCAGGCCCTGAGTCCAAGCCCCAGGACTGCCAAGTTTAAGTCTTGGCAATTCTGGTCCATTTCCTACTTTTTATTTAAAATACATGTGGGGCTAGGAATACGGCCTAGTGGGAAAGTGCTTGCTTCGTAAAATACATGTGATCTTTTTTACATTATTTTATTTATGTGGTGTGTGTGTGTGTGTGTGTGTGTGTGTGTGTGTGTGTGTGTGTGTGTACATGCTTGCTGGTCCTGGGGCTTGAGCTTTGTTGCTCAAGACTAGCATTCTACCACTTGAACCTCAGCTCCACTTGAACTTTATAGTAGTTAATTGCAGATAAGAGTCTCATGGAATTTCTGGCTAGAGCTGGCTTCAAACAGAGATCCTTAGATCTCCACATCCTTAGTAGCTGTGATTACAGACATGAGCCATCAGCTCCTGGATCTTACATTATTTCAATCATATGTATCAAGTATGTCAATAGGTAATATATGTGAATATTATATCATAGTATATGTCATAAAGGATTTGGGTGCTACTCTACAATTTTTTACTTTTTTTTTTTTTGCCAGTCCTGGGGTTTGAACTAAAGGCCTGAACACTGTCCCTGGCTTCTTTTTGCTCAAGGCTGGTACTCTACCACTTGAGCTACAGCACCACTTCTGGCTTTTTCTGTTTATGTGGTGCTGAGAAATCAAATTCAGGGCTTCGTGCATGCAAGACAAGCACTCTACCACTAGGCCACATCCTCAGCCCACTACTCTATAATTTTACAATGATTATATAAACAGAAACAAAATATTCCTTTGAATTGACATGTAACATTTTTTTATTGTCAAAGTGATGTACATAGGGGTTATAGTTTCATACATAAGGCTTGTTACCTCCTCCCTCATTTTTCTCCCCATATGATGTTCTTTAAGATTATTTCCCTTCTGCTGATAATTGAATTCTAACTATTGTGATAAATAATCCTTTGCATTTTTGCATTGATGAGTATTTCTGTATTGTAAATTATTAATTTAGGTGGATCTTCTCAAAGTGGAGTAAGCAAGATAAAAGGTATACACAAATTGATTTACTTTGTTTTGTTTCTGAGGTGTTGGGGACTGACCTCAGGCCTTGCACATTCTCAGGAAGTCTTTTGCCACTGAGCTACACTCCATAAATAGTTTTTATAGCTTAATGCAAACTGCCAAACTGCTTTTTCCAGGATTATATTGATGTATACTCCCACCAGCAAGACTTACACAAGAGCTTTCTTTAGTCCATAAGCCAAGAAGATACTGAGGAAAAGGGACTTAGAACAATAAAATCTCCCTCTGTCCATGTTACACAAACACGAACACTAATAAAGCCCTAGTATGCCCAAAGAGGTTATGCAAAACACCTGGAATTCGATGTCTACATTTTGAAACACATTCAGGAGGGAGGGAAATCATGCTTTAAGCCAGCTTGGGCAAAAAGTCTGTGAGATTCTTATCTTGAATAAATTACTCAAAAAAGCTGGGCATGACAAATGGTAGAGTGCTAGCCTTGAGCACAAAGAAGTTCAGGGACAGCACCCAGGCCCTGATTCAAGAGCCAGGACTAGCAAAAACAAAAAGTTAAAGAAGATTATTTAGGTCACTTATAAAATTAACAAAGCAAGCCAGGTGCTCATGGCTTATGTCTATAACCAGGAAGCTGAGATTTGAGGACTGTGGTTCAGAGCCAGCTGGTGCAGGAAAGGCTGTGAGACTTTTTTTGGCCAGTCCTGGTCTTGGACTCCAGGCCTGAGCACTGTCCCTGGCTTCTTTTTGCCCAAGGCTAGCACTCTGCCACTTGAGCCACAGCACCACTTCTGGCTTTTTCTGTGTAGGTGGTGCTGAGGAATCAAACCCAGGGCTTCATGCATGTTAGGTGAGCACTCTACCACTAAGCCACATTCCCAGTCCTCTGTGAGACTCTTATCTCGAATAAATTACCAAAGTAGCACTGTGACTCAAGTGGTAGAGCACTAGCCTTGAGCAAAAGCAGCTCAGGGACAATGCCCAGGCCCTGAGTTCAAGCCCTATAACCAGCCCCTCCCCACAAAAAATTCAATAAAGCAATTATTGGTGGGGTTGAGGAGAGAAGAAAAGATAAATGACAAAGTTTGCCTTATTCAATTCTCCTTGAATGAGCAGGGTTTGTTGCAGTTTGGTTTTTCCTCATTCCAAGAAGCTGGAAGGAGTACACTGCACCTTTGGTCCTGGGACATGTTGGGTTTGGTCTTTGTAATTTGATTTTTATTTTTTTGGAGCTGGCACTGGGGCTTGAACTCAGGGCCTCATACTCTCGCTTGGCTTCTTGGCTCAAGGCTAGTATTCTACCACTTGAAACACAGCTCTCCTTCCATTTTTTGCTGGTTAATTGTAGATAAGAGTCTCTTGAATTTGTTTGCCTTGGATCTGTTTATTTGTTGAACTGTGATCCTCAGACCTCAGTCTCCTTGACTGGCTAGGATTGGTACCTGGCTACAGGTACTATTATTGTGTAAGAACATTTAGTGTATTTTCTGGATGATTTTCAGCAGTACAGTGTGTTGTTATCAGCAATAGTTATATTATACATTGTATACCTTGAACTTACCAAAAAATTAAAGAGATAGATATTTTCTTCTGTAACCTGCCATGAATGGATTATTTACAGTGAAACTCCTAGTATGTCTTCAGATATACTTTAAGCATATGTAATATCAATTGCATTAATCATTTGCAGCTTACTACTATGATAAAAAAGTTAATATGGGCTGGGGATATGGCCTAGTGGCAAGAGTGCTTGCCTCGTACACATGAGGCCCTAGGTTCGATTCCCCAGCACTACATATACAGAAAATGGCCAGAAGTGGTGCTGTGGCTCAAGTGGCAGAGTGCTAGCCTTGAGCAAGAAGAAGCCAGGGACAGTGCTCAGGCCCTGAGTCCAAGCCCCAGGACTGGCCAAAAAAAAAAAAAAAAAAGTTAATATATCTTAAATATCAGATTCATCAAGAATAGCTGTCTATATATACTTACCGGAGTGAAGTAGTTTGGTGGGAATCTTTGAACTGTAGAACGAAAGACAAAGCTCCTACATTAAAAATAAAGAAAAGGAAAAAGGAGTTTCGAACTCCTTTTTAAAGGAAACAATAATTGTTAAATTATCCCTTAATTATTCTAATCTGGACATGAGAGACACAAATGAGATTTAAAAGCTGTAAGTAGCCTGGCACCAGTGGCTTACACCTGTAATCCTAGCTACTCAGGAGGCTGAGACCTGAGGATCACAGTTTGAAGCCAGCCCAGGCAGAAAAGTCTCTGTGAGATTCTTATCTCCAGTTAACTACTCAAAAACTGGAAGTGGAGTTGTGGCTCAAAGTGGTAGATACTATCCTTGAGCCCAACAGCTCAGGGACAGGGCCCAGTTCAAGCCCCAGGAGAAAGGCAGGGGTGAAATGACTGAAAAGTTGCTTCATCAGTACAAACTTACCTGGAAGCTTGCTTGGAAACTGGCATAGGAAGTACCTCATATTGCCCCGGGGAAAGCTCAAGTGACTACACAGAAGGAACAAGGACACAATAATAGATTAATAGATAAGTTCATAAACTCACTATATTATCAGTCATTCATAATCCTTGATTTTATGGCCACATAATGTTGAATCACATTACATCATTTATTCTCTTTGAATTTTAGACAAAATGCCTGAGATGCTACATGGGAAAACTGCCTAATTGATCACATTCTGAATGTACTAGATTCAACAAATTGAGTGGACCATTTGTCACCTGCCTTGGGGTATGGCAGAGTACTGGTGGTAGGAAACATAGTGGTAACAGTCATGGTCCATATACAGCAGGCACAGAAAGAATTCCAACAAAAAGGATGTGCGCTGACATCAGTGTCTCATACCTGTAACCCTAGCTACTCAGGAGACTGAGATCTGAGGATCTTAGCTCAAAACCAAATCAGGCAGGAAAGTCCATGAGACTCTTAACTCCAATTAACTACCAAAAAGCCAGAAGTGGAGTTATGGCTCAAGTGGTAAAGCATTAGCCTTGAACAAGAGAAGTTTAGGGCCAGCACCCTTAGTTTAAGCCCCAGGACTGGCACAAAAAAAAAACAACAATAAAATATAAAATAGCATTGTGATCTTCTAAAAAAACAGATGGGAAAATATGAGAAGATATTAAATCTAAGAGAGTGAGTTAAAGGCAATCAAGAGAAAGCATAGATAGGACAATCACAGATTGAAGACAGCCTGAGCAAAATTTAGCAAGACTATCTCTAAAACAGGCGGGGCCTGGTGCTTTCAATCTGTAATCCCAGCTACTCAGGAGGTAGAGGTAAGAGATCACAGTTGGAGGACTCAATCCTTAGAGTATCTGCCTAGGAAGTACAGGACGCTAAATTCAATCCACAGTAGTGAAAAGAAAATAGAAAAAGAAATAAAAGATGATCAAAACAATGAAATTTGAGAGAGGCTATTCAGAAGGGAAAGACTTCCAAGAAGGAAGAGCCTCCCCTATTGAAGTAGTCGCTGCTCATCTTCAAACCTGCTGCAAACTATCTGGCTGGTTCTGCTGTCTTTTGTGTGTGAGTATTGGCCCAGAGGCAGGAGAAGCAAGGTAGTGTTGGGAACTGGTAGGGAAGACAGGATGGTCGCTCCTGTGTCATGGGAACTGGCAGGCAGGGACTGTATTATAAAATCCAAGAAGGCTGCCTCCTGAAGGGACACTCTTCCTCCACCCCTGGTATTTTTCCACCAGTCTTTAAGAAACAGTGCTGGCCTTTTTTGAAAATGCAGCATTCTCATCTAGCATTACCTGCCTCATGGGAGCTCAGCAGTGCTGTTTCTTCCTGCCTGTCTTTCCCACATAAGTATACAATTTTGCTGGCCAAGGCCACTTTTTGTGGACATGGTGCTAACAATAAATACAAATTTTAGGATGGAATACACACATAGTCCTAATGTACCGGAACCTCATTAATTGCACGTGACATAATGATGATGAAAACAAAGGTATTTTTGTCTCATACAACAGTAGCATATTTTAAGCAAGGATCTTTCTTGAGGATGAACAAAGATGTCCTACTTCTTGATTTTGATAATGGTTACAGGAAAGTTGGCTATATACTTTAAACTGCACATGAATGCTCATTCTCTCTGTCTCTGTCTCTGTCTGTCTGTCTCTCTCTCTCTCTCTCTCACACACACACACAAACACACACACGGCAGAGAAAGAAGAAAACTGAAAGCTAGGTGCTGGTGGTTCATACCTATAATCCTGCTACTCACAGGAGACTGAGATCTGAGGATCACAGTTTGAAGCCAGCCCAGGCAGGAAAGTCTATGAGACTCTTATGTCCGATTAATCAGGAAAAAAGCAGAGGTAGAGCTGTGGCTCAAATGGGAAATTGCCAGCCTTGAATAAAAAAGCTAAAGGAGGACAACAGTCTGGAGGTTCCTCAAAAAAGTAAACAGATCTTCCTTTGGGTTTATTTGTTTTGTTTTTGTTGCGATTCCTGGGGCATGGACTCAGGGCCTGAGCACTGTCCCTGGCTTCTTTTTGCTCAAGGCTAGCACTCTACCTCTTGAGCCACAGCACCACTTCTGGCTTTTTTCTATATATGTGGTGCTGAGGAATCAAACCCAGGGCTTCATGTATACGAAGGCAAGCACTTTACCACTAGGCCATATTCCCAGCAACATAGATCTTCCTTATAACCCAGCCATACATACCACTACTGGGCATCTACCCCAAACATCATGAGCCAGGATAGCATAAAGACACCTGCACATCCATGTGCATTGCTGCACTATTCACAATGGCCAAGTGCCGGGCTTCGCTCTAGGCCCCCCCATCCACGTGGGGGGTGGGGGGCCTGGGCTTGTCTGCCTCTTCCGTGTGGGAGCCATTCTCGCTCTCTCACGTCCCCTGGCCAGTCGGGATTAATCGTGGAAGCAGGGTCCCAAGGCAGCCTTGGTTCACATGTGGTTGCGAGACCCCATGCCCGCCAGCCCAAGGAAAGACACGGGCATGTGGGCGTCCCTGAGAAAGCCTCTGGGGCCTTCTGGTTTATTCAAATGAGGAGCCAACAGATATTCCCCCAAAGGCAGGCACAGGAGGGGGCCACTGGTTGGCCACAAGGGCTGTCCCTCAAGTGATGTCAGGGGACTTCCTCTATGGGCGGAAACCCCAGCCCCAGCCCCAAGGACTGGGTTCTGGGGTCCCGGCCATCAGACACCTGCTCGCCCCCAGGGGCGGGGGCGGGGGGGGGGGCTTCTCTTCCTGTCGCAAAGGAGAGGGAAGGGGCTAAAGCCAGCTGTCCCTCTTAAAGGCACAGCTGTCCCCAACAGCCAAGTTATGGAAACAGCCCAGATGCCCTACAATAGATGGATGGACCCCCCAAAAATATGGTACCTATACAAATTACACAGCCATTAGAAAGATTGTTATGTCATTTGCATGGAAATGAATGGACCAAGAAGAAATCATGTTAAGTGAGGTAAATGAAGCTCAGAGACAAAAGACACATATTTTCTCTCCTATGTGGAAGCTAGATCTAAAATACACTGGGACACAATGACTTACGCAGGTCTCTAGGCATTCATTCACACACAGTGAGACCAAAGGAGGATACTCTTAGGAGAGGAACACAAAGGCACAGGGCCTATGTGCATCTGACCATACAAAATGGTATTTATCAAAATGAACTCTAGGAAATGAAAACAACAGGGTTTTTAAAAATTTTTGTTGTTTTTCTCTTTTCTTTTTGTTCTGCATATTTGTTCATATGTCTTTGAGAGTGAAAGGGGAGGCACAGAAATGGAGGGAAAAGGGGTGAACAAGTGCAGCAATGGGACTCACTGGACACTATGGTGAAAACAAATGACACTACTTGTGGGTGGGGAAAGGGAGGGAAAAACTGGGAAGAGTGAGGGAGTGACATTATCCAAAAAGAAATGTATTCTTTACCTGATTTATGTAACCCCTCTGTACTTTTTCTTTATAATAAAAATAAATTTTAAAAAATAGCTAAGGGATAGTGCCTAGGTCCTGAATTCAAGCCTTAGCACTTTACTTAGCTTTTAATTTGTTAGGATAGAGTTACGACTTCCAAGCTACTTCCATGCAAAACTAAACTAAAATTCTGTAGAGGGCTGGGGATATGGCCTAGTGGCAAGAGCGCTTGCCTCGTATACATGAAGCCCTGGGTTCGATTCCCCAGTACCACATATACAGAAAATGGCCAGAAGTGGCGCTGTGACTCAAGTGGCAGAGTGCTAGCCTTGAGCAAAAAGAAGCCAGGGACAGTGCTCAGGCCCTGAGTCCAAGGCCCAGGACTGGCAAAAAAAAAAAAAAAAAAAAAAAATTCTGTAGGACACGATTTTGGGATCCCAGACCCATAACAGGCAGGGCAGAAAGATACAGATTTATCATTCCAGGAATCTTATCAGAAAATTCATAAGGCCATTGTGGACAACAGGCCGGTAGATATAGTACTTCCAGAGACTACTAGTAGAAAATTCATTGTGTGTCTCTTCTCTTAGCTCAGTTCCAGGGAAACTAATAGTGACTTCCTGCTCAGATGTGTTGAGATCTGAGAGCTGACATATGACCATCTCACAAAGCAACAGACCTAATCAAACCAATAACACTGCTCATCATTTCACTGTTATCTTGTAACATCCACAAGAACAACTTATCCCAGTCCCTGAGACAAATAATAGAACACTAGCCTTGAGCACAAAAGCTCAGGGACAGCACCTAGGCTCTGAGTTCAAGCAAGCCATAGGACTGGCACGGGGGGAAAAAAGCTATGATTGATAAAGGAAGGTAATTACACATAGAAAACATCATTCTATACATAGAAAAGTCTAAAGAGTCCACCAAAAAACAATTTGGAAAACAAATTCAGTAGTTACCAGATAAAAAAAATCAACACAATGTCAATACCAAAAAATAGTAGCATGTTTACATACCAAAATGAACATGCTAAGAAAGAAATCAAGAAACTAATGCCATTCACAATGGGCCTGCATCCTACAAAACATAGAATAGTGCCCCCCCCCATTAGAATTTATCTT
Organism: Perognathus longimembris pacificus; assembly: GCF_023159225.1. Classification (NCBI taxonomy): domain Eukaryota; kingdom Metazoa; phylum Chordata; class Mammalia; order Rodentia; family Heteromyidae; genus Perognathus; species Perognathus longimembris. Next base: position 45,913,803 of record NC_063168.1, on the reverse strand, counting down.
GTCTAAAATGTCAATGGCCCTGAGAAATACTGTGTTAGAAATACAAATGGAACAGTTAATAATCAAAATGATGCTGGGACTTCTTGAGAGAAATCTAGGCAAGAGATATAAATTTGGTAATCACTAGCAAACAGGTATGGCTCCCAGTTTGGAGACAAGATGAGCTCAGCACCCAAGGAAAGCAATGGTGAAGAATCTGAGCACCTGGGGCACACCTAGAGAAAGAGATTGGGCAGAAGGAGCAGAGACAGCAAGAAAAGCTGGGGAAAACCAAGAGAGAGGACTGGAAGGGTATGTAAAAGGTTTAAAAACAAGGAGATGGGAGATAGTCTACAAATGAGGGAGGTCTACTCAGTGCCTACTGAAAGTGAGGGTTTAGAATGGCACTAATCCTTTAGCAACATGAATGTCACCACTAACTACACTGATTTCACAAGGAAAAACAGGGCCAAGGGAACTGACAATCTATGCGGAGTAACAACTGTAATTAGCTATGAAGCTTTGTAAGGAAGACATCAGGGAGTTGAGGGGTAGTCAAAAGGTGAAAGAATCAGTGGGTTGTGAATACAGGGAAAGGAAAACCGTTGTTAGGGCTAGAATTGTAGTGGATGGCCCTAGAAGTGAGATTCATATAATTAATTCCTGTAATTAAGATTGTAGCTGGGTGCTGGTGGCTCACACCTGTAATTCTAGCTACTCAGAAGGCTGTAATCTGAGGATCACAGTTCAAAGCCAGCCTGGGCAGGAAAGTCTGTGAGACTCTTATCTCCAGTTAACTACCAGAAAACTAGAAGTGGCACTATGGCTCAAAGTTGTAAAGTGCTAGCCTTGAGCAAAAAGAGCTCAGGAACAGTGCTCAAACTCTGAGTTCAAGCCTCATGACCAATAATAACAGAAAAAGATGATAGAGTATAATGGAAGGGATGACACTGATCAAGATGCATTGTAGTCATAACCTGACCTATGGAACTGTACAACTACTTAATAATACAGTTTCATGGTCCAAGAAAATCAAAATAATACAAGGATATATGTGCTTAAAAAAGATTATAAACTGGGAGTGAGGGAAGGGGTGACACTGTCCAAAAAGAAATGTACTCTTTACCTGACTTATGTAACTAACACTTTTGTACATCCGCTTTATATTTTTAAAAAAGATTATAGAGAGCTAAAATTAAGAGTCAAGAGTATAAGAAGAGAAGTACAGGAAGAAGAGAACATGAAAGAACGGCTTTACATTTGAGGTGGCCAAAACAATTTCACATGTAGTCTGGTTATCTGATAACTGGCCATAAAAACCCAGTTTCAATGTAGCATCTGTATTCAAACACTGTTGAAATGAACAGGGTACGATTCACCCGTGAGCATGCCCTGTCCGTCATTCTGTTCTGTTTCAGAGCTATAATTTACAAAGCAACAGCAAGGGGCTACAAGTTGGGTGTACGTGCTCATCCTGCTGGAAATGTCCACCCTTGCAATCATGACACTATGGGTTTTTTTTTTTGTTTGTTTCTTTGTCATTGAGTCAGGCCTGGAACTCACAATCCTCCCGCTCCAGGAGGATTCTGGGTACTGGATTACAGGTATGTGCCACCACACAGGGCTATAACACCTTAACTTCCTGTTGCCATGTATTCCTTCTCAAGTCGTCAAAAGAACATTTTGATAAAGCTATTAAGATTAATACTATCCATTTGGGGGTTATTAAGGCACAGAGAATTGAAACAAGTGACCAAAGTCCCAAGTAATAAAGTCTAAGTCACAATTCTGTCCTTGAATCAAAGGCCACAACTCCTGCCATTTCCCTTAATTGCGCCTGTGTGAAAGGTTTTTCACTCAAGGGGGAGGTGCACAGCACACTGGAAGGAGTGCCTCAGTTGTACTCAGAAGCCTGAATTAGCTCCACATCCTAGAACATGCTACTTAGTCTCTATTTGCTTCAGTTTTCTTGCATGTAAAATAAAGATAACCTCTGTTCGACCTACTTCAGAATACTTAAGAAAGAAGCTAATGTACTTGTGGAAGTCCATAGTAAATATTAAGAGCCACATAAAAGGCATGTGTATTATTTAAGGTCCAGCTAAGCCCTACTTAATCCAAGGAGCTTTCTAACCTTTCAGCCCAGCCTGCAGTGAGCTCTCCCTCGGCATTTCCTGCTCTATTATTTATCTCAGCACTTGATATTTATATTTTGTTTGGTATCACTAACTTAAATATTTCCAGGTCAAGGAGCGGCTGGGAGGTACAATTCTTATTGATCCCTGGTATTATAAATCAGGTCCCAATAAAGACTTTCTCTCAAGTGGTCTTGCCCACCTTAAAAAAAAAAAAAAGCTGAGGACAGAGGCTCCAGCCTATCATTCTAGCAGCTCCCAGAAGCCGAGAACAGGGCAGTAGTTTGAAGCCAGTCCATGTAAAGAGTTTGCCAGACCTCCATTTCAACAGCAGAAGTTGGGCATGGTGGCACATCCTTGTCATCTCAGCTATGCACAAAATGATTTGAGGTCAGCTTAGGCATAATCATCGCTCACGTGGTAGAGCAACCGCCTAGCAAGTACAAGGCCCTGAGTGCAACCCCAGTGCTATAGAAAAAAAAAAGAATCAAGACAGGAACACCTTCCCTCCATGGAAACTAGCACAGGGCTATGAGCTCTGCATGATGGGTTTGTGAATACACTGGTGCAGCCAAGAGCAGAACCTGACCCTTAGACCATAGGCTCATTTCTACAAGGGAAAACAAACTTGTTCTCAGTGCTAGGATGAACTCAAGAGTTCCCTCATGTGAAATACATGTTGCACCACTGAGTAGTCACCCCTCACCCCACCAGCCAAGAAATTTTTTAAAGCATTTCCTAGAGGATATAATTATATACACAGATATGTAACCAAGAAGCAGTTTTTTCCTTAACAGAAAATGACCACATCAACTGCTTGAAGAAGCAGAGCATGGCCCAAGAGCCACCCCAGAGGGACAGGTTGCTCCCCAAGTATTCTTGTTAGGATAAGTTCAAGACAAATAAAGAGAAGAAAGTGTGGCAAATACAGACAATAACTCAATGTGTATCCTACAAAATTAAGAAAAGGGAAGGAAGGGGTGACTTGGGAGGGATGGGTGAGAATGTCAAATGGAGTGACATTGATCAAGACTACTCTGTTCATAAACTGCTCTGTTGAACAGCAACTTCTTTGTGCAACTAAATAAATAACGATAATAAAATATTTAAAATTAATGTGTAAAAAAGATAATTTCATAGAAAAATTCTCACTGGACATGTTTACAAGGTAAGTAGTTCTGTTTGACTTCTATGGGAAACAAGAGGTTTTTTCATGTGAGTGGGGTGAAATCTATATTCCTTAATTTTTGTTGTTGGTGGTGGTGATGGGGCTTGAACTCAGGGTCTGGGTGCTGTCCCTGAGCTCTTTTGCTCAAGCCTCTACTACTTTGAGCCACAGCTCCACTTCCGGTTTTCTGGTGGTTAGTTGGAGAAAAGAGTCTCATGAACTTTCCTGCTCTGGCTGACTTTGAGCCATGATCTTCAGATCTCAGCCTCCTGAGTAGCTAGGATTACAGGTGTGAGCCACCAGTGCCTGGTGCATAAAACCCAATGTGTTAACCACACTTTACCTTATCTTTGTAAACAAGAGTACTGGGGCTTGGCCGGGGCTTGTCCTTGAATGAGTACGAGGCCACCTGCTTCTTCAATAGCTCTATGAAGTCGGGAGGCTTGTACTGTGGAATATCAAGTAGTGTTGGATCATTTCTTTGTAGAAGAGGTGGCTTTCTTCTTCCTTCATTTTTAAAATTGTATGTCGTTATCACAGGATTTAACAGAGCTTCCTCAAGAAAAGTCTTCAAGTGGTAAGTACCAGGTATAGGAGTATTCTGTGGAAATTTGGATTTATTTTAAAATGTGTCAGCTTGCAACTTTTCCCAAAGATTGCTTTGGACAGGCTCATTCTGAAGTAGCATTTGTCTTTGCTTCCAAGGTTAATGAAATGAAATTCTATCTAGTCTAATGAACACTCTCGACAGAACAATTATTTCTCTCCTTTCTGAAACAACTGCTGAATTAAAAAAAAAAAAAGCTATAGTTGGCTAACTTTTTTATAACCATTTTTTTGTTTGTTTTGCCAGTCCTGGGCCTTGAACTCAGGGCCTGAGCACTGTCCCTGGCTTCTTTTTGCTCAAGGCTAGCACTCTACCACTCCAGCCACAGTGCCACTTCTGGCCTCTTCTATATATGTGGTGCTGAGGAATCGAACCTAGGGATTCATGTACATGAGGCAAAGCACTCTTGCCACTAGGCCGTATTCCCAGCCCTTGGCTAACTTTTTTAAAGGTAACTTTATGAATATACTTATATTTGTGATTCAACTTTGACCAGCTTTGATTCCAAGCCTCTAGGTGAGGTTTGTTATGATTGTTTCTTGGCTAAAAGCTGCTCTACTTCTGCTTAGTAGGTAAGTTTCTAACTAGTCTTCAAGCAGCAAGCTGAAAGATTATAACATGAGCCTCGGGATGAACTGGCAGAGCATACAATTTACTTAGGTGAAGAAGAGGTTTGATGGTTTTGCTTTCTTTATGCCAGTACTGGGGCTCAAACTCAGGGCCTTGAGCTCTTACTTTACTTTCTCTCTCCAGCTGGAGCTCTACCATTTGAATCATGCCTCCAGTCCTAGCTTTTTGCTGGTTAATTGGAAGCAACAATCTGTCTGCCAAGGTTGTCTGCAAACCTCTATCTTCAGATCTCAGCCTCCCTAGTAACTATTAGGTGTACATCAATGGCTCATGCCTGTAATCTTAGCCACTCGGGAGACTGAGATCTTGAAGACAGAAGGCAGAAAAGTCAAAGGAATCCATTTGTAAAACAATCAGTAAAAAGCAGGGCTAGAGATATGGCCCAAATGGTAAGAAGAGCACCAGCCTAGCAAGAAAGCTGAGCGAGCATGAGGTACTGAGTTCAAGCCCTCCAAAAAACCCCAAACAATCTCCCCAAATAGAAAACTAACAAAAATGAATTTATCTCTCATATGCCAATACTAACATTTATAAGTATGAAATGAGACATTTCATGGGTCATGTAGAAACAACCATTGTTTCTTATAATTGTTACTGACTTAAATGGCAAAACACTAAAATCTTAATGGGAATAAAAATAGTTTAACAGGGGGCTGGGGATATGGCCTAGTGGCAAGAGTGCTTGTCTTATATACATGAAGCCCTGGGTTCGATTCCCTAGCACCACATATATAGAAAACGGCCAGAAGAGGTGCTCTGGCTCAAGTGGCAGAGTGCTACAGTGCTCAGGACCTCTGAGTCCAGGCCTAGGATTGGGCAAAAAACAAAAACAAAATAAAAAAACAAAAAAATAGCTTAATAGGAAAAACTGAAATATACACACTGTTAAGTTTATTCTCCACCATCCATCTCTTTCATAAGATGATTTCTTCCGGCTTGGTTTCTATCAACAAACATAAATTATGCTTAATCATTTAAAGCGAACAATAACATAAAATGTTTTTCACAAGAAGTTAATACCTGCAAACTAGTAAGTTATTAAGATGAAAGCTATATGATAAATTTTGCCTATATTTTCTTCTTTCCTTCCTTTTTCTTTCTTCCTTCCTTTCTTCTCTCTCCCTTTCTTTCTTTCTTTCTTCTTTCTTTCTCTCTCTCGCTTTCTTTTTCCTTCTTTTTCTTTTCTTTTCTTTTTGCCAGTCCTGGGGCTTAGACTCAGAGCCTGAAAGTCCCTGGCTTCTTTTTGCTCAAGGCTAGCACTCTGCCACTTGAGCCACAGTGCCACTTCTGGCCGTTTTCTGTATATGTGGTGCTGGGGAATCGAACCCAGGGCTTCATGCATGCTAGGCAAGCACTCTACCACTAAGCCACATTCCCAGCCATATATGGGGCTGGGAATATTGCCTAGTAGCATGAGTGCTTGCCTCTTATACATGAAGCCCTGGGTTCGATTCCCCAGCACCACATAAACAGAAAATGGCTAGAAGTGGCACCGTGGCTCAAGAGGTAGAGTGCTAGCTTTGAGCAAAAAGAAGCCAGGGACAGTGCTCAGGCCCTGAGTCCAAGCCCCAGGACTGGCAAGATAAATAATAAAAATTTATTTAAAAAATATTTTATGACCTTAAGTGCTTCTAAGTACCTAAATTCTCTTTGGTGAAATTAGAGTAATAATTATTTGCACATCAGTGTTATAAGGATGTTAGATATAATAAAACTTGATGTTCTTGAAAAGTGAAAGTTGAGTTTGGGCCATAGCTCCTTCACATAGTAGCTACCTACGCTGGGTGAGTTACTCAACTCTCACACACTTCTCCTCACATGGCTCAAGTAGTAGAACGCCTGCTTATCAAGCACAAGGTCCCAAGTTCAAACTTCAGCATACCAACCCCCCCACCCCCCCAAAGAAAACAGGCATAGTAGTTCAGGCCTATAATCTCAACACTTAGGAACTTAAAGCAACCTAGGACACATGGCAAGACCCCAAATAAACAAAACAAAAGAGAATGATGGAAGGGATGACACTGATTAAGATGCATTATTCTCATAAATTGATGTGTTGAATTGAAATCTTTTTGTACATCTACTTATGTGAAAAAAGTCTCAAAGTTAATTATGTCATGTATAAAAGTGTCATAATAGCCAAGTGTTGGTGGCTCACACCTGTCACCCTAGTTACTCAGAAGGCTGAGATCTGAAGATCAAAGTCAGGGCATGGGCAGGGAAAGTCTGTGAGACTCATCTCCACTAACTATGAAAAAGCTCAAAAGCTCAGGGATAGCACCAGGCCCTGAATTCAAGCCCCAGGACTGGCATACACACACATACATACAAAGTGTCATAGTAAAACCGATTATTTTGTATAGTAATAAGACTTTACCTACAACAACAGTCAACAAATTGTAGCTTGTATTATTACACCACATCTGCCAAGTACAGAAGCAATTATTTTGGTATTCATCAATCTCCAAGAAGCTCTTGCTTTCATAATAAGCACTCTACATAAATGTATTATCCTACATTTGTTTTAGCTCCCATCCACAGAACACAGCTGTTTAGTCTGTTCCTTTTATACTATTTCTAATAAGTAAAATCAGCAAGATACTAAGTTCTTTTACTTCATTTTATAATGCTTTTATTACTTTGGAAGGAGTTATCTCAAGCAAGAATATATTAAACATAATACACTCCTGTGTAAAAAGAGTTGATATCATTCATTCTTCCTCTCTCATCACTAAAATGCCCTCAAGTACCACTGGGCATTAGTTTTACTATGAAATATGTGTATTTGTGTAAAAAAAATAGCTTCATACAACACTGCTAAGTCCAAATTTCTCCCATATCTATTCCTTTATTATATTTAGGTGGAATCTTGTGGGTATATGTTATAGTCACAGAAAGAAAACTTTCTCAGGCAGGTCAAGACAGGAACATATAAATGGGGCAAGAAGGAGTAGGAAGAAGCCCGCGAGATAAATCCTAAGCAAGGTAACTGTCTTCCACAGTTCAGCCTGGCCCAAGACAGGGGATTGAAACTCCACTCATTTTAAACTTAAAGAGAAAAGAATGGTTAAACATCCCTCACCCAAATTTATTTAAGAACTAGACAGAGATAATTTCATGTATTTTACACCTTCTAAAGAGCAAAGAATGGGAAAAAACCCACCTGCCCCTCCCCTGGAGGGAAAGGGTATAAATTCTAATAGCTCCGCTGAAGCAGCAGTCCAGAGCAATTAGTAATGGGAAAAATTATGGGGGGGGGGGGGGAAACAAAAGGGGAGGAAAAGGAGGCAACAAAGGAAAAGGAAATAAAGATCAATAAAGACGGAAAGAAAGGGCTGCTGAGGGCAAGAGAAGAAGCAGGAAGAGGGCAGGGCAGGGAGTTTGGGATTGAGAGCTGAGGGGCAATTGGAATTATGGTGGGACCAGGTTTCGTGGCGGGTGCAGGGACGCCGGCTGAAGATGACCTTACCCCCACTCGGAGTAAGGACGCTCCATGCCCCAGATCCTCTTCATGCCCCAGATCCTCTCTTTGCCCCAGATCCTCTCTCAGGGCTGCGGTAGAGGTCACGGAGACGGCTGGCTGGGCTGGCTGATCCATCGCGGCCTTGGCCTGGTCTCTCCCCAGGTCCGAGTCCAGGCCAGCCAGGCGTTTCCGTTGCCAGGAAGCCGCCCAGCGTTCTGTGGGTTTGTCTCCAGAAGTGGGGGCAGGGAGGCAGCCCGGGGCGTGTACACTGCCTGGACTCAGTGGAGAGCTGCTTCAAGGCTGGTAGGTACAGGGGCTTGAGGGTATCCACAGTTCCTCCCATTCCCCACCCTCCCCCAGGCTGAGAGACTGGCTTAAGGCAGAGGCCTGCCTTGAGCTGTGGTCTCTTCTGAGTGAGCACGAGGGGTTTCGCCAGCTGTGCAGCCAGACCACCCATTTTCACAGTAGCTCATCTCGTCCTCTTAAGTCCCTAATCTACATTCCGTGTGTGTGTGTGTGTGTGTGTGTGTGTGTTTTCTTACTGGGGCTTGAACTCTGGGCCTCCCTCACGAGCTTGGATTTCTTTTTTTTTTTTTCTCAAATTTTTATTATCAAACTGATGTACAGAGAGGTTACAGTTTCATACGTTGGGCATTGGATACATTTCTTGTACTGTTTGTTACCTTTGGATTTCTTTCTTGCTCAACGTTGGTGCTTTACTACTTGAGCCACACTACCACTTTGGTTTTTTGCTGTTTAATTGGAGTTGTTTCAGTCATAAGCTGTATTAAATAGCAACTCCTTTGTATAACTCCTTAAATTTTTTAAGTCTCACAGACTTATCTGCCAAAACATACACAAAGAACAGCAGTTCTGACAATAGTCTTACATAATGGCTTTTTTGTATGTGCTAGTCCTGGGTCTTGAACTCAGGGCCTAGGCTCTGTTCCTGGCCTCTTTCCTCAAGGATACCACTTGATATACATACACAGCACCACTTAAGGCTTTTTGGGGTATGTTTGTGGAGATAAAAACCTCACACTTTCTTGCCCAGGGCTGACTTCAAACTCTGAATCAGATCTCGGCATCTTGAGTAGCCAGGATTACAGGTGTATGCCACTTGACCCCAGCTCCATAATAGCTTTTATTTTTTTTATTGTTGCAGATTCCTCCCTTTCTTCAGTTTCTCCTCACCCTGTCAGAATTTCAACATTCAACACTGACTGCACTTGCTATGACTTACTGTGCTCCTTTCCTTGTCTATAAAGGAGTAAAAAAGTGCCCACTCACATGGAACCATTTATAGACAAAGTTCTCACCTTTCTCCCTTAAGAATCTCATACCCTGCTGAGTTGTAAATCCCTAAATATGTCACATTTCTAGTGTCTCAACCCATACTAACCCTTCTGAATGTTATTCTTCTTTGACCACTTAGAATATTTCAAGGGTCAGCTATTATGCCCCAAAGGACCCTGCATCTATCTTTATTGCACTCATTTAGACAAATCATTTCTCACCTAACTTTAAACATCTGAAACATGGGATTTTTGTTATTTCCACCTATAAGTAAAACAAGAAAGATTATGTGACTATTAAAACATCTTGTTAAAAATGCAAAGTCTGACTCCAGGACTCCAGGTAGGGCCTCTGTGGTTTCAACATTTCTAAAAAAAACTAAAAAAAAACATGACCTTTTTGTGGAGCAAGAGACTAGAGAACTTAATTTATCTCAAAATACTTGGGCCCTAAATTCACTTCTAAAAGGACTAAGCGCCAAGTTCAAAATGAAACGGCTTAGGAAAATGCAAACACGAGTTTTCATAAATGTAGATAAATCAAGTCCATCCTTGTGGCTCATTTTACTTTCTCATTTTGACTAGACTTATAAAACTGGCTCAGCAGACGAGGGACTGGGTCCCTAGACACTGAAAGAGTATGAAAGGTACAGTGAAGTTCAGAAACCAGTACAAGGTGTTAAAGTGAAAGAGACATCTAGATGAGAAAATAGCTTATTGCAAAAATAGAAACACAGGTCAGGCCTCAAGGACTTTACTCATAAAATGGATTAAGCATGTAGGATAAACAAAATGTTCTTTTAAGAAATTTTTGTCTTGTACATTATCACTGGTTTTAAGGGTAATTTTTTGCTAGTCCTAGAGCTTGAACGTAGGTAGGGCCTGAGCACTGTCCCTGGCTTCTTTTTGCTCAAGGCTAGCTAGCACTCTTACCACTTGAGCTACAGTGCTACTTTTGGTTTTTTTCCATATGTGGTGGTGAGGAATCGAACCCAGGGCTTCACGCACACTAGGCAATCACTCTACCACTAGGCCACGTTCCCAGCCCCAGGGTAACGTATTTTTAATATGAATTTCTCCTTTGAGACACAAGATTTCATGTCATTTTAGCTCAATAATGGCTCTGATATCCATCAGATCTTTTATTATTCTTAAAAAATTCAGAAGCTGGGTGCTGGTGGTTCACTCCTGTAATCCTAGCTACTCGGATCGTGGTTCAAAGGTAGCCCGGGCAAGTAGAGTTGTGGCTCAACGTGGTAGAGCATTAGCTTTTAAGCAAAAGAGATCTGGGACAGCACTCAGGTGCTGAGTTCAAGCCCCATGACCAATAAAAAAAAATTTTTGCAGGAAAAAGCCAGATGCCAGTGGTTCACCCTTGTAATCCTAGATACTGAAATAGCAGAGATCTTAGGATCATAGTTTGAAGCTAGCCAAAAAGCCAGAAGTAGAGCTATATACTTAAGTGGTAGTAGTGCCAGTCTTGAGAAAAAAAAATAAGGGACAGCTTCCAATCCCTGAGGTTCAAACCCCAGTACTGGCACCTGAAAAAAAAACACAGGAAATTATACCTGAGGATATTCTTCAATTCTGTGATGGCTTACTGGTAGGACCGAGAACAAAGATGTGACCAAAGTTGGTCACTACACAGTAGTACCTCATAACACAGTCAATATCTGAAGGTAATTTTTTTGTGCTCGTTCTGGGGCTTGAATTCAAGGCCTGGTGCTCTCAGCTTCTGTTCACTACTTAGTCTACCACTTGAGCCAACCTTCATTTCTAGCTTTTTGCTGGTCTCTTAGGCTTATCTGTCTTGGCTGGCTTCTAACCAAGATCCTCAGATTTCAGTCTCCCAGCTTGCAGGTGACATGTTAATCAGTCCTAGGTTCAGACATTATTCTAGATTAGTAAAAGTGAGATCTGAACCCAGCTCATTATGACCAGTTGTACAATTCAATTTCACATAAAACCAAAACAATGTGTACTTTGTAACTTTCATAAACATTATAAGATTACTAATTATTGTAACATGCAAGCAGATGGAGATATAGCTCAGTGGTAGATCACTTGCCTTATGTGCACAGTCCTGGGGCTTGATCTCACTGCTGGAAGACAGGCCAGGAGTCCAGCACATTTCCCCCTTCTATTCCTCATCCTTGTCATCTATACCTTGTTATCAACTATTACAAACCTCAAATCACTGAAATTGGAAGAACGCAACTGCACAATTCCATCTTACAGGGTGTACCCCTGTAAGTGAACAGCTATACAAATGGAAATTATAAAAATGGAAACATTTAACTCAATGATTTCCAAGACACAAAGTTAGAAAGCAGTTGAGCAAACAAGAACCATTTTACAAGTATAAAATTACTGACTGGTACTGTTGCAATAGATATGAAAAGTTCAGATTTTAACACTCAAGGTGTCTAGCTGGACATCAGTAGCTCAAGCCTGGAATAGTAGCTACTTAGGCTTGTACCTGGGTATTGCAGTTCAAAGCCAGCCCACCAGGAAAGTCCCTGACACTTATCTCCACTTAGCCACTAAGAAGCCAGAAACAGACCTGTGGCTCAACTGGGAGAGTACCATCCTTGAGTTCAAGCCCCAGTAATGGTGGGCACACATGTCACACCCACCCATGCCTGTCAGAAACATGACTCTTATCCATCAACACCTTAAGAATGTGACTTCAGCAGTGACAAATGTCCTACCTAAGGGGCTGGGAGCAAAGCTCAGCATTATAGGTCATGCTTATAATTTTTAAGGCCCTAGGCCTCGCTCCCTAAGTGCTACAAAAAACAACAACAAAACTCCTCCTAATTGGTCAAAACACGATGGCATAGTATTTCCATTAGATTAGCAATGCCTTTTTTCTTCTTTTGGTCTACCTAAGAGGTGGGGCCAGTAACCTGCCAAATAATTAATTGTCCCCTGAGAAATTCAAAACCTTGTAGGCTATAATAAGCAGGTAACACTATATTCAATGTCTTAATCTTGGCTCTGGTTTGCTATGGAATCTTTCATTAAGTATTTAAAAGGTAGAACAACAAAAACCACAATAAACACTCTTGAGTAGCTTAAATTAGAGAAAACAGTATGAACAAGCAAAAATTAAAACAAAGCTTAGCCATTGTCAGCCTAATCCTAAAGCATTTTTTTTTTTTTTGGCAAAACATGTAATAGGTAGGCAAACAACTGAAGTCTTAAAGGATAAAAAGACAAACGACTCCAAAAGCAATACTTGCTAAACTATTTGGTGTAAACCAACTTAACAACAATGGGGGGAGAAGGGGGAGTGAGGGAGGAGCTAACAAATAGTACAAGAAATGTACCGGGGCTGGGGATATAATGCCCAGTGGCAAGAGTGCCTGCCTCGGATACACGAGGCCCTAGGTTCGATTCCCCAGCACCACATATACAGAAAACGGCCAGAAGTGGCGCTGTGGCTCAAGTGGCAGAGTGCTAGCCTTGAGCGGGAAGAAGCCAGGGGCAGTGCTCAGGCCCTGAGTCCAAGGCCCAGGACTGGCCAAAAAAAAAAAAAAAAAAAAAGAAATGTACCCATGGCCTTACATATGAAACTGTAACCCCTCTGTACATCAATTTGACAATAATTTTTTTTAAAAAAAACTGAATTCTTAGTTGAAATAAAAAGCACAATGAAATCAGGAAAAGTAAGTTCACGCTTATAATTCCAGTTACTTATGAGCTGAGATCAAAAGGATCTGGAAGCCAGCTCAGGTGAAAAGTTAGCAGGGTATTATGGCACACTCCTGCCATCCCCGATTATATGAAGATGACCACCTCAAAAGAGTTTCTTTATTAATTCAAGAACCTCTACAGAAAGTAAATAAGGCCAATATGGCTATTGATACTGTTCAAGTAGTCTGCTTGACAAATTCACACCTTAGTACTGCCAAAATAAAAAGTAAAAAAGCACAATGAATGAAGTTAGAGAATAGGTAAAACCAGTGATTCTTCCAAAACTACTGTAGATTTTATTTTTAATAAATGATTTTTAAAAAATCACTGCCTGGCTGAAGTCATCATGGACAAAACACATGACAGTAGTCAATAGTTAATTAAATGACTCAGATTCAGAGCAACAGTTCGGTAAATTGTAATTTTTTATTGGAAAACAAATATACAACTTGGAATGGATTGAGGCAAATTGTGCCAGAAGCAGATTTTCTTTAAGTGGCTAAAACAAAGTTTAAAAAGCAAGTAACAATAAAAGAAAATGTTTCTGGTACAAGACCAGCAGTACAAAAAAATAGTGTACGAGTACCTGGATAATACACCCGTTTTGCAATAGTGCAACTTTTAAGTACATATTGTTGACTGTCCATAGTCCACGCAGAGTTACAACTCCACACTTCAACAACAACATGCTGACAGTTCCTAAAAGAAAACTACTTAAAAAAGGCATAACCCAGATGTTCCCTCATTTGACCAACTCCATCTAAGTTTAGATGTGCAGAAGGGCTTAGATATATCCAGAGTAAGCCACATGCAACATGTTACTTGATCAATTTTCTAAAATAAGGTTTCAGGACAATGACAGTAAGATAAGGGAAGAAAACATGGAGGAATGAAATCCTAATTACTATACATGCATATTTTTTTGACAGTAGGGGAAACCTTTTACAGATAAGTTACAAACAAAGAAAAGGCAAATAAACAATTTTGTACAAGAAATTTAACACATTCTGTACAATGTCTTCACTTTGCTGTCATCATTTGTACAAACTCTGAAAAACAAGAAACAAAGTTGAGTCAATGGCCAAAGAACAAAATCACATTTACTCAGTCACTGAGTGGTCTATTTCTCCTTTCCTCAAATTGCCATAGAGATGAAAGCTGCTTTACAACGTTGGAACTTCATAGACTCCAAACTATTTGGGATTATATATTAACATTTAAGCCATACTAATGCTTTAGACAAGCTATTGTAAAGAGATAAATTCTTGGGCTGATAGATGTTGCTTAATGTGCTCGCCTAGCATTTTCAAAATCCTGGATTCAGTCTTTAGGGGAGGGAGGCCATATAAATTCTTCACACTTAGTTCAGATGTAAATTTAAACCTGCTGGGTTACTAGTCAATATTTTAACTTCAGTGCAGTGAACTAACTTTTAGAATGCTAAATTTTACACCATGAAAAATACAAGTGAAAAAAATATAAAGCACACATTTCATGGCAATCCTTCTAATTTGTGAAGGACTTGCTTCTTCCTGAAGCCAAGTAAGAGGGAAGAAATACAGCTGAAAAGTCGTTCTTTTTTTAAGGGAATTCACTGTAAGTTCTAAAGCTACCCAGTTTCTCTCACAATCCTTACACAAAAATCATACAGTTCTTCTCAAATTTTAACATGCATATGAACCCTCTAATCTCTAATCTTATTAAGTGCATATTCTAGGTGTGGAACTGACAAATTCTTGACACTAACTGAAGTCTGCATACATTTATTTTAGCATCCTAATTTTGGGTAGGAATATTGACACTAGGGCTAGTGTAGGGCTTAGTGGTAGAGCACTTATCTAGTAAGCATAAAACTCTGGACTCGATTCCTCAATACCACATAAACAGAAAAAAGGCTGAAGTGGTACTGCAGCTCAAGTGGTAGTAGAGGGATAGCCTTGAGCCTGAGTTCAAGCCCCAGCATTGGCAAAAAAAAAATGTCTCATGGAATTTTGTTACTAATTTTCATTTGAGATGAAAAAGTACTTACAATTAAATGAAAGGATAAAAGGAGGAAACAAAAGACTTACCTTCATAGTTTACTTGACCATCACCATCAATATCTGCTTCCCTGATCATTTCATCAACCTCTTCATCTGTTAACTTCTCCCCCAGGTTTGTCATCACATGGCGAAGCTCTGCTGCACTAATATAACCATTGCCATCCTAGAGAAAAACGGCAGTATTTGAAGAGACTGGGTAAAATTAACTTCAGTGGGAATTAAAACCTAAAGTAAAGTATAAATTACAAGTCACTACACAGAATATCTTATTCTGGAACACAACTATTCTCCCTAGCCCCAGAGTTACATGATGCTTCCTAGCCAAAGATTAAGTAGCTTATACTAAATTCTTAAGAGAACCTTTATCTGATAATTAACGTGACAAACCATCAGAAGCATAAGTCGTCAAACAGTCCTATAACAAATCATTTTATTCTCAAATTAAACTCTAACATGGACATTCTTTACATTTACCTTATCAAACACACGGAATGCTTCTCTAATTTCTTCTTCACTGTCAGTGTCTTTCATTTTTCTTGCCATCATTGTCAGAAATTCAGGAAAGTCAATTGTGCCATTACCTGAAATGGTTCAGTTGAAACATAAATGGAATGTAACATCTTCAAATCCTCCTACTCCCTCCAAATTAAAACTTACCATCAGCATCTACTTCATTAATCATGTCCTGTAACTCTGCTTCTGTGGGATTCTGCCCAAGAGACCTCATTACAGTTCCCAGTTCCTTTGTTGTTATAGTTCCATCACCATCCTTGTCAAATAGTGAAAAAGCTTCTTTGAATTCTGTTTGAAAGATCATAACCCAAATATGCAGGTTAACCATTTTAAAAAAGTATTAATCAACTCTTTAAAGAAGCAAAGATACATATACATATTGAGGTAGCATCTGAAATGGGATTCCAATTCCTAGTAAATTAGGTAAATTTCCAACATCTCATGATCAATCACACCAGCAAAGTTCATGTCATGAGCTTTATGCAAATTTAAGATCTCATATGGAAAGCCAAGTACCTAGATCAAACTACTGTTCCAAAGGTTAATACTATGTACCACTAAATTCTAAACAAAAACTTCAAATTTCAAAACAGTATGTGATCCCTTTTCTAAGTAGTAAACTATTAATGGCTGAATCAAGAGAAGAATATCCTGTTTTAGCTAAGTCCTATATTAAGAACAAAGACAACTTGGACCTCTTTAGAATTCAGAACATAAACCGCCAAGCTTATACACTGACTTATTACTTCACACTGAATTATTCTTCGTTTTGTTTGTTTTTTTAACTAAAAGCTACCATCTAGCTGGGAATGTGGCTTAGTGGTAGTGCTTGCCTAGCAGGCATGAAGCCTTGGGTTCAATTCCTCAGTAGCACACAAAAAAAACTATTAAGTGATCCTATGTCAGGTGCTACACTTCAAGATCCTTCAGATGGTCTTGTGAAATTAAGATTGTTATATACTTCTAATTCACCATGAGACTTCATGGAAAGCTGCTGGAGCAACACCATTTATTCAGATAAACCAATGTAAGACTCAATTTAGCACTAGAAGGTCATACCAGTGAATTAGTAACAGTAATTTACAAGAATTTCCAAATACTCAAGAGGCAAGAGGATTGAGGTTTAAGGCCAGCCAGGACAGAAAACTACTAGATTTCATCTCCAAAAACAGCTAACAAAACAAAGCTTAAGTGATAACAGTGCTAGCTTGTGATCACAAGACCTTGAGCTCAACTCTAGTTGAGCCTACCCTCTTCTCACCTGCCAAAAAATTGTAGACTGCTATCAGCAAGAACATTCAAAAGCCAACTTTACAGGGCCATGAAACTTTCAAAACATACCTATACATTTGAAAATGTGACGTCTGACCTATTTAAGAAATGGTGTACATTCTCCAACAGCCCAAAGCCCTTATTTTATCTATGTATTAAAATTTTATGCCTTCCAATTTCCATTCCACATCGTCTGACCAACTCCTCTGAGTTTACCTATTAACATATATTTTCATGTCTCTTGACCTAAAACTAAACTCAACCCTTTCAAGTGCTTCCTTCCCTTGCCTCTCCCCAATTTTGGACACCACTAATCAAATTAATTTCTTATCAATCTATTCAGCTGAAAATGTTTAAGTATACCAATGACTTAATTGTCCAATCCATCAAGTATGTTTAAATATGTGAGGGCCTTATTAAGTTCCAAATAGACTTTGGAATTTGCTTTCTTGTATTAAGATAGCCTTGGTATTTAGCAATAATGTAAAGGCAAGGCAAAGGACTGTTTTCTTCTGCCTCAGGCTCCTCATTTTTGTTGTATAAGAATGTAACAGTCCCCAATATTAATATGTGAAATGTGCTTAGAACTATGGCAGGTAAGTAGTATGATTAAGAAAAAAAGAGGGGCTGGGGATATAGCCTAGTGGCAAGAGTGCCTGCCTCGGATACACGAGGCCCTAGGTTCGATTCCCCAGCACCACATATACAGAAAACGGCCAGAAGCGGCGCTGTGGCTCAAGTGGCAGAGTGCTAGCCTTGAGCGGGAAGAAGCCAGGGACAGTGCTCAGGCCCTGAGTCCAAGGCCCAGGACTGGCCAAAAAAAAAAAAAAAAAAAAGAAAAAGAAAAGACCATTCTTTTGCAGCAATATTACAATGAAAAACTTCTAATTATCTTGGCTCTCTAACGTGCTTTGATTTTTCCATCTCCCTTATATTACGCCGAGGCTCTTGTTCATCGTCTACATTGTGTGTGATCAATTTTATCCTCTTTTCTTCTTGGCTATTTCCTCTATGTACACTTTCAACAAAGACCTATGCCTACTCATTTCTCTCTCAATATTGTTGTTTCTGACTGCTATAAGCCATTTTCCCTGGCTGATCTCAAGGAAGGCATGAAGTGAGTCAATTCTATACTACTCAGCAAACCTAGGAAGTAACCCAAGTAAAATCCAAGGAATGACTTTAACACTTGCCCTTTCAGATCTGTCAACAAACTGTACTGAATTTTACTACTTAAAATTTTTTTAAAATATATATATAGCCTGACTTTTTTTCAGTAACGGGAACTTTCTGTAAAACCTCCCCAATTACCTAGATTTGATTCTCTTTTTGGACTACAGCATTTTCTTCTCAAAAAATATCATAATTGCTTAGCATTATTTAAAATTGGGCATCATTGCCATGCACCAGTAGCTCACATCTAGCTACTCCAGAGGGCTGAGATCTGAGGATCAAAATTCAAAGCGAATCTCAGGGACGGAAGTCCCAGAGTCTTATCTCCAATTAACACCCAAAAGCAGTAGTAAGGGCTGTGGCTTAAGTGGAAGAGTACCAGCCTTGAGCAAAACAGCTAAGGGATAAGCTCACAGGCCCCGAATTCAATCTACAGTACAGGCACAAAAAGTAAAATTACTACTTTGTTACTTTCAGTAGATTATAACATACTTTCATTTAAAATTTAATTATTTCCAGAAGAATTTATTTAATATCAACCAGAAACTAAGTATCACACTAAGAACTTTTTTAGAAAAAGAACATGTAGTACTTATTTGAGTCATTATTTAAAATTATGTTCCAAGAAGGTTTTTTTTTTGGCCAGTCCTGGGCCTTAGACTCAGGGGCTGAGCAATGTCCCTGGCTTCTTTTTGCTCAAGGCTAGCACTCTGCCACTTGAGCCACAGCGCCACTTCTGGCCATTTTCTGTATATGTGGTGCTGGGGAATCGAACCCAGGGCTTCATGTATACGAGGCGAGCACTCTTGCCACTAGGCCATATCCCCAGCCCTTCAAGAAGTTTTTAAAGCACTCTATAGGCAGATTTTTAACTCACTCAATCTTTATCACGCATATGATAGGCACTTATATGGTAAGGAAATTGGGGTACCATTAGCTTACATGCCCATCTAAGACCACACAACCAACTGGCAACTAACTAGCCTAGGTAATGGGATCTGAACACAGGACCTTGCACTCACTCTATGACTTAAGTCACATCCTCAGTTCATTTTCACATCTCTATCTGAGCAATCCCTATCCTTGTCTTACACTGAGGTCCTCCTACCTCTACTCCAAGTAGCTGAGATTACAATCACACTAAGAACTTTTGAAAAGATTACCAACCCCAGGCCCTGTAAACTCATGCCTACAATACTAACTATTCTGGAGGCTGAAACCTGAGGTTGAAGACAGCCTGGGCAGAAAAGTCCGTGAGACTCTTATCTAATTAACTAACTAGCAGAAGCAGAGGTGTGGCTTTGAGTGGAAAAAGCCAAGATCAAGAGCCCCAGTTTCAAAAAAAAGTTTTGAAAATTAAAAAAAAAAAAAAGGTATAAGATCCTATTAGCATTCTTTGAGCCCAGCAATGGTGGCTCATGCCTGTAACCCTAACTACTTTAGATCTGAGTAATCATGATTCAAAGCCAGCTGGGAGCTGGGGCAGGAAAGTCTAAAGACATCTCCAAGTGGAACTGTGACTCAAGATACTACAGTGCTAGTCTTGATCCAAAAATCAAAAAAACCCTCAGGGAGGGTGCTTAGCTCCTGAGTTCAAGCCCCAAGGATTAGCACAAAAAAAAAAAAGAGAAAGAAAAAACAACAACAACAACAAAACAAAAACCTTTTGAAGCCAAACACCAGTGGCTCACACCTGTATAACCCTAGCTACTCAGGGAAGCTGAGATGATCTGAGTTCAAAGTTAGCCCAGGGAGGAAAGTCAATGAGATACTTCTCCAAT
Organism: Perognathus longimembris pacificus; assembly: GCF_023159225.1. Classification (NCBI taxonomy): domain Eukaryota; kingdom Metazoa; phylum Chordata; class Mammalia; order Rodentia; family Heteromyidae; genus Perognathus; species Perognathus longimembris. Next base: position 45,894,046 of record NC_063168.1, on the reverse strand, counting down.
TGACTACACAAAAGCTTCAAGTGGAGGCATGGCTCAAGTTATACAGTGCTAGCCTGAGTACAAAAACTCAGGGACAGTGCCTTGTCCCAGAGTTCAAGCCCCAGTACTGGTACCAAGAAGAAAAAGAAAACAACAACAACAAAAAAACCTCTTGAATAAACTCCACAGTTACAATTTAAATTCACCTACCCTTACATTTCACCTGTCCTTCAGATTATTGTAAACCTATATGCATTTATTTCAACAGGAACTCCCAGGAGTGTATGAAAAGAGGCAAAAAAAAATCTAAGCACACAACAGAATTTAAAAATTATAGAACAGCTATCTTCCACAGAATTTGTGAAGAGTAGGAAATCTAAAATTCATTCTAGTTGTATCTTAGGTTGAAATAAAAAATTTTTAAAGCCAGACTTATTGTAATTTTGCTGGTAATGCCAGACCATTCCTGTTACATAAACCTAATTTCACTGAAATAGGTTATGAGACACTTTGCAAAAGAATACAAGTATAACTTCTGTTTATATTCATAAAGTTGGGAACATTTTATAACCTCTTAAAAAGTCTCATGTATTAGACCTTTCTTATCTATTTGTAATATAAAAGTAGCAAAGTTAGTATTTTTAAAAATTAAATTTGGACTTTGGCAAAGTCTTAGACTTCCTTTTTTAAAATTGTGGGTTATGTGTGCGTGTCTAAGTACTGAGATGAAGACTCATTCTTGCTTGCCCATTTTGCTCACAGCTAGCATTCAACCACTTAAGTCTCTAGTTGTAAGCAGAGCTACTCAGGAGGCTGAGATCTGAGATCATGGTTTAAAGCCAGCTAGGCAGACAAAACTTGGGAGTCTTCAAAAATTGTGGAGACTTGTTTCCAACTAACCAGCAAAAAGCCAGAAGTGGAGGTGTGGGATCAGCCCTGAGCTAAAAAGCTAAGGGAGAGAGCCCCAGCCCTGTTTCAAGCTCAAGTACTGGTAAATACACACACAGAAACCCAGTAATATTAAAATTACAGCAAGCTCACCTAAACAAGAACCTTTTTTCCTACAGTTATATTTGTTAGCAGAATTTATAAACCTATAGTAGTGAATATTATATAGCAATAAAAGCTTCAAAAGTACTTTAGTATATTCAAAGTTGCATTATACGTATGAAGCCTAACATTTTTTCTGGAAGAACAAGATTTTTTTAGACTCTTAATATATATTGGCCACAAGTAATTTACCAGTTAAAAGAAAAATTTCCTTCTCAAAAGTAAGCACTGAAAACACCAAATCTGGGAGAAAGGGACGTGGGGGAGTGGTACAAGAATTGATAGGTATTTTACAACATCTTTTTGGTCACACATCTCTTCAAGGAATGAAAATTCATCCGTGAAAAAAAATACCTATTTACTTTTACTGTGTAGCAGGCACTGAAGATTGTGCTGTAATCCCAGCTGCTTAGGAGGAGGAAGGTTTGAGGTCAGCCCTAGCAAAAACTTAATGAGATCCCTCCCTATCTCAACAAATAAGTTAAGTATAGTGGAGTACATCTGTAATCCTAGCCAAGCTGGCAAAAATTGCTGAGACTTATCTGAAAAGCAAAAATAGCCAGAGGCATGGCTCATATGGAAGAATATTCAAGTGGTTTATTAAGTACAAGACCCTTAAGTTGAAATCCCAAAGGACCTCCAAATAAAATCCAAAAAGTAATATAAACAAAAACTCTTGGTTGCACATAGCTTTATAATAGCAGGTAAGTTTTTGTTTCCCTTTCAATATTCACTAAAATCTATGGCCCAGAGAATGAACTCCTAGACATTTTTAGTGCAGGAAAAGGCAGGATTGAGAGAAAAACAGATTTTTCTGCCACTCCACAGAAAAGCTAATGTTATGATGGAAATTGTCATGAAGACTGTGTCTTTCTTTCTAAACAGGCCCTGCTATGAACACAGCCCAAGCTGGCCTCAAGCTTTCAATCTCTTAAGTTTCAGAAAGCTGGAATTACAAAATGTACCAAGCCTAGCTATAATTTATCTTTTTTTTCTTCCTTTGGGGTGTGTGTGCTGGTCCTGGGGCTTGACTCAGAGCCTGTGCCCTATCCTTAAGCCTTTGTGCTAAAAACCACTTTGAGCCACAGTTCCATTTCCAGCTTCTCTAGGCAGTTAATTGGAGATGAGTTTAATAGTTTCCTGCTAAGGCTGCCTTTGAACCACAATCCTCAGGCCTCGGCCTCCTGAGTAGCTAGGATTACAGGTGTGAGTCACCAGCATCCGGTGGCATAATTTACCTTAAAAACACATGTATACACAAATATTCTTTATAAGAAGGTCAGAGTTTAGAAGTATTAGTCTAATTTGTAAAGAAAAATGATCATTTAAAAGCCTGTTTCTGAACATTTTACATTTCTTAATTTAAAATGGTCTACCTAGCGCTAAGGATGTAGATCAGAGCAAGAACACTTATCTAATATACAATTCAATAACAGAAGTGGCTTAACTATACAAAAATTTATTTTCAAAGTTGATTGCTTCAATACACATACATAATTTAGCAATCATAGCAAGTAGATCCCAGATTTAAGTTAAATTACAGGTTAAGTAGTAAAACAAAACCTAATTTAAGCATTGAATATTGTACTTTAATATTAATCAGCCATCTCAACATGTTAAGACACTAAAAACTACTATTATTTAAATGTTATAGCATAAAAAATTAGGCTTAATGTAATAATTTTATAAATACCCCCAAACTTCTTTTCAATAGCTGTCATTTTAAAGTCAAATTTCAAATTATTACAATGACATTAAGTTTTTCTCTAGAGAATTGGTTACTCCTCAACTGATTGTACAGACTGAATATTCCTTATCTGAAATGTTTTGAATTCCAAGGTATTTTGCATATGCATATTCAGATAATTTAGGAATGAGAGCTAAATCTGTACATGCCTATACTACAACTTGAAGGTAATTAGTTTCAGATTATGGCCCGTACATGCAACCTGAGCTTGAAATTTTAGCAAATTTAAGCCAGAGTAAACTCTACTCATTTTCTGGTTCTATATATTCTTATTTTCTACTTGGCTCCTCTGGATTCAGGCTCCAGAATATGTAAGTGCAAACTAAAATACACATTCTTAGTTACAGTTAGCCCCACACCTTTAAGTTTATATTCTCATTTGGCAAACAAGTTAAATTACTTAATTACATCACATTCCATTGTTACTATCTTTGGCATATATCAAAGTTGTTTCATACAAATATCTTTTTTTTTTTTTTGCCAGTCCTGGGGCTTGAACTCAGGGTCTGGGCACTGTCCCTGAGCTTCTTTTGCTCAAGGCTAGCACTCTATCACTTGAGCCACAGCACCACTTCTGGTCTTTTCTGTTTATGTGGTGCTAAGGAACCAAACTCAGGACTCCATGCATATTAGGCAAGCACTCTACCAAAAAGCCATATTCCCAGCCAAAGTATTTTATTTTTTAATGTGGCTATTCACTTGATTGTGGATGGGTAAGGGTGGCTTACATCTGTAATCCTAGGTACTCAGGACACTGACACCTGAAGATCATGGTTCAAAAGCTAGTCAGGGCAGGAAAGTCTTTGAGATTATCTCCAATTAATGCCCAGAAAACCGCAAGTGGAGCTGTGGCTCAAAAGTGGTAGAGCACTATCTAGCCTTGAGCAAAAAAGAGTTCAGGGACAACACCCAGGCCCTGAGTTCAAGATACCATAGATGAGAGAGAGGATGAGAGAGAGAGAGACAGAGAGAAAGGGGGGGAGAGAGGGAGAGGGAGAGGGGGAGAGAGAGAGAAAGAGAGAGAGAGAGAGAAACAGAATCACTACAATCCAGCAGTGTGTTTCTCACCTGCAATCTGCTCTTCAGTCAGTTGGTCAGCCTACAAAAGAGATTTAAAAGGTAGGTTTAATGAGTTAAAAGTACACAGATTGGCAGTTTAAAACTTTCAAGGTTCATAAAAATACCAAGGGTTTGTTCAGTGTTTTCTGGAACAGAAAGAAACATAGGTAGACATCTGGTTTACCTCCATAGGTAAGCAGTCTTACTTTTAAAAACCTAAATTTATACACCACCATATATAAGCAAACCAGGCATATTAGAAAACTTAATTTTCTTTAGACTTTTTTTTCCCCCCAGTCGGTCATGGGCCTGAAATCCTGGGCTTGGGCACTGTCCCGGAGCTCTTCAGCTCAAGGCTAGCACTCTACCACTTGTGCCACAGTGCTACTTCCAGTATTTTGTGGTTTACTGAAGAGTCTCATGGACTTCCCTGCCCAGGCTGGTTTTGTTTGTTTTTGGTTTGTTTTTTTTTGCCAGTCCTGGGCTTGAACTCAGGGCCTGAGCACTGTCCCTGGCTTCTTTTTGCTCAAGGCTAGCACTCCACCACTTGAGCCACAGCGCCACTTCTGGCCATTTTCTGTATATTATGTAGTGCTGGGGAATCGAACCCAGGGCTTCATGTATATGAGGCAAGCACTCTTGCCACTAGGCCATATCCCCAGCCCCCCAAGGCTGGTTTTGAACTGTGATCCGCAGATCTCATCTTCCTGAGTAACTAGGATTACAGGCTTGAGCTATCAGCACCCAACTTGGACTTAATTATTTTAAAACAACAGAATCCAGTAAAAGATCTGGTTCCATTTTTTGAAGTTAAGATTTTGAATTTAGACTAAACTATAACAGATATAGAATTTTTATTAGAAACTGCTTCTGCTTAAAGCTAATATTTGAAAATTTCAAGTTGCAAAGTACTTTCATAAATACATTATTCTGACATGAAAGTGAACTTCCCAAACCTTAAAAGCATCACCAGCTTTTACTATTAGTTCTTACCTGGCAGGCAAATGCAAAGAATTCAGGGTTCTGAACATCTCAACCAAAATATTTACCAAGGTTAAGTCCATTTTCTTTTGGTTTTTGAAACCCCAAAGTAAGTCTAAGAGTTGTGATGTTTTTACAGGACATGGAGGTGAGTTATTTGATTTTGTTTAAAAAAATTTCTTTTTCAGACTCAGATTAAATAAATTTGGGCAGGTTAAACTAGGGCAGACAAAATTAGTAACTAAGAGCCAGGATTAAGCACTAAAGTGCAGGGTGAAACCAATATCTGTAAATTTTAATTCAGCACATAACATTTAAAATGTAAAAGTATCTAGGTTCCATGTTACGCTTTTAGCCTTCATCTTTGAATGTTTCACTGCTCATTAGCACATACATTGGTGACATAACTAATTATGTTGCAGAGGTACAACCAAAAGACATCCTTTTATCTAAAGTTTCTACCAAGTATACCGTTATCTATTCACTGGCGGGGAAAACTGTCTAGTCTCATTCTTTAATAAATGAGCACAAATACGGAGTAACATTTTTCTCTAGTGCACAGCATGAATGAATAAGTTTGAAAACAAACCCAGAAGGTTTCTTTCACTGCACAGATTCTGATTAGTGCTGGAAATGGCAGAATCATGGGTTCAAGGTTAGCTATATGTTAAGACCCTGTTCTAAACATCTTATTTGACTATGATACAAACTAAATTTATTTTTATTTTATAAAAAAAATCAAGAGCTAGTAACTTAAAAACTAAAGAACTAAGTTTAAACACACAAGATTTTATGATAAATTTTTATAGCTTTTTTTTCCCAGAGCTAAGGACAGAACTTGGGGCCTTGTGCTTGCCAGGCAGGTGCTGCTGTTCCACTGAGCTAAATCCCCAGCCCCTGATAAATGTTTTTTTCTGATAAATTTTTATTTAACAAAGTATTATTAAATCTGAGTTCTCCACTATACTATTTGGTAAAAGGGCAGTCAACCAATTTTCCCCAGGAATAAGACTTCAAAATCTAGTAAAGCCACTGTTGATGTTTAGTTGATTGTAATAGAAGCTAAAAAAATTTTACCTAAAGTCTAACTACATTATGCAGGGCTCTAATCATTTCTCAAAGAATGACAAAATGGCATGGGGGTAGAGGCATGATATTCTGAGTCATAGCTGGGCTGGTATCCCAGCTCTGCCACTTAACAGCTGTGTGACCTTGGACATATTACTCAACCTCTCATATTCAACTGTATCTGTAATACAAATAACCAGGCCTATCTTGCAAGGGTTATGAAGCTATATAAAAAGCTAGTTTAAAAAAAAAAAAAAGCAGCCAGGAGTGGGAGGTTCACACCTGTAATCCCAGCTACTCAGGAGGCTGAGATCTGAGAATGACGATTCGAAGCCAGCCCGGGCAGTCCATAAGACTCTCAGCTCCAATAAACTACTTAAAAAGGCCAAGAGTGGCGCTGTGGCCAGTGGTAGAGCACTAGCCTTGAGCAGAGGGACAGTACCCAGGCCCTGAGTTCAAGTCCCAGGACCCGCAAAAAAAAAAAAAAGTTAAAAAGCTACTTAATAGGTGGCAAGTACTATATAACCTGTGAAAGCTGAAGGAATAAGTACTTTTTATATCAACTTTAAGGGTATGAGCATAAAGAGACTCTGTTTCTAAGATAATCTCAAAGTTCTCAATTTTGCTTGGAAGATTGACAATTTCCTTTTCTAACTACTTGCCAGAGTTTTAAAGTAAACCTTACAAGCAGCATTCAGATTAAAACCTCCTTAAAGAACATAAGACTATATTCTACCACTCTTATTTCCCCTACCACTCATTTCCCAATTACAAGCAAATGAATTTGGTTCTTCTCTCTACAGCAAATGTCATTTTCTTAGTTAGAAGAGCCAGAATTTTACTTCTGGGAAAACACAAGCTCATTAATATGTGTTTATCACCGTAAAGCAAATACTAATTCACCAGAGGGATGACTCCTTCTTATTCCCTTATTTCTTCAACTGTGGATATAATTCTTCTATTGCTCTCCAGAAGGCTTGCAGACACTCTCAGGTTTCAGACCAACCTACTGAACTAGAATTTGCATTTGGAGGAACCACTAGCGATTTAAACGGTGAAAGCACTAATTTCAACTACAGGAGAGAAAAAAGTGAATGCATTTATACATTAAGCACTTAAATGACACTAAAAATAGGAATGAACACTCCAAAACTGTAAGTTCTCATCTGAATAAGTGTTGTGGAAAGAACACATTTATATTCTGCAATTCCTGTTTATTTGTTCCCCCCCAAATGCTTTGTATGATTTTTTCAACCATTATGTAAGTCAGGATGTTTTATTTGTATAAAAAACAGCAGGAAATATTTCAGTAGTTAAGATATCTTAATTCTAATATCATTTACACAACATCTTCAGTGAAGAGAAACCAAAGTGACTTTATAAATTAGGACTTTTATTAGAGGGCCCAATTCAAACTGAAGCTGGAACTTTTTTTTATTGTAATAGAACCAATGCCTTTTTTAAAGTCTCATAAAAGCATCTTGCAGCTGTACAGAATAATGTTTAAAGTGACAACATTTTCTACCACTTGGCATCTTTTCCTAACCACTCTAGCCTCAAGTATTTTCAACATATACTGACCACCTGTAAATTCCAGAACTTTACAAGTAATCCTTTGTACTTTTGAATGAATTTTTCTTAAGTTTAGTAATTACGAAATTAACAGGTGTTGCAAACATTAATGATGATTTTGTTTAACCAAGAACCCTCAATGAAGCTGAATGCATCAATGATGCAACTAGTGAGTACACACCCTTATCTATCACCAATAAGACTGCAACAAAAAAAGGTTTAGACTATTCATTCTAGATCAAATCAAGTATCTTATCCTTTAAATTTACTACACAATTTAGAACGCTGTTTTGAATTAAATTCACCCAGTATATTCAAACACAGAATAAATTAAAATATTGAGACTTCATCAATGATAAATGAAGGCTCGTTTTACTATCCAAGGTGAACTAACTCTTCCCCACACCCATACAGGCTGGAGGTTTCAGTTGGCAAGGATTCCCAACTCTTGTTAAAGATGTCACCTTGCTTCCAGGGCACACCCATCATCGTAACCACTTGGCAGAAGGAACCATTTAGTATTGCAAATTATCATTCCCATTACCTTTTTAAAAAACAGGATTAAATAAAAAACAAACAGGAGTGCCAGTCTTAGATGACAGAAAACTGCTAAATTCCCTGCTCCCCCCCACCCTCAGCCTATTTAACAGGCATTACTGTATAAATGAACTGTACATTCAGATAGGCTGGCAACTTCTACGCGGAAGGAAATACCAGTCATTTTCAAGGAAAGCTGTGTGCGGTAGTGGTTTCTGAACGTTAGGAGTGCACGTGAGTACTCTAGGCGAGACAGTGTCCCCTTTCAAAGGCATCCACCCCATTTGCGCCTCCCTGACTTTCCCCAGCGCTGCCTTTCGCCCCGCGGTAAACAGGAAACGCCTTTCAGACCCTCGAAGGAGCCGAGGATACGGTAGGCTTCAGGCGTGAAGCTTGCTTCAACGATAAAAACCACTTTTAAAAAATGGTGCCATCCAGCTAGGGGTGAAAGGCGGTCCCTGATGCCCAGGAAAGCGGCGCGGGGCGCGGGAGGGGAAACCATCGGGGGTCCCCCCGCCCCCGCCCTAGCCGTGCAGCGGAGACCTCCGCAGTCTGCAGGTGCCAGCGCAGCAGCTGGGGCGCGAGCCGAGCCGGGCGGCGGCTCTCGGCCCCGCACGGCGCCCGCCCGCCCGCCCCGCCCCCACCGGCCGCTCCCGGCGCCGCGCGGGCTCGGCCCACACAGCGCGCCGCTCGCTCGCGCGCCCCCCGGACCCCGGCACGCGGAGGCTGAGGGCTAACGGCGGCGCGGGCGCCGTCCCCGAACCACCCCCCCCCCCCGCCGCCTGCCGCCCGCCGCATGGCGGCCCGGCGGACAATGGCTCTTCCTGGCGCCCGCGCTAACCGTCCGTGGGGCATTTGAATCCGGCCCACGGGCTGACCTTCGGAGACGCCCGATTGAGGCGTTCCCTCCCCCCGTTCACTTTCTCCCCGAACCCCAGACCCATCCTCCTCCAGCCGAGCACGGAGCTTCTCCGCCTCAGAGGCTGCGGGCCCGACCCCGGACTCCCTGGAGGAAGACCCTGAGGAAAATGGGGGGCAGGGAGCACCTGCGACACCCCCATCCCGGGGAGCCCCTGGCCGCCTTCGCGCCATCCTTCTGGAGAACACTGCTCCTGAAGGCCGTACGCCAGCCGAAGTCTCTTTTTCTCGTCAATTCGCTTCGGCATCTCCCCCCCACAGGCCGAGCGCCGGCACCTGAACGACGCACTCACCATGCTGCAAGCGCTACCGGTTTCCGAGACGCGACCACACAACCACTCAGCTCGCTCGCTCCGCTCGGACTAATTCTCCACCGCCCCCAGCTCCTCATAAACACCTCCCTCCGCAAGATCCCTCCGCCACACGCCAGATAACGGAACATCGCCAACGAGTCCCGGCCAGCCCCCCTCCCCTCACACTCTTCTCGAGACCCCTTTATCCACAGTCATTTGGTCGAGAAGGAAGGAGGTAATGACAAGTGGGGAAACGGGTGACGTAAATGGATTTCATTCCCCGGTAAGCCGTTAAAAGGCCGGTGCAGTCGCGCCTGCGGGGGGCTACTTTGCGGCGCGGAGGAGTACCTCGGTGGCGACGCACCGCGCGATGATCGTTGAGTCGGCCTCTGATTGGCTGGTTCGTACCTGCAATGCGTCACTTCGGCTCTCGGCCGCTGCTGGGACGCGGTGCGGCTTCTGCCGTTGCTGCACAGGCCGTGCTGTCCTGGCAACTGCGCTAGGAGGCAGAACCGCCTGCTTTGCGCTTGGATGGAGAACCTCTCTCCTCTACCCATCCTTTCTCCTACACACTCACTGTCTCTCTCTCTGACACAAGCACACACACTTTCTGCCCCTTATTAAGGAATAGACAAAAAAAAAACCCTAAGACCAATTAGGGAAATAAAAAAGCTGAAAGTCCCCCACCCCCCAAAAAATGTACCCCACCCAAAGCTTCTCAGCCTAGTTTCTGCTTCATGGAGGATATTCGTTTCCTTTTTTTTCCCTAACCCATGGAAATCTGGATAAGGGCAAAATGCAGCTGCTCGACTGACAAACTTATCTGGAAGGGACTTCCGTTTGTACTGTCCTCTTCCCTTTCCTTACCAGCAGGAAGAAAAAGCCCCTCAAAAACCACAGTATCCAAGATTCTGTGGGATTGGACTCCCCAAACAGCCCCCTTGATCCTAGAACCTCAAAGTAGACAGCCAGGAGAGGGTAATCAGAAATTTAAAAAGGAACTACAGTGTAATGGTAAAATAAATAAATGCAGTTCCTTGAGAAGGTTTATGGTACAGTCATGGCCCAGAAAAAATCCTTGGGCCATAGCAAGGCCTAGAGAACTTCCCCAATAGAAAAGCACAGGCATGTGGCTCTTGAAACCTAGCAAACAGCATTTTTAGCAAGCCAAGATAAAATTTTACCCACTGAAAAGGCTTCCTTGCAGTTTTTCTACACAGCTGCCTTTATAAGGCCGTTTTCAATGCTAACCGTTTTCTGACACTACTTGGAAGGTTTTTTGTTTTGTTTTGTTTTTTGTTTTAAATTGAATTTAACCTCCAGTCAAATTAGACATTTTTTTTCCTTACACCATCAAAAGTTTTTTCCTTGCTGTGCCAGAGATGATTCTTTTTTCCTTCATGCGAATTAGGCATTTCTAATTAGTATCAACAACACTGTGACTTCTTCAGATGACTGATCAGATCCCTGGTGTTTCTATTGTCCTTGCTAATAAAATGATGTAAGAACCATAAGGAAAAAAGAAATCTAACCTTATCCTACAAATGAAATAAATACCATTAAGTCGTAATGTTACTTAATAGTTGTACCTTTGCTGGGCGCCGGTGGGTGGGTGGCTCATGCCTGTAATCCTAGCTACTCAGGAGGCTGAGATCTCTGAGGATCATGGTTCAAAGCCAGCCCTGGCAGAAAAGTCCACCAGAGTCTTATCTCCAAGTAACCACCAGAAAACTGGAAGTGGCCTGTGGCTCAAACCGGTAGAGCTCTAGCCTTGAGCTAAAGAGCTCAGGGACAGTGCCCAGGCCCAGAGTTCAAGCCCATGACTGACCAAAAAAAAGAGTTGCCCTTCTACTTCAGAATCTGAGGCTACAGTTCCATACAGTGCATTTTGGGATCTTCCAAGTCTTTGCAGGGAGTGCCTCCCAAATCTGGCTCTGATTCCTCCTCAGATCCTCAGATGGAAAATCCATCAATGATCTTTTCTTACAGCTGAGTCACTAAAAATACTCTTTTTACATAGCATCCCATTAGCATGCAGTAATTTCACATATGAAAAATTTTAATGATGGGAAATGGAATGACAAAATGAATAATCATTTTCTCTAGAAAATGAATTTTTAAGATTGGTGCATAACACATAATAACTAGGAGCTGTAGTCTAATATACAGAATATGCTTAGCCAAGTATATATGTATATATTGTATCCAGGAGCAGTGTGCTTGGCAACAAATATTTGAGAATAAACTGTGCTTTTAAGCAGCAGATATAAAAGTTTTTGTGAGTTTCTTAGGTTGAATTTTGTCAGGGCCTCTCACAGACCTTCCTTGCTGACCTCTCAAGAAGGGAAAATGAGAGAAAAATCAAGAGTGAGTGATATTTAAAACTGTTGTGGTTTATGTCTATTTGAGACTGTTCCAAGTCAATTTTTTTATGGAACATTTGTCTTCCACAGCATGACATACAGTACTCCTTGACTTTCGCAATTGCCAGCTGAGAATCAAAGTTAGTAATGATAATCATGTCAGGGCCTAGGAGGTGGTTTTCTATCCCTGACCCCACACAACCAACGATGATGAGATCTTACACTACTCTTACCTTTGCGCATCTTGAGAAAGTGAGAATACACTTCCTCTGTAGGCCTCTTCCTCATTTGTTGAACAGAGATAGCACCAGTCCTATCTTTTGACAACTTCTTTCTCACTGTTTCCTTCCTCCAGCCAGCTGTATTAATAAATAAGGGCAAGAAGTAGGAAATTGAAAGGGAATACCAAAATTGAGAGAAACAGGGTAAAAAAAGACAAACAACTACAAAAGCAATACTTGCAAAACTGTTTGGTGTAAATGAACTGAACACCTCAGGGGGGGAAAAGGGTAAGGGGGAGGGGGGAGGGGGGTATGAGGGACAAGGTAACAAACAGTACAAGAAATGTATCCAATGCCTAACGTATGAAACTGTAACCTCTCTGTACATCAGTTTGATAATAAAAATTTGGAAAAAAAATAAATAAGGGCAGAGGGACAATCACAATAGCATTCTTGGATACAGGGCCTATGGGCTTCTCAACAGGTTAAAAAAAAAATCAGTGCTACTTGTCCCAAGGCATTGATCCTAAGTAATGAGTTAACCTCTATGTGTCTTAGGATGTTTTCTAGCTAACACAGCAACATTGAACTGAGAAAATAGAACCAAAACTCACTTTCTTCTGTGGTTCAGTTAAAGAGAAGCCCTGCTTGAAAAAGGTTAGGTTATTTTTCCCTCAGGCTTATGGGACAAAACAGAGCTGGGATGATGGCAGTGAAAGAAGGTGGAGCAAGATCACTTCCATCATGACCTCTAGGAAGCAAAGACAGCTTGCTTTTTAAATAAAACCCCTCACTTCAAATCCATTAACTATGAATCCTAAATGGATTAATCCAGTTATGAGATCATGAATCAGAATGTTACAGCAGGAACACAAGGTAGAACAAAGCTATTCCATGGCAGCAAGGAAGCAAAGACAGAGAGCTTGCTTTTATAACAAAACCCTTCACCCAATTCATCAAACTATGAATTCATAGAAGGTTTGATCCAGTTATGAGATCAGAGCCCTCATGAGCCAAAGGCCTCACCTCGGAGCATCGCTGCATGACAATCTTTAACACATGAGTTCTGAGGGGCCTTTAACCCAAATAGGAATTCAACCAGGTCATGTTTTGCCTGCTGCCATCTTAGCCTGATGAAGGTTGAAAGGTATAGAGAAATAATTGAATCTTTCTTGAAGGTCCTTATACTCACATAGAAAAAATTGTCATCTTGGTCTATTTTTCCTTCCTTTCTTTTCTTTTTGTTGAACTTAGGTTTGAACTTAAAGTTCCTCACTCGGTAGGCAAGAGTTCTACCATTTGAGCCATACCCCTAGAGGAACATCTTTATTTTTGCTATTGACATGTTGCTATCCATTTATTTGCTCATGCAGAAAGTGAAATGTCATTTTAGGGTGACTAAGTTCCTTGTGGGTCTACATATATTTGCATGACTCTCTACCTTAGATGGTGCAGAATGCAGTTGATACTTAATATATTTTCTTGAATGAAAGGTGGATGAATGAACAAAGGTATCATTTTGTGCATGCCTTATGCATGTGTCTTTTTTTTTTTTTCGCCAGTCCTATGGCTTGAACTCAGGGCCTGAGCACTGTCCCTGACTTCTTTTTGTTCAAGGCTAGCACTCTACCACTTGAGCCACAGAAATACTTCTGGCTTTTTCTGTTTATGTTGTTCTGAGGAATCAAACTCAGGACTTTGTGCATACTAGGCAAGCACTCTGACACTAAGACACATTCTCAGCCAGGTACCTCAGATTTTAACCTCACTTTTGGTTAGTGCTCTACACTTGAGCCACAGCTTCACCTTCAACTTTTTTGGTAGTTGAGTGGAGATAGTCTCACAAACTTTCCTGCCTGGCTTGGCTTTGAACCATGATGCTTAGATCTCGGCCTCCTTGGTAGTTGGGTTTAAGTACAAACCACTGGTGTCCAGCCCTAATTTCCTTCTGCTAAACTGTAACTCTCCACAGGCTGATGACCAAGGATTTGGGGGACATGCTTATGATAAAACTATTATATCACTTCGATTTAAAAATGGCCACATTTTCTTCCTCTGTCTCTAATTCTCTCCCCGTCTTTCTCTCCCTCTTCCCTCCCTCTCTTTGCCAGTTCTGGGGCTTGAACTCAGGGCCTGGGCACTGTCCCTGAGAATCTTTTGCTCAAAGCTAGTGCTCTACCACTTGAGCCACAACGCCACTTCTGACCTTTTTTGTTTATGTGGCACTGAGGAATTGAACCCAGGGGTTCATGCAAGCTAGGAAAGCACTCTACTGCTAAGCCACATTCCCAGCCCTCTCATTCTTTCTCTCCTCCTACCCCACCAGTATTGAGTTATTCTCCTACAAAAACATACAGTTAGCATACTTTTAAAAATTCCTATCAACATAGATCCAATTTAATTTTAATCTATATTTAAATTTATATTTTATATATTTAATTTATACTTAAACTTTCCTAACTATTCCTGAGTATTTTAGAGTTACTTTATTTTTTTTCAAATTAGATCCTACAAGGGTTATATTTTGCAAGATTTAAATGCTTCAGTGCCTTTTAATTCTTTTCATCTAAATCAATTTTCCACTGGTGTTTGTTGATTAATGACATTGATATTTTTGAAGAAGCCAGCAGAGTTTACATTTAAGATGTTTACATTCTAGATTTGTCTGATTATTTTCTTAAAGTGTCATTTAAATAGTTTTTCTATCTTCTGTATTTCCCATAAACTAGAAAGAGGCCTAAAGGTTTGACAAGATTCAAGTAGAAGACTTTAGGCAAAATACTTCACAGGTAATTTTTGTGCATTCCACATTGTATAAACTAAACAGAACAGAATAGTATTGGTATACTATTAGTGATGATAAATCTGATCACTTACCTAATATACCATCTCCTAGACATCACCATGGGCATCTGGAAGAGAGAAAGACAAGAAGACAACCAAAATATTCATCTCAGGCAGATAGGTACTTTGTTAAAGATTATAAATCCAATTTCCAAATGGGATGCAAATGACTTTCTATAGGAAGGTTATTTGATTTTTTCCATGAAAAAAATAAACTTTTCCAGGCTGGGGATATGGCCTAGTGGCAAGAGAGCTTGCTTCGTATACATGAGGCCCTGGGTTCAATTCCCCAGCACCACATATACAGAAAACGGCCAGAAGTGGCGCTGTGGCTCAAGTGGCAGAGTGCTAGCCTTGAGCAAAAGGAAGCCAGGGACAGTGCTCAGGCCCTGAGTTCAAGGCCCAGGACGGGCCAAAATAAATAAATAAATAAATAAATAAACTTTCCCTAAGTATCCATATGTTGATTTTTTTTTAAATTATGGGGCTGGGGGGTGGGGATATGGCCTAGTGGCAAGAGTGCTCGCCTCGTATACAGGAGGTCCTAGGTTCAATTCCAGTACCACATATACAGAAAATGGCCAGAAGTGGCGCTGTGGCTCAAGTGGCAGAGTGCTAGCCTTGAGCAAAAAGAAGCCAGGGACAGTGCTCAGGCCCTGAGTCCAAACCCAGGACTGGCCAAAAACACAAAACAAAACAAAAAATTATGGGGCTGGGAATATGGCCTAGTGGTAAAGTGCTCATCTCATATACATGAAGCCCTGGGTTTGATTCCTCAGCACCATATACACAGAAAAAGCCGGAAGTGGCGCTGTGGCTCAAGTGGTAGAATGCTAGCCTTGAGCAAAAAGAAGCCAGGGACAGTGCTCAGGCCCTGAGTTCAAGCTCCAGGTCTAGCAAAATAAATAAATAAATAAAAATGTAAAAATTATCCTGTGTTTGGTATCTATGTAACAGATCCAATGTAACCTCTAATTATGGATGTGTTCAGAAGTAGCTGAGCTTTATGGTTTTATGAAACATCTTAGAGAACAACCTTCCAATGGAGAAAAGAAAATGATCAGCTTAAGATGCTTGGGGTTTAAGTAGAGGGCAGGAACTTTAGAGTTTGAAGTGAGAACATAAAAGTAGGCTAACCAGTCTCCAGGCTTTCCATGACCTGTACCTCTAGGGGTAGACTTCCCTAAAAAGTAGTTTGACTTGCTTTTTGTGTTAGTCTGGTCTGACTCTTTCCTGAAGTTGGTACACATTTACAAGTAAATAGGTTATGTACATTTCTTTATTAAACTTGGGAACTATTGATTCTAAATCAATATATCTAAAACCAATTTGGAATGTGTCCTAATTTAGTTTGGCCTAATTTAGTCTGAAGTATCCAAGCACCTTCATACGAAGGGGCTTTAGAACTGTTAAACTATCCAGACTCGGTGGCATGTACTTGTCAGCTCACTCAAGAGGCTAAGGCAGAAGTTTGAGGCCTACCTGGACCATATAGATAGACCCTGTTTTAAAAACCAACCAATCAACAAACATACAAAAATAAATAAATTTGTTGGATAATAGAGGGGACACACTACTGCTATTAACAGCATGAGCTCATTTCTTCCAGGACTAACATTGGATAATGGCATCTATTCACTAAACAACCACAAACAACAGTTCCTGGGGAATAGAATCTCATCTCTACAATTAACTTTCCTAGCTACTTAGGCAACAGTTTTAATATATTAGAAAATGTATTGACTGGCCTTGGTGGGATTAAAAATAAATGACCTCTCAAGGTCCTGCTTAGCTCCCACACTCTGAGATACTTCTAGGCAGACCTGAATTCCTTTCCCAGCCTTTGCCTTGTCCATCACTCCAATTAGCAAGGGGTTGTGAGGGTCCAAGGATTGAACTGCAGGTTTTTACAATATGGCAGGCTTCTGGAAGGCTGTCTCCCCAGGGGCTGCAGCTCTGCTGATGGGCTGTCTCTCTCTAGAAGGGTCTGCTCTGTGTAATTTTCTAAATTGAAAATGCAAACCCTCCCCCACCCCTGACTCTGAGGGCAGACTATTGGTAGTTCTGTGCTGTGCAATGATCTAATACCCTGACAGTCTGTTACCATGCGACAAAAAGCTGAGGTCAATTATGATTCCCCAGCAGTGACCCGCAGCATCTCTCCTGCCTTTCACTGCAGCCTGTTTTGAAGAGCAGACACTTTAACATTTCCAAAGGGAACCAGAATTATCATTCAAATGATAAACTGCCACACAGACATTCTTTTATGATTCATTGAAGCTCAGGTCTTAAGGTTATAGTTCCCTCTCAGTGTTTATTAAAAAGAGTAAGACAAATAGATCAAAGAACAAATAAAATGTTGCACATCACAGATGCAAAGCACAACAGAATCATCTTTCAATATTAATATGTGGCTACATAACCCCACGGGGCCAAACCATGTTTTATTCAAGAAAATAACAAATCAAGTGATAGTTACCATAGGAAGCCATTTATAGTTCATTTGAAAATTGGATTCATAATCTTTAATAAAGCCAGTTTATACCCTTGATGAAGGAGTTTCAAATAAATAAAACTGAAAGCAATGATAAATTAGCCTCCCAGCCTTTATAGGTTTGTTACACTGTAATCATTCAAACCCACTAAAGCCAAATTTGTTTTCCTAATTTCCTAAACTCAATCCAATAAGCTCTTGGTTCTTACACAAAACCAATTCACATCGTCAAGTGACAGCAAGACAAATTAATATTATACTGTTTCTCACTGTCCAAAGGGACTTTCCTAAATGTAAGTAATAATGCAGGCTGTTGCCATCCAGAAATTTAGTCTTTAGATGTAAATTCTAGACACATGCTTTGATACCTTAAAATAGAAGTAAAATAAAAATCTGGCCCTGAGGAATATGTCATTCCCAGCATGTTGAAAAGGATGCCTAGGGCAATGGTTAAAAAATGAAGAGGAGTGCTAGAATTTCATGGAAAAATCATGATGACAAAGCCCTTTCCATTTAACAATCACAGTTCATCTCCATCATGGAGTCAATGGCTGGAAATGAATGGGGGAGGGGGTGTCTTGATTTTTCTCTCTGCTTAAAACCCAGCTTTGGCTAATGCATTTACATTACTAGCTACATACACATGAGGACAGGAGACTGTGCTCAGCAAATTCCCTAGGACAGCCAGGTTATGAAGGCTGGCTGAGTCTCCCTGCTGCTTGCTACAGACCTTTCTGCAGATCCATTGGCAGCCTTTGGAATGCCAACTTTCCTGGGAAATAAAAAAACATTCTTCTTGAGAGCTCAGACACAGAGATGCGAGAGACGGGGCTTCCTCCTTAGCCTGCCTGATTAAATGACCTAGTATTTTTCTTCACTAGGATTTTGGGTCTACTTGTTGTGGCTCATGCCTGTAATCCTACCTTCTCAGGAGGCTAAGAGCTGAAGATCACAGTTCAAAGCCAGCCTGGGCATTCAAATTCATGAGATTCTTATTAACCATCAAAGAGCCAGAAGTGGAGGTATGACTCAAGTAATAAAGTGCCATCTTTGAGTAAAAAAGCCAATAGAGAGAATGAGGCCCTGAGCAGAAGTCCTAATATGGTTACACACAGACATACAGACACACAGACACAGACACAGACACACACACACACACACACCACCACCACCACCACCACCACCACCACCACCACCACCAGCAGCACACAATTCCTAGACAGAGGCTGCCATTTGGAAAGAGATCTGGAGTAAGGCGGTACACATTTACACATTTGAGACTGACTTCATATAGGCCAGGCATTTCATTCCACTCTGCCCTGGTTGAGGGTGGTGGTGATTCCTCAGCAGGGAATGTGGGAGGAAAGGTAAATCACGCAGGTGAACTGCCAAGAGCTGTCCAGAATCAAGGAAAGAGCATTCCCTCCTTCCCAGTCATGGAGCAAATATTTACTCAGCCTGGGCTCTACTCAGCAATTGTGTGCCGCTGGGAGATGGCTTCCTAGGCTACCGTTTTCACCTAGCTGATAGGGGAAGGTGAGGGGGAGGAATTTCAGAGGCAGGCTTGGTTTGGATCCTTTGGCAGCATTTCATAGCTGTTGTCTTCCAGGTAGTCACCTAGCCTCTCTGAGCTTCAGTTTCTCTATCTGCACTTAGCAGGATAATAATGTCCAGCTTGGAGTGTTACTGTAGGAATAAGAGCTGGTGGCTGTGGAGTGTCTAGCTCTGAGTCTGGCACTGCGTCAAAGTTCCTTTCGCCATCCTGATCTCACTGTCCCTGACTCCATACCGGATGGATGGGACATTCTGCAATAATGCAGTCCTTCCTCCGCCCCCTTTTCTTTGGCACATCCGGTCTCCACGTCAGGAGCAGCAGGGCTCTGCAGAGCAGGGCTTGTAACTTGCCCACATCTGTATTTTTACCCCTTTGGACCAGTCGCAGCTCCTATTGTGTTCTTGAGCCATGCTAGCAGCTGCTTGCTCAAGAAATGGATGAAAAGCTTGTTTTTCTCTCACTCTCTCCTGCTCTCCCTTCTTTCTGTCATCTCTTCTGCTGCAGTCAGGCAGGCAGCCAGAAAAAGCCCAGAAGCTCCTGCCATTGTTTCCTGAGCCTCTACACCCCCGAACTGCTAGAAGGGGAGAAGTTGAGATCCCCAGGCCTACAAAGGCCCAACCCACATTCCCTTAGGGGATGGAAGGGGGAACAGAGATGGGAGAGAGGCCTTACAAGTAGGAGTTGAGAAAGAAGTGGGGGGGGGGGGAGGAGGGAGGGGAAACAGAGACAGAGAGAGATCCCAGCCACTCCTCAATATTTCCCTTTTCAGGGCTGGGGATATGGCCTAGTGGCAAGAATGCTTGCCTTGTATACATGAAGCCCTGGGTTCAATTCCTCAGCACCACATATATAGAAAAAAGCCGGAAGTGAAACTGTGGCTCAAGAGGTAGAGCTCTAGCCTTGAGCAAAAAGAAGCCAGGGACAATGCTCAGGCCCTGAGTCAAAGCCCCAGAACTGGCAAAAAATAATATATGTATTCCCTCCCGGCATTAAATCAATATGGTGTCCTCCAAATTCATAGTACACTTCCCTTAGAATGAGAAGAGGAATCAGAGACCTTCCCTTGAGCACTACTGTGGTAAGGGTATCTTGCTTAAATATTTACAAAGGTGTGCTGTGCTAGGGCTCACGCCTGTAATCCTAGCTACTCAGAAGGCTGAGATCTGAGGATCATGGTCCTAAACCAGCCTGGACAGACAAATCCAAGAGACTCTCATCTCCAATTAGCTAGCAAGAAGTCAGAAGTGGAACTGTGGCCCAAGAGATAGAGCCACAGTGGAAAAACCAAAGGACAGCATTCAAGCCCTGAGGTCAAGACCACAGATGCACACAGACACAGACACACACAGATGCACACTCAAGCACTGTTTACCCACATGGATTAGGTTTATCCTCAGAACTGGGGACACAGGCTACTTCTCACTAGCCCTAATTTACAAAAGAGAAAAGCCAGGCTAAGAAAGGTTGACTCACTCCCCCCCAGGTCACAGCCAGAAAGCACTTGGGCTGGGATTTGAGGGCCCTAGGCTGTCTGCCTGCTGAGCCCACCCCCTCAGCTTCAGCAGGCTGCCTCCCTAGCAGGTGGTGGGGAGGGAGCTGACTCATGGCTTTCGATCCATTCAGTTCTCTTTTCTGTATTAACATGGCTTCAGCCTAATGAACAAATATTGCATTATGCGTTTCTCACTTTGCAAGCATTCACATGAGGCTGGTTGCCTGAAAGCCCAAAGAGTCACAGCATTTTCAGGTGACATTGACAACCTGACTTGTGGGTAAATTAAAAAAAGAACGAGAGACTATGTAAGCCAGGGATCTTAAGCTAGGGCTCAAGAAGAGGACTTGAGGGGAGTCTGTAAAGCCCTGAATTGCTAAATACCTGCATTTCCTGCCAAATTCTCAAGGAGGTCTTAAGCTCCAAAGGGTTAAGAAGTGTATATATTCTGGCCAAATCCAGACCTCATATTCCCAGGCTCTCATTCCTGCTGTTGTTCTATGAGGCAGCACAATTCGTGATAGAGAAAACCCAGAGCTAACTGCCAGAAGCAGAATCTGAGCTCTGAATCTTCTGGCAAACATATTAAAGACTCATGAATTATTAAAATGGCTAATTAAGTCAACCTTCACCAGAGAATATTTGCCTTTCCCTCTCATCATTGAGTTCACTGTGAAACTTGACTTTACTCCATCCTTTGCTTAAAATGTAAAAGATCAGTGTGTTTGGTTCATTTTTTGCCAGCCTAGAGAGATCTTTGAGTGGCCTATTTTGTCATATAGTAGCAGCCTGCTGTACTTCAGTGTATGCATCAAGGAGCTCTGAGCCCATTTTCTCTTCTCTGCCTTCTTCAGTTGGAGCAGTCTGACTCCATGCAGGCTATGACTGCCTTCAGCACACACCATTTATTATGCTAGCCACTTTGCCCACTGAATGTGTCAGCCATGTATGTTCCCTCTTACCAGAATCACTCTCCCTGGGATACTGTGAGTGAGTGGCCAGGAGCCAAAAATATGCTGTAGTCATCAAGTCAGATGAATCCTTAGGTCCCACTGGCCTTTGCTCTCCAGGTCCTTCATACTCAGTCCTATCCATTCTGCATTCAGGCTCCCGTTTCCAATTCTATTTCTTCTTGGAACCCTTACTGGTTTGTCTGTTTCAACTTCCCATCTATTTCCAAGTAGATGGTAAGATTCTTGAGGGAAATCATTTATTTTTCCTTCTTCTAACATATTTGCCAACAGGTTTGTGCCAATCTAGATGTTAGTTTAAAACTGCATTAAGGAGCTGGGGATATGGCCTAGTGGCAAGAGAGCTTGCCTCGTATACATGAGGCCCTGGGTTCAATTCCCCAGCACCACATATACAGAAAACGGCCAGAAGTGGCGCTGTGGCTCAAGTGGCAGAGTGCTAGCCTTGAGCAAAAGGAAGCCACCGACAGTGCTCAGGCCCTGAGTAGGCCCAGGACTGGCCAAAAAAAAAAACTGCATTAATTAAAAAAGTAGGTTTCTCCGTGTATACTGGTATTAGAATTAGGAAATTGAAAGGGAATACCAAAATCGGGAGACACAGGGTAAAAAAAGACAACTACAAAAGCAATACTTGCAAAACTGTTTGGTGTAAATGAACTGAACAACTCATGGGGGGGAAGGGAAAGGGAGAGGGAGAATGAGGGACGAGGTAACAAACAGTACAAGAAATGTATCCAATGCCTAATGTATGAAACTGTAACCTCTCTGTAAATCAGTTTGATAATAAAAACTTAAAATAAAAAAAAACTTAAAATAAAAAAATGAAAAAAAAGTAGGTTTCTCTCCAACCTCCTACTCATATCTTTGAAGTTGACCACTTGCCAAGAGGTTCCTTTGCAAAGTGATGTAGGACTCATGATTGGGATGAGGAATTCGAAGTAAGCTCCTTGTTTTCAAGGGCCCACTATTCCAACTTGAAGTCATCTTATGGTACATAGATGAGTCCCCAAGAGATTGTAATTCTATACTTGGATAAGGGATGGTCAAGAGGCCAGTGCCAAGTCACCAGCCAGATATGCAGTGACATGGCCAGCCCAGGGTAGGGACTGTGTCCACCTTTCCCTAACCCTAAGATGCCACATTCAATCTCAACTGTTCTCATGTCTCAACCCAAGTCCTTGCCAGGAATACAGAACAACAGTGGAACACAGGCTTTCCCCCTGCCTCCCCACCTGGAGCAACCTAGTTGCCAGATGGAAAGGAATAGAAATCGTGGGATGAAGACAGAGAAGAGGAGGCCTGTGGGGCCTAGAATGGTAAGGACAGAGAGCTGATAGTCTGGAGCTCATTTTGAAGAGTGGAATGGCATAGGAAGACAGGACTGTAGGACAGCCAAGACACCAAGCCCCCAGACACTCACTCCACAGACTGACTAGACTTCCTTTCCAGAACACAAAGCAAAGATAAAATGACTAAGCATGTGAAGATGGCATCTGCAGAGTGCTGAACCCCACATGTTGCATTGTTAGTTGAAGGCCTGGGTTGCTCGGAGGCCCTCTGTGGAGCCCTTCTGGGGCTGATGGCCTGAGTGGCAGCGTGCCTATGAAGCCAGCTCTGCTTGCCAACCAGGCCCCTGAAATCTTGGCATAACTCTAATCTGTGAAAATTCAGAGAAACAATGAGTAACTCACTTATCACATTCATGGTTTTGTGTGTACATAGGACTCGTGACTTGGAAATATATGACTACTACTAAAGCCATACACAGATATATGGCTTTAGCAGAAAACTCTGGACATTTTTCTTACTTTCTTTCTTTCTTTCAGTTTGGCTAAGCATAACTTGTCTCCTCTCTTCCTCCACTGAAGTCATGTCCCTTCTTATTTCCCACAAAACTCAAGAGTCTACAACATTTGTCAGAATTATAATGGTTAAAACCAATTTTCCTCAGTCCCTATTAGGCTTCAATGTAAAGATTAATGCAGTACTGCACTTTGGTTTTTAAACCCAGTGTTAACCACTGGAAGCTGCATACTATTTTTCTTTCCCTCACATCTTTAATTCATGACTGTAGCTGAATATTTATCCTAAAAAGATGTTTAAAAGGTTGATTGATCCGACAGGCATTGGCCTGGATGAGATCCCATGATGGATAATGCTATTTGTCTTTTTTTTTTTTTTTTCCAGTCCTGGGGCTTGGACTCAGGGTCTGAGCACTGTCCCTGGCTTCTTTTTGCTCAATGCTAACACTTTACCACTTGAGCCACAGTTCTACTTCTGGCTTTTTTTGTTTATGTGGTGCTGAGGAATCGAACCCAGGGCTCCATGCATGCTAGGCAAGCACTCTACCCACTAAGCCATGTTCTGGTTTTGTTTTAACACAAGAAAAGGGTCTCTTTCCTCAGTAACTAGAGCTAGACAGAATGAAGGGCTAGCTTTAAGAGTTGAATTTCTGAGGTTGGCCAGGCCAGCTTTGCCCTAATGGCATCCCAGGTAAGAACTGGGTGTTTGCCCTTGACTCTGGATTTCTCTTTCTTCTTAAAAACATCACCCACCTTTGACTGGATGTCATCATCTCACACATAGCTGCTAGGTTAACATCTGTGAGCTGCTAATTAGTTGGGGAGTTTTGCAGCCCATAGGAGAAAGCTTCCCTGCCCAATCAATGTAGCAGAACAAGAGTCTATGAAGGGAAATGAGCTACTGGGGACACTGGATGGTTTTGCATGTTGGGCTCTGAATCCTGGATGCAAGTTGCTCCCTTGTTGCTAGTTCCCACTCATCCCCAAGCTTGATTTATCCCTTGGTGTCTACTACATACTTAGCATTCAATACATGCTTATTGAATTGAGATGGTTCCAGTCTTCTTCCTTCTCTCCACACTCAGCTCCAAATTCTTTCCTGGGCATTACAGTTAGTAACACTGCCCATGTTTCTGCTAGGGATATTTCCCTCTAGGTTTGCCTACCTGATCTGGCAAATGAGCAATAGCATCTTTCACATCATACCTTCAAAACCCAGTTGGATTCCAATGAGTACTATCTTTTCTAGACTTCACACCAGAGGTGACTGCATCCTAGAGGGTCCCTGAAGAATTAGACTTTTTCTTTTCCTATCGGCTCAGAAGATCACTTCTAGGCTCCACTGACGTTTTGTCTATAAGGTTGTTTTTCTAAATTGAGATGAAGAATTAAATTATAAGCCTGAATCATCACTGAATCAATATCTACTCTCTTTCTCTCTCTTTTATATGAAGAGAAGTAATAGATCTTGCTTTGTAGGGTCTTTGCTTCCTCCTTCAGTCCCTTAGCTAATAAAGTCCAGACTATTCCTGAAGTTCAATTAAATAACTTGACTCATATTTTTAGATTTGGAGCAATCACTGGCCTTGAACAGGCAGAAATTATCTCACTTATTTCTCTAGTCGTCTGTGAATATCTGTCATTCACAAAGCAGAAGCTAAAAAAAAGAAAGAGGAGAGATAGAAATGGCAGGAAAATTGGGAGCTTCTACTCAGTAGTTCAGTGGTTCCAGTCTCTCTGGGACCCTTGGTTTCCTTTCTGCAAAATGTAGCATGAAAGGTTATTTTTAAATGTCTTTTTTTTTTTTTTGGTCTCTAAAAGTATCTTAGAGGATTGTTAGCTTCATAGATAGACTATATTTCTCCAGGCCTAAGGAAATTTGTTTGGTTGGTTTTGTTCTTTCTTCATTCTTCCTTTCTCTCTCTCTCTCTCTCTCTCTCTCTCTCTCTCTCTCTCTCTCTCTCTCTCTCTCTCTCTTTGTTCTTCTTTCTTTCCTTCTCTTTCATTCTTTCCTTTTTCTTTATCTCTCCCCCATCCTCTCTCTCTCTCTCTCTCTCTCTCTCTCTCTCTCTCTCTCTCTCTCTGTGTATATATGTGTGTGCATGCATGCGTGCTGGTACAGCAGCTTTCTTCATTCAAGGCTAGCACTCTATCATTTGAGCCACACTTTCAGCTTTTGGCTGGTTAATTGGAACTAAGATTCTTCTGCCTGGGCTGGCTTAGAAGTAGGATCTTCAGATCTCAGTCTTCTGAGTACCTAGGATTACCAGTGCCTGGCTCCTTTTTTTTTTTTTTTTAAATAGAACTGAACAAGATGAACTCAGATCAGAAGTTCAGCTGATTTCTTTCTAAATCACAGGATTTATTTTGCAAAATTGCCATATTTGTTCAAAAGCTCCAGCAGTCCTCCGCCTTGTCAGACAGCTCCATTACTTTTATGTTAGGTCTCTGTGAAATAAAGAAGCTTTCTCCAAGGGGTGGGGACTGAGGAATGCCAGAGCACAGGTGTGGCTGAAAAGAGCCTCTATGTGAAGCCTCCTGGAGGCCTCACTGGCTTCCTTTCCCTCATCTTTGCATCCAGCATCTTGTCTCGGAACAGATGAAACTGTGTGTTGTTGGCCAATCAATCCATCAGTAATGATTTTTCAAGTTCATTATTAAGTGTATAAACTGATCATATTTATAGCATCCATAATCCTTTAGGCCTTAGCTTCCAAAATGTGAGAAAGTAAGCAATATTACTGAGACTTAAGGACAATACTTTTCTAAAAGGAGATTATCTCAAAACACTAGGAGAGGTGGGCGCCGATGTCTCTTGCCTGTAATCCCAGCTATTCAGGTAGCTGAGATCTAAGGATCACAGTTCAAAGTCATCCCAGGCAGGAAAGTCTGTGAGACTTACATCTCCAATTAATCAGGAAAAAGCTCAAAGTAGAGCTATGGCTCAAGTAGTAGAGTGTTAACTTTGAGCAAAAAGCTCAGGGACAGTGGTTAGGCCCTGAATTCAAGCCTCAGGACCAACACACACACACACACACACACACACACACACGAGGAAGATCATGAACTTTGCAATTGTCGCAGTAGATTTACCTCCTAGCATCTCCATTTGCTAGCTGTGTAAGCTTTTAGTGACCCAAACTTCAGTGTTCTCACAGGTAAAATGAGGTAATAAATAATACCTCTCCCAAGCCAGATAGGACTGGCTCATACCTGTAATACTAGCTACTCACAAGGCTGAGATGTGAGGATTGCTTTGAAGTCAGCCTCAGCAGAAAAGTCCATGAAACTTTATCTTCAATTAACCAGCTAAAGAATAGAATAATAAAAACTGGATTGGAGGCATGGATCAAGTGGTAGAATGCCAACCATGAGCAAAAAGCCAATGGAAAGTTCTAGCCATAACAAACAAACAAACAAATAAAACTTACCCCAGAGGGCTGGGTAAAGAGTAACAGAAATAAATTATGGAAAGGGCTAGGAATAGTGTCTGGCCCATAGTAAATCATGAAATGGCTTAGTCATTATTAATAATGATGTGGCAGTAATAATACATAAGAGAAGTGACCCTTGTGTCCCTAACCTAGCAACACAATGATTGCCTCCAATCTCAGATGCACAGCTGCATTTCTCTTGAACTTCCACCTGAGCAAAGGTGAAGTGGGAAACTGTTGAGTTTCAGTCACTGCATGAAATAATACATATCTCTAAAATAACTCATTATATTTTAATGTGAAAATTAACTGGAAGAAGAAGACATTCTTAAATAGATAGAGAATGATTTGCCCCCTTTATTGATAATGTGGGTGAGTTTGGACTCTCACCATTGGTTGAAATTGATGTTCTGGCTGTAGACAATGGGAGAGGGAGTGATTGACAAGAAAAGGGAAGGGAATAAGAATTGTTATAGGCACCATATGGCCTGAAACAGCCTAAAATTCAGTAATGCTTGTTGTACTGAAAGTATCTATTCTTCTGTCATCCTTACTCCCTCTCCAATCCCTGGAAATCAGATGGTGTTAGAAATGCAGAGGGCCACAGCAGATGATAGACAGTGACTCATTCGAGTAAGGATGGTGCCCTTTGAGAAACAGCAGTTCTTGTTTTGCTTTTATACACTCAGATTCATGCTGAGATTAAATCCATAGACTCCCTTAGGGCAGGTGTTGGCCCTAAAGAACCAAAGAAATGTGTGTTTAGCTTCAGATTTGCCCTAGTTCCTAACAAAAAGCCACATGATGCCCACTGCAACCATCAGAAGACCCTGATATGGTTTGTTTATATCACCAAGTCAATGGTCCATCTAGCTTGGCACCTGGTCAGGCAGGAAAGGACAAACACAGACATGCAAAATTGCTTTACCAATGGGGCTGGGAATATGGCCTACTGGTAGAGTGCTTGCCTCCCATACATGAAGCCCTAGGTTCAACTCCTCAGCACCACATATATAGAAATAGCCAGAAGGGGCGCTGTGGCTCAAGTGATAGAGTGCTAGCCTTGAGCAAAAAGAAGCCAGTGACAGTGATCAGGCCCTGAGTTCAAGCCCCAGGACTGGCAAAAAAAATTTTTTTTGCTTTACCAAGTCTGGCTCTGAATTGTATGTCTCAGCTTAGGGAATGGCCCAAGAAACTATTGGAACATGCTTGCAGGGCTGAATGGCTAAAGCCAGAAGATGGACATGACATTAGTGGAGGAAGGGAAATTTTGCCCATAAAGAAGTAGCAATACCAGGTAGATAGACCTAATTGGGCTCTCAGGTGAAGCAAAGGGCCATTTGAAAGGGGAAGGGGGAGTGGGGAGACAAATCCTAACTAAATTGTTGGAGGGAAGGCACAGCAGAACAGGAAGTGTGAATGCAGATCAGCTAAGCTTCCATCAATGGCCTCGCTGCATATATCAGAAGGTATTTCAACTAACCTGATGAAGACCAAGGTAATCACAGTAGGAAGAAGGAAAGGATTTAGATTAGTTTCCCACTGTTTCCTATAGCAATTTATAATAGAAATGCTGCAAGGGAGAGCCTAGACTAGATGAGAATTAACCCCAAAATAATGATTAGAACTAAGATGATCATTATTATTTGTTGTTATTGTTAAAACAGCCTAAAAGTATTGATTCCTTAACTTGTATCATTTCAGAGCCCAGGGATAGCTCAGACCAATTACAACACAATGTCTTGGAGTAGTTTATAGGAAAAGTACTTTTCAAAGTTCTTTAATCATTACAGTGTGCAGACAAGTTTTGGAACCACTGCCAAGGGGCCATATACAAGGCAGAGACATGTTAGAAAATTACATGTTAGTTTTTTCTCTCAAGGGAGATAAATATAGTTATTAAGAAATGGCAAGAGGCTAGACATGGTAGTGTATCTCTGTAATCACAGCAATGAGAAGATCTTGAGTTCCAGGCCACTCTGGTTAGATAGCAAAAGCTTGTCTCAAAAAGAAAAGAGAAGAGAGAAGAAAGGAGGGGAGGAGAGGAGAAAAAGGAGGAGAAGAGAAGAGAGGGGAGAAGAGGGGAGGGGAAAAGAGAAGAGATCAAAAGGAAAGAAGGAAGGAAGGTAGGAAGGAAAGAAGGGAAAACACAAATAGCAATAAACTGATCTGCTTTAAAACAGAACAGGATGTATGACTCTTATTGTCCTTACTTGCAATTTTTAAAAGTACTTATCAATGTTTGAGAGAAATAGATTGAAGAGATAAGACTACATATTTTTCAAAGCAAGAGTTAGATTCAAGTAATCATGGAATGAGGATTTTGAACTTAATATCTGGGAGTGGGATAAAAATCAAGGGAGTTCATTGCTATTATGGATCCAGCAATTTATGTATTTTTTGCTTCATAGAATGTTCACAGCCATGACCTAATTTTAACTTGCATCTCTGTGCAGTAGGCAGAGAAAGGATTATTTTTCTCTCCTACTTCCACAGATGGGAAAACAGATAAAGAGTCTCATGATTTACTCAGCAGTGCAGGGTAAAGCAGGAATAGGAGCTGAATTTGGTGCTTCAGACATCCCAGCTGGATGTCCTTCATCTCTATGCCATGGCCTTGCTGTCCTTGGAAGAGCTCTGCAAGAGAGGGAAAAGTTACAGTGATAACTAAAACAAGAAAACATGACACTTGCAAGCTGAATGAAAGACTTCTGCTATTAGGGAGAGGGGAAAAAAAATCTAGAACAGATGCCAAGAAACACATAAGGTGGTGGCCAAGTGCCGGACAACCTGCCCTTGAGGATGCTTCATGAATATTGGATGATGTTAAGACATCACATTTGCCTCCAAATTACATTGTGGTAGTGGGAAGAGACAAGGTCAATGAGGTCATAAGAAATGGCTTTTAGTTTTAAAAAAAATTGAAAGTAGCCTTCCAGTTCTTGTGATTTTGCCTGGGCTTTGAGAGTCTCTCTTAAATAGGATATGAGAGTGAGAATAAGCTATGGCTTCCCTTTTCTGTTTGCAAGACACAGAAATTCACTGGAGGGGGGTCTCACCCCAACAGGCTTAGAAGGGCAAGCTGTAGGCCAGGATAAGAATACTGTAGGGCTTAAGAAGTACTAGAATGAGGAACTTGACAAGGGTCAGAATGTGGGAGTCCTGGGGTTCCTACTTCTTTCATTTGTTTCTCTTTGGATGTTACTTTTTCTTTTCTCTGATGCTCTGGATCAAATGCAGGCATCCATAGCACTCAAATTCACATTTTAGCTGTATGAACTAAGTCTATACATCCTCCTTTTCAAACATAAACTCCTCTGGAAGCTCTTTGGGCCTAGATTGGCTCTGAAATCCAACCTTGATCCAATCAATTATGGCCACAGTCAAGGACACATTAGGTATAAACAGCTGTTGGGAGCCCTCTCTAGAAATGGCAGCGTGGCACTTACAGATAGAGATCTTTTAAGCTAAGCACATACCTCAAAAGGTACCTAACACTCACATCTGTTAGGATGGCTATACTCAAAAAAGTAGAAAATAATAGGTGTTGGCAAGGAAATGGATAAACTGGATTTTTATAGAATGAGAATGGTAATATAAACTTAAAATGAAGTATTGTGAAAAATAGTTTAGTGGTTCCTTAATAAATTAAACATAGAATTATTTCTTCTTCTTCTTCTTTGTTTTTTTGGGGGGGTTGGCTATGGGGTTTGTACTCTGGGCCTGGGAGCTGTCACTGAGTTCTTCAGCTCAAGGCTAGCACTCTACCACTTCAGCCACAGCACCACTTCTGTTTTTCTGGTAGTTAATTGGAGATTAGAGTCTCACGCTCTTTCCTACCCCGGCTGGCTTTGAACCTCTATCCTCAGATCTTAGTCTCCGATTACAGGCGTGAGCCACCCGGGCCCAGCTAGAATTTCTTTATGTTTCAATACACCTTCTTCTGGATATGTATAGGCCCAGAAGAATTGAAAATGGGTGTTTAACAAAAAAGTTACATAGAGGGCTGGGAATGTGGCTAAGTGGTAGAGTGCTTGCCTAGCATGCATGAAGCCCTGGGTTCCATTCCTCAGCACCACATAAACAGAAAAGGCCAGACGTGGCACTGTGGCTCAAGTGGTAGAGTGCTAGGCTTGAGCAAAAGAGAAGCCAGAAGCAGTGCTCATGCTGTGAGTCCAAGCTCCAGGACTGGCAAAAAAAATACCCACAAAACAAAGTCTTGCTTATGTAGCTGATCAGGAAGTCCTGACCCTCCTGCCTCAGCATTCTCAGTGCTGTGATTACAAGTGTGAGCTAGCCTACTTGGCAAATGGGTGATCTAAAAGGTTATAAGTGGGCTGGGGATATAGCCTAGTGGCAAGAGTGCCTGCCTCGGATACACGAGGCCCTAGGTTCGATTCCCCAGCACCACATATACAGAAAATGGCCAGAAGCGGCGCTGTGGCTCAAGTGGCAGAGTGCTAGCCTTGAGCGGGAAGAAGCCAGGGACAGTGCTCAGGCCCTGAGTCCAAGGCCCAGGACTGGCAAAAAAAAAAAAGGTTATAAGTGGTAAAACTCAGACTTGCACAGGGTGTTTTGGGAAATGCAGATGAAGCCTAATCACTGAAGACTTAGAAGAGGAGACAACCCGTGATCTGATGCCTAAAAGATGAGTAGGGGTTAAGCCAGGGTACCCATGGCTCAGGCCTGTAATACCAGCTACTCAGGAAGCTGAGATCTGAAGATATTTTTTGGAAGCCAGCCCTGGCAGGAAAAGTCCATGTGAATCTTATCTCTAATTAACCAGCAAAAAGTTAGGAGTGGAGCTGTGGCTTAAGTGGTAAAGTGCTAGCTTTGAGCAGAAAAAGCTAAAGGAAAGGTTCCAGGCCCTGAGTTCAAGTTCAAGCTCCTACTGGAGTTTGGGCGTACATGTGTGTGTGCACGCACACACATTCCATTAAAATGGCAAGGAGGAAGAAGGAGAGGAGGGGAAGAGGAGAAGAGGGAAGAGGAGGAGGAAGAGGAGGAGAGCAGTAGCACATACAAGGAATGCACAAAAACACAGAATCAAGAAAGGAGGCTGTGGGAAACCATAAATGCAGAGCCATAAGGTCGGCCTCCAGGAGGCAGGCTTCAGAGGGGAGCAGAGAAGTTACATGGCTAGGCCTCAGGTTGGAGGCCCTTGTCGGAAAACTGTGTTTGTTTTACAGGACTCAAGAGAAGAGGGAAATAGCAAGAAGACAGTAGGGTCTTGTCTTCAGCAAGGCCAGAAGCGGGCTGGGGGATGAGCGGGTCACTCCGAGCTGCTACCCAAGGTATCTTGTGACAGGCCAGGGCCCCACCGAGCATACTTGAGTAGAAGTTTGCCTCGAGAGGGGAAGAGGCCCAGTTTTGTAGAACAGGAATGGATAGGTGATCAAAGAGATAGGATACGGTGGAGAAAGATGGAAGGAGGAAGAGAAATAGAGAGGAGAGAAATGATGGAGCCAAGGATGTGCCAAGATGTCAGAGCCTTTGGGCAGGTTCTGGTGGACAGGGAGGGAGGTACCACCAGCCCTCAGATTGGGGGCAGATGGATGGTCACAGGAAGGAAGATGCCATCCCTAGTGGAGTGGAGGAGTGGGTACCCAGAGAGGGGGGATTCCTATGGGATGGTATTTGTTTTCTCAGGGAAGTTTAAAGGCTGGGAAATACCCTGAAGAGCCTCGATGGGGAAGGGTGAGTTTGCTGCCAAGCATGCCGAGAAGGGTTTCCAGCCTGCAGGCTGCTGAGCCTGCAGAGGATGACTTTGTAGTAGCGCCAATCTGCGTGGGTCGTGATTTTCTCCGGCAGAGCTCACAAGCCCAGGAGCCCAGATGCTGGGATGGAGGAAGAACCGGCTGGTGCAGCCGAGCTCGGGAACTCAGACAGGAGCAGGGCTGGGGCAGAGGAGAAGGGAAGGTTTAGGCCCAGGAGGGCAATGAAGATGCTCGTGAAGCCAGGGCTCGGGAAGGAAGGAAGTGAAGTGTGTGGGGAAGAGGAACGGGGTTGGAGGCAATGACAGCTAATGGCAGGGGAAAGAGGCTTGGAGGAGGTTGGAAATCTAGCACACTGCGAGGCAGTGGGCGGGCTGGAAGGTGGAAGGCTCTGCTCAGAGTGGGCTGGGGAACAATTCCAGGCGCTATGTAATCAGGTGCTAAATAGGATGGTTTGAAATGTAAGTGGGCATAAGTGCTGGGGAGGAGGGGGCCCTCAGGGACGAGGACAGGAAGCGGGCCACGTGCGGATGGAGGAGCAAGCCAGTGTAATTTGCTGCATTAACGCTGACAGTCTGGCAAGAGCCCCCGTGGAAAATTCAAGAGGATGATGTAACAAATGGTACCTCGATGCCTCGAAAACCCTGGGTGGATCCAAACCTGGCAGAGGACTATGGTTTCTTGGGTGTCCACAAAGGTGGGAAATGAAGATTGGGACTATGGGCTGCATCAGGCTCTGTGTGGCACCTGCTGCTCATGCTTTCGCTGTCCTGCCTCACTCCCCTCATGCTCCCTGGTTCAAGGCCCCACTCTCATACTGCCACCACATTCCATTCAGCTGGTCTCTATATTCCACAGAGTCTAATTGGCATTGTGCTTTCTCTTAGGCAAAGGCTATGGATTGATACAGGGTGTGTGAGAATTTAGGGAACAGAATAGAGAAGCCATCAGAGTGGTCCTTGGTGAAGATAAAATTTATAGTACTTTCTCTAAGCACAGGAGCCTGAGTGAGAGAGGTTAAGTCACTGGCCTGAAGCAGCACAGCTAGTGAGCAACATAACCTAAACCAGAAGTGGCATGCCCAGGCATGCCCCTTTTCAATTAATTTCCAATATAATTCAGATGGAGCTGGCTTGCTTCTTTCCCTGCCCCACTTCCTAGTCAGCCCAAACTGGAGCCTCTGTTTCTTTCATCTCCTAGGTTCCAAACTGGAATCTGGTTAAAGCAGTGGTAGCTTTGTTGTCCAACACCACTTGCCTTTTTTCTTTTGGTACGCAGTTGAGTTCTGCAAAGCACCCTAGTGTGGTGGGTAACTTTGTATACACAGGGCCAGGTACTTGATGATCTAAACAGCTGGAGGCCTCATATTTGCTTTCAGATGAAAACACCAACAGTTCACAGAAAGTGATGACCTGGAAATGGAGCACATTGTGTGTGCCAGCTCATCTCTCACCCATACCAACTCCAACACACATCCAGAACTCAAATAACACTCCTCATCACCTGCACTGCCACTTCCCTGCTCCAAGTTACCATGCTTTCTGCTCAGATTATTGTCATAGTCTATTCTACGTGCACAATACCCTGGAATCTATTTCCTACTCAACACCAGGGGAGTCCTCTTATCAAGGAGGATAGGCCCTGTCCTGAAGTAAGCGTTAGGAGGTGGGGACTTTACCTGCTTTGTTCCTTCCTGTGTCTCGCTCAGCAGGTACATGCCACAAAAGGTGCTTGATTAGGAGTTGATGAATGAATGAACATGAGAAGGCAGCCAGTGCCTTCTCTTCCCATCACTGCCACCCTAACATGCAGAGCCTTATCCTATAGAATGTGACTGGAAGCTCCCAGCACTTAAGGGGTCTGTCTTGAATGATTTTGTTTGCTTTATATTGCAGTCATGAAAACCAAATTTGTTCTTAAAACTATGTGCTTTGCCAGATGCCGAGGTTCACATCTGTAATCCTAGCTACTCAGGAGACTGGGATCTGAGGATCTCTGTTCAAAGCCTGCCTGGGCAGATTCAGCTGAGAGACTCTTATCTTCGTTTAATCAGTAAAAAATCTGGACTAGAAGCATAGCTCAAGTGGTAGAGTGCCAGTGTTGAGTGAAAAGGCCAAGTGAGAGCTTGAGGCCCTGAGTTCAAGTCCCAGTACTAGCACACAAAAAATTAAATATATATATATATATATATATATACACACACACATAGATAGATAGATATTGATATTTGTTTCTAAAAGTGAAACTCAATGGCTACTGAGGTACATATTAAAAATATAGGACTAGGGATGTAACTCAATACTAGAGTTCTTCCCTAGCACATGCTGTGCCCTGGATTCTACTGTATGGCAAAAACAATTACTTATGCAAAAATACACATGTAGAGAGAATATTAATTTTTTAAATATTTTTACTATCTTTGATTATACAAAGGAGTTGCCATTCAATAAAGAAAGTGTGTCTTGATCAATATCATCTCTTTCAACATTCTTACCCATCCCTCCCAACCCACCCTTTCCCTCATTTTCTTAATTTTTAAGTTATATGTTGAATTTGTTTTTGCTATTTAACAAAGCAGTACACAATGCATCTTGATCTGTGTCATCCCTTCAACATCTTCACCTCCCTTTGACCCACCTTTTCCTTTATTCTTCTCAATTCTGTGGTACATACAATGAATTTTTGCAGCATTGTAATTTTAAAATTAGAGAAAAGCAATCAATCCCAAACAAAAATGCATAAACATAAATATTTCTTCCTTAAACGATAAAAGCCCAAAAGTTGTAGCTTTTGTGAGGCTCCAGGTTCCTAGGGGAGCAGGGCAGGAAAGAAGAGTTTCATTTGGTTTTGCAATAAGATCTTTGGAAATGCATTACATAAATTCCTCAGAATCCTTTCTCAGAAATGGTTTGCTTTGCTTCAATACAGCCTTGCCTTGGAGAGGCCTACAAGCTTTCTATTAATTGCTCTTGAAGGTGTTTGCTTCCTGAAAGCAGTGCATTACCAGTTATGAAAACAGAAAAAGGTTAGGATATTCATATAAGAGGCTCAGCCTGTGGCAAGTATCTGAAGGACAACCTGTCCCCAATGCAGACTCAGGGTCCCTACTGCTGTATGACATTGTCAGCTTCAGGTCTCCCACCTGGTGTTCCTCAAGATGGAAAAATGTGAGTCGAATGAGCCAGAGACTTCCTTAGTACACAGGTTTTGTTCACTGTCCCAGCATCCCTCCTCCCCGCCATAGATTCAGAAACTTTCCTCGCCTGGGCCTCAGGTGCTCAGCAACATTTATTGATGCAGAAACAGATTTTCCCTGGCTCTCCAGCCTGCCCTTTCATTCAAGCACATCTAAAAAAACAAACGTACAGAAAGTCCCTCATCTGGTCCATGAAAACTCACCTTGCCCGTGCTCACCTATGTCTGCAGGGAGCAACCGAAACAGAACTAGCCAAGTTCATGATCTTCAAGGTTCATCTTATTACCCTCCTGCCCTGCACTTCCCTCATCTCCTTTCCTACCAAACTTTGCCCGCAGGTTAGGCTTGCTTATCACTCATTTACATGCTGAAATTAATTCCAGTGTTTGTGTTTCCTCTTTTCTAGAAGGGATTATGCTGTGGCCACATTTCTCAGTTTAGGTATCAACCATCTGGACAGGGAGAGCGCATGACAAACAAGAAACCCCCCTTTTTACCTCTGAAATACTTTGATGGCACCAACTACCATTTACTGAGCACCTAACCTACCTTCTATTAGGTACTATGCAAATATTAAACCATTTAACTAGTGAGTTTAGATGAAATTAGTTAATACTGTTTAGTGTCAGTGGCTCATGTCTATAATCCGAACCACTCAGAATGCTGAGATCTGAGGATTGATGTTCAAAGTCAGTCTGGGGAGGAAAGTTGGTGGGACTTTTCTTTCCAAATAACCAGCATAAACCAGAAGTGGAGGTGTGGCTCAAGTGGTAAAGTACCAGCTTTGAGCAAAATAGGTAATGAAAAGCACCTAGGCCCCAAGTTCAATTCCCAGTACTGGTGTGCACACACTTGTGCACATGGTGCGTGCACACATGCACACACACACACAGTTAATACATGCAATTCAACACTGTGTCTGGTACAGAGTAAATATTTGATTCACACAGGGAATGGTGCACTATACCTGCAATCTCAGCACTTGGGGAGCTAAGGCAAGAGAATCAAGAGTTTGAGACCAGCCTACACTACATAGCAAGGACCAGGCCAGCTTGGACCATATAGTAAGAAGCTACTCCTCCAAAAATAAAAAAAGGAGAAAACAAATTAACCCGCAGTTCACAGTACCTATGATTTTGTCAGATGAGGTGTTTCAAACCTACGATCTCAAGTACTGCGGAGGCTTTGATAGGAGGACTGTTTGAGCCCAGAAATTTAGGACCAACCTGGACAACTCTACAAGATACCATCTCTTAAAAAAAAAAAAAAGTATGGGCTAGGAATGTGGCTTAACGGTAGAGTGCTTGCCTAGCATGCATGAAGTCCTGGGTTCGATTCATCAGCACCACATAAACAGAAAAAGCTGGAAGTGGCGCTGTAGCTTAAAAGGTAGAGTGCTAGCCCTGAGCAAAAAGAAGCCAGGGACAGTGATCAGGCCCGAGTCCCAAGACAAGGACTGGCAAAAAAAAAAAAGTAGGCTGGGCACCAGTGGCTCATACCTGTAATCCTAGCTACTCAGGAGGCTGAAGTCTGAGGCTTATAGCTCAAAGCCAGCCAGGGACAGGAAAGTCCATGAGTCTCTTATCAACAATTAACCACTAGAAAGCTAAAGGTAGAGCTGTGGCTCAAGTGGTAGAATACTAGTCTCGAGCAACAAAGGCTTAGGGACAGCGCCCAGGCCCTGAGATCAAACCCTAGGACAGGCACTAAAATAAATGAAAAGCTAGCTGTTTCTTTAAAAAGATATAATCTTCATAGTAATCCTATGAGAAAGGTATTAATTCTGAAACAAAGAAACCAAGTCAAGTGGTTGCCTAAACTCTCAGAGTTTGGGGACCAGGGCTAGGGTTTGCATCCAGATATATTTGACTCTAGAGAATGGGCTCTTTGCAAGTACTATTTACATTTCAAATCACAAAAGCCTCAGTTTAACCAGCCTACCAGTAAGCCCAGTCTGAGACGTGGGCACATGGGGAAGAATGTCTTAAGTTGTCCTTGTTTATTTCTGTATTCCTTCATTAATACATTGTTTTGGTAGTGGTGATCAAACCCAGGGCCTTGAATATGCTCTACTAGATAAATGGGGGACTAGATATGCTCTACTACTGAACTCCATCCCCAGTCTGGTTTATTTCTTTGAGACAAGATCTTACTTTGTAGCCTAGGTTCTCTTCCTCATTACTTCCCAGAGCAATGGACGTTACAGCTTCCCGCTGGTACTTGTGACATCTTATTTTCAGGGAAATGACAGCCTGAGAAGAGGAGTCTCTAGAGTCTGAAAATGTCAGTGGAAAGCTCTAGCATAAGTCTTTTTGATTTACTTCTATTGCCAAGAGGGAGCCTGGTGGGGGAGGAAGGAGGCTCTGTCTACTTTCCTCTAGAAAAAGACCCATGATGCTCATCTGTGCCTCACTCCTTCCTTGGACTCTCTCAACCATCATATTCGGGTTCTTTTTGTCTATTTGACAGAGACTAGAGGGAAATGAGCTGCATGAATTTCCAGCAAAGTGTATATATGGCTTCCTTCACTGGTAGTGGGACTTTGGTTAGAACTTCATGTTAATGCAATGATTCCTGAATGGACAACATCAAATCAAAACTCTTTGTCCCTATGTCCATCTACCTCTTAAACTGGAGCTGTTGGCTCACAAAGGCAAGAGTTTACATATGGCCTGGTAGCTAGACCCAGACACCAGTGCTCAGGCAAGAGTACAGGTTCTTCCATGGAATCTGTTCTAGAAGGCTCTTGGGAATGAAGGAATATTTGGGCCATGATACAGTCTCTCTCAATAGTCCTCTAAATGTGCTGATTGCAGAGCTTCTTTATTCTTTCTAGAAAAGGCAATAAAGCCTCAGCTTTAATGTACCTTCTTCCAGTTTAACTCAAAATAAAATCCTTCCCAAAGTACAGGCTGCTTTAAAGGCTCTCCCATGCACAAAACTGGGGGTCACCCTGCACCCTCCTTGCCAAGACCAATGTAACACTCTATGGTTACAGAGGGAGTCTCACACCAACTAAGCACACTCAGAATGAGAAAGAAGTCTGAATGATGTCTAGAAGACTTTCCAAGGCTTCTCCCAGGTTGTAGTCATCCTGCTCCTAAATCATAGTGCTGTTACTTCAGAAGCTTTTTTTAAGCTGGCAGCTGGTGGCTCAGGCTTACAATCTTAGCTACTCTAGAGGTTGAGATCTGAGGCTAATGATTTGAAGCTAACCCAGGCAGGAAAACCTAGGGAAGACCCATTTTGTTTTATTGATAGGCAACACAGGGGCATGGTGGTGTAAGGAGACTGGGTCTAAGCAATCCTGGTACCTTTCTGGGTGCAGAGGGCTTTCCATCCAGCTCTGAAAAGCCTAGAAGTGAGAAAGGTACAGTATTCCTTCTTGTGGTTGTTGTTGGACTTGGGGCTTGAACTCAGGACCTGGGTGCTGTATCTAAGCTTTTGTATTCAAGGCTAACACTCAATCACTTTGAGCCACAACTCCACTTTTGGTTTTCTGGTGGTTAATTGGAGATAAGTCTCACTGATGCCAGGTGCTGGTGGCTCACACCTGTAATCCGAGCTACTCAGGAGGCTGGGATCTGAGGTTCACGGTTCAAAGCCAGCCTAGGCAGAAAAGTCCGTGAGACTTTTATTTCCAATTAACCACCAGAAAACTGGAAGTGGTACTGTGGCTCACGTTGTAAAGCTCATGGAAAGCTTCCAGGCCCATAGTTCAAGCCCCATGACCAAAAAAAAAAAAAAAAAAAAAAAAAAAAGGCCCACTGACTTTCCATTCTGGGCTGGCTTCCAACCTCCATCCTCAAATCTCAGCCTCCTGAGTAGGCATGAGCCGCCAGTGCCCAGCCAGTATTGTTTTTTTTTTTTTTTTGGACCATAAAAACTTTATTCTTAAGTTTAGGAATTAAGCTATAGCTATAGCTTAAGTTATAAATATGGTGCAGTAACCTAATGATCCCTGGTGCTTCTTCTTCCCATTAACTCTGCCCTCTCCTCTCCTAGTGGTCTCCATTTGAACCAGATTCAGTGGATTTTATTCCCTTTTAGGGCCTGCCAGATACAACCCCTGGTTAGCTGCATAATTGCTGGGTAATAACTCTTGCTCCATTCTCTGATCCTAGATGCTACATACTGTTCGAGCAACATGAGATAATGCATGCTGTTAGCTATTGCTGTTGTCTCAAGAGGCCCCAGCAGAGGCTTCTCAGACTGGTGACCCCAGGATTATGCAGGTTTCTTGACTTCTCTCCTTCCATAGTCCTCTTTCTCTTAGGTAATTGCTGCATACTGAGATTGACAAGAAAAGGAAGCTTGTATCTCCAGTCCCTCTGCATGCTGGCCCAAGAAGACAGGAGGGCGTTTTGCCAGCCCAGTGCATCAACTGTCCCCTGTAAAGGTCAGCCTGCCCGGAATAAGGAAGTATTCACAGCCAGGAAAGGTAAACCCAAACCCGAAAATAAAGACACTGAGCATGTCAATCAACATGGCTTGCAGTGTCCTTGTACAACACTGTGGATGGGGAAATAAAGCATTTAAATGACTCTAGGCTGGAGCCCACAGGTCTTCTTGAGTGGCTTATGAAAAATGTTGCCAAAATAAGGGTTCCAGCAGGCCTTGAAGGCAATGCTGGGATGGGGGGAGGGCTCTTTGCCTCTGCCTGAAGCTGATGATTTCCCCACTTGAGGAAAACAGTGAACCTTGGAGGAGTGAGGGGAGGTGGGGGGGGGGGGGGGAGTTGGTGGAGAGTGGCCCTGGGAAGACTCTAGGCTTAGACAAAGCAGCCTAAGCAGCCTGAGACACCAAAGATACAAATACACACTATTTTTTGCCTTCCAAACTGCAACATTGTGGAAGAATGTGTTTCTTTCTGGGGGTAAGGAGTAGGGAAGAAAGGAGATACAGTGTAGGGGGAAAAAGCATGGCATGGTATCCTGAATTTGAATCTAGGTTCTGACAGTTGCTGTTTGACCTTGGTCAACTTACTCCCTCTGTGACTCGGTTTTGGCATCTGTAAGATGGAGGTAACAGTGGTGGTATACTTCAAAGTGTTCCTGTAACTATTAAATAAATGAGATTGTATTTATAAATAACTATATAAAAATAATATATATAGGCCAGACACTGGTGGCTGCCATCTGTAATCCTAGCTACTCAGGAAGCTGAGATCTGAGGATTGTGGTTTGAAGCCAGCCAAGGCAGGAAAGTCTGTGAGATCTTACCTTCAATTAACCACAAAAAACTGGAAGTAGGGCTGTGGCTCAAGTAGTAGAGTGCTAGCCTTGAGCAAAAGGAGCTCAGGGACAGTGCTCAGGCCCTGAGTTCAAGCCCCAAGACTGGTAAAAAAAAGAAAAGAAAAAAGAAAAAGAAACATGAATTTCAAACTAGAGCAGGCTCTCACAGCCCAGCTGCTGAAGGGAAAGGCTGCTGAAAGGATTGGCTGGGGCCAAATGAACTGCAGCAGGTGGACCACAGAGCAGAGTAGGTGGCACCTCGGGCTCTCTGCCACAGGACTAGCAAGATAGCTTGTGACTATTTAGAAGGCATTGCCCCCTTGCAGAAGCAAAGTAGTCTTGGAGACAGCCTCAGTTTTGAAAACCTCCCACCACTCATGGGGAAGTCCAACCAACTGCTGGTGGACAGTGGACATGTTTGAAAAGAGAGCTGACAATTTCCATCTTACCAACAGAGGCAGAAAGGACAAGTAGGATTTCTCTGGAATCATGGCAATAGAGTTGAAGCTTTTATTAGCATGGTATGGCATTGAAGAAGGAAAAATTTAGGTAACAAGAGCTAATTCAGGCCAGGCACTGGTGGCTCACACCTGTAATCCCAGCTACTTAGGAGGCTGAGATCTGAGGATCACAGTTCAAAGCCAGCCTGGGCAGGAAAGTTTGTGAGACTCTTATCTCCAATTAATCACCATAACACCAAAAGTGATGCTGTGGCTCAAAGAGGTAGAGCAGCAGCCTTGAGCAAAAGATCTTAGAGACAGCAGTCAGGCCCTGAGTTCAAGCCCTATGACCAGCAAAAAAATTATAATAATAATTCAGACTGAATGAACAGCAAACTTGGTAATACAAAATTTATTGTTATATAACTTTAACATCTCTAAAGCCATGGAGTATTTATAGTCTGAAGCTACCTTGTGGATAGACTGCATTCTTTATTCAGAAATATTTATTGCCACTGTTATGGCTTGAGTATGAAATGCCCCCCCCCATAGGTTCATATGTTGAAGTCATTGTCCCCAGATGGTGGTGCTATTTTGGGGGGTGGTAGAAATTTTGAGAAATGGGACCTCTCTGGAGCAAGTATGACCTACAGCCTGGAAACATGCCTTTAAGAAAGAGTCCCTGTCCCTTTTTGTTCTTCCTCTGCTTCCGGGCCACCATAAGAGGCCCAGCTCCTCCACACACTCACAGTGCCATTATGTTTTGCCTCACTTCAGGCCCAAAGCAATGGCAGTAGTTGACCATGACTGAAACCTCCGAATCTTACAAAATAAATGCAATCTTTCCATCTTCTAAATTGTTTATCTGAGGTAGTTTTCACAGCAATGAAAAGTCTGGTTAATACAGATACCTGCACATCTCTTTATGGGTACCTCCTACTAATTCTGACGCCAGACTTGACCATGGAACCTATGTGCATCAAAGAAGTGTTTAGAACTAATGAAGGATTGATTCCTCATTGCTCTGCTCCTCTGCCACAGGTAGACATGACCTCAGAGATCCTGCTTCTTCAGCTTGATCCTGGAATGAAGATGTAGAAGAGTACTAGATAATGGACATGTAATATGAACAAGAAGTCATCTTTTGTAGTTGAGATTATCCATTACACAGCATCACAGCATCTGAGCTGACTGATA
Source organism: Perognathus longimembris pacificus (assembly GCF_023159225.1). Classification (NCBI taxonomy): domain Eukaryota; kingdom Metazoa; phylum Chordata; class Mammalia; order Rodentia; family Heteromyidae; genus Perognathus; species Perognathus longimembris. The sequence goes on along the minus strand of NC_063168.1, from coordinate 45,851,885 downwards.
AAAGCTTCACAAAGAGATACCTGAAATGAACAGTCACCTACTGAGCTTACACTAAACAGAGCCTCACAGAAAGATCTGGAATGACTGCAAAGATTTTTTTTTTAATCAGTGATACAATTAGTGATTATCTCTGTCCCTTGTATTGAACTTAATAGTTCCTATAACTCAGACATGTATTATCTGAGTCATGTCTATGAGGCAGTATTTTCTCCCTTTTACAACTGAAGACATTGAATTCCAAAGCAGTTAAAGTGTTCTGTCCTTGAACCAAAGCTCAAAACACCTCTAGTGGAGACAAGCCCTAAGCCTAGTCTAAAACTTTTGAAAGCTTTACTCATCTTAATGGGGTCAAATAATTCCTGAAGTGTGTTTTTGGAGAGACTTCCTTCATTGCCCCCATCCCTCAGTCTGGTTTTATCGCCAAAGGTAAGTTCTGTGGTTAGAATGTGGTTAAAAGACTGGAAAACACTAAAGGAAGGGAGAAAATGAAGGAAAGGAAAAGAACAAATGGGAAAATAACAAAAGGAATGTCCTACATAAAATCCAGGAGAGTAGCAGTATTCTGAGAAAATAGAGGCCTTCCTCTTCCGCCAATACTACACCTTGATCTTTGTGGGGCATCTTGTGCTCCCCACTAAGGCTCCCCAGCCACACTCAGGGTAGAAGTTGAAGGTCTAGCCTTATGTCAGTACAGTGGAGCCAAACATGGCAGTTCTTAGGGATCTGTAAGTGACTTGACCAGCTTCTCTCTCTCCCTATGACATCCTGGTCTCAGACCTGGATTGGATGTTGTAGATGGATTAGCAAAAGTGACACAGGATCACTACAGTCTTGCTGTTCTCCTCCTAGCTTTTGGGACCACTGACTAGCTGATATAATACTAGGGATCAGAGTATTTCTCACTGGGAATATCCCACTGTTGCTTGACTCTCTTTGGATTCCGGTTTCCTTTGTGCATATCTGAAAAATAATACATGCCTCTTGGGATTTTTTTTTTTTTTTTTTTTTTTTGGCCAGTCCTGGGCCTTGGACTCAGGGCCTGAGCACTGTCCCTGGCTTCTTCCCGCTCAAGGCTAGCACTCTGCCACTTGAGCCACAGCGCCGCTTCTGGCCGTTTTCTGTATATGTGGTGCTGGGGATTCGAACCTAGGGCCTCGTGTATCCGAGGCAGGCACTTTTGCCACTAGGCTATATCCCCAGCCCTCTTGGGAATTTTTTGCTTGTTTACTTAGCAAACATTTATGAAGTACTTTAAGTCTTAACATTTATCAAAAATTAAGTTCTTTGCATGAATTAACTCAGTAATGTAACTTGCTATGACCTTCTGACTTCCATTGTATTGATGGGGGAATGAAAAATTCTGGTACAGTTATTGTGTGTGTGTGTGTGTGTGTGTGTGTGTGTGTGTGTGTGTGTGTTTTGCCAGTCCTGGGCCTCGAACTCAGGGCCTGAGCACTGTCCCTGGCTTCTTTTTGCTCAAGGCTAGCACTCTGCCACTTGAGCCACAGCGCCACTTCTGGCCATTTTCTGTATATGTGGTGCTGGGGAATCGAACCCAGGGCTTCAAGTATACGAGGCAAGCACTCTTGCCACTAGGCCATATCCCCAGCCCGTGTTGTTTTTTTTTTAAATGACTCAAAGAGGTGACTTGAACACAATTGAGGAAATTGCTGAGACTAGAGGGTCTAGACCTGAAAATAACAACAACAATAACAAAAACAACCACCCATTCAGTCATATGGTAAATACAAGGCAAGTTGGAGGAACATCCCAGCCAGCTTCCTTTTCTCTAACTACATGGAAATTTACTCATAGGATAGACTGGGACTCAAAACCTAAACCTGCCCCTGATTAGTGGAGTAACCTTGAACTCTGGGCTTAATCTCCCTATCAATGCAATGGAGGTTGATACTGGACCTGTAGGCAGCTTGCCATCTATTTATCATATAGCCAAACACTTATTCAAGCGTTGCCCTTCCAACTTGTGCCGTTCCTTCAACAACCATAAGGACACTGTTTTGGGTCTATTTCTTTACTGAGATTAAGTGCACCAGAAAATTTCAGTTTCCTCATCTGTAGCAAGAGCAAGAGTGATGGATGACCTTCCAGTCACTGGCTCTGAGCTCTGTTAAGCAGCTGGCAATGGAGTTCCTGGGAAATGAGCTGGAGGTCAAAAGTTGGACCCCCCACCCCACCCCCAACAGCTGGTGTGGGAAGCAGGGAGGGCAGGACAACCTCTGAGTCTCTGGCCAACTGCAGTGCTTATTAAGGGCAACCTAGATGGCTACTAGCCAGCCACCTATGCCCATGTGCCTTGCAAGCTGGAGCCTCTCTTTTTGCAAATCTCTCTCTCTCTCTCTCCCTCTCTCTGTTCAGAATGAGGAGGAGTCTTACTCTGCATCTATTTACCTGGGTCAGGTCTCAGCTGGAGGCTTCATCTATATGTGAATCCTGTAAGCCCACTCCTTCCCAGTACATGGGCTCCATGCCCTGTTTGCTTTGCCCCTCCAGGCATGTCCACAATCTTCAGAGCCAACTTAGCACTCATAGACAGAGGGGTCCTTGACTATATCTTCCTAGCAACAGCCCAGACCCTAACACTCAATGTTTCCAAGTAGAGAAGAGAAAGGCTCTCTTCTACCAGAGACTGGGATAGCTTTGGCTGTCACTTATCTATGACAGCCCCTTATATTGAATGAATGGCCATTTATTTCTTCCTGTCTCAATCTCATCATTCCAGAGTCAGCTCTGAGCTTTTCCCTTGCATAACCAAAGACACAGTGTTTTTTCTCAAAACAAAACAGTCTTTTCCTTTAGACAGTCTTTTCTCTTCCTCTTGCTAATCTGAAGCATTTCTTTTAGCCTTCAAGGGGCTCCGAAGTCTGGTATGACAGCAGTCCACCAAAAGTAATAATTAGACAGGAACAAACACCCTTTGGGCTGGCTACTCACAGATCAAGGCTCAGCCTTCAGAAGGTCCTTCCACAAGTAAGCATTCAATTAGGAGGGCCTTTCAGACTATAGTATGTGGCTTTATCAGCAGCAAGACTAAATTACCCCTCTATTTATTTTTAAAAAGTCAATGACCTATGAATAAACAGCTCTCGACATTGAAAATTGCCACATTAAGTATCCAGCTCCTCTGCCCAGATTACAACAGCCAGAGCTCTTCCAAATTGTCACCTAGGATGACTATGACAGCAAACAATGCTGCAAAAGTAAGTAATCTGCTCTATAATTATTTTAGTGGCTGCAACTGCCTGCCAGCCAGGCGATCACTTATAGAAAAGGATGCAGTCACTCCTTATTAAAAATGCATGAATCTACAGACTTGATTGTGGAAATAATCAACGAACTATCTAATGTAACAAGACTTAAGCCACAGAAGAATTAATTAGGGTGAAATTGATTAAGGGAGAGAGGGTAAAAAAAAAATCTATGTGTGATGATTCAGGCTCTAATTAAACTCAAGCATTAATTCTCACATTCTTTTCAAATCAAGAGCTTCATGCAAATACTGCACATTAATATTCTAACATATCCCACCCTCCTTTAACCAGAGAGAAATGCAGGCATTTCCAACAAAAGCTAAAGATGCTCTCCATATTCCTTCTCAGAGATTTCAGGTTGGAGTTTTTATGATTATTTATTTTTTAAATTATTCTGAGTAAAAGATAGGGCAGGGTGGGTAGTGAAATTACCAAATTCATTCTGCTCCTGAGCTCGAAAACTGATTTGTCTAAAGCTAAAGGAAGCATGCAACACAAAGAATTATGCAACAGCCTCCTCACTTTTCTTTGTCTGGTGGTAATCTGCTCCTGAACAGATAAGGAGACTTCAGAGAGACCACACAGTCCACACTGTGCCTTGACACAGAACTGTATCAAACTAGAAGCCCGAGAGAATTATCTACCATCTCCTGAGAGGCCTCTGGGGACTGTGACTCCACCACCCCCTTGGTAACCCAAGAAGCAGATAATATATTCCCAGCTCTGAGCTCCTCCTCCCCCTCCACCCCCTGTAGCCATTTGCAAGACACTAGGAGAAGCTTCCTTACCCCACTGATGGTTTGGTTTTTTATTTTTTATTTTCCTAGTTTCACTTTGCCTTTCTTTAGGAAGCTGCTTGATGGTTCTTGGCTGTCTTGGTCCCAACTGGGCTTTTGTCTCACAGGTCACAGACCTTCCCTTCCTCTGCCTCCAATAACTGCTCTCTTGGAAGCCCTTCCTCCATCTGCCTCCCTGGTTTCAGTCTTGAGGCTGAAGTACTTCCTTTGTGTGGGCTAGGATGGGCAACTCAAGCATCCATAGGGCTCTGAATGGCCTCTGCCTAGGATGCTCCCATTGGGGCAAGGAGCTATATAGGTGGGAATGCTCCCAGTCCTCAGTCTTACAAGGAAATGGAGCAGACAGGAAGAATGAAGCCGTGTGTGTGTGTGTGTGTGTGTGTGTGTGTGTGTGTGTGTGTGTGTGTGTACGCGCGCACATCCTAGGACTTGAACTCAGTGCCTAAGTGCTGTCCCTGAGCTTTCTTATGTTAAAGACAGGAGCTCTATCACGTGAGTCACAACCTTCATTTCTGGCTTTTGCTGATTAATAGGAGATAAGAGTCTCATGAACTTTCCCACCCCAGCTGGCTTCAAACCTCAATCCTCAGATCTCAGCCTCCCTAATAGAACTGTAGGCATGAGCCACCAGCATATGGGTAAGAGGCAATTTTCAAGCCCTTTGTTTTTGTGTAAATATGATGTAATTGCCTCTTGGTGCCCATTTTGCCTGGAGACCAAGTGGGTCACAGGCTTATTGAACTGAGAACAGGAAACAGAGTTGAACGCTGCTTTGGTGAGCTGCCAGGCACAGCCAGGGTCTCCCTCTGCATGCCAGGGAGAGAGAATCACTAAGAGGAGCTGGGAAGGGCATACTGTGGTAACTTCATCTTCCCGGGATGCTTCCATTTATGACAAACTATCCAAGAGATCCTCACTCCCACATTTGCCATGCCAGCTCCAACTGCTACAGAGCTGGGAAGATGATGCAGGTGGGTGCTAAGACAGGTAGACCTCTGTCACTGAAAGCCCCAGGAATTCAGACATCTCCCTTCTCTTGCTTTAAGTTACATCTCCCATCCTACCCTATGTCTGGCTCCACAGCCCATACCTCCACCCCCACAGACACCAAACAGGACTTTGAATGACAAAGGAGGAAAATGGAGAGGTGGCAAGATGCCTCTCCTCTCAGGAAGCTTCTTCACTTCTATGTAAATTTAGAGATGCAAATCATTCTGTGGGGGCAAGGACCCTAAGCAGCCAATCCCAAATGCAAATAGTTATGGAGCAAGGGAGGTCATCCTAACTCCACCCATCCACAGAGATCTGGAATACCAGGCGTAACTGAAATGTTCTGTACACACAGCCATGGCCTGTCCTTTTCTCTTCCTCTCTCTCCACCCTCTTTTAATTCTACTCTTCTCCCAATGATTTCTCAAACTCACATATTTGGAATTTGGTTCTGAGGGCCAATCAGGGAATTCAACCTTTTCCTTGGTAGCCAGGAGTGTGCAAGAGTTCTCTGTAATCCTTGCACTGGAAAACTTCACTGGTTGCAATGGGATGGTATTGCACTGACTCAATTGAAACAAGTGAAATACCATAGTGAGTAATATGTCATAAAGTGTTAATCTACCAATGCAACATTCAGTGAGATTAGGAAAATGAAAGAATCCTTGGGAAATGGGCTGAACTGGTCAAGAAGTCTCCAGGGAGCAGATGGTATTTCTATCTATCTATCTATCTATCTATCTATCTATCTCTCTCTCTCTCTCTCTCTCTCTCTCTCTCTCTCTCTCTCTCTATCTACCTATCTCTCTACCTATCTATTTTTGGTACTTAAACTCGGGGCCTGGGCACTGTCCCTAAGGTTTTGTGCTCAGAGCTAGTGCTCTATCATGTTGGGCCACAGTGCCATTTCTGGATTTTTGGTAATTAATTGGCAATAAGAGTCTCATGGACTTTCCTGCCTGGGTTGTCTTCGAACTATGATCCTCTCAGTTCTCAGTCTCCTGAGAAGCTAGGATTATAGGCATGAGCCATTGATGCCTAGCTCGCAGCTGGGATTTGAACAGGGTTTTGAGAGTAGGTTGGTATCATGTTGACAGAAGACAGAGAGGAAGATTCCAGTGAAGGGCCGGACTGAACAACACTGGCTGTTAGTCACTTTAGGGAGCCCAGCAGCCTGGAGTATGCAGGCTAGGGAGTAAGGGAAGCTAACATTTTCAAGGCCCTGAATGCCAGGTTTGGAAGTAGAAGTTTCACTTCGACTGTTGGTTCTCAAATTTTGGTGTGCTGCAGTGTTACCTGGGGCTTGGAGGCATGGCTCAGTTGGTAGAGCACAAGCAAAAGCATCAGGTACTGAGTTGGAGTCCTGGTCTCAGACCTAAAAAAAGAAAAGAAGGTTCCTGGAAGTCAGACTGCTGATGGCATGCCTGTGTTTGCTGAAAGTCCTCTTGCAATCCGCCCCTCCTCTGCAGTGGGTGTGGCCTGTGGGTAGAGCTGGGTTTTGTTTGCACCATGGAAACCCCAGGACCTCAGAGATTTCCCCAGCCTCTTCCAGAATGTTGTATTTAATCTCCTCAAAACCTGCAGTCTCAGGCAGAGCACTATTTTGACTATGCCATAGGCAAAGGGAAAGCAGCCCTGATAAAAATACTGTTCAGGTGTTGCCTGCAGAAGAGTTGAGAAGCTGCATTAGACCCTGAGATCATAGTAGGCCCCTTCTTGAGTGATTCCAGTTATTAAACGTGTAGCAGAAGAGAACTTCAGGGGAGATTTTCTTCTATTACACAACTGTTCCTTTAGTCATCTCCCCTTAGCACCTGAGCAGGCCCAGATCTGCCCTTCTATAAATGTATTTTGTGCTAAGATTATTGCCTTCTCTACTCAACCTTTGCTCAACTTCTCAATTTTTATTGGGAAAAATTTAAACCTAGAGAAAAGTTGAAAGGATAATACAGAAAAATCTATGCTATTTGTGTTCTCTCTCCCTTCTCAATGTAATGTGTGTATGTGTGTGTGTGTGTGCACATGTGCATGTTTGTGTTTCTATATAACCTGAAACCATTGGAAGCCATAGATATTAAGACTTTTAAATACTTAAGAACAAAATATTTCTCTTAGCCAGGTGCTGGTGGGTCACACCTCTAATCTTTAGTATCTGGGAAGCTGAAATCTGAGTTTGTGGTTCAAAGCCAGCCCAGGCTGATCCTTCCTTCCTTCCTTCCTTTCTTTCTTCCTTCCTTCCTTCCTTTCTTTCTTTCTTTCTTGGTTTTGATGCCTGAAGGTACTTTATATTTATTTATTTATTTTTGCCAGTCCTGGAGCTTGAACTCAGGGCCTAAGCACTGTCCCTGGCTTCTTTTTGCTCAAGGCTAGCACTCTGCCACTTGAGCCACAGCGCCACTTCTGGCCATTTTCTGTATATGTGGTGCTGAGGAATCGAACCCAGGGCTTCATGTATATGAGGCAAGCACTCTTGCCACTAGGCCATATTCCCTTCCCCAGGCTGATTCTTATCTCCAATTAACCAGCAAAAAGCTAGAAGTAGAACTATTGTTCAAGTGGTAGATGGCTTTGAGCATAAACGCTCAAGGATGGGGGAAAATGGCCTAGTGGTAAAGTGCTCACCTCGTATACCTGAAGAACTGGGTTCTATTCCTCAGCACCACATATATAGAAAAAGCCAGAAGTGGTGCCATGGCTCAAGTGGTAGAGTGCTAGCCTTGAGCAAAAAGAAGCCAGGGACAGCGCTCAGGCCCTGAGTTCAAGCCCCAGGACTGGCAAAAACCAAAACAAAACCTCAACGACAGCACTGAAGCCCTGAGTTCAAGCCCTAGTACTCACACACACACACACACACACACACATACACACACACACACACATCACTCTTGTAATTCCTTTTTATAATTACAATATCATCACAACCAAGAAATTTGTCACTGATACCAGCAATATTAGCTGGTTTATAAAATATACTTAAATTTTTCAATTCTCCAAAAATACTTCTCCTAGAGCTCTTTTTATTTATTTATTTTTGCCTGTCGAGGGCCTTGGACCCAGGGCCTGAGCACTGTCCCTGGCTTCTTTTTGCTCAAGGCTAGCAGTCTGCCACTTGAGCCACAGTGCCACTTCTGGTCACTTTCTATATATGTGGTGGTTGAGGAATCGAACCCAGGGCTTCATGTATATGAGGCAAGCACTCTTGCCACTAGGCCATATTCCCAGTCCCTCCTAGAGCTCTTATAAAGACTAAATTAAGGTAGTTTTGGGTATTCCTCTTACGCTAAACATTATTATCAAAGCCTTCCTTCTTTCCTTCCTTCCTCCCTTCCTTCCTCCCTCCCTCCCTCCCTCCCTTCCTCCCTTCCTTCCTTCCTTCCTTCCTTCCTTCCTTCCTTCCTTCCTTCCTTCCTTCCTTCCTTCCTTCCTTCCTTCCTTCCTTCCTTCTTTCCTTCCTTCCTCCCATTCCAGGTAGGGCAGTTGGTGTGAATTAAGGACAAGACTGGAGACTACTCCTTGGTCACAGTAGAGAGAAGCTTCAGCAACCTGGGGCAGGTAGAGGCTCCTGAGATTGCCTACATGAATTTTCTCTCTTTTTTTTTCCTCTTTTGAAATAGGGTCTTGCTACATAGCCTAGACAGGCCTCAAACACTCAAGATCCTCTTGTAACTTAGTCTAGGATTATAGGTATGCCTCCTCGGTGGGTTTTCATTAGAAATTCCATTCCTATGTTCTAGTAAGGACCCCATTCAATGCCAACCTAACACAGCAACCACAAACATTGTTTCAAGTCCATATTCAAGTTCTTAACAGAGCCCCACAAACAAGGATGGGTTCTGTTACAAACAGAAGAGTTGGAGCTAGAGAGTCAAGGAGGAGAAGGAATGTATTCTGGACTTGAGGAGTAAGGGACACAAAGAATTGGTGATGATTAAGAGGTAGAACAGCAAAGGGCCTGGCCTGGAGACTGAAGAATGGCATGGGCAGAGCAGAGAGAGAAAAAGAAGAACCCCTCCTTTCCAGACACAGATCTGACCAAGGCTGTGGAGCCACTGAATATTTCATTGATGGAAAATTGGATGCGGCTGTAGCGCTTAGGATATGGATCCTTATTTCATGGCCAGTGCACCCAGATGGCTGATTAGAGAACATTCCCCTTCCTTGTGCCATGGCCACAGGAAGATACAGAATAGGTACTGACCTCCTTTTCCCAGGGAGGCCAACAAATGTCTGGGCTGTGGGTCTGGGAAGACAAATGAATCCTCAACCCCCCACCAGGCCCCACTGCCTCCAGATCACAAACCCACGGGTTCCAGTTGTAGAGTGAACACTTTCACATCTATCATGTGCCAACTACCATGTTAAGCATAAAGGAGGCAGATATCTCTGCCCTGAGAGACTGCTTGGAGAAACAATTCTCTAACTGCAGAGGCCACCAAGTGCTGTGAAGGCCAGAGACTCCTCAGCTTTAGGAGTGGAGCTGAGCTTTTTGGGGTTCCTGAGCTTTATGGAGGAGCTGCATTCTCTGTTCAGAGGGGACAGTAGGCTGCTGAGTGATGGCATGCAGGGAGGATTCACTTCGGGAAAGGACTGGGAGCTCACCCTAGGCGCCAGCCTTTCATACCTCTGTCCACTAGTGAAAAGGAGATATTCCAACTCTTAACTGCATAAAGATATTTCAGAGGGGAACACAAAATCATACACAGGAAAGATCTGAGCATTGTGGGGACCATTAGCAGTTTGGAGGTGCTAGCATAGGAGAGGAACAAAGGAGTGAAGTGGGCTTTGTATGTCAGGATAACAACGTTGGACTCTTGAGTAGTGAAAGGGATTGAGAATGCAAAGGATTGTGCCAAATGACTTCTGCCATTCCTACACCAGGATACTCTCTCTGGTCCTGCTTTCTCTTCAGATCCTTATCTTATTCCTTATCATCTCAACAAATATTTATGGCATACCTCTACAGAGCACCAAATAGAGCAAGGAATAGGATAGAGCCTACTGTCCTGCAGCAGTGAGGAGAGAGTAGTAGGGAAGATACACAACAGCCTAGCAACCAACTATGGAAACAAACACACAAAAAAAGTCCTTGTCAATAGCTAGAGGCGTGGCTCTGTGGCACAGCACTTGCCTAGCATGCCTGAGACCATGGATTCAATCTCTAGCACCACACAGAAATGGGACAGTAACAATGGGTTTGGGCTTTTGTTCTATTATTTTATCAGGGAGGACCTTGCTAAAGAGTGACACTTAAAGGAAGATCTGAAGAAGTTCAGACAGGACAAGATAGGAGGATGGGACTTTCAGAGAGGCACAGCACTTTCAAGGCCCTATGGTAAAAATTAGTTGGACTGGTTCAACAGTCTTTCCTACCCTTTCCAGAAGGGGAGTTAAATTCTTAGGCAGCCACTTATTTGCAACTCTATGGGTCCACTCCTATGCAATTCCTGGGTCCATGCTGCTGTTTCACCTCATTCTTACTAAGGGCTAACTTCAGATAGAGTCCAGGGGATCAAGTCAGTGAGATAGCCAGAGAAAGTGGTCCCGGAAGCTCAAAGCTGGAAAGTGAGAAGCTGAGGCCATTCAAAACAGAGGGTACTAGTGGCTCACACCTGTAATCTTAGCTGCTCTGGAGGCTGAGATTTGAGGACCAGGATTCAAAGCCAGCCTGAGGAAGAAAGTGAGTGAGACTCTTATTTCCAATTAACCACCAGAAACCTAGAAGTGTTGCTGTGGCTCAAAGTGGTAGAGTGCTAGCCTTGAGCTAAAAAGCTTAGGGACAGCACCCAGGACTCGGGTTCAAGCCCCAGGATTGGCACGGGGATGGAGGGGAAGGTGGGGGAGAGAGAGAGAGAGAGAGAGAGAGAGAGAGAGAGAGAGAGAGAGAGAGAGAGAGAGAGAGAGAGAGAGACTGCTGATGCTTGAAGAACATGTTCAGCGCTATGTTCTATTTCCTTCACTCATAAGCCAATGCAGAATTCCATTCTCTTGACCGGCAATGAGGTCCTTCTTTCTTTGAACCACTCTCACTGTTCTACTGTTTCAGAGTCATCTTTTAGCCATTCTCTATGAGCATGGAGAAGATATCCTGCAACCCAGGCCTGATGAGCCAACCTCAGAGAAATCAAACCAGCCTGATATTTGTTCCCTAGCTCAGTGCTGAGCCCTTTCTACATCTCTGTTTCCCTTCTCAGTAGCCAGATTACAGTTTGGCTTGAGAAGGAGTGGGAGGGATTGGTATGTTCTAGTTCTGAACTGCAGAGCTGGAGAAGCAAGAGGTGTGGGTTGGGGTGTGGACCCAAGGAGTGGCCTCCTGGAAAGCAAGCTGAACATTAGGACTGGGGCAGAGCCTGGACCATGGGCAACAGTCCAGTAGGGGATGGTAATAGAATGGGACAGGTGAGGCTCATCCTATAAGGAGCCTTGGGAACCCCAACCACAGGACTATAACCCCCCTAGAGGGCTTGAGAGGCCCTGTGAGAATGGCCCCTGGAAGGGCTCTAATCCAAAGGCTATGTTGGAACCTGAGTGAAAGTCAGTACAGGCTTCCAAGGTTCAGAGAGCGGGTGACTGGGTGGGGCTAGTGATCAGTGCCTTCTAGTACCTTCTGGTTCTGAGAATAATCTAGTAGCTGCATGCTCATTTTAGAGGGCCTCTTCCATTATTCCATCCTCCTTTGAACACTTAGGAAAGGGCTGCTTTCTGAAAAGTGACAAGAAAGGACAAAGAAAATGACTCACTGATTTCGCAGAGCATCACTCCTGACCAAAGTTTAAGATGATGTGGAACTTGAGGCCACATGTGTTGAAGAGTATAAATCCATCCTCTCAGAGTGTTCAAAGATTCTATCTCAGACATCCACAGGCTGAATAATAAGGTATTCTTCCCCACTCTCTTTCTCTGTCTTCGCCTCCCCTTGCCCCCCCACACCTTCCTCCACATCCATTTCAGAATCCTCTTTTTCTCTCTCTCCTCCTCCACCACCACCTCCCTCTCAACAGGAGCATACCAGGACAAAGGAAAAATGTTACTACAGGAGCCTCCTGGCCACAAGCTCTGGTTTCTCAGAGTGAATGGTAAATACAGACCTGGACACAATCATTACCACCTCAAGTCTGTTTCTCTGTCTAGTGCAACAACAAAAAAATATGGTACAGTTGTGTCTACTGGCCTCCACCCCAACCATGCCCTGTGTGACCCTAGAGAACTGGCATTGCTGTTTTCAGGGAAAGCTAGTAGGGGTTGGTGACAGGCTTGTTTCCCAGGGATTCACTGTGCATTCTTCCTCAAGCAGAGTTTGTTTCTTTTGTCTGATTCTCCAAGGAGCCAGAGATCCACAAAAATGGTTTTTAATTTGGGATAGTAGGTAAAGTGAGTTTTATGCAATTCTCATATGAGAGGGAAGCCTGAGTCCAGGAAAATCTGGATTTAGCATCCTGAATATACAGTTCTTTAGACAGCAAACAGAGAGAGTGCACGTGGGAGATATGATGTCACCTTCAGGAAGGAGACTCTTCAGCTGCCTGGAGAGAAGAGAGCATGGAGTGGGAGAGTCACTGGCCTTGACCCCCCCGCCCCCAAGAAGAAGCTAGAATATCTTTCTGGATCCTAGCCCAATCCCTGCCCTGCAAAAAGGGGGATGTTATTGGGAGTCCAAGCTGCCAAGTCCTGGAGGTCCCCAAGGAGAACCCCACTCCAGGCAGCACAGATGGTTATCTGGGCATCCTGTACCCTCCCAGAGAGAATCAGGAGCTTGAGGTTTAGAGCCACTGCAGAGCCAGATCAAAGAGAGCTCAAGGACCACCAAACTCAGCCTTCCCCAACCTTCCACAGAGGAGGAAGGAAGGCTGACATAGGCCTCTCCCCATCTGCCCACCAGCCCCTGAGTCCTTTTAGCCCTTGGCATGGTAATTAATGGCCAGGAAGCTATGCATCAGCTTCAGCAAGCTAACAGGGCAGGAGCTCTCTCCTGACGGCAGAGCTAATATGAAATCTGCTAATGCAATTTATCACTAAAAAGCCATATGTCGGTAGGGATGAGCACTTCTCTGCAGCAGCCAGTGTAATCGTCAGAGCAGAGCAGCCAGCAGCTCTCAGAAGGGGGTGAGGATGATGTCTTCACTAAATCAGTGGTGCAATGCAGCAGGCAGAGGAGGGGGGCGAGAGAGGAAGGGGCGGTGCGGGGCCTCTGCAGCCCCCAGCCCTCAGTTCCCAGAAAGCCAATCTCTGCAGGCCAGTCCTGGGGACTTATTACAAAATCAACTGGGCCCTAGTCTGCAGCCCCTGCTGCCTTTGAGCTGAAAGAGTCTGCATTTCAGTTTCTGCTGCAGTAATAAAGTACATAGGAAGACACTCTGCAATGATGGCTGATTAGTCTCTGCCAGCAAGTGTCAACCTGACTGCCTCCTTGTACGTATGGGTGTGCACTCTTGCTTTTTCTTTCCCAGACCAGTGCAGTGATGCCATCCAGGACAGGGGCTACTAGTAGACCTGGGCTAGAGACAGGGGTTCTCACACCCAACAAGGTCTTTGCTTCCAGCAGAGACAAAAGCTACTTGCTTTGAATGCTCTGTTTGGCAAAAACAGAGTGGCTTTTGCAAGCAGAGAAAAGAAAACCCAAACAGTTGTAGGCTTTTGCTTTAAATACTTCCTGTAAACCTTACCTCCCACCCCCTCCCAAAAGCAAATTCACAGAGTAACAATGACCCTCTCCTCCCCATAGAAATGAAGTCCAGAGCTGCCAGGGAGATAAAAATGGCCACATTCTGATCCTTACTGCTTTCTGGAAGAGCCCCAACTCTTAGTTCTCTGTGAGAGTGCAGAGGGTTGGGGAGGAAGATGAGAGAACAAGCTACTAACACCCAGAGAAACATCACATATACTTTCCCACAATCCAACTTCCCTCTAAAGCAAATTTTGATAGTCATTGCTCCTGTTTCTGTAAATTAAGAGTTTGGGTTCTAGACAGAAACAACAAATCCCTCACCAGTGAATTGTGGCCCCCTTTGTGCTATGCAGAAAGTCCCTGGGATCCTTTAGATGCCCTTTAAATGTGCTTTTAGCTCTAAGGTCCCACACCCTTATTTTAAATTAAAAAAATGTTTTTTCCTTCAATTTTTTTTTTCTAAACCAGTCTTTTGTTTGTTCTGTGGCTTTGTTTTGTTAGGTTGTGACAGAGTCTTTGAAATATAGACCAAGTTGCCCTTCAACTGGCCATCCTCTTGCCTCAGCCTCCCAAATGTTGGGATTACAAACATATCTTGTACTTCAAATAAATCTTAGCACCATTTCTGCCAAGTTCAAAGTGAAGATAATTGTGTTGATATTTGGCAGACACTATGGAGAATTAATGGATTTGCTTAGAGGAAAATTTTCGCTTTGTTGGAGAGGCAATATTTTGAGGTGCTGGTAATGGGGTTCCTGAGTTCTCACTGCCCCCTCCTCCTGGGGGAATTTTTTTTTAACCTCTACCCTCTTAGAGATTTTGCTGGACCTGCTAATTAAACTGACATAAAACAATTGGACACAGTGGCTCAAGACTGTCAGCCTAGCCAATTGGGAGGTGAGATTTGGTGAATGGTTCAAAGCCAAGCCTGGGCAAAAAGAAATTCCAGTTCCAGCAATGGCTGGGTATGGTGTTATGCTCCTGTCATCCCTACCAACTGGGGAAGCACAAGTAGGAGGCTCACAGCTCAGGCCTGTGAGCATCACGCAGCATACTACCTTGAAAATAACAAATGCCCCAAAGGGGCTGGGTGCATGGCTCAGGTTGTGAAATCCCTGCCTATCAAGCCTGATTCCTGGGTTCAAACTCCAGTACCACTCCTCCAGAAAAAAAATGTTACATAAGACAAATACATAGTAGAAAAGCATACAAGGCTATTTAATGTAATTTTTATATAACAATGGAGCCCTTTAACAAGGAAATAAGAGCCAAAGAAGCAGAGTTGAAAAATTGTTTCTGAGTTGGACAGGTTTCACCAAGTAACTTGAGAAGATGTGGCAAGACAAGGGGCTGGGCTGGCGTAGCAGAATGTGCAGATGGGGCTGGGAAATGAGGGTTGGTTTACAAGGTTGGTTTGTACTGATTTCTTTGGGCCTTGCCTTGATTCTTTTCCTTGGTGATAAGAAAGTTGCCTTCCTCCGTGGGAATGTGGCTTAGTAGTAGAGTGCTTGCCTAGCATGCATGAAGCCCTAGGTTCCATTCCTTAGTACCACATAAACAGAAAAGGCTGGAAGTGGTACGGTGGCTCAAGAGGAAGAGTGCTAGCCTTGAGCAAAAAGGAGCCAGGGACTGTGCTCAGGCCCTGAGTCCAAGTCCGAGCCCCAGGACTAGCAAAAAAAAAAAAAGCCTTCCTTCTGATGTACTGAGGATATCTTCCATATGGGGGTGTTATCTTTTTTAGGAATAAAGAGCTATCTGAAGTCTGGCACTGGTGGCTCACACCTATAATCCCAGCTACTCAGGAGGCTGAGATCTGAAAATCAAGGCTCAAATCCAGCCAGGAAGGAAAGTCCATGAGACTCTTTATCTCTAATTAACCACTAGAAAACTGCAAGTGGAGCTGTGGCTCAATGGAATGAGTAAAAGAACTCAGTGACAGAGCTCAGACCCTGAGTTCAAGCCACATGACTAGAAAAAAGAGAAAGCAAGACTGAGAGATCTGAGTACCTTTTTTGTTTGTTTGTTTTGGTGCCTCTCGAAGGGCTTGAACTCAATGCCTAGGTGCTGTCCCTGAGGTTTTTTTGTGTTTTTTTTTTTTCTTTTTTCTCAAGGCTAGAGGTCTACCACTTGAGTCACAACTCTACTTCTGGGTTTTTGGTGGTTAATTGGAGATAAGTCTCTCAGAATTTCCTACCCAGGCTGGTTCAGAACCGCAATACTCAGATTTCAGCCTCTTTAGTGCCTAGGATTATAGGTATGAGCCACTGACACCCAGCTTAAAGAACACATTTTAGGCCTGCTTTTTTTCAAGTCCCTTTAGCTCAAAATAATTATGCTAAAGTAGCATATTTTGAAGTAGCATATTCTGCCACCCTTCTGTTTTTACAAGATTGAATCTTTCTATTCCAGTTAGAATATATTTCCCATTTAAATAAAGTGTTGCTGCTCAAGATGCTGAAAGAATAACTTAGCCCAGGCTCTGCCTTACCTCCCCTGAAGGCTTAGCAAAGAGCTAAGGGGTCATGTGTTACTTCTTGTTCATTGCCAAGTCAATTGCAAGTTGAGAAGGACTTTCCTGGGTGCCTTGACTTAAACTAAAAGCACTGGTACTAAAACTGCTACCTTCAGATATGTGACCTTTACCTTGATGGTGACCCTAGGTCCTAGCATATCCCTCGTTCTGGTTCCACATCATACCCAGGAAGGCCAGCTCTACTCAAGGTCAACTAACCTCACTTTGCCTAGTCAGCAGTGAGAGAACCAAGGGAGGGGCAAGAACCACAGAAAGTGGAAGGTGGGGGGCCCTGAAATGTGATACCCAACATATGGTACCTTGGCATAGCAGGAAGGTCTCTCTCTCTCTCTCTCTCTCTCTCTCTCTCTCTCTCTCTCTCTCCTGTCTCTGTCTCTCTCATATACACACAGACACACACACAGTGCTTCTGAGGTTTGAACTCAGGGCCTTGTGCAAACATTTGATACCACTTGTTAGACATACTTTCTGGCCCTTTGTGCTTTAGCTTAATTTTTCAGATAGCATCTTCAGCTTTTAGCCTGGAATCAACTCAGACTTTGATCCACCTACTTATGTCTCCCTCATAGCTAGGATTACAGGCATAAGTTATCACACTCAGTTCTGGTTTTGTTTGTGAGACAGTCTCATTATGCAGCTAGCCTAGGCTACCTTTTAAATCACTGTATAGCCCAGATAGTCTCAAATAAGCTATCTTCCTGCCTCTGTCTCTCAAGTACAGGATTGTAGGCATATAACACCATATTAAATTTTTTTAATAATTTTGCTTTATGTAGCTAATGTAAACTAATTTTTTTAAATTAGTAAAATGTAATCCCACATTTTAAATTTGTACTAGGCCTGAAAGTTATATAGGTCATTCTGCCCCCTTGCAACCATTTGAGGCTAGATATCAAGGAGGAGCCCAAGTCACTGAGGGTTGGCTAAGGGAGTCAGCATTGAAGCCCTAGCAAGGCTGGATGCAAGGGCAGGCCCTTCGCAGTCTTTGCTTCAAGTTCCACCTCCTTTCCTCATCCAGCCGTGCTTCACTTCTACCTGCAAATAGGCCTGGCTGATCGATTTTTAAGGGGACACCTCACAGGGGACCCAGTGTTTCCTTCAGTGGCTCCTCCTCCCTGCCTGCCTCCCAGGGCCTGGGCTATAACTCAGCTCACTTAGGGAGTCCTCAGCACATCTGCTGGCTGTGGTCTGGAATAGCTCACATGCAGGCCTGCTCAGTTTAGACCCCAGAAGGGAGTGAGCAGTCTGCACTCTTTTCTCTCCAGATTTCTGCCTCTCTCAAGGCCACTAAGTGTCCTGGCCAACAGGAAAGAGCACTTCCAGACCATTAGCACATCTTGTCTGTAGCCAGAGGCCTTCTCCTCACTGTGGGAGATGAGAGGAGCTGGTGCTCCTGAGCTATAATCCACAAGGGTGCAGGAGGTGGGACACTGCTGAGAGGGGAGGGACAGGGCCCTATGTCTTGCTCCCAAGGCCTACTACAAGGATTTGGGCAGAGAGCAGCTCCTTTGTAATTTCTCACATGGAGAGGTAGGAACCATCAGTTCGTTTATTTAACTCCATTCCCCATTTATGCATTTATTAACAGGGCACCTGGTTGTACATGCTTCTTCCGGGGCCAGCTGTGCTCCATGCTACAAGGACTGCTGGGAATTTGAGGTCTGGCCTGACCTCTAGGAACATAGAATCTGGATAGGTTGAAGGAAAAAAAGAACTGGTTTTTTTCTCTCCTCTACAAGTTAATGCCTGCCTTTAGAACACTCAATAGCAGGAAGTCCAGGGCAATTGCTGGTGTTGAGGGACGCCCTGCAGGTCCCCAGATTCTCATATTGCCAGTGGCAGCACATATGAAATGGTAGATGGAATGGAATAGAGTCACACGAAATGTGAGGCAAGTAGTAACGGGTGGTATGCTCTGTATGACAGGAAGTGTTGAACTGCAGTGTCACAAGTGATTCCTTGGTGGGGGGGGGGGTACTATTTTCAATAAACATAATGAAAAAACACAAGGGAAGCCTGATGGTAGTTGTAATCATAGCTTCTTGGGAGGCTGAGGCAGAAGGATCAGAAGTTCAAGGACAGCCTGGGTAACTGAACATGATTCTATTTCAAAATAAAATTTCAAGAGGTGGAGGATGCAATTCAGTGGCACAGCACTTGCCTAGCATGTAAGAGGCCCTGAGCTAATTCCCAGTATTCAAGAGAAGGGGAAAATAGTCCTACATTGGAAATGCTGATAGCTTTTTGTATGTTGGTTTGTATTTTGGTTTTTCTTTTTCACTCCCCATTATGTGGCCCAAGCTGGCCTCAAACTAGCCATCCTACTACTACGTCAGTCTCTGAACATTGGGATTATAAGCATATGCCACCATTCCCAGTTGGCAATACTCAGTTTTAACTGGGGAGATACCAATCTATGGACAGGTTGGGGATGCCCAGGGTACAATGGCAACACAGGGAAGTCCACTGAGCCCAGAGGATGTGACACCTGGGCTGAGGCAGAGCAGCCAATGCCAAGGAATCTGGGAAGGGTGTTATAGGCATAGAGACATCATAAAAAGATCTAGTGGCCTTGTATAATGGGCAATTCATGTAGGAAGTTCCTAGGGGCAAAGAGAGATAGAAAATGAAGTTCAAGAGGTAACAAGATTGTATTATACAGGGCTTTGTTAAAGAAATTGGCCTTGTCTTGGTTAATGGTGGAAACCAAAATGTATTTCATTAGGTAGACGGATGGGGAGGAAAATGAATGGAGGGGGACAAGGCAGTGAACAGGAAGACTAGTTAGTTAGGAAGCAACAATAATGGTCCATGACCAAAGCCATAGGGCCCTGTGTCAAAGTAGTCTTAGCTATATCGAAGAATAGAGGACACATTTTCTTGTCACCTGGAATGCATCATTTCCTCTGATTTTTACCCAGTTAATTCTCAGGCATCCTTCAGATCTCAGGTTCTCTGAGACACTTTACCTGACCCCAGATGAGGGACGGTTCTCCTGCTTGTTGTACCAGGACACAGCTGAGCTCTCCATTCCTAACTCTCCCCAGTTGTTATGTCAGACTTCTTGAGATGATTTAATCAACACCCAAGGTCTCAGTGCCACCAGCTGCTGTGGGAATTCTGCCTGCCTTCTCGCTGCTGCATCTCTAGTCTTTGTACATAGTAGGGCTCAATCAGTATTTCTGAAATGAATGGCTGACAGGTTTGATCCCTATTTGGAAGCTCTGTGAGAATTAGAGAACATCTATGTAAGTTGGGGGAGCTAGTATGGACTTCATTCAGCAGATATAAACACAAAAGGTTAAATAACCACACAAGACAAGAGTATAATGGAGCTGACACAGCACCATGTAACAAGTGTCAGGGAGAACAGTACAAATGCTTGGAGTGAGTATATTGGCTATGATGCTTTTGTCAGCAAGTAGCAAAAACCTAAACTCAAATAGGCAAGATGTGTATGAGAATTTATTGTCTTTGACTGCAGAGGCTCACAGAAAGGGAAGGCTGGGGGTGCAGTTCAGCAATTCAGGGGCCCTTTATCTTTCCTGCTCTGCCATCTTTGAATGGGCTTCCTCCTTAGGCTGGGTGCCAGGATAACCATAGCAGTTCTAGACATGGAAATATCCCACGAAAGAGACTGTTTCTTCCCATGTCTCTTTTCCAGGAGCTCCCCAGTTTTCTCCTAGTATCCCATTGGGTGGAATTGGATCACATGCTCCAATCCAGGCCAGCCATTCATGAAGGGGTAAGATATTTGTACTAAGATGCTTATACTCGGCAGGCACTGGTGGCTCACGTTTGTAATCCTAACTACTCAGGAAGCTGAGATCTGGAAATTATGGTTCAAAGCCAATCCTGTCAGGGAAGTCCATGAGACTCTTATCTCCAATCACCAAAAAGCTAGAAGTGGAGCTGTGGCTCAAGTGATAGAGTTCAAGCCTTGATTAAAAAAAAAAAAAAAGCTTAAGGAAAGAGCCCAGGCCTTGAGTGCAAGCCCCAGAGCTGACAAAAATGAAGACTAATGGAGGGCTCAGGGGCTGGGCATATGGCCTAGTGGCAAGAGTGCTTGCCTCACATACATGAAGCCCTGGGTTCAATTCCCCAGCACCACATATATAGAAAATGACCAGAAGTGGCGCTGTGGCTCAAGTGGCAGAGTGCTAGCCTTGAGCGGGAAGAAGCCAGGGACAGTGCTCAGGCCCTGAGTCCAAGGCCCAGGACTGACAAAAAAAAAAAAAAAACACCAAAAAAACTAATGGAGGGCTCAAGGTATGGCTCAAGTGGTAGAGCATCTGCCTGGTAAGCAAGAGGCTCTACGTGCAAACCCCAGTACCACCAAAAAAGACTATCAGTTGATGGTGGTTCATGCCTATAACTCTTAGCTACTCAACAGGCTGAGATTTGAGAGTTGAGGCTCAAACCTGTGCAGAAAAGGCTGTGAGACTCTTATCCCCAATTAACCAGCAAAAAACTGGAAGTGGAGCTGTGTGGTTCAAGTGGTAGAGCCATAGCCATTAAGCAAAAAAAGCCAAGTGAGAGTGTGAGGCTCTGAGTTCAAGCCCTAGTACAGGCACACACACCAAAAAAAGTATGATAGAAGAGGAACAGGAAACATGTCCCCCTAAGAGCTGCTCTTTGAACCCAGGAAAGTATGAATAATGGTGTATGCTGGACTTTAATGGCAAAGAAAGCCTGAATTCACATTTCAACTCTGCTACTCAAGTTTCTCACCCTTTTGGAACCTCAGCTTCCACTGTACTCCCACTCAAATGAGAATTGTGGTTCAAAGTCAGCCACTCCAGACAGGGACAGAACCTGCATATAGAAGGTACTCAACCTTCCTTCCAACCCAAAGGATGCTGTTGTAGAGAATATGTTGAGTTACCAACACAAACTTCAAAACTACTCCTACAGAGAGGTGGAGGCACCGGCACCTGAACCTTCAGTTTTCATTCTACCTTGAGTCTTACAGGATAGTTGGGCTGCTTCTTGCTTTCTCCACTTCTAGACTTTGAAATCCAGGTATGAATCAGGAGGGCCGTTGGATGGAACATAGATGCAGAGATGAGGAAAGGGTCCACTTATTTAAATGCCTTGGTCATCTAAGGTTTCATCTAAATGGTTGGCCATGCCAGGAGATTAGTGTGATGCTTCAATAACCTTGGGACCATCATGGGCTCTAAAGGCACCCATGCACAAAGTTGTTGCATATTATCCTGACAGTTTCTGGGTCACAATGAAGCATCTCCTTAGAGGATAGAATGAGGCCTGAATTAGGGGTTTGTTTGGAATGGTTCGGGCCTAATTTCTGCAGGCAAATGGGAAAGCAACTGACTTTGCATCAATGTCAAATCACTCAGTAAGCCACAGCTTCAGGGTGAGGAAGTACCTAGCCTCTGCTCTGGCTCCTCCCTCAGACTCCCGTCTGAACAAAGGGCTTGGAGGGGGCGGGGAGGCACAGGGGTGGTTAGAGATGGCGACTTATGAGAAACCAATGCTATGTGTGTAGGTCTGAAAAGTGCTTAAGAATGGGGGGGAGGGAAGGGAGGGAGAGAGAGAGAGAGAGAGATGTGAATAGAAAGAGAAGAAGAGCTGGGTGCTAATGGTTCACGTCTATAATCCTAGCTACTCAGGGTGCTGAGATCTGAGGATTGCAGGATTGCAGTTCAAAGCCCACGAGACTCATCTCCAATTAACCACTCAAAAAGCATAAGTGGCGCTGTAGCCTTGAGCACAAAGAGGGTCAGGGACAGCACCCAGGCTCTGAGTTCAAGCCCCACAACCCACCAAAAAAAAAAAAAAAAAAAGGAAAAAGAAATGGAAGGAATGGGACAGATTGCTGAATAACATTAGCAACCCAGGAAACTCCACCACTGACAGAGGTGGGGGAAGGGTGACTAATCTGAGCAGACTAGGCAAGGGACAATTGCAAGAATTGAGAGCAGCAATCCAGAAACCACGCAGTTACATTAGAACAAGAAAACATCAGTTGTCCAAATCCAAAATCCAAAAATTGGGAGGGGAGCCTACTGGAGTTCATGATAAGGTTAAGCCCCTTCCTAGTCTCCCTTCCTTGGTGCCACCTTTGCCCCCACAGTTCCACAGGCCTGTGGTTGGCCAAGGCCAAGGACACACTGCTGGAAGAGTTAGCTGGTGAGGAGACTGCAGCAGCCACTCCTTAATGGAGCTCCCCAACCCGATCCCCTGCCTGCATTATTAATGCATTATGTCATCTTTCCTTGCACTTGCTCTCCACTGCTGAAATTTTATAGAGCAGTATTATTAATTGAAGCAATTAGTGCTGGGGATATCAGCACAGCCACGTCAGAGAGCTGGAGATGCAGAAGGCAAGGATCTCTCCCTCTCTCTGACCCCTTCTCCTTCACTCCCATCCTCTTTTCTGTGCCTATCTCACCCCCGCCCCCCGCCCCTGGCCCCGATTCTGGGGCTTGAACTCAGGCCCTAAGCACTGTCCCTGATCTTCTATTGCTCAATGCTAGCACTCTACCACTTGATGCATAGTTCCACTTCTGTTTTTCTGGTGATTAATTGGAGCTAAGAAGCTCATGGACTTTTCTGCCTGGGCTGACTTTGAACTATAATCCTCAGCTCTCAGCTTCCTGAATCCCTAGGATTATAGACGAGAGCTACCAGCACCTGGTTCCAACTCTCATTTCTACTCTACCCCTGCTTTCCTCTCTTTTTCTTTCAATTGGCTCTCCATATCCCCTGCACCCACTATTCTTCCTAGGCTATAATCATTTGGCCTCTGACCATTGCCCCAAGGCAGACAGACAGAATGACGCTCATTGGCCATTGGCGACTGCTGCCCTGAGAGACTAGCCACACTGAATTAGGATGAAGACCATCTTTCATAGTTCTTAGGTTAGCTCAGAATCTCTGATAAAGGTAGAACATGACACGGAAAAAATGGAGGGTTCACTGCCTGTCAGACCCATTCATTCATTCATTCATTCATTCCCTCTGTGTGTACTATGCTGTGGAAAATAAGATAGAGGTCTGAATTTCCTGGGATTGGTATAATAACTAATGACCAGTGTGGCACTGAAACAAGTTAAAGCTAAGGACCCCAAAGGAGTGATTTCCCCCATTGATTGCCTAGGTCCTTAGAGTACCCTACCCCAGTAGTCCAAGGACTGAAAAGTAGCAAAGGACTATGGGGACTAGGCTGGCTGCAGAGATTGGGACCATGGAAAGTTCTAGGGGGAAGAAAAGAAGGAGCCTGTATGCACACAAGAGCAGGAGCGTCTGGATAATGCCCAGAGCCAGAAAATGAAGCCTGTCAGCTCAGCAGGGGTTGACACCATTTTGTGACTGGAAAACTTGGCAAGGGGCCAGGACACCTGGACACCAGGGCCTATGCCTCAGATCCCTTCATTGGGAATCAGAAACAACACCTGAGATGCCACAGGCTCAAGTTCCCTGTAAAATAAACAGATACCAGGATGGAAACATCTAGGCTGAGCACCCGTGCCCTCCTCACCATCCCTTCCCCCATCAACGGGACCAGGTGCACTTCCTGTTACAGAGAAACATCTCCAGGGCAGTCTGGGGCCTGTGGTAGCCTGGGCACATTAAGTCTTAGTGGGAGTATGTTCTTCAATATTTTTTTAGTTTGCTTATTTTAATTGCTTTTTCTAATTGCTTTTTCTTATGAGTGCTAGGGGTTGAATACAGGGCCTTGTACATGGTAAATTTCTTTTAGCTTTTTCTATTATGAAATATGTTGAGCACACACAGAATGATGAACCTAAATTTTACTATATAGCTAATTCCAATTTGATAATTTCAAGAATTATCCACTAATGGTCAAGCTTTTCCTCACCTTCCTCTAACTGTTTAGGGGGCTGAAAGCATGTTCTTTCAGGGTAACACACTTTTTTAAGGAATGTTCTACTGACTTTTACTTTCTTTATTAAAAATGCAAATCTGCCCAGTGTTGGTGGCTCACACCTATATCCTAACTACTTAGGAAGTACAGATCTGAGGATCCAGGTTTGAAGCCAGAGTAGGCAGGAAAGCCTGTGAAACTCTGATTTTCAAAAAGCCAGAAGTGTGGGCTGGGAATATGGCCTAGTGGCAAGAGTGCTTGCCTCGTATACATGAGGCCCTGGGTTCAATTCCCCAGCACCACATATACAGAAAACGGCCAGAAGTGGCGCTGTGACTCAAGTGGCAGAGTGCTAGCCTTGAGCAAAAAGAAGCCAGGGACAGTGCTCAGGCCCTGAGTCCAAGCCCCAGGACTGGCCAAAAAAAAAAATTAAAAATAAAACAAAAAGCCAGAAGTGGAGGTGTGACTCAAGTGGTAAAGTGCCAGTCTCAAGTGAAAAAGTCCGGCAACAGGAAGAACCCCTGAGTTCCAACCCCAGTACTAGCACTCGCATACACGTTTGCACGTGTGCATGCGCACACACACACGCAGGAATTGGAGATATAGTTCAAGTGGAAGAATATGCCTTGAGTGAAAAAGTTAGGCAAGAGCACAAGGTCCTGAGTTCAAGCCCCAGAATCAGCACAAACAGCAGCAATAACAACAAAAAAACACAAACGCACACTCCTCTGCTAGAGATAGATTAACATGTATAGGGCTAAGTTAAAGGCAAGGCATAAGTCTACTTGTTAAAATTTTCCCAGTGTGGCAAGGCAAGGGTGAGGGGTGAATCATTCACTAGCTACACAACTGGAGAGGTAGGGATAATTAAACAGATGACAGAATGCTCACCTGTAGTCAATTATAGGGGCCCATAACACCCAAGACCCAGCTGTTACACTCTCCTGCTTCTGATCTCCTGACACTCTAGTGGCAGCATAGGGAGGCTGAGGGCAACAGGAGAACAGGTATAGAAAGATCTCCTAGTGATGATGTTCTGTGGGCAGAGTGTTGGTGGCTGTCCTTCTAGTCTAACCTTGGTTCCCCAAGCTCTGTCCACTTCTTTGTTTGGTCTGGTGGGACCCAGTCTTTACCTTCTAGAACACTCATACTCACAATCTTTTCTGCACACATACTGCGAAGCTGCTATAAGGAAAGAGGTTTAGATGCCCAGGCTGATGAGCTGTAGCATCCCCTATGTCTGAGATGCACAGGAGACTCTCTGCAATGGTAGAAATGTATTATGCCATGCTGCCCAATATGGTAGCCACAAGCTCTATGTGGACAACCTTGAGTGAAAGGGAAGAAAGGCAAAAATCTCTCCTAAGGGAAGCAGGGAATCCTGGGAGGTGTCTGTTTTGATGAGGACAGAGAAGATTTTTAAGTTTTATTGGCTTCAGAATTTGATTGATGCTATTGATTAGTCATGGCTTTGCAGTTGATTGGGTTGACGGGCCTTGAGATAAGCTCCTGGTCAGTTTCACTTAGTTCTTATAGTCAGCCTTGTGAGCTTGATGGTTTATAGATGAAGAAAGTGAGGCTTAATGATGGTGTCATGTGATTAAAGAGCAGCAAAGGAGTTTGAATCCATGTCTGTTTTCCTCCAAACCTGCTCAGCACTATGCTGTGCTGGCTTTGAGAAAATTCAGCTGCCATCAGGGTGTATAAGAGGGCTAAAGTAGGAGGAGCGAGTGGCATCTTCTGTGCTGGTCTCCAGAAACAGCACTGGTAACTCGGGAAAAGCTAAGTACATAAATCCTTGCTCGCTGAAATTGGATTGGATGAAAATTTTGAGAAGTCTTTAATCCCAACTAGGCTGTAAGAACTAAGTCTCTGAGAAATCAATTTCCCAGGCGGCTAGAGTGGAAGTTCCTACAGGCTCTGTCATACTTACTGCTCATTATAGTCACTAACCAGCCAAGCCTGAGGACCCTTCTTAGGGCTGCAGCCATGACTACCTGAAGGGGACAGATGTGACCCTGCTCTGTGAAAGTGACATTTCTGATGCCTGATGGCCCTGCCCGTCCTCTGGTCCTCCCTAGCAAATTCCCAAACTAGAGAGGAAGGCTGAGCCAGGGGCTTCTAGGGCCTCAAAGTCAAGGTCAGACCCAGATTTACAGAGTTCAGGAAAACAAGATCAAGAGGCCACGGTCTCTAAAAAGTTACTTTACGGGAAGTTTGCATGCACACCTGCCTAACAGGTTCTCCACAGTTGCCACCCCCCCAACCCACCCTCCGTCAGAACAGAAGTTTCTTGTATCCTTTCTTTGCAATCAGGGCTTCTACTCAAAAACAAAAACAAAAACAAAAAAGCACCAGTGTGGGGCTGGGGGACAGGAAAAATCCATCTAGGAAGAAATGTGAGGACACAGGGTCCTGGTCATTGTAATCTATGCCCCTTCTAGGAAATGTACACTCTAGGTTGGAATTCCTGCCACCCCCTAAGTTAGGGAGAGTGGGGGTTGAACTAACACCTAACCAGTCTGAGGACAAGGTCATCCTGGCTGATTCCAAAGCAACTCTGGGAGGGTTTATGAGAAAACAAGTCTGAGTAGGCAAATCAAATAAGATGAGGGAAGTCCTGTAATCTGCAAGCATTTCCTGAATACTCCCCATCTACAGTACCAGGTCCTGAAAGGTAGAGAAAGCTCCTAGGTCAAATCAGCCAAGGCTTTACTCTGGGTGCTGTGAGCCGGTCCAAGGCTTCCCTTTGTGACCCACCCATCTCCCCTCTGCCTTCCTTGTTCAGCTCTCCTGACTTCTGTATTCCTTGGAGGCTTCTATAAAGCCCCTCTCTCCAAGTGGATTTTATTAGCAAGTAATTGCTTCTCCAGACTCAACTATGAATCTTTCAGTTGTGGTTTCCATCTTGGGCCAAGCAGATTCTGAAGAAACTATGCATGCCTCCAGTTCCCCAGGGCAGATGGGGCCTTCTGATCCTGCCCATCCACTCTGGGGTCTACCTGCAAGGTCAGCTGCCAAATGATAAGCAAATCATAATCCTTAGGATCTAGCTGAGAAACCTGTGCAGAAGAGGGATGAAGTCACCTGTCAGAGGTGGAGAAATTGGGCAAGCAGGTGGAACACACGCCCAGGCTTTCAGCCTCTGCTTTGTTTAGGTTTACAGACTCTGCCACATACAGGAGCTGCACAGACCCCACCAGACCCCACCTCCCATCTAGAAAGAAGGCTTGAGACCAGACTGGAGGCCCTGTGTAAAGTGCACTGGAGGATGCACAGAACTGCAAGAGGCAGGCCTTCAGTCTGACTGGTGAGAGGACAACAGAGGGTCTAAAGAGAACATCCCTTGTTTCCTCTTTCCTTCTCCACATGGACTAGGCATCTGTTGAGTAGACTGAATGCAAGAGCATAGGAGATATAGGTCCTGTTACTTATCCGGGGAGAAAAGACTTAGACTCTCCTCCTTATAGCTTGAGGTCCTATGATTAATGTACATATTGATTCTCTCTCTCAGCAGTAGCATTTTAGAAGTCTAATACTTTGCTGGGCACTGGTAACTCAGGCCTGTAATCCTAGTTACTCAGGAGGCTGACACATGAGGATCTCTGTTCAAGCCAGTGAAGGCAGGCAAGTAAAACTCTTACTTCTATCAAAAGCTGGAGGTGGAGGTATGGCTCATGTGGCAGACTACTACCTAGCCTTGAGTGCAAAAGCTAAGGAATAGCATCCAGTATGGGCATAAAAACAAAGTCTAGTGCATAATTCTACCAAGATGGGTTTTCTCATCAAAAGGAAAGAAATCCTCAAGGCCATATCCAGTTGGCTCCTACACACACACACACACGCACACACAAACACACACACACACACACACAGAGCATAGTCTCTCCTCCTGGGATAAACGATGTGAGCAATCACTGATCTGGCATGATACCTGCAAACCCTCAGTTCCAAATGAAGACTGTAAGTTGCCCATGTAGTCTGCACCTCCAAATGGCCAGTAAGTGTCTTTTCTTGACTCTGACTTCATGTAGTGGTAAACACTACATTGCTAAAGAGGAATGAAGTGGGGGGTGGGGGGTGTTGATGGTGCAGTGGGGTTCAGTGTGGGCCATGGTGGTCAGGGAGGCTGGAAACTTGAGTGGGGCCTAGACAGGTGGGTGAAAGGGACAGAGTCTGTCATTCAGGGAGGAGGCATGGGTCAAGCAGGTGTTAAATTCCAGAAGCTGGTAGATAAGCAGCGGAATGCCAATGGAAAACTGGGATGGGCTAGGATCAGGTTTACTGTGCAGAGAGGAGATCTGGAGCGCAGGCAGCATGGGCGGTGGTAGATTGGAGTGCTGTTTCCCTCCGACTATATCCAGTTGAATCTGTGGATGAACCTCAAGTGTGTTTGACTTTGGCAGCTCAATGGCTGGAAACTCAAACAAGGCAGGTTCGGGGCAAGTGGAGGTGCTGTATTAAGCAAGCATGGAACAGGAGCTGGGTTGCATTAAAAATAAACCAAGATGATGTTTGAGTAGAATGGAGGGCTGAGGAAGAGATGCTGAGGGGGGTAGTGGAGTCAGCAATGAGGGTGGGGAAGGGTTCTGCGTAGACCAGAGTAAAATTATGTCTGCCCCAAATGGAGCAGTCTGTTCAAATGAAACCAAAGCCAGTTGGAGTGGCATATACCTGTAATCCCAGCATTCAGGAGGTGGAGGCATTCAGGAGATGACAAGTTTGAGGCCAATCTGGGCTCCATAGTTCCAGAGAATACCTAGACAGTCTTGTCAGAGCTGAGGGAGGGAGCAGCATGTCGGGAAAGGAAGGCACACTCAGCACTGAGTGGGATGTCCAGAGGCTCTGGGATAGGAATGACTGGTTAGAGCAGAAAGCAGCAGCATTCACTCGCCCTCTGCTAGAAGTGGGAGGGGCCTGGAGGCAGTGTGAGCAGGAAAGCTCCATTGCACATGATTCGCACTAGAACCACTCATGTACAAAGCAGCCACCAGTAAAAATAAGTGGTGTGTGGGAGGGACAGCTCAGCATAGCACCCTTCCACTCAACAGCTCCTTCTTCAGGGGCACATGGGTGTCAGGCCAGGCATGATCAAGTGCTTATTCTTGCTATGTCACTGAGCATTGACTTCTAAGATAGATAGAGGTCACTGCTGCATGAAGGGCTTGTGTTAGGATGAACTAATAAACTAATGAACTAATAAAATCCAGCCTTTGTGGCTGGGCACTAGTGGCTCATGCCTATAATCCTAGCTACTCAGGAGGCTGAGATCTTGAGGATCCAGGTTTAAGGCCAACTTTGAGCAGACAATTGGAAAGAGACTCTTATCACCAATTAATCAGCCAGAAGGAGGCTCAAGTGGTAGAGCACCAGTCTCAGTTGAAAAATCTAAGGGACAGTACTTAGGCTTTGAGTTCAAGCCCAATACCAACACACGCGTGCGCGCGCGCACACACACACACACACACACACACACACCTGTGGCTGAGACTAAAGAGTGAACACATTGGCAAGATGCCAATGTCTTTATTTGTTCATTTGTTTTTTGAGACCACATAGGGCTTGAACTCAAGATGCCACCCCTGAGCTCTTTTGCTCAAGGCTAGCACTCTACCACTTTGAGCCACTTCCAGTTTTCTAGTGGTTAACTAGAGATAAGTCTCACAGACTTTCCTGCCTGGGCTGACTTTGAACTGCAATCCTTAGGTCTGAGCCTTCTGAGTATCCAGGATTACAGGCCCGAGCCATTGGCACCAGGTGATGCTTATCTCTTGAGCAACTCTTCTAACTTTTCTGGGTCTAAGATACCATGTCTGTAGAAAAGTGAGATGATTTGGAGTGGACATCTCTAGGGCTCCTGGTGTGTATGTGTGTGAGTGTGTGTGTGTGTGTGTGTGTGTGTATTACTAGAGATCAAACCTAGGGCCTTGCACATGCTAGGTAAGAGCTGTACTCTAAGCTATACCCTCAGACCTGAACTTTTCCTCTAGATCCCATGCTCCTCAAAACACCTTGTCATTCACCCACTAGCCCTTGACCTTCCTAGCAAGCTAATTTATTAAACAAACCAGGTAACTTCTCCAATTTCTAATGTTCCTTCCCTCTCCCCTCCCCCCCCTGCTTTTTTTTTTTAACTCTGATATAACAAGGGTCTGTGTGGGGACCTTCAGCTGAGGCATGAAGTAAGTGGGTTCATAGGTAGGAGTGGCCACTGGCCAAGATGGCTCCTGGAGAACCACTGAAGGAGGCCTCAAGCCTTCCTCTGCTGTCCGAGGTTATTTTAGACACTCTGCTTACAGAGAAAGCTGGATGAGGCAGCCTGGCATGTTAAATTTACCTCTGAAAACTGAAAAGGGAAAATGTAAAAAGAAAAAAAAAAAGCATTTCCTAGTAACCCAACACCTCCTCCTCTGCTTGTGAAAAGGAGCCAGGCCCTGCTGGGAGTGGGTATGGAGGTGGGACAGGGCCAGCTTCAGGCCCTACCTGGGCCTGGGGCCCTGGGAACGCAGAGGCCATTTTCATCTAGCCTTCAGAAGTTTCCTTTTGTGGCATAGTGGTGTTAAAAATATTTCTCCCTGAAGGTGCAACCGCAGCAGAGCAGATGTCCCTGACTGAGCACTTGGGAAGGAGCTATTAAAAGGAACGTAATTAGGTTGTCATCCTGGGGCCTCCGAGCCAGCCTTCTGAGCACCATCTTTGTTGAAAGTTTTTCAGATGTAACATATTGGCAGAATCAGATTTGCCAGAAAGGCCGTTAATGCCCAGAAGAAAAGGGGTCAGCATCAGGCCCTGAGATTCCTCTTTCGGTCTTTTCTTCATTGGAGAGGGGTTCAGCCTAGCTCCCCAAGCCTCCCTCCCACCCCATCACAGTTTACCCTTCTTCAGAAAGCCTCTCACAGCCATTTATTCTTTAGCATGGATGTAAGACACTGAGCTCCTCTGCCCCTTCTAAGATTCAGGCATGAGCTCTGTACCTTTAAGGGACAAAAGGCTTTGTCTCTCCTTTTTAAAAAAAAAAGGGCGGCCAGGCTCTGGAGTGGAGGAGGGGAAGGCCTGCCTAGTGACCCTGAAATTACACCAGAGAAAGCCTGCCCTGATTCCAAGCTGTGTTCTCCCTAGGAAGCATATCTGCTGGAGTCACTCCCCTGCCTCCTGCTTGCTTGGCATCTGCTGTCAGCATCGCCACTCACCTATCTAGGCATCAACATTTATTTATCCTGTCTCCCTGGCAGGAAGCCTGCTGGTGGTAAAGAGAGTGCAAGGAATATCGACAGACAGGAGGCTTGTCATCTTGGTGGGAGACCACAAAGGTGGAGAAAGAGGTTCATCAGGTAACTACAGAAATAAATGGAAAATAACAACCAGGAATAAAGCAACCAAGAGAGGGAGGTCCATGGTACAGGGAAGATGTGTCAGAGAGGAGCCTGGCCTGTCAAGGATGCCTAGGAAGGCTTCTTAGATATGATGACTGAGGGGTGTGTGTGTGTGTGTGTGTGTGTGTGTGTGTGTGTCCACTCACATGTGGGGGGTGGGGAGGAAGGGAAAGGAAAAAGGAAAGGAAGGGAAAAGACTTGTAGAATGGTGGCTCCTTCAATAGGAACAGCTTGTGCAAAGGTCCTGGCTGAGTCTCAGAAGAATGACAAGGATTTTCATGATCTTCTATTGGACTTCAAGAAACAATAAGGAGCTGGGCACTATGGCTCATGCCTGCAATCCTAGCTGCTCAGGAGGCTGAGATCTAAGGATCACAGTTCAAAGCCAGCCCCAAGAGGAAAGTCTGGGACTCTTATCTCCAATTAACTACCAGAAAACCACAAGTGGTGCTGTGGCTCAAGTGGTAGAGTGCTAGCCTTGAGCAAAAAGACCCCAGGGACACTGCCCAGGCCCAGAGTTCAAGCCCCATAACTGACAAAAAAGAAACAATAATGATTGTAGGGTTTTTTGTTTTTTTAATGTAGAAGAAAGAAGTAGAGTCTGAAACCAGTAAATCAGTAGTCAAAACCTTGCATAGGTGATTGAATCTTGGTGCTACAAACAACTCCTGGCCATGTCTGCTTTAATGGCAAAGCAGAAAGCTGGCCTTCCTCTCCACTTCCTGGAGACCTTCTTTGAGAGTTTGTATTTTATACCTTAATGCCATATCAAGCTATTTCCCCAGGTCAGGAAGTATTATTTTATAGTACAATTGTTAATGATTACCTAGTATTTCAAAGTAGAGAAAACCTCAATAAAATCTTCACAATTTTATTGAGCTCCTTGATGTTGGATGTTTGATGTGTGTCATTCTTTGGCCTTCTCAGTAACTCTTCTGTGGAAAAACATACATGTACCTTATCTTTGTCTGCTCCTTTGACTTGGACTCAGGATAAATTCTGCTACTCATGAATAAACTGAGAGCCAGCATTATTAAAACCAAGCTCTTTTGTCTGCTCATCTTGTCTAACCCATCTCAAGTGCTCTTCTCATTCTACAGGGATCCTGCCTGCTTCTCCATCAACTAAGTTTGTGGCAAACGATGGGAGAATGTAGGTGGGCAGAGCAGGAAGAAACCTAGGTAGCTTCTTCTATGTTGGGTGGTGATGGGGTTGGCAGTGATGTAGAGAGGAAAGATAGTTCATTCACTAACCTCCTTTATCTATTCTCCCTTATCAACATGGGAGTAGGTTTTACTGCACTGGTAAAGGGCTCTGTCCTGATGCTTAGGTACCTGTCTGAGAGCAAAAAAGTATGTATCTGATCACTCTGGCAGGTCTGATGGTTTATGTGTGAATTCCTGTGTGAATGGAGGCCTAGGGTCCCTTGGCTTCATCATTTCTGGCAAGCCTTGCTTGTTTGAGGCCTCTCTGGAAAATATCTAGAAAGGTCAACATGTTGTTTCTTTTCTGAGCTTTCAGAAGAGCCTGGGACAACACAAAAGCCTGGGTGACTGGGCAGAAAAGAAGTCACTTTCATAAGGAAGACTAATCCACAGTGTGAGCAGCACGCACACCCCCTGCCCCTGGCCTGCCTACATCCTTTATTTTGGACCTTCTTGCTCCTGGATGCTTGGGCCTGCTTGGGGGTCACATAAGAGACAGAAAAGGCAGCAGCAGGCCACAATGAAGACTTGAGAGGGGCAGAGTTGCTCTTAGGAACACATGACATATTCCAGTTAGCATTAGGGTAAAAAGATTTAGAGAGGGTGATTCTCATGAAAGTTTGGAACCAGGCTCAGTGGCAAACACCTGTAATCCTCAGCATTCAAGAGTCTGAGGCAGGAGGACCCTGAGTTCAAGACCAGCCTGGGCTACATAGCAAGACTTGTCTCAAAAAAATTTTTTTAAAGAGTAAAACTGGAGTTAGGATATTGAAATTAATTCATTATCATGATTTTCTTTTCTCTCTTTTTCTTCCACTAGCTCAGGAGGCTTGAGCTATCCCTGGGCTTTTTTGCTCAAGGCTAGCAGTGTCTTCACTGTGAGCCACAGCTCTACTTCCAGTTTTCTGGTGCCTTTCCTGGGGCTTGAATTTAGGGCCTGGGTGCATTTTTGTTTAAGGCTAGTGCTCTACAACTTGAGCCACAGCTCTACTTCTAGCTTTTTGGTGGTTAGAGATAAGAATCTCATGAACTTTCCTGCCCATACTGGCTTTGAACCACAATCCTCAGATCTCAGTAGCTAGGATTATAGGTGTGAGCCCTGAGCATAGGGCTTAATTATTATAAATTTCTAAGAGAGCGAGTGAGCTGGAGAGCTGCTAGTGGCCAAATATGGGGGAAGCCATCAATTTGAGCTGTTCTTGGGCCTGCCTCCTTTGGTGTAGAGAACCAGAAATTCTCTTTCTGCTGACTGGCAGAATGAAGACCTACTGCCAGCCTGATATACTGCCAGCCTGATATAAAGCACAGCATATAGGAACCCAGTATGTCTAGAAGAGCCCATTACATGAAGTGGGAGCACCAAATCTAGGCCCAGACCATCCTCAGCGCAGGGACTATGGGAAAGTCATAAATTTCTTAGCCTCAGCTTTCCCATTTGGCATATGGACCTTACAGAACATTTAGAAAACCCCAAATGGTAATGGAAGGAAATAACCTTAAAGTGTGCAGCAGAGTGAGCTTTTCCAAAGCAAACCATGGGCTATCAGGTACCTAGCTCTGGGATGGGGTACTCTCTTCCTGTTCTCCTTGAATGTCAGAGTTGCTACTCTTGCCACACCCACCCCTCCTGTCCCAAGATCATTTCCACTAGGGCTTTACACCTCTGAACAGGAACTGACAAAGAAGTAACTCACCCCCAAATTATTCTAGGTTCCTGTTCACACACACACACACACACACACACACACTCACACACACACACCAATCAGCCAGCCCTGCATGACCAATCCCATGAGTCACCGGGATAAAGTAGAACTCAGATATTTATCAAACAAATGAATGAGTGAGTGAGAGGGATGAGTGAATGCATGGCTCCATATATGGGCTGCTACTCCCTCAGAGAATGAGATTGCTCCCTACCAGGATGCTTAGGGCTCCCAAAGGAAGTCACCTGGGACTTTCCTAGTGACTGGCCCATGAGAGAGCCTTCAGGCCTGTGTGTCTACTTTTCTCCCTACTTTCATTGTGGGATCCCATAGGCTAAACTTTGTACCCAGTATGCAATAGGTGCTCTACAAATGTGTGGTGAACTGAAGGAGGAGACAGGAAGGTAAATAAGACTTAGCCTGCCTTGCAAATGGTCACAATTTAGTAGGAGAGAAAAAGCAAGTCAAGTGCCAGATGACAAAGCACTATAAGACAACCATAACACAAAAGGGTCAGAGAGCCAGGCACTGTGACTCAAGCCTGTAGTCCCAGTTACTTGTGTGGTAGCCAAGTGGCGATTCATAGTCTGAGGCCAACCCCAGGCATAAAAGTTTAAGACATTCCATCTCAACCAATGGTGGGATACTGTGGTTCCCCAGTGATGTGGGAAAGCACAAGAAGGATTGATACCCAGGCTGGCCCAGGCATAAGGTGAGATCCTATCTCAAAAAATAACCAATGCAAGTGTCAAGGAATATATGCAGTGGGAAGGAGAAAATCTCATAGAGGCTGTAAAGGTCACAGATGGTTCCCAGAGGAGCCAATGGAATTTGAAGCTGGCCTTGAAGGGAGAGAGATCCAGAGAAACTGCCTCCTGGGCAGCTCCCAGGAGGAAGGCCAGTATAAGTTAGGTCCTTCAGGGAGATTTAGTATAGACCGCAGAGTAAATTCGAGTAAGAGTGTGCCATATGAGGCTGGGTGTGGTTGCACACATTTGGAATCCCTTCCAGTTCCTCAGGAGGTGAAGGAAGGAGGGCTGAGGTTTGAGGCCAGCCTGGGCAGAAGTTCCAGACTTTGCTTTTAGTTCAATAGACTAAAGGCAAAAGGGCTAGGGGTGTGGCTCAGCAATCAAGTTCCTGCTTAGCAACCTCAAACTAAAACAGCTAAAAGAAAAAAGTGTGCTATGCACTGTAAAGTAATGTGAAGGAAGAAAAAGAATTTCCTTTCTACACTTCTCAATTTTCTGGCAGGACCTCTGTGTAAAAGACAGATTAACAAGAGAAATACAAGAGTCTGTTAACATGTACATATGGAAAGATACACAAGAAAATAGTGAGTCAGTCTTGCCTGGAGCCAGTGGCTCACCCGTGTAATCCTAGCTATTCAGGAAGCTGAGATCCGAGGATCACAGTTCAAAAGCAGCCAGTGCTGGGCAGAAAACTCCTTGAGACTCTTGTCTTCAATTAACCAACAAAAAGCTGGAAGTAGAGCTGAGGTTCAACTGGTAGAGCACCAGCCTTGAACTAAAGGGCTAAGCTAGAACTTGAGGCTCTAAATTCAAGCCTCTCTTCTCTCTCTCTCTCACACACACACACCCCACCACCACCACCACCACAAACACCACCACCACCAACCACCACCACTACCACCAAAAAATCAGTCTCAGAACTCCTACTTAACATTTCCAACAGAGAACAGTATACTATCAGGGAAATGACAAGGAGATAGATCGATAGATGAGGAGGCAGGGAAACACAATTTTAAACAAGTATCAAAAGGTCCAGACTCAGAAGTTAAAACCAGGGCTGGGAATATGGCTTAGTGCTTACCTTGCATGCATGAAGCCCTGGGCTTGATTCCTCAGTACCACATAAACAGGAAAAGCTGGAAATGGCACTGTGGCTCAAGTGGTAGAGTGCTAGCCTTGTGCATAAAGAAGCCAAGGACAGTGCTTAGGCCCTGAGTCCAAGCCCCAGAACTGGCAAAAATAAATAAATTAAAAAAAGCTTCTTTCGGGCTGGGGATATGGCCTAGTGGCAAGAGAACTTGCCTCATGTACATGAAGCCCTGGGTTCGATTCCCCAGCACCACATATACAGAAAACGGCCAGAAGTGGCGCTGTGGCTCAAGTGGCAGAGTGCTAGCCTTGAGCAAAAGGAAGCCAGGGACAGTGCTCAGGCCCTGGGTCCAAGGCCCAGGACTGGCAAAAAAAAAAAAACTTCTTTCTCACCATGCCTTTTTAGTGCTAAATTATAAGATTAGTTCAAACCAAAGGAGGAACATAAAGGTGTACTACCTATGTGCATCTGATCATATAAAATAATATTTATCAAAATGAACTCCAGGAAATGGAAACAAGAGGTTTTTTCTTTGTTGCTGTCTTTGTTTTCTTTTCTGTCTTGTTCATTTATCTGTCTTTGGGAGGGTAAGGAGGGATGTAGGGGATGGCTGGCTGCTAGCCAGCCCCACCTCCTTCTGGGTCCAAAACCGGAAGAGGCAGCCAAACCAGCCCCTGCCTCTCGGCTGCAAGCACGTGTGTCATAATGGCCCCAGGCCGAGCCAAGAGGCCGGGCCTCTACGGGAAGTTCTGTGACATCACCGTGATGGACAGTCCATTAGCCAATTGTTAATACCCAGTTAGTCCCCCCTCTTCCTGCCGCCCCCCGCCCCCGCCCGTAAACCTGGCGTGAGTTCCAGAAGCTCACCCTGAGATCGCCTGCACTCAAGTCCTGTGTCGTTCTTTAGGGGACCGAGGGGAGGAGGGGCATCTCACGACTACACACCCCCAAGGTTTGCACACTGGGCCACATTCCAGCTTTCCTGCCCGGCGGGATGAGGCAGGATACGCGTGAGGGTAAAGAGGGGAGCCCGACAGAGGGGGACAGAAATGGAGGGACAAAAAGTGAACAAGTGCAGCAGTGGTACTCAGTAGGTAACTATGTTGGAAATAAACTATACAACATGCAGGAGGGGATGGGAGGGAAAAACTGGGAAAGAGGGAGGGAAGGAGTGACACTGTCCAAAAAAAATAAGTACTCATTACCTGACTTAGGTAACTGTAACCCCTCTGTATGATCACCTTTATAATAACAATAAAAATTCAAATAACACACACACACACATAAGTGGTAGGAAACATAGAAGGAGCTGTGTAAATTTGCCTTCTCCCTTAAAATGGTAAAAAAAAAATCAAGCCAGGCACCAGTGGCTCATGCCTATAATCCTAGCTCTCAGGAGGCTGAGATCTGAGGATCATGGTTTGAAGCCAGCCCAGGTAGGAAAGTCCCTGAGACTCTCATCTCCAATAAACTATTCAGAAAAGGTCAGAAATGCGGGCTGTGACTCGAGTGAAAGAGTGCTACCCTTGAGTACAAAGAGGCTCAAGGACAGTGCCCACACCCTGAATTCAAGTTCCAGGACCAGCAAAAAAAAAAAAAAAAGGTAAAAATCTGTGACCTCTTCTGGGATAGGCAAAGGACAAGAATAATGAAAGTCATGTGTGACAAAAATAAGTTCTGAAGGTTACCTGTATCTGAGGATCACAAGTTGCTTGATTAACAAGACCAGAAAGTATAAAAGCTACAGATAAATGGCTACTCTGAATCCTTAACTCCTATTTCCTACATGGGGAGCAAGAAATGTTTCTCTCTTCTCCAATCCTCCCTATTTTAACCTGGTATACCAAACTACATCGTTACTAGAGTTTTTACCTTGTGAGACACCCTGAGATTCTTTTCAAACGTGGAACTCAATGACTCATGATTTTGGTGGAAACTGGGAAGGGGAGGGAACCCCTCTTCATTCTCTGGCCACTGGGAAACAGGGAAACCCCTCTTCATTCTCTGGCGATGAGACAAAGGAAAAGGGCCTTGAGCCTCTAAGATTATCAGTCTCTAGGGAAGGCAAATAAATGAGGAAATAACGGTAGATGAAGACTAGTTAGGGAAATGTGCTAGTGCCACCTCCTCTAGTGCCATCTCCAGGCTGACGGCGGCCTCCGGCTGTCTTCTGTGATGCCCCTTTGTGCTTCCTCGTAGAGGAGGGAGGAGGAACACCCTGGTCGATTTATGTCCAGTTTACAGGCAAATAGGAGGAGGGCGGAGAGGGCTTTGCTTCTATGTGCTCCTTCTCAGTGGCCTTCAGCCCCAATCCCCATCTCAAGTGGCACGCGCTTCTGCCTTTCAGTAGGAGCGCCCTGCAGGGCTTCCAGGGCTAGCCTGCAGGCTGGGCCAAACCCTGAGAAGGCCTCTGGGCAGTGGCGGGCCAGGGCCAGGCTGTCCTGTGAGGTGTGGGAGGATGCGGCCGAGTGAGTGTACCTTAGGCGAGCAGACCACTCCCCATTTCATTCGTTCATTCATTCAAATACTGAATGGCTCCTATCCCGTGCAAGGTCCTGCCCGACAGATGCCCTTCGGTTTTTCCACGAGGGCCACCGGCCCAGTGCCCAGCTCCGAGGCGGGGGCCACTATGTCTAGGGCGCGGCTTCTCATCGACCGTTTCCCGTCCCCCCCCCCCCCACCCCACCAGCCACGTGCTCCAGACCAGCCTTGGGCGGACCTGGAAGGGCAGGAAGGGCTGGGCCTGTGGAGGGGGGTGCGAGTCCAGGGCGGCCTGAGGGCGGGGACTGAGATGGCTTTCCGGCAGGTACAAATGCCGGCCAGGCGGCAGAGAGGAGCGAGGAGCGGCCTCGGAAGGCCTTCCACGCCCAGGAACTCCGCCAGCCCCGCCAGTCGGCACTGCGGAGTCGGAGCCGCCGGTTCCGCTGCTCCTCCTGCCGCCCGCCGACAGCAACTGCAACCTGCCCCGCCCACCCACTGGCCCCGCCCAGAGACGCCACAAGGCCACGCCCATTTCGCTTCCCGCGCGCGCAGCTCTCCAGCCGCCTCCCGGGGAGAAGGGAGGTGATTTGGGGGCTTTGTGTTTGCTTTGAGAAGTCAAGGCGTTCCCAGAAGTCTGCTTCTAGCCGCCACCTCCCCGGTGCCTGAAATCACACTATTAAAGCTCCACAGGGGTGCAGGGGTAGCGTCTTCCATTCGGATTGGTTATTATTAACACATCTTTAGCCAGACGTGCCCGGAGAAGGGCCTGGAAGGTGGTAGGAGTGGAAGTCATTCATTCCTTCTGTCCGCCACGCTTTCATTAGCACTCGTTTCCCAGGACCATCCTGAAGGTGACTCAGAGCCCAGTCAATACCGTCGGAGAACTGGCGTCATGAAAAGCTGGCTTGCACCACAGAAAATCGGTGCTCAAGAAATTGGTGAAATAACTGAATGAATGTGCCAGACACTGAGCCGAGTATCAGGACAGGCCGTGGATAAGCCTGGGCTCTTGCCCTTGCAGGAGGGTGCAGGCAAGTAATTACAAGCCAGAGTGGTGAGGAGTGAGACTCAATCCAGATGTGCATAATAAACTGCACTCAAAGGCTTATAGGAGGAAATGAGGAGACCCTGCGTTGGAGTGATGGAGTGAAGACAGGGAAAGGCACTCCAAGCAGAGGAAACAGCAATTTAGGAAGGTGGCAGAGAGTAGCAAGAAGGCTGGTAGTGTGTGCGGATGCAGGGCAGGATGGCAGGGGATACATTTGCAAAGATAGGCTGGGGTCATACTATGAAGGAGTTTGTTGGGACAGTGACAACTGGTCCTCAACATTTCAAATCAGTGAATGAATCAGTGCCCCAGACATAGAGCCTGTTTCTTTTCTTCCTTCCTTCTTTCCTTTCTTTTTTTGTGTCAGTACTTGAACTAAGGTCCTCACATTCCCACTTGGCTTTTTCAGTTAAGACTGGTGCTCTACTACTTGAGCCACAGCTTCACTTCAGGCCTTTTGCTGGTTAATTGGGGATAAGAGTGTCATGAACTTTTCTGCCCCAGCTGGCTTTAAACCACAATCCTCAGATCTTAGCCTCATGAGTAACTAAGATTACAGGAGTGAGCCACCAGCAACTGCCCAGCCAAGAATCTGTTTTTAACCTGGAAATGGCCCTGCAGGTGCCTCATTCTTCTCCTGATAGCAATGCTTGGGGATGTTGCAGTGTCCTCTAGTGTCCTTGCTAACCTTCCTGTTGCTGATTTAAAGAGCCCTCAACAACGACCCTTCCCAACTCTATGGGACTGAAAATGTTGTAGGTCACAGCGTTGCTCTAGCACCAAGAATCCAAGTTTCAAAATGACCTTATTTTGCAATCTGACTCAAAAGGGTGGGGAGTGGAAAAATTATAGACAGTGGCCAGCAAGGGACCTTGGCTTAATATAACTGGTGACCTGGGAAACGGCAGAGGCAGAAATAATTTCCTTCTCAGACTGGGGGACAGACAGGGCCTTTCTGAGTCAAAATAAGGACTTTCTGCAAGAGGAAGAGGAAGAATCCAGGACCAGAGGACTCTTCTTTCACTTCCATGTCCTGCTGCCCTTCTCCTCCCTCCCCTGCTCTCTTTCTGTTCATCTTCTCACTCTGTCCTTCCTCTCTTGGTTTTCTCTTTCTCTCCTTTCCCACTCACTTCTTCCACCCTGCCTTCTTCCCTGTTTCTCTCTCGCACTCTCCTCTCTCTCTCTCTCTCTCTCTCTCTCTCTCTCTCCAGACATTATTAACAGGTTACTTATTTATTGATCAATTAATTGATTTTTGTGCTGGCACTGTGGCTTAAACTCAGAGTTTCACCTGCGCTTGCTTAGCTTTTTCAATAAAGGCTGGCACGCTACAACTTGAGCTACATCTCCACTTTCCGCTTTTTCCTGGTTAATTAGAGATCGAAGTCTCATGGACGTTCCTGCCCAGGATGGCTTTGAACCATGATCCTCAAGATTTCAGCCTCCTAGTAGCTAGGAACTACTAACAAGTTATTAAAAAGGAAAATCACAACTCTTAGGTGAATATAGAACAAACATATGCCAGTGACTTCATTTAACTCATTCACTACTGAGGGATCCAGAAATATGACACAACCAGTTCACAGAAGAATCCAAAACCAGACGCTCTGACTAATAAAGTTGGCATTTTAGCCATTTTAAGTGTACAGTTCATTGGCACTGAATAAACTTACTATGTGGTACAAACATCATCACGGTACATCTCTGGACTTTTTCAACATTCCAAACTGAAATTCTGCAGCCATCAAACCAGTAACTACCCATCCGTGCTTCCCTAGACTTCTATATCCTCGGCATTGTTGGTTTCTATGACTATGACTACTCTTGGTACATCATATAATTGAACCTTCCAATAGGTCTCCTTTTGTGTCTGCCTTGTTGCATTTAGCATAATATGTTCAAGATTCAACCATGCTGTATCATGTACAGAATTTCATCCTTTTTCAATGCTAAGTATTATTCTCATGTGTGTACTAATTTTTTTTAGTTCACCCACTCATTAATGGATATTTGAGTTATTTTCTCCTTCTTGCTACTGTGATTAATACCATTATAAATAGGATAAAAGCCCTCTTCAGATCTTTGCTTTTAGCTCCAGTATCTTACACCTACAAACCTATAATCCCTGGCTACTCAGCAGGCTGATATCTGAAGATCACCAAAAAGCTAGAGTGGAACTGTGGCTCAAGTGGTAGAGTATCAACCCTGTATGAGAAAGCCTAAATAAGAGTACAAGGCCTTGCATTCTACCCTCAGTACTAGCAAACAAACACACATAAAAATTCTTAATTTTAAATTATTTTAGGTATATATCCATAAGAGAATTTCCTGGATCAAGTAGAAATTCTATGTTTAATTTTTTGAGAAAGAACTATATTGTTAGCCAGTCACTGGTGGCTCATGCTACTCATGCTCTCCTAGCTACTCAGACTAATAGACTAATTGGAGATAAACCTGCTTTGGTTATCTTCGAACCATGATCCTCAGATCTCAGCCTTGTGAGTAAGTAGGGTTAGAGGCATGAGCCTCCAGTGCTCAGCTT
The DNA here is from genome assembly GCF_023159225.1 of Perognathus longimembris pacificus. Classification (NCBI taxonomy): domain Eukaryota; kingdom Metazoa; phylum Chordata; class Mammalia; order Rodentia; family Heteromyidae; genus Perognathus; species Perognathus longimembris. The sequence goes on along the minus strand of NC_063168.1, from coordinate 45,809,588 downwards.
GTATCAGTTCATCTTTAAGTTAAATCCTATACATGGTGTTCATTCTTCTGCATTGATACCTAGTTTTCCCAGCATTATTTGTATTTCTGATTTGTAAAATCCTCATCAGTTAGGATTGTTGTTCATCTTGAAGAAATAAAAACTGCCTATAGTAAGTTAAATATATTTTATTATTTCAAGTGAACAAAGTTACCTAGGCTATTCTCAGAGGCTGTGAAGTCCCCCTGGGGACCCAGGAAATGTGTCATTTTATTCAGTTATGTAGCGCTTCATTCTAGGTCCAGCATGGCTGCTAGAACTCTAGGTAACACTTGTTAATTCTAGGCAGCAGTCTTCAATACTTCCAATTGAATCTCGATGGTCATAACTTAGACACAAAGCTGCAAAGGGGCCTTTTGCCTTTGTTCATGAGCATCCCAAATGAAGTCAGGGAACCAAGCAGGAGAGGAAGAGAATGAATGTTGGCTTAGATAGCTGTAAAAATGGACACGATGTGTCTCTTGGAGGGGAAAAAAAATAAGAGGAAATAACTACAACAGGCTTAACAAATTCTAAGCAAAATGTCTGGCTCAGGTCATGTACCCCCAAAATGTGAGCTCTTGCAGGTGGGGTAGCGCATGTCTGTAATCTCAACCCAGGGGAGGCTGAAACAGGAGGATCTCCAGTTTCAGGCCAGCCTGTTCTACATAGTAGGACCTTGTCTCAAGAAAAGAAGTTAGGTATTACCCTTCTGTTCATGGATGACCAGTGGGCAGAGGGAGTGTGGCGGAGGGACTGAGGGGACTAACTGGCAGAGAGCACTGCCAGTCAGGGAGCTGCAGCTATCTACTCATTGGTATGGAGGGACACATTTCAGTAATGTTGGCCCTCTCTATCCACAAGGCCCATGTGGATTTGATTCAATTCAATTAACTATGGATCGAAAGTAATCCAAAAAAAAGTGTCTATATGGAACACATACAACCTTTTTCTTCTCACTAGTTTCATAAACAACTTTTGTCTATTTACATTGTGTTTACATCATGCTAAGTATATCCCAAGTAGTCTACAGGTGATTTAATGTATACGGGAAGGTGTATATAGGTTACATACCACACTTTTTTTTTTTTTTTTGGCCAGTCCTGGGGCTTGAACTCAGGGCCTGGGCACTGTCCCTTAACTTCTTTTTGCTCAAAGCTAGCACTCTACCACTTGAGCCATAGCTCCAGTTCCAGCTTTTATGGCAAATTATTGGAGATAAGAGTCTCATGGATTTTCCTCCCTGGGCTGGCTTTGAACCATAATCCTCAGATCTCAGCCTCCTTAGTAGCTAGGATTACAGGTGTAAGCCACCGGCACCTGGCTTAAAAATACTACACTTTTTTGTGTATAGTACTGGGGATTGAACTCAGGACCTCATGCTTTCTAGGCAAGCAATCTCTCACTTGAGCCACAGACCCCTCCTGTCAGCCCTTGTTTCTATCTCTCTTTCTTTTCTCTCTCTCTCTCATTCGCTCTTTCTTTCTTTTCTTTTCTTTTCTTTTGGTGAGGTACAGACTACTATGTAGCCTCAAACTTATGATCTTCCATGATCCTCCTGCCTGTACCTACAGTATGCTGTGATTACAAGTGTGTACCATATTGCCCAACTTCCTGTATTGTTTATTGCTGTTATTTGTTGGCGGTGGGTTGTGTGCCAGTCCTGAGGTTTGAACTCAGGGTCTGGGCTCTGTCCCTAAGCTTTCTTTGCTGAATGCTAGAGTTCTACCACTTGAGCCACTGCTCCACTTCTGACCTTTTTTTTTTTGGTAATTAATTGGAGAGAAGAGTCTCACAATTTTCCTGCCCAGGCTGGCTTCAAACTGCGAACCTCAGATTTCAGCCTCTTGAGTAGCTAGGATTACAGGCATGAGCCACTGGCACCTGGCTCCTATATTATTCTTTTTATAAATTTAATGTATTTTAATAGCAAACTTACAGGAACAGCACAGAAGACAAACAACATTAAAAATATATACTTGCATGTAGGACAAGTCAATTAGAAAAGTACAGTGAATGGATAGAATCTACTATATGATAAAAATGCTACAAACACCATTTAGTTGTCATCAATAAGAAATTTACTTATTTAAAAAAAAATCCAAATGCTGGCATTGTCGAAAAATTTAGCAGGTTTATTTATAATTGTTATAAAGCTGAACTGCCAAAACTGTTCACTGAAACATTTTGACTTGCATTAATGCTTTATATCCCCACAGTTATATTAAAAACTCACACACACAACTGAAAATGGAAAAACTGCCAATACCCTATTTCCGTCCCCTATCTCTCCACTGGTAATCATATACTTTGGCACTTTTTGACCCCATGGGAGGGAAATCTAACATTCAGAACTACTGATAACAAGAAAGGGGTGGGGGGACTTTGAGAATGAAATGCTTCCCATCTGAGTGGCTTCTTAAGCGTGAGCCCCACGCATGCGCGTGCTAGCTGGCTATCTGGCTATCTTTTGGCATAATTGTTACACGCTTGGCATGGATAGCACATGGATTGCTATCTTCAAGAAGGCCAACCAGATCGGCCTCACTTGCCTCCTGCAGAGCACCAGTAGCTGCGCTCTGGAAGCGCAGATCGGTTTTGGAATCCTGAGCAATTTCCCGCACCCGACGCTGGAAAGGGAGCTTGGAATCAGAAGCTCAGTGGACTTCTGGTAGCACGTTATAGAGCACCACAGTGCCAGGCCTGGAAAGGTGAGGTTTCTCCGCCCCGCCAGCAGAGGGCGCACTCTTGTGAGCGAGCGGCATTGGTTGCCAGTTGTTCCCTGGGTGCTTCACCACCCGTGGATTTGCAGGTGCGGCTTGGTAGGAGCCATGGCATAGACAGGCCTGACTCAGCCCCTTCTCCTTCGGCTGGAGCTTGGGGAGGGAAAGGAGGCGCTAATTGCCTATATTCTTCTTATATAAGGTATTTGCACACCCGCCTCGAGTATGTGAGGGAGCATCCTGGATTCAATCTCTTGTGATCACCAAGGATGCCTGTTTAAACCACTGGTGCAACTGAAGCCATTCACCCGAGTCTGAGCGCTGGGCTCAGAGGAGCAGTGTGCCTTCCCCACAGTTCAGGCAATGGACTGGGTCAGAGTGGAATCTTCCCAAGGGAGAGTGGGCTTCTCACCCATACAAAGGTGCATAATCACTGCACATTAAATCATGACCTCTCCATGTAGAGGTCATGAAAATCTGTAGGCTTTCTATCTTGGCTGGATCAGTGCTCTGGCTGGAGCACAGGGTAGGTGTGGGGCACTTGGAAGTCAGCAGTTGTAGGAGGTATGTGAGCCTGAACAAGCCAAGGGCCAAATCTGATGCAAGGTCAGCCTAAAGTATCAGTTCCTAGGCTAATACAGAGAATCACAAGCAAGGACTGTGGAGCAGGGCCAGCACCACAGACAGGCATTGGGCTCTGGGGTGTGCACTGAATGGTGTAGGAGTAGCCTCCTGGATGAGGGTGGGTGAAGGAGCTGGATAGGACTGAACTTTTTTCAGTGTTTCCAGGCTCCTAGAAGATGCAGGAAGGAGCTGCAATTCCCATGGCCTTAATGAATCCATGCTGGATCAAGTCAAAGGCCAATTTGTTCTGCCAGAGGTGACCAACTAGGTGCAAGCATATGTGCTCATACACAGCATCACAGACAGCAGATTCTACATGGACAACTAGGTGACTGGATTCATTTCAAGAAAACTTGAGGCCTGAGTTCAAAACCCCATGTGGGATGGGTGCTGATGGCTCACTCTTATTGCAGTTCAAAGTCAGCCCCAGCAGGAAATGCCTTGAGACTCTTATCTCCCATTAATCACCAAAAAACCAGAAGTGGAGCCATGGCTCAAAGTGGTAGAGTGCTAGCCTTGAGCAAAAGAGCTCAGGGACTGTGCCTAGACCTGGAGTTCAAGCCCCAGGACTAACTAAACACAAACAAAACCAAAACAAAGCCCATGTGGCAGAAGAAAGAGACAGAGAAAGGAAGCAGGAAAGAAGGAAGGGAGAGAGGGAGGGAGGAAAGAAGAAAGGAAGGAAAGAAGAAAAAGACGACTACATGCAACTCTAATTTCTTCTCTAACCTCTACCATTTACGGGCTATGTGACCTCAGGTGAGACACTACCTCTACCGGCCACATTTTCTCTGTTTCTGAAACAAAGGCTTTGACTTGAGTCCTTGCAGATATCGCTAAGGAGCTGTAGGCCTTTGCCCAGCCCATCATCAAAGGAAGGGCGGCTGGCTTAAGGAACTCTTGGCAGGAATGGCTCAGAGAACACTATGATGTAATTTCCCATCAACATCTTGGAAGACTTTCAACTCTTCCTCCTGTTCCCAAAAAATGCCCAGTGTGGAAAATTTGGTTGCAAGAGAGTTGTTTGAATGTTGGCTGCCACCGAAGATGCTCCAATCTGGGGGCCTGCAGCAGAATTATCATGAAGCTAAAGAAGCTTCCAGGTTCCCCACTTGGAGAAACCCAAGCTATATGTGCATATTCTTTTCCTGAAGGAACCGGGGATCTTCAAGTTATGTAAACTACAAGCCTTACAAAACCTGGCTTGGCCTTGACAGAGTTCTGTGGTTTGGAGAACTTATTATGGCTCATGAGGATACAGATGCCATCCTTTTCAAGTCAGAGGCCCCAGGCACAACAAGAGATAACAGGCCAGTGGCTCGCACGGTGGCTTACCATGTGATGATTCACTTAGATCTGATAAAACAACAATGCCATCCACACCTGTGTTGTTTTCACCTGTATTCCCAGTTCTGCTCAGTCTCTCCCACAGCCCTGAGACACGGGCAGTCAGGTCTTACCACCTCCGATTGAGAGACAATGAAGTGGAGGCTCTGAAAAGCTAGGAGGCCTGTGTAGATTTGGAAGGGTGGTTGGAAACAGTGGCAGCACTCAGGACCTTTCTCTTTTCTTGATAGGACTTGTGTTTGAACTCAAGAGCTACACTTGCTAGGCAGGTGCTCTACCACTTGAACCACATGCATAGTCCTTCAAACCCAAGGATTTCTTTGAGCAGTTCAGGGCTCCTCATCTTGTTGATGGAGGACCAAACACACTCATGCAGAAGTGTAGTGAAGAGATTCCACCCTCTGTGCCTGGAGAGGTCAAGTGCTGCCTGAGTCACCATTGCCTCTATCTTGGTCCTGTCACCATTGCCTAACTTTGTCCTAGGGCTAAAGAGGCACAGGTGGACATAAATCACGGAGTCAGAAAAGGATCAGAAAAGTCTAGAAAGTTTTGGAAGAGGGGGAATGTGTTCCATTTCCCCTATTGTATTCCTAGTCACAAGTCATGTGGATTAGCATTATTTGTACTAACCATAAACACAAATGTTCAACCACAGCTGGTCAAACCGCCATACAATATACAGGCTGAAAACAACAGCTGGAGTCTTAGGGGCCCCTATACAACCTGCAGATACACACAAACCACAGACACACAAAAGGCCCCTGTCCATATACATGAGCCCACATACACACACACACACACACACACACACACACACACACACACATAGCACACCTATTCCTGTGCTACCTCCAATATCTCAGAGTTGCAACTACATGAAAGAGGTGAAAGAGGGAGCATCCCCCCACCTCAGCCCACATGCAGCCAGACCTTCGGGCTCAGTGTTGTCTAGTGAGGCAACCCCACCAGGAGGAGAGCTCAGGACCAAAGCCAACAGACCAAACAACCAGGAAGGCTAACAGCTTCAGGGTGAATCGACCGGATCCCTGGGTTGCTTTTTCCTGATGAGGCCACCAGAGATGCTTTCCCTGGATAAATTGTGAGTGGCACCTTCAGTCCAAATCCAGGGAGACCATTGAGGAACAATTTGAAGTATCACATTGAACTTTAGGACCCCAACTCAGGGTATTTCAATCCATATCACCCCAAGGGGATGCAAAGTCACTGGCTAGCAGCTTCAAATGTCCCTGTAACTTCCTGGCTTCAAAAAGACATACCTGGACAGGTGCCCATAGCCTGTAATCCTAGCAACTCAAGAGCTTGAGATCTGAAGATCAAAGCTGTCCTCAGAGCAAGAAAATCTGTGAGACTCTTATCTCCAATTAACAACAACAACAAAGTCTGAAGTAAAACTGTGGCTCAAGTGGTAGAGTGCCAGCTAAGGAACATAACCCAGACCCTGAATTCAAGCCCTAGTACTGACATGAGAGAGAGGGGGAGGGAGAGAAGAGGAAGAGAAGAGGGAGACGGGGACCCTCTTTCTATTCTGTAATTGAAAAAATGGACACTCCTTCACCCCCTTCCTGACTGATAGTTTCCAGTCATGTCTTTCTCTTTCCTTCTGATGGTCAAGTTTGAATCTTCAGACTGTCCTTAGTGGAATCGCATCATTCCTGTCTGTTCCCTTGAATCATCTGCACAGGTACAATATGCCTTCTTTGCAGTGTCACAACCAGTATTTGGGAGTTTCTGTTGGGCATAAAGAAGGGAGTTTGCACTCAATGCAATTGGGACTTGGGTTGCAGCTGGCCTTCAGCATATCCCTACAATGAATGTACTTCCTGATCTTCACCCATGTATATGTTGTTGATACTGTAGAAATGGTGACCTGTGACTTCTGAGGCCAGGTCATAAAAAAGATTGCAGCCTTTGACTTGCAATCACTTAAATCACTAGCTCTGCTGAACTGGCTGCCATGTCATGAGGATACGCAAATGTCCCCACAGTGATGAACTGTGACCTCTACCAGCAGCCTGCATGAAGTTATTCTCTGTGTGGAGAGCCAACACAGAATCAAGTCCTCCAGTCTCATTCAACTTTACATGACAGAAGCCTGACTGACATCTCCACCCCACATCTTGTGACGACCCAGAGCCAGAGCCACTTGGCTACAGCAGGCTCAGACTCCTGACCTACAGAAATCGGGGCAATCGCCAGGCAGGGTGATGGGCATCTGTAATCCTAGAACTTAAGAAGCAAAGGCAGGAGAGATTCAGTTCTAAAAGAAATAAGAAAGAAAGAGAAAGGGAGAGAGGAAGAGAAGGAAAGGAAAGGAAAGGAGACAGAGACAGAAAGATACAGAGAAAAAGAGAGAGAAGAATGAAGGTAGAAAGGAAGGTAGGAAGGAAGGAAGGAAGGAAGGAAAAAGAAAGAATTTGAGAGCAATCTGTTATGTGTCATTAGATAACTAATCTAGCTAACAGCATTAAGCATGGAGGCAAAAAGGAACAGAATGTAGAGAACAGTCTGTTTTTTTTTTTTTTTCTTTTTTTGGCCAGTCCTGGGCCTTGAACTCAGGGCCTGAGCACTGTTCCTGGCTTCCTTTTGCTCAAGGCTAGCACTCTGCCACTTGAGCCACAGCGCCACCTCTGGCCGTTTTCTGTATATGTGGTGCTGGGGAATTGAACCCAGGGCCTCATGTATACGAGGCAAGCTTGTAGAGAACAGTCTGGAACCTTGCCCAAGTATTCCAGTTCTGGCCGGATGTCCAGGCCTCCCATGGTCCCAAAGATGTGCATGTGGCCTCTGCTTGGTACATGGGACTGTCTGTATCCTTAGCCCCTTTCTCACTGAAGCTTCTGGAAATCTGAGTTGAGTTTTTTTTTCTTTCTCTTACAAATAAGAGTCCCAAGATAAGAAATCTCACACAGATGCCAGCTCAGAAAAAGGTAGTAGAGAGCAGGAAGAAGAGAATATTAGAAGTCTGAACTTGTGCTCAGTTAGGAACTAGAAAAACAAAAGGTTCCTAGAACCATGTTTGATATTAATTCTCGGTCCTTATTATTTTTCATTTTTATGTATTTTTTATCTTCAAGTGGTTGTACAAGGGGGTTGCACTTTAATGCGTCTTTTATGTGTACAGTATATTTTGATCTGTCATCGATTCCATCTTTTCCCCTGAGTTTCCTGCATATCCCCAGTCCTATTCTTTTGAAGGGATGTGGAAATACAATCTGCTGGCATCTATTTAAAAATAATTAAATGGATCAACAAACTCAACATTAAAGTTCACAGTGCTGCCTTTTTCTCTCCTGTGATTAAGAAAGTGGAAAGAAGTATATGTCCATTTCTTACAGAAATAACCAAAATTAGGGGTAAACAAACATGCCAAAAAATGTTGTCTTGCTGGGCACTGGTGACTCACGCCTGTAATCCTAGTTACTCAGGAAGCTGAGATCTGAGAACTGGGGTTCAAAGCCAGCCTGGGAAGAAAAGTCCATAAGATTCTTTCTCTAATTAACCACTAAAAAGCCTTAAGTGGAACCGTGGCTCAAGTGGTAGAGCACTAAGCTGAGCAAAAAGGTTCAGAGACAGTACCTAGGCCCTGAGATCTGCATGTGCACATGTGCACACACACACCCCCACCACACCCCCACAAAAATAGGGTGTTCTTTTAATAATTTGCAGTCTAAATAGACAATCACGTCTCCTGGGAAGAGATGTCACAATTGCTGATGTATATACAGATATACTTACTTGTCCTTTCCTTCATTCCCTTTCCGTCCGTCCGTCCGTCCCTCCCTCCCTCCCTCCCTCCCTCCCTCCCTCCCTCCCTCCCTCCCTCCTTCACTCCCTCCCTCCTTCCCTTCCTTCTTTCTTTTCTCTCTTTCCCTCTCCTTCTCTCCCTCCCTCTCTTCTTCTCTCCCTCCCTCTCTTCATCTCTTCAGTTGTTTGTTGAGAGTTTGCTGTTTTCTTAAGTCAGACTTCACAATGATGATGTAGCTCAGGCTACATATTCCCAAGTGAAGGAAAGCTTACTCTTTGGTTTGACTCCGTGTTGTCCTTCTCTGACTGTTTTGCTTCTCTTTATTGTTTTTCCCCCTGAGTATCTCTTGAATTCCAGAACAACAGAGCTGATGGATAAACAATGTTATGAAGGGGACTGAAAGTATACCCAACTAATATCCAGGCATGCAGGACAGATCCTGTTCTAATACAGACAGAAAATGAGAGGAATATCTGGGGAAAGGAAACCCTAAAATCATCTATTGTCCTTGCATTTTAGGGAGATTCAGGTAAATCTTCACATTTTAGAATAATAAACTGCATCATCTTGACCACCTGGAACCATGATATAATAGTTAGGGATGGCTAGACAACATGATCACATGTTGTCCTCCTGCTCAGAAAGAATTAAGATGGCAGACAGGACTTGTCACTTGAATCGCTATCATTTCCTCTGTGGGGATCAGGAAATGTTTCTCTTTTTCTATTCCTCTCTATTTTTTTTTTTAACTACTACTGGGGCTTGAACTCAGGTGTGGACACTGTCTCTTTACTTTTACACTTAAGGCTTGCACTCCCACCACTTGGAGCAAAACTCCACTTCTGATTTTCAGGTGGTTAATTGGAGAGAAGCATCTCATAGCCTTTCCTGCCAGGGCTGACTTCAAACTAGATTTTTCTGCTTGGGTTGGCTTTGAACCTTGATCTTGATCTCAGATCTCAGCCTCTTGAGTAGCTAGGATTTCAGATGTGAGTCACTGGTGCCTGTCTATTTCTCCTTCCTTTATCCTAAAATAAACCCTTGTTTTGACCTTGTGAGACTCCTCTTTGTGGGACACCCTGAAATTCTCTTTGTGTACAGATCTCAAGGACCAGTGATTCTGCATGGAAACTGGAAAGCTGAGGGAACCCCTGGTCCATCATCCTGCAACAAGACTGTAGAATGAACAATGCAACAGCCAGGGTTGACATTCCTCTGGGCTGTAGGTATGCTATTTGACTTCTAGTCTCTTTCTTCTGTGATAAGAAATTTCAGCAAAAAGATTGAAGAGAATTGTGCTCTGCTTTGGTAGATCCTGTTTCTAAGTAAACCTGGGAACTTTAAGAAAAATTATGAGAAAGAGGTTGGATTGGAGGGAAGAACAGAGAGAACTCAGGGCTGTTGAAGTACTATATTTTGGGGTATCATTTCTGAGTACAAAATAAATTAGCCTCTCTAGACCCAACTTTCTCATTTTGAAACAAAAAGGCTGGGGGTACAGGGCAATTGTGCAGTGTTTGTTTAACATGTGCAAGGCCCTAGGTTTAATCCCAGTATAATACACACACACACACACACACACACACACACACACACACACACACACACACTAAGACAGGAGTGGTAGACTAGACCACTTGCCAACATGTCCCTTCTGGGATCCTATAGTTAAATAAAGAAGGCAAAAGCTCAAGACAAAGGATAAAAAGACAAACGACTCCAAAAGCAATACTTGCAAAACCATTTGGTATAAACCAACTGAACAGCTCATAGGGAGAGAGGGAAAGGGGAGGGGGAGGGGGGAGTGAGGGAGGAGGTAACAAATAGTACAAGAAATGTACCATGGCCTTACAATGAAACTGTAACCCTTCTGTACATCACTTTGCCAGTAAATAAGTAATTATTATTTTTTAAAAAAAAAGAAGGCAAATGCTCTCTTGGGGTAGAGATTGCGAAGAAGAAAGGCTGAATCCTTATTACAGTTTTGCCAATTCTAGTGATGGAACTATATTTAGAGTTGATCAGGTCCTCTCATGCAGGTTGTAGAGTGGTTTTCTGGGTCAACCCCTCTCAAATATACTGTCACCTAATCCCTGAGCAGAATACATCTCCTGATAGAATAACCATCCTCCCCACACTAGTGCTGGTTATTTTGAATTTACTTTGGCCTGCCATATGAGACCTGTGGTGAGAGACTATTATCTTGGAGGAAGTAAGTAGTTTTAACCAAGCACATGTGCAGTCTCTCCTGTCTTCTATTCATGCATTTATCCCATATACATGTTAAATTCATGTGTTCATGAATACATTCAGTTTTGGATTTGGTTTGGTTTGGTTGTACAGTGTTAGGAGGGTTTTGAATGCAGGGCCTCCTGTGTGCTAGGCAAGCACTCTATCACTGAGTTACATCTCCAGCTCTCCAGTAATTTTGTGTGTGTGTGTGTGTGTGTGTGTGTGTGTGTTTACTTTGCACTAGGAACTTGGAGGAATGATGAGTGAAATAGGCAGCATCCCAGGGAAGAAAATATTAACTAAATAACCTGTAACAAATGCTGTAAAAGAGAAATGTGACAGGGCAGTGGTGACTCACACCTGTAACCCTAGTTACTCAGGAGGCTGAGATCTAAGGATCTTGGTTCAAAGTCAGCCCAGGCAGGAAAATCCATGAGACTCTTATCTCCATTCAACCAGGAAAAAGCCAGAAGTCGAGGTATGGGTCAAGTGGTAGGATGCAGAAAAGCTCAAGTGAGAACAGAGTTCTTAGAGTTCAAGATAGAGAACTTGCACAAAGAAGAAAAAAATGGGGGAAAAGCACAGGAGGCCCGGAGAGCTTACAATCAAAGGTCAGAGAGGGTTTACTTTACAAAATTTAAATTGAGTTGGCTTTGCTGTTGTTTTAAACTGGAGATTGCATTCAGACCTCAAACTTGGCTAGACAAGAGCTGTGACACTTCAGCTTGGTCTCCAGTCCCTGAATTGAATTCAGAAGGCTAAGACAAAATTCCCATGGTGTCAAGAGTTGGAGAAAGCATTCTTGGCTGAGGAAAGAGAATGAGCAAGAGGCTATAGCAGAAGAATCATGAAACTGAAAGGAGGCTAGGAAAACTCAGAGATAAAGGAAGAATCAGATCCATCTTTTCCTCTGTCCTTTATAGTGCCCTCTGGGGAAAGGTCTACCAATTCCTGTAAGAGGTACACAAGAATCAACTCAACAAATGGTTAAAGTTAGAGGATTATATATCTAACACAATAAGGAGAGAAAAATCAAGTGGTTTCTAGAAGAACAAATGAGAGCAAAGTAAGTTATGATTAGCTTAACCTGGTGCTGAAGGTTCATATCTATAACCCTTGCTAGTCAGGAGGCTAAGATCTGGGGCTCATTTGAAGCCAGCCTAGGAAACAAAATCTGAGAGTCTTAGCTCCAATTAACAAGTGAAAAAGTAGGAAGTAAGCCAAGCACTGGTGGTTCACACCTGTAATCCTAGCTACTCAGGAGGCTGAGATGTGAGGACTATGGTTCAAAGCCAGCCTAGGCAGGAAAGTCCTTGAGACACATCTCTTACAAACTACTCCCCCACAAAAACAGAAGTAGATCTGTGACTCAAATGTTAAAATGCTAGCCTTGAGCAAAAGAAGTTCAGGAACAGTGTGCAGGCCCTGAGTTCAAGCCCCAGGATCAGCACACGCGCACGCACGCGCACACACACACATGCACACACACACTAGTAGTAAGTGGAAATGTGACTGAAGTGCAGAGCACCAGCCACAAGAGGCTTAAGAAAGTCTGTAATTATGTTTATTCATACAGATTTCTGCCATCTTTCAATTGTTTTCAATGCCCATAAAACTTTCCCTAAAGTGGAGATTTATATAGGCTTGCTCTTGATCTCCTTCCTAGCAGTAAAAGCTGACCTGAAAACAGACTTTATGACAGCCTCTTTGTGTCTTTCCAGATCTGTCTACTTTTAGTCAGAAAAGGATTCCAAAACCATCTCCAACGGGGCTGGCTCCAGGTGATGGCAGAGAAGCCACAGGGGTAGATCCTCCCCAACACATAGCATTAGCTGTGATTTCCATCTGTGTTCTAAAAACAATGGGAAGAACTGAAGGGCTTTAAGCAGGAGAGCTGCAGGATCCTACTTGAATTTTGTTGGACTTCTTTAGGGTACGTTTGAGAACTCTAGAGAACAGGCAGTTGGATCTGCCAGCCTGCGACTCAAGAGGAGCGCTCTAAAGATTCTTGTAGGAGTCATCTATGTATAGATAGTAATTATAGGCCAGTGTGTGGATGTGATTGTCTAAGAGAGAAATGTATAGGACATAATGTTCCTGCCATCCAACTAAATTAGAGAGAGAGGGGAGGGGAGGAGGAGGGAGGAAGGAGGAGGAATAGGCAGAAGGAGATGAAGAGAGACAGAGAGGAAGAAAGTTATAAGGAAAGAAGGCTGGCTGGCAGGAAATCAGCCTAGAAAGAGATGACTTCTGTGGAAGTATGGCTATATTATTCATATAATTTTCTTTGCCTCCCTGACCTTAAAGTTATCTCTTCATCTGACAAATTAAAAAACAGCTACTTTAAAGAAACTCAGGAGAGAATGAGGGGGGGGTGACACGGTTCAAAATGAAATGTACTCATTACCTGGCTTATGTAACTGTAACCCCTCTGTACATCACCTTTACAACATTTTAAAAATTAAAAAAAGAAATTTGATGGATTTTTTTTTTTTGCCAGTCTTGGGGCTTGAACTCAGGGCCGGGGCACTGTCCCTGAGCTTCTTTTGTTCACGGTTAGCACTTTACCACTTGAGCCACAGCACCAGTTCCAGCTTTTTCTGTTTATGTGGTACTAAGGAATTGAATGCAGGGCTTCATGTATGCTAGGCAAGCACTCTACTGCTAAGCCATGTTCCCAGCCCTTGATTTTTTTTTAATATAAAGTTTTGCCAGATGTTGGCCGGCTCACACCTCTAATCCTAGCTACTCAGGAGGCATAGATCTGAGGATCATCTTTCCAAGCCAGCCCAGACAAGGTCTGTGAGACTCTTATCTCTAATTAACCAGCAAAAGACAGTTCCACTTGTGGTTTTCTTAATTAGAGATAAGAGTCTCATGGACTTTCCTGCCCTAGTTAGCTTTGAATGTCCATGCTCTGATCTCAGCGTTCTGAGTAGCTAGGGGTACAGGCATGAGCCAACTTCCCCATTCTACAGATGGGAAACCAAAATGATGTTCTACAAGGAGGAAAAAATACATGAAACCTCATAGCTAGTACTTTGTAAAAGTAGAGAGCAGGCTGGGAATGTGGCTTAGTGGTAGAGTGCTTGCCTAGCAAGCATGAAGCCCTGGGATCAATTCCTCAGTACCACATAAACAGAAAAAAACAGAAGTGGCACTGTGGGTCAAGAAGTAGAGTGCTAGCCTTGAGAAAAGGCAGCTCAGGGACAGTGCCCAGGACCCGAGTTCAAGCCCCAGGACTGACAAAAATAATAATAATAGTATTAGTAGTAATACTAGAAAGCAGGATTCTCCTTTTAAAAAGTTTTTTTCCCCTTCCCTATTGTGCAACTTCACTCCATCCCACAGGAGAAAAGTTTGTCAGCTTAAATGGTGCAATACAAGATGAAAGGGAGTTCAAATATCACAGGTCATAAATGTTTGCCTGGGACTAGACCTTCTGTCTCCTATAGTCTGGCAGAGCTGTTATTTGGCCAAGGGGAAAATCAGGAATTGAGAGGCACATCAGCCTGGTTTTCTGTGGGCAGACTGTTTGAAAACAGTGTTCAATTATTTACTCACTTATATGTGTCATCAGGGATTTGTTACAGGAAGAATTGGTGGTAGTTCGAAATTTATATAAACCCCTTCTACCTGGATACCAGTATTTCACATATGTAATCTTAGCTACTCAGGAGGCTGAGATCTGAAGATCTCCGTTCAAAGCCAGTCCAGACAGAGAAATCCCCATAAGACTCTGATCTCCAATTAGCCACTCGAAAACCAGAAGTGGTTCTTTGGTTCAAAGTGGTAGAGCACTAGCCTTGAGCAAAAGAGCTCAGGGACAGTGCCCAGGCCCTGAGTTCAAGCCCCACAACTGACAAAAAAAAGTATCTATAATTCCTTGCCAAGCAAACCTTACCTTTTGACTACTCTTCTTGTCATGTAGGAACAACTTTCAATAGACTGGTTTCAAAAGATGTTTCAACACACTTCGGTTGAGACTGATCTAATTCAGTGATGAAGCAATCATAGCTCAGCCACATGCTTAGCATGCATGAAGCCTGGGGTTCAATCCCCAACATCACTAAAAAAGAAAACATGAATAAATAAACATTACAGCAAGTTATTTTAAAAGATTGAATTCAAGAGTTGAAATACCTTGGGCTGGGGATATAGCCTAGTGGCAAGAGTGCCTGCCTCGGATACACGAGGCCCTAGGTTCGATTCCCCAGCACCACATATACAGAAAACGGCCAGAAGCGGCGCTGTGGCTCAAGTGGCGGAGTGCTAGCCTTGAGCGGGAAGAAGCCAGGGACAGTGCTCAGGCCCTGAGTCCAAGGCCCAGGACTGGCCAAAAAAAAAAAAAAAAAAAAAAAAAAGAGTTGAAATACCTTAATTGGCTTTATTTGCAGTTTTGAAAGTAAGCAATACTTCATTCCATAATACAAATTGAGTGTTCCAATTGACTCAGCAGAGGCAGGAAAATAGAACAAAAAGCAGAATGGTCATTTATTTAATAAATTAATTTAATTTTGGTAATACACAGGTTTAAAGTCAGGGCCTTATGCTTGCTAAGCAGGCACTCTATTGCTCTGAGCTACAGCCTGATTTTTAGTTATTTTACTAGTAGGTTCTCATGGTTTTTCCCAGGGCCAGCTTCACTATGATTCTCTTATCTATGCCTCCTAAATAGGTGGAATTACAGATGTGTATCACTACACCCAGGTTGTTGAAATGAGTGCTCAATAGCCTTTCTATCAGTCTGGCCTTGAACTGTGATCCCTTCCAATCTCAACCTCCTGAGTAACTAGAATTACAGGTGTGAGCCACCTTGACCAACCAGACTGATTATTTTAAAATGATTTTTCTTGTCAGGTGGGAACAGAAAGACAGAAATTGGCTTGTCTGAAATTTTTTGTTAGAATCTCTCTTTCCTGATTTCTAAGGTCACTTCCCCAAATTCCACTTAAAGGATCTCTGCCATCTATAGCACATTTACCAGCAATAACCAGGTCAGAAAGTGTCATATTTCAGAATATGCCAATTATAAACACCTGGAAGATAAGGATCAGAATCTTATCTAATAATAATATTAACAATCAATGTCTTCGCACAGAACCAAGCACTTCTTTTTCCATTTTAGTGGCATAGATTAACTGTACAATGAGTTTCACTGATTTTTTTTTTCTGTATTCATTCTGGGACTTGAACTTAGGGTGTCATGCTCTTGGCTCAGCTTTTCCACTAAAGGCTTGTGTAGAGCTACATGTACTTCCACTTCTAGTATTTTTCTGGTTAACTAGAGATAAGAGTCTTATAGATTTGTCTGCCTCAACTAGCTTTGAGCCACAATCCTCAGTTCTCAGCCTCCTAAAGAGCTAGGATTATACGTGTGAGTCACTGATATAGGGCTTATTATGATATTTTGATGCATATAAATAAAGCACTTTGTTCCTAATCATCTTGGCCTAAGCGCTTTAAGTTTAGTCTTCACAATCACTCTGCTAATTAGCCCCATGTTATAGGTGAGAAAACACAGGCAAAGAGAGGTCAGCTGCCCAGTCACCTGGCTGGGTAGAGACGGCTTCCATTTGTAGGTGGTGGAGAAGGTGGGGAGGGACCCCTGGCCCCCAGGCCTGCCTTGCCTTGCCCTCTACTTACAGCCTTGCTGTGTTTGTTCATTCTCTAACACTATACTGTAAGCTTGGTCCACAGTAAATACACATTTCATTGCTGGATAACTACATGGTGGCTTTCCCAGAAGACTCAACAGAGCAGTAGGCACATAATGATTCAATAGGCATTTCAATATTAATATCCAGCACTGACACCGCTGACTGGGACCAAACCTTTCTGCTAAGTCACAGCAGGGGTTGTACTTCAGATCTGTACCCCATCTTCAACACCTAGGGCCAGTGACTCTGCACAGTGACAAGATCACCACTCTCTCCCATCTCAGAGTACCATCTATGCCCAGGAGGCGTGGGTCTACACATCATGGCCAGGATGGACCCCAAGCACAGAATGCCTTCCTTGTTTCCTTACTTGGGGCTCTTATCTCTAGCCAGGCAATTTAATCCTCCTTTATGGAATCCAAAAGTCACCTACCTGCCCATTCCCCAGGGAGCTGAGGTTCTAAGAAAGAGCAAAGTTCAGTATTACTCTTTGATAAGAGGCTTGTTTAAACAAGATCACATATAAAAGTCAGTGTGATCCCGGAGTCGTTCTCCTCAGAGCTTCTCCCTCCTCCCCCTCTCTTTTTCTTATTCTTTTGCTTTGGAGATGGAGAGATTGAGCCATCACCCCAGGGACTCCCTCTGGCTCCCACAGAACTGATGCTAATGACTTTGCTTCTGTCTGCCTCATCCCTTTCCCCTTCCTGGAGTCTCTCACCTCACACACACACACACACACACACACACACACACACACACACACACACAGAGAGAGGAAAGCCTAGCGCTCCCTCTGTTCTAGGGACTTCCCATTGGCACTAGCTCATTTACATTTTGAAACTAGAGCAAAGTTTACCGCTAGGTAAAGTTTACCTCAGCATCCTAAGTGTCACCGGACTCTGGGTAGAAAAAAGCTGATGGTAGAAACCTGGGAGACATGCCCACTGAAAAGAACGCAGCCCCTCCACCATTAGTAACAGGCTCCTTGGTGGAGAGCCCTTGGCTTAGAGACAGTGAAAACAGTAGGGATGGAAACAACAAAGATAGGGCTGGGAATGTGGCCTAGTGGGAGAGTGCTTGCCTAGCAGGCATAAAGCCCTGGATTCCACTCCCCAGTACCACATAAACAGAAAAAGCTGGAAGTGGCACTGTGGCTCAAGTGGTAGAATGCTAACCTTGAGCAAAAGAAGTTCAGGGGGGCTGGGGATATGGCCTAGTGGCAAGAGTGCCTGCCTCATATACATGAGGCCCTGGGTTCGATTCCCCAGCACCACATATACAGAAAATGGCCAGAAGTGGTGCTGTGGCTCAAGTGGCAGAGTGCTAGCCTTGAGCAAAAAGAAGCCAGGGACAGTGCTCAGGCCCTGAGTCCAAGCCCCAGGACTGGCCAAAAAAAAAAAAAAAAAAAAAGAAGTTCAGGGACAGTGCCCAGGACCTGACTTCAAGCCCCTCAAAAAAGAAAAGAGGGGCTGGGAGTATGGCGTAGTGGCAAGAGTGCTTGTCTCATATTCATGGAGTACTGGGTTTGATTCCCTAGCACCACATATATAGAAAACGGCCAGAAGTGGCGCTGTGGCTCAAGTGGCAGAGTGCTAGCCTTGAGCAAAAAGAAGCCAGGGACAGTGCTCGGGCCCTGAGTCCAAGGCCCAGGACTGGCAAAAAAAAAGAAAGAAAGAAAGAGAAAAAAAAAGGCCATTTGTTGGAAGTAGAGCTGTGGCTCAAAGTGGTAGAGTGCTAGCCTTGAGCTGAAGAGCTCAGGGACAGCGCCCAGGCCCCAAGTTCAAGCCCCATGACCAAAAAAACAAAAAACACAAAAACAAAAAAAGGCCATTTGTGTCACCTTGAGGTTTTTAATTTGGGGGGGGGGGGGGAGAAAGTGGTTCGTCTACAGTTTGTGCTTTTGCTTTGTTTACCTGTTGGATGACATGCTAAGACCCTGGCCTTCCTAGACCCAGAGCTACTGTCTCAGGTCCTCCTGCTTCTTCTCATCATCCCTCTCAGTGGCCACGAGGCAGTACCACCACTGCAGCCTGAGTCGTGAGGGTGATGAGGTAGGGAACCCACACCTGGCACAAGGCCACCTGTGCAGGCTCCCAAGTGGTGATGGGAGCTGGGTTGTTGTAGACATCGTGGTGAAGGAACAGGGCCCTTGCTTGGGACAGTCCTCACAGCCACCTAGATACTAGGCCAGCTCAAACAGCCAGCTCCCCACCCCCAGCCAGATCCCGGGAGCTTCATGCTCAAACAGCTAGCTCCCCACCCCATCTGATTTGCAGGATGCCAGTCCCATGCTCTCTAGCTTTTTAGTAGGAAGCTTCTGGTACATTCCACTGCTGAAAGGGCTTTTGTCCCCACACAGAAAGAAAGAGCAACAAAGGCCTGTTGTATCTCCTCAGAGGCAGGCCTGCACAGCAGGTTTACAAGGAAAAACATTCCCCAGGAGTCTGGCTTTGGCAGAGGGCTGCCTTCACTGTTGTGGTCAAACACAGCTTGGGAGAAGCGGGGCATCTTGGTCACATGTGTAGGGCACATGAGTGTGGCAGGGTGTCATCACACACACACAGCACACACACTCACTTGCAAGTACAAACCCCAACAAAGTTTTCCTGTCCAGACTAGCAAGGAAGAGGTCACCAGAGCTGCTGCTGCAGGAGGCCTTGGGCAGCCCAGCACTCCAGATCAGAGCTCTGCTATTCCTTTGTCCCATCATGCCTTGTGAATTGCCATAGGTCACTTCATAAAGGTTAGGCAGAGCCAGGCACTGGTGGCTCAAGCCTATAATCCTAGCTGCTCAGGAGACTGAAATCAAAGGATCAAAGCTCAAAGCCAGCCCAGGGGAGGAAAGTCCATAGCCTTTTTTTTTTTTTGCCAGTCCTAGGGCTTGGACTCAGGGCCTGCGCACTGTCCCTGGCTTCTTTTTGCTCAAGGCTAGCACTCGGCCACTTGAGCCACAGTGCCACTTCTGGCCTTTTCTATATATGTGGTGCTAGGGAATCGAACCCAGGCCTTCATGTATATGAGGCAAGCACTCTTGCCACTAGACCATATTCCCAGCCCCCCATAGACTCTTTTTTTTTTTTTTAGCCAGTCCTGGGGCTTGGACTCAGGGCCTGAGCACCGTCCCTGGCCTCCTTCTGCTCAAGGCGCTATAGCACTCTGCCACTTGAGCCACAGTGCCACTTCCCGGCCGTTTTCTGTATATGTGGTGCTGGGGAATCGAACCCAGGGCCTCACGTATATGAGGCAGGCACTCTTGCCACTAGGCCATAACCCCAGCCCCCATAGACTCTTATCTCCAATTAACCACCAAAGATCTGAAAGAGGAGCTGTGGCTCAACTGGTAGAGTGCCAGCCCTGAGCAAAAAATTCAGGGACAGCACCCAGGCTCTGAGTTCAAGCCTCAGGACTAGCACCAAAAAGAACAATAAGTTGGGGGGAGGGGAAAATGAGGGAGGAGGTAACAAACAGTACAAGAAATGTACCTAAGGGACTGGGAATATGGCCTAGTGGCAACAGTGTTTGCCTCGTATACATGAAGGCCTGGGTTTGATTCCCCAGCACCACATATATAGAAAAGGCCAGAAGTGGCGCTGTGGCTCAGGTGGCAGAGTGCTAGCCTTGAGCAAAAAGAAGCCAGGGTCAGTGCTCAGGCCCTGAGTCCAAGGCCCAGGACTGGCAAAAAAATAAAATAAAATTAAGTAAAAAAGAAATGTACCTAAGGCCTAACGTATGAAATTGTAACCTCTCTGTACATCACTATGACAATAAATAAGAAAAAATTTAAAAAATTAAAAATTGAGCAGGAGGCGGCTGCTGGCTTCTTCCTCCCTCCATGCTTCTTTCAGCATAGCGCTGGGACTGCCTGGGAGTGAAAGCCTAGAGGAGCTCTGTCTTGGGATGATGGCATCCCCGGAACCTCTGAACATTGAAGATATAACGGTGAACTTCACCCCCAAAGAGTGGGACCTGATGAACGCAGCACAGAGGAAGCTGTGGAGAGATGTGATATCAGAGGTTGCCTGTCTGCTGGAGTCCATCACAGAAATCTCTTTATCTGCAAGACTCACTTGACAGGAATGACTGGAGAGAAACGAAGACTCACAGCTCTTCATTGACACAGAGTTTGCTAAAGGATGCAGAAGACATTTCCTGTGTTAGCCTACACCAGGGAAAGAACCACCATGAATATTCAAGTACTCCTGAGCACCTGGAACACAAAGAAATTGATCACCTAAATGGCAATGGCATTATGAAGAATTCATTAGACATTAGACAATGCAGTAAGTTTCTCAAGGAAAACAGTGTGACTGTGGTCTATGTGCTAAAGTCTTTGTTGAGAGCGATGAATGCTGTAAACACAATGTAACTCACACTGGAGGGAAATCACATGGTTATAGTTTGTGTAGGACAGCCTTTGTTCCTTCAAAGTTCAGTCACCATAACTGTACATGATGGAGATAAAGTGCGTGAGGATAGTGACCTGGGGCATGTACTCGGTCAACCCAGGTAGCTCAGTTGGCAGGATGGAGGAGACACTAGCCAGGAAGTTGATGACAGCCACCTGTGTACTGCCCCCTGCATTCAGCCAAGTCACTTCCCGCAGCAGGAGGACATACCCACTGGAGGAGGGGCAGATGAAAGTCCCCTCTCTGTGTGGGAAGCAGTCACTCAGCCATCTTATTCTGGAAATAAGGAAGGAGCACATGCCGGAGAGAAAGCACAGGCGTGTCCTCCCGGTGGGGAAGCTTCCCAAAGGCCAAGTGACCTTGAGACACATAAAAGAACACACACTGAAGAGAAACGGCATGAATGTCACATCTGTGGGAAAGCCTTCAAATGGCCATGTGACCTTAAGACACATAGCATAGTGCACACTGGAGAGAAACCCTATGAATGTCGCACCTGTGAGAAAGCCTTCACTGTGCAATCTTCTCATGCCGCACATGAGAGAATACACACTGGAGAGAAACCCTATGAATGTCGCACTTGTGGGAAAGCCTTCACTCAGCCATCTCACCTTGCCAAACATGAGAGAATACACACTGGAGAGAAACCCTATGAATGTCGCACTTGTGGGAAAGCCTTCACTCAGCCATCTCACCTTGCCAAACATGAGAGAACACACGCTGGAGAGAAACCCTATGAATGTCGCACCTGAGGGAAAGCCTTCACTTTGCAATCTTCTTGTGCCAAACATGAGAGGATACACACTGGAGAGAAGCCCTATGAGTGTCACGACTGTGGGAAAGCCTTCTGTCTGCCATCTCAACGTGCTGCACATGAGAGAACACACACTAGAGAGAAACCCTATGAATGTCACACCTGTGGGAAAGCCTTCACTAGACCATCTATTCGTGCCAAACATGAGAGAATACACACTGGAGAGAAACCCTAGAATGTCGCACCTGTGGGAAAGCCTTCACCGATTTATCTCAACGTTCCACACACGAGAGAACCCACACTGGAGAGAAACCCTATGAGTGTCACTTCTGTGGGAAATCCTTCTTTCTGCCATGTCAACGTGCTGCACGTGAGAGAATACACACTGGAGAGAAGCCCTATGAATGTCGCACCTGTGGGAAAGCCTTCATTACGCCATTGTAACGTGCCGCACATGAGGGAACACACACTAGAGAGAAGCCCTTTGAATGTCACTTCTGTGGGAAAGTTTTCTGTTTGGCCTCCAGCCTTTTTCACCATATGAAAGTACATACTAGAGAAAAAAAAATGATGTGTGTCATCAGGGAATGAACTCATTCAGTATCTCATTTAGACCTTGCCAGGATGAGAAATAAGAGCAATCACACAAATGCAACCTGTGTGTGGAAGGTTTTGGTACACCCTGTAACCTTGGAAAGTAAGAGCAATCCTCCCAGAGGGAGAACTCAGGAGTCTCATCTGTGTGGGAAAGTCTTCAGTCAATCAACTCATTTAAGACAACACTAGACAGAAACCACCGACAGAAACCATCTTTGTGAGAGGCTTTAGGCCTGACTATCCGCGGGCGAGAAAGACTATGAACATCGCAGCTCTGGGAAAGCCTTCAGTCATCATGGAGGGTTGGCTCCCTCAAAGAACAAACAGCGCAGAGAAACCGTGAGTGTCACTCGTGGGAAAGCTGTGAACTGATCTACTCCTTGTATACAGAATCCAACGATGCGCACTGATGAGAATCCACAAGAACATTTTTCATGTGAGATATCCTTCTGTCTATAGTCAGCCCTTCAATGTCATGTGGGAATACAAAACGGAAAGAATATAGCTGTGTGGGGTATTATATCTTGCTTGTATAGTATGCACATAAGAACTATGACTATGATCAACCTTTAGTGTAAATTTAAATACAATGAACTAGAACCAGAAAAGCCACCTAGAGACCCAAACTCAGTTTGGCTAGTCAGTCCCTATGCACAAACACATTTAAAGATGTATGTGTGTAATCTGCTTGGATTCTAGCAAATGTAGGAGTCTGTAGTTACAATGTTAGTGTCAAATACCCTAAGGGCCTTAGGGGGAAGGAAACTCCTAATCCTTCCTTAATGGAGAAATCTTTCCATCTATGATGTTTTTGTGTGTGTGTTTTGGTTCTTTGTTGGTCTTCTGGCTTGAACTTGGTGTGAGGGCTGTCAACTATCCTTTAGCTCTTTTTTCTCTAGGCTAGCACTCTACCACTTTGAGCCACAGCCCCAATTCAAGCTTTCTAGGTTAACTGGAGAACTTACCTGGCCTGGCTGGCTTTCAATTTTGATCCTTAGATAATCAGCCTCCTGAGTTTCTAGGATTACAGGCATGAGCCACCAGCACTGGGATACAATGTATTTGTAAGTAATAGGTGAGCAGGTCACTTGACATACCTCATTTGTCTTTAATTTTGTGAACAAATATTCATCTAAGCATCAGGTATGGCATGGAAAAAACCCTCTAGTGACAAGTTCTAAAAACTCTAAGTATTCCATCTAAATGAATGATGAACTTTTATAATTGATGGAATTTTTATTTAACCGCCAAGTTTGTGGTATTTGTAATGTTCCATATTGTAAATGATGTTTAGTGTCGTGAGTGATGAAAATCTCTGAGTGAATAATGATGTATTTCTCAACAGTAAGATTCACTGAGGAAGCTTGATCTTGAAAAGAAAGTGGAGTCATTTCTGATTTTTTGGATGTCAAAGTATCTTTATACAATATATAGATATGTATGAATATATATGTACAATAGTGAGCTTGCATAAAATTACTAAGAGGAATCATCACATTTAGATTTGGATGACATGCAATCCAAACTAATGGTCAACCAGACAGAACCTAATTTGCAGATAGAATTAGGAATACAGATTTGAAATAACTGAGAGACTAGTTTGAGAAGCTCTGACATTTATTTTGTTCTACTTTTTATCATGAAGTTTAAACCAGAACATTGAATCTGAACTCCTTGATAGGTGGGAAGATATTCAGCCCATACTTTGGGCCATCTCTTCCTTCAATATCCTTTCCACTGAGATAATTTCCAACTTCTTCACATTAGCAGAAATCCCCAAATGTCCAGAGAAACACAGAGCAGGGTTTTCTCTCCTTCCCAAGTGTCTAGGAATGCCATGACTATGTCAAAGGTGAGTGCCTAGGTATGCAGTCTAAGGCATTTGGGGCTCCTCGGTCGTCCTGAGTACATGGGTGTTACCATGTCTGTTGGTCAGGCCCTCAAAATACTCCTGATGTTTGTCCTTAAACATCTCCTTTGGGCAGAGTAATGGTGGGAGCTCCTCTAAGTCAAATCATCATAATAGCCCTGAGATAACTTACATAAAATATATGGAAACATATATCATTCACATCAAAAGTGCCTGGCCTGAGTGTCTCAGATATGTAATCCCAGCTTGTCAGAAGGCTGAGAACAGAAGATTATTTTTTGAAGCCAGCCCAGGCAGGAAGTCTATGAGACTCTTACTGACTGCCCCAAAGTCAGCTGTGGAAACGATGGCTCAAGGGGTAGTATGCTAGCCTTGAGCAAAGAAGCTCAGGCCTAACACACAAACCCTGAGCTCAAGCCCAAGGAATCAACAGAAGAAAAGAAACAAAATGAGAAGCTCCTTAGTTTACCAATGTTATGTAAGTAGTCACTGGTGTCATTTTTTCAATAATGTGGAAAAAATGTTCTTTTCAATATACCTTCTGAAATTACCTATATTCAGGTTACTGATGAGCATATCTTTACAAGTAACAGAAGGTGCTTAGAAAGTATATTAAATAGCATTATAGTTTGCTGTAAGATGCACATATATTTTTAAAATTAGAAATAAATGACCAAATATCAAGATACCAAGCATTTTCAAAAAGGTTTCACATGTGCTTGTGTATCTAGTGTGTTTTTAATTTGCTTAATAGAATATATTCATGTTTTTGTGTTTTGATAATGGAATATTCCTAGTAGACTTTTGCTTTTAAAACTTTGTCCCCAGTGGACTGGGCTGTTGTGGAACACTTGTAGACTTCTGGGTGGAGGAAACAGGTCATTTTGGGTATGTCCTTGAAGGCTCTACCAGGAATCTCTTCTGCTCTCCTTCCTCCTCCCTTCCCTCCTCCTTCCTCTCCCTCTGCTCTCCTCTCTCCCTTCTCTCTGTCATTTTCAGTGTCTCCCTCAGCCTCCTTCCTGGCTGCTAGGAGGTGTGGTAATTCTCTGCTCCATTTTCCCACTGCGGTCATGTTGTGTCCTGTGCATGGGTCTCAGGAACAGAGAATAGAATCCTTTAAAACAATGAATTAAAATAAATCCTTTTTCCCTTAAAAAAATTGAGCAATTAAAAAAAAGGACAATAAGTTTTGGCTGACATTATGACTCAGTTGGTAAAAGCATTTGCCTAGAATGGGCAAATACTGGGCTTGAGTTCAAGCACTGGGAAAAAAAAAAGGTATCGTGGAAGAAAATATCTGTTTGTGTTTGTACTGGTACTGGGGTTCAAACACAGGGTCTTATATTCTTGCTTAGCTTCTTCGCTCAAAGCTTGCACTATGCCATTTGAGCCATAACTCCACTTCTGTTCTGACTTTTTGCTGGTTAACTGGAGTCTCTCAGATTTGTCTGGGATGGCTTCAAACTTAGGTCTTCAGATCTCAGCCTCTTGATTAGCTAGGATTATAAGTATGAGCCACTGGCACCCCTGTTTTTTAAGAAGTCTATCTGAGGGTCCTTTCAAAACATCACTCATGAACTCTTCCCACAGGATAGATCATAGTGAGCTAGGCCTGGTCATGCATGTCTATAATTGCAGCACTCAGATATGAAAGCAGGAGAATCTCAAATTCAAGGGCAGTTTGTATGATATAGTGAGTTCCAGGTCACCCTGGGCTGGCTATGTACCAAAACTGTCTCAAAAAAAAAAAAAGGAAGGAAGGAAGGGAGGGAAGGAAGTAAGAAAAAAGGAAGGAATGGAGGGAGGGAGGAAGGGAAGGAAAGAAGGAAGAAGAAAGGAAGGAAGGAAAAAAAGAAAAGAAAGAAAAAGAAACATGTAATCATTATGACTGGAAAAAGGTAGATCTCTTTTTTTTTTTGGCCAGTCCTAGGCCGTGAACTCAGGGCCTGAGCATTGTCCCTGGCTTCTTTTTTGCTCAAGGCTAGCACTCTGCCACTTGAGCCACAGTGCCACTTCTGGCCATTTTCTGTATATGTGGTCCTGAGGAATCGAACCCAAGGCCTCATGTATACAAGGTAAGCACTCTTGCCACTAGGCCATATTCCCAGCCCAAAAAGGTAGATCTCTTCCTGCCATTTTCTCCCTCCTATCTCTCTGTTCTTTTGTAATTGCCATGACAGGAGACATAGTGTTTGAAAGGCTTCAAAATGTGTTTAGAGAGAAAGGCTTTTCTTAGGAAAAAGAAGTGTTGTTTTTATTTATTAGATCCCTGAGAATGTAATAGTCCAACTCATTTCCCCTGCCACCTTGGCTGCAGTTTGATGATCCACTTATAGTAATTAATGTACCTCAGGTACATCCTAACATGATGTCTGACCTGGTGTCTGGCTTTAGGCTTTGTGTCTCATCATATCCAGGCTTAACTATCATAAACACCTTTGTTCTCTGCAAAACAAAACTTTCATGGGGCTAGAGGTTTAGCTCAAGTGGTAAAGCACCTAACTAAAAAGTACAAAGACCTGAGCCAGGCTCCAGTAGCTCAGGTTTGTAATCCTAGCTACTCAGGAGACTGAAATCTGAGGATTGCAGTTCAAAGCCAGCTGGGACAGAAAAGTCCTGGTGAGACTTAGATCCAATTTTTTTTTTTTGACCAGTCCTGGGCCTTGGACTCAGGGCCTGAGCACTGTCCCTGGCTTCTTTTTGCTCAAGGCTAGCACTCTGCCACTTGAGCCACAGTGCCACTTCTGGCCATTTTCTGTATATGTGGTGCTGGGGAATTGAACCCAGGGCTTCATGTATACGAGGTAAGGACTCTTGCCACTAGGCCATATCCCCAGCCCCTAGATCCATTTAACCACTCATAAACCATAAGTGGTGCTGTGGCTCAAGTGGTAGGGTACAAGCCTTGAGCACAAAGAGTCTCAGGGACAGTGCCTAGGCCCTAAGTTCAAGCCTCACAACAGAAAGAAAGAAAGAAAGAAAGAAAGAAAGAAAGAAAGAAAGAAAGAAAGAAAGAAAGAAAGAAAGAAAGAAAGAAAGAAAGAAAGAAAGAAAGAAAGAAAGAAAGGAAGGAAGGAAGGAAGGAAGGAAGGAAGGAAGGAAGGAAGGAAGGAAGGAAGGAAGGAAGGAAGGGAAGAAAGGAAGAGAGAAAGAAAGAATGAAAGAAAGAGAGGGAGGAAGGGAGGGAGGGAGGGAGGGAGGGAGGAAGGAAGGAAGGTATAAAGACCTGAGTTCAAACCCTAGTAGTCACACACACACACACACACACACACACACACACACACACACACACACACACACACACGGTAATGGGCCTGCAAGTGGGAAATCTTAGCATCATTCCTGGTCCTGCCTGACTGACCAGTTCCAGTTCCACCTTGAACAAGTCATCCCACTCACTAGATCTCCATTTCCATTTCCTTGTTTGTGAAACCTCTGTAGCTGCTGATTAAACACACAGACTCCTGAATCTGTCCCAGAGTTGGGGAGGAGCAGAGGCTAGAATTAGGGGGGGGGCGGGATTTAGGGGTCTTGGCTTTTTTTGAGACCAAGTCTCTCTAGCCCAGGCTGACATCACACTTGCTGTATAACTCCTCCTCCTATCTCTGCCTACTCAGCTCAGGGATCATAGACATGTACCACCACACCCTGTGTGAAGTCTGTGTCTTTAAATCAAGCAGACCAAGGGACTGGTATCACTAGATACATCTGGAAACCAGTAACACCAGATAGTTGCTAAGGTCCTGGATTATGCTATGATCTGTAATTTATATAAATAATTTTCTAAAAAGAAGATAACGTTTGGTAATAATTTTTCAATGATGTGCTCTATAGTCTCTGGATATAATTTATTATGATCCTCAGTTTTCATTTGTAAACCCACATATACTTTGCAAAATGAAACACTGAGCCAGCTACTCCTTACTTGAGTGGTTTTCACCTGGATTTTTGCCTGCACCAAGCTTGTTTCCCCAGACATCCACATGACTTATGCCTGATCACCCTCCCTTGGGTGTTGACTACAGTGTTGCCCTTCATGGCTCATTACCATGTGGCCCTCCAAATATTTTATCTTGCTATCTTGTTGATCATCTGCCCCACATTAGGCCATAAGCATACAGGCTCAAACATAGTAAGTGCTCAATAAATATTTGTTGACTTAATGAATGAGATGCTAGCTGGGCAGAGGAATGAATGGATGAACTTCCAGGAAAGGGCCTGAAGAAACAGCTCCTATCACCTTAGGCCAAGCTCCAGCCTTCCAGCACCTGCTTCTCTCACACATGCTCACCCCTTAAGGCCCAATGCCAATCGATTCTTCTGATCCCAGTTCCTCCTCCCTTCTATTTTTCCTGTCCTACTAGGATCTGAAGAGCATTTGGATGTCTAGCTCCTGGCCCTACTCCTGAATCATTTTCTTAAAATCAAATTTTTCTCATTTAAAAAAAAAAAAGCTGGGCACTGGTGGCTCACACCAGTAATCCTAGCTACTCAGGAGACTGAGATCTGAGGATCACAGTTCAAAGCCAGCCCAGGCAGGAAAGTCCAGAAGACTCTTATCTCCAATAAATGACTCAGAAAAAGGTAGAAGTGGTACTGTAGCTCAAGTGGTAGAGGTCTGCCCTTGAACACAAAGAGGCTCAAGGACAGAGCCCAGGCCCTGAGTTCAAGCCCCAGGACCGGCAAACAAACAAAAAGGAAAGCCAAGTGCTGGTGGTTCACACCCGTCATCCTAGCTACACATGAGGCTGAGATCTTTAGATGAAAGTCTGAAGCCAATCCAGGCAGGAAAATCCATGAGACTCAACCAGCAAAAAACCAAAAGTGGAGGTGGCCCAAGTGGTAGACTGCCAACCTTAAGAGAAAAATCCAAGCTAGAGCATTAGGCCCTGAGTTCAAACCCCAGTACATACACAGAAAAGAAAGGGATGGCTAGATAGGAGATGAGTGGTGAAGTACTTGCCTAGCACATACACAGCCTGTTCTCTCAAAATAAAATTGAATTAACCAAGAAGAGAAATAGCTGCTACTGGAAACCATCTGTCACCTAAAGGTACAAAATAAGAAATACAACAGAACCAAAGGTGAGATGAGATTAAGCAGAGACCTTTAGCCTGGAGCTTTTGCATTGGTACCCAGAGAAGCTAGTGCAAGGCTTTACCTCATCCACCATTACTGGCTTTTTTGTTTTGTTTGTTTTTTGAGACAGAGTCTTACTATGCAGCCCAGGTTGGCCTCAAACTCAAGGTCCTTCTCTTTTTGCTTTCTGAGCAGGGATTGCAGAGCCAATATTTTATTATTAGTCAGCATTTAAGCCAGGGACAAAAATGTCTATACATGCTCTCTGCAGAAAACACAAACAGGTGAACGACAAGAACAGCTGTGTTTAACACGGACAATGCTCAGTAGTGCCAGGTATTGTTCTAAGTGATTTACGATGATCAATTTATTTGATCTCATCACAACGTGCAGAAGCAAAAACCTTGCCCAGCTTACAAAGTTTGTACATAATTTACACACCATGCTTAGGCCAAGAAAAAGTTTTCTTGTTTTTTTTTGTTTTTTTTTTTTTTTTGACCAGTCCTGGGGACTGGACTCAGGGCCTGAGCACTGTCCCTGGCTTCTTTTTGCTCAAGGGTAGCCCTCTGCCACTTGAGCCACAGCACCACTTCTGGCCGTTTTCTGCATATGTGGTGCTGGGGAATTGAACCCAGGGCCTCATATATACGAGGCAAGCACTCTTGCCACTAGGCTATATCCACAGCCCCCAAGAAAAAGTTTTTAAAACTGTATCTGAGATAAGCAAAAACAACAAGCTTTCCAGGCACCAGTGACTCACACCTGTAACCCAAGCTTCTCAGGAGGCTGAGATCTGAGGATCAAGGTTTAAAGCCAGCCCAGGAAAGAAAGTCCATGAGACTCTTACTTCCAATTAACCACCAAAAAGAAATGGGGCTCAAGTGGTAGAGCCTTGAGCAATAAAAAGCTCAGGGACTGGGGCTGGGGATATGGCCTAGTGGCAAGAGTGCTTGCCTTGTATACATGAGGCCCTGGGTTCGATTCCCCAGCACCACATATACAGAAAACGGCCAGAAGTGGCGCTGTGGCTCAAGTGGCAGAGTGCTAGCCTTGAGCAAAACAGAAGCCAGGGACAGTGCTCAGGTCCTGAGTCCAAGAACCAGGACTGGCCAAAAAAAAAAAAGCTCAGGGACAGCACTTGGGCTCTGAGTTCAAGCTCCAGGACTGTGTCTGTGTACACACACCCTAGCTAGCTACCTAGCCAGCAAGCTCAGCTCTCACTGAAATCGTTCCCAGAAAAATAAAATAACACTTAGCCTTTGCCTTTGAACTCAGAAGCTCGAAGAGAAATAATTCTACCCTTGATTCCTGATTTTTTGCTGTGCAGAACTAGAGATGTCATCCCTTTGTGGAAATGGTAGTTATGTGAGCAACTTTCTGGTTTTTCATATTGAGTAGACTAATAGAAACCAAGCAGCTATGTGAGGTTCCTAGTTGCAATGACAAATCCCCCACAAAATCCGTGGCTTGAAACCATAGAAATATATCACCTCCAGTTCTGAAGGCCACACATTCAAAAATCAGGGGCTTGGGTGAGTCATGCTCCCCCAAAGGCTCTGGGCCGCCCTTCCTGGACTCTATTGGATTCTGATGGCTTCAGAAATTACTTGGCTGGCAATGCAGCATTCCAATCTCAACCTTCATCTTCATGTGACCATCTCTTCTGTCTACCTACTTCTCTCATTATTTTTTCTTTCCTGGAAAAATACGTTTTTTGAGATAGGGTCTCCCTGAGTAGTCCAGGCTTTCAGAGCTGGGACTATAGGTAAGTACCACCATACTTAGCCTTTTGTATCTTGCTTAAGACAGTTGTCATTATAGTTAAGGCTCACTAAGTTAATACAAGGTAATTTCATCTTCAGATGCTTAAATTAATCACATATACAAAGGTCCTTTTTTCCAAATAAGGTCACATTCGCTGGTCCTGGGGGCGGGGGGGGGGTGAGGTTAGGAGTTAGAATTTGGGCATAGCTTGTGGTGCCACTGTTAACTTTTGCAAATTTTTGTTTGTTGGTTGTTTTTCAATGTTATTTTTATGCTATTGTATTTGGAGAGTCACTTCTGGAATGTGAGTCTGTGTGTGTGTGTGTGTGTGTGTGTGTGTGTGTGTGTGTGTGTGTGTGTGTGCTGGGGCTTGAATTCAGGGCTTAGGTGATATCCCTAAGTTCAGGGCTTAGGTGATGTCCCTATCGTTAGTTTAGTTTTGTTTTGTTTTGTTGCTCTACCACTGGAGGCACAGCTTGATTTCTGGTCTTTTTGGTGGTTAATTGGAGATGAGAGTCTCATGGACTTTCCTACCCAAGATGACTTCAAACTGTGATCCTCAGATCTCAGCCTCCTGAGTAGCTAGGTTACAAACATGAGCCACCAATGCCTGGCTCTTGTACTCTTTATAAGTAATTTTTTCCTTTCTTTTTGGAAGACATAGATAATATATGTATGTATATGTAAATACTATATACTACTTTTATCTTATTTGATTGCCAGCCCTGGGGCTTGGACTCAGGGTCTGAGCAGTGTCCCTGGCTTCCTTTTTTGCTCAAAGCTAGCACTCTACACTTGAGCCACAGCGCCACTTCTGGTTTTTTCTGTTTCTGTGGTGCTGAGGAATCGAACCCAGGGCTTCATGCATGCAAGGCGAGCCACTCTACCACTAAGCCATATTCCCAGCTACATACTAGCTTATATATTATAATATGCTGTTACTTATTAAATGCAACATTCATTTACTGAAAACACAGAGAAACAAAAAGAAGAAACACCTGGGTGTGGTGAACACACCTATAATCACAGCCCTTAGGTGGCTGAGGCAGAGGAACTTGAGATCAAGGCCAGCCTGGGAAACATAACAAAAAATAAATAAAAATAAACAAGAAAAAGAGAAGATAAAAACCAGAGCCAGATGCTGGTGGCTCATACCTATAACCCTAGCTACTCAGGAGGCAGAGACCTGAGGATCACAGTTCAAAGTCAGCCTGGGCAGAAAAGTCCATGAAACCTCTTATCACCAATAAACTACTCAGAAAAAAGCCAGAAGTAGTTCTGGAGCTCAAGTGGTAGAGTGCTAGCCTTCAGCAAAAGAAGCTTATAGACAACATCTAAGGGCTTGGGGATTTAGCTCAGTGGAAGAGCACTTGCCTGGCAAGTTCAAGGCCCTGAGTTCCCTCATCAGCTCTGGGGGGCCGGGGGGAGGGAACACCTATAAAAGAGACAGCATCCAGGCCCTGAGTTCAAGCCTCAGGACCAGCAAAAAATTAAATTAAATTAAAACCCCACCATAACCTTGCCACCACCTGCACATTTGTTGTGACGACTGCTGAATGGTATGAGCCAGGCAGGGTACTTTGCCCATTATGTACATTTTTTTGAAACTACACCTTAGCACCCTATAAAATAGGTGTATATAATCTTCATGTTACAGAGAGGTTAAGAGTCCTTCCCAGGCTCACAAAGCCAAGAAGAGTCAGAGTAGGATTGGCACCTAAATCTTTCAAGTTGGACTACAAAGCCTGATTCCCTGTTAAGACACTTTCAAGCGCAGAGAAGGGTTTGGGGGAGCAGGTAGGTCAATCTTGAAGCAACCTCACTTTCAGGAGCTGCTGCCTGGCTGGCCAACCCAGTTACACTGCCTTTC
Source organism: Perognathus longimembris pacificus (assembly GCF_023159225.1). Taxonomy (NCBI): domain Eukaryota; kingdom Metazoa; phylum Chordata; class Mammalia; order Rodentia; family Heteromyidae; genus Perognathus; species Perognathus longimembris. The sequence continues at coordinate 45,776,878 of NC_063168.1, read as the reverse complement.
CCATGCCTGTAGTTACATCACTGTTATGGGTTGTTGCAAAATATTTGCATGTAGCCACCACAGGGCATGAACCAAGCCCTAGCTCTCCAGGCTGCCAACATAAGAGCCCGAGTCTACCTTGCTGTTGACATTGGGCAAGTCCCTTGAGACCCCCATCTCTTATGGGAATTATAGAGATCCGTCTTCCTATGTTCTGCACAAACGTTCACAAGACCACCTGGACAGAAGTTTAAACGTCATGTCATGTAGAATACAACATTCCTGGCCTAATGAATGGCGAGAACAACCAGTAGGTAATGTGCTCACAACACAGAAAGGGAATCTGATGATTTCAGAGTTTGAGAATGCCCACAGGTGGACCAACCCATCATGGACAAGGGATAGGCAAATGCCATTGATCTGAAATTTTATCTGACATGCAAACCGGAGCAGGTTGCTTATGATGTGGTGACTGATGGGAGAAAGCTGGAAGCGTGGAGAGGCGGGAGAGGTGACTGATAGGGGACTGGAAGCCCAGGCTGAGGGCAGAATCCTCACCTCTTATCTGACCCTACCTCGAATAGGGTGAGTCCCAACATCTTAGGCTGTCTGCTTTGGAGCATTCCAACCAGGAAATGCCTCTAAGGTTTGCATAAGGGCAAGCTCCACTTTTTTAGACCTCAGAAAAAGAGATGAACCTAGAAGCTAGGAAGACAGATCTGTGTAGGGGCCAAGTTGGCTTTTAGGGGTTCAAACCCCAGGGGGTACATCCTATAGATTGCCATGTCTGACCAAGGTCGCCCAACAAGTCCAAAGCCCTCAGAATCAAGCCACTCACAGGTTTAACATCTGATTTTCTTGGTGGAATGCTCTGTGGCCTGAAACAGCAGCTGCAATAACAGGAAGAAGGACTTTGTACAGTTTCTTCTGGGCTTCAATGGACTCCTAAGATAATGTTCTATCTGTTTCAGAAGATGCCCACACCCTGAAGTAACCTGTCCACCCCAACAGCTTCTTCCCTACTCTATCAATCATTGATGACCAGTTAATGCTCCTAGAGATGCCACTGAAGGCCGAGTGCTGGGATGCACCTTTGGGGACAATGAAAGATCATAACTTTGTCCCTGTCTTCAAGGAGTTTAGCATATACAAGTTTAAGTGATGTTTAGTCACATTGGGGTTCACCCTGGGCACAGGAAAGAAACTAGTTTAAGCCGGGTATGGTAGCATATGCCTGTAATCCCAGCTTCTCTAGAGGCAGAGGCAGGAGGATGATGAGTGAGTGCAAGGCCAGGTGAGGCAAATTAATTGAGACTTTGATCTTAAGAGTAAAGATAGAGCCGGAGGCTGGTGGCTCACACCAGTAATCCTAGCTACTCAGGAAACTGAGATCTGAGGATTCCAGTTTGAAGCCAGCCTGGGCAAGAAAAGGTGAGTTTTATCTTCAATTACTCACCAGAAAACCAGAAGTGGTGCTGTGGCTCAAAGGGCTAGAACACTAGCCTTGAGCAAAAGAACTTAGGAACAACACCCAGGCCCTGAGTTCAAGCCCTAAACCGACAAATAAATAAATAAATAAAACTAAAAATAGAAGCCCTGCCAAGTGCTGGTGGCTCACATCTGTAACCCTAGCTACTCAGAAAGCTGACATTTGAGGACCACTGAAGCCAGCCCCAACAGGAAAGTGTGAGACTCTTACCAATTAACCACAAAAAGCCAGAAGTGGAGCTGTGTCACAAGTGGTAGAGCTCTAGCCTTGAGTATAAAAGCTTAGGAACAGTGTCCAGGTACACAGATCAAGGACTGGAAAAAATCTAGATTAAATACCCAGTACTGGGCTGGGGATATGGCCTAGTGGCAAGAGTGCTTGCCTCGTATACATGAAGCCCTGGGTTCGATGCCCCAGCACCACCTATATAGAAAATGGCCAGAGGTGGCACTGTGGCTCAAGTAGCAGAGTGCTAGCCTTGAGCAAAAAGAAGCCAGGGACAGTGCTCAGGCCCTGAGTCCAAGCCCCAGGACTGGCAAAAAACAAAACAAAACAAAACAAAAAACACCTTTATACAAAAAAAAAAAAAAAAGGAAGAAGAAGAAGCCAGTGACAGTGCTCAGACCCTGAGTCCAAGCCCCAGGACTGGCAAAAAACAAAAGAAAACAAATACCCAGAACTGCAAACAATAATAATAATAATACTTTTGCCAGTCCCGGGGCTTAAACTCAGGGCCTGAGCACTGTCTCTGGCTTCTTTTTGCTCAAGGCTAGCGCTCTGCCACTTGAGCCACAGCACCACTTCTGGCTTTTTCTATATATGTGGTACTGGGGAATTGAGCCCAGGGCTTCATGCATGCTAGACAAGCACTATACCACTAGGCCACATTCCAAGACCCTAATAATGCTTTTTTAAAGCTGGGATAGATCTTCCTAGGTGTCACTTGAGGAAAACAGTGCCCCTGATGATATTTGTTGTGTCTGGGAATGTTTCCCCAGAGATAGCTTGGTGTGGAGTGTGATACCTTGTGGACTTGCCTTTATAAGATGTCTTGTACTTGCATATTCCCAAGGGGAGAGGAAGAAGGAGGGGAAGGAAAGGAAGGAGCTTCAGGCCACACTGTACCAAATATATATCTTTTCCTTTTCTGGTGCCAGTACTAGGGCTTGAACTCAGGGCCTCATGCTCTTGCTTCGCTTTTTTTGCTCAAGGCTACCCCTCCATTTCCAGCTTTGTTTGGCTGGTTAACTGGAGAGAAAAATCTCTCCGATTTGTCTGACCAGGCTAGCTTTGAACCATGATTTCCAGATCTCAGCCTCCTGAATAGCTAGGATGACAGGTGTGAGCCACCAGCATCTGGCTCCAAGTGCTCCTTTATCCTCACCACCCCAAGGTGGGAGGCTACTAGTCCTAGAAGGAAGCACTGTGGCTCAGATACTTGTGAACCAGCAAGGAAGCAGAGGGGTAGCAAGGCAGGTTCTAGCTCATGAAACAACCACAAGAGCCATTTGTAGGGCTGGGTGGGACCTGGGGAAGGACTACAGAATGACACCAGAGAGAACAGTCTGGAAGGACAAATTTGTTGTCCTTCCCTTCTCCCTGTACATACAGAATACAAGTCTCTGGATTCGGGGATGGTTGTTTAACAACCCACTGTAATATTTTAGGCCCCAAATCAGTAGCCCTTGTTTTAGTTTGGATAATAAAAACTTGGTTAAACTGAGCCAGATCAGTGAGAGATGGTTGGGGTGTTAGGTGATGACAAACTCTAAAAGCTCAAAGGGGGTGGGGTTGGAGGGAGATAGACAGAGACAGAGACACAGAGATAGGACGTGCAAGGGGAATTCCAGTCAGGGTTTGGAATTCAAGAGGGCCTTTGAATTGTGGTTTTGTCATTTACTAGTTATGAGATACTGAAGTCTTCCTTTAGTCTCCATCTCTTTATTTCATCTTTAAAATAGGGCTCATCACCCTTCTTTTGCATGGTTGTTTAGAAATAGAGTTTTCAAAGGGTAATTAGTGCACTATTGACCCTCAATAAATGCTAACAGATGCTATCATTTGGATCTGGTTGCACCAACGCAGAGGCTTGTAACACTGGCTCTTATGGGGCAACACTGCCCCTCAGTGGCTGAATATAAAATAGCAGGTGTGCAGGGTGCTCCTGCCCCACCCCCATCCCACAGGACAGAAGCCACACCCACCTAGTTTGGCTTCTAATGAAATTCAAGCCCAGCCCTGGAGAGCATGAGACGTGCTTCTTTGTCCTCATTCCTGGAGGGCTCAAGCTCAGTAGATCTTGAAACTTGGACTAGAAAGAAAATGCCAGTAGTATGTATTATTATTTGCAGGGATGGGGGGAGCAGTGCTGGGGATCAAAGCCAGCGCCTTTCTGGGTGCTGGAGGTTCATGCCTATAACCCTAGCTCTTCAGGAGGCGTAGATCTGAGGACCATGGTTCAAAGCCATCCCCAAAAGAAATGTCCATGAGACTCTTATCTTCAATTAAGCAGCAAAAAGATAGAAGTGGAGCTGGGAATATGGCTTAGTGGTAAAGTGCTTGCCTTGCATACATGAAGCCCTGGGTTCAATCCCTCAGTATCACATATATAGAAAAAGCCAGAAGTGGCACTGTGGCTCAAGTGGTAGAGTGCTAGCCTTGAGCAAAAAGGAGCCAGAGACAGTGCTCAGGCCCTGAGTTCAAGCCACGGAACTGGCCAAAAAAAAAAAAAAAAGGTAGAAGTAGAGCTCTGACTCAAGTAGTTACACACTAACCTTGAGTAGAAAAAGAAAGCTCAAGGGCTTGAGCTCAAGTCCCAGCAGTACTGGCAAACACATGCACACACAAGTAAGTAACAGTATGCCTCACACATGAAAGGCATCACTGAGCAAAACAAGGAACAAAGGAACAAAGTCACTACTGAGAAACACTACTAAGAAACATTCATGGACATCGTCCAGAACTCTGGTTCCATGCTAGATTTACAGATATAAGGATTAGCAAAGACAATACTATGTAGTCAGGAGAAGTACATTAATGAAATGGCCAATGATGGCACATGTTGAGAGTTCAAGGTCAGCCTTGACAACATAGAGACCCTGTCTTTTTTTTTTTTTTTTTTTTTTTTTTTTGGCCAGTCCTGGGCCTTGGACTCAGGGCCTGAGCACTGTCCCTGGCTTCTTCCCGCTCAAGGCTAGCACTCCGCCACTTGAGCCACAGCGCTGCTTCTGGCCGTTTTTCTGTATATGTGGTGCTGGGGAATCGAACCTAGGGCCTCGTGTATCCGAGGCAGGCACTCTTGCCACTAGGCTATCTCCCCAGCCCCAGAGACCCTGTCTTAAAAATGTAAAAAACAACCCCATGCCAGTGGCTCACACCTGTAATCCTAGCCAATCAGGAGGCTGAGATCTAAGGATCACAGTTTGAAGCTAGCTGGGACAGAAAACTTGGTGAGACTCTTATCTCCAATAAACTCCTCAGAAAAAACTGGAAGTGGTGCTGTGGCTCAAGAGTTAGAGCACTAGTCTCAAGCACAAAGAAGCTCAGGGACAGAGCCCAAACCCTGAGTTCAAGCCCCAGGCAAATAAATAAATACTAATACTAATAATAAGAATAATTTTTTTTAAAAAAAGTCACCTGAGGCTAGAACATTGCTTCAAGTGGGAGAGCCTTTGTTCAACAAGCAAGTGCCTAAGTTTAAACCTTAGTACCAAAGAAATTTAAAAAAGGAAAAATATCACCTGGCTATATCATTGCAACAAGGTAAGGTTGCTCCTTGGTATACCTTAAATGACACCTGCTGGGCTAGGGGCTAGGCCTGGGCCTGGTGCACGTAGCATACATTTTAATGTTGAATGCTTTTAGAGGTAGCTGATGTGACGCTAAGCTATCTACTCCTCTTGCTGATAGACAAGAATCAGGCAAGCCTTCAAATAACAAACAGGCTTTGCCAGAAGCAGTCACAGGTCTACTGCTCCAGTATGAGCCAAAGTCCTAAGAATGTCCCTAATGGGACAGCAAACGCTGCAGGAGGCCTCTGTACTCAGAGGAACTCAATGTGTGGACCAGCAGGCCAAGCAGGGCTACCCCAGGAGCAACTCATCCTATAAAGAGACAACGTGGGCTGTGTGAAGAAGGGATGCACATGGGAACAGAAAGACATTGTTCACCCCATGGCGACTCTTGAGCTTTGAAAATTACCTGAAGCTATGGCCACTCCTCCCCAAAATAAACACATGCAGATTTACATTAAGCTACACATGCAAATGTGGAGACTTTGTGGACTCCTGAAGAGCTTCATAGGTATCAAAGTAAGAGTCCCATTCGGTGCCTGTGGCTCATGCTTATAATCTTAGCTTCTCAGGGAGCAAAGATCTAAGGATGAGTTTGAAGGCAGCTTGGGCAAGAAAGTCTTTTTTCTCCTCTTCCTCCTTTGTTTTTTCTTTTCTCTTCCTTTGTCCCTCCTTTCTGTCTCAACTATCCCTTCCTTTTTCCTCTTCCTGCTTCTTTTCCTCCTCTTCCTCCTTCTCTAACTCCTCCTCCTTCATTGTGCTAGGAACTGAACCCAGAGCCCTTTCCTTTAGTCTGCTGCAGCCATTCTTTCATTCATCAACACATCAGCAAATATGTCCTGATCTGCTTTTGCAAGCCCATTCTCTCTTGATTCTCTAATTGCCAGTGGCTCTTTGTATGACCCATCACATAATCTCTAGAGAAATTACTCATCTGTACTCAGGAAACATTGATAAAATACCTTTAACAAGAGCCCAGTAACTTGAGATGCCACGTAAACAATACCAGAATTTTTATTTATTTATTTATTTATTTTGGCCAGTCCTGGGGCTTGGACTCAGGGCCTGAGCACTGTCCCTGGCTTCTTTTTGCTCAAGGCTAGCACTCTGCCACTTGAGTCACAGCACCACTTCTGGCCATTTTCTATATATATGTGGTGCTGGGGAATTGAACCCAGGGCCTCATGTATACGGGGCAAGCACTCTTGCCACTAGGCCATATCCCCAGCCCCCAATACCAGAATTTTTACCCACTGCTCCTGCCAAGGCTAGTGACCTCATTTACAAGGAAAAGTGGGGCCCCTTATTCAAAAAGCAGGGGCCAAAGTGCCATTCTAGGCATGAAGATGGAAAGCCTTTTCCTCTCTTCCTCTCACATGGTTCTTTTTTCACTATTTATAGATTTACCTTTCCCTTGGGCTCTGGGGACTTGTTGAGTGAATGAAGACCTCAGGGACTGAGGATGGGCATGGGGATGGGCTGCCTGGAAGTACGTATGACCGACAGCCTATCAACTCCAGGATTCCTTCTCCAGACTAATATGCCACAGTCCTGCCCGAGTGAGGTCACCAGTCCCTCTTCCCATGAACCTCCATTCCCTTGGGCAGATGGGAGAGGACTCTAACTCTCTTGAATCTCCATTCCAGAATAATACCAGGGAAGGGGAAGCCAAGCATGATCCAAGGATCCAGGATCATGGTTCAGGCAGCTGAGACGCTGTCCCAGGGAGGCAGGGAGGCAAGCCGAAGCAGGCTGTGCATGACCAAACCCACCACATGCTTCACTGTCTCGTTGGACATGAAGAATTCCAAGACAGTAGACACAGAGTTTGAAATTCTCAGTATAGGACTCCTTTGTTTTTTGTGGGTGTTTTTTTTTTTTTTTGGTGGTACTGGGGATTGAATTTAGGGCCTTGTTCTCTACCTCTTGAGTCACATCTCAGTCCTTTTGCTTTTAATTTATTTTCAGATCTGGTCTTGTGCTTTTGCACTCTACAGAGTTTTTTTACACTAAACATAGTGAGATCCTATCCCCCCTAACTAAAAGTTAGGCATGCAGCTCAGTGGTAGAGCACTTACCTAGCATGAACAAGGTCCTAGGTTTAATCCCTAACATTAAAAAAAATTTAGATCAGCTTCCTTTCAAAGACTGATCCTTGCAGGGCCAGGTGGCAGCAAACATCTAATGAGCCAGACTGCATGATGTCTGCAGTCCCATGCTATGGGCTCTCTATGTTTAGAAAGAATCTCTAAGGAAAGTATTTCTGTGAAGATGCCTTTGGGAACCAGACAAGGGTCTGAATCCAGTGGGTGAGCAGGTAGAGCTCAGAGCTACTGTGTTTTGAACATTCATACCAGTGTGGCTTAATTTGCTAAGCATAGGCTGTGGAAGCTAGATGGGCCAGCCTTCATTCAAACTCAGAGACACTCAAGTGTGTTTTCTGAGGCCAGAGACTCATTCCCCACTTTATTTGTCTCCTACAACTTGTCCAGAGTCCATTCCTCAGTGTTTTGAAGAAGAGGGAACTTGGAATTCCACCTTGGTTTTTGTTTTTGTTTTTCAGCGAACTATAGCACACCATTGCCAGCAGGGAGCAGTGCTGCACTACAGAGAGGGAGTTCAACAACTAGGAAAACAAATCAAATCAAGAATTTTGAGTCCCCTGGGGTGTTTCCAGTGTCTTCATTGTCTTGTGTGGAAGAATGGCCTTCCTTCCCTCAGTTTCCTAAATCTGGGAAACCTTAAGATGTTCTAAAATGGTGTGCTTCCATCGCGAGGGGACGATCTGATTTCCTCATTGAGATGGCCTTGGACAAAATTACACACACACATAAACACACATATTTCTTTCTGTTTATTTCTGCCTTCCTACCTTAAGTTTTAAGCTTGCTTTTCCCCTCTGTAATGAAGTCTTTTGTTCTCTGCTTAAAAAAAAAAAAAGAAGAATGTCAAGCTTCAGTGAGCAGGTAGGGAAATCCTTTCAGGAGCTGAAGAGCCCTCAGGCATGCATACCTGGCCATCAATGCTACCTTGAAGGCAGGCCAAGTCAGTCCATCCTGAGTCCTGGCTTCATGAAGCAGCAGCAGCTCCAATGGAGGCTCTGTCTCCCAGCTCTCCTTTGAACATACCAGGACTGTAACTGAGTCCACTGGGACTCTATCTGCTTGGGAGTGCCACAGAATTTCCAGTGTGGGATGTTTTCTTTCCTTCAATCCACAGTTCATGTCAGCACATGCTTCCTAGCAGATACTTGGCAGCTATGAACCTCTGCCTACCTTGAGCTCTGCATTCTGGACTCTTCTGGAAACTTCACTGGACTTCGGTCTGCAAGATCAATTCTACTCAGCCTGCTTTTTCTCACTTTTTTTTTTTTTTTTTTTTGGTGTTGGTACTGGAGTTTGAATTTAGGACTTGGGTGCTGTCCCCTAGCTTTTTCACTCAAGGCTGGAGTTCTACCACTTGAGCCACAGTTTTACTTCTGGCTCTTTTTTTCCCTTCTGTTTGTGAGGCTTGAGCTCAGGGACTGGGTGCTGTCCTTGAGCTCTTTTGCTTAAGGCTAGCAATCTCCCACTTTGAATCACAGCTCCACTTCTGGTTTTTGAGTAGTTAGTTGGAGATAAGAATCTCATGAGGACTATCCTGTCCTGGCTGGTTTTGAACTGCTATCCTCAGATCTCAGCCTCCTGAGTAGCTAGCATTACAAGCATGAGCCACTGGCATCCAGCTCACTTCTGGCTTTTCAGTGGTTAATTGGAGATGAGTCTCACACACTTTTCTGCCTGGGCTAGCTTCAAACTTTGATCCTCAACTCTCAGCCTCATGAATAGTAAGGATTACAGGCTTGTGATCCCCTGGCCCCTCAGTTGCTTCCCTCATACCTTACTTCTGCACCTCCTCAGGGAAAGTGTGGTTTTCAACTAGAAGCTCTCCTTGGGATATGTGGAGAAACAAATCCATCCACCATTCATGACAAGATTTTTTTTTCATTTTTGAAATTTTTTAAAATTTATTTGTTTATTAATTGAACACAAATTTTTTGATAAGGTGTTGTGCAAAAAGGGTACAGTTACATAGTAGGGCAGTGTGTACATTTCTTGTGATATCTTACATCCTGTTTTTCTATCTCTTCTCTAGGTCAGGTAGACATATATACAATATACAATGTATCAAGAACATATACAGTAGCCACGTGGCCACACCCAAGAAAGTTCGCCTAGGGCTTTAAATGTAATGTCGATATTATACCATATGTCGACAGTAGTCTTATATGAACGTATATACCTAGCTTTTGAGCTATTGTATTCCCCTGAGAGGTCAATTTTTGACCTTTATATGTTGAGTAATTGTTTGGTTTTAGTTACATACTGTTGGGTCGCTGCCCCAATCCTGTGGGGAATACTATTTGACAAGCAGTTTTTGGTTTCACAGACTTGGTCTCTACTGTCTCTCCGTCTCCCTTTGTTAACAGTCATATATCAGGGAGATCATGCCCCTTTGTTTTCTGTGTTCTAGGCTTGTCTCGCTCAACATTATTTGTTCAAGTTCTGACCATTTCCCTGTGAATAACAATATTTCACCATTCCTAATCGCTATGTAGTATTCCATTGTGTATAAGTACCATATTTTTTGGATCCATTCGTCTGTGGAGGGGCATCTGGGTTGTTTCCATATTTTGGCTATTGTGAATTGTGCTGCGATAAACATGGAAGTACAAATGTCTTTTTGATATCTTGGGGTTTGCTGTTTAGGATAGATGCCTAGGAGTGGTATGGCTGGGTCATAGGGTAGGTCTATATTGAGCTTTTTGAGAAACCTCCATACTGTTCTCCAAAGTGGTTGTACTAATTTGTACTCCCACCAACAGTGGAGAAGGGTTCCTCTTTCCCTGCACCCCCTCCAGCATTTGTTGTTGCCTGAGTTCAGAGTATAGGCCATTCTAACTGGGGTGAGGTGGTATCTCAGGGTTGTTTTTATTTGCATTTCCTTTACTACCAGGGATGTTGAGCATTTCCTCATGTGTTTCTTTGCCATTTTTATATCTTCTCTTGTGACGTCTCTCTTTAGCTCCTTTGCCCATTTCCTAATAGGTTTATTGGGCTTGGAGGGGCTTAGTTTTTTGAGTTCTCTGTAGATGACAGATATCAGGCCTTTGTCTGTTGCTGTGCTGGTAAATATCCTTTCCCATATCATTGGCTGTCTTTCTATTTTGGTGGCTATGTCCTTAGCTGTGCAGAAACTTTTTAATTTGTAGTAGTCCCATTTGTCGAGTCTTTCCCCTATTTGTTGTGCCCCTGGGACTATATTCAGGAAGTTCCTTCCTGTGCCTATAAGTTCTAGCGTCTTTCCTACTCTGTCCTTCAGTAGTTTCAAGGATTCAGGTCTGATATTGAGGTCCTTGATCCATTTTGAGTTGATCTTGGTGCATGGTGATAGGCTTGGATCTACTTTGAGTTTTCTGCATATGGCTGCCCAGTTCTCCCAGCACCAGTAGTTGAAGAGGCTATGTTTATTCCATTGTATGCCTTTAGCTCCTTTGTCGAATATCAGTTGGCTGTAAGAGTGCGGTTTTACTTCTGGGTCTTCAATTCTAATCCATTGGTCTTCCGATCTGTTTTTATACCAATACCATGCTGTTTTTGTTATGATGGCCTTATAGTAGAGCTTGAAGTCTGGTATTGTGATACCTCCTGCACTGCTTTTTTTTGCCTAGAATTGCTTTGGCTATTCTAGGTTTTTTGCTGTTCCATATGAATTTATGGATTGGTTTCTCTATTTCAGTGAAGAATGTGGCTGGGATTTTGATAGGTATTGCATTGAATTTGTATAACAATTTGGGCAATATGGCCATTTTCACTATATTGATTCTGCCTACCCATGAGCATGGGAGGTCTTTCCATCTCCTTGTGTCATGACAAGATTTTAACCACAGGAAAATAACCCCAATGGACTGAATTCTACAGCAAGACTCCTAGCTTGGGGAGGACATGTTAGATTTAGGGAGAATGAGCGACCTAGGTGGCTGACACTAACCAGATAGCACAGGAACAGAACACACCCAGCGGGGTTTGGGAAGACACCCTCTGCCAAACACTGTCTCCTTCATAGGTAGCTTCTGGTGATCTCATCACAGAGCTGCATTCTTGGGTGTCTATCCAAGCAGAGTCTCCCCTGAGGACTTCGCTGGTGATAAACAATCTCTCCAGTGCCACATACTCCACATGGGGCTTCACTGAGCTCGAGCTCACATTTTAGGTTTGCTCTATTGCCACAGCTTGATGGAACCCAATGTCCATGCCACCTCTCCTTTTTGGTACAAATAACTCCCCAGAGTTCTGACCCCTTTGACTGCTGGGGCCACCCCCACCCCTTCCTGAGCTGCTTTCCTTCTCCATGTTTTCTCATGGATGCAAATGAACTGTGTCAAAAGTCCTATTCCATTAAGTAATGCTGTCTGCTGAGAAGCATCTCATCAGACTCTATTACCCACTTCCAATAAAAACTTCTGCAAGTGATATTTATACACACACTGGCTCAGACCAGGACATCAAAGCCATTTACGGACCCAGTTTCTTTAACTCCCACAGGAACCCTGGAGGTACAAAAGGAGACATGGGCTCATTGCTCTATCTGGAAACAAGCAAAGTCTAAAGATCTTTTGGGCTTTCTGTGCAAGAAAGTCCTGCTCAACATAAGTCATGCTCATCAATCTAGATATGATAATCCTAGAAAAGAGTGACTTTGAGGTCCAGAATCCTGCAGTATCAGGGAAGGGACACTCCCTTGGACTGCAGCAGTGACCGTGGAATATGTCTGAGAGCTGTTTAAGAGAGAAAAATCCAGAGTGAGATCAAAGAAACTAGAAACTACATTTAAAGCAACAACACTAGAAACTGGATATTTTTTAATATAAAATTTGATACCTATTAAAATTTGGTCTCCCTTGAGATGCCAAATATCCAGGATAGTAACAGTGCAAAGGCAAAGTCTAACATTTATCAAGAATTCTCTGCGGGTTCACGGCATGGCTTGGGTGGTAAGAGTGAGAGCCAGTGAGCCAAAATGTCAGATATCAAGTTTAAGTCCTGGTCTCAGAATAAAAAAATGGTATGTAGAATTTCTACTATGGTGTGGTAAGGTGGTCTGTGCCTGCAATTACAGCACTAAGAAGGCTGAGACAAGAACACTGACTTTGAGCCTAGTTTAGACTACAAATAAGACTCTATTTCTGGGCTGGGGATATGGCCTAGTGGCAAGAGTGCTTGCCTCGTATACATGAGGCCCTGGGTTCAATTCCCCAGCACCACATATACAGAAGTGGCACTGTGGCTCAAGTGGCAGAGTGCTATCCTTGAGCAAAAAGAAGCCAGGGACAGTGCTCAGGCTCCGAGTCCAAGCCCCAGGACTGGCCAAAAAAAAAGACTCTATCCCTAAATTAATTAATTAATTAATTAATTAATGTATGTTCCCTCTCTGTTCCAGGTACTGTGTCAAGATCTTATAACTCAAGGTCAAGAATATTGGTGTCGGAGGAGAGGTATTAAAAGAGATAGTTAAAGAGTTATAGGGGTATAGCTCGATAGAAGGAATAACTCCTAATATTTCAATGATCAGCACAGTAGGATAACTATGATTGTCAATACCAATTACTCAACCAAAGGGAACCAGAAAAAAAAAAAGAAAAAATGAATATTACCTCAGTGATGTATGGGACAATATCAAGTAGTCTCATGCAACAGCTCTACAAAATGAAAGGTAGAAAAAAATGCTTGATGTTGTAATAGAAAATAATTGTCAAAATCTGGTACCACTGTAAGTAAATATATATATATATATATATATATATATTATGTGGGTTCTTTTTTTTTTGGTGTGTGTATTGGTACTAGGGCTTGAACTTGGCTTCTTGCTCTTGCTCATGACATGTTTTTTGCTCATGACTAGCACTCTGCCACTAGAGTTTTGTTTTCATTTTTGTTGTGTTGTGTTTTGCCAACTAATTAGAAATAAGAATCTTTAGGACTTTTCTACCTGGGCTGGCTTTGAATTTCCTTCCTCATATCTCAACCTCCTGAGCAGGTAGGATTACAGCTTATCAGTGCCTATTATGGGGCAAACAATACATGTAGAAATAAAATATGTAGGTAGGTACTAGTGGCTCACACCTGTAATCCTAGCTACTCAGGAGGCTGAGATCTGAGGATTCAGGAGACTCATCTCCAAGTGACAACCAGAAAATGGGAAGTGGTGCTGTGACTCAAAGTGGTAGAGCTTTAGCCTAGAGCAAAAACAGCTCAGGGACCAAGCCTAGGCCCTAATTCAAACCCTACAAATGAAAAATAAATAAATAAATAAATAAGTGGTCACAGTATGCCAAAAGATGGGGAGAAGAAATAGAAACACAGCATACTGTTGTAAGAGTCTTAAATTATGACGGGGTATGACAACATTGGAAGGTATCCTGAGATAAGCAAACCGTCCAGGGTTGTGCATTTATAGGGGATCCTGGACACAAATCAAACCTTGAAAATTGCAACACTTCCTGTAAAGATGAGATATGAAGTCAAATTCATACAGCCTTAGAGCCACATATGCACCAACAGTTTACTTAAGGCTGTGGGAACTAAGCTTTCATCTCCCCTAGTGGGTAGAACTATATATCCTAAATAGATGTGCTCAAATCCTAACCCTCACATGGATGTGAGTTTATTTGGAAGTAAGATCTGTCTAGGTGTAATCAAGTTATAATGAGCTAAGGTATGCCCTAAGCCTATGACTGGTGTCCTAGTAAACAGAAGGAAGAAGGAAGGTCCAGTGGTTCATGCCTGTGGTCCTGGCTACTTGAGAGGCTGAGACCAGAAAATCACCTGAGCCTGGGAGTTTTCGGCCAACTTGAGTGACATTCTGGGACAATCTCAGAAACAAAGGAGGGATGAGGATGTGGTTCAGTGATGGAGCCTTACCAAGCATGTGCAAATTCTTGGCTTTGGGGACCAGCATTGTCATAATGTACAATGTATCTTCCAGTCAAGAAACACCTTCAGGGGCTGGGGATATGGCCTAGTGGCAAGAGAGCTTGCCTCGTATACATGAGGCCCTGGGTTCGATTCCCCAGCACCACATATACAGAAAACAGCCAGAAGTGGCGCTGTGGCTCAAGTGGCAGAGTTCTAGCCTTGAGCAAAAGGAAGCCAGGGACAGTGCTCAGGCCCTGAGTCCAAGGCCCAGGACTGGCCAAAAAAAATAATAATAATAAGAAATACCTTCAGCAACAGGAACCAGGCTACGACAAGGACATCTGCACTTCCATGTTCATTGCTGCACTGTTCACAATCGCCAAGATATGGAAACTACCCAGATTCCCCACTACAGAGGAACAGATCCAAAAAAAATTGGTACCCATATACAGCAGAATTTTACAGTCATTAGAAAGGATAAAATAATGACATTCACGGGGAAATGGATGGAAGTAGAACAAACCATGTTGAGTGAGATAAGCCAAGATCAGAGAGACAAATAACACATGGTCCCCCTGATCTGTGGATGTTAGATTTAAAATGCAACAAGATATGACAAAGTAAACAGGACACAAGATACCAATACATAGTGAAACCAAAACAGGACAGTCTTAGGACAGAAGCACCAAATAGTAAGACCCAAGCACCTCTTCATATGTACATAAATAATACACAGACTGAAAAGAACTCCAATGATAAGGAAGCAAAGGATCTCTTCTTAATTTGTCTTATCTTTTTTTTTGTGTGTGTGTGTTTTAATTATTTTATTTATTTATTTATTTTTGCCAGTCCTGGGCCTTGGACTCAGGGCCTGAGCACTGTCCCTGGCTTCCTTTTGCTCAAGGCTAGCACTCTGCCACTTGAGCCACAGCGCCACTTCTGGCTGTTTTCTATATATATGGTACTGGGGAATTGAACCCAGGGCTTCATGTATTGGAGTCTAGCACTCTTGCCACTAGGCAATGTTCCCAGCCCTGTCTTATTGTTTTTAGATGACTCTACATTCTTTACCTCATATGTGGTGTATACAAGTGCACATCTGAGGGAAGCTGGGAAGAGAGCACAGAATGAGTGGAGAGTGGGTGAAAAAATACAGCAGAGGGGCCCAACAGCTGCAATGGACATTGATGAAAGTAAACTAAGCAACTCAAGTGGTGATGAGAGGGATGAAATGAGAGACAAAGGGAACAGATGATACTAAGCAAAAGGAAAGACATGTGCATGTCACCCGATCTGGAAGAAATAGTGTTTTGTTTTGTTTTTGCCAGTCCTGGGGCTTGAACTCAGGGCCTGAGCACTGTCCCTGGCTTCTTTTCACTCAAGGCTCACACTCTCACTTGAGCCACAGCCCCACTTCCAGCCTTTTCTGTTTATGTGGTGCTGAGGAATCAAACCCAGGGCTTCATGCATGCAAGGCAAGCACCGGGACCTCTAAGCCATATTTCCAGCCCCTGGAAGAAATAGTTTTATTGTTACTGTTTGTAGAGTTCATAAGCTTTGTAGATTAGAATGATGATGTTCATCATTGAGAAGGTTAAAATGTGTAGTTACGTAAAAAAGTAAAGAAAAAAAGAAAGACAAACACCCTCAGAAGGTAGGATGAAGTCCTGGAGGGTAGACTTCCCTGGAGACTTTGGAGAAATAGAAAATTTGCCAATACCTTGATTTTGGGCTTAGGTGCCAATGGCTTACACCTGTAAGCTTTGCGGGAGGCTGAGATCGGAGGATCACAGTTTAAAAGGAGCCTAGGGATAAAAGTCCACAAGAGACTCTAATCTCTGCTTAACGAGCAAATAGCAGGAAGTAGAACTGCAGTTCAAGTGGTAGAGACCCAGCCTAGGGACAGAGCCTCGGCCTGGAGTTCCATGCTTGGCACAAGTGTAAGAGAAAGAAAGAAGGAAAGAACGAAAGAAAGAATGAATGAACGAACGAAAGAAAGAAAGAGAAAGAGAGAGAGAGGAAGGGAGGGAGGGAGGGGAGGAAGGGAAGGAGAGGAGGGAAGGAGGGGAGGAGGGGAGGGGAGGAGAAGGGAGAAGGAAGGAAGGAAGGAAGGAAGGAAGGAAGGAAGGAAGGAAGGAAGGAAAGAAGGAAGGGGAAGGGAAGGAAAGGGAAGGGGAAGAGAATAAATTTCTTTCATTTTAAGTTGTCAAATGTGTGGTACTTAGTTATATCAGCCCTGGAGAGTTAATAAATCCTTAAAACTTTCTTTTCCAGATGATCCCAGTCTTACAGTAAAGAAATCTTGTGGGCCAGAAGGAAATGAGTGTTGACAGCAGCCATTATGTGGACAAAACAAACTTACTTCAGGATCTCTGTGCAGAGGAGAAAGTATAAAGGGTAGAACTGGTTGAACTGGTTTTCGCTTCAATCTAGCAATTTGAATCCCAACCAGGTTGGATTTTTAAAGTAACTGACTCTAGGAGGAAAAGGCACGCACAGCAGCATACACTGAGCCCACTGAGGTAGTCAGATGACTCAGCTGTCCTCTGCCTTTGGGGAGCAATTTCTCCTAGGAGTCATCCCTGTGAGGTGTAGTTGGAAAGGCCAGTACTTAGTCAAGGTGTGAGTAACAGGCTGTTGGGGTTCAAAATCAAAAGAATGATTCATTGCTATCTGGAGGAGGCCTGCTTCTCTGTGGAGGAGGCAATGTCAGACCAGTGTCCACAGTGCAGAGAAGGCAATCTTGGGTCCTTTGGAGTCAAGCAGAGAGGACACCTACTGAGAATGCGGATGATTTTCCTGGGGCAGTACTGGGTGGGGTGATACAGAGCTATCCAGGCCTTGCTAGCATAGAGGGCCATTGTCTGGGCTCCCAGGATCTCCTCTCTTCCCTTTTGGCTATCCACCCAGGGACTGGGCTCAGCATGACTTTCTACACAGTAGAGGAATGTGGAGAAGGTACACAGAGGCTGTGGAACTGCTAATGAGCTTTTCTAATGAAATCTACAGTTTGAGAGATAATTGGGGGCTTGAGAAGGAAGCCAACTCTTTCCTACCAAGGCAAAAGCATAGCCAGCATAACTAAGTTTTATCTACAGCTCCAAAATGGACACTTCCTGTCCTTACTTAGCCTCCCTAATAGCATAGTCAAGAGTCCAGAGACATGACTAGAAAAGATCATGTAAGAAGAGGCTGAGCCGGGTGCTGGTGGCTCACGCCTGTAATCCTAGCTACGCAGGAGGCTGAGATCTGAGGATCATGGTTCCAAGCCAGCCCAGGCAGAAAAGTCCCCATGAGACTCTTATCTCCAAATAACCAGTTGCTTTGTCCAGTCAAAGCCTGTGAGCAGGTAGGGCCAAAGAGACCTTCTCTTCAGAATCTGAAGGCTGAGATCCTATCAGTTCTGGCTTCTAAAAACCCATTCCTAATAATGTTGTTGTTTTTTTAAAAAATTAATCTGAAATATTTCCCCCAATAACTAGCTGAACAAATTAGAAAAGAGTGCCACTATTATTATTTTGTGTGTTTGTGCCAGTACTGGGGTTTGAACTCAGGGCCTTGGCACTTTCCCTGAAGTTTTTTTGTGTAAATAAGGTATTTTACCACTTGAGCCATAGCTCCTGTTGTGGCTTTTTGCTGGTTAATGGAGATAAGAGTCTCATGGACTTTCCTGCTCAGGCTGACTTTGAATTGCAATCCTCAGATCTCAACCTCTCAAGTAGCTAAGATTACAGGTGTGGGTCAGAGGTGCCTGGCCTATTATTAATTTTTTTAGTTTTTATTTGGACAGGGTTGAACCCAGGCCTTGCACATGTTGGGCAAGTGCTCACATCCCCAACTACATTTCTGTCGGGAGCAGAGCTAGCAGCTAAGCTCATCCTGACCTCTGGCTGTGCCGATGTCGCCAGAATGTCGGGAGCCAAACTTGCAGCTAAATTCATTCTCACCTCTGGCTGTGCTGTTACCGCCAGGATATGCTAGATGCAAGGACATTTGTTCACAGCCACTATCCGGCATTGCTTTGCTATGTCCGCACCTTGCTAAGTCCGCTGGAGTCGATTCCTATGTTAATTAACCTTGTCCTGTGTTTACTGTAATCAAATGTTGTAAACATCAAAGCCTCTTTGTGTTCTCGAATTTTAACAACCCTATGCTATTCCCTGGTTCTAAAACTGCATATAAGCAGTTAAGAATAAACTTGGCTGCAGTCTTGAGTTTCAATCTCGAGATGCAGACCTCCTGTACCCCATCTTTGCCTCTAGTCTTTTTTTCTCTTGTCTTGTATTTTTCCTTTTCTTTAATCCTCGCCCCCCTCATTCAGGATTCCCTTTTCGCTGCCGGCTGGCTCGGCAGGCATTTCCAACTCCTAAGAGCATATTTGTGCAACCCACTCTTGCTGAGCAGTAGGAGGGTATTTTCTTAAACCTCCAGCTACCTACTTCTTCATTCTTTCAGCCAGTCTTTATCCTTTAATACCTGATAGATCCCAGGCACAGAAACCTAGGAATGAAGAACCATTTCTCTAATATTAGGCAAACTAACTCAGATTTAACATCTTGGTGAGTGTAAGGTCTACCCTGGAAGTCTCCATACCCTCCCCTCCTAAAGTCCCCACCCAGTACCTGTGTTACCTAGGTTACTGGCATACCTAGAGGCAGCCACCTCCCCTCACCTGGCCACACCTCCCTGTCCCTGTCCTAGATAAGGCAGGGCCAGGAGGGGGTTGACCCTTCTCTTGGGCCAAGCTTCATCTTGGGCACAGGTCAGCAGTTCTGGGAATGAACTTTTCTCTGCTGCCTGAATACCTTGTGGCATTCTCCTTTATCGGCTACCTACTTTAATAAACCTTTTAGTGAGAACAAGAAGAGTGTTAATGAAATATGTGCCCTGCAATTTCACCAGAATCAGAACAACATCCTAGGAAATAACTCTTGTTTATCTGGGATGATATATGAAGGACAATTTAAGAAGGATTATCAGCCAGGCAAGGGTGGTTCACAGCTGTAATCCTAGCTCCCCAGGAGGCTGAGATCTGAAGACTAGGGTTCAAAGCCAGCCCAGGCAGAAAAGTCTTTGAGACTCTTATCCTCAATAACCACCAAACAGCATAAGAGGAGCTGTGGCCTAAGTGGTAGAGTGTCAGCTTTGAGCAAAAAAGCTAAGGGACAGCGCCTATGCCTTAAGTTCAAGCCCCAGTACAAGCTCCAAAAAAAGAAGGTTATCAGTAGAGAAAGGAAAGATCTTTAGTGACTTTTTTTGTTTTTTTCCCCCCACAAGCACTTCCACCTGCTGCATTTCTTACAAATAAATAGTACCCATGTCTTTCAACATCTGAGAACTACAAGTGAGCAGGATTTTAGAGAGAACTTGAAAAGGCTTCCTTTCTGCAGTAAGAATATAGTAGCTGAATGTTACTTTAAAAAAAAAGTTTCCACTGACCTTAAAAACATTCTAAGAAATTGGATTCTGGAATTGGATCGTCAGGGAATCCCAGTGTGTGGCCTCTCACAGACACAAACAACAACAAACACAAAAGGTAAAAGAAAAATGGGGCAGCTGCCTGAAATACTAGGAAACCTGGTCCCTCCCAGGCCTGGGCTAGGCCGTCAACACGTGATCATCTCCAGCCTTCCCCAGGGGCCAGGAGACAAAGAAGAGGGAGGAGACTTATGGACAAAGAGCTAGAGCTGTAGAAACTAGCCCGAGGTACGGATACCACTGTTACCCAGGTCGCTGTTTCTGTTGAAGGATATTAAAAATTAACTCAGGCCGTTAAAAGGACTAATGTAAGCCAGGGCACCTAAAGTATCTGCTTATCCTGTCTGTGGGCTATGCCAAGAGATCCAGCCCTCTTTCCTCATCTCAGTCTTTTCAGGTCTCCTCTGCCACCTCCCTCAACCCCAGCCAGGGGAAAACCTCCATTACAACCTTCTGTTTGCCTTTATGCCTTAAATTGCTGCCCCTAGGCAGGGATAAAAGGATCTCTGGAGAGAAAAAGGTGCTGGGGACTAATGCCTGTAACACTAACAGAGTACAGACAAAGAGAGTGCTCTTGTTATTTGACACTGTCTAAAAATATGCAAATCTCAGGATAGTAAGACCATTTTGGGAGGCTCATGAAAGCTGATAGGGTCTATTTCCTCTGAGTAGAGTCAAACTGTTTCTTCTAGCTTATAGTTGTTTTTGTTTTTCCAGAGCTGAGGACCGAACTCGGGCCTTGCCCTCGCTGGCCAGGCAAGCACTGTTTTGCTGAGCCAGATCCCGATCCCCAGCCCCTCTAGGGGCTGGGAATATGGCCTACTGGCTAGAGTGTTTGCCTCATATACATGAAGCCCTAGGTTCGATTCCTCCAGCACCACATATATAGAAAACGGCCAGAAGTGGCGCTGTGACTCAAGTAGCAGAGTGCTAGCCTTGAGCAAAAAGAAGCCAGAGACGGTGCTCAGGCCCTGAGTTCAAGGCCCAGGACTGGCAAAAACAAAACAAAACAAAACAAAAAACCAGATCCCCAGCCCCTCTTCCAGCTTATTTATGATGGGGTTCTACTCTTTGGAATGTTTGGGACTCTGTTACACACACATACACACACACACACACACACACACATAAAATAAGAGCTAGATGCAATCCAAAAATCAAAGCTGTTGGGCATACTGAATTTAAATTTTGTAGAAAACAAAGCAGTACGCTCTCATTTATATTATTCAGTGTTGAGCTTATCTGCCTTGTCTTTTTTACTGGTTTGCCTTGGGTTCCTACCTGCTTCTGTTGCCTTGAGTTTTCTTCTTGATACTAGAGGGCTATTGTGGAGTTTCAGACATATTCCAGATCCCTAGAGAGGATAGATGATAAAACAGGAAAATTGATTTTAATAGATCTAAAAGATGCTGAGTGCCAGTGGCTCATTCTAGTAATCCTACCTGAAAGTTTCTAGGTGAGGAGAGAGCACGCAGAGAGAAATAGAGGTGATTGAGAGAGAGTTTATTGGGGTATGCTCCTGGGCGCCCCTGTGGTTTATATGGCAGGGGCAAAAGGCGGTTTGGTCAGAAGTCATAGCAGGTGGCTTACTCTGCAAGTCCGGGTGGTTCCAGTTATTCTCAGGCTCGTGCTTCTAGGAACTGCTGATGCAGATGGTGTTTCCCCGATAGGAAGGTGATTTATTCTCGGCACCTGTAAGCCCTCCAACAACCTGATACTACCTACTCAGGAGACTAAGATCTGAGGACCACAGTTTAAAGCCATCTTGGACAAGAGGCTTTGACTTTTTATTTATTTATCTATTTATTTATTTTTTGGTCAGTCATGGGCCTTAGACTCCTAACCTGGGCACGGTCCCTGAGCCTGTGTGCATGCTGGTTCTGGGGCTTGAACTCAGGGCCTAGATGCTGTTTCTGAGCTTTTTTTTTCTTCTCAAGGCTAGCACTCAATTATTTGAACCACAGCTTCATTTCTGGCTTTTTGGTGTTAATTGTAGATAAGAGTCTCACAAAGCCAGGCTCTGGTGGTTCACACCTGTAATCCTAGCTACTTAGGAGGCTGAAATGGGAGGATCATGGTTCAAAGCCATCCAGGGCAGTGTAATGGGGTCCCCCCAAGGGAGGGGACAACAATGTAATGGGGTACGAGGTGGGGGGAAATCCCTCATCCCTCCAAGAGTTCACCACTCAGAGACAGTCTCAAGTAAAAAGATGGATTTATTGGGAAAGTAAGAAGTGTACTGACTGGCCAGGGTCACGGCCCAGGCTCAGGAGCTGGAATCACAACCTTAAAAGGCAGGCTGGTTGGCCAGGACGGCAACCCAGGCCAGCCAGGGCCACAGCCCAGACTCGGGAGCTGGGACCAGTGGGCCAAGCTCGGGTCGGGTTATAAAAGCAAACACCACATGGTCAAGCCTGTCACACACAGGTGGCCAATGAGGTTACAACACTTACAGAGCATGCCAGGTCACACGCAGGTGGCCAATGGAGTTACAGTCTGCCTCATAGCAACTGTTTGAACCAATCTATCATTCTAGTTAGAATTGGTCATGGATTTGGCGGGACTCACATGATGCAGACAGATACGCCTACTCATGGGAGGGTACAGGTTTAACCTTGAACAGTTTTCACAACTCAGGTGGTCAAGCAGTTTACAAAATCTTATCACAGTGAAGGGGAACTTCCCTGGGTAGGGCGGGGGAGATCTTAGTGAAGATGGAGTTGGCTTCTGCTCTTTTTAACTAATCTGAGATGGAGTCAATCTGACACCCCCTGAACAGTCAATGATGGTGCTGACCTCCATATTACAGGCAGACAGGTTCATGAGACTTTTATCCCCAATTAACCACCAGAAAACTGGAAGTGGCACTGTGGCTCAAAGTGTTAGCGTGCTAGCTTTGAGTGAAAAAGCCCAGGCCCTGAGTTCAAGCCTCATGACTGACCAAAATAAATAAAATATAATACTAAGGATGTTTAATTATTAGCCAAGTATTCTCTCAACTAAAATGCTTATGCATTGGTCTATCATGAATGCTTTCAAATAATAATCATTTGCTTTGGTGTTTAGGAGCAGATCTGTATCCAGGCTGAACTTTGGATCCCTGAGAGAAAAATGATTAGGGTTCTTTGAAATGTACTTCGGGAGATAAGTTTCCCAGCCACGTGATGGGTTTAGGCATCTTTATTTATTTAATTTATTTTTGGTGCCAGTCCTAGGGCTTGAACTCAGGGCTTGAGGGCTGTCCCTAAGCTTTTTTTGCTCAAGTGTTCTACCACTGGAGCCATAGCTCCACTTCTGGCTTTTAGTAGCTAATTAGAGTCTCATAGACTTTCTTGCCCAGGCTGGCTTAGAAACATTATTCTCAGATCTCAGCCTCCTGAGTAGCTAGGGTTAGACTTGTGAGCCACCAACGCCTGGCTTTTTTTTTTTTTTTTTTTTTTCCTCCTGAAAACTTAGTATTGTGCTTGGGTACAATTGCCTAGTTTCCCCCATTAACCTCTCATAGGTATCTGATCTCTCTCAACAGTGGAAGCTCTCAAGAATAAGGGTTACCTACATAATTTACTTCCTGGGTACTGTTAGCACGTACTACAGACTTTCTTATATGTAAATTAAGTGAAGGGTTGGACCCTCCCCCCCCATTGCCCCAGGCTCATACAGACACCAGGCAAACCCCCAAGTATGAGATGACCTGCTTTAAAGTGCAGGCAGGGCAATTCACCAGGAAGATTCACCTAAGCCCATTGTAAACAACCCATCTGTAAACAATCCATTACACAAGCCACCAACTTCCTAGACCTAAAGCTTCTTCTGGATATTTGCTTCCAGGAGAATTATGTTCAGACATGGTTATATAAACTGGGATGTACAACTTAATTAGCATATTTATGATCTCTAATACTTGGTGTCAATCCTGGGCCATGAACTCTGGGCCTGGGTCTTGAACTCTAGGCCTAAGCTCCTTTTGTTCAAAACTAGCCCTCTACCAATTGAGCTATAGCACGAAGTGTGTGTGTGTGTGTGTGTGTGTGTGTGTGTGTGTGTGTGTCTGTGTCTGTGTCTGTGTCTGTGTCTGTGTGTCTGTGTGTTCTGTGATTAATGGGAGATAACAGTTTCATGGACTTTCCTGCACAGACTGGCTGTCTCCGAACCACAACCCTCAGATCTCCGCCTCCTGAGTAGCTAGGATTACAGGTGTGAGCCACCAGTCCTCTGCTTTCCCTGAACATTTTGCTCAAGGCTAGCACACTATTCCTGAGCCACAGCTCCTTTTCTGGCTTTTTGGTAGTTAATTGGAGATCAGAGGCTCAAGGTCTTTCCTGACTGGGCTGGCATCAATCCTTGATCCTCAAATCTCAGCCTCCTGAATGAGCCACCAACTCAGCTCCAATAATTTTGTTTTGTGCTGGTCCTGGGGCTTTGGTTTAGGTGCCGTCTCTAAGCTCAACACTAGTGTTCCACCACTTGAGCCACAACTTGACTTCCACCATTTTTTTTTTGCCAGTCCTGGGGCTTGAACTCAGAACCTGAGCACTGTCCCTGGCTTATTTTTGCTCAAGGTTAGCATTCTACCACTAGAGCCACAGCACCACTTTGGGCTTTTTCTGTATATATGGTGCGGAGGAATCTAACCCAGGGCTTCATGCATGCTGCTAGGCAAGCACTTTACCACTAGGCCACATTCCCAGCTCTGGTTTTTGTTTGTTTTGGTCATTTATTGGAGATAAATATCTCACAATCTTTTCTTACCTCGGCTGGCTTCGAGACATGATCCTTAGATCTCAGCCTCCTGAGTAGCTAGGGTTACAAGTGTAAGGCACCAGTGTCTAGCTCTAGATTCTTAGCAATGAAATTAAGCCTAGGATTGTGTCTAGTGGAAAGAGTTTGAGAATCTGAATCTCTACTTGGAGAATGCTGATGAGGTGATACTCCAAAGAGGTCCTTGAGTAGATAACTTCACTGGGCCAAACACTTGTGGGGTGTGGGCAGAGGGCATCTTGAAACAACCAGTTTATCAGTAGCACTGCTCCTTCACAAACCAGCTCAGCACTGTTGGTTATGAACTAATCATTAGAGTCAGTTCCTATGTGAATTTGGTGGACAAACGAGTGACCTAAGGTGGCACTCAGAGTGCCCTAAGTGATGACTAAGAGGCAGGGCCATGCTCTTGGCCTGCTGCTCTGCTTTCAGAAGGTGCTGTTGTCTCAACCAATCTTGTTGCAGTTACAATGAGAACCTGAACCTGGAGCAGACGGAAGCAATTTCTGGGGTAGCCATAGGGCTTCTGAACTCAAATCCTTATCTAGACTTGTCCTTAATAATCATGTGTCCCTTGACCCATGGTAGAGCTTCTGATTCTTGAGTGATCTATACATAAACATACCCATAACTATCTGTTACATTTAAGGGCTGCCTGTACATAATGCCCATGCCAGGGTGCTTCTTTCCTGGGAACTGCTTTGCTAGGGTGATTGGTAGGAGTCTGAGTCAGCAGGATCCCTCATGGGTAGGGATGGCAACCAGAATCTCTGGTCTTCTAGCAGTCCTCAACAGGAAGCAGATATTGAAGGTTCCTATGGTTACAAGGGCTTGGCTGCTTTATTGCTTTTATTATGATGGATATTTTTATAAGATGAAGGCAAAGTACAGACTCTTTTATAATAGTCATTTGGATAGGAAGACTAACACCCCATCTGAAAGAATGAAGACTTCTTTTAAAGATGATGAATATGGTGGCATATACCTAGAATCCTAGTGCTGACAAGGCTGAGGCAGGAGCATCAAGAGTTCAATGGTGTGGGCTGGGAATATGGCCTAGTGGTAAAGTGCTCGCCTCGTATATATGAAGCCCTGGGTTCGATTCCTCAGCACCACATATACAGAAAAAAGCCAGAAGTGGCACTGTAGCTCAAGTGGTAGAGTGCTAGCCTTGAGCAAAAAGAAGCCAAGGACAGTGCTCAGGCCCTGAGTTCAAGCCCCAGGACTGGCAAAAAACAAAAAAACCCCAAAACTTTGGGGCTGGGAATATGTCCTAGTGGCAAGAGTGTTTGCCTCATATACTTGAAGCCCTAGGTTCGATTCTTCAATACCACATATATAGAAAAGGCCAGAAGTGGCTCTGTGGCTCAAGTTGGCAGAGTGCTAGCCTTGAACAAGAAAGAAGCCAGGCATAGTGTTCAGGCCCTGAGTTCAAGCCCCAGGACTGGCAAAAAAAAAAAAAGGAGTTCAATGGTAGCCTGAACTACATAGTGAGAGACCCTATCAGAAAGAGAGAGAGAAGAGAGAGAAAGAAGGAAGGAAGAAAAGAAAAGAAAGAAAAAGAAGGAAGGAGGGAGGGAGGGAAGGAGGGAGAGAGAGAGAGAGAGAGAGAGAGAGAGAGAGAGAGAGAGAGAGAGAGACTATTTTCCTTAGGTCATTCTGAATACCCTCAAGTCTTACATTCTTGTTCAATTTCATGGCAACAATATACACTGAATCTGTGTTTTTGAACAGAAAATTACTGTAAGTGTTATCTGGCCTGGGTGACACATAAACCAAAATATGGCTATGTCCTTATTTACACTTGCATGCTTCTACTGGCTGGTGATGTCCACGTAGTGGGCCCATTTTCTCCTGCAAAGACTTTGTACATTAGGATAGAAAGCAAGTGCTTTTCTTGTGTACCTAAGGCTTGCTAGCCCTTCATTACTCTGAGGTAGTCTTAGAGCTATTTGTAGCATTTAAACCCACAAGCTAATTTTCCTGTTTTTTTTTTTTTTTTTTTTATTCACCAAAGAAAGAGGATATGGAAACTTGGTTTTTCACCTTGCTCTAACTGGGCAGTGACTCATCCATTACCTGCTAGCTGATTTCTAGAAAGTTCTGTGACTTACTGTTGGGGGAAGCAGGAAGGAGGACACTTCTTACATATATGTTTTCTATAGAACATTATATCCTTAGGTCACCAGTAACTATTTTAACCAGTGACTGTCTTCCTAACAAATCCTGCATGGAAATGAAATGTGGATATCAGTTTATCTATTCATAAGACTTCTCTCTAAACTCCTGGAAGTTCCCTTTCCTTTTGTAAACAGAGAAACAATAAAGACAGGGCAACCCACGCCCCACTCCAGTCTCCAGTCCTTCTTCTTTCACTTCCTTCTACAATTCACTGCAGTCATTCTTCCTCTTACTCACTCAGTCCTCACCAACTGATGATCCTTAGTGCTATAGGATAGGGACAGCCAGGACTCCAGGAAACGATCGAGCTGGAGCATTCTAAGTCGCGTACTGTGCTGATGTAGACTGGATATGGGTTACTCAGGCTTGTTATATTTGGTAACTCATTCATCCTGGGTAGTACAAATGAAATTAGGTTTGTGACATTTAGTTCATTCTTGTGACACACTCTGGTTTTCCAGGGCACCTCAGGAGTTAGGATATACAGTTCCTTTCAGAAAAGAAAGTAATCTAGCTTCTTTCTTTTCCCTCCCTTCCTTTCTCCTTCCCTCCCTCTTTCCCTCCCCCCTCCCCCTTTCCTCTCCTTCCCTCTATTCCTCCCTCCCTTTCTTGTTTTGTGTCGTACTGGGGCTTGAACTCAGAGCCTTGTGCTCTCACTGAGCTTTTTCTACTCACAGCTGGCTCTCTACCGCCTGAGCCATGTCTCCAGTCCAGCCTTTTCTTTCTCTTCACTGGTTCATTGGAGATAGTCTTTGGACCTTTCTGTCTAGGCTGGCCTCCAACAGCATAATAGCTAGGATAACAGACAGGAGGAGGTACCAGGACTTGGAATTAGGACTTCGTGTTCACTTGGCTCTTTTTGCTCATGGCTGGTGCTTTTCCACTTGAGCCATCCCTCCAGGACCCTTTCAAAAATCAGTTATCTTTATTCCCAGACGATGACAGTACAAAATCTTTTGTTGTTGTCACTAGCATACCTTATTTCCACTCTTTATTCTTTTTACTCTGTGTGTGTGTGTGTGTGTGTGTGTGTGTGTGTGTGTGTGTGTGTGTGTAATGTCTTTCATTTGCTCTCAAACAGCTCCTGTTTTTGTTGTCTTGCCTGTCTGGCCATAGGAGAGGGAACGTACTCATAGTTACAGATCTACTCTTGGTTTCTTCACAGGTGTCATTCAACATGAGCACTGCTGTGTATGGGGAAAAAAAACCCAACTCTCTAGCTTCCTCAGGGCTGTTGCGCACACTATAAATGACCCATCATAAAGACCAACCCCTCTCTGAGCCTGATAAAACAAAGGTGAAGGTCCAGCTTTGTTTGTCATATTCTATTTCCTTCTATGGAAAGCAGCAGTCTCTGGAACCAACATCTCCTCTCTCAACTCTCAAAGGACATTGCTTGCTTTTTACAGTGTTAAGTGGCTCAATTTTACACTAAATAGATGGTTATTGAATATCTATTAATAATGTTATTAAGGTTAGGCGAGTCACTCTGGTAGTCCCCATGCTACAATATACTTACTTTCAATGAGAGCATTTCTGACTCTTCCTCCATAGGCTACCACCATCTGACACTTAGCAGGACAAGTAAGCATCTAGAAAATTCCCAGTCTTACCAACTCTTCAAAATTTGCACTGTTTTCCAGGTGCCAGTGACTCCTGTCTGTCATGCTAACTACTCAGGAGGCTGAGATCTAAGGATCATGGTTCCAAGCCAGTTCAGACAGGAAAATCCATGAGACTTTTACCTCCAATTAACCACCAAAAAGCCAAAGTGGAACTATGGCCTCAAGTAATGAAGTGTTAGCCTTGAGCAAAAATAGTTCAGGTTGCCCAGGCCCTAAATTCAAGCCACTGGACTGGCTTCCTCTCCCCAAATTCAAATAGTTCCTGCTGATTTCCTGACGCCCTCCAACAGCTTCTCAGGGGAACCCCATGGTGCCTTGTATTCCCATTGGCCTCTTTCACTCCTGGAAAAACAAGCATTCTAGGTCATCAGCATACCCCGGGTAGCTATGTCAGTATCCCCCAGTCCATTTTCTAATCTGATTAAACCCCTCTCCCATGCCTTCCCAAACTCTCTCAGCTCTTGGTTTATCCAGATCTGTCACCATCAAAATCCTTGTTGCCTTGTCCACATCTTCAAATATTTCCTTGAAGTGGTTTCTACTTTTCTCTTGACATCCTAAGGCCAGAGGCTATAGCAAGCTTGTAGCTTATCATTCTCAAACTACTTCTTACTTTCCCCCTTCAAAAGCCCAGCTCTATCCTTCTAGCTCAGCTACTCAAGCACAGTCATTGTCACAGTTCTCTAACTGTCCCAGAAGTTAGAGAACTCTAACAATTCTCTAACTTGCTCTCAGTTCACATCTTCACTTCCAAAGCAGATTCCATGGCCAATCATTTTCTTTCAATTTATTTATTTATTTTATATATATGTATATTTTTTCTGGTCCTGGGGCTTGAACTCAGGGCCTAAACATTCTCCCTGAGCTTTTTTGCTCAAGGCCAGCACTTGAGCCACTGCTTTATGTCTGGCATTTTGGTGGTTAATTGGAGATGAGAGTCTTACAGACTTTCCTGTCCCGGCTGGCTTTGACTTGGGACCCTCAGATCTCAGCCTCCTAGTATCTAGGATTACAGGTGTGAACCACTTGTGCTCAGCTTCTTCTTCTTTCCCTCCTCCTCCTCCTCCTCCTCCTCCTCCTCCTCCTCCTCCTCCTCCTCCTCCTCCTCCTCCTCCTCCTCCTCCTCCTCTTCTCTTTCTCCTTCTCCTTCTCTTCCTCCTCCTCTTCTTTTTTCAAAAAGTTTGTATACCACAAAGCCTTTAGGAAAAACAGAACATCTTTTTCCTAAACTATCTCCTCCACAATACTGATTTTAAGTTTGATGGTTTGAACACATCCACACATTCATCAATGTCCCTCCTGACAGGTAGCACTAACATACCTTCCTTAGGCTAGATACACAGTGACTCATTTCTTCCTTTTTCTTTTAATGTGGTGCTGAGTCAAACCCAGGCATTGCACATACTAAACTGAGCATGTGTCCTACTATTGAACTATACTCTCAGCTCTCTATTTGTAATGAATAGAGCATGGAAAAGTAGACATATTTATTTATTTTAGTGGTGCAAGAGAGAAAGCAGAAATGGAAGGAATGGTGGAACAATCTGGCAGATAGCTACCTTATCCAAAGGATCAAGGTTTACATCGGCACTAAAAATTATTTTGATATCATCCATTTGCCAATATGATTTGATACCTGTATGCCATGCTTTCTCCAAACCCATGATCTCAGTCTATTAGTAAGAATACCTGAGAAAAACTGCAGGTAAAAATCATTCTACAGCTACATTTGACCAGTATTCTTTTTTTTTTTTTTTTTGGCCAGTCCTGGGGCTTGGACTCAGGGCCTGAGCACTGTCCCTGGCTTCTTTTTGCTCAAGGTTAGCACTCTGCCACTTGAGCCACAGCGCCACTTCTGGCCATTTTCTGTATATGTGGTGCTGGGGAATTGAACCCAGGGCCTCATGTATACGAGGCAAGCACTCTTGCCACTAGGCCATATCCCCAGCCCCTCACCAGTATTCTTCAAAAGCTTATGAAAAGGTAGGAAAAGACAGAACTAGATATAGACAGGAGGAGAGCAAGGTGATCTAATCGCTAAGTATTGCGGTGTGGCATCCTGGGATAGTGAAAAGACCATTTTCAGTTCTCAACCTCCTGAGTAGGTTGGATTACAGATGTGAGTTATCAGCGCCTGACTCTGGATTGTTTTCATATGGAAGTTTTAGCAGCACCACCTGGAGCCAAGTGTAAAATGAAAATGTAGGGTCTCCTGTCACAACATCATTAAAAGAATTTCAAGACACTTAAACAACAGAGCATGTAGGCCAAGAATAGGAAGCTTCAATGCAGAAGTCTTATGTTATTGCACAAGCTATATGACCATGAACTTGGCCTTAAGTACCAGAACAGGCAAAATAATTTATGGTGAGGGAAGCATCAGAATTAGAGTTATACTTGAAGGGGTAGGGATTGATTAGGAAGGAAAAAAAAAAGGAAATTTCCTGCCCTGGCTGGCTTTGAACCGCAGTCCTCAGATCTCAGCTTCATGAGTAGCTAGGATTACATATGTGAGTCACCAATGTCTGGCTAATAATAATTTTTTTAGACAATAAGAAAACTGACAGAAATTAGGGAATGGGAAAGCAGATATAATTACAGTAGATTGCTCCATAATCATAATGCTCACAATTATAGTTGAATATTTTAATATTAGCCAGCCAATTTTAATAATTGATGGAAGAATTGGGTAGACAAAGTCCTGGTTGGTAGGTGAAATTCTGTAAATGTCAGTAAAGTTGACTTAGTTGATGGTGTTTTTCACATCATATATGTAAGTACTAGACTTAATTTACTCTTCAAATGCACAAAGAAATTCACCACCAGGTACCTTATACAAGGTTATAAAACACATTTTCATAAGTTTAAAAGGGTAGAGAGCATGCCACTTAAAGGAAAATCAGATAACTATTTAGAACTTACTAAATTTTTATTTTATTATTATTATTATTTTTTTTGGCCAGTCCTGGGGCTTGGACTCAGGGCCTGAGCACTGTCCCTGGCTTCTCTTTTGCTCAAGGCTAGCACTCTGCCACTTGAGTCACAGCACCACTTCTGGCCGTTTTCTGTATATGTGGTGCTGGGGAATTGAACCCAGGGCCTCATGTACACGAGGCAAGCACTCTTGCCACTAGGCCATATCCCCAGTCCCTAAATTTTTAACTAATAATAATAACTAAACTTAGAAATTATTAAATATTTAACTAAATAAAATATAACTAAATATAATGAAATAATAAAAATAAATAATATATAATGATAAATTTAGAAATTACTAAATTTATAACTAATAATAACGAATATTTAGAAATTGCCACTAAATAATCTATAGAACAATGAATAACCATGATGGAAACTCATTTTTTTAAGCTGAATGATAATTAAAAAGCATTAAAATTTGTAGGATGCAGCTAATGCTATGATATTATAGTAGGTTTAAAAACATGTTACAGGACAAGAAAGATCTAAACATTATTCTTCTAAACTTTCATGTATTAAGTTTGAAAAAGTGTGGCTGAAGTGATGGAGTGCCAGCTACGGGCGAGTGGGAAAAGTTGAGTGAATGTGAGGCCTAAAGATCAAGCAGGACTTCCTCCCCAACCCCGCCACAGATCTTATTGAAAAAATAGCCAGAGGCATGGTACAGTGGTAGAGTGCCAGCCGAGCAAACCAGTGTGAGGCCCTGAGTTAATTTTTGAGGACAGATAAATTACATGATAAACATATGCAAACATACACATACATAGAATTAAAAATTAAGTAAACATAATATAAATATTATGGTGGGCTTGATTCTATTCCCCACTGGGCAGAAAGTACATTCACTGACACCAGGTCCTTTAGGGTATGTGAATAGCATAAATACCAAACTATTATCAAGGGGATCAAGGGCAGAGAAGAGTTTGCTGGATAGTGGTCAGAAAGAACTTTCACTGTTCCTTCTTCCATATAAAGTACTTTTCTTTCTACTATGTATTAATGATGGCATAAAACATTTAAGAACTGATACTTCTTGTAATAATTGTGTATACATTACACTTTTTTTTTTTTTTGCCAGTCCTGGGCTTGGACTCAGGGCCTGAGCACTGTCCCTGGCTTCTTTTTGCTCAAAGCTAGCACTCTGCCACTTAAGCCACAGCGCCACTTCTGGCTGTTTTCTGTGTATGTGGTGCTGGGGAATCGAACCCAGGGCCTCATGTATACAAGGCAGGCACTCTTGCCACTAGGCCATATCCCCAGCCCTACATTACACTTTTTTTTTTTTGGTGCTGGTACTGGGGCTTGAACTGAGGACCTGGGAACTGTTCTTGAGCTTTTTTTTTTGCTCAAAGCTGATGTTCTACCACTTGAGCCACAGCTTTACTCCTGGCTTTTTGGTGATTAAGTGGAGATAAGAGTCTCATAGACTTTTCCTTTCTGTCAGTTGTGGGGCTCAGGCCCTGGGTGTTCTTGAGCTTTTCCACTCAAGGCTAGTGCTCTACCATTTTGAGCCATAGCTCCACTTTTGGTTTTCTGGTAGTTAATTGGAGGTAAGTGTCTCACAGACTCTCTTGCCCAGGCTGGCTTTGAAGTGCCATCCTCAGATCTCTTCTTCCTGAGAAGCTAGGATTTTGGGCATAAGACACCAGTGCCTGTCTTCTCATACACTTTTCTGCCCCTGCTGGCTTGGAACCACAGTCTTCAGATATCAGCCTTCTGAGTAGTTAAAATAACCAGCATGAACCACTGGCACCTGGCTAAACCCACTTTTAATCAGCTGCAATAATGAAATTAGTCCCAATTTGGAGTTTCATTAAATTTTACATCTTACACACATGTATATTCTGTTTCTCTCAAATCTATTGGGGCAAAATGTATTAGCCCAGCAAGATCATTCAGTTACGTAATTCCGATTCTAGGGAGGCTAAGGCAGGACACCTACATAATTAGACTCTATCTTAAAAAAAGAAAAAGAGCTATAAACAAGCCTTCAGCTGTTATGAATCAGAGATCAGCAGGACATTTTGTCATTTAATAATTACTTGTACACAATTCACTTTATTGCAATGAATAATTTAGTAAACATCTGTCCAGTTATAAGATGCTGAGGTTTTCCTTGATTGGCTAACAGAGTTAGACTTGGCAATGGTACATTTTGCAAATAAAGCCACAAATACTAGGTTATTCTTAGGAAAACTGTGTAGTTTGGGAACTGGAAGGGTTCAGCTTTCTAAAACACCCTCAAATTATCAGAGAAGAAAAGAAAATCTGCTTGATAATTTGATTTGTCAATAATATTCTTTTCATTAAAATTGCTTGACAAATCATCAAGTTCCCACACTAAGTCTTGCAACTCAGAATCAGATTCAAACACTGACAGAATTTCCTGAAGATGGGAATCACCTAATAATTAGACAGTTTAATGTACTAAGTTAAATGCAAATTATAGTGGTACTTAGAACAATATGGTTATTGACAGTCAATTGCCTACAGTCCAACAAGAAAGGACAACATACAGTTTTTTTTTTGTCGGTTGTGGAGCTTGAACTCAGGGCCTGGGAGCTGCCCCTGAGCCTCTTTGTGCTCAAGGCTCACACTCTACCACTTGAGTCACAGTGCCATTTCTGGTTTTTGAGTGGTTAGTTGGAGATAAGAGTATTATGCAGATTTTTTCTGCCCATGCTGGCTTTAAATGGTGATCCTCAGATCTCAGCCTCCTGCGTCACTAGGATTACAGGCATGAGCCACTGGTACCCAGCCAACATACCATTTTTGATCAATAAAAAAAATCCGTGATTAAATTTAGTTGAATCTTAAAATCTTTTTTTTTTAATATTTCTTACTCCTCACAGCCTCTTTTAAATGGGTTGCAATGATAACACAGCTAACAAATGACATTAAGACCATTAAATCTTTTAAGTAATTAAAAGATATAATAATGAGGGAAAAGGGCTGGGAACACGGCCTAGTGGCAAGAGTGCTTGCCTAGTATTCGTGAAGCCCTGGGTTCGATTCCCTAGCACCACATATATAGAAAACGGCCAGAATTGGCGCTGTGGCTCAAGTGGCAGAGTGCTAGTCTTGAGCAAAAAGAAGCCAGGGACAGTGCTAAGGCCCTGAGTCCAACGCCCAGGACTGGCAAACAAACAAACAAATAATAATAATAATGAGGAAAAAATGGAGACAGACCAAGGAAATGGGGGACACTGTCCAAAAAGAAATGTACTCTTAGCCACGCTTTGGTGGCTCACACCTATAACCCTAGTTACTCAGGAGGCTGAGAGCTGAGGATCACCTTTGCAGCCAGGCAGGGCAGGAAAGTCCCTGAGACTCTTATCCTCAATTAACCACCAGAAAACCAGAAGTGTCCCTGAGGCTCAAAGTGGTAGAGCACCTAGCTTTGAGCAAAAGAGCTCAGGGACAGAGCAAACAAAACCCAAAAACTAATGTGTTCTGTATCTGAGTTATGTAATTATAGACCCTCTGAACATCACCTTTATAATAATAATAAAAATTTAAAAACTGTAAAAGTTATTGTAAGATGTAACAAGTGTTATTCTTTGAATTTACTTACGCTGGAATAAATTATTGTCCTTTGTAAAAAACTTCCCCACATTTTTGAATTAGAAAGGGGGGGCGGGTCCTGACTCAACATGTTATAAATACACTAACCAAAACGGAAATACTTTCTGTTCCCAGCATTTGCTTCCAAGTGAACACTTTTTCCTTGCATCTTCAAGTGCCCGAAGTGCTTATTTAAAAGAAAAGAATTACTGAGAATTACTGTTATAAAGAATATACGAATTTGCATTTTGAACTCCATAGTGATTGTGTGTATGTATGTCCCTCTTCTCTCTCGACCTCTCTCTTCTGGTTTCAAACACATACAATTAAACTTCCAGGTAAAGCTCAAAGATCTTTTTATTGCACTCCGCGCGGGTGGGTCAGCCTTTCCCGCAGCAGGCGCGGGGGGCTCCCCGCTCCGCTCACCCTGGCCTGGCCTGGGGTGCATCCTTGAAGCTTCAGAGCAGCTTCAGTGTGTTCAAGCCTTCCCTACTGGAAGCGGGATCTGGAGGAGCCACTGGGGCCAGGGAGGCTCCCGGCGGACCTCACCAGAGGAGGGGATGGGGGGAGGGGGCCCGGCCGGCCGCGCCCCTCTGCGGGAGGGGGACGGGCTCACGTCCCCGTGCGGTGACTCACTGCCGGGCCGGGGCGCGCGGAGGTGAGCCGCCTCTGGGTAGGGGCCGAGGGGCGGAGCCGCCAGGTCAGGCAGGTTTGCGCCCCGCCTCACCGCGCTCCCAGAGCGCGCAGTCCTTCGGCGGATCCGCACCTCCTTCCTTCCGCGGGGTACCTCCACTTCTTCCCGCTCCCCTCCGACGCCGGCCCGCGCGCGCGAGCCCCGCTCCCCGCAGCCGGCCAGCGGCTCCCCACGCCCCCTTTCCTTCCCACCGCGTCCCGGAACCCTTGGCCGACCCCGCGCCCCTTTTTCTCGGTGCGCGTGCAGCATGGCGGCCCCCCGGGCTCTGGCGATCGGGCTTCTGCTGGCCGCGACGACGACAGCAGTGGCCGCGGCCGGGAAAGGTGAGGCGCGCGCTAGGGGCACCGTGGGGACTTGGGGCCGGGCCGCTCCGGGCTCCGGTGCCCGGGATCCAGATCAAATGGGGCGAGGACTGAGAAGCCTCGCTCTCCCGCTCGGAACCGGACGGCGCGGGCGGCTACGCGCCCGGACCTTTCTCAGAGAGGCGGCGGCGGGAAGGCGCCCGTCCGCGCGGGCTGAGGGGCGCTACCTCGGGTCGCACCTCTTTGCGGGGCGGAGGGGCAAGTGGGTAGCCCAGTAGCCACGTCGGGGTGCGCGGCGGCTCCAGCGCCCGCACCTCCAGCCGGGCGCGCCGGGGGGGGCGAGCTGGCGGCCTGGCCCTCGGGGCCGGCCCCGCCCGGAGCACCTGCGGCTGGCCCGGATGTGGGCCTCGGGCGGGGACTGGTGGCGGTGGAGGCCGCTGTGCACCTGTGCGCGAGAGGCGGCCTCTAGGACTTTACTACCAGGGGTGTGTTTGACTTTTCCAAGAAACATGAGTAATGCTGAGTTTATTGTGGGGAGCATTGAAACAAAGGTAACTGCAAGGAGTGAAAAAAGTACCCCCACAATCTCCTCTGGAATCTCATAATTAATACTTGCGTAACTTTTTGTTTTACACATTGTTCTAAACACTGCCTAAACCTTAAGAAGCAGAGTATCTTTTAATTTTTTTCTTCCTCCACACTATGCAGACTTTTCTTTCAGTGTTTGAAAATAAGAATAAAGTGTGACGTAGAAGGGCACGCCATTTATCCAAGTGTTGACCATGTAATTTCATTCTCGTTCTTACTAGTCTGGAATAAGAAAGAGCTTGGCTGTGGTGTGTGTGTGTGTGTGTGTGTGTGTGTGTGTGTGTGTGTGTGTGTGTGTGTGTGTGTGTGTGTGTGTGTGTGTGTGTGTGTGTGTGTGTGTGTGTGTGTGTGTGTGTGTGTGTGTGTGTGTGTGTGTGTGTGTAGTGTATGTGTGTGTGTGTGTGTGTGTGTGTGTGTGTAGTGTATGTGTATGCGTGCCCTGGTTCTGGGACTTGAATTCAAGGCCTTGATGCTGTTGCTGAGCTTTTTTGTTTTTGCTCAAGGCTATGGTTCTATCATTGAGACACAGCTCCACTTCCGTTTTTTTGGGGGGTAGTTAATTGGAGATAAGAGTCACCGACTTTCCTGCTCATGCTGGCTTTGAACCAAGATCTTCAGATCTCAGCTTTCTGAGTATCTTAGATTATAGATGAGAGCCACAGGTGCCAGCCTGGCTGTGATTGTATGATGTGTTTATAAGATTTATAAGATAAGTGGGGAGAATTGATGGAAGTTCTCTGGAAAGGATTTTCTACATCATTAACTTGGTGGGCCAACCACATTCGTTACACTTTCAAAGTAATGCAGTTTAATCTAGTCATGTTTTTCTACCTTCTGTCTGATGCTATATACTTAAATTGCAAGTTAGAGCTGAGGATGTAGTTCAGTGATACAGTACTTGCATGGCAGTCAAGGATCCCTAGGCTTCATTCTCAACATGGGAGGAAAAATGTTTTTTTTTTTTTGGCCAGTCCTGGGCCTTGGACTCAGGGCCTGAGCACTGTCCCTGGCTTCCTTTTGCTCAAGGCTAGCACTCTCCCACTTGAGCCACAGCGCCACTTCTGGCCATTTTCTGTATATGTGGTGCTGGGGAATCGAACCCAGGGCCTCATGTATACGAGGCAAGCTCTCTTGCCACTAGGCCATATCCCCAGCCCCTTGTTTGTTTTTTTTTAAATGGCTGGGTGCCTTGGTGGTGGCCAGTTCCTGAAATCTCAGACTAGGGAAATGGAGGCTGAAGGATACTGAATTCAAAGCCAGCCTGCACTACACAATGAGATCCTACCTCACAAAACAGCCAAAACCTAGCTAGTGTACCACATTGGTAAAGTGTATGCCAGCTTGGGTGAGGCTCAGTTTGATCCCCAGAATGACATAACTAAGTAAATAGATAAAACCCAAAGCAAAAGAAATAGGAAGGTGTGCAAATTAGACTATGTATCTATATAACAGATAAACAATTTAATATGAAGCACTTAAATTATAGCTAAAAAAAACTATTCAGGATGACTTAAGAGGAATGATTGTCAAGACATAACGGGGAAAGTCAGAGTTGATCATTGTAACTACACTTTAAAATGATTATAAAAATTGCTTTTCTAGAGTGTGTCTGTGAAAACTACAAGCTGACTGCAAACTGCTTTATGAATGAAAATGATGAATGCCAGTGTACTTCTTTTGGTACACAGAATGCTGTGGTTTGCTCTAAATGTGAGTAAAATATATATTGTCTTTTTTTCATCTTTCTTTTGGTAATACTTTTAAAATGGATGTGCCTTGAATTGGGATGTACCATGTTATGTTGTGAATATTATCTCCCAGGCCTGGTGTTGGTGGCTCATGCCTGCAATCCTAGTTCCTCAGAAACCAGTGATGTGAGAATCATGATTCAATAGTAGAGTGCTAGCCTTGAAGAAAGTTCAGGGAGCACCCTCTCCCGCACCAATATATCCCATTTTCAGCCTCTTAGATTCAGCAAGTAATTTACTATGAAAAGAAGTATGAAATCTTTGGGTTTGGGGTTAAACTAAAGACTTTCCAACAAGGGGGTCAAATCTGATTTAAATACTCTGTGTGTGTGTGTGTGTGTGTGTGTGTGTGAAATACCACACTGAAACCCCTTTAAACTAAAAAAAATGAAGACAAAAATATAAAACAGGTCATGACTGAGATTGAGGGGTACTAGTAGGTGGGGGAAGGATGCATGGAGAGGTGAAGGAGAGTAAAGATGGTCAAAATGCTTTATGTACCTGTGTGAAAATGGGACAGTGAAGTTTCTTGAGATTGGTTTGGTGGAACAGGTAGTGTGACAGCCAGTGAATCTGGTCAAGGTTCATTGTAGCCATATATGGATGTATCAGTAGGAAATTCCCTTGTATAACTAATGGATACAAGTTTAAAAGATCCAAACCAAACACATGCAAATAAACAAAAACATACCTTTTCTTTTTAGTATGTGGGACTGGTTATTTTTCAGTTTGACAGTGAGCTTTCTTTTCAGTGGCTTCCAAATGTTTGGTGATGAAGGCAGAAATGAGTCATTCCAAGAGTGGGAGAAGACTGAAACCTGAAGATGCAATTCAGAACAATGACGGGCTCTATGACCCTGACTGTGACGAGAAGGGGCTCTTTAAAGCCAAGCAGTGTAATGGCACCTCCACATGCTGGTGTGTGAATACTGCTGGGGTCCGGAGAACCGACAA
The DNA here is from genome assembly GCF_023159225.1 of Perognathus longimembris pacificus. Taxonomy (NCBI): domain Eukaryota; kingdom Metazoa; phylum Chordata; class Mammalia; order Rodentia; family Heteromyidae; genus Perognathus; species Perognathus longimembris. The sequence goes on along the minus strand of NC_063168.1, from coordinate 45,737,794 downwards.
GGATACAGAAATAACCTGTTCTGAACGCGTGAGGACCTAGTGAGTGAGGCTGCCATTGTTACTGTTTTTATGCTTTCCAGATTCATTTAATTAAGATTTTTGGATATTGCAATTTTGGGGTATTTTTGAATTGCAATATCCAAAAATAAATTTATTTAGAATTTGATTAGAATTTAGAATTGAAAAGCTAGGAAAGTATGCAAAATGAAGCGTGTCTATCCTATCCCGGCTTCCCAGTGTACCATTGTAGACCTGATGTCATCAGTTTTATTTTATCTTCTTGTGGGGATAGTTTACAAACCTTTTTTTTCTTTACATAAGTGGTAGCATACTAGGAATAATTTTCCTCTTATTCTCACTTAACATTGTTCAGTATTTTAAAGTTGGATTAATGTAAAATGTATATATTTAAGCTCATTTATTAGCCTAAAAAGTGAGGTATGCCAACTGGGAATATCATTCAGTAGTAGAAAGGCCTGTAGTTCCTTTGAGGGTTGTTGGTTTTTTTTTGGTCCCTAGTTCCATCAAAAAATCACATACATGATTATCTAAGGATTATTTAATGAAAGGAATAGGAATGCACTCAAGCTTTGCTTAAGCAAAAAAGGCTTTATTGGAAGGAACTAGATGCTGGCTAAGTGTCACTTCCAAAGGAAGAACTTTTGGGACCACATTAGTTTTCTGTTTCACTTGGGTCTTTTTTTTTTTCTTTTTCTTTGAACATAGCCCCAAATGGCCAGCTTATCCCTGACTTCATGTGACTTTATATATTGTAGCCAGAGACTAAAGGTCAATATTAGAAAAGGCATTCCCTTTGTTTGGGTTTTCTGTGAAGGATTCATGAGGCCAAGGGACTATTTACAACAACTATCTTTATTTATTAGCCTACTTGGAAAACAGTGTGAAAGACTGAGTTGTAGACAGTTGTCACTTTTTACTTTACAGCTGGATCATCATCGAACTAAAACACAGAGAAAGAGAAAAACCTTACAATAGTCAAAGTTTGCAGAAGTAAGTATAACTATATACAGACTATTTGCAGAATTGCTGCTCAAACTTTTATGTCTTGTATTATTAGAAAAACAAAGGCTCCTTGCCTTTCCTTATTTTGCCAAATACTTTTGGAATACAATTGCAATAATAGCAAACCCCTTTGCTTAGAGCAATCAGTTATCATTTTCCCACATTCTTGTGTGTTTTATGTATATTCATGTGTGTGTGTGTCTTAATGCTTATTTGTGAGTAATATTTTTCCCAGAACCACTTGAAAGCAACTTGTAGATGTTATGTTCATTTCCCCCCAAGTACTTTTAAGTACTTCACTATGTCATTTTTCTTTTCTTTTCTTTTTTATTTTTTGAGGCGTAAGCTGGTCTCAGACTTGATATCTTTCTGCCTCAGTATACCAAATGCCAGTATAACATATGCCACTGTGCAGTATTAGTGTACCTTTCGAAAGAATAAAAGACATGGTTGAATTCAAGAAACAATATAAAAAATGATAAAATTGAGAAAATTTAATACAAACCTATATTGTGTCATTTTTTATTGTCCTCTTCCTCTTTTTGCTGATATTGGGGCTTGAATTCAAGGCCTTGAGCTCTTTAGTTTTCTTAAATATGGCTGGCACCACTTGAACCCGCTTCTAACCCTGCATTTTGGAGATGGAGGCTTACAAACTTTTCTGTCCAAGGCTGGCTTCCAATCTCAGTACTCTAGGACTCAGCCTCCTGAGTATCAAGGATTGTGTGAGCCCTGGTATGCCCCCCCGACTTCATTCTTGTCCTTCATATCAGATTTTTTTTCCCCACTGATCCAGACCCAAACCAAGTTCCTGTATCATTTAGTTTTACGACTTTTTTTTCAGTCACTTAATGTGGGATAAGTTGTTTTGTATCCTTCCTAGTACTTACCTGAGGTGGTCTATGATGTCATTTTGTCCCTTTCCTAGTAATGCTAACTGGCAAAGGTGGTGTCTGCCAGCTTTTCCCATTGTAAAATTAACATTTTCCCTTTTGTAATGGATAATTTGTGGGCAGATAATTGGGAACTGTGTAGATGTCTTTCTAATCAAACTGGCACAATGGATAATGCTGAGCCATTATTTATTGGAATTGCAAAATGGCATAAAAAATTTAATGACTTTAGTTAATGCTAATTTGAACTGTCTGCTTAAAAAATAGTTTCCTACTGTGTGTGGTGCAGATTTTCTTCTTAGATGTAGACTTTTAATTTGCAGTGCGCTTCAGGAGGCAATTTCAACTCGTTACCAACTGGATCCAAAATTTATTGCAAATATTCTGGTATGGATTTTTTTTTGTTTTTTTTGGGGGGGCGGGCGTAAATCTTTTAGCAGAAAGCTGGTAGGACACTGTGGTTTGATTATATGTAGAAGACAGTGATTTTAGTAGCATTAAATACTTTTAACAGCTTAAGTCTTGGATGCTTGATGTGAAATCCTTATTGCTTTCTTTTCAGAAACCCTAGTTTTGCCTTTAAAGAAAATGCATCTCTTAATATACCTCAAACATTATTTAAGTTGTGGCTTTTGCTCTTAACTTTTTTTTTTGGCCAGTCCTGGGCCTTGGACTCAGGGCCTGAGCACTGTCCCTGGCTTCTTTTTGCTCAAGGCTAGCACTCTGCCACTTGAGCCACAGCGCCACTTCTGGCCATTTTCTATATATGTGGTACTGCAGGGCTTCATGTATATGAGGCAAGCGCTCTTGCCACTAGGCCATATTCCCAGCCCTGCTCTTAACTTTTGTGATTCAAAGAACTAGTCCTTACTCACATAGCCTTCCAACTCTTTCAACTCTGGTCTACTTATTCATTTATTTGGCAGTAGCAGAGTTTGAACTCAGGGCCTTCCATTTACTCTCTCAGTTTGCTTGTTAGGCTTTGCTCTATCACTTGAGCCATTCCTCCAGCACGGCTTTTTCTTTATTATTATTATTTTTGGCCAGTCCTGGGGTTTGGACTCAGGGCCTGAGCACTGTCCCTGGCTTTTTTTTTTTCTTTCCTCAAGTCTAGCACTCTGCCACTTGAGCCACAGCGCCACTTCTGGCCGTTTTCTGTATATGTGGTGCTGGGGAATTGAACCCAGGGCTTCAAGTATGCCAGACAAGCACTCTTGCCACTACGCCATATCCCCAGCCCCCAGCATAGCTTTTTGCTGGTTATTTTGGAGACGTCTTAGTTTCTACCCAGGCTGGCTTCAAACCACAATCCTCAGATTTTAGCCTCCTGACTAGCGAGCATTACAAGCATGAGCTACCTGCATTTGGTTACTGCTGCTGCTTTTTTTTTTTTTTGTAAGTTGTAATTGTTTGCATTGCTGTCTTATTTCTTAGGTAGATTCAAAGATCTCTCAAAGATTTTTCAATTACTAATGAAAAATTTAATTATTCACAAATGGAAAGGAACACTAGTGAATATATATTACAGAAATTCAAACATTGAATAATCTGCTGAGTGTTTTTTTTAAATGTAATTTTGATTAGACTAATACTAATTTCTATGTTTCAATCTTTCCTTCAGTATGAGAATAATGTTATTACTATTGACCTCGTGCAAAATTCTTCTCAGAAAACTCAGAATGATGTGGACATTGCTGATGTGGCTTATTATTTTGAAAAAGATGTAAGTTAAACTTATTTGTGTGTTTAGTCATGTAATGTTGACTATCATGCCTCAGTGGGTGCTCGGTCTTTTTTTTCCCTTTTTACAGATATAGCAACCATCTCTTTAAGTGCTTCTTATGCTGCAATTAAGTTTGTTCTGTTATTCCTATACAATTTTTTATTTTTTTGCCAGTTCTGGGGCTTGAACTCAGGGCCTAAGCACTGTCCCTGGCTTCTTTTTGCTCAAGGCTAGCACTCTACCACTTGAGCCACAGTGCCACTTTTGCCTTTTTCTGTTTATATGGTGCTGAGGAGTTGAACCCAGGGCCTTATGCATACTAGGCAAGCACTCTACCACTAAGGCACACTCCCAGCCTCCATACAACTTTATAATTTGTATATTTATGCCTTTAATCAGCTCTTCTGCCCAGAATATCATTTTTTATGCTTTAATTTTTGTAACATGGGGATTGAACCTGTGGCTGTGTGCACATTTCCTGCTTTTTGCTAGTTAGAGATAACACTCACAGATTTATCTGCCTTGGTTAAGAAGTCTCAATGGATCAGATTTTTGTCATTGAAATCATAAAACTAAAGATTCATAGCAGTAATTTTCCCAGCATACAATTGGCCTGTAATGATAGGTGAACTACTTGTTTTTTGTTTTTGTTCTTGTTTTGCCCAAGACCAGCACTCACGCTTTGGTTTTTGTTTTTTTTTTGCCAGTCCTGGGCTTGGACTCAGGGCCTGAGCACTGTCCCTGGCTTCTTTTTGCTCAAGGATAGCACTCTGCCACTTGAGCCACAGCGCCACTTCTGGCCATTTTCTGTATATGTGGTGCTGGGGAATCGAACCCAGGGCCTCATGTATACGAGACAAGCACTCTTGCCACTAGGTCATATCCCCAGCCCAGCACTCACACTTTGATATCTGATGCTTTCACTCATTGTCTGACACTGTACCAGGTGAGCCATTTCTCCAGTCCCCCTAACTTAGTTTTATTAAATGCTTTTAATGTTTTCCTTTATAGGTTAAAGGTGAATCCTTGTTCCGTTCTTCTAAAATGGACCTGACAGTGAATGGGGAGAGACTAGAACTGGATCCTGGGCAAACTCTCATTTACTATGTGGATGAAAAACCACCTGAGTTTTCAATGCAGGGCCTAACAGCTGGCATCATTGCTGTCATTGTGGTTGTGGTTGTAGCAATTGTTGCTGGAATTGTTGTGTTGGTGAGTACAGAATAAAAACATTTCATCTACAGCATATCTATCTATATATTTTTTTTGCCGGTTCTGGGGCTTGGACTCAGGGCCTGAGCACTGTCTGCTCCTGGCTTCTTTTTTGCTCAAGGCTAGCACTCTACCTCTTGAGCCACAGGGCCACTTGGCTTTTTTCTATGCATGTGGTACTGAAGAATGGAACCGAGGGCTTCATGTATTCAAAGCAAGCACTCTACGACTAGGCCATATTCCCAGCCCCTGCAGCATATATTCTTAAAATTTAATACTACAAAAGCTGTATTCATTTTTCCAAAACCTATTAATGAAGCAAGTCTTCATTTTTTTTTTTTTGACTCTATGGTGAGTGTTGCGCTTCATTTCGGATCCCTTTTTACGAAGTAGTCACTATGCACTCAAAAGGATACTTAGAGCACAGAAAGCTTGCTCTGAGCCCTTGCAGGTTAGTTACATTGCCTGCAGGCAACAAACATCCTTCAGTCCTTCTGTTGGGATTAGAGCAAAACACCTGAACTTATAACGTATAACGTATTCAATGAGATGGAACAACAGGACACTTTGGTGTGTTTTTTTTTCCTTTTGTGGTGCCTCGTACCACATGCAAGCAATTTACCACTGAGCAACATCCCAGCACCAAAGCACCAAATTGAGGTTAACACGAGAGTTACGTGTAATAACTATGAAGCAATAACTCTAAAGCTTAGTACAGCCAATTTATCAGTGTTTAACAGGTATCACCTCTTGAATGCTTACCATGGTAAGCATGTAGTCTTCCACTGAGATATATTATCCCTCTTTAAGTGTATTTTGTTTGTTTTCTTGCTTTATTGGGGTTTGAACACTAGGTGCTCTTCTACTTGAGTCATTGTTAGCTCAAAACATTTTTTTTTGGTGCTGGTACTGGGGCTTGAACTTGGGGCTAACTCTAGCTTGGCTTTGTCACTTGAGGCTGACACTCTACCACTTTAGCACCTCTACTTCATAGTCTAGTCTCAAAAAAAAAATGGTCGAGAGTATGTATGAACTTAAGTTAGATTTTCAGTTCAGTGGAATCAGCCTGCTTAGCTTTCCCTCTGAAGATACAAAGTTGAATTTGTATTTCATTCCACTAGGATTGACTGTATTGCCCACTGTGTTTGGTGGGCACATCCTGGGCACAACAGTGTGAAAGGTAGCAGGCAGTGCATCCATGTTCCAGTGTCAATTCCAACAAATTATTGTGTAAAATGTAAACGTGTATGCATATGCATATATATGTGTGTATATATACATATAATATATATGTACACACACACGTCTTTCATGGTTTCTAATTGTAAGGTTGTATTACTCATCGCCAGGCAGATAAATCCATGAGACTTTTATCTGCAGTGAATCAGCAAAAAGCCAGAAGTTGCTCAAGTGGTAGAATGCCAACCTTGAGCAGAGAAAGCTAAGCAAGAGTATGAGGCCCTGAGTTCAAGTCCCAGTACTGGTGTACACGTGCATGCATGCACATAAGCACATGCGTGCGCGCACACACACTCACATGCCAACAGTGTCTCAAGTGGTAGACTACCTGTCTAGTAAGCTTGAGGTCCTGAGGTTAATCTCCAGTACCTTCCTCTGCTCCAAAAAAATAAATGTTTATGGATAGATTTTTTAAAACTATGCAGATTGGAATTATGTACATTAAAGGGTTATATGTCAGTTTTGACCAACTTTTTTGTTTGAATAGCCGTTCTAAAATAGGAATTATTTTTCTTTCAGGTTATTTCTAGGAAGAAGAGAACAACCAAGTATGAGAAGGCTGAGGTAAATGGATTACTTGCATTGAATCTTTTATACCTAGTTTAATTTACTATACTTTTACTACTGATTGATTTCCACACCACTAAAGTCACTTTATCTTTGACAGTCTTAGGGACAGGCTTGGAATGAGCCCTTACCTAACTTGAGTTAGGCCCTCTGCTTTATGCTTTATAGAAGAGTGGAATGGAAAGCCCATTTAAGCGTGAATATCTAGAGGGATCGTTTAGAGACACATTCTAGTGGAACAAAATGGAAATAGTAACATAGATTACTTAAAAGTAACCTACATAATGTGTGCTTATCACATATTGAGAAGTTAGCAGTCGTAGTCATTTGTGATTGTTCTGTCAGTTTTGCCTGTAACTAATTTTATGACTTGGAGAATGTCACTTAATTCTGAACTTCATTTCCTTACCTATGAATGAAAGATTGATAATAGGAAATGAACTACTTGTTGGGCACTGTGGCTTGTGCCTGTAGTCCCTGTTACATAGGATGAACAGATCAGAAGGATTATAGTTCAAGGTCATCTGGGGAAAAAATTAATGAGACTCTTTTATCTGAACAAAACAAGTCCTGTGTGGTGGTGCATGTTTGTCACAACTATAAGGGAGACCTTAGGTAGAAAGACCAAAGTCAGAAGGCTGGATTCTAGCCAAAAAATCGAGATCCTATTTGGAAAATATAGTTAAAAAAGGATGGAGGTATGACTCTAAACAAACTCTTCCTAGCTGTAATAATAGCATGCATCCCTGTTTACTGAAGATGCAGCTTACTCTAATGCCTTTCCCAGTCACCTTGGTCATCTTGTTCCAAATAGATGGCTTAGGTGGTATAATCAGTGTGTTTCTCATTGTAAAAGATGTTATTATTTACTTATATTCTTCAGTAGTTGTACAAAGGGGTTATAATTCCATAAGTCAGGTTATATGTACAATGTTTCTTGGTCAATGTCACTTACAAGTTGCATTGTTCATTTTTTACATAATTACATCAATATAATGACTGCATTTCCTCATTCTTCCTCCATTTCTGTGCTTCCCTTTTGCTTACCTCCCCCAAACATATTTCCATTTCCTGATATTACTCACTTGATAGACAGTAAGATTCCTTTTAGTTAAATAAATTTTGCAAAAGAGAGTCACCTTGCTTTGGTTCCTTGTTTTATAAAATCTTAATTCAGAATGAGAAAAGATGGAAAATTATTTAAAATGTATTTAAAATTATTTAAAATTTGTGTTCTTCTCTCCCCCCTTTCAGATAAAGGAGATGGGTGAGATGCACAGAGAACTGAATGCCTAACTACTCCAATCTGCATACTAACTAACTAGAAGAAGGAGAATTAACGAATATACTCCCTTACAAATGTGTGAACATGGGACAAAAAGGTGTTTGAGGGTTATTACTTTGTTAGTTAACACCATTTTTTGTAATAGTAAAACCCATACTCAAACTATAAGCAGCTTGAAATTGACATTTCCAGTCTTCAAATTTCATACTTTGGACTGCATAGATCATTTATAAGTAGTTTTGAAGAATGCATTAAGTAGGCTTCCACAGTAGTTTGTTTGAATGACCACTGTCTCATTCATCTGATTGAAAGCTGCCTTTCTGTTTATTTTGAGTCTTGTACATAAAGTTTTTTTTAATGAAATAAAACATCTTAAAACCTTGTTTGAATGAAGTTTCCTAGTACACACAAAGCTTAATAGGTTAAAAAGTGCTTTGAGCTGGGCAATGGTGGCTTCACACTTGTAATCCTAGCTACTCAGGAGGGTGTGATTTGAGGATCATGGTTTGAAGCCAACCTGGGTGGAAAGTCCATGAGATTCATCTCCAGTTAACCAAAAAAGCAAGAAGTAAAGGTGTGGCTAAAATGGTAGAGGGCCAGCTTTGAGTGACAAAGCCAAGCTAGAGAGTTAGACCCCAAGTTCAAGTTCCAGTACCAGCACAAAAAAATTTTTTGAGTGGAGTGACTCAAGTGGTAGGGCATCTGCCTAGCAAGGATAAGGACCTGAGTTCAAACCCCAGTAAGGCTGCCAAAACAAAGGCTTTGAGGGGAATAGGGCATCTCAGTGTAAGACTAGATTCTTAGCATGGAGGAGGCCCTGGGTTCAATCCCTAGCACCAAGAAATTAAAATTTTTTGAATGCTAACCACAATCAGTTTTACATGAGTACTTATATGTATATAAAGCATACAAAACTTCTCTACATGAAAGTTGAATATTATGAATTAGCCTAAGATTCTGTTTTAGACAAAAACAGATGTTTTGGCACATATATCTAAGGCAGAATTGATGGAGTATGTTGTGAACTATTGTTTGAACACAACATCGGTATCTTATATAATGAACCACAAATGCCTTTTTCCTCTCAGTTATATAGCTAAGTTCTATGAAGTTAAAAGTATCTGGAAGTGGGGCTGGGGATATGGCCTAGTGGCAAGAGTGCCTGCCTCATATACATGAGGCCCTGGGTTCGATTCCCCAGCACCACATATACAGAAAATGGCCAGAAGGGGCGCTGTGACTCAAGTGGCAGAGTGCTAGCCTTGAGCAAAAAGAAGCCAGGGACAGTGCTCAGGCCCTGAGTCCAAGCCCCAGGACTGGCCAAAAAAAAAAAAAACAAAAAAAAAAAAGTATCTGGAAGTATTTTGGTCTTTTTCTTTTGGTACTAGGGACCAAACACCAGGCTTTACACATGCTAAACTAATGATAAAACTTGAGTACGTCCCCAGTCTGCTTTTGAAAGTAACACCTTGAAAAAAAACCACTGTTAGGCAGAATTCCAAGGTATCCCCAAGAGTAGTCAAGGATGGGTTTTTGCATTTTTTAAATGGTGGGAAAAGAATCTATAAAGATTTTTTTTTTTGGTGCCAGTCCTGAGGGTGAAACTCAGGTTGGGCACTGTCCCTGAGCTTTTTTTCTCAAAGCTAGTGTTCTACCACTTGAGCCATAGCTCTACTTAGGTCTTTTTTAGTAGTTAATTTTGTCAGAGTCTCATGGACTTTCCTGCCCCAGCTGGATTTGAACCAAGATTCTCAGAGCTCAGCCTCCTGAGTGGTTAGGATTACAGGTGTGAGCCACCAGCACTTTGCAAAAGGTTGTTTCTTCACAGGTGAAAATTATACAAAATATAAATTTCATTGGCCATAAGTTTTGGAGCATAGTTACACTCCTTCATTTACATATCTAGTTGTTTGGCCATACCACGCCAGACTTGAATAGTTTTTTTTTTGGCCAGTCCTGGGGCTTGGACTCGGGGCCTGAGCACTGTCCCTGGCTTCTTTTTGCTCAAGGCTAGCACTCTGCCACCTGAGTCACAGCACCACTTCTGGCCATTTTCTATATATGTGGTGCTGGGGAATTGAACCCAGGGCCTCATGTATACGGGGCAAGCACTCTTGCCACTAGGCCATATCCCCAGCCCCCAGACTTGAATAGTTTTATACTCAGTGTTTTTTTCCTGCTGGTCCCAGGGCTTGAACTTAGGGTCTGGGTGCTGTCCCTAAGCCTCTGTGCTCAATACTAGTGATCTACTACTTGAGCCACAAGGTTACTTTCGGGTTTTTCTGAGTAGTTTATTGGAGGTAAGTCTTATGGACTTTCTTGCCTGGTCAGGCTTTGAACTGTGATGCTCAGATCTCAGCGTCCTGAGTGGCTAGGATTATAGGTGTGAGCCACGGGCACCTGGCTGTACTCAGCTTTTAATGTCTGGTCCTTTACGGGAAGTTTGCCTATCCCTGGTCTAGAGCACTGGGCAAGATATTCACAGGGAGTTATCTCAGCAGCACCAAAGGCACTTAGTGGAAGTACCCCAGCAGGTATGTGGGGCAAGGGAGAGACAGGTTCCCTAGGGAAGGTGCTGTTGTCTGCGGCAGATGCTGTAAAAGTCACCCATACTGCAAGACCCAGAAGATGGGCAGCTCTAGACACCAGAACTGAAAACAACCCTTTCCTCTTGCAGTGCCTCTCCAGTGCCCTCTGCTGACAGCATGAGATCCACTTTTTCCTAGCAGGTGGAAAAGAGACAATTAACTGGCACATTATTTTACCATTGCCTTCTTGTCTCTGTCCTATCTTTTTCTTCTTTTTTGGTAGTATTGGGGCTTGAAATTAGATGCTTGGCACTGTCAGGCTCAAGGCTAGCACTCCTCTACTTAAGCCCAAGTTCCACCTTCAGCATTTTGGTGATAAGTCTCATGGACTTTCCTGACTGGGGTGGCTCTGTACCACAATTCTCATATCTCAGCCTCTTGAGTATCTAGGATTACAGGGATCAGTCACTAGTGCCTGGATCTCATCTCTTTTCTGAAGCTCCATTTCTGGTTTTCTGGTGGCTAATTGGAGATGAGTCTCACTGATTTTCCTGCCTGGGCTGGCTTTGAACTGTGATCCACAGACCTCAGCCTCCTGAGTAGCTAAGTTTGTAGGTATGAGCCACCAGCATCTGGCTCTGAAGCTATTCTTGCTAAAAGCTACTTGAGCCAACAGTGAATTACTAAATTGATAATGAATTCTTTGCAGCCTACCACTGTTATAACTGCCCTAGTATTGTGTACATGTTATCTTTCTTTGTCTTTCTTGGTTTATTTTTGTTTCTTGCCAACTCTGAAATACTGATGTTTCCAGGCTTTGTTCCTCCCTCTATTTTTCTTCCTAGAACATTTTATCCATTTCCTTGCTCTACCTTAGTTACCATGTAGGCTTAAATAAGTATTATCTCCATTTCTCTCATTCTGTGTTTTGAATGGTGTTTCTCATAACTAGCCTTCAAAGACCTCATTGTCTTTCTCCACAACATTTACTATTTCTTCCTCTGTGTGTGTCTTCAGTGCTGGTGACTGAACCCAGGGCTTCTGTATGTTAGGTACCAGTGCTCTACCATGGAGCCACATCTGCCCTATTTCATCCTTGTATTCTTAATCAGTTAATGGCATTACTGTGAACTAAGTTCTAAATCCTTTATCCCTCCCCTCTACCAGTCTCTGTGATTCTCCTTCATAAATAAGTATTCCTTCAGTCTTTCCTTTTTTTCTTTTTGTCCCTGGTACTAGAACTTGAAATTAAGGTCTCCAGCTTGCTGGCTTACTTGCACATGGCTGGAGTGCTACCACTTGAGCCTAACCTCCAGCCTAACTTTTTGCTGGTTAGTTGAAAATGGAATCTCCTGGACTTTTCTTCCTGGGCTGGCTTCAAACTTTGATCCTCCAAAGCTCAGCCTCCTGAGTAGGTTGATGACAGGCACGATCTATCAGCACCCTTATGTGATGTGGGAGGACAGGATACCTATAAGCTAGTCTTCTCAGGGGCATTACCTGAAAATGGTTGGCTCTAGGGTGGCTGTTAGATGGCAAAACAAAAACAAAATCTCTAACTTGATTAAAATCCTATGTGCATTGTGCAATGCTGTTGGCAGTTGTCAAAACTGGGAAGATATAAAAATAATGAAAAGAGAGGCAGTACCTAAATGCCCAGAAAAGACACAAATACCTCCCCTTCCCCATTAACTTGTTCTCCCTTATTTCTCTTAAGGTCTATAATGTCCTAATCCAAAATGGGTTAAGAAGCTGACTTGGAGGTTTGTTCCTACTTCTAGTCTTGGCAGAGAGTTGAAGTCTTCTTCATTTAAGTGTTCTGTGTTGTTGGTTCCACAATTCTGAGAAGGATCTAGTTTGGTGTCAGAAACTGAAAGAACTTTTTATAAGCATTTCTCAGTAATAGTTAATGTGTGGCATATGTTAGGAAAAAAAGATACTGTTTAAAAACAACCTCTCAGATGAAATGAATAAAATCACAAGTTCTAAACTGGTCTCTATAGGGTCCAAATACTCCTCTTTTCAGACACTTCATAGGGAAAAAAAAAGTTAGGGACATTCTTATCAGTCTGGACAAAATAGTGTCTGGAATCATAAGCTGTCATCTGAGTCTGGTTAAAGATCATTGTTCTCTAGCAAAAGTAATAGCCAACTAGACAAAATTTCTGGACTTTATGCCTAATAAAGTTTACCAGAAATGGTAATATCCTCAAGTAGTTACTTGGTAACCAGTAAGTGTTGATGACTATTAACCAATTTTAATATACTACAAATAAATATATGAATTAATAAACCATAGATACAACATAGATACAAAAGCATACTGAGGTTTGAACTCAGGGTCTGAGTTTTTGCCTTTTTTTTTTGGCCAGTCCTGGGCCTTGGACTCAGGGCCTGAGCACTGTCCCTGGCTTCTTTTTGCTCAAGGCTAGCACTCTACCACTAGAGCCACTTCTGGCTTTTTTCTATACATGTGGTATGGGGAATTGAACCCAGGGCTTCATGTATAGGAGGCAAGCACTCTTGCCACTAGGCCATATTCCCAGCCCAAGTTTTTGCCTTAATAGCTAATGCTGTACCACTTGAGCCACACAGCACCACTTGTAGCTTTGTGGTAGTTAAATGGAGATCAGAGTCCCATGGGCTTTCCTGTCCAGGCTGGCTTCCAATGGCAATCCTCAAATTTCAACCCCCTGAGTAGCTAAGATTACAAGCATGAGCCACTTAGGCCTAACTATCCACTTTAGTTTTTCCAGGTATTTATTAAGAAAGATAGATTCCTAAAACAAAAGGCAAGTATTGTAATAAAGATCACAAAAAAACGATAGGACCTCAAAAGAAAACTCAACTATGAATCCTGCCAGAAGACTTTCCTGAAAAGACATTCTTCCAACTGGGGAACTGAAGACTTAGAATTTGCTCTCTTAGGTCAGGGGAGGACCCATTTCAGGGCCCAAGGTCAAAAGCAGCAAGGGGAGGGAAGTTTCTGGCCCTAGATCCTTGGGGAGCAGAGGGAGTGCTGCCACAGGCAGAGAACTCATGGGGAGGGTGGTCCTTCTCTACTTCTCCAAAGCATTTGAATTTTAGTACAGGACTGTGGTTTCTAAGTCCAACCTGCTGTCGGAAATCCTTGGGAAGTTCTTTATAAAGGTTGGAGGACCCCTCCTCCAGAAATTACAATGCCTTCTTTCCTCCCTCCCGCCATTATTTTTGTGTCTGGTGGGACCTGAATCCAGGGTATCCCAGAGTAAGCCAACCCCACAATCAAGGGTGAAAGAAAGAAGAGATTTGGCTAGCAGGGAGGCTGGTGGGGAATAAACCTGAAATCTTGGGTGATGGAAGTTTGCTTAAAAAGGAAAAGAAGGGGCTGGGATGTAGCTCAGTGAAAAAGCACTTGCCTAGCAAGTGCAACGTCCTGGGTTTGATTCCCCAGTACCAAAAAAGAAAAGACAAAAAAAAAAAAAAAAAGGAAAAGAAAGGCAGTTGGAAACAAGCACAGGGTTAAAAAAAAAAAAGACAAGCGTGCGGAGCTGTTCGTTTTCAAGATTGAGATTTCATTCTCTTGAATTCCACGCACTTAATCTCCATACTAGCAGGGAACGCCCCACCCGCCTCCGCCTACCCAGCCGATGTTCCTCCTCCGAGATTCCACCCGCATTAAACCCTCATCTTTTTTTAGGGAGGAGCGTCTCGGGTCCGGCGCGCGGCCGAGCCGCACGCAAGCGCAGTAGAGAAGAAAAGATCTGCAGCGTGCGCGGGACGCTAGGCCGCGTCCGCTTATGATTGGCTGCTGCTGAGGACTCCCGCCCACCGATCCGCAGCACTGGATGCGGATTGGGTATGTTCGCAGAGGCTCGACGCAGCCAAAGGACGACGGAGGGGAGGCGGGAAACGGCGTAGTGGCAACCGGGCCGCGCGCTTCTCTCTACCCAGCTGCGGAGAGGTTCCGAAATGGCGGTGCAGCCGAAGGAGACGCTCCAGCTGGAGGGTGCGGCCGAGGTCGGCTTCGTGCGCTTCTTCGAAGGCATGCCCGAGAAGCCGACCACCACGGTGCGTCTCTTCGACCGGGGCGACTTCTACACGGCGCACGGCGAAGACGCGCTGCTGGCGGCCCGCGAGGTGTTCAAGACCCAAGGGGTCATCAAGTACCTGGGTCCGGCAGGTGAGGGCGGGGGACGGCGTGGCTCGGGAGGATGGGAGGCCCGGGCCTTGCGGGGGTTCCGGCGCGGAGGACGGCCGTGCGCGCCCAGGCCCGGGGGTGAGCGGACGTTGGTGCCGGGGGTAATTAACCCGTGAGTCCCCCGCATCCGAACTCGCCCCAGCGCGCAGAACCTTTCCTGGAGCCTCGTTTATATTACGTCGTTGGGTCTCTCTCAACTTCTGACCATGTCAGAGGGCTCGCCTTGGCCCTGTGGATCGACATTACTAACCCTCTCACATCTGTTTTGATGTTGGGGTTTAAAATTATTATTTTGTTTTGTTTTTGAGACATGGGTCTCAGCCTCCTGCTCCCGGGGATTAGGATTGCAAGTGTGCGCCACTACGCCCGACTTTTCTAAAACCCCCAGTACCTGGCACAATTGAATGGCGGCGGGGAATTCTAAATAATTCTCAAAGAGAATAAATTTGTGCCAAGTTGATAGACCTTTCAGGTGGAGGCAGGTAGCTTTCTCTTCAGGTCCCCTGTTTCACACCAGCGCAATCTGACTTTTGTCTAGTTTTAACTTCAAGCCGATAGGTTCGCTTTGCAGGGATATAGAGTAAGTGCAGAAGCAGCGAGTGTGACTTAAAATGCGCTGACAGTCTAGAGAGTCACAAACTTTATAGAGAAAGTATCTTTGGAGTACAATGTTTATGTGTTTTGTTGTTAAATGTTGATTTTTTTGTGCTGGTACTGGAGCTTGAACCCAGGGCTAGGGCCTTAGCCTTCCCCCCCCCTCAACGCTGGTGCTCTATCGCTAAAGCTACAGCTCCACTTCTGTTTGTTTGGAGGTTAATTGGTGATAAGAGTCGCAAGGATTTACTTGTCCGGGCTGGCTTCCAGCCCTGATTCTAAGATCTCAGTCTTCTGAGTAATTCTCTTTGTGTCACAAAGACTACATTCCATACAGTCTCTCTTGAAGCATTTGCCATCTGGTCAGATCTGTTGTCCTTACCTTTGGCCTGTGCTGTTCATTTTTACCTGCTAGGCCTGTCTATCATAGTTTGCCAGTTCTGCATAAAATTATAAGCAATGTTATAAAGCAGGAAGAAAGGCCTACATACAAATCATTTGGTACATGATGGACAGCTATGTTTCTCCTCTGCTGACCAGGCTGTTTGCTTGTATTGATAATATTGTGTAGCTGTATTGATATGAGTGCCCAAATGGCCTTGACAGGAAAAGTGTTCCCTACTCTTAGACTAATCTGGAGATTGATGGTTTTCACAAGTTTCAGTTTGTTGGTTGACAGGGGAGATTTGTTAGTACTTCTAATTATTTGTTACTGGAAATAGCCATTTCCCAAATGTTGTGTACAAATCTTAGGTCATTTAATCTTAATGATTGTATTTCATATTTGTATGTGGCATGACTATTGTTAAATTTAGATTAAATCTTTTATATAAAAGATTCAGAAATTCTCAGAATAACCTACAAACACACACATACACACACAAGCACGCGGCTCCACTATCAGGCACGTACAACTGTGCCAAACTATCAGTGAAGATTTGTGTGTGTGTGTGTGTGTTTCAGTACTAGGGCTTGAACTCAGGATTTCATTGCTCTTGCTCTACGTTTTCCTTTACATGTGGCACAATACCAATTGAGCCCTGCCTCCCAGTTCTAGCCTTTTGCTGGTTAATTGTAGGTAGAGGCTCTTGGATTTGTCTGCTTGTGCTAGCTTTGAATATGATCTATAAATCTTAGCCTCCTTAGGCTTGATGTAAGTCACTGGCGCCCACCTGAACTTTGAATTTTGAACTATAGAATGGATAGGGTCTAATTTTGTGTGTGTTGCTGAAGCTTGAACCCAAGACCACATGCTGCACAAGTGCTCTAATATTGAGCTACATAAACTAGCCCTGAATAATTTAAGGACCTTTTTGAGAAGGGGTATTTTATGCAAATATATTATGCAGGCAATTTAGCTTGTTTGTTTTTGCCATACTGAGTTTGAATGCCAGGGCCTCACTAGCAGAAGCCTTACCATTTGGATGAACCATGTGCCCAAGCCTTTTGTTTTGTTTCATTTTTTCAGATAGAATCCTTTGCTGAATTTGCCATGGCAGGCTGGCCTGAAACTATGATCCTCCCAACTTAGCCTTCCAAATAGGTGGAACCACAGACGTGAGCCATCAGGCCTGCCTGGAGTTTAGGGTCTCACCGTGTAGCATAAGCTGGCCTGGTCTTTACTATATGGCCCTCCTGGTGTAGCCTCAGAGTACCACCACCATACCCAGTTCTGTTTTGAAATGAGGTCTTCCTGTGTTGCCTGGGCTGGTCTTGAATTCCTGGTCTCAAAGCTATCCTTCTATCTCAGCTTCTCAAATAGGTGGACATAGAGGTTCATGCCACTCTGCACAGCTTTAGTTTTTATTATTAAAATTTAAGTATCAAGTCCAGGGTTGTGTTAGGCAACTACCACTAACTGATACCCCAGCTTTGTAGTTTTTATATTTTACTTGTGAAAAGCAAATTCTTTTTTTTTTTGGCCAGTCTTGGATCTTGAACTCAGGGCCTGAGCACAGTCCCTGGCTTCTTTTTGCTCAAGGCTAGCACTCTGCCACTTGAGACGCAGCGCCACTTCTGGCTTTTTCTATATATGTGGTGCTGGGGAATCGAACCAGGGCTTCATGTATATGAGTCAAGCACTCTTGCCACTAGGCCATATTCCCAGCCCGTGAAAGGCAAATTCTAAGGACAAGTTAAGATTAGCTCTTTGTGTGTCTACTCATTCTATTTATTATCTTTTTTTTGCCAGTCCTGGGCCTTGGACCCAGGGCCTGAGCACTGTCCCTGGCTTCTTTTTGCCCAAGGCTAGCACTCTGCCACTTGAGCCACAGTGCTACTTCTGGCCGTTTTCTGTATATGTGGTACTGGGGAATCGAACCCAGAGCTTCATGTATACAAGGCAAGCACTCTTGCCACTAGATCATATTCCCAGTTCTCTATTTATTATCTTTTCCAGCATTTTTTTATGTTGACAGGTAGGTTTCCCAGGGTCAGGTGCTTTGTCTGTTCACCATTTTGTATTGTTCATCTGCCATAGTCTCTGGAACATCAAGTAAATACTTGATAACATGTTTTTTTTATAATGATTGAAGTCTTGAGAGAGAACATTAGGTTGGGAAGATTGTGTTAGGTACTTAAATATTTATTACTTCAAAATCTCATCTATAACATTTATTTTTAGGAGCAAAGACTCTGCAGAGTGTTGTGCTTAGTAAAATGAACTTTGAGTCTTTTGTAAAAGATCTTCTTCTGGTTCGTCAGTATAGAGTTGAAGTTTTTAAGAACAGAGCTGGGAATAAAGCATCCAAGGAGAACGATTGGTATTTGGCATTTAAGGTAATTATCTTGCTCTTTTTTCCTTTGTGGGATGGTGATGATTCTGGGTGGAATAGCTACACCATTGAGTCATACCTTTGCTTTTCTTTGGCTAGTCCTAGAGCTTGAACTCAAGGCCTGGGCACTGTCTTGAGCTTCTTTTTGCTCAAGGCTAGTACACTACTATTGAGCCACAGCGCCACTTCCGGCTTTGTTTGTTTATGTGGTATTGAGGAATGAAATCTAGGGCTTCATGCATGCTAGGTAAGCATTCTACCACTAAGCCACATTCCCAGCCCCCATATCTTTCCTTTTTAATTCAATTTTTTTTTTTTAACCAGTCTTGAACTAAAGGTTTGGGCTCTGTCCCTGAGCCTCTCTCTGCTCACAGCTAGTACTCTACCACTTGAGTCACAGCACCACTTCTGGCTTTTTCTGAGTAGTTTATTGGATATGAGTTTCATGGACTTTACTGCCTGTGCTGGCTTTGAACTGTGATCCACAGATCTCAGCCTCCTAAGTAGGATTACAGGTGCCCAACTAATTATTACTATTTTTTTAAGAGTAGAAAAATATTCACCTATTATTTTATTATTTTCTTAACATGTTATAATACTAAGATGCTTTGAGAAATTCTGATTTGATTATTTGTTTTGTTTGCTCGATTTTTTTTTTTTTTTTTTTGGCCAGTCCTGGGCCTTGGACTCAGGGCCTGAGCACTGTCCCTGGCTTCCTTTTGCTCAAGGCTAGCACTCTGACACTTGAGCCACAGCGCCACTTCTGGCCGTTTTCTGTATATGTGGTGCTGGGGAATTGAACCCAGGGCCTCATGTATATGAGGCAAGCACTCTTGCCACTAGGCCATATCCCCAGCACATGCTTGATTATTTTTTTAAGTTACAGCTTAGTAGCAGTTTAAAAAATCAGTTTGTCACTGTCCCTAAAACATAATTGCATACAAAGTGAAATACTATTACTAAAGAAAGGGTTTGATTTTTGTTATTGTTTATTTTATTTTTTTCCCCTTGAAACATGATCTCCATGGCTTGGAAATTTAGAGTTCTCTTCCCTAAGAAATGCCTATATTGGTAGCAAATTATTAGCTGTGAATTGGATTGCAGTGTAGTGTCTCTCACTGTCAGTGTAACTTGGCACTGTTTAGTTAATTGGTACAGTCATAAAGGGAGATTTCTAGCCTTTCTGAAATATTGAAAATAGATCATGGATCTTTTTTTGTGTGTGTGCCAGTACTTGGGCTTAAACTCAGTGCCTAGGTGCTTTCCTTTAGCTTTTTTTTACTCAAGGCAGGCATTCTACTACTTGAGCCACAGTTCCACTGCCAGCTTTTTGCTGGATAGTTGAAGATAAAGAGTGTCACAGATTTTCCTGCCTGGGCTGGCTTTGGACCATGATTCTCAGATTTTGCCTGTAACTAGGACTACAGGTATAAGCCACCAGCACCCAGCATGATCATGGGCCCTTTATTTGGAAGTTATTGATCTAGAACAAACTCTGCATTTATAAATATATTGATTTCGAGAGGAGACTTTCCAAGGTCAATATTTAGACTCCTCTGCTATAATAGGTAGCTGCTATAATTAAAAAAATTAGTGATATGTGTAATTAATAGGTAGTATGGCAGGATGTAGAAATGTAAGCAGAGCATTAAAAGATGACCAGTTTTGGTACTGATTTTGTATGTCTAAACCCAGTTGCCAAATTTAAAAACAAAGTCACTTTTCTCTTTCCCCTTTCCCTTTTTAACTTTCTTACTCTTGTTCTTCTCTTTTCTCTATTTTCCTTTGCATCTTTCTCTTTTCTCCTTTTCTCTGTTCTCTTTTCTGCTTTTCTTTCTAACTTTTTCTCAGACATGCTGCATAGTCTAGGCTTTTCTCAAGGATTTTTTTCTAGGATTATAGGCATGTGCTATCATGCCCAGCATTTGAAAAATAACTTATTTATTTTGTGTTAATTAATTAATTTTTATTGTTATTGTAAAGGTGATGTACAGAGGGGTTACTGTTTCATAAGTCAGGTAATTAGTGTATTTCTTTTTGGACAATGTTATCCCTTCCTTCACTCTCTCCCAGTTTTTTCCTGTCCCTACCCACAAGCTGTATAGTTCATTTTCAACATAGTATCTAGTGAGTACCACTGATACATTTATTCACCTTTTGTCCCTCCATTTCTTACCCCTCTTACCCTCCCAAAGATAGATAAACAAGACAAAAACAAAAGAAAAACAATAACAAAGAAAAAAACCTCTGGTTTCCATATCTTGATCTTCATTTTATTAAATGTTATATGATTGGAGGCATTGCTCCTTTTTTGAAACAGGGTTGAGTTAGTAACCCAGGCTGGCCTCAAACTTGAGATATTCCTGCTTCATCCTCCCAAGTATGGGAATTGCAGGTATATACCATTACCCTGACATTCAAATAACTTTTGTCTTTAGAAATGCCCAGTTGTTGGGAAAATAATTGGGAAAGGAGGAAGAGAGTACAGCAAACATGATAACAATTGGGACATCTGGTATCTGGCAGGGTTTTCATAAGATACTTTAAAGATTGGATGATTGGTGTTTAATACATTTTACAAATCTGTTCAGTGGCTAATTTTTTTTTTTTTTTAATTTTTGCTTAGGCTTCTCCGGGCAATCTGTCCCAGTTTGAAGATATTCTCTTTGGTACCAGTGACATGTCAACTTCCATAGGTGTTATGGGTGTTAAAATATCCACAGTTGATGGTCAAAGACAGGTTGGAGTTGGGTATGTTGATTCTCTACAAAGGAAGCTAGGAATATGTGAGTTTCCTGATAATGATCAGCTCTCCAATCTTGAGGCTCTTCTGATTCAGATTGGACCAAAAGAATGTGTTTTACCAGGAGGAGAGACTGCTGGAGACATGGGGAAACTGAGACAGGTAAGGGAATCAAGTTTAATAATGGTGAATTTTGTTTATGGGAAAAATAATTAAAAGGTTAATTTAAAATCTAATTAAATTAATATTTTGTTTTGAGGTAGACCTTGATGTTTATCTTTGAAAGAAAATTGGTGTGTGTAAGAGGATGTCAGAACAAGCTGTAAGACTTTTTCTACCTTTATTTTTTTCTTCTTTCCCTTTCTCCTTCTTGCCATCCTCCATTCCAAAAGGACTATTATCACAGCAAACATGATTAGCTTGATTTATCAGACAGGGTAACATGTAGTTCTTCAGAATTTTTTTCCTGGGAGAGAGCGAAGGGGTGGCATTGGTGGTGCTAAAAATCTAACCTAAGCCCTAGAGCACATTAAGCAGATACTCTTTAACAAATATATACTTTTATTGTTTTTATGGTGCAAAGGGGTTATCATTTCATGTCAGATAATAAGTACATTTCTTTTTTGAACAGTGTCAGCCCTTGGCTGTCCTCCAGTTCCTCCTCCCATCCCTGCCCATAAGTTATGTAGTTCATTTTCTGCATAGTGTATACTGCATGGCATGATTGCTATTCATCATTAGTTTTCTAGCTTACTCTTCCTCTCTCCCTTTCTGTGGCTGGCTCCCTTTGTCGTCTGAAAAAAAAACCCAAAGCAAGAAGAAACACTACCACTACCAACACAAACAAACCCATGTTTCCATTTCCTGGAATTTGTTTCCATAAATAGTATTTTAAATGTTCAGAGAACTTACACCTTTAGGTTCCTCCTCTAAGAGTGTCCTCCTTTGCTCTGTGTGTGTGCGTGTGTGTGTGTGTGTGTGTGTGTGTGTGTGAATGCCTAGAGTCCTGTATAGGTTATCCTATCCAGTTATATTTTAGATTTAGCTTCCACATACGAGACAACATGTGTTGTTTGTCCCTCTGAGTTTGGCTTACCTCAGCATGATTTGTGGTAGGTCTATCCATTTCCCTTCAAATGACATAATCTTTATAATGAATGAGTAAAAGTTATGTTGTGTGTTTATATACCACATTTTATTGATCCACTCATCTGTTAATAGGGCATCTGGGGTATTTGCATGACTTGGCTATTGTGAGTAGTGCAGCAATGAACAGGGATGTGCAAATGTTCTTTTGGGGGGGGGGCAGTCCTGGGGCTTGGACTCAGGGCCTGAGCACTGTCCCTGGCTTCTTTTTGCTCAAGGCTAGCACTCTGCCTCTTGAGCCACAGTGCCACTTCTGGCCATTTTCTGTATATGTGGTGCTGGGGAATCGAACCCAGGGCCTCATGTATATGAGGCAGGCACTCTTGCCACTAGGCCATATCCCCAGCCCCCCCTTTTTTTACCCCCCCCCTTTTTTTTAATCAGTCATGGGGCTTGAACTCAGGGCCTGGGCTATGTCTCTGAGCTCTTTTGCTCAAGGCTCTACCACTTTGAAGTGGAGCTACAATGCCACTTCCAGTTTTTGAGTGGTTAACTGGAGATAAAAGTTTCACATACTTTTCTGCCCGGCTGGCTTCAGAATCAAGATCCTCAGATCTCAGTCTCTGGAATAGCTAGGATTATAGACGTGAGCCCCTAGTGCGCCCAGCATAAATGTCTTTATGTATTCTGGTTTGTAATGATCTGAGTAGATTCCCAAGAGTGGATAGGAACATTTCTATGTTTCGTTTTTTGAGGAACTGCCAAACTGCCTTCTTGAGTGATTGTACTAGTTTATATTCCCAACAGTGCAAAAGGGTTCCATTCCCTTATGCTCTGCCAGCATTTGTTATTCAAATTCCTTTTAAAATTTTTATTTATTTATTTATTTTTTTGGCCAGTCCTGGGCTTTGGACTCAGGGCCTGAGCACTGTCCCTGGCTGCTTTTTGCTCAAGGCTAGCACTCTGCCACTTGAGCCACAGCACCACTTCTGGCCATTTTCTGTATATGTGCTGCTGGGAAATCGAACCCAGGGCCTCATGTATACGAGGCAAGCACTCTTGCCACTAGGCCATATCCCCAGCCCCTCAAGGATTCTTTTCTTTTTGTGGGGTATTTTTGGCATAGATATGGCCTACAGCATGTTTTTGTTGTTGTTGTTTTGGTACTGGGGCTTGAACTCAAGGCTTCATTCTCTCCATTGTTTTTAAAATTTAGGGCTGGTGCTTTACCATTTGAATCATACCTCTGCTTCAGCAAATTTCCACAGAAATACTCTGTTAACTCTGTTAAATACTCTGTTATAGAATTTAGAATATGTTAAGTAATGTTGCCAGTATCTTTCACATTGCATAATAATTTGATGTGGATTAATTGTTAAAGTTATTGTCATATTATTTCTCAATGTTACAACTTTTCTAATTGCTTTTCTCCCAGTATTTAAAATAATTTCCTGTAAAATAGGTTATTCAGAGAGGACGAATTCTGATCACAGAAAGAAAAAGAGCTGATTTTTCCACAAAAGACATTTGCCAAGACCTGAACCGGTTATTGAAAAGCAAAAAGGGAGAACAGATGAATAGTTCTGTCTTGCCAGAAATGGAGAATCAGGTATATTAATTGCAAATGCAGGTATCTGTCTATATTACACTGTTACTGGGTCTTGAACTCAGGGTCTGGGCACTGTCCCTTAGCTTTTTCTGCTCAAGACTGTTTCTACCACTTGAGACAGCTCTACTTTGCGCCTTTTGGCAGTTAATTGAAGATAAGAATCTCACAAATTTTTCTTACCTGGGCTATCTTTGAACTGTAATCCTCAGATGTCAGCCCCTGAGTAGCTAGAATTACAGGCATGAGCTGGCTATGTTTGCGTTTTTAGTTTCCTTTAAAAAAATAATTTTATCAAAAAAAAATAATAATTTTATCGTGAAGGTGATGTACAGATACATTTTTTGTCGAACAGTGTTACTCTCTCCCTTATTTTTCCACTTTCCCTTCCCCTGCATTTTTAATTTCTAAAAACTAGTTTTGGTGATGCAGAAACCTTATTTTATATTCTTAATTTTAGATTGCAATTTCATCATTGTCTGCAGTAATCAAGTTTTTAGAGCTTTTATCTGATGATTCAAATTTTGGACAGTTTGAACTGACTACTTTTGACTTCAGCCAATACATGAAGTTGGATATTGCAGCAGTTAGAGCCCTTAACCTTTTCCAGGTAAAACATACACTGATTAAAAAGTAGAGTTAAAATGAGTGATGAATGAAATGAAAATGGATAAATAAAATATTTCCTTTGACAAATACTGTAAGCATTTATTGAGGACTTAAATATCTAAAGTAAAGTTGAATTGCTGTATTTTATTCTTCTAGTTCCAGCCTATATACATAGTATTTGTTTTAGCTTTCTTGCTAGTTAGTTATATTAACATCAGTTCTTTAAAGTTACATTCTGACAAGTTATATATCTAAACCTATTGTAATTATAAAGTTGTTTTGTCATAGAAAAAAGTGAATAGTTGAGAATATAGATTAACAGGGTCAAAGTTGATGTTAGAGGAATTTTTGTGGAAATTTCCTCTATTTAAAGACTATTATGTGACCGTGTTCCTCAAATTATTTACTTTTCATGGCATAGTAAGATTTTTACTGATGAGTGCCATCTTTTGTTTTTTGTTTATTAGGGTTCTGTGGAGGATACAACAGGCTCTCAGTCTTTGGCTGCATTGCTGAATAAATGCAAAACCCCTCAAGGACAAAGACTAGTTAACCAGTGGATTAAGCAGCCTCTCATGGATAAGAACAGAATAGAGGAGAGGTATGACATGTAGTGTGTGCTTTTGTTAGCTTTAATTAACTTGCAGTTACTCCTGTATTTTCCTCAATAATCCTACTAGTTACTAACCTTCCGTACACCAAGAGTAACCATTTTCTGAACTCTGGGAGGTGGGTAGGGGGCTTGTTTCTGCCTGTTTTATGTAAATGGAATTGTTTTATACAGTGTACTTTTAAGACAGTTTGTTCTTTAAACAGTTATGATGCTAATATAGTAGTGCACCCTATCTTTCCCACACTTACTATTATAAGCATTTTTTATTTTAGCTTATTTTGTCTTCATATATAGAATTTTATTTAGTTAATTGATTCTTTTGAGATAGGCCTTGCTAGGTAGCCCAAGCTGACCTTGAACTCAAAATCCTTCTGCTTCATACTTGAGTATTGGGACTTGAAGTGTTGTACCCACCATTCCTGGCCATATGTAACCATTTAAAATACATTCATGTTCATTTCATCACTAGATGCACTTTTTTTTTTTTTTTTTTTTTTGTTGGTCATGGGGCTTGAACTCTGGGCCTGGGCTCTGTCCCTGAGCTCTTCATCTTAAGGCTAGCACTCTACCACTTCAACCACAGCGCCACTTCTGGTTTTCTGGTGGTTAATTGGAGATAAATGTTTCATGGACTTTACTGCCCAGGCTACCTTTGAACCTCGATCCTCAGATCTCAGCCTTCTGAGTAGCTACAGGTATGAGTAGTACAGGTGTGAGCCACTGGCGCCCGGCTTTAGATGCACTTTTATTTACCTTTTTCACCACTTGATCCGTGTCTCCAGCTTTTTCTGGTTAGTGGAGATGGAGTCTCTCAGAATCTCTATCCTTGGAATCTCAACCTCATGAGTAGCTAGAATTATAGGCATGAGCCACTTGCACCCAGCTTAAAATTGTGATTTAAAAGTGGCATTATCAGCCAGAAGTAGTGCTGTGGCTCAAGAGGTAGAGTGCTAGCCTTGAGCAAAAAGGTCAGGGACAGTTCCCAGGCCCTGAGCTCAAACCCCAGGACTGGCAAAAAAAAAAAAAAAATGGCAGTATCAGAAAAATAGCAGAGCAGCTTATTTGTCTTTTCTTCCTTGTTTTAGCCAGAAACAAACTGACACTAATTATCTCTGAAGTGGTCTGAAACTAGCAGTTTATTAGGCTTTTCATTGTATGTGTTCCCAGCTCATCAGGATTCAAAGGTGGGATTATAGTTGTCCAGGGCTGGGCCTGGGCAGAAAGCGCACAGTCCTATTTAAAAAGTAATATTAAAAAAAAAAAGTTGCTGGTTGTGCCTGTAATCCTAGCTTTTCAGGAGGCTTAGGTCTCTGCATTCAGGTTCAAACTAGCCCAGATGGGAAAGTCTAGGAGAGAGTTACCCACCAAAAAGCCAGAAGTGGAGTTGTGAATCAAGTGGTGGTAGAGTGCTAGCTTTGAGCTAAAAAGCTCAAGGACAGTGCCAGGCCCTAAATTCAGAACACCCCCCTCCCCCTCCTGCACGTGCATGCACACTGGGTCATGCCTGTAATCATATAGTACAGAGACTGAGATCTGAGGATCAAAGTATGAAACCAGGGGACGGGGACACACACACACACACACACACACACACACACACGCACACGCACACACACGTACTTCTGGCTCATGCATGTATTTGTAGCTACTCAGGAGTCTGAGATCTGAGGATCAAGATATGAAGCCAGCCTATTTAGGAATGTTTGTGAGACTCTGATCTCCAGTAAACTACTC
Source organism: Perognathus longimembris pacificus (assembly GCF_023159225.1). NCBI lineage: Eukaryota > Metazoa > Chordata > Mammalia > Rodentia > Heteromyidae > Perognathus > Perognathus longimembris. Next base: position 45,711,385 of record NC_063168.1, on the reverse strand, counting down.
AGTAAAAGCTGGAAGTGACACTGTGCCTCAAGTGGTAGAGTGCTAACCTTGAGCGAAAGAAGCTCAGAAACAGTGCTCAGGCCCTAAGGTCAAGCCCCAGGACAGGCACAGTAAATGAATGAATGAGTGAATGAATGAATGGAAAAAGGACTGGCTCAAGTGCAAGAGTGCCAGTACCCCTAAAAATGAATAAAAGAAAACCCAGCCTTGTGCTGGTGGCTTATGCCTGTAATCCTAGCTACTCAGGAGGCCAAGATCTGAGGATTGCCATTCAAAGCCAGGCCAGACAGAAAAGTCTGTAAAATTCTTACCTCCAATTAACCATTCAAAAGCAGAGAAGTGGTGCTGAGCTCTGGCTCAAAGTGGTCAAGCATTAGCCTTGAGCAAAAGAACTCTGGGACAAGCACCCGGGCCCTGGGTTCGAGCCCTACAACCAACCAACAAAACCCCAAAAACCGAAATGAAAAAAATGTCATTTTGGTGAAGCCTTTAAGTATGTTTCAGTGTCTTATAAAATGTGTATCTCATAGTTTTACAGAGCTTTCCACCCTCTTACCAAAGCTAATATTTCAAAATATGTTTTTGTGAATTTTTTATTTGGTTAATGCTTAAAGAGCTACTCCTCATGGTACAAGCAATCAACCAGGGTGCTTTTTTTGGGGGGGGGGGGTGGCTAGTCCTGGGCCTTGGACTTGGCCTGAGTACTGTCCCTGGCTTCTTTTTGCTCAAGGCAACAGCGCCACATCCAGCTTTTTCTTCTTTTTTTTTTGGCCAGTCCTGGGGCTTGGACTCAGGGCCTGAGCACTGTCCCTGGCTTCTCTTTGCTCAAGGCTAGCACTCTGCCACTTGAGCCACAGTGCCGCTTCTGGCCATTTTCTGTATATGTGGTGCTGGGGAATTGAACCCAGAGCCTCATGTATATGAGGCAAGCACTCTTGCCACTAGGCCATATCCCCAGCCCACATCCAGCTTTTTCTATATTTGTGGTGCTGAGGAATCGAATCCAGGGCTTAATGTATACGAGGCAAGCACTTTACCACTATGCCATATTCCCAGCCCCCATGGTGCTAGCACTCTTAACACGTGTGCTGTATAAGTGCTTCTAGCTAGTTACTTAGAGATAAAGAGTCTCACATACTCTTCTGCCCAGGCAGGCTTCGACCTTCAGATCATAGCCTCCTGAGAAGATAGGATTACAGGTGTGAGCCACCAGTGCCCAGCATAAACTAGTTGCACATATGAGGCAGGAACTGTAGCACTGAGCTGTGTTCCCCTGCCCAGTAGATAGGCTTAATTTTATATTAAAGCATTTAACATTGAATTTTAATTTTTTTCAGATTAGATTTAGTGGAGGCTTTTGTAGAAGATGCAGAGTTAAGGCAGAGTTTACAAGAAGATTTGCTTCGTCGATTCCCAGATCTTAACAGACTTGCCAAGAAATTTCAAAGACAAGCAGCAAACTTACAAGATTGTTACCGACTTTATCAGGGTGTAAATCAACTCCCTAATGTTATACGGGCTCTGGAAAAACATGAAGGTAACAATGATTTTGTTTTCGTTTTTCCTTGTTCTTACAGTATGGTTGGCAAGTATGCTTTCTTTTTTTTAAAATTTTTTATTTTGTTTTTGTTGACAGTCTTGGGGCGTGGACTTGGGGCCTGAGCACTGTCCCTGGCTTCTTTTTGCTCAAGGCTAGCACTCTACCTCTTGAGCCACAGCGCTACTTCTGGCTTTTTCTATATATGTGGTGCTGAGGAATAGAAACCAGGGCTTCATGTATACGAGGCGAGCACTTTACCACTAGGTCATATTCCCAGCCCCAGTATGCTTTCTTTGTAAAAATTGATGATAATGACTCCTTTGACATATTTTTTTTTTTTTGGCCAGTCCTGGGCCTTGGACTCAGGGCCTGAGCACTGTCCCTGGCTTCTTCCCGCTCAAGGCTAGCACTCCGCCACTTGAGCCACAGCGCCACTTCTGGCCGTTTTCTGTATATGTGGTGCTGGGGAATCGAACCTAGGGCCTCGTGTATCCGAGGCAGGCACTCTTGCCACTAGGCTATATCCCCAGCCCTGACATATTTTTTGTTGTTGTTTTATGGGTTAGTATTGAGCTAAGCTTCATCGCAGAATCTAAGAATCAAAAGACAAGTTAATGTTTTTGTTATTCATTTGTTTATTTTTATTTTTTGAAGTACTGAAGATTGAATTCAGAGTTTTTGCAATTGATTGAGTGATTGTTGGTGTGGAGCTTGAACTGGCCTAGGTACTGTCCCTGAGCTTTTTTGCTCAAGGCTAGAGTTCTACCACTTTGAACCACAGTGTCAGTTCTGGTTTTCTGGTGGTTAATTATAGGTAAGAGTCTTACTGACTTTCCTGCTTGGGCTGGCTTTGAACCATGATTCTCAGACCTCATTCTCCTGAGTAGTTAGGATTACGACTGTGAACCACCAGCACCTGGCATTTTTTGCTTTTTAGAAGAAGTAAATATTAAGAGTTACTGAATTTGTTAATAGGTTAATTGCATTACCAGTCACAGACAAGATTTGGTTACTAAAGAAATCCAATAGGACTCAGTGTACTTTATAGTTTACTGTAGAAAAAGGACACGATCCATCAGCAGCATTAATAAGCATGTGCTTTTCACTCCACACTTATCCTAGCCTGTTGTTTCTCCTTTTGTAAAATCTGTGAAGGCTGCGCTATCTCTGTCAGATATGCCTGATATCTTGGAGCCAATGAACACACAACAGGGTCTTGCCTAAAGTATTCCCACTCCCACCCCCCCCCCTTTTGTTTTCTGGACCAGTGGGCAAATAGGAATTTCCTATTTGGCACTGGCTCTGCAGAGGACCTTACTGAAACTAGGTACAAATCATGAATCTTGCTGAGCATTGGTGGTGGCTCACACTTGTAATCTTAGATACTTAAGAGGCTGAGATCTGAGGATCACAGTTGGAAGCCTGCCCAGACAGAAAAATCTGTGAGACTGTTCAGTTAACCACAGGGAAAGCTGGAAATGGCACTGTGGCTCTATTGGTAGAGTGCTAGTCTTGAGCAAAAAGTTAGCTCAGGGACAGTGCCCAGCCCCAGAATTCAAGCCCCAGGGCCAGCAAAAGAAAAAAAAAAAAATTCTGAATCTCAATAAACAGTACTGAAAAGCTGAACAAATCTGAGTACCTCTTTTTTTTTTTAAAAACTACTGACATATTTTTATTGCTTTAATATATTCAAGGGAAAAAGGTAGCATAAAACAAACTAAAGCAATAAAAACTCATGGCACAGGCTTGATTCTTCATAAGCTCACACATGGTCCTTAACCCTCTCCAGTCTGGTTTCCATCCTTCACTGAGTACCTCTTAACCCATAATTATGTCAAAACTGTTTATCAGTATGCCTCAGGGCTTGACTACCCCCTAGCTCTGCCACACCTCCTTCTGGCTTTTTTTTCCCCCCCTGTAACTAGAGATGAGTCTGCATGATTTGTCTTTCCTTGGGCTGGCTTCAAACATCAACTCACATCTCAGTGTCCTGAGTAGCCAGGATTATAGGCCTGAACTACTGGGTGCTAGCTTACAATTTTATATTTTTAAGATAAAGTTGTGCTGAGGTTGTAACCCTGGCTTGCCTGGAACTAACATTCTCTTATAACAGCCTTCAAAACAAGCCTTCAAGTGCAGGATTACAGATAAGCACTGCTACATCCCCCAAGTTTTTTTTTTTTTTTTTTTGCCAGTCCTGGGCCTTGGACTCAAGGCCTGAGCACTGTCCCTGGCTTCTTTTTGCTCAAGGCTAGCACTCTGCCACTTGAGCCACAGCACCACTTCTGGCCATTTTCTATATATGCGGTGCTGGGGAATCGAACCCAGGGCTTCATGTATAGGAGGCAAGCACTCTTGCCATTAGACTATATTCCCAGCCCCATCTCCTGTTTTCAAAAACAGTATACATTAAATATATTGCTAGAAATTGAGTCTTCTGCCATCCCATGGTGTTTTGGGTTTTGATTAACTCTAGGCTTTGTTACCCAGAAAAGCAATGCAAGTAAGGTGGAGTCACAGACAGCAGGGGGCAGCAGTAGTATGGAAAGTAGATTTGTACTTAATGATAAAAAAACCCCTGCAACTATTAGTCTTTCTTCTAAAGAAATAGCTATTTGAGAGTTTGGTTGGCGGTTCTGTCAGGGAAAAACAGCTACTCTATACCTTTGACTGAATAATGGTCTTCCTTTGCTGGAGGAAGATCGTCCTCTTCATCCAAGTACATTGGTTTCAATGCACAAGGAGCAGTGAGGAAGGAAGCTGATAGCAGCCAGGTCAGCCAAGTCAACCTTGCCTATCACTCTCAGGTTTTGTGCTTCCTTAGTAAATTACTAAAATGAGAGCTCTTAGGCCAGACAATGCCATTTTTCTGTTAATTATAAAAATAGTAGTGTTATCTGGGTGCTGGTGACTCAACGCCTGTAATTTTAGCTATTTAGGAGGCTCACATCTGAGGATTTTGCTTTGAAGCCGAATTTGAGAATCTCTTATCTCTAATAAACCAGCAAAAAGCCTGAAGTAGAAATGTGGCTAAATTGTAGGGTGCAAACTATGATTAAAAAAAAAAAAAGCTGAGAGAGAATGTAAGGCAAGCCCTAGTACTAGCAAAAAAAAAAAAGTAATAGTGTAAAAATGTCAATGTGTAGGGTTTTAGTTATTACTTTTATCCTTATAGACTTTCCCCTGTCTACATCTTAGAATCAACTGTATATGTACAAACTTCTGTATGTTTACAGGCTTAACCAAGAAATTTCTCTGTATCTTCACTGGTAGTTATATTCCGAGAGCGAGAATAATCCATTGAGGCACAATTTAAGGTGGGAAGGGGTTTTATTTACAACCTAAAACCCAGAACCAGAGCTACCCTCCACCTCCTAATGCTAGCCTGTGACTACCTTGTCCTGGGTCAGTTACCCAGAGCCCAGACCTGAGACCTGTCCTGACCTGAACTCCGAACCTCCACCTTAATCTCCAACCACCTCAGCCTCCAAACCTCCAGACCTCCAGAGGAGCAAGCTTCCTTCCTGTAGGCCTCGCCTTTCCTCAAGCCTCCCCACAGGCTTTAGACTCGTCCTCAGGCCTCAGGCTCCTGACTCTCCCTCAGGCCTCAGGCTCCTGACTCTCCCTCAGGCCTAAGGTTCCCATCGGGTCTCGACCCGCTCCTCTGGCTGGCCAGTTCAGCTCCACTCTTTTCCAGGTGGTTGGATTTGGCTCTCCACTCTGCTCTTCTGGCCCGCCTGATTCAGCTCCGCCCAGCTTCACTCACCTCCTCTTTCCTCCTCCTGCTCTTCTCCCCTTATGCCCAGGCAGGCAGCCTATTTATACACTTGGGGCTCTCAAGCCCCTCCTTTACTCCTGATGCAGCTTAGTGCCACACCTCCTCCTATGTCCTAGGCCATGACACAGCAGGGGGCGGGATTTCCCTGCCTGGCAGGTTATTACAATACTGTGTGCTTTTTTAAAATTAATGATGACCAAGTATATCAGTTGGGAATGTTTAGTGAGATCTTGAATTCGGCCCACCTAATGTAAGAACGATTGAGCCAAGAATATTATTGTAATGTGAAAGCTCTTGTCATTTACAATGAAGATTGAAAATAATGTAAGTGATGCTTTCAGTAATAGGAGGTTCCTGTAGATGCTATTTTAAAATAATGTTCTACTAAAATGTGAAAGGAGAAAATTATACTGTAATGGTGAGTGAGAAAGCAAGGAAAAACAGTGCAAAATAAGAATAAATTTAAAAAAAAAATTCTCCCTAGGCGCTGGTGGCTTGCGCCTGTAATCCAAAGTCCTCAGAAGGCTGAGATCCAAGGATCAAGGTTCAAAGCCAGCCCCGACAGGAAAGTCCATGAGACTCTTTTTTTTTTTTTTTTTTTTGGCCAGTCCTGGGCCTTGGACTCAGGGCCTGAGCACTGTCCCTGGCTTCTTCCCGCTCAAGGCTAGCACTCTGCCACTTGAGCCACAGTGCCGCTTCTGGCCGTTTTCTGTATATGTGGTGCTGGGGAATCGAACCTAGGGCCTCGTGTATCCGAGGCAGGCACTCTTGCCACTAGGCTATATCCCCAGCCCCCCATGAGACTCTTTATCTTTAATTAACCCCCAGAAAAACTGAACGTGGCTCTGTGGCTCAAAGAGGTTGAGTATTAGCCTTGAGTAAAAAAAAGAAAATCAGGGATAGTGTCCAGGCCCTCAGTTCAAGCCCCACAACTAACATCCCCTCCCCCAATACACACACACACACACACACACACACACACACTCAAGTAAGCAGTGAAATCAACTGAAATAGGAAGAAAAATGCTATTTTATCAGAATAATAATAATGAATAAAAGCTAGGTGGCATCAGAGAAAGCATTAATGGTGAACTGGCATTACAAGCATTACCCGTAGGAGTCTGGGGGAGGAGGGCTGACACATGCTTGTACCTAATAAGAATGACATTACAAGACTGTGTAGGGAGAGGGAGAATGTAGGGAAATAAAAAAGTATCCAGAGACCAGTATACTAGTGACAGCACTGCAATAAGAGTGAGAGCCCTGTATTGGAGGTAGATTAGAGGGATTGAATTATTTTAATACTTTTGTGGTAATTCACCTGTGCTTTTTCTGTTGACCTCTGCTAATTTGCTTATTTGCTAGATCCAGCCAAATACTTTTTTTTTTTTTTTTTTTTTTTTTGGCCAGTCCAGGGCCTTGGACTCAGGGCCTGAGCACTGTCCCTGGCTTCTTCTTGCTCAAGGCTAGCACTCTGCCACTTGAGCCACAGCGCCACTTCTGGCTGTTTTCTGTATATGTGGTGCTGGGGAATCGAACCCAGGGCCTCAGGTATACAAGGCAAGCACTCTTGCCACTAGGCCATATCCCCAGCCCCCCCAGCCAAATACTTTGCTAGCCAAATATATTTGCTAGATTGACAAATACTTGGCCAATAATTTAAGTGCTCGTAGACCAAAGATTTTTATTATTGGCACCTTACCAGCCTTTTTTCTACAAATAGACTTTTTGTTTGGTCAGGGTTTGAACTTGGGTCCTGGGCATTGTCCCTGAGCTCTTTTGCTCAAGACTAGCGCTTTACCATTTTGAGCGACAATGCCATTTACAGTTTTCTGGTGGTTGATTGGAGAAGAGAGTCTCACACACTTTTCTGCCCTGCTGGCTTTGAACTGCAGATTTCAGCCTCCTGAGTAGCTAGGATTACAGGTGTGAGGCATCAGTGCCTGACTTATATACGACTTTTAAAGGCTTTATGTTTTGGTTCTGGTCTTAAGAGCTTGAACTCAGGTTCCTAGATGTTCTTTTGAGCTTTTGTTCAAAGCTGGTGTCCTACCACTTAAGCCACAGCTCCACATCTATCTTTTTTTAGCAGTTAATTGGAGATATGAGTCTCACAGACTTTCCTGCCTGGGTTGGCTTCAAACTGTGATTCTCAGATCTCAGCTTTCTTGATTAGGTAGAATTACAGAACTATTGGTGCCTGGTGACTTACATAGACTTTTAAAGCCATTTTATAAATAAATTAAAAGGGTCAAACAAAGTTTAATTATACTTAATAGCACTACTAGGTTGGAATTAATAATACAAAGATTTTATGTAAAATTACTCAAGAGAATGTGGTAATAGAGTACATTGCCTAAATCTTTAATGAAACCCATATTCTATTACCATTTACCTACATTTTTAATAGAATAAAATTGTTAATACTGATTTTATAATTAAGACTTTAGATAGATTTTTCTCAGTCTCCACAGACTTTGTGGAAATCTGCTGATTCAGCTGTGACTGATAGTAAAGCCTTGGATTTGAGGATGTCAGGAGACACATATATTCCAAAATATTCTGCAGTTGATATCTTGTATTTTTTTGCTGAATTTGAGTAGAAAATTTTAGAGTTCTTTCCTTAGTTACTTTGCTAGTCATTTCCAGTTTATTTTTGTGCCAATACTGTTGTGCCAAGCCACAAGACCACCCCCAAGAAGACCACCGAGATTCAGACACTCCGAAATGCAAAAGCAAGGCAAGGCTTTATTTAACGAGCTGCCAACTCGGGCCTCGTCCTACCCACCGACATAGCGGAGGTTAGGAGGGAGCCTCGAGCTGTGATTACACAGGGCTTATAAAGGCAAAGAACAAGGTTACAACAATCAGCTGTGCAAGCAAGATTAGAACACAGGTACAAATCTGATTGGCTCAGGGTTCGATTCTAAAATGGGGTTCACGTGGTGGGGCCTGACTTCAAAGTCTGGCACCTCAATACGAGGTCTTGAACTTGGCCTAGGTGCACTGTCCCTTAGCTTTTTTATTCAAGGCTGGTGCTCTGCCATCTGAGATATGTCTCCACTTCTGTGTTTTTGGTGGTTAATTGGAGATCAGAGTTTTGTGAACTTTAATGCTTGAGCTGACTTCAAACAGTGATCCTTAGATTTCAACCGCTTGATTAGCTAGGATAATTACCAATTATTCTAATACAGTGTTGGTTCAAGGTGTAGCTCAGTAGAGTGTTAGCTAGTTAGCAAAAGCATCAAGTACTGAGTTTGAGTCCCAGTTTCAGACCAAAAAAGAAAGAAAAGAAAGAAGTTGGGTGCTGGTGGGTCATGCTTGTAATCCTAGCTACTCAGGAGGTGGGAATCTGAGGATCACAGCTCAAAGCCAGCCCAAACAGAGTTCATGAAACTCTTCTCTACAATTAACCACTCCCAAACCAGAAGTGGAGTTCAAAGTGATAGAGCACAAGCAATAAATAGAAAAGCGCAGGGACAGCACCCAAGCAAGCTCTGAGTTCAAACCCCATGACTGCCTCTCCCCTCTCCCCAGGAAAAGAAGTAACTAAATGTCAATGTTTAAGAGAGAAAACATTTACCGATAATTTCAGTGCAATTACAGCTAGTTAATTTTTTAGCTCTTTATTAGAAAGTTGCAGAAAAGGCTTCTTTTTTATTGTGTGAGTGCCAGGACTTGAACTCAGGGCCTCATGTTCTCAGCTTTTTCATTCACAGCTCCTAGTACTCTACCACATGAGGTATGCCTCCAACCTTGTTTTTTTTTTTGTTATTTTGGGGATAGAATCTAGAAGATTTTCTGCCTGGACTGGGACTGGCTGTGAACCTCAGTCTTCACATTCAGCCTCCTGCATGGCTAGTATTACAGGCATGAACAATCTGTGCCCTCTTGGGAATGGCTTCTTGAGATGTGCCTCTAACATAGTTGATAACTTCCAGTGGTGAACAACAGAAGGGATTGCATGTATGGGTGTCTAAAGGGGTTAGCGGGCTACAAACAATAGAAACAAAATGATGTGGTCATCATGAATTGCTGCTAGTCAGTCCATCTGATCATTAAGGCCTACTACTACCTATGCAATGCTATATTTTAATGTCCAACCTGAACTAGTCTTGCAAAACTTTTCGTTTAATGTCCTGCGGCTCAGTAAATGGGCCCACCATTTAGGCTTCAATAGCAAAAGCAGCTGTTTCTCATGGTCTGGGATTGGCTTAATGGTAAAATGCTCACCTTGCATGCATGAAGACCTGGGTTCAATTCCTCAGCACCACATAAACAAAAAAAGCCAGAAGTAGAACTGTGGCTCAAGTGGTAGATTGCTAGCCTTGAGTGAAAAGAAGTCAGGGACAGTGAGTTCAAGCCATGAGTTCAAGCCCCAGGACTGGCAAAAAACCCCCACAAAAAACCCACAGAAGAGCAGCTGTTTCTCAATTATAAATGTAAATGTGTCACTAATCCGTTCAAAACCTTTTAGCTTAAAATCGGAACTGATTGCCTCAGCTTTCTTCTGTCTTTCCTAGTATTCATTGCCAGTGTTTGTTAGATTTTTCTAACCCTGACCCACACTGAGAAATGCATTTTATTGTGACCACTTTGAGCCACAGTGTCACTTCCAGTTTTCTGGTGGGTGGTTGGAGATAAAAGTCTCAGACTTTCCTGCGTAACTGGCTTTGAACCGTGATCCTCAGATCTCAGCCTCCCAAGTAGCTAGGATTACAGTCATGAGCCACTGGCACCTGGCTCATTATGTATCTTGACATAGTGAAAAATACTGTGGTCATTAAGCCAATCTGAGGTCTGTTAAGGCTCATTCTTTGTATAAGAGCTTACCCTTCATCATAAGAAAACATTAGTTGGCAGGGTGGGGATGGGGTGGGGGGAAGCTTATATGAAATAACAATGCAGCTATGATTTGCTGCCATTCAACTTATTTACCAATAGTGCATAAGCTAATTGGGAATAAAGAACCAGTTATTGTAGAGTAACAAACGTAGGAAAAGTTTATAGTTTATCGAAATGTTCACACATATGTATTATTTCCTCATAATGTGTAAGTGTTGCTGTGATTAATAATAAAACATGAAATAAAATTTTTTCTTGGCTGGATGCCATTGGCTCATGCCTATAATCCTAGTTACTCAGGAGGCTAAGATCTGAGGATTGTGTTTCCAAGCTAGCCTGAGCAAGAAAGTCTGTATACTACTCTATCTTCAATTAACCACTAGAAAACTGAAAGTGGTACTGTGGCTCAAAGTGGTAGAACACTAGCCTTGAGCTGAAGAGCTCAGCGACAGTGCCCAGGCCCTTAGTACAATCCCCACGACCAACAACAGCAATAAAGAGGAACAACTTTTTTTGCTCACTTTATGGTAGCCTTATATCATGCTTTCCAATCAAGAGCTACTAAAATGTCTGGAAGTTGGGGAACTATTACTTGGGGGTAGAATATAGTATGCTAGAGATCACTTACAGAATACTAATAATTGTAAGACATAAGAAAAAGTGTTATTCTGGCAGTAATGCATAGCAAGACAACTAATGTTGAGCTTCTGTTAAGTGTAGAAGCACTGTACTGGGTTGTATATTGTTTTCTCATGTACTCATCTTTTTTCTTTTCTTTTCTTTTTTTTTTGCCAGTCCTGGGGCTTGGACTCAGGGCCTGAGCACTGTCCCTGGCTTCTTTTTGCTCAAGGCTAGCACTCTGCTACTTGAGCTGCATTGCCACTTCTGGCCGTTTTCTGTATATGGTGCTGGGGAATCGAACCCAGGGCTTCATGTATATGAGGCAAGCACTCTTGCCACTAGGCCATATCCCTAGCCCTGTACTCGTCTTCTGTTACCTACAGTTATTAGTACAAAGAAAAAGGAGTTCAGGGCAACATGTTCCAGATGACAAAGTCAGACTGGGACTGGCAGGTCTTTACTTGTGCTGTTCATGCTGCTTTGTTGATTTCCCTGTGCTTCCTCACATAACTCCCCAGCATGTACTCTTAAATAGAATTAAGCAAAGTTCCAGTGTTTAAATACTTGGCTTGATTTAAGCTGTTCATTGGAACACTGTGTTATTGATGGGAACTAGAAATGTTATAAGTCTTGTTTTAGTGGCTTTTACTTGGGGTTATTAGATCTACAAGAAATTGCATTCATTTATTTGTAATTAATGTTGTGTTTCTGCATCTTCAGTACTCCTTATGAAGGAGATGACAGTCATGCAGGGGAGGCAGTGCTGTATTAGTGGGAAGCTTTGAGTGCTATCTCACAACACTCCCTGTCTATAAATTAAATTTAGTACTGATTTAGAAATTAAATTGTAACTTGGAGACTTGCTACACAGTGTTTGCCTTCTGGATTAAATGTTGTTCATTATCTCAGATTTTTATGATATGTCATTTTGTACTTTCGAGAATGAGACTTATTTATTTCTCTTTATTACTTTGTTTTAGGAAGACACCAGGTATTATTGTTGGCAGTTTTTGTGACTCCGTTTATTGAACTTCGTTCTGATTTCTCCAAATTTCAGGAAATGATAGAAACAACTTTAGATATGGATCAGGTATGATAATGCATTAAGTTTAAACAGCAGAATATTGTTAAAAACTAAAGGACAATAAAAATGAAACAAAATATAAAATAACATTAGAAAAAATTCAGGGGCTGGGAATAGGGCCTAGTGGCAAGAGTACTTGCCTCATCTCATATACATGAAGCTCTGGGTTCTATTCCTCATCACCACATATATAGAAAAGGCCAGAAGTGGTGCTGTGGCTCACGTGGTAGAGTGCTAGCCTTGAGTAAAAAGAAGCCAAGTGCTCAGGCCCAGAGTTCCAGCCGTGGGACTGGCAAAAAAAAGAAAAAAATTCAGATTTCTCTTTTTTGGTATCTGATTTTGGTACTTTTGTGTAGTATCTTTATAGACAATGGATGTAAAATTAAGTGACAGAAAATGAAGAAATGGATTGGGTGAATGGTGTTGAGGATCAAACCTACAGCCTTTGAACACAGTAGGCAAATCTACTACTAAGTCTTCTAATGTGGGGCTTATAAATATACCCTCAGCCCGAGCGTTTTAAAAAAAAATGTTTCAGTGAGTGAAAATAAAGGATGAACAGAAGAAATGATTGAATATAAATGACTTTGTTAAAGGAAACTTCTGTTTGGTTTTGGAGACCCCTGGTCCTTTTTTTTCCCCATGGGTCTTGAACCTCTGGGCTTGGGTACTGTCCCTGAGCTCTTCAGCTCTAGGCTAGCACTCTGCCACTTGAGCCACAGCATCACTTCCGATTTTCTTGTGGTTAATTGGAGATAAGAGTCTCACGCTTTTTTCTGCTCAGGCTGGCTTTGAACCCTTTGAACTGGATACTCAGATCCTGAATTGCCAGGATTACAGGCTGAGTCAACTGCCGGCTTTGGCCTTAAACTCTTGATCCTACCTACTGCTTCAGCCTCAGAAGTGCTGGGACTATAAGTTTGTACCACCTTACCCAGCTTTAAATTTTATCAATAAATGATATGCAATTATATTTTATTCAGTACTAAGAAGGAAAATTAATCATTGAAAAAGGAAAGTTATGATAGGTTTTTGTTTGTTTGTTTGTTTTGTGCCAGCATTGGTGGAGTTTTTGTGCTTGTCCTAGGCAAAAACTCGAGACCTGAAAAAATTAACTAAAGCAAAAAAGGGATGGAGGTGAGGCTAAAGTGGTAGAGCCTCTGCCAAGTATGTCCTGAGTTAAAACCCATGTGCTGCTGCTCCCCCTCAAACAAAGAAACAACCAAAAACACACCAACTTCTGGATTCTCTAGAGAATCAATATGTTCTTCATTCTCAGTCGAAAGCCTTTAAACTTAAATCAGGTTATAAGGTGAATTCAACCCATCATTGTCAAAGTAATTGTAATGAATTTAGACATTGAACATTTTTATTTGCCTCAGAACCACTTTGGAGAAATCTCCACGGAGTATCAATTGTTTCAAACGTAAGTTATTTCTGAAAGTCTCATTGTTTTCCAGCTCTGAATTTAGGAGTTCATGGGATGAGAGTTCAGTCATTTACTTATGGTTTGGCTAGTTTCCCTACCCCCTTAGACTTAGCTTTGTTTATAATGCTTAAGGTGTTTTTCTGGTTGCTTTCCATACATCTTACAAAATTTTTATTTTATTTTCTTGGGTGTTGGTCTTAGGACTGTAACTCAGGGTTTAAACACTGTCCCTGAGCTTTTGTGCTCAAGGCTAATACTCTTGTGCCTTATCGCTACTTCCAGCTTTTTTTGGTAACTAAAAGTAAGAATCTCACAGACCCTCACAGTCCTCAGATCTCAGCCTCCTGAGTAGCTAGGATTACAGGCAAAAGCCACCAATGTATGGCATAATTTTTTTTTAATGATCAAAACCACTTTAAGGCCGGGAATATGGCCCAGTGGTAGAATGCTTGTCTTGTATATATGAAGCCCTGCGTTCCACTCCTCAGCACTACATATATAGAAAAAGTGGTCGAGTGTTAGCCTTGAGCAAAAGAAGCTCAGGGACAATGCCCAGGCTCCAAGTTCAAGCCCCATGACCGACGGGGGAAAAAAAGTCTATACTGCATTTAGGCCATCTTATATTTGAGTATTAGTTTTCACATATATTGTTATTTTCTTTTTAAAAAAGTTTTTGAGGGTCTGGGAATATGGCTTAGCGGTAGAGTGCTTGCCTTGCATGCATGAAGCCCTGGGTTCAATTCCTCAGCATCACATAAAAAAAAGCCAGAAGTGGTGCTGTGACTACAGTGGTAGAGTGCTAGCTTTGAGCAAAAAGAAACCAGGGACAGTGCTCAGGGCTGGTGCAAAAAAAAAAAAAAAAGTTTTTGATGCTTGTCCTGGGGCTTGAACTTAAGGTGTGGGTGCTGACTTTGAGCTTTTTTGATGAAGGCTAGTGCTCCGTCACTTGAGCTATAGCTCCACTTTGCCTTCTTTTAGTAATTGGAGATAAGAGTCTCACAGACTTTACTGCCCAGGCTGGCTAGGAACCACAGTCTTCAGGTTTCAGCCTCTTAAGTAACTAGGATTACAGGTGTGAGATACCATTTCCTGGCCTTTACTAGAATTTTTAGTTCTATCCTCGTAATTCCCCCTTTGACGGAATCTGTCTATGTCAGATACCTCCTCCTTGGTAGGAGATCAGTTGGTTTGTGTTTGTTTGAAAATGTGTCAGGCTATTTCTCCCTTGTTGCTGAATGCTTTTTATCTGCCTGTACAATCCTAGCTTGAAAATTATTTCTTAGTCCTCATAAAATTATATTGAGGGGCTGGGAATGTGGCTTAGTGGTGGTAAGCCCTAGCATGCATGAAGCCCTGGGTTCGATTACTCAGTACCACATAAACAGAAAAAGCTGCTGTGGCTCAAGTGGTAGAGTGTTAGCCTTGAGCAAAAAGAAGCTCAGGGACTGTGCTCAGGCCCTGAGTTTAAAAGCCCTAGAACTGGCCAAAAAAAAAAAAAAAAGTTTTTACTGAGTAGTGATTATTTTTGCTTTTTAGTGTCAAAAGATTGGTTTCTTTTTTATGTTTGTATTTGGTTTTATTGTTTTCTTAGTAACTGAATTTATGTTCTTGGATCAATTCTGGGGCATTCCCAGTCATATCTGTTTGAATGTTGTGTTCCTTCATCATTTCTAAAACCATGGGTTGGACATATGTCAGAGTTTTCCTGCCATGTGTCTTGGTGATGCTCTCTTTGTGATTATCTCAGATGTTCTAACTCACTGGGTATTTGCAGTTCTAATATGCATCTCACTACTGCATCGTTTTTTACCCCAGCAATTACATTATACAAGCTACACTTTTAACTGCCTAGTTTAAAAAATATAGTAAATATTTGTTTCTTGAAATCTTTATACTTATTTGATATTCCATATCTAAAATTTCTTTTATTTGTTGGTTTCTGGTGCTGAGGATTAAGTTTAGGGCCTTAGGCATGGCAAGTACATGTTAATATGGTTTCTTGTGGGAATCTATCCTTTTTTATTTGGTTGGTTTTTGGCAGTACTAGGCTTGAACTCCAAGGCCCCCTCTCCCCCCTCTCTCCCCCTCTCCCCCCTCTCCCCCTTCTCCCCCCTCTCCCCCCTCTCCCCCCATTGTGGCATTTTTTTTCTCTGTAACTGTCTTATTCGTCTGTCCTTGTTTTTAGATAACCTATGTGTTTAAATGACTATATTATTTTTATTGGTGAGTCATTGTGAAAGAATAGTGTGTTATGGGCTGGGGATATGGCCTAGTGGCAAGAGTGCCTGCCTCATATACATGAGGCCCTGGGTTCGATTCCCCAGCACCACATATACAGAAAATGGCCAGAAGTGGCGCTGTGGCTCAAGTGGCAGAGTGCTAACCTTGAGCAAAAAGAAGCCAGGGACAGTGCTCAGGCCCTGAGTCCAAGCCCCAGGACTGGCAAAAAATAAAAAATTAAAAAAAAATAGTGTGTTATTATTTTGAAATTCTGTTAACAAGCAACTTTTAAGTCTCATTGCATATTGCTTCCCTTCCCCTAATCCTGGACTCAAACTTGCGATCTTTTTACCTTAACCTGCTATGTGGGGGGTTATAGGTGCATACACCATTGTATCTGACAGCTTTTTCCATTTTAAGATATTACACCAACTTAGTTTTTCATCAGACATAAATGAGTATACACTGGGCTCTGGTGGCTCACATCTGTAATCCTAAGAGGAGGCTGAGGTCTGAGGATCAAGGTTCAAAGTCTTAACCAGGCATGAAAGTCATTGAGACTCTTATCTCCAGTTAACCACCAGAAAACTGGAAGTAGCACTGTAGCTCAAGTGGTAGAGCCAGTTTTGAGCTGAAGAGCTCAAGGACAGTGCCCAGGCCCAGAGTTCAAGCCCCACAACCAAAAATAAATAAATAAATGGGTATATTAATTTCTTGGTAGCCTCACTAGTCTAGTAGTTGTGGTAGTTTTTCTTTTTTTGCTTCGTGTGTACTGGGGTTTGAATTCAGGGACTTAATTATTTAAGCAAGCCCTCAACCACTTGTGAGCCAGCTTCCCCCTGCAATATATAGTTTCTCCCATCTCCCAATCTGTAGCTTCTCCCACCCACTAAACCAGTTCAGGCTTGAACTCATGGCTTTCTATTCTCTGTCTTTTCTATTGAAGGCCTTCTACCACTGACCCACTCCTCTAGTTCTAGCTCTTTTTTCTGGTTAGTTAGAGATAAAGGTTTCTCTGAGGATTTGTGTCGCCAGGCTGGCTAAATTCTCAGATCATAGCCTCCTGAGTATATAGGATTATAGGCATGAGCTGTAGGCACCTGACTTCTTTTTCTCTTAAAAAAAAAAAAAGTATGAATCACTCTCTGTGGCACTGATTAAAAAAATAAATACCCAGCTTCCTCACTTAATAACTGGTATTCTTTTTGTATGAAATAAGTTATTTCAGAAAATAAAATATTAACTGTACATTTTCCTCTTTAAAAAATAGACCTATTCAGAATTTTAAATGTTAACATTTTATATAGTAATGTATATTCTGGTTTAAATATTTTTATTCCTTTTTTTTTACTAGCTTTCTACAATTTGATTTTAATTCCTTATTCCTAATATGGCTCACTCTTGGTGTGTAAAGATGTGCTTTAAGTGGATAATAATTAAGAGCAATTTATCTCAACCTCTTCTACTGAATGTTTTTGTCATCTTGTTTTAGAAAACTGACTCATTCGTAACAGGCTTTTATGTATAATTACCTATTTAATAATTTTAATGCCTTGTACAGATAGACTTTATTCTTTTTAAATGTTCTTTTATACTTTTATTTGTTAACTTTTAATCATTTTTGTTTCAAAAAAGCATTCCTTCTCAATAGTCATTAGACATGGAAAGCTGTTAACATTTGATTTAGTTTTCTGTTTTTATAGTTTTCCTGTTCACTTATGAAGGTTCTTTGATTCTTTTAGTAGGTTGTTTGTATTTATTTATTTATTTATTTATTTAGCCAGTCCTGGGCCTTGGACTCTGGGCCCTCATGAGCACTGTCCCTGGCTTCTTTTTGCTCAAGGCTAGCACTCTGTCACTTGAACCACAGCGCCACTTCTGGCCATTTTCTATGTATGTGGTACTGGGGAATCGAACCTAGGGCTTGATGTATACAAGGCAAGTACTCTTGCCACTAGTTCGTATTGCTAGCCCCTAGTAGGTTGTCTTTATAACAGTTGTATATAATCAGGACTTGTATGTATTTTGTGTATGTTTTCCTATTGTAAATGATTTTTTTTTGCCAGTCCTGGGGCTTGAACTCAGGGCCTGGGTACTGTCCCTGAGCTTCTTTTGTTCAAGGCTAGCATTCTACGACTTTAGCCACTTCCACCCTTTTCTGTTTAGGTGGCGCTGAGGAATCAACCCAGGTCTTCATGCATGCTAGGCAAGCACTATACCATTAAGCCACATTCCCGGCCCTTGCTTCTGATCTTCAGTCATTGTTTATAAAATTAAGTTACTCTTTGCTCTACTTATAGGTGGAGAACCACGAATTTCTTGTAAAACCTTCATTTGATCCTAATCTGACTGAATTAAGAGGAGCAATGAATGACCTAGAAAAGAAGATGCAGTCCACACTAACAAAGGCAGCCCGAGATCTGGGTAAGAGTGGGTCACTGGATGTTTGAACAATTCTTTTGTCTATATAGTAGCCATAATTGTACAAGAATTCCCTTACATACGATCCTAAAGATGATTGCATATACTTAACAAATAGAAATTGAGTGATCCTCAAAGTAACAAATGGTTGATATGTTTTAGTTTTTGACTGGAGTTACTCTGTTGCTTTGAACATTTTTTTTTTTTTTTTT
Source organism: Perognathus longimembris pacificus (assembly GCF_023159225.1). NCBI lineage: Eukaryota > Metazoa > Chordata > Mammalia > Rodentia > Heteromyidae > Perognathus > Perognathus longimembris. Next base: position 45,693,236 of record NC_063168.1, on the reverse strand, counting down.
TTTGCCAGTCCTGGGGCTTGAACTCAGGGCCTGAGCACTGTCCCTGGCTTCTTTTTGCTGAAGGCTAGCACTCTGCCACTTGAGCCACAGTGCCACTTCTGGCCTTTTTTTTTCTGTATACGTGGTGCTGAGGAATCGAACCCAGGGCTTCGTGTATACGAGGCGAGCACTCTACCACTAGGCCATATTCTCAGCCTCTGAACATTTTTTTGAGGCATTCTTTTATTCAGATTAGTCTGATTTTGTTTGTTTTTGTTGATTGTGGGGCTTGAACTGAGGCTTAGGTGCTCTCTCTTACTCAAAGCTATTGCTCTACAACTTTGAGCCACAGCTCCACTTGTGGTTTTCTGGTAGTTAATTGGAAACAAGTTTCATGGACTTTCTTTCCTTCTGAGGCTGGCTTTGAACTACAGTCCTCAGATCTCAGCCTCCTGAGTAGCTAGGATTACAGGGGTAAACCACCAGTGCCTGGCTAGTCTGTATTTTTTTTTTTTTTAATTCTTAATTGCTGCATGTATCATTTGTTTGTTTTGCCAGTCCTGGGGCTTGGACTCAGGGTCTGAGCACTGTCCGTGGCTTCTTTTTGCATAAGGCTAGCACTCTACCTCTTGAGCCACAGCACTACTTCTAGCCTTTTCTGTTTATGTGGTGCTGAGGAATTGTACCCAGGGCTTTGTGCATGCCAGGCAAGTACTCTGCCTCTAAACCACATTCCCATCCCTTGCATGAATCTTTTTTTTGTTGTTGCTTTTTTTTTGTTGTTTTTTTTTTGGCCAGTCCTGGGGCCTGGACTCAGGGCCTGAGCACTGTCCCTGGCTTCTTTTTGCTCAAGGCTAGCACTCTGCCACTTGAGCCACAGCGCCACTTCTGGCCATTTTCTGTATATGTGGTGCTAGAGAATTGAACCCAGGGCCTCATGTATAAGAGGCAAGCACTCTTTCCACTAGGCCATATCCCCAGCCCTGCATGAATCTTTTATGGTCCTTTTCCACCATGGTCAAGTGAGATCTGACTTTAATTGTCTGAAACTTCCCTTTCAGTTGCTGTGCTTCAGCAAATAAATTTGTAGGTAGTATTTTTTCTCTTTCTAGGTTGTAGTCTAAAGATCATGTTGATGAGTGAATTATGATAGGCAATAATTATAGAGTCTCAAAAAATCTTAGGGACATAAAATATAGCTGATCATCCATTTTTGCTTTATGAAGTTTTCTGCAGTTAGCAGAAAATGTATCCTAGTTTTCCTGGAATTTCATTGTCAGCCTCAAGCTTTTGTGTAGAAATTGCATTTGGTCATTTAATTCTATACTCTATTTAGCTCCAAGAAATGTCTTTAGTTAAGAAAAGAACCATGCAGAGCTCAAGAGTACATCTTACCCATTTTCACTTGTGTATAACATCTGGCACAGTACATGCTGCCCAGCAGTGACACTTTGCAGCTTTGAATGGGATTACCCAGAAAACAAGTTTTATGCTGTAGATTTTATAGATAACCTTATTTTGTGTAGTTTTCCAGTGAAGTGGGATTTGAATATTTTCTAGTTTAGGTAGTATTAATAATTTCCAGTATGCTGTTATATAATAAAAGTATAGGACTATTAGATTTAATGGTTTTAAATATTTACATTGAAAATGGCTAGATATTTACGGCACACTTATTCTTCTGACCCTGAAGGATTGGACCCTGGCAAACAGATTAAATTGGATTCCAGTGGACAGCTTGGATATTATTTTCGTGTAACCTGCAAGGAAGAAAAAGTCCTTCGTAATAATAAGACCTTTACTACAGTAGATATCCAGAAGAATGGTGTTAAATTTACCAACAGGTTTGCAAATCTTCATGATATTTTTAAGCCTTTCGATAGTTTCATAGATTCTTTAATACGATGTGAATGTTCTATAATGAAAAGGCTTTACCTTATTGTTCATTGATATGAGGCATTAAGTAAGGGCCAAGCTTTATTTTCTTCTTTTTTTTTTTTAAATTTTTTATTATTAATTAAGCAAAAAAAATTTTTTTACAAGGTGTTGTGCAACGAGGGTACAGTTACATAGTAGGGCAGTGTGTACATTTCTTGTGATATCTTACAACCTGTTTTTTCATCCCTTGTCTAGGTCAGGTAGACCCATATGCTATTTACAATGTATCAAGCACATATACAGTGTTCACAGACTTGGTCTCTACTGTCTCTCCTTCTCCCTTTGTTAACAGTCATATATCAGGGAGATCATGCCCCTTTGTTTTCTGTGTTCTAGGCTTGTCTCGCTCAACATTATTTGTTCGAGTTCTGACCATTTCCCTGCGAATAACAATATTTCACCATTCCTAATCGCTATGTAGTATTCCATTGTGTATAAGTACCATATTTTTTGGATCCATTCATCTGTGGAGGGGCATCTGGGTTGTTTCCAAATTTTAGCTATTGTGAATTGTGCCGCAATAAACATGGAAGTACAAATGTCCTTTTGATATCTTGGGTTTTGCTGTTTAGGATAGATGCCTAGGAGTGGTATGGCTGGGTCATAGGGTAGGTCTATATTGAGCTTTTTGAGAAACCTCCATACTGTTCTCCAAAGTGGTTGTACTAATTTGCACTCCCACCAACAATGGAGAAGGGTTCCTCTTTCCCCACAGCCCCTCCAGCATTTGTTGTTTCCTGAGTTCAGAGTATAGGCCATTCTAACTGGGGTGAGGTGGTATCTCAGGGTTGTTTTTATTTGCATTTCCTTTACTACCAGGGATGTTGAGCATTTCCTCATGTGTTTCTTTGCCATTTTTATATCTTCTCTTGTGAAGTCTCTCTTTAGCTCTTTTGCCCATTTCCTAATAGGTTTATTGGGCTTGGAGGGGCTTAGTTTTTTGAGTTCTCTGTAGATGACAGATATCAGGCCTTTGTCTGTTGCTGTGCTGGTAAATATCCTTTCCCATATCGTTGGCTGTCTTTCTATTTTGGTGGCTATGACCTTAGCTGTGCAGAAACTTTTTAATTTGTAGTAGTCCCATTTGTTGAGTCTTTCCCCTATTTGTTGTGCCCCTGGGACTCTATTCAGGAAGTTCCTTCCTGTGCCTATAAGTTCTAGTGTCTTTCCTACTCTGTCCTTCAGTAGTTTCAAGGATTCAGGTCTGATGTTGAGGTCCTTGATCCATTTTGAGTTGATCTTGGTGCATGGTGATAGGCTTGGGTCTACTTTGAGTTTTCTGCATATGGCTGCCCAGTTCTCCCAGCACCAGTAGTTGAAGAGGCTATGTTTATTCCATTGTATGTCTTTAGCTCCTTTGTCGAATATCAGTTGGCTGTAAGAGTGCGGTTTTATTTCTGGGTCTTCAATTCTAATCCACTGGTCTTCCGATCTGTTTTTATACCAATACCATGCTGTTTTTGTTATGATGGCCTTGTAGTAGAGCTTGAAGTCTGGTATGGTGATACCTCCTGCACTATGTTTTTTGCCTAGAATTGCTTTGGCTATTCTAGATTTTTTGCTGTTCCATATGAATTTATGGACTGGTTTCTCTATTTCAGTGAAGAATGTGGCTGGGATTTTGATTGGTATTGCATTGAATTTGTATAACAATTTGGGCAATATGGCCATTTTCACTATATTGATTCTGCCTACCCATGAGCATGGGAGGTCTTTCCATCTCCTTGTGTCTTCTTTGATTGCCCTTATTAGATTTTTGTAGTTTTCATTGAATAGGTCCGTCACGTCCTTGGTTAAGTTGATCCCTAGGTACTTTATTCTTTTTTTGGCTACTGTAAATGGAATTGTTTCCACAATTTCCTTTTCTGTTTGTCTATTGCTGGTGTACAGAAAAGCTGCTGACTTTTGTGGATTGATTTTGTATCCTGCTACTTTGCCAAATTGGTTTATTAGATGTAGGAGTTTGGGTACTGAGTTTTTTGGGTCCTTGAGATATAAGATCATGTCGTCTGCGAATAGGGATAACTTGATTTCTTCCTTGCCGACGTGGATCCCTTTGATGTCCTCCTCTTGCCTTATTGCTATGGCTAGGGATTCCAGCACTATGTTGAACAGAAGTGGGGAGAGTGGGCATCCTTGTCTTGTTCCTGTGTTTAGGGGGAATGATTTAAGTTTCTCTCCATTTAATATGATATTAGCAGTTGGTCTGTTGTATATGGCTTTTATTGTTTTGAGGAATGTTCCATCTATTCCTGTTCTCTCCAAAGCTTTTAATAGGTATGGATGTTGTATTTTGTCGAAGGCTTTTTGGGCATCAACTGAGATAACAATGTGATTCTTGATTTTAGTTCTGTTTATGTGGTGAATTACATTGATTGATTTACGGATGTTGAACCATCCTTGTGACTGAGGGATGAAGCCTACTTGGTCATGATGTATGATATTCTTAATCAGTTTCTGGATCCTGTTAGCTAATATTTTATTGAGAAGCTTTGCATCTGTGTTCATTAGTGATATTGGTCTGTAGTTCTCTTTTTTTGTTGGATCTTTGCCTGGTTTGGGGATGAGTATGATATTAGCTTCATAGAATGAGTTTGGTATTTCTCCCTCCGTTTCTATTTCGCGGAAGAGTTTGAGGAGTATTGGAATTAGCTCCTCACTAAAGGTTTTGTAGAATTCATTGGTGAATCCATCTGGGCCTGGGCTTTTCTTAGTAGGGAGGTTCTTGATTACCTCTTGTATCTCACTGTAAGTTACTGGTTTATTTAGTTGATTTATTTCTTCTTGGTTCAGTTTGGGCAGTTTGTACTTCTCTAAGAATTGATCCATTTCTGTAAAATTATTGTTTTTTGCTGAGTAGAGGTTTTGGAAATAGCTCCTTATGATTGTTTGAATATCGTGTGTGCTTGTCGTAATTTTTCCTGTGGAGTCCCTGATTTTACGAATATGAGTCTATTCTCTTCTTTTTTTTGTGAGTCTTGCAAGGGGCCTGCCAATTTTGTTTATTTTCTCAAAGAACCAGCTTTTAGTCTTATTTATTTGTTGAATGGTCTTTCTATTTTCAATCAGATTTATCTCTTCTTTAATCTTTGTAATCTCTCCCCTCCTAGTCGTTTTAGATTCTGTCATTTCTTGTTTCTCCAGTTGTTTTAGTTTCATCGTGAGGGTATTCACCTGCTCTGCTTCCATTCTTTTAATGTGGGTACTGAGTGCAATGATCTTGCCCCTCAGTACTGCCTTAGCTGTGTCCCATAGGTTTCTTTGTGATGTGTTTTCTTTGTCATTGTGGCTTATGAATTCCTTGATTTCATCTTTAATTTGATCTGTGGCCCAAGTGTTGGATAGCAGCGTGGGGTTTAGCCTCCAAGAGTGTGTATAGGCTCTGTGGTATCCTTTGTTGTTGAGGGTTACCTTTAATCCACTGTGATCAGATATAATACATGGGATGATGTCAATACTTTTGTATTTGCTGAGGTTCTTTGTGTGGGCTATGACGTGGTCTATTTTGGAATATGATCCATGGGCTGCTGAAAAGAAGGTGTATTGGGTCTCTGTAGGGTGGAAGGTTCTATATAGGTCTGTTAGATCCATTTGGGAAATGGTGTTATTTAGGTCCTCAGCTCCCTTACTAATCCTCTGGGTGTTGGATCTGTCTCTTGGAGAGAGAGGAGTATTAAAGTCACCCACTATGATTGTGTTTGCATCTATCTTGCTCTGTAATTCTGTGAGAATTTGTTTGACATATGTCGGGCCTCTTTTGTTCGGTGAGTATACATTTATCACCGTGATGTCTTGATTCTGGATTTTTCCTTGTATTAATATGTAGTGTCCTTCTTTGTCTTTTTGAGTGGACTTTAAAGAGAAGTCCCGCTTGTCTGAGATCAGAATGGCTACACCTGCCGTTTTGGTGGGTGCATTTGCTTGGTAGATCTTGGTCCATCCTTTCATTCGAAGCCTGTTTTTGTCCCTTGCTGTAAGGTGGGTCTCTTGTAGACAGCAGATGTCAACTTTTTGTTTGCGGATCCATTCTGCCAGTCTGCTCCTCTTAATCGGGGAGTTTAAGCCATTTATATTTAAAGAGATCAAGGATAAGGGTGTTTTTTCTCCTTCCATTTTCTTGTTGGGCTGTTTTTTTTTTTTTTTTTTTTTCTTCTTGTCTTTAGTGAGCTGGTCTTTCTGCTGGACTTTGGCTATTGAAGTTTCTTTCTGATTCTGTCTGTGTGTCTTTTACGATCTCTGTTGGGTGGGCTTCCCCTCTTAATATTCGCTGTAGGGCTGGTTTTTTATTCACATACTCCTTTAGCTCCTCTTTGGTGTGGAAAGATCTGGTTCTCCCTTCGAATGTGAACTCCAGTTTCGCTGGATATTTGATCCGAGGTTGTAAATTGTTATAAGTTTGTGTGGATAAGTCGGATGTTATTCGAATCCTCTTCCCATTGAAAAAAGTTTCCTTCTTCGCTTTGGCTGAATTCAGAATTTGCTCTTTAATCTTGAGGTCTGTAGTCTTGAATATTATGTGCCTTGGGGTGGTTTTCCTGGGGTCTGGCCTGCCAGGTGTCCTATAGGCTTCGGTTACCTGGATGGGGTCCCCTGTGAGATTGGGGAAGTTTTCTGCAATAACTTTATTGAGGACATGGTTAAGCCCTCTGCTCTGATATTCGGCTCCTTCTTCTATTCCAATTATGCGCAGATTATATCTCTTGTCTTTGTCCATTAGTTCCTGGATTAATCTTCCCTGAAGCTTCACCTTTTCTTGGAGTGTGGTCATTTTCTGGTTGTTGTCAGCCCAAGCTTTATTTTCATCCAAGAGAGGTTAGTCAGATGTTCCAACACAATTCAAGACTACCTAAAACTTGTTTCTTTTCTTTTTTTTAGCGCTTTCTACTCTGTTTTTTTTTTTTTTTTTGGCCAGTCCTGGGGCTTGAACTCTGCTTGAGCACCGTCCCTGAGCCTTTTTTGTGGTCAAGGCTAGTGCTTTACCACTTGAGCCACAGTGCCTCCAGCTTTTTTGAATAGTTTATTGGGTATAGAGTGTTGTGTCCGTCTGTGTCCCCGCCCCCCCAAAAAAAATCCGTGGGGCTTGAACTCTGGGCCTTGCCACTGTCCCTGAGCTCTTCAGCTCAAGGCTAGTGCTCTGCCCCTTTGAGTCACAGCACCACTTCCAGTTTATTGGAGATAGGAGTCTCACAAGGACTTTTCTATTCCAGCAGGCTTTGAACCAAAGTCCTTAGATCTCCCGAGTAGCTAGGATTACAGGTATGAGCCACTAGTGTCCAGCTTCCACTCAGTCTTTTTTGTTTTTGTTGGTTGTAGAGCTTGAATTCAGGGCCTAGGTGCTGTCCCTGAGTCACTTTGTTCTCAAGGCTAGCTCTCTATTACTTGATCCACAGCGCCACTTCTGGTTTTTGAGTGGTTAATTGGAGATAAGAGTTTCACTGACTTGTCTGCCTGGGCTGGCTTCGAATTGCAACCCTCAGATCTCAGCTTCCTAAGTAGCTAGGATATCAGGTATGAGCCAGTGGCACCCAGCCCACTCTATTTTTATAGGTAGGTGGTGGCCTGAGTTCCTAATTATTGTCTAACTGGATCATACACTTTAGATACTTAATTTCCCTTTCTTTCTTTCTTTTTTTTTTTTGCCAGTCCTGGGCCTTGGACTCAGGGCCTGGGGACTGTCCCTGGTTTCTTTTTGCTCAAGGCTAGCACTCTGCCACTTGAGCCACAGCGCCACTTCTGGCCGTTTTCTGTGTATGTGGTGCTGGGGAATTGAACCCAGGGCCTCATGTATAGGAGGCAAGCACTCTTGCCACTAGGCCATATCTCCAGCCCTTAATTTCCCTTTCTTAAGTATCTCTTTAAATGCTTAATTCTCTTTTCTTCCCTATGTCCATTCTGTGTGTTCCTCTATTTTAATTCCCTTCCTTTGCTACCAGTGATTTTTGTTGTTGTTCTATTCTGGCCTTCCTTAGTTATTTTTTTGATCTTGTTTTATAGGGGTCAGTATAGGAGTTTGAACTCCAGGACTTTGCATTTCCTTGGATAGCATTCTACCACTTGAGCTATGCCTGTAGCCCTGCTTTTTGCTGGTTTATTAGAGATGGAATCTAGTGAACTTTTCTTTCTTACCTGACTGATCTCACCTTCTAAGTAACTATGATTACAAGTGTGAGTTGCTGGTACCTGGCTAGGGAATTTTGGGGGTGGGGTGGGGTGTGGGGGTGGGGGAGAATGCTGCTGCTTCCCCTCCCAAATCTTGAACTCAGAGCCTAGGTACTTAGCCTTTTTGCTTAAGGCTGGTTTTCACCACTTTAGCTACAGCTTCACTTTTAGCTTTTTGCTGGTTAATTAAGGAAAGTCTTACAAATTTTCCCTCTTGGCTAGCTTTGAACCATGATGTTCAGATCTCATCCTCCTAAGTAGCTAGGATTACAGGTGTGAGCACTGTCTTAAATGTAAATTTTATTTTCTCTTGAAATTATTCAATAAGGTTTAGTTTTGAAAGTATTTTCTCTACTTTTAAAACTGTATAAAAGATAGTTGTATTTTGTTTCATGTATAAAAAATAATGCAATAATAGGAAAAAAACAAGTGTTAGAGTGGAGGGAAGGTTCTCCTTTCTAAATGAGGATTCTATTGTATTATACTATAAAAGGCCACAGATCAGAATTTTGACTGTAAGTGACTTTTTCATACTGGAAGATGCATTTCCTTTGTAATTTTTCTTTTTGGATGTACTAGGGTTTAACCTTAGGGCTTTGTATTTACTAGGCCAGTTCCTCTTCTGCTTGAGCTACAAGATCAGAATTTAACCAAGTTGAAGTTGAATAGTCATTTCAGCAAGAATTGTGACAGAATTGCTCTTCCAGACAGCAGAAAATTACAGCTACATGTGTACCTCACAAGTTGCTTATTTTCTGCTTATATTTACATATTAATTATTGTTGTTAGTGTTGGATAGAACAAAAATGTGTTTTGTATAATGCATTTTTATTGACATAGGCAATGTGTTGATATTTTTAGTGATAACATTTTTATTTGCAGTGAACTGTCTTCTTTAAATGAAGAGTATACTAAAAATAAAACTGAATATGAAGAGGCCCAGAATGCCATTGTAAAAGAAATTGTCAATATCTCTTCAGGTAAATTTAATAGAACCAATATATTAAATGTTCTGAATATGATATTGTTTTCGCTAAAAAAAAAAGTAAATAGTGTTTATTCTTGTTTCTGTTTTGAGATAAGGTCTCACTATGTTATACAGGCTAGTCTTGAACTCCTGAATGCAAGTAATTGTCTTGCCCAGTCTCCTGATTGCCACAATTACATGTGCACACACCACTACATGCCATTGTGGTGGTGTTTTTTGTGTTTTTTTTTTTTTTTTAAAGCCGTTCAATGTGGGTTCATAACATTTATGGAAATAATATCACTGAGAAGCAGCAAATATCAGAGGCAAACTATTTCAAATTCTGTGTACCATTTTATAGCAGTTTGATCTAGATCCACAGATGGTGATAGTTTTTCTTATAATTAAAAGGACGGTAGAAATTGGCACTATGTTATTGCCTTTAGTTTGAGATGAATGTATGTCTCAAGTAAGTGATGATGAGTGTGTTAGGCTGAACAGTTTAGACTACCACCATGCATATATTGACTGCACACTTTATTTGTCTTTCAGAACATCCAAGTAATCAAAGTTAGCATCATCTATCATGGGACAGATGACATTCTGTGCAATATGGCCTATGTAGTTTTTGTTTTTCTTTAAGACATAGTCTTGCTATGTAGCCCAGGCTGGCCTGGAATTTGGGTTCTTCTGTTTCACTCAAGTGCTAGGATTAGAGAGTTATGCCATTGTGCTCTTCCTGCCAAAAGCATATTTCATCTGACTGTAAACTTGAAGAAAATTAGATTGGTGGGACATTCCTTGTAAGCTTTGCATTCTTAAAGAATTTTTTGGGTGCTGGTCCTGGGGCTTGAACTCAGGGCCTGAGCACTGTCCCTAAGCTTTTTGCTCAAGGCTTGTACTTTACTGCTTGAGCTATAGCTCCACTTCTGGCTTTTTGGTGGTTAATTGAATAAGGGTCTTGTGACTTCTTGCCTAGGCTGGCTTTGAACTACAGTCCTCAAGATCACAACCTCCTGTGTAGCTAGGATTACAGGTGTTATCCACTAGGCAAATTGTGCATTCTTTCAATATGTTCATATAGTGAGTAGCTATGTTCCTAGTTACTCAGAAGGCTGAGATCTAAGGATTACAGTTTGAAGCCAGCCCCTATAGAAAAGTCTTGTGAGACTCCTGTCTCCAATTTTCTACCAAAAAGCCAGAGGTGGAGCTGTGGCTCAAATGGCAGGGTGCTAGCATTGAATGAAAAAGCCATATGATGGGGCTGGGAATATGGCCTTGTGGCAAGAGTGCTTGCCTCATATACTTGAGGCCCTGGGTTCAATTCCTCAGCACCACATATACAGAAAATGGCCAGAAGGGGCGCTGTGGCTCAAGTGGCAGAGTGCTAGCCTTGAGCAAAAAAGAAGCCAGGGACAGTGCTCAGGCCCTGAGTTCACGGCCTAGGACTGGCCAAAAAACAGCCATATGAGAGATTGAGGCCCTGAATTCAAGCCCCAGTATAGGTGCACATGCTGCATATTGGCATGTAGGCATGCATCCATCCAAATAACGTGCAAAAATCTGGATTGGAGCTGTGGCTCACAAGTGGAGGAGCACACTGAGCAAACACCCCCCCCCCCAAAAAAAAAGACACAAAAAGTTCCTGTCACGAAGCACAAAAAAACCCACAAAAAACACCCCATAAAACAATGTATTCTAGATTTAAGGAGACTTAAAGTCAGGAAAACAAAATTCAGCAGTTGATCATTCCAAGATAGGGAGAAGAGTTGGGAAATTTTTATAGAAGACACTGTTGGGACAAAGTAGGAAGTTTTACTGTGAGATGTAGTATTGGTAATACATAATTCATCCAGGTCCTGGATGTATTAATGGCATCTATTTAAGTAAGAGGCTGTCCTTTATCTCAGCATCTGTATATGGAATTATTTTGAAGTGAGCAGTTACTTCTTAAGAAGCTGTGTGCACTTGCAGTTCTGTAAATTGTTTTGCTGTTGTGCATGTCCTTAGAAAATTAAAACATAATTTAATATATTTTATATACTGGAATTGTGATGAATAGGATTTGTGAAGACTATCTTTTTTTTTTTTTTTAGTTGTAGGGCTTGGGTGCTATCCCTGTGCTCTTTTGTTCAAGGCAAGCACTCCACCACTTTGAGCCACAGCTCCACTTCTGGTTTTTGAGTGGTTAATTGGAGATAAAGAGCCTCACAGGAATTTTATGCCTGGGTTGGCTTCAAACGGTGATCCTTAGACCTCAATCTCCTGAGTAGCTAGGATTATAGGCATGAGCCACAGGTGCCTAGCAAGATTACTTTTCTAACTAAAGTGGGCACTATCAGATAACTAGCATAATACTTTAGCTGAATTATGATCTTGAACCTTGATTGTATTTCCCTGTAAATACTATTTACCCCTGAGTTTTCCTCAAAAAAAAAAAAAACTTGAAATAGGCAGGTATGGTGGCACACACCTGTAATCCTAGCAGTTTAGAGGCAGCGACAGGAGAACGGTGAATTAAGGATAGCCAGAACTGTAAATAACTTGAAGATCAGCTTAAACTACATAGTTTCCTTTATGCTGGAGGACTCCCTCTAGAAATTTCTATGTTGCTCAGGCTGGACTTGAACTCACAGTCCCTCTTGCACACGTGGTTGTATGCCACCACACCTCAACATTACAATTTTAGTTTAACCCAAAAAAGATGGTACTGATAGTATGTCACGTAATGTGAGATGCTAAGGATCGTGTAGTCTCTCAATTAAGGTGCACTTAACTTTTTTTTATAGGGCTGAGAATGTGGCCTAGTGGTAGAGTGCTTGCTTAGCATGCATGAAGACCTGGGTGCTATTCTTCAGTACCACATAAGCAGAAAAAGCTGGAAGTGGAGCTGTGGCTCAAGTGGTAGAGTGCTAGCCTTGGGCAAAAAGAAGCTCAGGGACAGTGCCCAGGCCTTGAGTCCAAGCCCAGGACTGGCAAAACAAACAAATAAGCCTGTTCGTGATACATTAGGAATTGAGTTTTAAAGTAGTTACAAGGGTTAAAGTAATATCAGTGCTATGGGATTTATTTAGCATGTGAAAGACCCTAGGTTTAATTGCCTAGTGCAGTTAATGCACTTTGGAATAAATATAGTAACTATTCCACTAATGTTTAATTAATTCTTAGACATTCCTATTGCTTCATTACAGAGTGATGTGAACCCTTCCTTTCTTTTTTCTTAAATGTTAGATAAAAAAAGGAATACATTTTTAAATTGTGGTCAAACAGTGGGCTTAGCTATGTATATATGTTAATGTTTATTGTGCAAGCGTCAGTTTTATTGGGAACAAGAGAAATCAAAAGCTGCATCCAATTTCCAGTCATTTGATTAGAAACATAATTTTGTATTTTTCTAAAATTAAAACACTTTCCTCTGAATGTCTATGAAGCATTTAACAATCATCTGATAGTCTGTAGGACATGTGAGTCTATTCTGCAAACCACTTTAAACTTGTTAACATGTAGAGTCCGGCACCAGTAGCTCAGGAGGTACTCAGCAGATACTCAGGAGTCCGAGATTGGAGGATTGTGGTTAAGAGCCAGCCTGAGCAGAAAGTCCTTGTGATTCTTCTCTCCAATTAATCACAGAAAAAACGGGAAGTGGTGCTGTAGCTCAAGTGGTAAGAGTGCTAGCCTTGAGCAAAGAGAGCTTAAGGATGGTGCCCAAGCCCAGAGTTCAAGGCCCAGGACTGGCAAAAGCAAAAACATGTAGAATCTCTTCAGGAATTCTGACACTGTTACTGTCTTCACATACTTTGTTTAGTTTTTATCAGGGACCTGTTTTTTGTTTTGTTTTTTTGGTGAGAGGGGTGGAAGTTTAGTGCTGGTCTTGGGGCCTTGGATGCTGTCTCTATGCTTTGTTTCCCCCCCCTCAAGACAGTGCTTAGGCCCTGAGTTCAAGCCCCACAACTGACAAACAAACAAACAAAAACCCCAGCTGGAATCTGAGGTGTGACTCAACTGGTAGAATGCCAGCCATGAGCAAAGAAAGCTAAGTGACAGTGCCCAGGCCCCAAGTTCAAGCCCCAGTACCTGCACAAAATGAATGAATGAACGAACAAATAAATAAATATGCATAAATTAAGAAATTGGTTTTCATTTTTCAGATGGGTGGATGGTTGAATTTTTCCTTACAGCTTCTATCTACTTGTTCTTCACTTTTTGTGTACATTTTCTGTTTTTATCCTTATACAGGTTATATAGAACCAATGCAAACACTTAATGATGTACTAGCTCAGTTAGATGCTGTTGTCAGCTTTGCTCATGTGTCAAATGCAGCACCTATTCCGTATGTCCGACCAGATATTTTGGAGAAAGGACAAGGAAGAATTGTATTGAAAGGATCCAGACATGCTTGTGTTGAAGTTCAAGATGAAGTTGCATTTATTCCTAACGATGTACGCTTTGATAAGGAAAAACAGACGTTCCACATCATTACTGGTAATACAAATAAAATCCAGAAAACATACATAGAGAGCCTTTTTTTCCTTCCCTTAAAAAAATTGAAATAGGAATATGTTTTAAACTGATGAAAACGTCCCAGGCCTTGGCATTAGAAAAAGAGTATGTTATTTATTCTGTTTGGTAGTATATGCGTGTTTGGCTTAGAAAGGACATTGCTGCTTAAAGAGATCTATTAGAGTTCTACCTGAACCTTTTATTTCAGGGGTTCAGAGCATTTAGAAATAAACATGCTTATGCTCAAAGCTTACTAAAGGTAGTCCTTTAAGTAGTGAGGTCATTGAAAGCCAAGCAGAACCTGTCAGAGGAATCTCAGCTTAAGGTAGTAATTCTTTTAAGACAATTCTTCATGTGAGAAAAAAAAAAGTAGCCTTGTAGCATATCTTGGGAGTTTGAGAGATCGTAAGGATTTTCAAAAACAGTGGGATTCATCTTAGGACAAATACATTTGGGAAGTAGTTAAGATTATATTCTATTTCCTCAAATTGGTTTCTTATTTAACCTGTTCCTGAGGAATAAATTGTCTATTTGCTAAAGGAAGGGACATGTCTTATTAGTGTGGGTTATTAACTTGAAGGTATCTCTGATCCATGGGGATAAATGTATGATCTTTCTAAGACAAATTACAAATGGAGTTATTTTTCTGAAAAAATAAGAATTGATCGGGGGTAGCATGGACAGTATTTTGCTTGTCTATCTCTTTGTGTGTCTTCTAGTTCTGCTTCTCATTGTGTTGTCATTGTGATTTAGGTGATAATTACTGGTACACAATTTAGGACTACGTACTAGTAGCAGAAAGAAATTAATAATCTTGTTTGTTGATAAAATTTGTTTTATAGGCCCCAATATGGGAGGTAAATCAACATATATCCGCCAGACTGGGGTAATAGTACTCATGGCTCAAATTGGGTGTTTTGTGCCCTGTGAGTCAGCAAAAATATCCATTGTAGACTGTATTTTGGCTCGAGTTGGGGCTGGCGACAGTCAGTTGAAAGGAGTCTCCACATTTATGGCTGAAATGCTAGAAACTGCTTCTATCCTCAGGTAAGTTTTTGTCAGTTCCCTGAAAATTGAAAAGACATGTCCCCATCTCATGAGCAGTATGTTAGCAGGGTCCTCCATCAAACACTTAGGGACATTCATTACAGGCATACTCTTGATAGATATCTGAGGATCATGGACATGAAGCCAGCCTGAAAAGTTTGTGAGGTTCTTGTCTCCACGTAACCACCAGAATGCCAGAAGTGGATATGTGGCTCAAGTGGTTAGTCCCAGGCTAGCAAAAAAGCCAAGCTGGAGTGTGAGGTCCTTATTTCAAGCCCCACGCCCAGTAGGACAGTTTGTGGTCATCCAGCTATAGTCAAGGCTGTATAGAAAGTCAGTCCCTGCTGTCATCAGTGGCTCACACTTGTAATCCTAGCTACTCAGGAGGCTGATATGTGAGGATCAAGGTTCAAGGCCAGCCCAGGCAAGAAAAGTCCCTGTGAGACTTAATCTCCATTTTAACCACTCAAAAACCCAAAGTGATACTGTGGCTTAAGTGGTAGAGTGCTAGCCTTGAGCACAGGGAGGCTCAGGCTCAGGCTCAGAGCTTAGGCCCTGAGTTCAAGCCCCACAACTGACTTAAAAAAAAAAAAAGCCTGGCACTGTTGGCTCACACCTGTAATCCTAGCTACTCAGGAGGCCGAGGATTGTGGTTCAAAGTCAGCCTGAGCAGAAAAGTCCATGAGACTCATTTCCAATTAACTACCAGAAAACCAGAAGTGGAGCTGTGGCTTAGGGTGGTAGAGTGCTAACCTTGAGCAAAAGAGCTCAGGAACAGCACCCAGACCCTGAGTTCAAGCCCCACAACCAACAACAACAGCAACAAAACCAACTCCTTTTCTTATATTCAATATAGAGTATCTGTCTGGGAGTGTGGCTTTGTGATAGAGTGCTTGCCTAGCATGCATGACCCTAGGTTTGATTCCTCAGTACCACATAAACAGAAAAGGCTGGAAGTAGTGCTGTGGCTCAAGTGGTAAGAGTGCTATCCTTCAGCAAAAGAAGTTCAAGGATAGTGCCCAAGCCCTGAGTTCAAGCCCCAGGACTGGCCAAAAAAAAAAAAAAAAAAAAAAAAAGTGGTAATATCTCCTTATTGATGGAGCTGTGGGAGGCACTCAGTTGACTATCACCAGCCATGTATGTGCGTGCGTGTCTATGCTATCATACCCTGACCTTGTAATCTTTGTGGGTTTTTTGGTTTTTTTTTTTTTTTTGCTCTTCTTGTTTTGAATTTTCTTTCTTTTGTTCTGGTACTGAGGCTTGAATTTAGGGCCTGGGAGCTGTCCCTGAGCTTGTTTGCTCCAAGCTAACACTCTACTCTTTGTGCCACAGCTCCACTTAGAAATCTCCTCACAGCTCAGCCTCCTGAGTTATTAGGATTACAAGTATGAGCCACTGGCACTCAGCTTTTTTTTTTTTTTTTTTTTAAATCTTGACTGACTAGTATAAAATGAGTGATAGCTACCGTAATTGGAAATCTTTTTCTAGGTTGTGTTGGCCTGGGTGTTGTCTCTGAATTTTTTTATTTTTATTTTATTTATTTATTTTTTGGTCAGTCCTGGGGCTTGAACTCAGGGCCTGAGCACTGTCCCTGGCTTCTTTTTGCTCAAGGCTAGCACTCTGCCACTTGAGCCACAGCGCCACCTCTGGTCATTTTCTATATATGTGGTGCTGGGGACTCGAACCCAGGGCTTCATGTATATGAGGCAAGCGCTCTTGCCACTAGGCCATATTCCCAGCCCTTGTCCCTGAATTCTTTTGCTCAAGGCCTAGTGTTCTACCACTTTGAGCCAAAGCCCCACTTCTGGTTAATTGGAGATAAGAGTCTCATGACTTTCCTGCCCAGACTGAGGACTGACTACAGCATTCCTCAGATCTCAGCCTCTTGAGTAGCACTACAGACATGACCCATCAGTACCCAGCTGGAAATTCTTTGATTGTTACTACTTTAATAAGAAAAAAAATGTCATTGTATGCTTTAGGTCTGCAACCAAAGATTCTTTAATAATCATAGATGAATTGGGAAGAGGAACCTCTACTTATGATGGCTTTGGCTTGGCCTGGGCTATATCAGAGTACATTGCAACAAAGATTGGTGCTTTTTGTATGTTTGCAACCCATTTCCATGAACTTACTGCATTGGCCAATCAGATACCAACTGTGAATAATCTGCATGTTACAGCATTAACCACTGAAGAGAACTTAACAATGCTTTATCAGGTGAAGAAAGGTAAGTGTATATCACTGGTATATAAATTCAGAAAGTAATCATGGGAAACTAACTACGTTTGAAGTATAATTAATTGCCTTATTTTTTCTGAGTTAGTATCAGTCACTGTTGTTATTTATTTATTTATTAATTATTTTTTGCCAGTCCTGGGCCTTGAACTCAGGGACTGAGCACCGTCCCTGACTTTTTTTTGCTCAAGACTAGCACTCTGCCACTAGAGCCACAGTGCCACTTCTGTCCATTTTCTATATATGTGGTGCTGAGGAATCGAATCCAGGGCTTCATGTATACGAGGCAAGCACTCTTACCACTAGGCCATATTCCCAGTCCCCACCCAGTTTTTAATAGGCCACATGTATTCCGATTAACCTGAGTAGGGACAAGAGTATTGGATATTATATTTGGTCTCATATTAGAACTACTCTTAGAAAGGATGTTTAAATATCCCCACTGAAGGATATACTTATCTTGTTTCATGTGATATTAGTTTTTAGGAAATAGTGTGCTTTGAAATTCCAGTTATAAATAAGAGATATATATTTATATTTATTTTTTATTTTATTTATTTATTTTTTTGGCCAGTCCTGGGCCTTGGACTCAGGGCCTGAGCACTGTCCCTGGCTTCTTTTTGCTCAAGGTTAGCACTCTGCCACTTGAGCCACAGCATCCCTTCTGGCCATTTTCTGTATATGTGGTGCTGGGGAATTGAACCCAGGGCCTCATGTATACGAGGCAAGCACTCTTGCCACTAGGCCATATCCCCAGCCCATAAATAAGATATTTTAATAAAATGTATTTTGTAGTTGGGCATGGTGGTACACAAGAGCATGAGGCTACGTAATGAAACCCTGTCTCAAAAATCATTGTAATTATCTAATTGTGTTTTAACTGTTGTGTTAAAGAAACATGTTCATTCAAATCTCTTAGCTCTATATATCATTAGTAATTACCTGTATTAGTAATGACCTGTTAGTATATCATTCTTTTGGAAAAGCTTGTTGTTTGTGGGTTGAGCATTTATGGAGTTGTGAGATTTAACACACTGTGAGATTTTATAAATTTTCTTTTTTTTAATACTATATGGATTGATTTTACCAGTCCTCAAAATAACTTTCTAGATTTCTGATATCCTATGAATACATTTATTTTTCTGTGTCATTTGGCAAACAGTCTTGATTCTTTTCATTTATGCTTCAGTGGAGTTACTGTACTTGCATTATTGTTATACAATAGATATTTATAGTGGACCTGGCAGTTAACATCATGTTCTCTTTTATTTTGCTCACATTTGATATTCTACCTCTAGCTATACCTACAGCACATCCGTTTGCTGGTTAGTTTTAGATAAGGGTGTCTCATAGGCTTGCTTTTCTGTCTTGGCTATCTTGGAACCTCAGTTCTCAGTGCTCAGCCTCCTGAGATGCTAGATTACAGGCATGAGCCACTGGTGTCTAACTGGACACACACACACACACACACACACACAGACACACACACACACACACACACACACACACACTTTGGTTCCAGTCCTGGGGCTTGAACTCAGGACCTGGGTGTTGTCCCTGAGATACTTTGCTTGAAGCTAGTGCTGTACACTTGAATCATAGCATTTTGGTGGCTCATTGGAGATAAGAGTCTCATGATATTCCTGCCTGGGCTGGCTTCAAACTGGGATCCACAGCCTTCTGAGTAGGATTACAGGCGTGAGCCACCAGCACCAGCTAGCTTCATATAATGTCCAAATGAAGTAAGGAGAAGATAGAAATAAATTCAACCTTCATTCTGGATGTGTATTAGGTATTTGCTTCTACTTTATTTTTGTTTGCCTCTCTTACTTATGCAAAGTGTCCAGAATAAATGATATAATAACTAGGCCAAGAGTTTTTGTGTTGGCCAAGACCAGGGTCTTAACATAAAGCTCCACACTTGCTCACTTGGAAGCTACGCTTCCAGCCTGGCTTTTTGCTAGTTGTTTTGGGAATGGAGTCTAGCATACTTTTCTGCCAGGGCTGGTTTTAAGCCTTGATTGTCCAGATCTTAGTCTTTGGGTAGCAAGGACTACGCATGAGTCACTGGAACCAAACTCCAATTTTTGTCTGTCTGTCTGTCTATCTGTCTAATTTTACAGTTATTTAGGCTTAGGCTCTAACTCCAGGGGCAGAATATTTGCCCAGCATGTGCCAAGCTCTGAGTTTCAATCCCCATTTCCCCAAGGGAAAAAAATTACTGATAGGGCTATAGTTTTCCAATTAACTTGTATATTTATTTAGTGTAAAGTTCACTGGAAAGGAAACCCACCACATGGTTCAGGCAGGGAAGAGTTTATTGGGGGAGAGCAAACTGCCAGCCCACACAAGATGGAGGCATGGGGAGACCAAGGGAAGAGAGAGAGAGTAAGAGAGAAAAGGCAAGAGATCAGGGACTTGTGTTGAGCTGGATTGTATAGGGAAAAGCCGGAGGTATGGCCAGGTGGATTGGATGTGACCTCAGAGAAGGGGGAAGTAACTGCCTCCGGGTGTGCCAATTACCTAGGTAATGCAGGTACTAGGTACAGACTTAAACAGGTGAGGGGCATTTGCATGGAGCCTTCCTGGGGTTGGACCTTACACTTAAATAAGGCAATAAAGAAATAAAAATGAATTAATTCCTACTTTCTAGTTCTTTAGAATATAGTTGGGCAGGTAAGAATAATGAATGTGTTTTACAGTGTTTATACATCAACTGTAAAAACAGAAATAAAGACAAGCCATTTCATTTATAAACTTACTCATTAATTTGATTCCAAAATTTGGTTGTCATTTATTAGCAGTAGTTCAGACACAGAATGAGATTATATATAAGAACAATAAACAATTTATCCTGGGAAAATATGTTAAATTCCTTAAACTGTTGTAAATTCTTTTTGTGCTGATTTTGAGCAGCCATCTCTAGAGAATTGTATTAGTAAATTATATTAGTAGATCTAGTGGGTAGACCATTCACTTAGTTAATTAAATGCTACTCGTAATTAGTGACACATACAAATAATACTTTTTTTGTCTTGGTATTTTAATTTCTGCTTCATAAAATCAGAAAACTGCATTTACATAAAGCTGTCTCTTTCTCCATTCTCTTCCTCATATCATTTTCTGTAGGTGTCTGTGACCAAAGTTTTGGGATTCATGTTGCAGAACTTGCTAATTTCCCCAAGCATGTAATAGAGTGTGCCAAACAAAAAGCCCTGGAACTTGAGGAGTTCCAGAATATAGGAACTTCACCACAAGGACGTGGTGGAATGGAACCCGCAGCAAAGAAGTGCTATCTGGAAAGAGAGGTGTGTCAGTTTGCTTTATAATTATTTCATAACCTCTGTGTTGTTATGTAAACCAAGTAACCAAGAGATGAGTTGTTACTTATTTTGCCTATGATTCTAGTGTTTATTTTTTTACTCATGCTTATTGGCTTTCATTTATATCTCTTTGCATGGCCAATGATTCATCTTGTTTATTTTGATTTCTGTATTGGTGGGGCACAGCTTATCGTGCACAAGACTCTGGGTTCAGTTCTGTCCTAAAAAATACAAATTTCAGGTACCATATTGGGATAAAGGAATATTAATGAAGCTTTAAACTTATTCAGAGGAGGGCTTGGGACCTAATTTGAGGGCAGAGTACTTGCATAGCCTGTGTGAGGCACAGATTTCAATTTCCAGTTCCCCAAAGGGAAAATACTCACATGGGCTATGGTTTTCCAGTTAATTTTTTTGGGGAGGGGGGCGGGGCAGTCCTGAGGCTTGAACTCTGGGCCTGGGCATTGTCCCTGAGCTTTTGTGCTCCAGGCTAGTGTTCTACTACTTGAGCTACAGTTCCACTTTTAGCTTTTTATGTAGTTTAGTGGAGATAAAAGACTTTCACAGACTTCAATGCCTAGGCTGGTTTCAAACCACCATCCTCAGATCACAGTCCTCCAAGTAGCTAGGATTATAGGGGTGAGCTACTAGGACCCAGCTAAATTGCCTTTTTACTTAGGTATAAAGTACTAACACAGAAATGAAGAAGAAATAATTTCCTACCTTACAGGGGTCTAGAATATATTTGGACAGATAAGCATAATACATTTGCCTGGCGCTGGTGGCTCATGCCTGTAATCGTAGCTATCTTTTAGGAGGCTGAGATCTGAGGATCGAAGTTCAAAGCCAGCCTGGGCAGGAAAGTCCATGAGACCCGTACCTCCAATTAACCACTAGAAAACCATAAGTGGTGCCATGGCTCAAGTGATAGAGCATTAGCCTTGAGCTGAAGAGCTAAGGGACAGTACCCAGGCCCAGAGTGCAAGCCCTACAATCTACCACACACACAAAAGGAATAATGTATGTATTTAGGGTATAAAGTGGTATATGACATGTTTATTAAAGAACGCTATTTGTGGACAGGGTGCTTGTTATTGGTCAAATTTAGATGTTCACACAGCATAGAAGGTACAACACATGCTTAAATTTTTAAAGGCTTTCTTATTAATAATAAAGAGAAAAGAATCTTAATGTACTGATCCTGGCAACATGAACTGTTAGCATACCTTGTGAGGGTTTTTATGCGTTATAATTTCCTTGGCTCTTACCCAGTGACCGTTTCTCTCTCTCTCTCTCTCTCTCTCTCTCTCTCTCTCTCTCTCTCTCTCTCTCTCTCTCTCTCTCTCTCTCTTCTCTTCTTTCCCTCTCTCCCCATCCTTCTCTCTCCTCTCTCTCCCCTCTCCCCCTCCCCCTTCTCTCCTCTCTCCCCCCTCTTCCTCTCTCCCCCTCTCTCCCTCTCCCCCCTTCCCCCCTCCTCCTCACTCCTCTCTCCCCCTCCTCCTTTTCTCTCCTCCCCCATCTCTCCTCCCTCTCCCCCCTCTCCCCCCCTCCTCTCTCCTCTCCTCTCTTCGTCTCCCTCTCTCCCCTTCCCCTCCTCCTCCCTCCTCTATCCTCTCTCCTTCCTTCCCTCTCCTTTCTCTGTCGTGGGGCTTGAACTCAGGGCCTGGACACTGTCCCTGAGCTGCTTTTGCTCAAGGCTAGCACTCTACCACATGAGCCAAAAATGTCATTTCTGGCCTTTTCTGTTTATTTGACACTAAGGAATTGAACCCAGGGCTTCCTGCATGCTAGGCAAACACTCTACCACTAAGCCACATTTCCAGCCCTAAAAGGATAGATGGTTGCTGTACAAACAAGAGAAGTACATCCTGACTTGCTAATACCTTTAAATATGGAAAGTTGTCATGAAATGTTTTTTTAAAAATCAGCAATTCAGTATAGCAGACCCATAGCTCTTTGGGGTTAGATTTTTATGTAATCTCTGATTTCCAGTTACAACAAAAGTCATAGTCCATCTTGGTAAGTTTTAAAGCTAAAGGAAACAAATACATAACTATTGATATTAGTCTAGATTTATCTTTATATCTAAACAAAAGGTATACTTGCTTTTTAATAGACAAGTATCTCTTTATTGTATCCATTGGGTATCTACCCTTTATGTATAAGATATTTACTATCTGTTGATTCACTTGAATGCAAAGCAGACTATTTTTGCTTCATATGCATTAATAAACATTTAGATAGTACTTATTCTTTGTCAAAAACTGTTCTAAACCATGTACACTTATCAACTCTTAAGTCTCTGACAAATATGTCAAGTTGATAATATTATCACCATTGTGTAGATAAATAATGTGTGGAATTTGCCCACTGGTCACATAGCAAGTAATAACCATGTCCTTTAGAACAAGGACATTACTGAGCAGTGTGTATGTGTGTGTGTGTGTGTGTGTGTGATTTTCAGGGACTGTTTATGCCTTACAATATTCTTTGTAAACCTTTCGTTTGTCTCCAGAGGATTAAATTTATATACCAATTATAGAAAAAGAATTTGAGAACTACTAATATTTCAACTCCTTTGTCATTAGCAAAACCTGTAAATAAATTTATAAATGTCATTTTAATGATGTGCTCTGAAAAAATCCATAGCAGCTGTTGCCTTTCCCATGTATTCTAGACATGTGTACTTATAATAACAAAAAAGTTAGGCAAACTGGATTCTGGGGGCTCACACCTGTAATCCTAGCTGCTCAAGAGACTGAGATCTAGAGGATTTGGGCTCAAAGCTAGCCCAGGCAGAAAAGCCCACTAGACTCCAAAAAGCCAGGCTGGAGGGAGGTGTGGGTGAAGCAGCTGGTCAGGCAAGCAATCTGAGAAAGAAGCTCAAGGTTCTGAGTTCAAAACCTAGTACTTCCCTTTCCCCCAACAAAAAGTTTAATTGTTAGGCAGCATATTTAAATTGAAATATAAAGAAAAAATTCTTTTTTTATGACTATTTTTTTATGACTATTGGAATATTTACATGTTTTTCAGCAAGGTGAAAAAATTATCCAGGAGTTTCTATCCAAGGTGAAACAAGTGCCTTTTACTGAAATGTCAGAAGAAAACATCAAAATAAAGCTAAAACAGATGAAAGCTGAGTTGATAGCAAAGAATAACAGCTTTGTAAATGAACTCATTTCGCGAATAAAGCTTACTACATGAGAAAACGGAGGAGTGAGGGTGATACGAATAAGCTACTGTCTGCAATGCTTTTGTATTTTATACTAACACCTTTTCCATAATGTTCACTATCAATGCCCTGGGATGATATCTTAATAGACTATTTAGTAATATTTTGTCTGAGTCCAATTTCAAAGATCTTTATTTTGAGAACTGAAAAGTATTTAAGTGGATATGGGCAATAGTAAACAATATGCTGAATTTTATAAATAAAACCATGTGCTAATGGAAATTTGAGATGTATTGTATTTCTTTGCCATCTGACTTTGTCCTAACTTGTTCTAATAAATACTAAGTCCCCAAGGACCTCTTAAAAGTAAGGAATATGCCAGTGGCTCATGCATGTAATCCTAGCTACTTAGGAGGCTGAGATCTGAGAGTAACGATTTGAAGCCAGCCTGGGTAAGAAAGCCTGTGAGACGCTTATCTCCAGTTGTTCACCAAAAAGCTGGAAGTGGACCTGAGCTCAAGTGGTAGAATACTGGCCTTGAACCCAAAAGCACAATGACTGCCCAGGCACTGAGTGCCTAGGTTCAGCACAAAAACCAAAAAACCCTAAAGAATATTGCTAGGTGTTGGTGACTTAGGCCTATAAGCATCCTTGCTACTCAGGCAGCTGAGATCTGAGGATCCCAGTTTGAGGCCTGTCTGGCCAAGCAAATGCAAGAGACTCAGCCAACCAGCAAAATGCCAGAAGTGGAGGTCTGGCTCAAGTGGTAGAGAAGAAAAGGCAAAACCAAGAGTTTGTGGCCCTGATTCAAGGCAGGGTTCAGACAGGCACACACACAAAGGAATCTTAAAGCAAGACGCATCATTGGAAATCCTTCCCAGAAATCCCAGAATGCCTATAGGCTGGTAGGAGCCAGTTAGCTGTATGTTGCACATTGACCAAGAAACTAGTAAAAAGTGTGATCTTCAACCCCATCTGGCATTTTTGTTCCTCTTATCTGTGGAGACAAATTTGGATTTTTAACAAAACCTTTCTCATTGGGAATCCTGATTTCAATGACCCTTATAGGAAAGAGAAACATTAAATGTGATAGCTGGCTGGTCTAGATGTAAGGTAAAGGGGACAGTCTTGAATAAATAACGGTTGGGTTGGTGGGGTATCCATATAGAAATTTTATTTTTGTTGGTTTTTTGTTTTTTGTTTTGCCAGTCCTGGGCCTTGGACTCAGGGCCTGAGCACTGTCCCTGGCTTCTTTTTGCTCAAGGCTAGCACTCTGCCACTTGAGCTACAGCACCACTTTTGTCCATTTTCTATATATGTGGTGCTGGAGAATCGAACCCTGGGCTTCATGTATACAAGGCAAGTGCTCTTGCCACTAGGCCATATTCCCAGGCCATCCATATAGAAATTAAAGTGATCCCCTACTCCATGTCATGTAAAAACTAAACTGGATGCTGGTATCATGCTTGTAATCTTAGCTACTCAGGAGGCTGAGATCTGAGGATTGTGGTTCTAAGCCAGCTTAGGTAGGAAAGTCTATGAGACTTTATTTCCAGTTAACTACCCCAAAAGTAGGAAGTGGAGCAATGGCTCAAGTGATAGAATACTAATTTTGAGCATAAAAGCTTAGGGACAGCTGGAGAATACTCATTTTGAGCATAAAAGCTTAGGGACGGCTGGGAATGTGGCTTAGTGGTAGAGTGCTTGCCTACTATGTGTGAAGCTCTGGGCTCAATTCCTCAGTACCACATAAGCAGAAAAGGCTAGAGGTGGTGCTGTGGTTCAAGTGGTAGAGTGCTAGCCTTGAGCAAAAAGAAGCTCACAGACAGTGTTTGAGCCCCAGCACTAGCACAAAATAAAAACCAAAAAACTCAGCAGAATTTAGATCAAATAGTCAAGAACCGCCATCCTCAGGGCTGGGAATGTGTTTTAGCGGTAGAGTGCTTGCCTACCATGCGTGAAGCCCTGGGTTTGATTCCTCAGCACCACATAAATAGAAAAGGCCAGAAGTGGCGCTGTGGCTCAAGAGGTAGAGTGCTAGCCTTGAGCAAAAAGAAGCCAGAGACAGTGCTCAGGCCCTGAGTTGAAGCCCCAGGACTGGCAAAACAACAACAAGAAACCCCAATCACCATGCTCTTAGCATTTAGTTTTATAAAAGTATAGCACATAGTAGAAAAAGCACTTATAGCTTTGGCTTGGGGAAAAATTCCTGGCATTGTACACAGAAAAATCATCTATGAGGTATGTCACATTAACTATGTTGAAATTAAGCTTCTTCCATTACAAGGTGCACTGGAAAGTGAAAAGGTCAGTGTGAGAGCATCATTTATGTAGAATTCATATCCTGAATAAACAACTTATGTGGAATTATTGCATAGTGGCACTTCAGAGTCCTCATTATAGCTCACTAACAACAAAAACATGGACAAATCTGAATAGATTATTTTTCAAGGAAACTATGCAAATAGTAAACACATGACAAGACGAGATTGAGAAATGCAAGCCCTAACTACCACTTAACCATCAGTTAAGACAGTAGGTAAAAAAAATCAAATGCCAAGTATTGGCAAGAATACGGAAAAACTGGAACCCTCATATTCTGGTGGGAATGTAAAGAGGTACAGCCACTTCAGCAAATGTTAGTACACAGACTTGTACACAAATATGTATAGCCCACCTATTCTCAATAGCTGAAAAGCCTTCAGTGGTGAGTGCATCAACAATATGTATGTCTATACAATGGAATATTCTGTCAAGGAGAAATGAAGTAATGGCATATGGCAAAACTTGATGAACCTGGGAAATGTGCTACGTGAAAGATGCCAGTCACAAGTCTACACATACGGTTGACTTCGTATATTCATAAAGAGAAGGTAGGACAGATAAATAGTGGTTTAGGACTGAATAAGTGGTAGCTCAGGGGATCAGTGTTTCTTTGTGATATCAAATCTCTTAAGATTGTTGATGGCTTTACATTTGTGAATATGCCAAAAACCATTGAATTGTGCACATCGAGTGGACAATCGTGGTGTATATATGCATTAGTAAGGCTGTTTAAGCTGTTTTTGAGACAGGACCTCAATGTGTAGCCCAGGCTGGTCTTGATCTTGAGATCCTCCTGCTTCAGCCTCCTGAGTGTTGCACCACAGAATTTACATAAGCACCTGAGGGATTGATTGAGAGGAATTTTCACATAACTCAAAAATTCCAGTGGACTATCCCTTGGTTGGCTGTAAGAGATTTTTGGATTGCTACACAAAAGCATGTTTAGCATTGACATCAGCTAGTGGTTTTAGTTGTTAGGACTACAGGAAATGGTACAAGCCAGTATCGATTTCAAGAAAACATGTAGTCTGTCAAGCTCTGAGAATCATGGTACTTTCATTTCTCTAAAAGAGGCTTCATTTTGAGACAGTTTTGAAAGGGATGAAACAGATCTGCTTAAGATGCCTCAGACTTGGGTTGTGCTTATTACATCAATATGCTAATGAGACAACCAGGCCTTCAATTAATGGCTCCTTCCTTTTGCAGTGGTGCATTTGGAACAAAATATAAACTAATTTCTGACTTTTCAAAGACAATTATACTTAAAAATTTTAAATTATAATGTAGTTTTGTTCCTTCTCAACTTAAACTTGGGTAGTAGAATAAAGCTGAACACACAAATCACCAAGATTAGGAATTTGATTGAACTGTTAAAATCTGTTGGCCACATTTTAAAGAAAAGAATTGGCTTTTGTATTTTAAAACAATCCAAAATGGTTGCAATCATTTTGTAATTAGCTTTTTAAATTTTTCATTTATTTGATACCAAGGAATCAAACCCAGGACCTCATGTATGCTAGGCAAGCACTCTACCACTAAGCCACATTCCCAATCTTTTCCCATTTCTTTTAATCCCATTTTTTTGTTTTTTGGCCAGTCGTGGGCCTTGGACTCAGGGCCTGAGCACTGTCCCTGGCTTCTTCCCGCTCAAGGCTAGCACTCTGCCACTTGAGCCACAGCGCCGCTTCTGGCCGTTTTCTGTATATGTGGTGCTGGGGAATCAAACCCAGGACCTCGTGTATCCGTGGCAGGCACTCTTGCCACTAGGCTATATCCCCAGCCCAGCCATTTTCTTTTAATTCAAGGTTTTAAAAGTAACAAAACAGGTAAAAGGAAAGCTGTTTTAGGCTCAATGCATTCAAGAGTCTCAGGCGGTACCAGCTCAGCTAGCTCAGGTGACTAGGCTAGATGTATTTAAAGAATAACTTGTTCTCCTTAAAATCTCAGTGTTCCACAAACTAAGCACATCCTGTTAGACTTCTTGAGTATTAAATACATCTTCTATCCTTGGTCTTTCTGCATTTAGCTTTTTGGGGGAAGTATGTTTTTACCCTCGGCATATGGTATGAGCTGCTGATTCAGTATTGAATGTCTCTTTAAGCTTGTTAGTTACATTCTGTTGATTAAAATAGTGTGCAAAATAGGAAAAACCAGTTCCTGGCCTGAAATAAATTAAACATTGTTAATTAGCTTATGAGACAGAACAGATGAGTAAAGAGAATTCTCATATACAAAGGTAATCTTTCCTGTCGCCTTTGTTGATGCAGCATGTTAGGATAAAGAGCTAGTATATGGTTAGGAAGATGATGAAAATGCCCAGAATAATAACACATAATTTTAGACTAAAACTAGAAGTGCAGCCCAACTTACCATAACAGTTTTCTGCCTGTTCTCTGTGTCCATATCGCTTTTTTTATTTTTATGGAGCTACTGCTTTCTGTTATTGTTCTGCTTCAGAACTTAACCTCTAGTCGGGCCTATGCTGGTTTATGACAGAAAAAATAAACTAGACATGTTACTGTGGTCGTGATGTGGACCTTCCCTATTCCCAGAGGAGGGAATGAATGTCTTAGATTTAGCACAGCCGTTCCCCCCACCTCGATGGAGGAACTGCTCAT
Source organism: Perognathus longimembris pacificus (assembly GCF_023159225.1). Taxonomy (NCBI): domain Eukaryota; kingdom Metazoa; phylum Chordata; class Mammalia; order Rodentia; family Heteromyidae; genus Perognathus; species Perognathus longimembris. The sequence continues at coordinate 45,664,970 of NC_063168.1, read as the reverse complement.
GCAGTTAGACAACATTTAGAGTATGATCAGAATCACTGTATGTCAGCACGTGATCACTTTGGGGTGTGGTTTGTCCAAACCATGGACTTGAGTTAAAGTGAGCAGCGATGTGCTATAGTAGGAAGGTTGTTGGACTTGAGTGACTTTAAACCAATCACTATTCATCTTTGTTTTCATCCTCTCTGTAGCTTAAGGGAAGTGGATGATTAGAACTAGATTATTGTTCACAAATGCCATACATTCAGGGCTAGGCAGGTACAGAACACAGAGTAATGGAATGAAGGTAAGAGCTCCAACCTAAAAGCTTTCAAAAACAGCAGGCACCCATGGCTCACACCTGTAATCCTAGCCACTCAAGAGGCTGAGGATCAAGATTTGAAGCCAGCCAGGGCAGGTAAACCCCTGAGACTTTTCTCCAATTAACTACCAAAAAAGCTGAAAGGAACTCAAGTGGTAGAGCACTAGCCTTCAGCACAACAGCTCAGGGACAGTGCCCAGGCTCTGAATTCAAACCCATGACCATCAAAAAATAAACAATTATAACAAACTTAAAAGTTACATCTAGTCAATATGTCTTCAGGCCTGAATTTGGCCAAGGGTCACCAGTTTATACTTTCTAGGGTGTGCTCCCATATTTCACAAGCCTATTAAAAGACATGTTCATCTGTAATATCAGCTCTATTAGCATCCAAATGGCCACCCTGTGAGCTTCTCTACCCTTCCTCCTTGGAAGCATCATATTAAATCTTGTTCATGATCCTCTAGCCAGCAATGGAACCCTTTACTGCTTTACTTATTTTTATTATTAGTTGTGATCTCAGCAGCCTAAGTATGTTAAGGCTGAGGGATATATTGTCAGTACTTTCCCCTGAGATCCTTTTAGAGGCCATAAGAATCAGATATCCAAGAGGGAGGAAGCAGACAGAAGAGGGAGGCGCCATTGACCTTTTACCTGTCAAGGTTTGGAAGAGTCTATCTTGGTTGGAGTAAGGACATGAGCTGTCTCCTTAAGAAGTAGGAAGGACTTAGGTGACTTGCAGAAGTGAATTGTAGCTTAAAGCAAATCTAGAGAGTATCAGTGGGCAGTGGGAGAATGGGGATGGATGGACCTGCTATTTGAATGTTCTGAAAGGACCATGGGGTTAAATTACTAATACTTATAACACAGGCAGTGCAGTTGGGAAAGGAGGGAGGATTATTAACTAGGAATAATCTTGCTTTTTATTGTCAACTTTATTTCTAGCTGATACATGAAACTCACGGCCTTTTTCTTCTCCAGGCTGACACTCTACCACTTGAGCCACACCTCAACTTTCTTATATTATATATTAATTCTTAATTATATAGTACTAATTATAGTAATATATTAATATGTAATAATAACTAATATTATTATATATTTGTTGTCGGTCATGGAACTTGAACTCTGAGCCTGGGTGCTGTCCCTGAGCTCTTCAGCTCAAGGCTAGCTCTCTACCACTTAAGCCACAGTGCCACTTCCAGTTTTTGAAAGGTTTATTGGAGATAAGAGTCTCATGGGGGTGAAAAGTGGGGGCTGGGAATGTGGCTTAGTGGTAGAGTGCTTGCTTAGCATGCATGAAGCCCTGGGTTCAATTCCTCAGTGCCACATAAACAGAAAAAGCCAGAAGTGGCACTGTGGCTCAAGTGGTAGAGTGCTAGCTAGCCTTGAGCAAAAGGAAGCCAGGGACAGTGCCCAAGCCCTAAATTCAAGACACCCCCCACCCTGCCGCCAAAAAAAAAAAAAAAAAAGAGTCTCACTGACTTTCCTGCCCTGGCTGGCTTTGAACTGTAATTCTCATATCTCAGCTTCCTGAGTAGATAGGATTACAGGTGTGAGCCACTGGCACCCAGCCTATAATTCTATATCAATCCAGTCCCTGTCACTCTTTTACGGTGAAAATACTTAAAATCTTTTCTTCTAGCTTTTTGAGGTACACAAAATTGAGATGTACTCTATGAAAAGCACACTAGAGACTGATGACTCATGCAATCCCACCTGCTCAGGAGGCTGAGATCTTAGGATTGGAGTTCAAAGCCAGCCTGGGCAGGAAAGTCTCTAAGACTCTTATCTCCAATTAACCACCAGAAGACTGGAAATGAAGATGTGGCTCAAAGTGTTAGAGCATTAGCCTTGAGTGAAAAACCTCAGGGACTGTGCCTAGGCCCTGAGTTCAAGCTCCACAACCAACTAATAAATAAAAAGCACACTAGAACTTACTGCTACCTAACTTAACATCCAAAGTTACTCCTACCTATTCTCCCCCTCACCCCCACTTATCTCTTCTGCTTCCTTCTGGTAACTACCATTCCACTCTCAACTTCTATGTAATCAACTTTTTTATTCAGATAAGTGAGGTCATGTGGTACTTCTCTTTCTGCACCTGGCTCATTTCACTTAACATAGTGATCCTTTTTTTTTTTTTTTTTTAATACCTGAGATTGAATTTATGTGTTTCTTTTTTTTTTTTGGGGGGGGGAGTACTGGAGATGGAACCCAGGACATTGCACTAGCTAGGCAAGCTCTTTGCCACTGAGTCACATCCCAGTCCATCTCTCTCACTCTCTCTCTCTCTCTCTCTCTCTCTCTCTCTCGCTTTTGGTGCAGGTATTGGCACTTGAACTAAGAGCCTCATGCTCTTGCTTAGCATTTTTCTCAAAGCTGACTCTCTACTATTTGTGCCACCTTCACTTCCCGCTTGTTGCTGATTAATTGGAGATATGAGTCTCTTGTACTGACTACTTGGGATGCATTTGAAACAACATCTTCAGGTCTCAGTCTCCTAAGTAGCTAGGATTACAGATGTGATCCATCAGCACTCAGCTAGTCTTTCTATTTATTTTTAAATTTATTTAATTTACTTTAAAAATTATTTAATTTATTAAAAAATTAAATTACTTAGATTATTATATTTCAAAATTGTTATTATAAAGATGATGTACAGAAGGGCTGTAGTTACTTAATCAGGTAAAGAGTACATTTCTTTTTGGACAATGTCACCCCTTCTCTCTCTCTCTCTCTCTCTCTCTCTCTCTCTCTCTCTCTCTCTCTCTCTCTCTCTCTCTTTTGCCAGTCCTGGGGCTTGGACTCAGGGCCTGAGCACTGTCCCTGGCTTCTTTTTGCTCAAAACTAGCACTCTACCTCTTTAGCCACAGTGCCACTTCTGGCCTTTTCTGTTTATGTGGTGCTGAGGAATCGAACCCAGGGCTTCCTGCATGCTAGGCAAGCACTCTATCACTAAGCCACATTCCCAGCCCCCCCTTTCCCTTACTCTAAAAATGTTTTTTTTTTAAAGGATATATCATATCGCATATCTGTTGTGAATTTTATGAAAACCTTTTTTTTTTTTTTTTGGCCAGTCCTGGGGCTTGGACTCAGGGCCTGAGCACTGTCCCTGGCTTCTTTTTGCTCAAGGCTACCACTCTGCCACTTGAGCCACAGCACCACTTCTGGCCATTTTCTGTATATGTGGTGCTGGGGAATCGAACCCAGGGCCTCATGTATATGAGGCAGGCACTCTTGCCACTAGGCCATATCCCCAGCCCATCTGTTGTGAATTTTATTTATTTACTTGTAAAACTAAAAAGTGATGGTATAAACAAGAATGTTGTGACAAGAGAGTAAATCTACTTTTCTAAGTTATTATTTGAAATTAAAAATAGAATTCTACTATTGAAAAATCCTAGAGAAAATGCCAGATGCCAGTGATTCATGCCTGTAATCCTAGCTACTGAGGAGGCTCTCAATTCTAAGCCAGGCTGGGTAGAAAGTCCACGAGACTCTTATCTCCAATGAATTATTCAGAAAACGCTGATGTAGTGCTGTGGTTCAAGTGGTAGAGTGCTAGCCCTTAGAAAAAGAAGCTCAGGTATAAAACCCAGGCCCAGAATTCAAAGCCCAGGACCAGCGAGAGAGAGAGAGAGAGAGAGAGAGAGAGAGAGAGAGAGAGAGAGAGAGAGAGAGAGAGAGAGAGAGAGAGAGAGAGAGAGAGAGGATTGTGCTAGGTTGAAAGTGTTACCTCTGGAATGGTGGGTAGGAAGCATTAGGAGGAGAACTGTGCCTGGGATTATGCACTTCAGGAGGATACTATTTGATTTTGTTAAAATTATACTGTTTTGATAAAGATTAATACTATATTGAGAATGAACAGCAAGTGGAAAAAACTGTCTAAAAGAATGTTCACTGATACTGATTTTACACATTAACCCTTTAAGAAAAATCCAACAAATATTAGAAGAATGAATTTTACAATACAAGACACAAGGTTCTTCACTTGGAGAGAACCTAAAGTCAGTTCTTCTGCAGTACCTGAGGTCCTGTGTGCTTGAGTTCTTCCTTAGCATTGCTGACAAGAGGAAAAGAATGGAGAGAGGGAAGGAAAAAAGAAGGAAGGAAAACACAACAAAAACTGATTCCTAGGTCTGGGGAAGAGGTACAAGGAAGTGACTGCCATGGGACAAAATTTCCTCGGGGCATGATCAGTTGTGATTATTGTAAAACTGTAAATATACTAGAAACCACTGGTATTGTCTGAATGGGAAAGCTGTATGATATATTAACTACCGCTCAATAAAGCTGTTAAAATATTAGCTTAAATTAGCCAACCATTTTACAGCAAGTGCTATATGTCTGGCATAAGTATATTCTGCACCCTCTGTAAGATAAATGCCATTTATTACCCACTTTGCAATGAGGAGACAGGCAAACTAAAGCCAAAGACAATCACATGAACAGGTTAGAAGTTATATTTCTTTCATACAAAAGAAATTTGGAAGCTGGGAATGTGGCTTAGAGGCAGAGTACTTGCCTGGCGTACACGAAGCCCTGGGTTCAATTCCTCAGCACCACATAAACAGAAAAGGCTGGAAATGGTGCTGTGGCTCAAGAGCTAGAGTGCTAGCCTTGTGCAAAAAGAAGCCAAGGGGCTGGGAATATGGCCTAGTGGCAAGAGTGCTTGCCTCCCATACATGAAGCCTTGGGTTCAGTTCCCCAGCACCACATATATAGAAAATGGCCAGAAGTGGTGCTGTGGCTCAAGTAGCAGAGTGCTAGCCATGAGCAAAAAGAAGCCAGGGACAGTGCTCAGGCCCTGAATCCAAGCCCCAGGACTGGCAAAAAAAAAAAAAAAAAAGAATTCTGGAGATAAACAGTCTGGGATGATGAGATGGCTCTAGGGGCACCAGGGACCCTGCATCCTTTGGGCTTACTTGTCTCCTACATGGCTTCTTTTCATCTCATGGCCAAAATGACTGACAGATGTCCCAGCCAGTCATCTACATTTTAGGCTGTAGGAAGGAGGGCAGAGCAAGAATGTCCTTCTTACCTGAATGAAGCACAGGGATTGATTGTTCCCAGTGTTTCTATTTACACCTTGGGAAAATTGAGCCCTGTGTCTTGCCTGTGTTAGTAGATAGTATTCAAGCCAGAATGTGGAGATAGGTGGTGTGCTCAGGCTGGTAACAGAGTCTATCTGAGAGGCTGACCTGAGCACCTCCTTCCACCCCAGAGCTTCTCAAAGACCGATTTCCAGGCACAGCCTCCTCATACAGGGTCCTTAAGTAAAATAGAAATGAATGATGCACTTGGATGTGTTCAGAAATTTCTCTCCTCCTCTTGGGGTTGATTAACTTAGCTAGAAATAATGAACCTGAAGTGATTTTATTTTTGTACACCAGCTTTAAGTGGTAATTACTGAATATACACAATTTTTATAGATTTCTTCAGAAGACCATAATCCATTTCAGTGGGATCTTTTCTCTCCCCCATCTCCCAGTTCTTCCCTAGGTATGAGAACTGGCAAGCCAGAAAATAAATGAGCTGGAAGGACAACAGTTGCTTTTCTCTTGGAGTTGTGTAAGTGTCTTCAGGGCAGCACTGTAAGTCTTGGTCTCCTTTCAGGGAGGAAATTGAACTCCAAGGAGTCCTCAATGAAAGCAATCCCAGAGAAATGTGACCAATGCAGGACTTAGCAGGCAGTCACTGTCAGGTGCTTTTCTCCCCAGGATCATGCCAATGGAGGCCTCAAGGTCATCCCTTGCGCTTTGGAAGGGCCTGCCGCTCCAGCTTTTTCTTGGTGGACATCAGTGACTCTCTCAATGACTTCCATTTGGAATTAATCCATATTTCTCTTCTGATTCCTCTTTATGTGACAGAGACTGTTGTATCCTCAACTGGCCTTGAACAGGTTTCAAAGAGCTCTTCCTCTGTGACTCTCAAGGAAAAACTCCATTTCCATGGTTTAGGATACTTGGAGTTTGTGGAAGTATCACAGTCTGCCCTGGGAATGATGCTGTGGCTACCAGAGGACCGAGGTGGCAGTATCAAGTATGGTGGGGTAACATCCTGTGGGAGCTTGAGGACATGGCTTGTGGTTGGCTTTAAGATAGCCTCTCTGCCTCTCTTTCTCTCTCCCTTCCTTCTCCCCTCCTCCCCTCTTTCTCTCAAATTCAAACACTTCCATAAAACTTTATATTGTGTATCCCACCTGAACCCTGGTAGTTCAATAACTAAGAAAAGGCTGGACTTCCTTGGCCTGCGACAGAGTTGCTCTCCTCCACATGGTACTTTCACTGTGTCTGGTCTCTGTCCTGGAACTTCCAGATGTCTGCCACCCTGGCTCCAAATCCTCCACACTGACCCCAGCAGAAGACTCAGCACACAGCAGCATCCTCACCACTGGGAATATTTTGATGACAGTCCTTCTGGTCTATCTGCTCCCTCAGAAGCCATTTGGCTTTCTAATGCTGCCTAATGCTCAGCTGCTTCCTGGCCTTTGGCTCTGCTTGGTCTGGCCTCTTCTTGTCCTGACTTCAGCCCTTTCCCTTCCTGCCTCATTTCTGTACCATCTGCTGCACAGCTGGAGGCTCACGTTGTGTCAAGGGCCTTTTCTTCAACAGGCCTTTAATCCACGGATCTGTGACTGTCTTTGGATGATTAGAGGTGTGAGGAGCTTTAGGCAACTTCAAGTTCACAGCCTTGATTTAGAAATGAAACCTAGGACCTAAGGCACCCAGGTAGTAAGAAATGGCATCTCCAAGAGTGGGAACGGTGAGTGCCTGTGTGCTTCATGCCTTGTGTCTTGGGCAATTCTGACTGGGTCCTATCCTGCTTTGCTTTGATGTCTTGGGTATGTACTCTTTCCTCGCCAGCATTCCTGGCCAGCTCCTCTGAAGCTCTGAAGGCTGCCAATCACTGCCAATCACAGACAATGGTCTTAGCCACAGAGTAGCCAGTAACCCACATTGTGCTGCAAGAGTTGATATGCAGATTCTGGGAAGAGAATCTCTTTACTCCACCATTGTAAGACTTGGATGTTGCTGGAACAGCCTGTTCTCATTCCCCTTCATCTTTTGACACCTTACCCAGCTATCCCACATTGAGGCGTGGCTCAAGTGGTAGGGCAACAGATGCAAGCAAGAAAGCTAAGTGTATGTGAGATCCTGAGTTTAGTACAAATGTTAAAAAATATTCAGGAAAGTCCGTGAGACTCTTATCTCCAATAAACCACCAGAAAACCAGAAGTGATACCGTGGCTCAAAGTGTTCTTGAGCTGAAGAGCTCAGGGGCAGCACCCAGGCCCAGAGTTCAAGCCCCACAATTAAAAAAAAGAAAAAGAAAAGAAAAATAATTCAAGTTGAATGTACACTAAAGCCATTCATTATTTAAAGCCACACCCATGTAACTTGTTTTGTGGCATCATGCAGATCATATATAAAGTTATGCACACATAGGTTTGATTAAAGTGAGGTTATATCAGTAACAAGTGACTCACCTCTTTCCTGGATTGTTGGTTGTGAGAGAAAAATAGTCATTTTTATGCTGTTCTGTTTGTACTGCATCCAGCATTTGGTCACACTGTACACTCAAATAGAATGAAACAAATTTACACAGGAGTCACTGACCTGTCCCTGGATCTTAGACCTCAAAGCCATTGTTGTTACCATTGTTGTAAAATAAGAGTAACAATATGACCTATATAATTGGCTTATTAATAATCAGAACTCTTTTGCTTCCTGGTGAGAGGAAGTTGACTCAACTTCTAACAACAGGACCATCCGGGGTCAGGAGCTGGAGACACTGATCGCCTGCTGGATCCAGAGACAACAGTGCAACTGCATGACATTGCTCAGCCTCACTCGAACCCTGGTTTACTTGAGCTTCATCCTTGTCTTTAGATTTCTTCATGTGACCGAGGGGGAGGGATAGGACGGGTGGACAGAATGGGATGGGATGTGGCTACTGATGACAGCAAAAGGGTCAGGTCTGGACAGCATGTTGTCATGGGGAGAGAGAGCCTCTAGCTTTGGCTCCCTATATAAAATCCCAGCAAGGATTCCAGTCATTCAAGGTCAAGCCCAAGGGCCCTCTCTGAACCATGTGGATGGGGTTGGATAGGTTCCCCAAAGGAATAGGGGAGCGCTCACAAATGTGGGTGAGCCTCCACCTCTTTTAAAGAAAAATATAGACAGAAAAATACCAGGGGTGGGATAGAATGTGGAGGCAAGCCAAGCAAACCAAATGGGCCAGATGGAATGCAGACGTAAAAAACTCAACTCTTGAGATGTTCCCGCGCATATGAAATGCAAACCCTGATCTGAGGAAGAAGTAACCAGTTAATAAGGCCCACGAGAAAGAGATAGCCGACTCTGGGCCAGTGCCTCAGGCCTGCAGTCCTAGGTCTCAAGAGGGATCTGAGGATCAAGGTTCAAAGGTACCCCAGGAAGGAAAGTTTGTCAGGCCTTCTCTTCAATTAACCAGCAAAAAGCTGGGTGTGGAGATGTAGCTCAAATGGTAGAGTGCTAGCCTTGTGCAAAAAAAAAAAAAAAAAAAAAAAAAAGCTCAGGAACAACACCCAGGTTCTGATCAAGCCCCGGAACTGGAAAGAAAAAAGGAGCCAATAAGCAAAATAGAGTTACTCCATAAAAGCCTGCCTCAATCCTGTACTGCTGAAGTAGCAGTGACTTTTATTTGTGTATGTGTGACTTCTTGCCCTCAGTTTTCCACTAGTGTTATAATAAGCCTCTTTTCCTACTTACTTGCCTTGGTAAGTCCCTAATAAATATCTGCTTTAACTTACAAAGGAGCATCTAAGTAGTAATCCCCTGCCCTCTACTTCCCAAGTAGCTGTGACTACAGGCATGAACTACCATGCCTGGCTCATTCAGCACTTTTTTTTTTTGGCCAGTCCTGGGGCTTGGACTCAGGGCCTGAGCACTGTCCCTGGCTTCTTTTTGCTCAAGGCTAGCACTCTGCCACTTGAGCCACAGCGCCACTTCTGGCCATTTTCTGTATATGTGGTGCTGGGGAATCGAACCCAGGGCCTCATGTATATGAGGCAGGCACTCTTGCCACTAGGCCATATCCCCAGCCCCTCATTCAGCACTTTGATGGATCCTTGTTCTCACTGGGGAACAAAATGTGTGCCATTTTTCTCCTTTAACAGCTGTGAATCACACTGCGAATCTAGCACTTTCATGAGAGACATTTACTCTTTTTGGTTGATCTGAAATGTGAGCAGGACTTGGGAGGTGCAGAGGGGTCTTCAGAGTTTAGCACCTGCCAATGCTTCTAAACCCTCCCTGTGCTACTTGCCTGCACACTGCTGTGCGGGGAAGGGCGGGCTATGAAGGCCATCCTTAGCGTATCCATCATCTTCTCATTTAGATCATTTTGTTGCCCCCCAAAGTCCTCATGCACAGTCCAACTAAAATTTTAGGAGAAATCTGGGCTCTGTACATTGTCTTCGGAGGAGTAACTAAGCATTGAGTACAGGAAAATGAAAGGCAAGACACAATGTAATGATCAATAGAATTTGAGGTCTTCCTTATGTAAGGAGGTGGGGGGAGTCTTGTTGGTCTCCATTAGGGAAAGAGAAATATCTTATCAAGTTATATGCATTCCTGGCATTTGTCTTAGAAAGGAACTTAAAAAGAGTCCTGGGAGTCTTTTATGACATTTTTACTTCCTGCCAAGTTATTTATATACAGCTTTGGATATTTAATTTTTGCTTCTAGATTATCTAGCTCTATATTTATTTCTATGGACAGCTAGCAGCAGTTTGTCATGGATAAACAAATGATGGATGAGTGAATCAATATTCTCCATGCCACCAAATCCAGGATGCTTTCTTCAGACCCTATTTAATCTAGAATCTTCTTCCTTTGGTTCTGTGGTATTCCATGCTCTGTTTCCTCTTCCATCTTCCACTCTCCTTTATTAGTCTGTTTTGTCTTTTTCTTCTACTGCTTTCCCTTTAAGTGTTGGTTAAGACCCCCTTTCTCCCTTCCTCTATTCCTTCCTCCCTCCCTTCCTTCCTCCCTCTCTTCTTCCTTCCATCCCCTCCCTCTCTCCTTCCTTCTCTCCTTCTTTTCCTCTGTGGAACTGGGTTTTGAACTCAGGAGCTTTTATGTGTTAGGCAAGTCCTCTACAGGTTGAACCACACCCAGCTCTTTTTGCTTTAGTTATTTTTCAGATAGGGTTTTGAGCTTTTGCCCAGGCAGATGTTAGACCATGATTATCTTTCCTCTGCCTCCTGAATAGCTGGGATCACAGGCCTGAGTCAACACATCCTGCCTGCTTTATTATCTTCTGCAGTTTTCTTTGGAGAGTCTAGTGTACACCGGTCGTGGTTCAGTCATTCCCTGACTTGTCTGCATTGGCCTGCTCTGGCCCAGTGGTGCCTGGCACTCAGAGTCACTTCTGCTTTGTAGGTGACTACACAAGGGACCTCAGAGAGGAGGTGTGAGTAGGACAGTGCAGAGGCAGGCGGTTCTGACAGACAGAAAGCAAACAGCTCAAAGGGTGGCAGGCTACATTTTATTCATCGTTAATTTAAACACCCTTCAAGTCCTCTCTCCAGTGCAAGAAATGTGTTGTTTAAGAAAGCTTGCAGGCTTACCCACATGCTCTAACCCCTCCTGAGAGAATGCACAGCATCAAAAATGAGTTGTGAAGCAAGGGGCTTCCTGAAGGAGAAAGGGAAGTGGTCTCAGGCTGGGTTAGTGCAGAAAGCTCATGGCTTCTCCTCAATGTACAGTGAGGCTGTGATTGCTCCAAAGGTCATACTCTGGTGACTGAGTGTGCCCGATCTGCACCAGGGAGAAGAGTCCAGGCCCTGAGTCTGTGTGAGCCTGTCCAGGGTCAGGAATGGCTTCAATGTATCCTTCCCCTCTTCCCACCCCAGAGGAGAATCTGCTGGTCACTGTGATGTTACACAACAATCAAACAAGCCCCAGTGCCTCTTCTGGACGCAGCAGTGCCCTAAGCTGGCTGTCTGGCTGTGCTTCCCAGACAGTGATGTAGAATTGTGCTTTTTATTTTTCCTAAAGGAGTAAAAAATTACAGTAAGATGGACCCCACATGGCCCACAGCGCTTGTGGTCGCCACCTCAGCGGCTTCCTTCAGTCTCAGCCTCCCAGAAGTGTCTCATCTAGCCATAGGGGCTCAGCTACCCATCACCCCAAAACATACAGGAAGAAGGTTCTACTGGGGGGGCCTGTGTGGGGATGGAGGCTCCCTGGTCAAGCAAGCAGCTGTTTTCCAGAGGTGGGTTTAGGGTTGGATGCTAGCTTCTGTGTAGATAAAACAGAAACCCATGCACATGGTACATAAAATTCGCTTAAGGCAGGGATGGGGATCTTCCAGGCCCTGCAGATCTCTAATGAGTTAAATGTGGGAAATCTTTCTTAAAGTGGCCCAGATTGGGTTTTCCTTGGGGAAAAGTAGCTCTCTGTAGGGCTGCTCTCTCTCTCTCTCTCTCTCTCTGTGTGTGTGTGTGTGTGTGTGTGTGTGTGTGTGTGTATTGGGCAAATGTCCAGGGCTGTTCCCACTGTTCAACTCACTAAGGACTGGGACTGTCTGAGCAGGCACTGGGGGCTCTGTCTCTACTCAGGAGACTTTGGTGCCAGACCACCTTGCTTTAATAAATCAGGACACCAAGAATGGCTTATTTACCTGCCTGTTCAATGTTAAGAAGACATGTTAAGAAGACCTGGAACCTGGCCCTGGACTTCTGTGTTGCCACAGAAGGACAAGTGTTTCTTGGAGTCATGCATCTGTTTTGGAGCCTGCAGCTCAGCATGAGACAGATGAGTGGGGGCCTGAGGTTAAGAAGCAGCTCCTGGGCCTGAGTTGAAGATTACAGTGAGCTGCCAGCAGGGGGGCAGGCTAGACACTCCCAGGATAGTTGGGAGAGGCTTGGCATCTGAGGGAATGGATATTTCTTTAGCCTGAAGTTCAAAAGAACTTGCACAAGAGAAAGGAGACCCTATCAATGTTGTTGATATTCCTTTAGTTGCTCCTAAAATGATGGGGTGGCCTATTCTTGCTTCTCAGTGTTCGCCATCAAACAGGATGTCAAACCACATGTCCTGGGATGGGGGTGTAGCTCAGTGGTAGAGTGCTTGCCTAGCAGGCATAAGATTCTGAGTTCCATCCCCAGCATCAAAAACAAACAACAACAACAAAAGAGCTAGACACTGGTGGCTCACCCCAACAACAACAACAACAAAAGAGCCGAGAGCTGGTGGCTATCCCTGTAACTCTAGCTACTCAGGAGGCTGAGATATAGGGATTATGGTTCAAAGCCAGCCTGGGCAAGAAACTCCATGAAATTTTTACCTCCAATTAACCACCAGAAAACCAGAAGTAGAGCTATGGCTCAAAGTGGTAGAGTGCTAACCTTGAGCAAAAAAGCTCAGGGACAGTGCCCAGCCCCTGAGTTTATGCCCCGTGATGGAAAACAAACCAACACACAAGCCAAAGCAAACAAACCAGCTGAAAATTCACATATCCCTTAGGGATGGATCAAATGTTCCATCAAGTCTCCTGACTAGGGAAGCTGGAGTTTTTCAAGGAAGACCCAGGCGTCCGGGGCATTGAGCCCTCTGGCTGAATGGGATGGAAGGATGATAGGAGTTGTGCCATGCAGTAGAACTGACATTGGGGTGGGATGATGAGGACCTGGGAAGTAAGGGCAACAATGGACATGTGCCACAGGAGGCCGAGCTAGTGTGATATCTTGGAAGACTGGTGTTTCTCTGGGAAGCTATGAGAGGGCCGTCCCTTGCCTGCTCCCTCAGACCATGCTTCAAACTGCCCTCCCCTATCACCTCTTTCCAAAGGCAAAGGATAGGAAAGGAAGTGAAAGGCTGCATCAGAAACAATAAGTAAGTTTAGGAATGACTCTAGGAAGCACTGGACATTGATGAGGCTGCTAAAGAATATTTAGAGCCCGGTGCTGGTGGCTCACGCCTGTAATCCAAGCAACTCAGGAGATCTGAGATCTGAGGGTCAGTTAGTAGCCAGCTCAGGCAGAAAATTTCACCCATGATACTCTTATCTCCATGGACCCACCAGAAAACAGGAAGTGGCTCTGTGGCTCCAAGTGGTAGAGCACTAGCCTTGCGCAAAAAAAAGCTTAGGGACAGCATCTAGGCCCCAAGTTCAAGCTCCATGACAAAACAAAACAAAATAAAACCATTCTGATTTCTTCTCTCTGGAGGCAAGTAGGTCCTGGTCCCTCCCCTAGATAGGATTTTATGCAGTGCTATGCACTAGTTGGTGTGGCATGGCTTGGATGCCTCTATAGTCCCATATAACCAAAGTGGCTTAGTGACTGGGCCTTAGCCTCCTATGTGGTTGCTAGGGCTCCCTTCCCATATGCAGGCTCCTATTTTGTCTGCAGACTAAGTCCTCGTGGTCCAGATACCTCTACCATGGGGATCTCTTCTTCCCCCTCTGGATGGATCACATCCCAAGTGATTTCCTGTTGCCTAGGTGACATCTCTATTTGAATGCTTCTTAATGGCTCCTCTTTTGAAAGGATAAAACTGGTACTTTATTTTCAGGTTTTGTCAGAAGTTCTGTCCTAGAGACATGTGCTTTTCCAATTATACTGTCACTTTGTGTGACCACAGCCGTTTTCAGATAGGGGTCATGGTGGATCAAAAAGTAGAGCTTGGGGCTGGGAATATGGCCTAGTGGTAGAGTGCTTGCCTTGTATACCTGAAGCCCTGGGTTCGATTCCTCAGCACCATATATATCAAAAAAAGCGAGAAGTGACGCTGTGGCTCAAGTGGTAGAGTGCTAGCCTTGGGAAAAAGGAAGCCAGGGACAGTGCTCAGACCTTGAGTTCAAGTTCCACGGCTGGCAACAACAACAAAAAGTAAAGCTTTTGGAAGAGCTTATTTTGGGGGCTTTAGCAAGACTGACCTCTGACCTAGCCCGTACTGCCTTGCTAGTTTCACACCCCCATTAGTCTGAGTTTAAAAAAAAATCCCAACCCAGATTAGAAATGACCCCAAAGTGGGCTGGATGGCTTAGTGGTAGACTGCTTGCCTAGCATGCATAAACCCCTGGGTTCGAGTCCTCAGTACCACATACACAGAAAAAGCTGCAAGTGGCACTGTGGCTCAAATGGTAGATTGCTAGCCTTGGGCAAACAAAGCTCAGGGACAGTGCTCAAGCACTGAGTCCAAGCCTCATGACTGGAAAAAAAAAAAAAGGAATAACCCCAAAGTCACTGAGAATCACTAAGATCTCAGATCATGTCTTTCCTACCATAAACTATAAGAGGAAAGAGGAGTTTGACATTCAGCCTGACTCAAAGCTGAGTGTGAACATGCATGTATGCACATTGGGGTGTATATGTAAATGTGTATGTGTCCTCAAGCTTCGGGTACAAGGAAGGAATGTCTCACATTGCTGGATATGACTTCCAAAGGAAGCAGTATGCCGTGGGTCACAATCCACACCTATAAACTCTGGTACCTGTCTTTCGGGTTGACATATCTTTAGATGAGAAAAAGGGCAAAGAATTGCTCCTTTACAGCCCAGAGCCTCATATTTTCAATGAAGCCTGGGTGTCTGGCCTTCCTCCCAGTTAAGGACCTATAAGCTGCAGAGGAGGAGTCTGCGAGAATCTGTCCTTCAGCTTGAGCATCCAGAGCATAACTTTAATCCTAAAATTACTTCCATCTCCGGGTTCCACCAGTTCCCTCCCTCCTGCTTTTCTCCACCTCCAATACAGATTGCATGGAGAAAACAAGCTCACCAGATTGCTGGGGAGGATACACAGGATTTAGAATGGGGTTCTAATTCCCCAAACTTAACAGGCATGGGAGCCAAATTCACTGACATTTGTGGAATGGCAGCTTTGGGTTCCTGGTGCTGCAAGCCCTAGGTCCCCTAGGGTAGTAGCTAATAAAACTCTGACTCAGGAGGAGGAGATTGGGGGGCGGGGGGGAAGCTGTGTTTTGTACACCTAAGGTCTCTAAAAATGGGAACAGTTAAACAACAGTAGTTAAGAAAAAAAAAAACCCACCACAACAGTATTTTGTTGAGAAAAGTCAGCTATTCTTGATTAATAGTGAAAAGCATTCCTGTGTGTGCATGAAGCTTGAGGATGAAGGGAGGGTTTGGGGGATTTAAGATGGTGCTTGTCACCTGGAGATTAAAATAAGACCCCTGCAACCTGAGCTGCTCCTTCCTGCAGGCTACCCGGGGTTGCTGCCATTTGAAGTAGCTGCCCTGTGCTTGTGCTGAGTGGACTAAATGCAGGCTGGGAAAGGCCAGCCAAGCCCCTCACCATTTGCAATTGCCAAATCTGGGGGAAATGCCACAGTCCAAGTGGGTGCTGTGTTTCATCTCATTGCATAATACTACAGCATTCTCTGTGTGTAGTGGCTGTTCTATATATATATATAAATATATACACCGGGAGGCAACATATGGCTCTCCCCACCCCCACCTGTCAAAACTGTGACTACATCGCTTCTGACGACCAGAAGGAAGCTGCTAGGCCGGGCCAGGATTCTAAATGCTGAGGAGGTAATTCAGAGCCATGAAAAGCTGCACCATATGCTTTGAGGTTGCCAGCTGCTTATGTGCATGGGGAAGGGTTTGGTGCCAGTCTGCAAAGCCCAGGAATGGCACTCTCCTTGCTGTGGTGTGCACCCTGTGTGTGTGTGGGGTGATGGTGGTGGTAGTGTCTGGGGTGCCATTTTTTTCCTTCCTGGAGGAGGATACAATGAGGGTCGTGGTTCTCCCACGTATACATCTCCCGGACACAGGCTCCCCCAAATTCTAACATCAGGCCTGACCAGAGAGTATTTCTTTCTTCTTCTTCTTTTTTTTTTTTTTTTAGAAAAAAAAAGTTTTCTTTTTTGGTTTCATTTTATTGGATAAAGATTAAGAAAGCGCCAGCTCTGAGAGAAGAGAAGCAGACGCGCCCGGCGGCCCGCATCCAGGGGAGGGTCCGCGGCGCGAGTCTACCTGGAGGCGCTGGTCTCGGCCAGCCTGTTGTTCATGATGCCCAGCGCGCCCACGCCGCCCGAGAAGCCGTTTTGGCGCGTGTTGACGCACACGCCGCGCGGGTAGCCATTGGCCGTCTCGGACAGCTGCTTCTGCAGCAGCGCCAGCGACACCTTGTTGGAGGCGGTGAGGTCGCGCATGGAGATGAGCTCGCCCGACAGGCGGCGGCCCTCGGTGTCGCTGTCGCGGGGCCCGGGATCGGCGCCCAGCGCGGCCAGGCGGCGGCGCAGCCGGGACCCCGGGGTGATGGCGTTGCGCCGGGCCAGGGGCGCCCCGGGCGCCGGGCAGCAGCGCGCACAGCAGCGGCAGCTCAGCTTGCGCAGCATCCAGTTCAGCACCTGCTTGATGAGGATGGAGATGACGTTGAAGAGCGAATAGATGCAGCACACGCCGAGCAGGATGAAAAGGAAGTTGCCCAGGCGGTAGAGTCCCTGGTTCCGGTAGGCGGCTTGCTGGCTGCTCACCAGGTCCCCGAAGCCAATGGTGCTGAAGGTGACGAAGCAGAAGTAGAGCGAATCCACGTAGTCCCAGCCCTCCACGCTGGTGTACATGGCCGAGGCGCAGCACGACAGCAGCACCGCGAACAGGCCCAGGATGAGCAGCACGTGGTACACCGAGGGCTTCCAGCCCGCCAGGCTGTCGGCCTCTGACAGCGCCGAGCCCCGGCGGAAAGTGGCCGGCAGCAGGCCGCTGCGGCGCAGCTGGCGCTCCCGGCACGCGCGCATGATGAAGGCCAGCAGAGAGATGATCCGCTCCAGGAAGAGGTTGAAGAACAGGATGGTGCCCGCGCAGCCGAAGAGGCCGTAGGCGATGAGGAAGGCCTTCCCACCCACCGTGGCAGGAGTGGTCATGCCAAAACCTGGGGAGACACAAGGAGGATCAGCCAGGACAGGAGGACCTCGGAAGGTGGAGAGAGCACGTGTATGTGGGGCAGGCAAAAATGCAGCGCTGGTCTGGCCCCTAGCCGGGGTGGCCCCTGTCTGGTGGAAGAGAGACAGCACTTCCACATTTCCCTCCCTTGGTGTGACTAGATATGGTTACTGATCGTCTCAATCCCAAAATTGGTGGAGGTGACATGCCCTTACCTAGGCCGCTGTAGACATCAACAAGGGTAGGGCAGGACAGGCCTTAGGGAGAACCCTCAGGCTAGAAAGCAGAAGGCAAAGGTGCAAACCATGGAAACACCCACAAAGCCAACAAGTGACATCTGTTCTACTACTGCACACACACACACACACACACACACACACACACACACACACCAACTACATTTTTTATGCACACCTGGACAGACAGCCTTGTAGCCAGAATTCCACAAAGGCTTCACTTTAATTAGGATTGTACGTTCTGGGAACAAAAAGAGTGTCAGTTTCCAGAAAAGGGATTTATATTTGTTTATTTGTTTCGATATTGAAGTTTGAATTTAGGGCCTGTGAGCTGCCGCCCCTTTGCTTAAGACTGGCACTCTACCACTTGAGCCACAGCTCCACTTTGGGCTTTTTGGTAGTTAATTGGAGATAAGAGTTTCCCAGACTTTCCTGTCCAGGCTGGCCTCCAACCAAGATTCTCCAATCTCAGTCTCCCCAGTAGCTGGGATTACAAGAGTGTGCTACCAGTTCCTGCCTGAAAAGGACTTTATGAAGCTCACAGAAAGATTGTTTGGAGCAATATGTGGTGGCTCAAGCCTATAATCCTAGCTACCTGGGAGGTAAAGTTTGGAGTTTGAGGCTAGTGTGGGCAAAAAAGAAATTTATCTCAAGCAATGAGATGGGTGTGGGCCTGCTATTCCAGCTAGGGAGGAATCACAATGGTATGTCTTCTCCTATGACAGGGGACACACAGGTAGGAACATCAGGGCCCAGGCAGCCGCAGCATAAACAGAGACCCTGTCTGGAAAATAACCCATGTAAAAAGGGACTGGACGCACGGCTCCAGTGGTCTAGCAAGGGTGAGACCCTAAATTCAATCCCTATTACTTCTAAGAGGGGGGAGGAGATTGAGTGTAAATCTAAGCCTTTGCAGTATAAGCATGGCTCTGCCACAGAATTCTAGCACCTACCTTCCTTCCTTCCTTCCTTCCTTCCTTCCTTCCTTCCTTCCTTCCTTCCTTCCTTCCTTCCTTCCTTCCTTTCCTTCTTGCTTGCTCTTTTCTTTCTTTATCTCTTTCTTTCCTTCCTTCCTCCACTCCCCCCCCCCTTTCCTTTCCTTATTTCCAGTCCTGGGGCTTGAACTCAGGGTCTGGGCACTGTTCCTGAGCTTCTTTGGTTCAAGGCTAGCACTCTACTACTTGAGCCGCAGTGCCACTTCTAGCTTTTTCTGTTTATGTGATACTGAGGAATTGAACCCAGTGCTTCATGCCTGCTAGGCAAGCATTCTCCACTAAGCCACAGTCCCAGCCTAGCACCCTTTTTTTCTGACCACAGTCATTCAGTCTGGTCAAGGGGGAGGGTTGGGCTCAGCTGGATCCTGGGCTGCTGGCATGTATCTGGGCTTTTGTCCTCAGAGATCTTCCCTGTGCATGGGCAGCTGCTTATTACTTGAACCTTTCTATGTCTTAGCCTCATACTGGTTCAAAGCACAGACTTTAAAAGAGTTTATATCAATTGATTTTGCTGCCTGTCATTCAGGACAGCCCAGTAGGGCTACTTTGCCTCTCCATCCTGAGCTGTTCTTGTAAAGCCTAGAGTTGCCTGATGCTGGGGGGTGGTGAGGGGGAGTGTTAATCTCTTGATAGGAAGATTCACTTACTTCCCGGAGTCTGAGCTGAACATGGGCCCTTTGAGAAACTCTGTGACACATCTGAGCACCTCTGGCTGCAAAACATCAGAGGCATTCCTGCTGAATTCATGTCCAGCAACAGCCCATGCACTGCCAAGGGAGTGGGACCAACCCTGGGAAAGAGGTGGACTGCAACTTATCTCATTAGCTCACTGGCTCCCTAAAAAGGCCAGAGCAAGTAGTTCTTATAATACTCACAGAGTAAAAGTCTTTCTTTAAACCTGTATGTTTATCATTTTCTAGATTTCCTGGAGGAAACACCCAACTACCTGAAAATACTTAGTGGCTTAAGGAAAATCCTAACATAGTATTCATGCTGTGAAAGTTTAGTTGGGTTCTTTTTTTTTTCTTCAAATTTTTATTATCAAACTGATGTACAGAGAGGTTACAGTTTCATATGTTAGGCATTGGATACATTTCTTGTACTGTTTGTTACCTTGTCCCTTCCCCCCCTCCCTAGTTGGGTTCTTAAATTCAGAATTTGGTCTCAAAAGAATGAACTGAGCAAGTTGCAGTTTACCTAAGAACGTGATGGAACAATTTTACTCTACTTTAAGGCAAGCCAAGCTCAAGTTCTTGAGTTCATAAAGAAATCAGCTCTGAATATATGCAGCTATATGTGGAGCAGAGTACATATATGTTTGTAAAACATCGTAGATCAAGAGTCCAGATGTCCAGAAATGTAAGTAAAGAAATACTACACATGAAAAAAAAAGAACCTCAACTATTTCAACAAGGATGAATCTCATGAAAAAGGTTGTTGAGCATACATGCAAATAAAATGATGAAACCTGTTGGAATTGTTTTTAAAAGGGGGTAGGAGGGTAAGGGAGAGTCATAGAGAGAGTTAGGTTGATTTGAATACATTGTGTACATACATGGAGATATCACAGTGGAGCTCCTTTTAGTACAACTGACAGATGCTACTAAAATAAAGGATGTTGCACAAAAGAAGCTGTCTATAAAATAACCCATTCTGCATTATTCTATTAACACAAAACCAGGCAAACACAGGCTATGATACTTGTAAGGCATGCACATTTTGTCGGTCAAATTATTATTTTGGGGGGGGGGGCAGTGGGCCTTGGACTCAGGGCCTGAGCACTGTCCCTGGCTTCCTTTTGCTCAAGGCTAGCACTCTGCCACTTGAGCCACAGTGCCTCTTCTGGCCGTTTTCTGTATATGTGGTGCTGGGGAATCGAACCCAGGGCCTCATGTATACGAGGCAAGCTCTCTTGCCACTAGGCCACATCCCCAGCCCCTGTGGGTCAAATTACAAGGAATAACAAGAAAGTGCTTTAGGAGTGTGTTGGAGATTCTAGCAGAACATAGCCTCTCATGTACCCTTGACCGAAGAACAGACTCCTAGGGAAAGTTGTCCTCGTTGAGTGAATCTGCAGCTTTAGGAAGGAGACACAGGGGGCAGTGAGAAGGAAGAAGACACCTACCTCACCTGTCAGCTCAGCCAAATCACCCCTTCGTAAGTTGATCAGTGGGGTGACCGATAGCACAGCCAGATCACCCTCAGATTGAAAGGAAATTGCTTTTGGTCAGAGTTGGAGTTTCCATTCAGGGTAGGCAGAATGTCACTGGGTAGTGATATAGGCAACCTTGAAATGGTCTACTGACCTGAGCAGTGATTACCTAACTGATAGCTTTATGGGATTTGTTACACTGTATGCTTTATGAATTTTCTTGTACTCTGATGATAAGACAAACTTTGAGGGTGAGAAGGTTGAAAGAGATGACATTGATCAAGGTGGATTGTATTCATAAACTGCTTTGTTTAATGGCAATTCCTGTAAACAACTACTTAAAGACAATAAAATGATAAATAAAATAAAACCTTTTAAATAAGAAAACTTTATTGGCCAGAGGAGGAAGGAACTGTAGAGGGGATATGACCTGTAGCTTATTCAGTTCATTTGGGGACAGACTGCCATCCGTTTGTCCTGACTGAAGCCTGCTGATTAGACCAATGTACCCAATGCTTCTACTCATTCAGGAAAACAAAACCACTAGTAAAAGGGGTCATTTCATTAAATTCCTAAAGAAATGGAAAAATCCTAAACCTGGAGAATTGATGCTTTGCTAAGAGAATGTTGAATTGGATTTTCCTATTCTTTAAGATTGTCAGCTGAAGTCTTCAAAGCTGAGAATAATTTGTGGTATATAACTCCAGATTTTAAAGGGAAGTTCTAGACAAAGCTATGCTAGACTTAACTAAATTGGCAATATGGGTCTGGCAAGTAGCAGCACATCCCTCTCCCCTCAGGCTGTCTGGAAGGCTCAGAATTACCCAGGGATGGGTGGAAGATGGGCAGGAGACTTGTGGTGGTGAGGAACGCTCAGTCATCCTCTACGCATCCTCACGCCACACGATGGTTATTGGGGGTTAGGCAAGAGACTGTAGCTGCAGCAAGAGGAGAGCTGGGGAGCCCACTTCCAGCTGGATGCTGGCTGGGCCTGAGCTCCATCTATGAGCTTGAGTGGAGTATGGGGAAAGCTCCAGGAGAATCAGAGTCTGAAGTGTGTCATCCAGAGTCTGAAGCTATGCTGGCAAATTGTCTTGGTGGGAGGCTGACAGGGGCTGCTCATGGAGACAGTGAAGGAAGAAGACAGAGATGCAGGCAGTCTGCCCTTCTAGGATGCTAGAATTCGGACCTTTTTCTTTCTTCTTTTGAGATGATATCTCACTGTTGGTCATGCTGACTTCAAATTCCTGGGCTTAAGCCATCCCTCTGCCTGGTCTCCCTGGTAGCTGGAACTACAGGCATGCACTACTACCCCCTGACTTATAACTTGTCCCTTAAATATCTCTGAAAGGCCCATGTGTTATTGAAGACATGGTCACCAGGGTGGTGCTATTTGGAAGTAGTGGGAGCTCTGGGGCCTCTTGCAGAGGATTTTGAGCAGTGTGTTTCCCTCCACAACCAGCAGGCGCTCTAGAAACAGCATAGCTCTTCTCTGCTGCCCCTACACAGAATCTGAGCTGGGATTTGTCCTAGCATCTTCTTGTGCCCCTATCTTAGCTTTTATTCATCACAACCACTTGGTTAGGTGGTAACTGCAGGCCCCAAATACAGCTGGAATCTCTCTGCCCAATATGCAGGGGACAGTGCCCCCCTTCTAGCCTGGTTTCTCAGGGTTGGCTCCTTGAATCTGTTTCTCTTTCCTTACTTTCCTAAATATTACAGTTATCTCAGCTCCAGAGGTTTGGGAGATGGCAGTAGGAATGGGCCATCCATTCTCCATCCTTAACATAATGGGTTCCAGGCTCTGGGGTTTGGCCACTGTCTTGGGTTTGGTCTACATCTTGCACCACGACCTGGTCATTGTTTCCCAGCATGGGGGGATCAGACCCCAATCTCTGGCAATGTGTGGGAATCCAGGCTGACTGTGGAAAGGAGCCTTGAAGCTCCAGCCAGGGAAAAGGCAAACCTTGCCATCCTGAGAATCCATTCCCCACCCTCATCACACCCTGCAGAGGCGTAATCTGTCCCCAGGCTCACACCAAGCCTGCTGTTTTGTTTATGCCACAATTGATCTGCCATTCCAGTTTGCAAGGAGCAGACACTTGGGGGCTTTATTATGTCACTCTGACAAAAGCTGCGAAGCTCATTCCCACAGCCTGTCTGCTGCCGCCTGCGCAAGGGGGGCCCTGGTGACAAGGCCTTCAAGAGTTCAGCTCCATGAGCCTGGATGTGAGATGGGGAGGCCAGTGCCAATCTGCATTGTGCACCCCTGGATGGCAACCTCTGCTGGGCACTTGGACATATTCCTTCCAGTCCCTCTGTGAGGGAGGTACTACCATCCCAACAAGGCAGGCAAGGAAATGGCTCTGTAGGTGAAGGTTCTAGCCATGGGAGTTTGTAAGAGGCTGAGACATCCTGAAGCCTATGCTCTTTCCATTGTGCCAGACAGATGGGTAGCCTTGGCTCATTACCCTCTGGGCCCTTTTCCTGCTGGGCACTGTATCATCAGCTCTGAAGGAAGCAAATACAATTTAAAGTCCAATCTGCTATTCTTTTGAGAGAAAAACTGGCACTACCAGTACATGCCTTGGGTCAGCATGTATATAATCCAGACTTCTAACCAACTGGGCTGTGGGATTAAAATGCAGATTACCACTTCAGAGGGTTTCTTTAGAAGGCTGGGAAAATGGACCTGGGGATCTGCATTTTTTTTGCTAGTCCTGGGGCTTGAACTCAGTCCCTGGCTTCTTTTTGCTCAAGGCTAGCACTCTACCACTTGAGCCACAGTGTCACTTCTGGCTTTTTCTGTTTATGTGGTGCTGAGGAATTGAACCCGGGGCTTCATGCATGCTAGGCAAGCACTCTACTGCTAAGCCATATTCCCAGCCCAGAATCTGCATTTTAACAAAGATTTCTCAATGTGTTATAAATGAATGAAGTTATTAAGATACAGTGAGGTCAGCTCCCATGCTAGTAGCTCAGCCTGTCATCCTAGCTACTCAGGAGACTGAGATCTGAGGATGCCAGCCTGGGCAGGAAAGTCTGTGAGACTTTTATCTCCAACGAGCTTGCAAAAAGCCTGAAATGGAGCTATGGCTTAAGTGGTAGAGCACTAACCTCAAGCAAAATAGTTCAGGGACAGTGCCTAGGCCCTGATTTCAAGCCCCAGGGCACCCACACAGTGCACACACACACACACACACACACACACACACACACACACACGATACAGTGATAATTTTGTTTGTTTTTAAATTTTTTGAATACATGCTGGGCCCTGCTGGCTCACAGCTATATATCCTAGCTCTTTAGGAGCCTGAGATCTGAGGCTCTTAGAAGCCAGCCAGGGCAGAAAAGTCCAAGAAACTCTTATATCCAATTAACCAGCAGAAGAGCATCATTGGAGGTGTGGTTCAGGTAGTAGAATGCCAGCCTTAATTGAAAAAGTCAAGTGAGAATGCAAGGCCTTGAGGTCAAGCCACAATACAGGCAAATAAATAAATTTGAATTAGCGTACATTTTTTAATATAAGGGGTTTCAATGTGATCTGTAAAATAACAGTTAATAAGCAATTTGAGATTATCTTCTTGCTTGGACTCTGGTGGTGAAGTGCCAGACTTTGAAGTCAGGCCCCATTTTACCACGTGAACCCCATTTTACCACGTGAACCCCACTTTAGAATCGAACCCTGAGTCAATCAGATTTGCACCTGTGTCCTAATCTTGCTTGAACACCTGATTGTTGTAACCTTGTTCTTTGCCTTTATAAGCCCTGTGTAATCACAGCTCGGGGCTCCCTCCTAACCTCCGCTGTGTCGGTGGGTAGGATGAGGCCCGAGTTGCAGCTCGCTTAAATAAAGCCTTGCCTTGCTTTTGCATTTCGGAATGTCTGAGTCTCGGTGGTCTTCTTGGTGGTGGTTTCGTTACTTGGCACAACAGTGGTAGACATTTAGTTGTCTCCTTACCAGCCATTCACTCCTCCAACCCTGCACTGAGCAGTGGCCAAACCCAAACTAACACTTGGAATGCTCTTCATTAGTGTCTAAACCAATCAGATGTATCTAGTTCCTTAACGATGATTGGATCCAGGAGAGGAAAAACTAAGCCAGTCACTGTAGGACAATTCCATGGCTACAGAGATTGGTTCAGGTATTGGCACATGATCCCTATTCAGACTAACTGGAGGAGTTTTAGTGGAGATAACAGTCTCATAGACTTTGCTTTCTCAGTCTCCTGGGTAGTTAGGATTACAGGTGTGAGCCACTGGCCCCCAGCCAAATAAGACTTGTGAGTGCTTGTGGAGTTGTCTAATCTGTGGAACTGGATGGTCACCTCTCAGGGGGAGGCAGCCCCTGGCTTCCTTCCTTCCCTCCTGTGTGTGCAATGAAGTACACAAGTGTGTGAGTGTGTTTGCTTACAGGGTTATATGTATGTGTGGTAGTGAAGTGTCTGTTTCCACTGATGCTCAGTTGCTCAGGATGGAGTCAAGACACATGGAGCGAAAGTATCATCATCCCGGTTCCCCTGCCTACCTTTGGCTTACTTTTGGGGGGACCACTGAGATCATTTTTTTTTTTTTTTATGACAGCAGGCTAGGATGCCTGGTGGGGAAGGGAGCCAGGAAAACAGGGCCAGTCCTAGCAGTACAGGCCAGTAGTTTCTATTTCTTTCTTGGCATTGACCACAACATGCACGAGCTAGCCCAGCCTCCACCACAGCAAGGTCTGGATGAACTGTGAGCAAAGGCAAGCAGATCCCTGAAGCTGTGTGCTGTACACCGCTATCATGATGGTGGGGGGAGGGGAGGTTAGGGGGAAATGGCTCCCACCCCCACTCTGTGCTTCAGCTTGGAGATTAAGTTATTTTTCTCCTTACCAGAAATCATTCAGCAAAATGCGTTATTAAAAGCCAGTTAACTACTCCTGCCTTCGGGTAGCTCCTGCTTAACAACCTCTCCTGGGGAGCAGCTGACAAGCAGGCCTCATGGAACAGGCTGGAAGATGACTCATTTACATATAGCCCAGCTCCATCCTGCCCCCCAGATCTGTCCCTGGGTCTCTGAGTGTCTCTGATGACTAATCCTCTTTTGGATGAGATCATTGCCCCACCTGCCCCCCTCCTCCAAAAGAGCAGAGTCTTAGCCTCTCTGCCCAGGACTTTGGGAGCAGACTGAATTCAAAACCAGAAAAGGCCTTAGCTGAGGCAAAGGCCTGGCCAAGCAGAGTTTGGACGCTCTACTACCTCTCCTTCCTGCTTCTAGTTCTTTCCACTTCAGGGTGCCTATGTCAGTTCCATCTCATTTTACTTCAAAGCCTCCATCAAAAAGGAGCAGGACTTTAAGGGCATTGTGACTTCTCCTCTCAGTTCAACTCTCCAGTTTATGTTCCTGAAGCAGCATCCCCTCCTCTCTGTCCATACAGCCGCAGGCCACCTTGGAGGACCTCTGTGCCTAGGCAGAGGGGACATGGAGAGAAGCAGAACCCAGGAGCTACATAGAAGCCCCTGGGAAGTATGGAGGTCAGTCCTTGATGGTCAGGCTGTGTGTGTGTGTGTGTGTGTGTGTGTGTGTGTGTGTGTGTGTGTGTGTGTGTGTGTGTGTTGTGGAGCTTGAACTCAGGGCCTGGATGCTCTCCTTAAGCTTTTCTTTCCAAGGCTAGCTAATGCTCTACCACTTTCAGCCACAGCTCTACTTCCAGTTTTCTCTTGATTAATTGGAGATAAAAGTCTCGTTGGCTTTCCTGCCCAGGCTGGCTTTGAACTGTAGTCATCAGATCTCAGCCTCCTGAGTAGCTAGGATTACAGCCATGACTACCTGTGTCCGGTTAGACTGGCTCTTTTTAAATTTTTTTAAAATTTACTATTTATTTATTTATCTTGCCAGCCCTGGGGCTTGGACTCAGGGCCTGAGCACAGTCCCTGGCTTCTTTTTGCTCAAGGCTAGCACTCTGCCACTTGAGCCACAGTGCCACTTCTGGCCATTTTCTGTATATGTGGTGCTGGGGAATTGAACCCATGTATGGGAGGCAAGCACTCTTGCCACTAAGCCATATTCCCAGCCCTAGACTGGCTCTTTTTCAGGTGTCCCCACACTTAGCCTTCTCTCTTTCTCTCTCACCTGTACCTGGCTCTCTCCACAGCAGGTATTCTGGAAGGCTGTTCCAGAGGAAAGCACAAAGAGAAGAAACCCATGAATTACAGCTGAAGTCAGAGAAATACTCAGGAGGGTCTGTCCTGGTAGCCATTGACCTACCCAACCCATGGCCTGGCATGCAGTCTAAAGGGGCTGTCTGCAGGGCCTCGGCATAGTAGCCTCAGTTAGGACTTGGTGGGGATGGGCATGGGCCATGGCCATTGGGCTGATGAGACAGGGATGGTTTTAACTCTCTGCACTAGTTGGGGAGGCTGATGGCGGGTGCACAGGAAGTGAGGAAAGGATGAAAGAGACAGAGGATAGAGCTCCTATCCCCAGGCCAAGTCTCTGTTGGTGCTTTCAGAGCATCAGTCCCCAGAGGTTGGTGGTGGGAAGATAGGGGGTAAGCTGGGCTCTGTGTAAAAGGGTCATCTTCTAAGGCTCAAGGATAGAAGCATCAGCTGTGCAATAAGACCAAGATCTGAACACAGGGCCCAGATCCCAGGCCACAGCTCTTTCCACACCTCCCCTGAGGCCCAACTCAGCTTTCTATTCAGAGAATGTAACTGTGATTTTGCTCTGAAACACATGCTCAGTTGTATCATACAGGAGTACTTGCTGTGGTCCAAAGGCCTGCCCTGGGCCTGTGGTATGAGTTTGTATTATCTCCTCAGTGATGGAAGGGGCTGGGAGGCTCTAAGTTCATATCCCAGTCATAAGTAAAGAAGGGAAACAGGGAAGGGAGCCGGGGTTCAGATGTGAAAGGTGAAGGTCACAGAAAAGGGCAGCACCAGAGTTGCAACTCAGGTCTACCATTCAAATCCACTACACCAGCTGCTGTGCACCACTCCCCAGAAGCTCAGACATGGCCTGTTCCCCAGACTCCCTGGTGTCTTAGAAGCACCTGTGGGTCCATTCCGTGCCCTGGTGCCTGGATCCACTTTCCACAGCCAGCAGTGACTTTCTTTGTCCCTCAACTGTGTGAATGAGATTCATCACAGCACTATCACCTCATCAGGCCCCTGACCTGTTCACTGGTGTCCCAGAGGATTATTTAAGCCTTTGTGATTTGTTACATTGCTGTGTCAATGAGCAGGCAAGCCCTCTTGTAGGTTTCTTCCTGCCTGGACAGTTGCAGGGGCTCTGGAAGTAGTGGTGAAAGTTCTCTGCGAATGGGTTCTTTGTCTCAATCATCTTTGGCTTCCATCTTGGTTTGAGTTTCACTCTTGTAGCAAGGTTTTGAAGCACTTCTTGGTCTATTGGCTAAGAACAAGCATACCATGGTTTTGAGACATGGGGCAGGGAAGGAATATAGTGATTCACGGTAATGTCCATGCCCCACAGCCAAGATGAATAAAATTGTCATATTGTCTCATTGTGACAAGGGCTCACGGCACACCACAGAAGGGGTGTGGCATCTCTGTGCAAGGCCTCAGAAAGGTCCAATTCTGGGCCTGGGGCTTGAGTTAGTGGACTAGGGGAGAGCTCAAGACAGCAGGCATTACTCTGGATTAGACACTGGCAGGAAATAGGAATGGGAGTGATTCTCTGGTGAGCACTTTTAATAGTGCTCAGCTGGGATGGGCATTGGCCCGTGCCTATAATCTTAGCTACTCAGCAGGCTGAGATCTGAGAATTACAGTGTGAAGCCAACTGGGGAATGAAAATCTGTGAGACTCTTATATCTCCAATTAAGCACCAAAAATAAAAAGCCTGAAGTGGAGCTGTAGCACAAGGGGTAGATTGCTAGCCTTGAGCACAAAAGCCCAGGGAGCCAGGGAGTGCCCAGGCCCTGAGTTCAAGCCCCAGCCCCCCCCCCCCCCGCACCCCCTCGCCCCTGCCATACATACACATATACACAATACAATGCTTAGCTGGAAGATCTGTACAGCAGAGCACCAGCCACTCCCCACCCAAAGGGTGTTGGGTCATTTCTATGGTTTGGGTGATGTTTTTGTCTTGGACTGTTATGGCTTGATGAGGCGAGTGGTCTGGTTTTCGTGATGGAGGAAGCTACTGCTTGTGCCCCATCGCAGACCAGTTCACCCCACTGGCTCGCCTCTGGTCCTCAGCAGTTGCCCCTGGTCCTCAGCACTTGCCTTTTTCCATCTCCAAATGGTTCTGGCCTCTGCCTCCTAGGACAGCATCTTTTCAAATGCTATTCATTATTTTTGTACAAGAAATGATCTCGTGTCTGCTCACTTTGTTTGGTGATGTCTGTGCATGGTATGGGTACACACATGCACTTGATTCTCTTGGTGATGATTTTTAGTTTTTCTTCTGTGTGCTGTTATAAATATTTTACATTTTCTGGGAACAAATGGGATAGTTCCTACTTTTGAAAGCATTACCATCAATAAGTACTTTTTTTGAAGTTTATAAGGGAAAATGTTGGCTGGGGGCATGGCTCAAGTGGTAGAGTACTTGCCTAGCAAGTTTAAGGCCCTGAACTCAACTCTGATACTATTTTTTTAAATCCTGACCTCATGACACACAATGACCAAAACACCCTATGAACATGACAGCAAAGGGAGATGCCAGGAAACACGAGACAAAGCTGGGAGGGCTTCCCAGAGGAGGTACTTCTGGATCAGCGTGGTCAAAAATGCCTTAGCAAAGCAAGTGGAGGTGATGGGGTCAGGGGTTTGGGCCGCCTGTGTTGGGACATCCACAGAGGTCCCATGGGAAGTCTTCTCAGAGGGTGTCTATAGTATGAGATTGAGGGCCCTGGGGAAACTCAGCATCAAACCTTCAGCCTATGAAGGAGATGTCATTCATTTAACAAATACTGAGGACCTACTGTGTGCCAGGCACTGTACTAGGCCCTTGGGATCCACCAGGAAACCCTGAGAGGCTAAAGTTGCCACGTGGTAGTTGGATAATAAAGACCAAATAATGCACACATAGATTATGTGGCTACAGAAAAACAGAAATGAAGAGCACAGCACGTGAAGGGGGTGGGGAGTGCCAAGGAGTGGGAGGAGGAAGGTTCTGGTATGTTAAGTAGGGTGGGTCTGGTCTCACTGAGGAAATAATCCAAGGATCAAGCACTACTGATATCTGTGTAATGTGTTCCAGGCTACTCAACTGCCAGAGCAAAGGCCCTGGGGCAGGAGGGCTAGACAGAAAGACCTACAGAGGAAAAAAGGAAGAAAACACCGAAGAGAGGAGTCTGCAAAGCCCTTATATACTCTTCTCCTCCTCATTATACTCCCTTAGGTCAAAGCTCAAGTGACAGAGATGATCTAAAAGATGAGGAAACCTATCATTGTCTTTGATTTTAGCATACAGGATAAATAGACAAACCAATGGATTCACAAAAAAGAAGTAGATGTGCAAGTAGATATTGAGTGACAGTGGAGATGCCGAATGTGTTTAAGAACTTTTCTTTTTCTCTATCAGTAGAATCCTTCACAATTCTAGAAGGAAATTAGATGACCAGAACAGCCACCCTAGACAGTGGGGAGCAAAGTTTGCTGTCTTACCTAACTTGGTTATCATTGAAGCCATAAAGACCATTGTCACGATTGTCCCCATTTGGCAGCCGAGGAAGCGAATCCTTGGAAATAATGTGGCTCACAGGACATCTGAATCCATGGAAATAACGTGGCTCACAGGACATCTGGCTTTCTCAAGTCTGAGCCATCGTCCTCTTTCTTAATCACCTCTCTTAGGAATCTTTCAATTATGATAGAATAGATTTGCATTTTGTATTTAGATACTCTCTTTTTTCCCCTACATAAAATTTATTTTTATGTAAAAATGTATTAACACCCTCACCTACTTTTAGATCCGTTAATTTATGAGCCCATTCTCTTGTAGAATACACATTGGCATTGAGACAGTTTAAAGAAAGGTAATACCTACAAAATGTTAGTTGTGATTGTTTTATTCATCCCATATTTTATGTGTTTGCACATATAAAAGGAAACTTAAAAATCTTCAAACTTTATATTCAGCAAAGTACACTGTTGTCCATTGTTAGATACTCTCTTTTAGCTGTTAAAAATTTTAAGTGATAGCTCCACAGCTGCAGGAGTAAAAGACGGCCATGGCTGCGGCAGGGAGCCAAAACAGGGTCACAAAAGCAGAGGGAATGAATTCACTGGACTTACAGGCTGAGCAGTCCAAGAATGAAGGAATGAGTTGGGGATGGGCAGAAACTTCTGGAAGTGTCTAGGATGATGCAAACCTAACTGTTCCTGGGATTTTGCAACCAGCAGGCAGCCTGCTGTGAGCCTGAGAGGGAGGCTTGTGATGCCAAATAGCTTGGGCTGTGGAAGATGCTGAAGGAAAGACATGGACATAATACAAGTGACATGTGACTGTGGAAGCCACTTCCTGGGGAGGCAAAGGGCACAAGCACGTGGCGTGTGCTGAGGACAAGGATGGATGCTTTGCTTACTTTACCTTTAGGGAGATGGGGTGATGTCTCCATGCAGAGCACAGTGGCTGAACCACAGGCCCTGGAGTGGGGTGCCTCCCCCGCCCTCCCCACTATTCACTGGGGCCTCCAGCAAGCTACTTACTATGTCTCTGTTTCCTTGGCTACCAAGTGGAGACAGTATTACCGCACAGGGCAGCTGTGAGTGCTTGGTGCAAAGTGAGCACCACAAATACAACCAAGTGCTATCATCAACATTAACATCCCTTCCTGCCCCCTCCCCTGGGAGTGGCAGATGCTACAGACAAGGGCTGCCCGCCCGGGCCTCACTCACCGGCATGCTCACCTGCTACTGAGATTAGGAAAGGCCTACCTAGTACCAGCCATGAAAGAAGGCTGCTGTGCCAAAGGGCTTAATATCTGGCCCAGGAGGAGAGAGGGTACAGGGTCGCCCCCAGGGTCTCTGTCAGGGTCTGGTGTCTGTTGGCAGTGAGTCCCCTCGGGTGGGAATTCCTCATGCCTCCTCTAATTTCCCCTGGGTCATAGACTGGAGGACCCTTCCTCCCACAGAAATGGAGCTAATGATAGCTCTCTGCTTTTGGGAAGGGGTAGTAGAAGCATCCGCTTCAAGATTATTTCTGCTTTCTGCAAAACAACAAATCAGAACCATCAACATGTTTTTAAATTAATTGTATTTGTTTTTTAATTGTGTGGTACCGAGGAATTGAACTTAGGGCCTCATGCATGCTAGGCAAGCACTCTACCACTAAGCCATATTCCCAGTGAAATGTTCACATCTATGGAAATCATGAGATGCCTTCTTTCTAGGCACAGCATCTGCAGTGTTGGGCCCTAGGACACTATTCACGTTTAGTCTGTTCATGCTCCCTGTTGCCCAGGCCAACCATTCCCAAAGGAAGGTCAGACCCAGGACAGCAATGAACTGATGGCTGCCATGTTGTGTCCCAGACTTGATGCATCTCTCTCCTCTTCTTGCTCGTGTCTTAGCTTCCTTCATCCTCCTCTGCTTCTCCTCTTCCTCTTGGCCAGGGCTGCTGTGTGCAGGTACTGTGCTAGAATGTGGCCAGGACAGCTCATTCTAGGTCTGTCACGTAAATACAGTCAGACCTTGTGTGGAAATCAGACAGCTCTTACTTACAGTGGCAACAATTTCTGAAAAGTCTCAAGTCTTAGTACCAGAGAGAAGGAATGCCTTCCCCTAAAGTGATCTTTAAATTCAGATGAGTTCTCTTCAGCAGGGTCTCACTGCCTCTCAGGCTCCTGTTCCATGTGGAATTGAGCCCCCTAAAGTTCACAGGTTGAGGTTCCAATACTCTGCATACCACTGAATTGGTAGACAGATCCTTCAAGAAGCAACAAAGGAGCTGAGTGTGGAGGCACACACTTGTGATCTCCGTACTCAGGAACCAGAGACCGGAGGACCATGAGATTGAGTCCAGCCTGGGCTACGTGGTGAGACTCTGTCTCCAAAGCCAAAAGTAAAGAACAAATTTTAAAAAATAAAATAAAAGGAGGTAACAAGGGTAAATGAGGCCTTTGGGAAGGGAGGTCCTAAATCCAATCTGACTAAGTCCTTATGAGAGGAGAGGAGGAGATAGGAAAGATGATCTGGTGAAGACACAAAGGGACACAGCTACCTACAAGCTGAGGAGCAGGGCCCAGGATGGAGCCCACGGCAGGCCCTTGACCTCGGATCTGGAGCCTCTGGAGCCTGGAGGAGATACGTCTAGGGGTGGAGCTGCCAGGTCTGTGGTCACTTGCCGACTGCAGAAGCGCAGGGTGGCCATGCCCTGGCTCACTGTTTTCTGGCAGCAGCTGAGGCAGCAGGAGCCCAGGATATAAAGCTTCACTCAGGAGCCCTGATGGAGCCAGTGTTTATATTTATCCTGCTAACTGCAGGGGATTGTTTATACTCAGAGAACGCCTCCCCTGAAAAGTTGGGGGGGGGCAGCCAAGGATCCAGCTGCTTCCATCAGGCGTGCTGGGGAAGTCCAGGTCACATGGAGCCTCCCCTAGGCTCACTCTAATGTGGTCCTCTTGCCCCTACTTTGGACTCAGGGCCCAGGGCCCGAGTTCAGTCTTCCTGGAGACATGTAGGTGGCATGGGGCTGGCTGCTGCCCACTTTGGTGCTACATGGCAGGAGAACTAGTAATGGCAGACAAGTTTCTCTCACAGTCAACGTGATGCATGGTGCTTAATAGATGCTCAATAAATAGAGTAACAAGAGATTTTTGTTTTTTACAAAATTAGTCTGGGAGCTGGGAATGTGGCTTATCGGTCAAGGCTGGCCTAGCATTCAATGAAGTCCTGGGTGTGATCTCAGAAGTGGTGCTATGGCTCAAGTGGTAGAACACTAGCCTTGAGCAAAAGAAGCTCAGGGACAGTGCCCAGGCCCTGAGTTCAAGCCCCAGGACTGGCAACAACAACAACAACAACAAAATTAGTCCACTTCTATCTTGATAAATTGTGAAATACCTCTGCACCTACTTGGGAAGGGTCACAGGGTTGAGTTCCATCTACCTTGAGCAGTTTTAGCTGGGCCCTGCATTGA
Source organism: Perognathus longimembris pacificus (assembly GCF_023159225.1). NCBI lineage: Eukaryota > Metazoa > Chordata > Mammalia > Rodentia > Heteromyidae > Perognathus > Perognathus longimembris. The sequence goes on along the minus strand of NC_063168.1, from coordinate 45,631,301 downwards.
CTTTTGTCTTATCAGAAAAATCACTGCTGTGCTACAACCCTTGAGTTTCAGCAGGGATGGCATGAGCTTAAAGGACCAGTGCCGAGTGAAGGCACCTGGGTTGCACCCTTGCAGGAAGTCAGTGCTTGTCCAGTGCGAGGCAAGGACACACAAGCCAAAGCTTCCAGGGTTCCTATGCTGGCTTGTCACAACATTTTTACTTCTGGGTGAATAAATACATAGATCGGGGGCTAGGAATATGGCTTAGTGGTAGAGTGCTTGCCTCCCATACATGAAGCCCTGGGTTCCATTTCTCAGCACCACATATATAGAAAAATCCAGAAGTGGCGCTGTGGCTCAAGTGGTAGAGTGCTAGTCTTGAACGAAAAGAAGCCAGCCACAGTGTTTAGGCCCTGAATTCAAGCCCCAGAACTGGCAAAGTAAATAAGTGAATAGATAGATAGACAGATACATAAATACATACATAGGTCAGTCCACACACTGGCATGCAAATGTTTTATTTTATTTTGTTTCTCCCCATCCTGGGACTTGAGCTCAGAGCCTGGACTTTGTCCCTGAGCTCTTTTGCTCAAGGTTAGTGCTCTATTACTTTGAGCCACAGCTCCACTTCAGGCTTTCCTGTGGTTAATTGGAGATAAGAGTCTCACAGACTTTCCTGCCTGGGATGGCTTTGAACCTCAATTCTCAGATCTCAGTCTCCTGAGTAGTTAGGATTGCAGGTGTGAGCCATCAGTGTACAGCTTGTTTTTCTTTTTGTTTATTAGTGGTACTGGGGTTTGAACTTAAGGCCTCATGCTTGTGATGTAAGTGTTCTATCACTCAAGCCACAGTCTTCAGCCTTTTAGTTTGCTTTTCAGAAATGATCTTGCATTTTTGCTTGGACTAACTTCAGACTGAAATCATCCTACCTCTGCCTCTTGAATAGCTGGGGGTTATGACTGTGAACCCTAATTCCTGGCTTTGTTATTTGAGATAGGGGTTACTTTTTTTTGTCCTGGGGGGGCTGTATACTTAATTCTCTCATCTCTGCCTCCCAAGTAGCTGAGACTACAGGCATGCATGCATCCTCCCTCCCCCAAATCTGGCCCTTTGTTGGCTCTTTAGGAGAAAGGAGTGAGGCCTGGGTCATTGCCTGCGGTCTGATCTGGGAGCTGATGGAGTAGTGAGTCATTTCCTTCTTCTCACTGAGCCTGGTTCTGGAGATGTTGAAAGGGATGTTGAGCATTTTAAAGGGAAATACCACTAACTCTGCTTAGGCTCTCATGAGGCTGGTAGAAGATTTATACCTCCAAGGTGGCGGAACACCAGTCACGGATCCTGAGAGAAAGGACTCTTGGGCTATGGTGCTGAGGCCCCAGGGCTTCCACCAGTGCAAAGCAATGACTTCCTAGAAACACACCCCACTTTCACCTCCTTTCTGGCTGACTAGCTCCTCTGCCTCAGGGAGCACTGCACAGAGGCAGAGCTCTCCTGTGACCCAAGGAGCAGGCATCCATGCTCTCTCCTGTCCAGGGCCAAAGGCACACTAAGCCCTTCTCCTCACATACCCTCTTGGCCTGGGACTCCCTTTTGAAAAGCTGTGCCTTCTAGAAGTCCTCAGCCCAGGGAGGCTTGATGCCGCTTAGCCACGTGAGCTCTGAAATGCAGGGGCTGCCTTCTGGGAACCGCATGTGGGAAAGCCCTTCTCCCTCAGCTCTCTCCTCCTAGGCCTACGGATAGCTGCCATGGTTCCTGTGTTCTTAGTAGAATACCAGGGCCTATGTACTTTCCTGTCTGAGTAACTCAGACTGGAAAAGCTATAATTTTCTGGGAGTTGTTTTAAGTGCCCTTTGTTGGCAGACGTGGGCTTAGTATGAGCACTGTATAATTTTCCAGCCTCCTAAATGCCCCCTCCCCTGTAGCTAACACCTACCATGCACCAAACATAACCCACCCTCTTTCCGCCCCCATCAGACAACCCAATTAGTCACACACACAGTCTTCACCAGTGCCCTCATGGGCAGTGCCAGTGCGAGGTCTTATGGAGGACACACTCATGCTTATGACAAACCCCGATTCAGCCTCTACAAGGAATACTATGTACCCAGTAACAGAGATTTCTACACTGCCTCAATATATGAAAAGCCAGACCTCAAGTCAGTCTGTCCGTCTCTCTCTCTCTCTCTCTCTCTCTCTCTCTCTCTCTCTCTCTCTCTCTCTCTCTTTCTTTCTGGTTGGTTATGGGGCTTGAACACTGGGTCTGGGCACTGTCCCTGGGCTCTTTAACTCAAGGGTAGGGTTCTACCACTTTGAGCCACAGTACCACTTCTGGTTTTCTGGTGGTTAATTAGAGATAAGTCTCATGGACTTTCCTGCCCAGGCTAGCATTGAACCACAATCCTCAGGTCTCAGCCTTCTGAGTAGCTAGGATTAGAGGTGTGAGTCACTGGCGCCCGGCTAAGTCCTTCTTCAGAAGGAAGACTCAGAGGCAATCTTGGTAGTAGTATTTTAGTGGTGAACATGTAGAGATTCTCCCCTGACCCTTTCCTTTTTGACTTTGCTCTTCCTTAAATGTCCTAAAACAAAAGTTTAATAAAGACAACTGACAGAGGCAAAATAAAGATGGATGGAGGGCTGGGAATGTGGCTTAGTGGTAGAGTGCTTGCCTAGCATGCATGAAGCCTTGGGGGTTCCATTCTTCAGTACCACATAAACAGAAAAAGCTAGAAGTGGCACTGTGGCTCAAGTGGTAGAGGGCTAGCCTTGAGCAAAAGAAACTCAGAAACAGTGCCTAGGACTTGAGCTGAAGCACTAGGACTGGCCAAAAATGAAGGAAGGAAGGAAGATGGAGCGGCAGTAAAGCTCAGATGCCCAGGGTGGGCTCTGCACAGGAAGTAGTTCTGATCTGCTGTGCAGATTTTGAGATCTTACAGCGAGGATCAGGGGAAGGTAGAGATAATGCTGGCTAAAGATGCCAATGTGGATGCATGAGTCTGCTGCCCTTGGCTAGAGCTGAGGCTGCAATAAGAGCACTGTTAGTGCCACTCAGGCCTTGAAAGCGTTGGGAAAAATAGGTGAGGACCGGAAATGTAAGATAGCTTCCTCTGGAGTAAACAAGATTGCTTCCTTCAGAGGAGGGTGCCCCTACAGCCATGTCTGAGGACAGGCTGGGCTTGCTCTGAATTACTCTATATCCTACAGAAGAGCAGATTTCAGGATGTACTAGCCCGAGGCTGCTACTCTACTCTCTACCACTTAAGCCACACATCCACTTCTGACTTTCTGCTAGTTAATTGGAGATAAGTCTCAGAGACTTTTCGGCTGGGCTAGGTTTAAATCTTGATCCTCAGATCTCAGATTCCTGAGTTGTTAAGATTCTAGGCATGGGGCTGGGGATATAGCCTAGTGGCAAGAGTGCCTGCCTCAGATACACGAGGCCCTAGGTTCAATTCCCCAGCACCACATATACAGAAAATGGCCAGAAGCGGTGCTGTGGCTCAAGTGGCAGAGTGCTAGCCTTGAGCGGGAAGAAGCCAGGGACAGTGCTCAGGCCCTGAGGTCCAAGGCCCAGGACTGGCCAAAAAAAAAAAAAAAAAAAAAAAAAAAGATTCTAGGCATGAGCCATTAGTACCCACCTCTACTCCCTTTTGAATATAAATGCCAAAAATATAATGATTCTACATCTTATTTACACAAGTAAACAACTACCAGCACATCCCAAAGTATAAACTAGCAAATAATTATTGAATGGACTCATAAGTAATTTATTATTGCTAATAAAAATTTCACCAATTAATATATCTGACCATGTCAGAGACACCAGACATGTGAGCTTATCAATCACAACAGGTGTAACTCCCTTACCTGTGTCCATAAAAGAAGACTGAGATGTGGCAGGCACACTGATTGCCACCCGGTCACCTACATGAACCTCGTCCAGGGAAACTGCCATGGTGAATGCTCTCTGTCTGCCATCCAGCTCATGCTGTTTCTCCTGCCCATGACACACATCCCACTTCCAATGGACACTAGGCATGACCTGCCACCTGGACCTGCATTTGACAACTTTGCTCCTGAAGAGCTTTGCACCTGCTGTTTGTAGTACTTTTTATCTGGTTCCCTACAAAGGCTTTTTCTTATCTGTATCAGCTCTTTGCTTGTGCCTTGGTAATAACCCTGGAGCTCTGCAGCCTCTTTAATAGACATTCAGTCACACACACACACACACACACACACACACACACACTGTGAAGTGTAATATATGATCCGAGAGTTAATGTTAGTATTTCAGAGTGGAGTAAAAGGACCTGTGATTGCCAATAGACATGGCTATGAAATGAACTCAGTAAAGCCAATACAACCAAGGTTGCAGCTGGTCACTGGTGGCTCATGCCTGTAATCCTAGCTACTCAGGAGATGAGATCTGAGGATTGTGGTTCAAAGCCAGCCCAGGCAGGAAAGTCTATGACTCCAATAAACTACCTATAAATAGCTAGAAGTGGTGCTGTGGTTCACATGGTAGGGCGCCAGCCTTGAGTACAAAGAGGCTCAGGGACAGCGCCCAGGTCCTGAGTTTAAGCCCCAGGACCAGAAGAAAAAATTGAGTTGCTCGTGGATTTATTATTTAAGAAAGTCTGACATTAAGGAAAGTCACAAGTGTGTCCATCTACATTTGTGACATAGCTGTGTCTTTCCCCAACTCAGTCATTTATAAGTAGCATTATATTTCCTCCTAGTTCAGGCAGCACCAACCTTGCTGGGGTCTCAGAGCCTAGCCATCGAGCTGGGGACACCTGGATTCGAATCACAGTTCTGTCACTTGCTAGCTCCTTGGTCTCAGAAAGCCATGCCATTTCTTTTCCCTCAGTTTCCTGCTCTGTAGACGATGGCATGAGCTGCACCTTCCATCACAGGACAGCGGTGAGGATGAAGTCACTACACCACACATGGCACTTCCCACAAAGCCAACAGCACAAACACCCAAATGGTGACCATTGTGCTGACTATAGAGAACAAGGAATAGCATCTCCAAAAACAGGGGTAAGCATGGAGAAGAAGTGGTGGCCAAATTTAAGTTAATGTCCTTTATTTCCTTTGAGCAAATCATGCATTCAGGGCTACTGTCATCATCTACTTGCTCCCTAGGGAAGCTGCACCCTTGGTTCTCATCTTCAGTTCCCAGGGCATTCCTGCTCCCACTTGAGAAATGCCAGTGGCTTCCTAGGGCCTGGAGCTGTGGAGTCAGGTGATCTGGAGTGGAGTCATGTGACCGTAAAAGCCTAGGACTCTTCTTGTTCAGCAGCATTGTCCAAAACCTTACATTTCTTCTGCTTGCCTGAGCTATTAATTCCAAATTATGTAAACATTTCATGATGGGGAAAAGATGCACTTACAACTGCTATTAAATTAATTCAGAGAACTTTGTAGGCCAGTATGCATTTCCCTAGTAATTAATGGATAGTGGAAACACATTAACTTCTACCATCTGGATACTGTGAAAAATATATCTAGACTTTCTTTTTTTCAGTGACAGGGATTGAACCCACAGCTGAGCAAGCACTCCGCTGTAAAGCTACATACTAATCCTGTTTCTTAGCTTTGCAGGAATAGAGAACCTTTCCTCTGCCAAGGGACATTTGGAAATTAATAATATTATTCATGACCCAAATAAAACTATCATTATAGGCAGAAGGCCACAGGTAGCTGAGAACCAATGAGAAGCATATGTATCTGTCCCAACATGGGCCAAATGATTTTTGCAGGTTCCAAGTGATCATCTCACCACCCAATTTTATCTATTCTTCCTCTTAAGACCCTATTAAAGTGATGGCAGAGGACATAAAGGAATAAATCAGCAACAGCAGAGATAATAGGACAGGAAATGGGAGCTTTAGTGGTTGGCTGCCTCCCCTAGCTGACCCAGAGAGAAAAATGGCAGCTTGTAAACACATATCTGCGCACGTGTGCGCCAGTCCTGGGGCTTGAACTCAGGGTCTGGGTGCTGTCCTTGAACTTTTTTTTTCTTTTTCTTTTCTCAAGTCTAGAGCTCTGTCTCTTGAGCCTCAGCTTTACTTCTGGCTTTTTTGTGTGTGCTTAATTGGGAATAAGAGTCTCATGGAATTTTCTTCCTGGGCTTGAACAGTGATCCTTAGATCTCAGCCTCCTGAATAGCTAGGATTACAGGTATCAGTCACTGACAGCCAGCCAGATACTCTATTTTTAATTCCTAAATGGAAGCCCACAGCTTCAGTTCAGATGCATTAGAGGAAGGACTGTAACTCGTCTCTCATGGTTCTCTTCCTGGCTTAGCCACCTTTACCCTCAGGAGCTTGGAAATGGGCTAGGAATGTGGCTGAGTGGTAGAGTGCTTAACTACCATGCATGATGCCCTGGGTTCGATCCTTAGTATCACATAAACAGAAAAGGCTGGTAGGGGCACTGTGGCTCAAGTGATAGAGTGCTAGACTTGAGCACAGAGAGGTTCAGGGACCGAGCCCAGGCCCTGAGTTCAAGCCCCAGGACCAGAAAAAAAAAAAAAAAAGCTCAAAAGCTCCACTTTCAGGTCTTTGTCTTGTCTTTGGGGTCATGGTTCTGGGGCTCGGAGGGGTGAACATTGGCCACAGTTGGAACTACCTGTGGTTTTGAACCTAATATTGATTTCTAAGCCCTGCCACTAGGGAGAATGGCAATTGGCTAGAGGGATTCAGGGGACAGCCTGCAAACCAGGACTTGTAAAACCTTCTTAGGTAAGGCCTAGAGGAATAGCTCAGTGGTAGAGTGCTTTCCCAGCATGTGCAAAGCCTGAATTCAATCGTCAGCACCCCATAAACCAAACCAAACCACAATACCCCAAATCTCCAAACTCTCCAGGTAATTTGAATATGGGGATGATAAGAAGCATTATCCAGGGCTTTAAATAACACACAGGGGGTTCTCACCCTTGATCTACATTAGAATCTCTTAGGAAGCTTTTAAAAATGGCAGTGTTAGGCCTGACCCCCAAGGATTCTGGTTGAATTGGTCTAGAGGACCAGGCCCAAACATTGCTTGGAATATACATCCTTTGGGTGATTTTAATATTTTCATAGCTAGAATTAAAATTATGGACAAGTGATCTATAGGCTGGCAAATTCCAAAATTGTATCTCAGTTCCACTCTCTTCCTTGAGTTCCTGATTCATTTCTCTACCCTTGTAACCAGTACCTAAGAGTCACTTTGAGTCAAAATATTTCAAACTGAGCTCCTGATTCTCTCTACTCCTCACTCCTAGGTTCTCCTTCAGCATTCCCTATCACCACAAATTGCAAATCTATCCTTGTAGTTGTTCAAATCAAAAGTTTTAAACTCTTGTCTTGTTTCTATATCTGATCTATTGGCAGGCCTTTTTTTTTTTTTTTTTTTTTGGTCATTAAACTTGAACCTAGGGGTTGGGTGCTGCTCAAGGCTTACGCTCTACCACTTGAGCCACAACTCCACTTCCAGTTTTCTGGTGGTTAATTGAAGATATGAGTCTCACAGATGTTCCTGTCTGGGCTGGCTTTGAACCATTAATCCTCAGATCTCAGCTTCCCGAGTAGCTAGGATTACAGTTGTGAGACCAGCATCCAGCTGACACACTCTACTTGCAATCCAGAATCTAATCACAAAGTTTGTTTCAGGTCAGGGGAGAGCAGCTGAATAAACACTTTTCTCCTGCTCTCATCCGGGAGAGCACTGAACAAGATGTATGAGACAATTATTTCCAGACACTGGAAAACAGGTAGCACAGAGAGAAGGGGTACAAACCAGGCAAGCCTTCAATGACTCTGATTTTCTATCAGGATCTAGTTTTCAGAGACAGAGGGAGGGACCAAGCTAGAGCTCAGCTGTCTTCAGTCCTGTTGAAGTGAGGAGACAGAGGAGCCCAGGGAGGATAAGGCAGCTATAACCTGGGGATAAAGGACCCTTAAAGAGCAGGGAAGGTACCAGAAGAAAAAGTTCCAGAAATCTACAGGAAGCTCCCTTGAATCTTTGTGTAGGAAAGACTGATTCCTAGTTCTCTCTTAGAGCATGTGTTTTTTCAGGTTCCTCTAGTGAAAAGTTGGGAAGGTTTGAGGTCTCAGTAGAGGCCCAGAAAAGACGTGTCTTCACAGCAGGGCTGAAATAACCTCAGAGGAACAGCTTTCATAAATCTGTCTTTAAAAACCTAAAAAGAAGCCTGATTGCCAGTCTCCTTGTAGCTTTTTTTTTTTTTTTGCCAGTTCTGGGGCTTGAATTCAGGGCCTGGGCTCTATCCCTGAGCTTCTTTTGCTCAAGGCTAGCTAGCACTTTACCACTTGAGCCACAGTGCCACTTCTGGCTTTTTCTGTTGATGTGGTGCTGAGGAATGGAACCCAGGACTTTATGCATGCTAGGCAAGTAAGCACTCTACCACTAAGCCACATCCCCTGCCCTACTTGTAGCTTAATTGTCAACCAGAATCATGCCTGAGACTTTCAAAGTACAACATAACCAGCATCAGGAAAGTGGATTTTATGCTCACAGGCTCCCTCACCACTTGGGAAGCTGTCAGGAGGATCACAGTTTGAGGCTCACCTGGGCAAAAAAATTCTCAAGACCCCATCTCTTCTGGTTACAGTGATGCATGCCCTCATCCCATCATGGTCCAGGCTGGTGCAAATGTAAATTTGAAACACTATTTCAGTATAATGAAAGCCCAAAGGCTGAGGGATGTGGTTCAAGTGGCAACAACCTGTCTGGCAAGCACAAGGCCCTGAGTTCAAACCCCAATAATGAAAAGAAAAGACAATGATACAGCTGGGTACAGTGTCTCATGCCTGTAATCTTACTACTTGGGAACTAGAGATCAGGAAGATGGAAGTTAGATCTCAGCTAGTACAAAATGTTATTAAGACTCTTACCTCAACTAATAAACCAGTCGATGGTGACATGTACATATGGTCCTAGTTATTGGGAGGCATAGGTATGAGGATCTTGGTTTGAGACCTGCTCTGGGGAAAAATAGGATAATATCTGAAAAATAGCCTTATAAAAGAGTACTCGAGTGGTAGACTATCTGCTTAGCATGTGTAAGGCTCTGAGTTACCATGGGGGAAAAAAAAAGGAATATAAAATTCAGACCTAGGCTGGGCACAACTGTAATCCTAGCTACTACTGAGGAGACTGAGATCTGAGGATTGTAGTTTGAGGCCAGCCTAGGCAGTAAAGTCTGTAAGACTCTTATCTCCAATAAACTACTCAGAAAAAGCCAGAAGTGGCACTGTGGCTCAAGTGGTAGAGCACTAGCCTTGAGCAAAAGAAGCTCAGAGACAGTGCCCCGATCCTGAGTTTAAGCTCCAGGACTAGCACACAATAGACACACACACACACACACACACACACACACACACACACACACACACACACACGCACACACACACACACACACAAATTCAGACCTGAGTATGGTGACACACACCTGTTATTCCAACACTCAGGGAGCTTAAGGCAGGTGGATTTTGAGTCTAAAGCCAGCCTAGGTGACATAGTGAGATTCTTATCTCCAATTAACCACCAAGATATAAGTGAAGCTATGGCTCAAAGTGGTAGAGCACCAGCCTTGAGCAAAAAAACTAAGGGACAGTGACCAAGTCCTGAGTTCAAGCCCCAGTATGAGAACAAAAAAATTTAATGTTGGTGCCAAAACTGAGTAAAGTGGCTCTTGGTCTAAAGTTCAGCTCTAGCTACAGGCTTCCTGTGCACAGTGGGTCCAAAGGGAAAAAGAAAGCAGCTCTGAGTAATTTATCTCTCTTTATGGTGGCCTTCTCAGGGAATGCAGGAAACAGCACGAGGAAGCACATGGCTTCCTGTAACATGGAAGAGTGGGCCTCAGTGTAGGGCCTGTATCCTCTCCTTCTTCCCTGCTCAGCCCTGTGTGGGGCAGAGTCATGAGATGGACAGAATTCATCAGCCTAGCTAATAGCTAGGGTGCCCTTCAGCTATAAAAGGCTATAAAAGAAGAAGTTTTATGGAAAAAACATTAAAAAGAAACAAAGCAGGGATTGAAAGTAAAGGAGACTCTAGGGACAAAGACTTGATGAATTAAGGTCATGGCTGCAGCTCTGTGCCACATCACAACTCTGCCCCCAGTCCTTTCCTGCGTAAGAGCTGTTGGCAAGGGAGGGCTCTGTTGCACCTCAAGTTGAAGTTTAGCCAGACTTTTTCCCCCTCCTCATTATTAGACATACACCCACATCTCCATGCTGTATAGGGATTTCCCAGACCCTCTACCAGCCCCTTTCCCTGGATCTTCAGATATCAGCCAAATGTCAAAAACTAGGGGAAAAGAGCAGTCCAAGGAAGAAATAAAATAACTTACATAATGTTGATCATAACATTGCTATAAATATGATGTAATAAAGGGTTATATAAATTTGAATTAAAAAAAAAACAAGAAACAGAGGAATAGAAAGGCAGAGCTGGGCAGGTTGACATATGTCTATAATCCTGGCACTCAGGAGGTTAAAACAGAAGCATCTAGAGTCTGAGAGCAGGGTGGACTACATAATGAGATGGTTATAAAACAAAACAAAGCAAACAGACAGCAGATTGGCAGAGTTCAAGTAGAGTCCTATTGAAGGCCGATCAATAAATCTTGCCATTTAGTTCTTGAAAGAGTCTTTTCTGCCTTCTCCTCCTTTCCAAAGGCCACACGATCCCTTGCCCTTTTCCTTCGTCCCCTCTGCACAGCAAGGTTCCTCATCCAGGCCATCCACATAAGCAAATGGATAAACATTTATGGGCCCTGAATCTAAGATGTGCGGGACCTCCTTACAGCCCTGGAAAGTCCTCTTGGGACATCACTGTGAGAAAGATTTGTATATAATAGCTGCTAAATTGGTTATGCCAGACCCCACTAACTCTTCTGTCTGTATACCAGTAGCTATAAAATCAAATTATTACCATCATGGATCATGAACCACTTAGAGCATACAAAACAACATATACTGGCAATCTTCTTGAATGAGTTTCGAATCACAGAGCTAAATATACAAACTAAGGCATATTCTGCAAAGGACTTACTCCTGATAGAGACACATAAGCTCTTGATAAAGTGAGGGAACAGCTGGCAGTGGGCTGATTTCAACGTTGGAGGTAAACAGCCAAGATGAGGGACTTCACAATTATCTGGTAGTTTCTAGGCAGTCTAGAGCCAATGATTTAGGCTATCTAAATTTCTTGGCATAATGGCAGAACCACATAGTGATTGCGTAGTCAGGACGATCTTCTAAGTACTCATCACTGGGGGGTGGGGGGGAGGGATGATGAAAGGGGTGACATTGAGCAAGATGCATTGTTCTCAGAAACTGACATGTTGCATTGAAACCCTCTGTAGAACGACTTAAAGGCAGGTTAAAAAAATAATAATATGACATCCCATTATATCTGTCTGGAACTTACGTTGGTTCCCCATTGCTCCCACTCCAAGTCTAAACATTTCTGCCTGGCCTTCAAGGTCCTCCAGCACAACCTCTTTATATTAAAGTAATTTTGCAAAGCTGTTCTGTAATGTGTTTATTGCAGGCCAGTCTTGACCTTACTGGCCTGATCCCAGGCCTACCCCTCTGTCAGACACAGCAAGAGAGAGAAAAAAAATCTGGAGCCAGGGTCTTGACCACAGTTTAGCTTTGCCACTCACGGTGTGACTTAACTCAAATGATCAATTAATAGAAACATGACCTCACATTAGTGCTTAATAGATGCACAGACTAAACACCTACACTCATCATCTCGTGGAATTCTTCCAACAACCACGTGAGACAGGCACCATTCATTGTCAGGCTAATTTTATAGATGTTGAAACAAAGCTTTGGAAGTTCATTCCTTCATTTTACAAACACCAGGTGCTACACTAGGTGATGGGAGTAGTACAGGGAGTAGGCAGAGGCCAGGCTTCAAATCTATGAACAGGATGGTTTCTTAAAGCTGCACATACGCTTAGGGCAGTAAGGTGGGGTGGCTAGATGAACAGCAATTAGGGGTGAGTGGGAAGTTTTACCAGTCAGGTTGATCAGGGGAGTTTTCCCCCCAAGGGTAAAATTTTGCTTCCAGACATAACTGCTAGATTGCAGTTGAGGAGTCAACCATGCTATGACTCAAAACAGTGCCCCCCAGGAGCAGGAAAGCAAGCACAAATGTCCTGCGGTGTAATAAAATATCCAAGGCCCTCCAGGTCATGGCCAAGGAGTTGGATTTTGTATAATGGGATGTCATTGAAAGATTTAATCAAGTGAAAGGACTATTTTATGCTTGAAAGATCTCCTTGGCTACTGTGTGAACACATTATCCAGGAGCAGAGAAGTTAGGGATGGGTTAGTGCCCTGAGTTGCCCTAGTAAGAGACATGGTGACAGCTGGAGGAGACTGCTGTGATGGACAGGGAGATAGGTAGAGGGCATCCCGGTGGTTTTTACAGGTTGAGCTGATAACATTTAGTGGTGATTGGATGGGAAAGATGGGGAAGGAAGTGGAATCAGGACAAACTAATGACATTCACTGAGATGAAGAAAGCTGGGAGGGAAGCTGTTAAATAGGAAATAGGGTAAGGAACAAGAGTTCTATACTTGTCTCTTTAGACTTATTTTGATAAGACATAGACTCACTATGTAGCCAGGTTGGTCTTGAACTCTTAATCCTGCCTCAGCCTCTTGTTTATTTGTTTTGTTTTTGTTGCCAGTCATGGGGCTTGAACTCAGGGCCTGAGCACTGTCCCTGGCTTCTTTTTGCTCAAGGCTAGCACTCTACCGCTTGAGCTACAGTGTCACTTCCAGCTTTTTTCTGTATATGTGGTGCTGAGGAATCGAATCCAGGGCTTCATGTATATGAGGCGAGCACTTTACCACTAGGCCATATTCCCAGCCTGCCTCAGCCTCTTGAGTGCTGGGACTACGGGCAAGCTCAAAGTTGACAAACCTTATCTCAAAATGCAAACAAATGGGCTGGGGACATGTATAAGCCCCAGGATTCAAAGGAAGAAGGAAAGAAAGAAAGAAAGAGAGGGGGAGGGGGAGGGAGGGAGGGAGAGGGAAAGGGAAGGAGGGAGGGAGGGAGGGAGGGAGGGAGGGAGGAAAGAAAGAAGGGTTCAAGGAAATAATAGGATGTTAATGGACTTTAGGTCTATGGTCCAAAGACTGTTGTTCTGGGGGCAATGGAGGATGAGAACTGACAGGACGGGAGGTAGAGTTCAGAAGATGAAATATTTGGAGTAAAAAACATCTTGAGTCATACAGGTGGCACAGAATGCAGGTTAGAATGGAGTGACCTATTGCAGCAGGATGGAGAGAAACAACCCAACAGGTAAGATGGCTAAGGAGCCCAGGTCTGGAATGGGCTACGCACGGGGGACTGCTGGGGGGTGGACAGGACCTCAGTGAATAAGCAGGAGTGTGTCCTGAGACTCCAATGCCAGCATGAAATCCAGACGCAGGGCCAGGCTCCCTAGCACGCTCTCCCTAACCACTACTTGCACGGCACCGTCTCTTGGCAATTCAGGTTTCTTCATTCCTAAAATGGAGACATGAATAATGCATTTCTGCCCACTGGCACAATGTACATCGAGGAGTTGGCAAGGCAATTTCCGTATGTTAAACCTACAATCCAAGCCAGGAACTGGTGGCTCATGCCTGTAATCCTTGCTACTCAGGAGGCTGAGATTTGAGGATCAAGTTTCAAAGCCAGCTGGGGCAGGAAAGTCCTTGAGATTTTTATCTCCAATTAAGGACCACAAAGACAGACATGAAGGTGTGTGTGAAGTAGTCAAGTGCCAGACTTGAATCTCAGGGGCAGCAACCAGGCCCTAAGATGGGCACAAAAACAAAACAAACCATAAAACCTTACAATCCAGTCTCTGCAGGACCAGTACAAGAGGCTTGAGGGACCTCAACCAGCGAAGGGCACACAACCTACTTCTGCCTTGTTACACGTGCATCTGAATGGCTCACCGGCACCAGGCACTACTCACTATTGACATTAGGGACTGAGGCTTGCCTCGGCCATGAGGGACTCATATGAAGATAATAGAAACAATAGCAGAGCTTTCTCCCCTGCCTGCTGCTGGGGCTGCCAGACTTGAGCATTAGCTCCTATGACACCTCAGCTTCCTTTCTTGGACTCCCATGTTTGAAAAGAACCCAATAATCCCAAATCTCATGACCTCTAAATTTCCCTCTAGGAAGTATAACAGGGCAACTCAGCAAGAGCAGTTGTGTGTTTACCTTTCCCTCTCAGGCCAGGGCTGCCCCTGCCGCAGAGCTGGCAGGTGGTGGTGTTAGCAGCTAAACAGGTTCACAGGAGGCGCTCCAAATTCGGAATACTTGGCAGCAGGGAAAAAGATGAAGCCATTTGGAGTGGATTAGGAAGGGTTTGCGTTGAGCTCAACTGTAACTTTCCAGAAAGCTGGGACACCCGATCCCAATAAAAGCTTCCTCAAGTATTTCTGGAGGCATTGTGGAGGTGCTGGGCTATGTGGGTGGGGATGGCTTTTCTTGGTTTATGTAATTACATTTTGTTACCGATGAAATTGCTTTCAAACTTGTGAACCAGTGTCCAGTCTCCAAGGGGGTGTGTCCTGGGCAGATAAAGGGAGGTAGGACTGTGAAATCAAGAAGTAGAGTTGGGGCAAGGGCTGGGGATATCTTATGTCTGAAGGATGCAGCTAACACCTGGGCCAGATGGGAAACTGAAGTCTGTGAGAGAACGAGGACCAGAAGGCAGGACTCCTTGTTCAGAGTGAATTTCCCTGCCTCTTCCTGGGGATGACAAAATAGAACACAGGGATTGTCAGGTTTGGTTTTCACTCTGGGGATTCTGGATTGGCCAGGCATCCCATGTGACCCAGGCAAAGTCAGGATAAGGACCTAGCTGACTCAGAACTGTGGAGGCAGCAGGGGAGTCCTAGGGAGAATAAGCCAGCTGCCCAGATGCACGCCTACCAGCCACTTAGGAGAGATCATTAAACCACTATCCTGGACAGACTCTCCTTTGGGAGGCTGAGTATTGAACTGGTTATGTCACTAGACCTTCCTTGTTGATGTGATGTTCTTGCAGTGAAGGTTTTCAAGTTCTTTGGCTTTCTGTCCTGCCTTTCCATGCCTGCCTGACCTCTTTGGGTAAGAGCTCAGGGCCATGGGCCTCCCAAGCTCCTGTCAACATAAGCTCCTAGAGTTCTAGTGAGTTTTGTGTGCAGTGTCATGTTGGTCTGCTTAGTGGCTTTCCCAATGAGGTGTTGGGATGTGTCTGATGGAAAGCAGGAAGCCTGGGTTCACTGTAGCCATGGAGGCTGTAGTCAGATCTGAGCTCCTACACTGTGCTTCAGCCTTTGCTGGTGCCTCCTCCTCCTCCATTTCTACTACCTGGTAGACATCAGAGTGGGCTATGGGGCTTTCAATGGGGATGGTAGAGAAGATCTTGGGCAGTCATGAGCCTTGATCCTGGATGATGCCATGGATTGATTGGCTCTTTGATGCCAAGAGAATCACTTCTCCAAGCCTGTCTCTGCCTCTGGGAGATGAGATACCTCTGGGAGATGAGATAGCTCAGGGAGGCTGAAGGGATTTGGGGAGGTTTCTAGGAAAACAGAGACACAGTAAACTGGTCTCATGATACATGACAGAGAAGGGAGTTAAGTCTGATGTTCCTTTGGGTAGCCTCCTCCCTTCCAGAACAAGGGAGCTGCTTTGTTCCAGGCCTTGCAGCCTCTTCTCACTGCTGATCCTGTTATGTCCCTTCCAAGGGACCAAGAGTAAGGTGATCCATGGCTCAGCTCTGGGGCTGGGTGGGTAGAGGGCAGAGGAGCACTTGAAGCTACCACTCAACCACTCATCGACCAGATCTCTAAAATGTTTAAACAGTATTACCGATATGAAGGATGATTAAGACTGTCTAGATGAGAACTCAAAGAAAATGCACTTTCAAGAGCATCCTTTGGGGGCAGTTGTGTAAGAACATGAAAGAACCACCTGCTCAAGAGTCAGTGGCTACCCAGAGCATGGTGGGCCCTGTGAGCTGCAGGGGACGAGGAGTGCTCTGGCTCCCATGCACAGGACAGCCTTCCCTTTACAGAGGAGAAATGGAGGCGAGAACTATATCCCCTCATCAGCAATGCACGGCTTGGCAGAGAGACTTGGAAGGGCCTGGAATCCTGGCAGGCAGGCTGCAGGACTATTGCGTGTTTCTCCACCAACCCACACTGGCAGTTTTGAGTGAATTATCCTCCTAGAGAGGAGAGTGTCAGAACTGGAAGGGACCCAAGTGACCTTCTGTAAGGGATGAAGAATGGAGGCGCCAGGTGATGATATATCCCGTCTAAGGCTATACTGCCGGGGAATGGCAGAAAAGGGCCTTGCTTCCTAGGGCCCGACTGGAGGCTCTATAGCCTGGCTCTCAAGTATACAGCTTAGAGACTAGCAGGCCAGATGTAGCCAGGAGGTTTACAGGAATTTAGGATCGCAGGTCATCCCTCAAACACACTGAGCAGGAGCCTGCATGGTGAGAAGACCTTGGGGTCTCACCTGCATGGCACAGTGTAAGGAACACTGTTGTAATCCATCTTTCTAGCCTGTAACATGTTGCCCTGAGTTCAAGGACATTACAAAACCCCAGCCACTGGCTAACAAAGGGGGGTCTAGTTGCTGCTATCAAAAGACTAGACCTGATAGTTGGCTAGGGAAGAATGGCAGGGTTTAGGATAGAACTTCCGAGGCTGGAGTCTAACTGCAGCAGTGGCAGCCAGCCGCCAGCCAGCAGCCAGCCAGCAGCCAGCCAGGGGCCTCTGTTCTCTGTGTACCTTCTAGCAGCACCTCCTCTGCATGGTGACTCGGCTTTTCTCAATCCCATTCAAAGCAGGATGTACCTATAGCTTCACTGTCCCCCATCCTCTTCTCCACAGGGAAAGTCTGCTACTATGGGAGGGAGGTCATAGGCAGAGCCCCCTCCCACACCCCACATCATGCAACTACTCATGATCCTAGAGACATCAGTAGAGGTGGACAGAGGCAAGGGGAGGGTCAGCGACCCAAGTGACCCTGAGAACAGAAACAGATGGCCTATGGCTGACCCCCAGAAGCTCTGAGTCTGAGGTAGCCAAGCCAGGCCACTGTAGTTACCAAACTGCCTCCAAACATGGCTTGAAGCTGTCCCCACCTTCAGCTCAGGATGTTTCCACAAACACGCTCATCTCTTCTTCATGTGCAGCTGAACACTTATGCCCTCTGGAAGCCTAGCTACATGCTCACAGGGCCCTGGCTGGATTCTGTACTTGTCTCCCAGGCCACCACTGTCCCTCTCTGGGCCTAGTATGAAATGAGAATGGAGGCGAAGCCTGTCCTCTGTCTCCAGGCTGGTCTTGGAGGAGCTCCGGGCCCACTCAGAAAAGTCTTCAAGGAGTAGATACATTCAAGGGCTAAGCCAATGGTCAGGGCTGTGGTCCTACCCCAAGTCAGAGCAAGTTAACTACTGATGGGTTTCTATTATAGGTTACCTGCTGGCTTTTGTTGACAAAATAGTCTAAACACTTGGGAAAGTTCTGGAGGATCTTCATGGTGCTTTCAGCTGGACCATTCTAGAAATGTACCTTTACTCTATTTTGTGAGATTGTAGGCCATTCAAGACTGGGGCACAGTTGAGCCTGGGTGGAAGAATGCCATCCTTTAGCTGGCTCAACCTAGCAATACCTGTGAGTCCAGGGGAAGGGAAGAGGGCCTATGTACCCTTTTTTACTCTCTTGAGAGCCTAGTAGCTGACCCCATCTGTTTCTCTTTGCTCTTCTCCCCTCACACCATACTTCCACTGGGAAGGAATACAGGAAGCAACACAGGAAGCAAGGAAGGCTGGGCTGCCAGACCCACAGCTTTGTGCAGTAAACAAATAAGCCCCCAGATCTGAACATGCTCCTGGACAAAACCAAGTGACTGTGTGGCCTGCTCCCAGGGAGCAATGCACTGGCCAATCTCTGCTCTGCTTTGTAGCAGCAGAGGCTCTGCTTGGGAGAGACCAGACAGTTCCTTGCTCTAAAGGAGCTAGAAGACAGCAGTACCCACTGACTCAGCAATTTCACTCCTGGAAATGCAGCCTGGGGAAAATATGATCACTGTGACATTACTCAAAATAGCCCCCAAACTGGGCACCACCCACACCCCAGCCCTAGGGGAAGCATCAACTAAGTGCAATATTCTGAATCCTTTCAAGTCAGTATAAGGCCATGTGGAATGCAGAACCAACAATAATGATGAAATGTTAGCAAGGCTGGGTGCTGGTGGCTCACTCTTGAAATCTGAGCTATTCAAGAGACTGAGATCTGAGGACAGAAGTTCAAAGCTAACCCAAGCAGAATGTCCATGAGATTCTTATCTAATGAACCAGCAAAAAACAACAACAACAAAAAGCAACAAAACCCCCAAAGTGGAGCTGTGGCTCCACCAGACTTGAGTGGAAAAAGCCAAGCAAGAACATGAGGCCCCAAGTGCAGGTTCTAGTACCAGCATCCAGCAACCCTGCCCCCCACCAATGGTACTCCTCCCCACCCATAAAAACAAAACACCTTAACATAAGGAAGATAAGCAGTGAAGCCATACCAACCAGATTCCCTTTCTTTTCCTATAAAAGGCATGACAAGGAACTGTGGAGGTCCCTGTAGAAATGAAGAGTTGTGTTGGGGCAGTGGGATTATGAGCAATTTGTTCTCTGAGTCAGTTAATGACTAAGTGTTTACTACATGCCGGGTCCAGTGCTGAGTCTGAGTATGGAAGCGCAGCTCCCTCACTACCTTTAAATCCGGTGGTACACTTCTTACCAAATGTCTTCAAGTCTGTCACCGCATCAAGTTTCAATAAAAACCAGCTAATGAGAGAAAGAAGCAGGGAAAGGCATTTCCCTCCTGGGAATGAAATGTATTTCATTTCAGGTGTCAGAACCGCTTCCGGCTACACTACATACATGTAAGAAGAAACCTGGTAGTGACATTTCCATCTTGTAATGTCTTAGTTTCCTCTGCAGCAAATGCATTTTAAAAAATGTTGAAGAAGAGGAGAAAAGTTAGGACTTGTTACTAATCTCGAGGCTGAATAATTAAGTGCGCCTAATTCTGAAAGTAGCAAGCTAAATTATGCAGTGTCAAAAGCGACAACTCTCGTACCTACACCATCCCATCCATACCGGCATGGTTTTAGCCTTACAGCTAAAAAATGCTGCCAGGAAACCTAATAAAAGGAAGCAAAAATATTTCTGTTTCTATCAAGCTGCCATTTGAGAAAGACTTTTAAATATGTTCTCTCCTATGTGCAAATCTGACAGTAGATGCATAATTAGAGCCCCAGTGGAGACTTCCTTGTAATCTTTTCAAAGTAAATGAGTAAAACATCCTTTCGGATATGAAATGATAGATTAATACTCTTTGGATTATTTTAAATATCTCAGAGCTGGGGTGTTACCTCCAGGAATATGATTTAGAACTAGAAGAACCCAAGCCACTATCTTCATCTTTGGTTCATATGATCACAGGAGCTGCAGATAAAGACATGCCCAAAGCCGGGCTGTAGTGGCTCACATCTATAATCCTAGCTATGTGGGAGGCCGACTGAAGTTTGAAGGCAACCTCAGGCAATAAAGTGCAAGAGATTATTATCTCTAATTAACCACCAGAAAGGCAGAAGTGGAAGTGTGGTTCAAGTGGTAGGGCACTAGCCTTGAGCAATAAAGCTAAGGGAAGTGTCCAGGCTATGAGTTCAAGTCCCAGTACATGTTTGTACTTGCACATGCATGTGTGTGTGTGCACACACTCACAGAAAGGCATGCTAAAGATCACACATTCATGCATCTTCAATAGGTTACATTTGTCTCAGATATTTGTTAAATGGAAACATGAATAAACAAATATTTTCACATTGGAACAAACTTCATTTCAACCCCCAGGGAGTATGTAACAGAGTATAAAAGGGAGAAATAATTACCCAGAGTTTCAGTTCTATATAAGCAATCAGTATGAATAATTTAGAGCACAAAGTAGATTAAAAAAAAAACTATGCTTGAGCTACTGGGACTGACTTTCTATACAGCCTTAACTATAGCTGGACAACTATCACAGACAAATTGTCCTGCTGGGTCTGTTTGTGCACATGTGTGTTTACACAATTGCAAACTGTCCAGCTCTGGATGTGAGGCTGTGTTCAAGCCAAATGTCAGGACAAATGTTCCACCATGTTACGATGTTCCATCTGACCTGAGTATATTCAGTCAAATTGGACCTTTCTTTATGTCTCCCACTAGTTGAAGGCCTATTCCTTTCTTTCCTTCCTTTGCATACATACTCTTGAGAAGCTGAATGCGTGTACACATGCCCATATTCTAGTGCAAAAATAGGCAGAAAACAGCTGGAGGCTCACACTTATAACTCTAGTTACTTAGGAAGTGCTGAGATTGGGAGGGTCGAGGTCTGAGGCTAGCTCAAACATACACTCAAGACCCTTCTCAGCCAATAGCTGGGCAATTGAATGCACACCTGTCATCCCAGGCTGAGATTAGGGAGATCACAGTTTCAGGTCGATTGAAACAGAAATATCCATGAGACTCCATCTCAACAGAAAGAAGCTGGGCAAGGTGATGTGTGCCCGTCATCCCAGCTATGATGAAAAGTGTAAAACAAGAAGATTGAAGTCCATTCATATGCCTGGGCAAAAAGTGAGACTATATCTCAAAGTAACCAGAACAAAAGGGCTTACAGGGGTGGCTCACACAGTAAAGCACCAACCTAACAAGCAGCAAGCAATGTTCAAACCTCAGAAGCACAAGAAGGTGGAGAAATTAGAAGACAGTCCTTTATCAGCGTTTACCAGATGTTTATTCCTAGTATTGTCCCTGTTTCTACTCTTCTTCATCCTGGCTTTTGCTTATAGATGTTTCTAACTTTCCAATCCACAGGATCAGTGTGATTCTTCCAGTTTTTTTCTGGACAGAATCAGTTGCTTGCCTGATCAGCAGACCAGCCCCTTTTCTAGTGTCAGACACACATTCTGTCTGTTTCTGTCTCTCTCATGATCAATACTTAACAGTCTTAGGCAAGACTGTTCCCATCAATTATATACACACGATTCATGGAACATGCACTGTATAACTTGGATATGGACCAAGCTAAACCCTCATTAATAGTGTGACCTTGGACAAGTCTCAACACTGTGCCACATAGGCTTAGACTAAAGATCTCTTTGCTTTAGCCATCTTTGGTGAGGATGACTAAAATATGCTTCAGTCCAACTGCCCCTGTTGGAATAAGTTTTAACTCTTGCCATGTAGAATAAACTTTAACCTTTCAAAATACAACACTGGGCTTGACAAACATATAGTACTTTATATTTATGAAACGAATGAAGGGTTAGGAGCTCTACTGAAGACTAGATGAATCATTAGGCTAAGTTTATATGATCCAAAAAGAGATTGCTGTTCGATTAGCCAGTATAAACAGTTGAGCCAAATCATTTTGGTTCCCTGAATTCTACATTGCCACATAAACCATACACACTGTGATATTCACTGATCAAATAAAGCTAAGTATGTGCTTATTTTCCCCTTCAATGGCAGGCAAAGAACTCTGACTTTCCATTTAGGACAATCCATTTGGCTCTGTGAGCTGTTGAATCCATAAAAGCACCAGTAATAATAATAATTGTCTCTGAAGAGTCAGGATATTTAAGGGAAAGGAACTAGGTATGCAGAAGAGAAACTGACATATATAGGTCTTTACTTAAATCCCATCCAACTTCCATTAAGGGATTTAATAGAATTTATGCTATTTAGGGATTCAGTAAAATTCATTTGTCTGTCCAATGTAAACTACTATCCTAGAATGCCACTGCAGGTGGATAACTGGTGAAGAACCTGCTACTCTGTGGATTGAATCTTGGTAATCATACAGAACATTAGTTTAATCCTGTGCTGGCCATAGGCTCGTTTGAATGTTTCTCTATAGATTTTGGAAGCAGCATGCATGGTCATTCATAGCACAGCCGCATGCTTCAATGTGGTCCTCCCACACTGCTTTGCCTACATCTAAAAACACAAATCAAGAAAGAGAACAGAGTTTTGTTGTTTTTTTTCCCCTCCACTTGATGAAAAGGCAGCCTATTCTGCCAGTAGATTAAAGAAAGGCTGGAACAATTTTCCTTCTTGCTGACTTGATTTTGTGCACAGAGCTGAGAGAGAAGCTTTAGAAGCTGCGGCTTCTGTCTCTGAAGGGGCAGTGAGTGGAAGATTGATGGGAGCTCATCAGAGAGGCACAGTGACCAGAGATTACTGTAATAGGGACTTATCTGGATGGTCTCACAGCTCATATGGGAAAATACTACCAGCCGCTTTCCCTTTGGCCTGTGGGTTCTATTAGAGCACATCATTTGGAAAAAGATACTGTGACACCTAATATGTTCACAGGTGTGCCTCTAGGTGATAAAAGCAAAAGTGTGTTTACAAAAGGATGAGCTGAAGTTAATAATGAGCTATGAATGTATGATGTCATCCTCTAGGACTAAGCATCCTTAGTACTTTTAAAGCACTTACCAAAAAAAAAAAATCCTCTAGTTGCTATAGCAACTTGATGCAGCTCTAAAAGGGGCTTTTTAAGGGGGTCATTTATATCTTCAATCACCATAACAACGTGATATAGCTTTTAAAGGTATTTTTATCCAATTGTATATACTTTGGACTCAGGCCATATTTGCCTTTCTACTTAAAATAATCAGATGGAGCATGACATATGAAAAAAATCATTGAAGGCAAGGAAGCCCTTTCATAGACTGTACATATATACTCAGAGACATCTCTAGTTGCTCATATTCTGCGCATGCATGCACCCCCTCTTGCAGCCTCTGAGCAGCCATATGCAATGGCTTCCACCGGTCAGTTTAGTCCATGTCCTCAGCTGGCCTAGGGAACCAACCTAGAACCAACCCATGGAAGGTGTGTCTATGAGCTCTCTCACTTCTCAGCCCTATTATACAGGACCCCTTACCCTCTTCCAAATGACCCCAGGAGAAGACAGTGCCTTGCAGTGACTAGTTTAGCCAGCCAAGTGCTTCTCCCATCCTGGGATTCAAACAAGTATCCTTAAAGTACAAAGCTTGTGATCCGGGGCTGGGAATGTGGTCTAGTCGTAGAGTGCTCGCCTCGTATGCATGAAGCCCCGGGTTCGATTCCTCAGCACCACATATCTAGAAAAAAGCTGGAAGTGGTGCTGTGGCTCAAGTGGTAGAGTGCTAGCCTTGAGCAAAACAAAGCCAGGGACAGTGCTCAGGCCCTGAATTCAAGCCCCAGGACTGGCAAAAAACAACAACAACAAACAAACAAAGCTTGTAATTCTTCTGCCTTCTGTACAGGTGAATAAATGAGGAGGGGATTGTGTTTCACATGATGGCCAGGGAAAAGAGTGAGGTGGGGAGAGTGCATGCCAAGCCAAGAGGAAAATGGGGGAGTGGATACCTGTGAGGGCTCCAGAACCCCTCTCCAGGAGGAGCTTGGAGGCCCAAACTAGCCAAAAAGGGAGGAAGGAATTGGGACTTGAAAGAGTCTCCACATAGTATCTTACATCAAAAGTGGCAGAAGCCAGGCTTGAGTTGCTCATGCCTGTAATTCTAGCTACTCAAGAGGCTGAGATCTGAAGACAATAGTTTAAAGGCAGCCTTGGCAGAAAAGTCTGTGAGGCTTTTATCTCCAATTAACCACCCCCAAACCAGAAGTGGAAGTGTGGCTCAAGTGCTAAAGGGCCAGCCTTGAGCAAAAAAGCTAAAGGACAATGCTCAGGCACTGAGTGTGAGCCCCAGTAGCCTAGTAGTAGCCCCCACCCCCACCCCCAGTGGCAGAAATGGTAAAGGGAATCTCAGAGGAGTCATCTCTGCTCCTGGTACACCTTGGTATTACAACTGGTAGGGGAAAAGGTGGCAAGGGAACAAAGAAATAGAAGGTGAGGCTGGAGGTGAAGCGAGGAGAAAAAATCAAAGTGAGGGGCAGTGGATGTGGAACCATGAAGCTACAAACCTGGTTTTTAATATAAAGGGTTTTATCTGAGGAGGGGGCTGGAGGTGTCCACCGAATGTCAGGGGATCTAAGGAAAGTGGAACCATCACTAGGGGGGAAATGCTGGGTAAAGAAGGAGGAGGGACAGTGCAAAGGAAGAGGAAATTAAGATGCTGGGAGTAGAGGGAGAAAAAAAGGCTATGTGATGATATCAGCATGGTATGGGAAGCAGGAAGGAGCCAGCAGCATCAGATGGGTAACAGGGTGAAGCTCTCCCCATTGGAACATCCTGCCCGACGGATCAACATACTAGGTGGGCGCCAGGGAGGGGCCACTCGCAGGCCACCTTCTGCGCGGAAAGCCAGAAAAGAGACGAGGGGGCGGGAGGGGGATTCAGAGAAAGGAATGAGCTTGACAAAAGTAGGCACTGGGGCACTAGAAAGGAGGGCTCCGGGTTTGCGGACCGAGCCAGCGAGGGTGGACAGAGGAAACTGCAAGGCGCACCGAGGAAAACGCGCGCGCGCTAGGGGCGCACCGCTCACCTATGGTCGACACCACGGTGCCCACGAAGTAGAAGGCGCCGGGGAAGTCCCAGCGCGGGCGCAGCGCGTCGGCGCGGACCCCAGCGGCCAGCGCGGCCTCGTAGTGTCGGAGGAAGGCGCGCAGCTCCGGCTCCGCCACGCCGTGCGCCGCGCTGAAGTTGCGCAGCGTGGCGCCCCAGCGCGCCCGAGCCTCCGCCTCGCCGGGGCTCTCGAGCGCAGAAAAGACGGTGGCGCCCGCCACCAGGTAAAGGCCGATGAGAGCCGCCAGCAGCACAAAGCGACCGGTGTCCTCGTTGAGGTGCGAGCGGCGGCAGCAGCAGCAGCAGCAGGAGGGGCGAGGCAGGCGGCGGCGGCAGCGGCGGGGCGGGGGCCGGGGGCTGCGGGAGGACATGGTCCGGAGCTCAGCCCCGGAGCTGGGGTGGCGCTTGAAGCCCGGGCCGCGACATCCCCCCCGCGGGAGCAAGAGCGTAAGAATGGTGACCAGGGGTCCGGGGGGGGCCGCCGCAGGAGCCCCTTTGCCGCCTCTGCCTCCTCCGTGGGCGCTTAGGCCACACACGGGTCAAATGGCCCAGCAAGCACCCGGTTTGGAGCGCCCCTCTCCACTCCCCGACGCCTCGCCGGCTCCCGCAGCTCCTTACCCCCTGCCCTCGGGCACGGGACTCGGAAGTTAGGCCCCTGCCGCCCAGTGGTCAGCGTCCACGGGGCCCCAGGCCTCATGCTCCCCTCCAGACAGGCCTTGGGCTGCGGGCGGGATGAATCGTGGGGCTCTGGCGCCTAGGACTGGGACCCGGTCGAAGGGCGCAGACAGTGTCCTCGGGGGGGGGGGGGTCCCAGGAGGCTCTCCCGGTCGTGCGGCTTTGTGGGTGCTGGGCGTGCGATCGAGCAGTCCTGCTTCCACCCCCGGGGCTGAGCTGGCGGCGTCGGCTTCCGAGCCTCCGAGCCTCCCAGTCCGGGAAAGCACTCCCTTCCCAGCTCCAGCCGAAGAGCCGCCCGGCACCAAGAGGCGGAGTCAGCGGAACCTGGGGCGGGGTGTTGGGGAGCGGTGAGGGAGCAGGGGAGGGAGGGATGCGGAGGGGAGGGAAGGAAAGGTAGAGAGTTGGGCTGCTGAGAAGCCTCGGGGTGGTTCTGGCACCGTCAATGCGGGGCACGGGAGCTAGGGTCCGAGTGCAGAGCTGGCTGTCGCCTCTCTGGGGAGCCCCCGCGCTGCGCCTCTGGAAGCCCTCCCTGATCACCAGCCGGCCGCGCGGAAACTTTGTTCAACTTCGTGCTCCGAGGTCTCTGGGGCCGGGGCGGGGGGTGGGGGTCGGCGGGGACCAGGAGCGCCGATCACTCACATCAGCATCTCCGGCGCCACTTGGAAGTTTCAGTTCCTCTCGCTCACTCTTTTGTCCTGGATCCAAATGCAGTGCTAGGATTCGGCGGAGACCATTTGGGCTTGGGGAGGGAGGGGCGGTCGTCACTGGGCTTGGCGCAGATCCGAGAACCAGGACACTCCTGCCCCAGCTCGCCCGGCGGAGCGGGCGGCCTCTGTCAGCACCGTGGACAGCGCATCCGTGCTGCAGCCTCGCGCCGGGCGGCGCCTGGGCTGCGGGATCCGTGGTGCTGATCACCCTTCCTAGGAGCACCTCACCCTTCCCACTCCCCTCCGTTTTCCTTAAAAAATTTTGTTTTTTACTTTCCGCCTGTCCCCCATCCCAAGGCAGACGCGGTCGCCAAAGCAGCGAGCGGACAGGGCGGGGACGCTGCGGAACCGAGACGGAGGACTCCGCACGGGTGGGGGACTGAGGGCTCCCGGGGAGGAGGCGCCCAGGCCTGGCAGGCTGCGGGATCTCTCACCGCCCCAGGTCGCCCACCTGGGGGCGGGGAGCCTGCGGCAGAGGGTAGGGAAGGGGCTGGAGAAGATGGCTAGTGGTTTCCCCAGCGGCTGGCGCAGAAAGGGTGTGCGCTTCACAGCGCCCTGAGGAAAGAAATGGTGGCCTCCTCCACCCCACCACTGTAGGGGGAAGGCAGCTGGTGCTCAGCGCTGCTGTGGCTGCTTCTCTGCCGGACGCAAGCCAAAGTGGCTGAAAAGTTCTGAGGTCATGAACACTCTTTTCGGGGAGCCAGCCCCTTCCTTGTCTTATTCCTCTTCCACAAGCCTCAGGGATGAGGAACCTGACAATGATATATGGGGGCTGGGGGGGGGGGGAGTAAAGATAATGGTGCCTAGACATTCCAGGGGGGTGAGTGAACTGTGACAACATTTAGAGCCTCCCCAGCCCCAAACGCAGGCTGTCTGGTCTTCACCATATAGAAACTTCAACTAAGGTCTCTCCTCAGACTGATGGCCCAAAACACCAGCCCCTAACAGGGTGCTTGCATTCCCTGAATGAGCCTCCACCACTCATGGAACATTTCACAGCAACGAAGCTGGGGTCCTCTGACCTCACACTTGAGGGTGGGCTGAGGGCAAGAGAGCAGCCAGAAGTCTGCGAGGCACCTGATGTGGCATGTGGGTTATGCCAAATCAGGGGCTGGGAATTTGATCTTTCCAGAAATGCAGGTCCGTTTATTATTGGAATTGACGGCACTTCTTTCTTAGTGCAGATGGGGCCTTCACCAAAGGCAGACCTGCTTCAAGGTGCACTGAATGCCACATGTGGCTGGTTTTGCAGTGATCTTTTAAAAAATAAGGCAAGGAAGCCTTTTAATAAGGAAGGGGGGGGGGGAAGAAACATCCACTAAGATGTCTGAACCCCCTCTTCTCTTTCTGAAACAGAGTGAGAGTCTTATACAAACATACATTATTGTCAGTACAGACCCTTCTTGCCAACTGATTTCCAAGTCTTTCCTGTCCTGGGCTCTCCACAGGTTTTGGCCCAAGCCTTAAACCCCTGTCCACTAGCTGACAAGATTAGCCTAGCCATGGGCCTCAGGGGCTGAATTCCATTTGGCTGGTCAGCTGTGAAAGAAGTGCTGAGAGGTGTCATTTAGGAGTTGGCCCTGAAACCTCCAGATGCAGTTAAAGGGCATTGCCAGGCCTGTGCTTCTTTGCCCAGAATCCCAGAGCAGGGACAAGGTGCTTTGCTGCAGTGTCCTGTGCCTCGGGGGCCAGCTCCTTGCACAGTTGGAAGAGGAACTGCCTGTCCTCCAACTTGGTATTCCGGCTTGATTAGCAGCAAACCTCTGGCATCCATCTCAATTCTGAATGACCCAATCAATTTCTGTAATAGGGAAATGATGAGTTCCCTGCACATAGACATGCATCCTCTAGGAAACAAGGCCCATGATGAATGTGGCTTTTGCCCACTAAATCGATATTTAAGCCATTGACTGCCAGCTGGCCATCCTCAAAGCCTTTACCACAGCCCTGAGTTGTTGCAATAGCCTCCTAAGGACACAGCTTGCTGTTGCAAATATTCTTCCACATCGGTCCATCCTGACTGTACCTGCTAGTCATTACTTTGATCCCATGTAATCTAACCATGTGACTGATATCTCTAAACCACAATCACCAGTGGTTTCTCAAGGGTATAATAGGCATTTAGTGTTTAAACCCTTGAAATTGCCACTCAGAACCCTTAATGATGCAATTCTAGTCAAATCATTCCAGCCTTGCCTGCTACCTCTTATTTATTCCCAAACCTGCCATCAGATCTTTGCTTGTGTTGTAGCCTATATTGAGTGCTTTCTTCATTCATCTCTTCTCCAGTTCTTCAAATAGAGAGCTCTACCCTGCTTAGATGTTTTCCAGGAAACTTTGAAGATTTTGACCTAATCTTTTTGCTATCATCTCAATCTAAGATTCTTGAATCTGCCACGAATTCAAGAACATTACATAAAACAATTGGACAGGTACAGAATTTCTCTTTATTTTTTTTTCTCTCTGTGCCTTTCCATGATTTATAAAATGCAAGAAGATGGATGTAGTGGACATGCCTTTAACTCCAGCACTTGGGAGGCAGAGATAGGAAGATCTCAAGTTTACGGCCAAGCTGGGTTTTATAACAAGATCCTATTGATACAGGACATGGGGGGTAGGCCCCTTGAAATAAAATTATTCCAAGAAAAGGAAGTCTAGCTGGAGTCTTGGACTCTGACAAGAGTCTAAATGCTTCAGGGTGGAACAAGATACAATACTAGATGTCTCATCAGTCCACTGCCCAGAAACTATATAAAATTTGGCAACAGGGTTAGGCAGCCTTGGTGCTCAAAGTGGGGCTTCATGGAAAAGTGCAATTGAGCAGAGACACACACAATATCACATACAAGAGTGTGCATAAGAGCACTTACAATGACTTACTCTTCTTCCAACTGATAATTGAAGCAAAGATTCAACCAACTTCAAGAGGAATATTCCTCTTTATCCTTATTATCTCATGCTTAGACATTCTATCTCATACATAGACATTATTGAAAGTGGGATATTGAAGTCTCCAACTATTAGGGTAAATCAGTCTGCTGCTCCCTTCAAATCTGTCAATATTTGTGTCATGCATCTGGGACACAGTTGCTATGTGCATTTTAGCATTATTACAGTTTCTTGATGAATTTGGCATTTTATTAAAGTGAACTGAAAAATTGAAAGATGAGCTCTTTTTCTTTCCAAAGTGGGAGTCAGATATCTCATATAAGAGGAATTGAACTTGATGAAGGCAATTTTGTGATAGGGTTCCAGTTTCTTCTCATGCATCGCTACTTGGTGAGGCATTAGTTGTATTTGCAGAAGAGAAGCAGGACCAAGGACCAATTTCCACATCTGTCTGTGGGAAGAATGCACTATACATCTTCCTGTTACCATGATGCTTGTAGACTAATGAAGCAGCTAACAACTCCTTGTTTATAAGGATTTAGAAGTGAAAGGCAGAATCACAGGATGCAGAGGAGCCTCAAGGCCACTGGAGACCAGTTTTATCTACTGGTGGCTCACGCCTATAACCTTAGCTACTCAGGAGGCTGAGTGAGATCTGAGGATCTTGGTTCAAAGCCTGGCCAGGGAGGAAAGTCAATGAAACTCTTATCTCCAATTAACCACCAGAAAAACATAGTGGTGCTGTGGCTCAAAGTGATGAAGCACTAGCCTTGGTCAGAAAAGCTCAGGAATAGCACCCAGGCCCTGAGTTCAAGTCCAAGACTGACAAACAAAAAACAAAAAATCCCCAGTCTTCCTGTCCAGAAAGCTGTGGCCTCTCTGTCAAGATATGTTTATGGGAGCCCTCTTGTACATTCTTTTCTTTTCTTTTTTTTTTTTTTGGCCGTCCTGGGCCTTGGACTCAGGGCCTGAGCACTGTCCCTGGCTTCCTTTTTGCTCAAGGCTAGCACTCTGCCACTTGAGCCACAGCGCCACTTCTGGCCGTTTTCTGTATATGTGGTGCTGGGGAATCGAACCCAGGGCCTCATGTATACGAGGCAAGCTCTCTTGCCACTAGGCCATATCCCCAGCCCCTTGTACATTCTTTTCTTAAAATACAATTTTATTGTTACTATTGAGGTGTACAGAAGGATTACCATTTCATATGTCAGGTAATGAATACATTTCTTCATTTGGACAATATCAACCCTTCCTTCACTTTCCCCCAGTTTCCTCCTCCCATCTCTGCCTACAAGTTACATAGGCCATTTTTTACCTAGTGTATATTGAATAGCATAATTGCATTTCTTTACTCTTCCTCCCTACCTCACCTTAAAAAAAAACTTTAAAAAACACAAAGCAAAAACAAACACCACCACCAACCAGAATAACAACCAGCTAGGTGCTGGTGGCTCAAACCTGTAATCCTAGTTACTCAGGAGGCTGAGGTCTGAGGATCATGGTTTGAAGCCAGCCCAGGCAGGGAAGTCCATGAGACTCTCATCTCCAATTAATCACAGAGAAAGCCCAAAGTGGTACTGTGGCTCAAATGGTAGAGTGGTAGCCTTGAGCAAAGGGAGCTCAGGGACAGCATTCAAGCTCAGAGTTTAAGCCACAGAACCAGAAAAAAGAAAAGAGAAGAAAAGAAAAACAAAAGCAACCAAAAAGAAAAAAGCCCTAGTGTTTTCCTTTCCTGGAATTTGTTTCACTAAATAGTATTTTAAATGTTCAGAGAAGATGGTCTCCATACTAAGAAATCCTTTACTCTCACTGTGTGTGAATGCCGAGAGTCCTGTATAGATTATCATGTGTAGTTATATTTTAGATATTGCTTCCACATATGAGAGAAAATGTGCACTGTTTCTCTCTCTAAGCTTGGCTTACCTCACTTAGCATGATTTGTTCTAGGTCCATCAATTTTCCTGCAAATGATATAACCTTGTTCTTAATAATGGATGAGTAAAATTCGATTGTGTATATGTACCACATTTTATTGAGCCACTCATCTGTTATAGAGCATCTGGGCTATTTCCATATCTTGGCTACTGTGAGTAGTACAGTGGACATGGATGTGCAAGTGCCTTTACCATATCCTGACTCTTAATGATCTGGGTAGATGCCTAAGAGTAGTATGGCTGGGTCACAGAGAACTTTTATGTTTAGTTTTTTGAGGAACTTCCCAACTGCTTTCCAGAGTGGTTGTATTAGTTTACATTCCCACCAAGAGTGTAACAGGGTTCCTTTTTCCCTACATCCCCCCCCCCCCGAATTTATTCTTGTTCAAATTCTTGATGATGGCCAATCTAACGGGGATAATATGGAATCTCAAAGTTGTTTTGATTTGCATTTCCTTTATGGCTAGGGTTGTTGAGCATTTCCTTGTATGTCTATTCACCATTCTTTCTTCATCTTCTTCTGAGAATTTTTTCTTAAACTCCCTTGCCCATTGATTGATTGGTTTACTGGAGTGTTAATTTTTTGAGCTCCTTGTATATTTTGGATATTAGACCTTTGTTTGGATGTATTGCTAGTCAAGACTCTCTTCATGGGAATCCCCCCTTTCTTTTTTTCTGGTCCCAGGGCTTGAACTCAGGGCCTGGGCACTGTCTCTGAACCTTGCTGCTCTAGGCTAGTGCACTCCACTTCAGCCACAGCTTTACTTCTTGTTTTTTTGGTAGTTAATCAGAGATGAAAGTCTTAGATCTCAGTTTCCTGAGTAGCTAGGATTATAGGTATGAACCACCAGTGCGTGGCTAAATCATAGCATATTTTACATATTGCTTTAAAGTTACTTTTTATTTTTTCCTTTGGCAGTCATGGGGCTTGAACTCAGGGCCTGGATAATATTCTGGAGCTTTGGTGCTTATGGCTAGTGCTCTACCACTTTGGGCCACAGCTCCACTTCCAGTTTTCCGGTGGTTAATTGGAGATAAGAGTCTCACAAACTTTCTTGCCCAGGCTGGCTTTGAATCATGATCCTCAGATGTCTGCCTTCTGAGTAGCTAGGATTACAGGCATGAGTGTGGTGGATGGGGTACATTGTATTGATGTATGAAAATGTCATAATGAAAACTTCCCTATACAACTAATGCATGGTAATTAACAGTTTTAAAATTATTTTTAAGCCAGATGAATGACTCATGCCTATAATCCTAGTTACAAGAGAGGCAGAAATCAGTAGGATCACAGTTCAAGGACATCTAGGGAAAAAAAGTTAGGAAGATCCTATTTCAAGCTGTCATCTCAATTATTCAGGAAGTTTAAAGGAGGACCATGGTCCAGAACAGGCAAAAAGCAAGACTCTATTAAAAATAAATAAAACAAAAGGGGCTGCAAATGTGACACAAGTTGTAGAACAAGTACAAGGCTATTTCAACACCAGTACCACCATTTTTTTTCACATTTAGCATAACATAGAACATTCAGAAACATCTCAAATATTGTAATTTAAACCTACCAGTTGAATGCCTACTACATATAAGCGCTCTTTTAAAGGATTTGGGGTAGATCATGCCAATAATTCTATATAAAATATCATCTATTTGCCTGATATCCTCCCACATAAAGTTTTAGCTGAGTCTCCTTGGCAGATATTGCTAGATATTTTTCTTAAGACTCCCTTTGCTTCCTTCTCCTTGTCCGTTTCTTCCTACACTTTCCCATTAAAATATCAGGAAATGACTGGATTTGGCTTCTTAATGAGACCACTAATTCCTATGCCAATGCATATTCTACCTGTTTCTCAGCAAGAAGGTGCTCATTTTATCTGGATATCAGTGACTTCCACTAAAAAACCCTATTTTCCAAGCTGGAAGCCAGCTGTTTACACCTGTAATCCTAGCTACTCAGGAGAGTGAGATCTGAAGATCTTGGTTGTGGGCAGTGAGATGCCTGTCTCTGTTAACCAATAAAGAGCCAGAAGTGGAAGTGTGACTCAAGTAGTAGAGTGTCAGCATAGAGCAAAAAAGCTAAGGGAGAGAGCCCAGATCTTGTGTTTAACCCTGAGTAGTGGCACAAAAACCAACCAGAACAAATCCCTAATTCCCTCTCTCCCCCATAGTTAGATGGAACTGTATTTATTTTATTTCTGTTTTGATGCTAGACATTGACCCCAAGGTTTTGCACATACCAAGTGCATTCCTTGCCTGCCACCCAGCCACTAGATTTTTTTTTAAAATGAAAATCTTAAAAAAAAATCTTTAAGTAGTTGCACAAAGGATTTGCCATTCAACAAAGGAGATTGTATTTTTAAGGCCTAGCAAAATATTGCATAAGACTTCCAGGAAGGCTACATAAAGGAATCTAAATTCCACTGGAAAAGTGGTCCTTTTATCCTTTAGCTGCCATATTGAATCAGAAGGTCTCTTTGGAGATCAAAGCTACAGTGTAAAGGAGGAAGCTGTTGAAATAATCTCTATTCTTTAACAGGAGAGAATTAACTTCAGGTATTTGATCCACAGTTGCTCAAATCTCTTTTACTAATTGAATATTCTGAATGCTCAAAAGATCACTTGAAATCAGCATGAGATGGAAATTTAGACTCACCAGGCCTATTTGTTCCATTTGCTTTAAGTGTCCTGTTATTGTCCAACCTCCCTTCTCTCAAGTGTCTTCTCTCCTGTGATCTTATTATGCATTGTCCCCACTAAACTTCTCCATGGTCTTGTAACCAGGAGAAATGAAATGTCAATAACTTCCATTTCTTTATTTTTTTTCCTAGAGCAAAAACAAAGCCAGAATGCTGAGCACAGGAGAAAGCACCTTTGGGATTGCTCTAGCTAACATCAAAGTGTTAAAAAGAGTTGGAGGTCTAGCAGTATTGGACTGATCCTTTAGAGGAGTTAGGACACTTATTTTATTGGGAAGCTTTTCTTAAAAAGGGAGGGGCGATGAGGCCCCTTGAAGAGAAAGAATGGAAGCAGCACTGGACTGTGGATAGAAATTGTGAAAGCAATCCTTGTAAGCAAATCATTCTTCATCTGATCAACTTAGCTGTGGGTTGTGAAACATGAAAAGACAAGAGATCAGTTCATTCAATGACAACAAAAACTCCTATTTTGAGAGAGAGAGATTGCACAGAACATTTATAATGCAGAAGGAAACTGGGGCTGGCCTAGAAGTGAGCCTTGAGGATGTGGAAGCTAGAGGAGGGGCATACAATGGAGATGGTGGCTACAGGGGTAGAAATGGTGGAGATGAGTGAGGTGGAGTAGGGAAGAGATATACCTTGGATATAACTTCCCCAGGGCCACCTGAATCTGTAGGGCTCTTAGGGCCAAGAATGTTCCTGAGGCTGGAAGGTCAACTTTAAAGCTGAACATATGAGGATGGTCTTCTGCCTCCCTCTTTACTTCTCCCTCCAGACCATTGCTCTGTGCCAGGCATGGTGCTACTCAGGGTCCTAAGTCAATACTGATTGCCTCTGTCATAATGCCTAGGTTGGAAGGAGGGTAGGGAGTGTCTTTGGGGATGGTAAAACCCAGAGAGGGATGAGAAGCATTCACCCTGTGGCATATCTGCAATCTCTAACTCCCTCTGGGCTGGTCAACTTCATTTTGTCTCCCAGTGGTTCTGCCTTCCCACCTGGGTTTCTTTCCTGCTCCCCCTAGGGCCCTTAGTGAATGTGCAGAGCCCTCTGTGCAGTACATAGCATCTCCCTCATAGAAGGATTTCTGGGTGGAGAGATGAGGGGCCATACATACAGCGAATGGAGGGTCCAGCTCCTGAAAGGTTTGCTGGGAAAACTCAAGTCTTTGTCAGCATGCTGAGCAGAAAGAAAAGTACTGAATACATTCTCTCTCGGACACAATTGCAATGTGGGAGGGGCCTGTCATTATAAGTGTCCTCAGGGCTGAGAATATGGCCTAGTGGTAAAGTGCTTGCTTCCTATACATGAAGCCCTGGGTTCAATTTCTTAGCACCATATATATAGAAAAAGCCGGAAGTGGTGCTGTGGCTCAAGTGGTAGACTGCTAGCCTTGAGCAAAAAGAAGCCAGGGACAGTGCTCAAGCCCTGAGTTCAAGCTCCAGGGCTGGCAAAAAAAAAACAAAACAAAACAAGTAAGTGTCCTTATTATGTTATATGTAGAAAACATAATATACCCTGACTTGAGGATCTTAAGCCTGTGAAGCACTAGCAGGGTCCCCTGGGAGCTGCCGCCTCCCTGGCATTCCTTATGAGCAGATTTTATGTGGTGGTAGGCCTAGGCTGCGCCACTGAAAATGTTTTAGTTTCCTTTGCTCATTTTTAATTTTTCTAAATGGGACACCAATTACAGGCCACATATGTTGCTCCATGCTGTTTACAAGAGGCAAAAACGACTTGGTTCTTGCTGTCAATGAACTTCAGGCCTGATAATTATTTAAGTACATGAAAGTTGCTGGATACTGGGGCTGGGGATATGGCCTAGTGGCAATAGTGCTTGCCTCATATACATGAAGCCCTGGGGTCAATTCCCCAGCACCATGTATATAGAAAACAGCCAGAAGTGGCCCTGTGGCTCAAGTGGCAGAGTGCTAGCCTTGAGCAAAAGAAAAGAAGCCAGGGCCCTGAGTCCAATGCCCAGGACTTGCAAAAAAAAGAAAAAAAAAAGTTGCTGGGTACTGTTGGCTCATGGCTGTAATCCTAGCTACTCTAGCTGAGCTCTAAGGATAACAGTTCAAAGCCAGCCCAGGCAGGAAAATCCATGAGACTCTAATGTCCAAATAACCACCAAAAAGCTAGAAGTGGAGCTGTGGTAGAATACCAGCTGTGGTAGAATACCAGCCTCGAGCAAAAAAGCTAAGGGACAAAGCCCATACTTTGAGTTCAAATCCCAGTCTCAGCACACACACATACACAGTGACCATAGTCACTGAAGCAATGAAGCAATGAAGGCAGACTGCATAGCTCTGGGGAGATGGGTGTAGACACATGACCTTGGTATGGTAAGATGAATAGGTGGAGGCCAGGAGGAGGGTGTGAGTATCAGAGAGAAACTTTGCACAGCAAACCACATGTGCCATCAGTGAGAGGCAGAGCTGAAGACCATTGTAGGTCGAGGGAGGCCTGACCCTCCATAGGAATACCTAGGACAAATAGGAAGTCATGTGCACTACACAGAGGGCACTGCAAGGACAAGTTTGCCTTGTCCTATCCCTAGGTCTGTGCATCAGGACCAGTGTAGCTTAATATCTGAGAATCTTCTCTCAGCAACCCTCCCATTTCTTCCCTGAAACACACAACCGACCTGTGCCTGGCCTGTGTCACTCTGCTGGCTCCTAGAACCTAGAAGAGGAATCTCAGTCTTGTTATAGAAGCCTCCAAGGCTCTGGTATTTCTGACCAGACCTAACTGTTGCTTCATCAACTTGTTCCCATGTCCCATGTCCTATGTCCTACCCCCACACCTGATGCTACACTCCAGAGAACTTCTGCACCTTCCCCAAATAATATGGTATCTCTATTCCTCTTTCCTGGAATGCTCATTCCTTGTCATCCCTAGAAGATGACTTTTACATTCTCCACATAGCAACAGAAATGCTAGGACATCATTAACTCTCTACCTGATTTCCCAAGAGTAGACATTTATGTAATATTTGCCCATGGCTCAAGAAATGATGACAGGAAAAGCACACACTCCTATTTATATGAAATTTCTAGAGTAGGTAAATCCAGAGTCCAGGGAGAAGGGGCAGGGGGGACTAGAAGCTATCTTACTGAATATATGGGCTCTTTTCTTACTCAATACCATTGGCTAATAACCAAGTAGTTCCAAGAGCTGGCAGGGAACTGTATTCTATTGGCCAAAGACTGGAGCAGGAGAGCTCACTCTCTCTGAGGAGCTCTGTAGTCTGAGTTGTTACTACATCTGGTTATGCAGGGGTGTGATACACAAGATATTATCAGAGCTTTTCATGAAAAAGGGAGGAGGCTTCCAGGAGTCAGGCTGCCATCTCTTTTCTTTCCTAATTTGGGCATGGTTGGATCTCTCATAGTGCCAATGGGTGTGTTTTAAATCATTACAAGGAGATTTTTAAATAAGTTTAAGGTCGTCTGGAGTGTCAATATGGCCTTCGAACCCCATGAAGCCAATCTGGAGTCCTCTTCTGTGGCTGGGAGGCTGTAAGGAATTAGTATCTAGCAAGCAGCATCTTTCTACAAAATGCAGCCAATGCCAAAGCAGGATGGATAGGACAGGGTGTCAGGGAAATGAAAAACCCAAAAACATCTGAAAATAAGCCACAGTTGGGAGCTGAGATTTTAAAAAAATCACTAGAGCAGCAAAAGTTGAATTAATCATTGAAGCACTCAAAAGCATGCATTCCTCCCAACACATTCCAGTTTTCCTTAGATGGGTAGTTTGGTCTGATGATAAAAGGCAGTTCTTTGACCACAGAGGAATGTGTAAGGTCACAAGAAACTGATGCCCATGTCACAAGGCCTGCTGCTTATAAAGTCTCCCTAGACCCAGTGTTTGGGTAACCACAGCAAAACAGCAGTTTAACAGAATTATTGAAGGTTTCCAGGCTCGCTCTTACGTAGAAAATGTTTCAACAGAAATCCTACTGCTTTGAGGGTATCAGTACTCTTGGGATGAAGACCACCTGAATGAGCCTCTTCGTTTTCAACCTCTGGATGTTGGAGCTCCGCATGCTGGGAGGTGCTCTTTTTTCCCTTGTCTTATTTTGCTCTAAGAAATAAATCTTTGCTGTTTTCTTATTTTATAAGTTCATTTTGTGAATCACCTTGAAATTCTTTTTGTCATTGAATCCAAGAGCTTCAGAACAGAGGGTAAATGAGAAACTGGGTCAAGTGTCTATTCTGTTACTGAGGATTCTTCTCTTTTCAAACCTCTTCTTGGTGACAGTAGGACAGTAAGGAGTTAGAAATTTGGGGTGTAGGTTGGTGGCAGGTACAAAGTTTCTTTTAGGTGTAGCACAAATGTTCTGGAATTAGATAGTGGTGATGTTTTCACAATATTGTATATACAGCAAAAACTACTGAACGGTGTGCTTTAATTAAAAGTGACTGTTAGGTTAATGAGTTTTAAGAAAAAAATGTTAAAATGTATAGGAGACAATCTATTTAGTCTGGGCTTCTCTACTAGGACCCAAAGGAATCAGGCAGTTGCTCATCACCAAACTGCGAATTGTTTTATTAAAAAAAAATAGAAAAACAAGGAAAGAAGAAATGGGGAATGAAAAGATAACCATTTCCCAAAAAGGTCATGTTTGGCTGACAGAATAAAGAAGTTCCCTATGCTTTCACCCTTACAGGGAAAGTAACTTGAAATAACACGATTCAACATACAGGGATGAGAACCTTTCACTCTTAAAGGCTTAACAATTAATCTGCCAAAATATGCTGACAGTAAACAGATCAACAGGAGAAAAGCTGTACAAGTTTATCAATATGCACTTGTGCACAGAAGCCACATGAAGCAGAGGGCAAGCTGACTGAGGTTTAAAGTCCTCTCCATAGTGGGAGAGGAACTAGGGAGGATTTTAGAGGGCATTTTAGAGGAGAAATAAATAATTTTTGGTGAAGATGATTATGCTGAAAGAATAGGCAATAGGTTGAAGCAAGATTCCCTTGGCTTCTGGGGGAGAGGGGAAGTGGTGGTGGTGGTGGTAACAATTTGTGTAAAGGGCAGAATTACCTGCGAACAAAGGCTGTCTTGCTACATAAAAAGTCACTTCAGGAACAGACCTGAGGAAAACAGATGAAGTCTCTCTCTGAGCAGGTTTGGTCATTACCACACCTCTCATGATTAATCTCCCCTGGTTAATGAGATGTCAGGGAGGGAATCCAAGACCATTACATTCCTGTTAGAAGTTCCTTCCTTCAGACAAGGGAATGTCAGAGACAAAGTCTTCTGTGTACTTGGGGAAGAAACAAGGGAGCTATATTAGTTCTGAGGCAGCCTCTATGGCTTTCATTCCAATTTCCTTTCACTCAAAGAACTCAGCATGCCATTGTGCTGTCCTTTGGGGTGTTGTTTTCTGAGCCCTGATACTAACCGATCTATTTTTCTTCCAGATTCTTCTTTCTTTCACCCCATTTTGCCTGTATCATGACCAGTGCTCAATTCATCAGGACAGCTTTAAAAAAAAAAAAAAAACATTTTTAGGTGACCTATTACCCCAAATCATGAATCTGAAATAAAAGTAAATTGGACCAATTAACCATATTTATTGTAATTTTATCTTTTGACAGAAATGAAATAAATAAATAAATAAATAATACAGTACTTGTTTTGAAGTTGCTTTTAGCCTGGACTGAAATCCCATTTCCTAACTGTTCATTGTGGTTAAAACGGAGAACTGACCCAGTCCACCACATCTGAAGTACAATAAATCAACCAGTTGCTTCCAGTCAGTGGGGTTTGCAGCTTCTGTTTGTCTTTTTCCTGCTTGAGTGGAAACTCCAAAGGGAGAAGCTGTCTTGACTGTTGTATGTCATCCAATCCGCCAATCCACCCACCTTGCCAGACTTGTAACTAGGGCTAGTAAGAAACCAGCTAGGAGAGAAGTCAGTCTCCAGACTCAGGTTACTTTGGGACCAAATCAATTTTTAAAGTCTTCACACACAATGGATCGTTTTCTTATTGTGGAAACAATAGATGGAGCTAGATGTTGAACCCAACCTGTCTTGCTCTGGAGTCTGTTCAACACATGGAGCCCATTGGGCCATGGGTGTGAGACTTTAAAATATTTTTTTCATTTATTGTCAAAGTAATGTACAGCAGGGTTACAGTTTCATAGGTAAGGCAGTGAGTATATTTCTTTTTTTTTTTTATAACAGTTTCATACATTAGGCCATGGGTACATTTCTTGTACTATTTGTTATCTCCTCCCTCATTCCCCCTACCTCCTTCCCCTTCCCTCTCCCCCCATGAGTTGTTCAGTTGGTTTATACCAAATGGGTTTGCAAGTATTGCTTTTGGATTTGTTTGTCTTTTTATCCTTTGTCTCTAGATTTTGATATTCCCTTTCACGTCCCTTGTTCAAATATCAGTATATAGAGTATCCAGGGAACTCAGATGAGATACAGTTATAGTGCAGGGATAACCACAGGAAGGGGATACAAGAGGATCATCAACAAATGAAGCTACTGTTTGGGTGTGAGATTTGAGCTGAACCTTTCAGGGTAGAGGCCATGATCCATTTACTAGGAGTCCACAGAGAGGTTGCTATCCAGGGTGTGTGTGTGTGTGTGTGTGTGTGTGTGTGTGTGTGTGTGTGTGTGTGTGTATGTAAGTGATCCTGTGATCCTGGGGCTTGAACTTGGCCTTGCACTCATGCTTGGCTTATTTGTTCATGACTGGTGCTCTGCCACTTACTTGAGTCATGCCTCTAGTCTTACGTTTGGCTGATTAATTGGAGATAGTCTTTAGGACTTTTCTGCTTTGAACTGTGCCTCTGCAGGTCTTAGCTTCTTGAGTAGCTAGGATTGCTTAACCTACCCAGTATTTGACCCTAAGCAACTCCCTTCCTGCCTCAGGGTCTGTTTCTCAATGGTAAAATGAGAGAGGCTAATCAGGCACTGTTTTGGGCTCATGCCTATAATCCTAACTGCTCAGGAGGCTGAGATCTGAGAATTACAGTTCAAAACCAGCCCGAGTAGGCAAATCCGAGAGACTATTATCTACAATAAGCTAGTAAAAAAGCTATAAGTGGAGGTGTGGCTCAAGTGATAGAGCTCCAGCCTTGAGCAACAAAGCTAAGCAAGAGCTAAAGTCCTGAATTCAAGCCCCAGTACCAACATACACACACAGAGAAAAAAGAATAGATAGAAAAGAAAAGAGAAGGGCCTAATCACTGATCACTAGCAGTCTGAAGCCTGGTGCCGCTCCCTTTGCTTCTCTCAAGCTTGCTTTCTCTCTCTGAATCTTCATGAAAGTCTAGGATTTTGCAGCTGGTCAGAGGCCTGAGGCTAATCCAGCCCACTTTGGCTGGCTTCTCTTCCCTGCACTCAGTGAGGTTGTAGATCTCATCCACTGAGTACTGTGTGGGAGCAACTCCCAGAGGCCTTCACCGTTGGCAGCAGCTCCTCCTGAAGCCTTAGACCAGCTTTCAAGTGGTCACTACAGGAAATGACTGACTGAGGGTGGTGAGATGTGCTCCCCACAACTAGCCTTTAGTGATACTTGAGCTTCCTGGGAGGAGGCGACATCACGTTTAAATATTAAGCCTGGGCATGTCGGACTCACCCACACCATCACTCTGACATGCATGCCTACTCTCTGGGGCCCTGGAGGGCTGAGCAGTATTCAGGGTCTCTCTGTCTCTTTGCTGGTCCTGAGGCTTGAATTCAGGGCCTGTGAGCTGTTCCCGAGCTGTTTTGCTTAACACTGGCTCTTTATCACTTGAGCCACCGCTCCACTTTCAGCTTTTTTGGTGATTAATTGGACAGAAGAGTCTCACAGACGTTCCTGCCTAGGCTGGCTTCAAACTTGCTCTTCAGATCTCAGCCTCCTGCATAGTTAGGATTACAGGACTGAGCCACCGGTGTGGCCTCTCTCTCTTTCTGACACACATGAACTGCTGTCATAGAACATGGACTTTCGCATACTAACTACTCAACGAGAAGGCCTCTCAAATAAAATGTTAGTTCTGCTTTAGGACACATATAACTATGCAAAGGTGACAGAATAAGGTGTTTTGTTATTAATGCTGTTGTTATTATCGCCCAACTCATAAATCCAAGAGATGCAAATTGATGTCTACCTAGATGAGTTTTAAGATGAGTGTCAATACTGAAACATTGGGTTTCCCAGAATGGACAGGGCACCCGCCACCACAGAAGGTGAAGAAAGGCAGACCTTCCATGTCTGCTCATCCTTGGCCAATTCACTGATGGGTGAGGAAGGGATATGTACAGGAGAACCCTGCTCTTAGCACTACCCTTATCCCTGTGGCCTCAGGTATTCGTGTGTGTGTGTGTGTGTGTGTGTGTGTGTGTGTGTGTGTGTGTGATGGACATTTGGAAACACCCATTCAACAACCCAGTGGGAGAAGTGCAGGTTCCTCCTTGGGCCTTCACTTCTTTCTGTCTCTCAGGCCAAGGCTATGTATTAAACTGCATGGCCAATCTAATCTGCATTAAGGGGAAAGGGCCCAGCGTCCTTTCCTTCTCATCTCCAGTGATCCAAGTGGTCTCTACCCAGTGCAGAGACATCCACTCACACTCACTGGGAGCCCAACTGCTCTTTTGCCTAGACAGAACAGACAATTGTGTTAAGAATTTGAAAAGACAGGAGCAGTAGCAGAGTGCGTGTCTAGCCTGTGTGAGTCCCTGGGTTTGATCCTCAACATAGGAGAAAGAAAAAGGATACAGAAAAGACTCCAAGGTAGGCACTGGTAACTCAAGCCTCCAATCCTATCTACTCAGTAGGCTGAGATCTGAGGGTCAAGGTTTGAAGCCAGCTTTGGCAGAATAGTCTCATCAGAATCTTGTCTCCAGTTAACCTGCAAAAAAGCTGGCAGTGGAGTGATGGCATAAGTTGTAGAGCTCTAGCCTTGAGCAAAAAAGCTAAAAGGGGGTTGGAGATGTGGCTTAGTTGGTAGAGTGCTAGCCAGTGAGCAAAAGCATCAGGTACTGAGTTCCAGTCCCAATCTCAAACCTAAGAGAGAGCACTCAGGCCCTGAGTTCAAGCTCCAGCAATGGTGAATGGGTGTGTACATACACGCACCCCCCCCTTCCACAATGGCACCAATGTCACTCTTAGTGTAATTCTGTTCTGTGCCTGATGTCCCTTCTTTGGCAGGCCTCACTTTTGATGGTAATGCTTTCTAACAGATCTGTTTATGGGAAGTTGGGGAGGGTGTCACACTTGGAGCCCCATCTCTTCCTGTGTGGATTTGCTGAGCTACAAGGGCCCTGCATTGCACCATTCCTGTTCTCTACCCCCCCACCCCCTCCACCCCCCACCAGGCCTGGAGAAGATTGGGGTGGAGCTCCCTTCAGGCCAATGTGTGGAAGCATCCAGCATTCCTGGCTTCCCCTCTTCACTGTGGACCTCACAGCAGTACGAGGAGTCAGGGGCAGGGGAAAAGGGTAGCCGTGCTGTGAGTAGCTGCTATGCATTTTGAATCAGTTCAGGCTGTCTGGATGACTAAATCAATGTTGGGAAAACACAGTGCTCTCCTGGGAGGAGAGGTGTTTGGTATAAATAGAAGGTATTATCATTGGGAGGCAATTGGCACAGTGCAAGGCAGCAGCCAGAGCCCCGGCTGCTGTGGGCTGCAGGGATTTGCCAGCAACTTGCTCTCATCCCTTCCTTTGCTGGTGAAAGTTCAGGGTGATCTAAGCAAAGTCAGGGTGCTTACTCAGCCCTTGGCCCCTTCTCTGCAGGATAAATGGATCCACCCCCATTCTCAGAGCCCACCTGACAGGGTCCTATCCATTCTGGTAAGGTAACGGTGAAAAGGAGCCATCATCTACCGCTCTCTCCACATGCCAAGCCAGAGCTATGCCTTCCTGGGTACAACACCTCCTTCTTTATTTTTAAATAGCCTTGTGGAGATCTAATTTACACACTACACAGTTCACCCATTTACAGAATGTGATTGACTGGTTCTTCATATATTCACAGAGGTGTGCAACCATTGCCATGATCTTAGAACATCCTTACCACCTCCAAAGAAACCTTAGACCCTCCAGCTGTCACCTCCCTATCTTCCCATCAACACCCCCAACCCTAAGCCTCAAATAATCACCTTTCTGTCTCTAGAGAGTCTTAAATTCTGGACATGTAGTCACACACGAAATCACATGGCATGTGGTCCTTTGTGACAGGTTCTGTGGCTTCGTGTAGTCTCTTTCAGTTCACTCACGTGGTGTACATTGCCACTACCTTCTTTTTTCCTGCCAAATACTATTCTCTTGCAGATATCCCATATTTTGTTTTCATTGCATCAGTTGGTAGACATGTGGGTTGTTTCTGCCTGTTAGCTATTTTGAACAAGTTTCTTATGGACTTGTGTTTTCGTTTCCTTGGGGATATATCCACAAGTAAAATTACTGGGTGATAAGGTAATGCCATCTCTGATCATCTGAGGTGCTCCATTTTGTGCTTAACAACAGTGATGATATTTTT
Organism: Perognathus longimembris pacificus; assembly: GCF_023159225.1. Lineage (NCBI taxonomy): Eukaryota > Metazoa > Chordata > Mammalia > Rodentia > Heteromyidae > Perognathus > Perognathus longimembris. The sequence goes on along the minus strand of NC_063168.1, from coordinate 45,587,339 downwards.
GTTTGTTTGTTTTGAGACAGGTTTTTTTTCTTTAAATCCCAGCCCAGGCTAGGGTAAAACTCACTGTGTTACACAGGTTGGCCTCAAGTTCAGTCTTCCTGTTTTAGTCTCCCAAGTGTTGAAATTATAGACATACATCCACTACTCCTGCGTTAGCATAATTATTTTGAAATTCATCCATATTGTTGTCAGTATTAATAGTTTTCATTTTTTTTTATTGCTAAGAAGTATTCCACTGCATGGAAACATTGCAATTCCTTTATCCACTCCTTGGTTGATGGACGTTGTGGTTGTTTCCATGCAGGATCATTTGGTAGATGAATGTCTTATTCTTATAAGGATAAGAAACTAACAAGCTGTTTTCCAAAGCACTGGTACCATTTTACACTCTCAGCAGTGTATGAGAGTTTGAGTTGTTCTGCATACTTGCTAACACTTGGAACAGTTTGCCTTTTACATTTGTGTCATCCTTGTAGATCCACAGTGAGATCTCATCATGATTTTAAATTTTTTTTTTGTTGTTGTTGTTGTTGTTGTTTATGGGGCTTGAAGTCTGGGCCTGGGCACTGTCCCTGAGCTCAAGGCTAGCACTCTGCCACTTGAGCCAGAGCACCTTTTCGAGCTTTTTCTGTTTATGTGGTACTGAGGAATAGAACCCAGAGCTTCCTACATGCTAGGCAAACACTCTACCACTAAGTCACATTCCAAGCCCCTAATTTGTATTTCTTAATGACTTTCTCAAACGGCCTTGCACTTGTCATCTGTTTATCCTTGAAGAACTGTCCATTTAAAATTTCTGCCCATTAAAAAAATTGAAGGCTGGGAATGTGGCTTAGTGGTAGAGTGCTTGCCTAGCATGCATGAAGCCTTGGGTTCCATTCCTCAGCACCACATAAACTGAAAAAGCCGGAACTGGTACTAGGCTTCAAGTGGTAGAATGCTAGCCTTGAGCAAAAAGAAGCTCAAGGACAGTGCCCAGGCCCAGAGTTCAAGCCCCAGGACAGGCAAAAAAAAGTTGTTTATTTTCCAATTCAGCCATCACTTGAGGGGAGCAATTATCAGGATAAACAAGGCCTTGCTTCCTGGAGAGGGGACTGTCCTGAGAAGACTCTGCTATTCTCTTTCTTGCAGATAGTTTTCTTAGATGCTATTGGATGAGTCCTGCCCTTCCCAGATTACAAGATGACCTGAAGGTGAAAGTCTCAGAGCAAACAATACAGATAGAAAATGGAAAATGAAGGCAAGGAAGCCAAGTTTTACTCCTGCTTGTGTATTTTGTGGGTCCCAATAAGGAGTCGGTGCTTTTCAGTGACAGCTGTTTAAGCGCCTGTTACAATATTGTATTCTGAATATAAAGCTTTTATTAGACACACAAATTGCAAATATTTTCTCCCCATTTGCTATTTATCTTTTCATTCTCTTATAATGTCTTTCAAACAGCATTTTTCTTTTTTTGGTACCAGTACTAGGGCTTGAATTCAGGGTCTGGGTGCTGTCTCTTAGCTTTTTCACTCAACCATGATTGCTAAAATCTCAGTCTCCTGCATAACTAGGATTACAGGCATGAGCTACTGGCTGCCTAATTTCTTCTAAGTTTTAAGTTAAGTCTATGGCTTATTTTGAATTAGTTTTTGTAGACTAAGATGGATGGATTGCAGTTCATTCTTTTGCATTGAGCTATACAGGTATTCCTACACTGTTTATTGACAATGATGCAATTGCCTTTGTGTTTTTCTTGAAAAAAATCACATGTTCATACATGGAAGGACCCATTTCTGGACTCTAGTCTGTTCTATCATTCTATTAGTCTATCTTTATACCAGTAACACTGGTCTGATTAACATTACAATAACCAAGAAGTCAGGTAGTATTTCACAAACTTTGTTCTCTCTCTTTCTCCCTTTCCCGCCCGTGTGTGTGTGTGTGTGTGTGTGTGTGTGTGTGTGTGTGTGTGTGTGTGTGTATTTGTGTACCAGTACTGGGGCTTCAACTTAGGACCTGGGCACTGTCCCTTAGCAATTTTACTCAAGGCTGGCACTCTACCACTTGAGCCACAGTTTCACTTCTGGCTTTTTGGTGATTAATTGGAAATAAGACTCTAGTGGAGTTTCTTGCCTGGGCTGGCTTTAAACCTGAGCCCTCATCTCAGCCTCCTGAGTAGCTAGAATTACAAGGTATGAGCTACCCAGTCTGTTCTTTTTTTTTCTTTTCTTTTAAGCTCTTTTATCAGTCTCTATTAACAACAACAATAACAATAATAATAATAAGACACTCTTGGAATTTTGACTGGAAAACTGGGATTGAAGTGACTCCATGGAACAATTTGGGAAAAACTGGTATCTTAATACTGAGGCTTCTGAGCTTCAACACAATCCATCTGCCCATTTGCTTAGGTTTTCTCTCGGTGTTCTGTAGCTTGCAGGTGTTTGCAGGACATCCTCACCTCCACATCTCCAGCGTGCTCTGGCTGGACTCTCGTTGGACAAGTTATTGTGATGGATGCACAGAGCAAGGAATCTGCCCTGGGGCCACCTGCCGGGCACATGGAGACAGTGACTGGTGGGTGCTATCTGCGGCTGCCAATGTACCCTGCCAGAGAACTGCCAGTTGGGGATGGATGAGCGCTTTGGGCTGCCATCCATCAGAGCTGAGGATAAGCCCCAGTGCCTTAGGGCATCATGCCCAACCCAGGCCTGGCATCCAAACCTCCAGAAGCCAAGCTGAGCCTGGAGGGGAGGAAAGCACCTTTCCCTCACCTGTCCAGACCATGACTGAAGCCTCAATAGACTGATTAGCAAGAGAAAAGCATGCACATGCATTTAATACAAGTTTTACATATCCTCCCAAAGCAGGCGAAGTTGTGTGTTTTTTATGCCAGGGCTGACGTAGAAGTGGGCCGTGGTACAGAATTGTGATTGGTGAGAAGAGGATGATAGAATGGTAATAACCGAGGGGACCTAGCAAGGCCTTGGTTCCAGGGTGAGGATGTTTCCTGCTGGTATAGAGAGGGAACTGCTTCTGGGAGGAAGGGGGAAGGTGAGAGTGATGGTCAGTTTTCTTAAATCTCAAGCTGCCATCTTTGGAGGTAGTGTGTCTTGAACCCCAGAAAGCCAGCTCCTTTCTCTCACTGAGCTCTGTACACATCCCTCCTGACATGGGCTGCTTGGAATACGTCCGCTGAATCATTTCCTTGGCTACCACTCTAAGTGTTTTTTCCCCAGGAAAATACCCACAGATGAGGAATAGCGACACCAGTGTTGTCGATGCCAAAAGCCAAGAAGCAATGGTGTCAAGGCGAGTCTGGAGCCCGGAAGAACTTCATGTGTTCTTCCACAGGGTTTTTCTAAGATAGGTCTGCTCCCCTCACCCATACTACGTGACTCATGCTGGCTTGAAGCCACAGAAGCCAGTCTGGTCTTCTTGTATCTCTCTCTCTCTCTCTCTCCCTCTCTCTCTCTCTCTCTCTCTCTCTTTCTCTCTCTCGTCTTTCTCTCTCGTCTTTCTCTCTTTTTAATTTCCAAATCATTTCTGTACAAGGTGGGTTAGATCCACTGAAGAAATACCCCAATCGAGTTCTTCCCTGGGGTCCAAAATGCTCTGTTCTAGAAAGACCAATCCCCCTCCCCCTCCCCCACACCCTTGACCCTGCCACCTAGCCAAGATTCGACCTCAAAGCTCACTCATGTTTGGCCTGTCCCTCTCTGACTCCACCTGCACAAGTCTTCCTTCTCCTTATAGGGCAGCTCAGTTTGCATCCTACTTTTCTATAAAATGTCATCAACAATTACAGCCCATTTGGCTATCATCTGTTCCCTAGGTTTAATCATCTTTACTTCTGCCAGTTTTTTAGTAGTTACTAGTTCTATTAGCTAATAATATTTATGCCAGACACCCTCCCTCACAAACATTTTCACTGTGTGTGTGTGTGTGTGTGTGTGTGTGTGTGTGTGTGTGAGTGATGATACTAGGACTCAAATCTCAGAGCCTGGGCACTGTCCTTTAGCTTTTCTTTTGCTCAAGGCAAATAGTGCTCTACCATTTGAGCCACAGCTCCACTTCTGGCTTTGTGGTGAGGGGAAATGAGTCTCACAGGCTTTTCTGCCCAGGCTAGTTTTGAACCACGATCCACAGATTGCAACCTCCTGAGTAGCTAGTGTTATAGGCATGAACCACTGGCCACTTGCACATGTTTTGATTGATCTATAAAAGTTAGTTTCCATAGAAAAGTTGTTTCTAACTGGAACATCAAAAGTCTGGGCTCCAGCAACTCTCTCTGTGGCTATCCACATGGAGATTCAGAGAGCCTAGCAACCTGCCCACGTCCCATAACGAGTGAGCAGAGTGGGTGGGGTTGGAGCCTATGCCTGGTTCCTTCTCCCTCATATGTAGCCCTGCAGGACAGGAAGGGCTGAAGGCTTCACAGTACAGAGGAAGAAAGCCGAAGTGCATAGAGATTGCTCCCTCTAGGTCACAGGAAAACAAATGAGCCCTTTCATTTCTAAAAACTCACAGCCAAAAAGAAAACCCACACAAGATAAAATTTACTATTCGAATCATTTCTAAGTGAGCAATCTAATGACATTAATTGTGCAACCATCCGCATGGTCTAGTTCCAGAACATCTTCATCACTCCAGAAGGTATTCCTGGATGCACAAAGCAATGGCTCCTCACCACCCTGCTCATGGCTCATCACTCCTCACCCCCGCTCCCAACCATGAATCTGCATTTGCCTACCCTGGACATTTCAACTAGTTAACATCAAAGGATATGAAGTCTTGTGTGTCTACATTTTTTCAAGGTGCCTTGTCATTTTCCTGCTGCCACTTGTATGTCACTGTATATGTGTGGTGTAGTGTGAAATGGTGTGTTAATGGCTATATAACAATGGCCCAACCCCTGAGGGGTGCTCAGACTGCAATCCAAGTTTCTTAGTTCCTAGAGGTGGAGAATGTGCATGCCAATGCTGGCCCTGGGGCTCTGGGTGTGACTCCACAGCCTTGCTGTGTCTGTTTCAGGGTGCATTCTGCCTGCTTATTTTTCTTTGGCTTTTCTCCCCTCCCCTCTTCCAGTCCCCATGAGTACCTGGCACAGAGCGGGGCACATGAGCCTTCCCAGCCCGGGGTGACATGCTCACAGGCAGCAGGTCATCTAGTCTCCTCCAGCAGAAAGGTGCAAGCAGACACAGGCATACCTCCTCTGCTCTAACCGCAGTCCCTAACTCTGTCTGTTCCGGGCAAAGTCCAGCAGGGCAGGGAGCTGGGGACCTTAACCAGGCAGCTGCTCTGCTGGGCTCACTGGGCTTCAAACCCTCCTGGTAGTTCAGCTTGCAAAGGGGGGCGAGGGGTGTTAGTAAGAAGAAACTCTACATTCGCTTGAATTTTTGTGCTGTTCTCTTTTGCTTTCTCAACTTCCAAGTGCAAAATGTCAGCCACAAATGTGGAGGCTGCTGCATTCTAAGTCGGGGGCCTCTGCAGAAGCAGACACAGACAGCTAGACACATAATGAACGAACACACACACACACACACACACACACACACACACACACACACACACACACACACACACACCCTGCCCCATCCCCAGTTCCCAACTGTGCTGACTCAGCAGCTGGAGGGATGGATAAGTCCGACCTTCTGGAAAGCACTGTCTGCTCAGGCAGGATTTGCTTCTCTGCTTCCCTGTGTGGAATGAAACTCCCAGCCCTCTTGGCAACCTGTCCATCTCACCAGGGCACTGGCGGGTTTGTTTGCAGAGGATGTGAGCACTGTTCTCAACCTTTCCTGTCAAGCCCAGTTTCCCACCCTACTTCTGCCACCTGAAGCCTGCTATTAGAGGGTATTGGAGGAACATGGTACTGTCATCTTTATGCTTCTTTTCACATAATTATATCCCAACTCCTTTCTGGATAGACATTCCAGAGCCACCATCGCCCTTGGGGTAGAGTGAGTTTATCGAGGTCTTCCTCTGCAAGAGTGTTGGGGGGTCAGCAGCCGTCAGGCTGTTCTAGCTGCTGGGGTTCTGCTGCCCTCAGTCTTGGCATGGATGACAGTTCTGTGTACCTGCGTGTACATGCAGTCCCTCAACCTTCTCAGCAGATTCTGGCCTTGCTCCCCTGTGGTCAGCCCTCAAGGGAAGGAGCGATGGGGGTATTCAGATGGCACATGCTGCCTTTGGCTTGAGTTCTCCATGCTTGTTCCTTAGGCTTTCCCAGGACCGGGTAGCAGCTCCCCATGCATTTCTCCCCTTGCTATGTCCCCCTGAGTATGACCTAGCTGAGGGCTTGCACCTTTTCCCCAGCCACTGCACTTGTTTCTACTTGTTCGAGAAGACTTGATGCTGCAAGGATCATCTCTGTGCTTTCTGGCTGTCCTTGAAGTGACCTCAGTGGGAGCCAGACAGACAGGACGAATGCTCAGAATCCAATTGGACTTAAATATATTCAAGAGGTGAGGCATGGTCAGATTGGAACAGCATGGTGAGAATTCTGAATAGCAGCCATGAGCAGAGATGTGCTGATGTAGTGAAGGGGGTGGTGGTCTGAGGGTGGGGTGAGGCTTAACAAACTCAAGTCAGACTTGATAATTAGGTAAGGTATGAAAAGCATATGGGAAGGCATAAAACATATGGGAAGGCTCCAGGCTGTCAGAACAGCCCTTAGACTTGGAATTGCAAAGTTAAAGCTGAGCTTCTGTGCAGTTAGCTTCAAGTTGGTTTTTATTGTCCTGGGAAAAGTTGCTTGAACCACAATTCCACTTCTGGATGTTTGCTGGTTAATTGGGGATAAAAGTCTCTTGGATGTACTGCTTAAGTTGGTTTTGAACTGTGATACTCAGATCTCAGCCTTTTGAGTAAACAAGATTATAGGTGAGAGCCACTGGTGCCTGGCTCCCAAATAGTCTCTTAAGGACTATGGATTTTCACTCACCCCTCCACCATGATCTCCAAGACTCCCAGAGCTTCTACTTCTAGGTTTTGCTGTGATCATATCTTGCTACTAGGTACCAAAGTCTACATCAGGTAGCTATTGCTGAACAATAAGGCACTCCCAAATGTGGTGGCTCGAAACAATGACAGTAGTAATTTCTCTCATAGGTCTTCAATTTGAGTAGGACTTTTGGGGAATAGCTAATCTCTGCTGCCCTCCATCTCAGTTGGAGCAGCATGAAGTCTGAGGCCTGGAATCTTCTGGAGGCTCAGTTACTTACAGGTCTGGAAATTGGTCCCAGCTGTAGGCTGGGACCTTGACTAGGGGTCTCAACCAGCAAATACATCTTCTATATGGCCTCAGCTTCCTTACATGGCAGCTGGATTACAGGGGCAAGTGTCCTGAGAGAGAGGCAGAGGCAGGTAAAAGCCTCTCACTAGGAGGTGGCCTGAGCTCACATGTTCATCTTCCACATTCTGTCCACTGAAGGGATGGACTCAATTATCCATCCTCTAGCTGTTTTCACTCAATAAAGGCTGAAGAGCCTTGGTTTTATTTTCTTATAGGGTCCCATATGCATGGAAGGGAACCAAGGGGAAAAATTGGTAGGACTGGAAATTGAACTCAGGGCTTACATTTGTTAGTCAAGTGTTTATCATGTAAGATGTTTAATTTTGTTTTTTTTAAGATAGTGTCTTGTGCTTTTGCCCACTGGCTTTGGACCGAGGTCCTCTTATATCTGCCTCCCCAAGTAGCTAGCATCTCAGGTGTACATTACTATGCCTTATTTGCAAGACTTTTCCATTGAGCATGCTGTTTAAATTAGGTATCCAAAGCTGGGCGCCGGTGGCTCATACCTATAATCCTAGCTACCCAGGAGGCTGAGATCTGAGGATCGCAGTTCAAAGCCAGACCAAGCAGGAAAGTCCATGCACCTCTTATCTCCAATTAACCACCAGAAAACCAAAAGTGGCTCTGTGGCTCAAGTGGTAGAGCACTAGCCTTGAGCTGGAGAGCTCAGGGACTTCACCCAGACCCAGAGTTTAAGCCCCACAATTGACAAAAAAAAAAAAAAAAAAAAAAGCTATCCAAACACATTTAAGGGCTTTGATTAGGCTGGACTGTATTGATTGGGGTACAGTGAATTAGCTTCTCTAAGAAAACAATGGAAAAGTCTTTTTGTTGTTTTTAAAAGATGAACAGTTGGAAGGAAGGTGAATATAAAATAACTACAGAGCACATTCCTCAATCTTAAAGCTGGATGCTTCGTGTATTTAAGCAGTGCCATAGAATAAAATTTTCCACTATAAAAGTGGTTACTCTTGCCAGCACTGGTGGCTCATGCTTATAATTCTAGCTGTTAGGAGACTAAGATCTGAGAATCAGAGTTTAAAGCCAGCTCAGGACAGAAAAATCCAAGAGATTCTTACACCCAATGAACTATCAAAAAGCTAGAACTGGCCAAGTGTTGGTGATTCAAAGCGCAAATCCTAGCTAATCCTAGCTAAGGAGATTGGGATCTAAGGATCCTGGTTTGAAGCTAGCCTAGGAAGGAAAGTCTATTAGACTCTGACCCCCAATTAATCACCCAAAGGTTGAAAGTGGAGATGTGGCTCAAGTCATAGAACACTAGACTTTAGTGAAAAACCTAAGGACAATGTTCTGGGGCCCCTGAGTTCAAACCCCAATGTGCGCTCTTTCTTTATCTCTCTCTCATACACACTTACACAAGCACTCATGCTTGCTTGCACGCATGCACATGTGCAGACATAAACATAAACACACACACATGCACACATCAGAATTAGAGGTCTGGCTCAAGTGGTAGAGTGCCAGCAGACCAAGGAAAAACCCAAGTGAGAGTATGTGCCTGAGTTCAAGCCTCAGTACCAGAGAAAAGCCATTTGTTATTCTGTCTAAAACTACAAGTTTTCCTCCTACTGTTAAATTTCACAGATGCTTAGACGTCTCCCACATCACATTCCACATTGTAGCCTTGAGGAAGGAGGCAAAGATTCACTGAAGGAGAAAGGGATTACAGGAAGGCAGGCAGAGTGCAAAGACTTTCCTAGATAGAACAGCCGGCCTGTGTTCTGGAAAGCAGCCTCCTCCAGTTGTGGGGAGACGAACCTGCCTCAGTTTCCCCAATGCAATGGTCTGGAAAGACACTGAATTAGACTCTCTCTGGGGGTAACCTTTAGGCTTGTTCTCTTCTTGGTAGCTTCCACAGTGTTTGTTCTGTGACATCCCAGTGGGCATTGCTAGATTTGCTGCCAGGATCTACCCTGGTGCTACTTCTAGGGGATTGGAGTGGGTTAGCCAGGGCTCTGGTAGTTTCTTGGCCAGGCACCTCACTAGGAAGCTGCCTGGATCCCCAGGAACTGTGTAATGAGTGACTGTTAGCTTTCATCTCCCCACTGTGCTGCCCAGTTGTTATTTCCATCTGCATGTTGGTCCCTGTGACCACGCCCCTTCTGCTATTCACCCCTCACCTCTCCCAAGCAGCAACGAAAAATGATCAGCAGCTGGAATCCCAGCCCCATTTATTCCCATGATTTAATTAGCACCTGCTCTATACATGTGCTGAACTTTCCAACCGTACCCCAGAAATAGGCACACTTATTACATGCTAATCCAAAAGGATTGTTTAAATCTTTTATAAACAGCATAAGAAAAACATCAAGTGCTTCCTGGGTCTGCCAGGAGAGGGGCAGGCGGTTGGTTCACCCTGGTCACCAACCCCTCCTCTCTCTACCTTTCCATTATCCAACCCGCTAGTTCAGAGCCAGCATGAGGGAGCCAATTTATTCAGGCCCAGAGGTTTGGTCTGCTAAGGACTTTAAAATGTGTGAAGAATTGGGCTTTGTCATCACTTTCCCTTTCCTAAGCAAAAGGGTCAGGATGTCCCTGCCTGGCTCTCCTCCAGCAGGCCACTGGCTAGCCCAGGTCCCAGGGCAGGGCCAGGAGCCAGGCTCAGTCCCTTCAAGCCACCGTGCCAGCCTCATAGCTGTCTACATCTGAGATGCCAGTTGTGAGGATCAAGAAAGTAGGTGGCACAATGCCTGTCTGTCCGCATCTGTCTGTCGCCTGGGCTGGTTTTCCATCCCTCACCTCTGAGGCATCCCCAGCAGGCTGCTAGGGTCTACAGGGCTCCTCCAGGGAGCACTTCCTGGAGGTGGAGAGGATGTCTGGTGTTGTCCTCATCTGAGCCCAGGCACTAGAGAGCACACTGTCTCAAAATGGGTCAAAGGCTGTGACAGGTTTGATTGTACCCTCCACCCTAGGAATTTTGCCCCTGCAGGTTCAAATCCTTGCCCCCAGGAGCTCAGAATGTGACTTCATTTGCAATTAGGGCTATTACAAGTGCAACTAGCTAAGATAAGGACATACTGCAGTAGAGCGTATCCCCAATTTACTGTGACTGGTGTCCCTGAAGATTAGGACAGTCATCTAACCGAAGCAGAGCCTGGAGCGATGCTTCCACAAGCCAAGGATTGCTAGCAGTACCGGAGGCTGGAAGAAGCCAGGAAGCACTTTCCCTCAAAGGTTTCAGACAGAACACAGCCTCTCCCACCCTAATTCCATACTTCAGCTTTCCACAACTGTGTCTTGTTGTTTTAACTCACCCAACATACAGTGCTTTATTTCAACAGCCCTGGGAAACCAATACAGATGTAAAAAGAACTTTGTCCCTCAGCACCTTCATGGCAGTACCATGATTTGGATCCTGCTGGTTGATTGTGCCAATGTCACTCACCAATTAGACTCTCCAGCCACTTGCTGTGACTGGAACCAGTGATTGAACTTGGTCACAAAAGGGCAAGGTGCTACCTGTGTGACAAGCCACATGGGGTCTTTTTTCTATGTCTGTGTGTGTGTATGTGGAGGGGGGGCACATATGCACGCATGTACTGGTACTAGGGCTGGGACTCGGGGCCTGGACACTGTCCTGTCTACCTCTTGAGCCACAATTCCACTTCCAGCTTGTTGGTGGTTGGTTGAAGACAATTGTGTCACGGACTTCCCTGCCTGAGATGGTTTCAAACTGTGATCCTCAGCCCTCAGCCTCCTGATTAGCTAGGATTATAGATGTGTACCACTAGTGCCCGATACCATGGACTCTTGGGCAGAGGCTGGGCCTGGAGTCAGGGGCTGATGGATAAAGGACCTGGATTCTCTTCTAAGTCTTTGATGTTTCTGGGGGCAAAGCTCTGAGGGCTATTCCCAGGAAATCTACAAGACACCTCTCTTTAGACGAAGTTCATGGGCTTCAAATCCTTCTCTCAAAGAGCCCATTCATACAAGTTTCAAATCTAGAGAACATCAACTAGAGGACATTAGCACTGGGACTGTTATGTTGGTGAATGTTGGGGCCCACAGTAAACAAGGTACCCTGAGACCATTTTGGCATGTCTTTACTCCACCCTAAAGCATCTGTTTGAGATGCTGCTCTCAGGCATTGTGCATGCCTACAACCAACCCCATCAAAATGGATCTCTCATCAATTACACTTGACAAATGACACTAGACCCTAGTATCCCACTTTAATACTCTGTGAAGCCTGTTGCTCAGAGTGGTTGTGGACTTGACCCAAGGTCACACAGCTGGTGCTGGTTAGGATCAGACCCCAGCCTTAGTCCCTGACTGCAGATCGCTAGCTCCCTTCCCTCTGTCACTGTTTTCCTCTCAGGACAGCTACATGCTTTCTGACAGGAGCCTTTAAGAGAAATGTAACTCTTAGGAATTTTAGGCAGTGTGACCTGCTGTGGATGGAAAACGTTGGCGAGGCAAGTCCTCCTGGGGCAGTCTTTGTGCTTGTGAATTCAGAAGAGCCTCAATGCTCAGTTCTAGGTCTATTTTTAGCTCCGCTCAATCTTTAGTGGCCCAGGCATGGCCTGAAACTCCATGGGCCTCCATAGGCAGAGTTGCAACCAGATTGGATTCTACCTATTGAAACTCTGGTGGCATTTGAATGGTGGTGCTTTTTCCAGTTAATTCTAACCTGTCAGTTTTCATTTTTCCCCCTTTGAAGTGCAAATAGCAATGTGCCACCTCCCTAAACAAAGGGCCAGCATTAACTTTGATTCCCCTCTTTGAGTTGGAATCATGGAAGGTGCCAGAATCAGAGAGTATTGGGACTGTGATAGACACGTAGGAGAAAGATCATAGGGTCACACAAATTATGGGGAGCCTATTCCAGGGGAAGCAAAGCAGCTATTAAAATGCAGATGGATTTATCAGTATGAAAAAGTGTTTATGATATTTTATGGAGCCAAAAGAACAGGCAACAAAACCGTGCAAGCCAATCCATGTTGTACTTAAGAAGCTGAACTACTTAGCAAAAATTGTCAGGGTGGGATATTCTGAAGTTATTATGATTATTATCTGAGTGGCAAGATTTGAGGTAGGTGATTTTATTTTCTCTTATATATTTAACTCTTTCTTCTAACTTTTAGTTTGTTCAGTTTTTGTGTGTGCATGCCTGCCAGTACTGGGGCTCGAATCACAGTCTTGCTCTGCTTTTCCACTCAAGGCTGGTACACTACCTCTTGATCCATACCTCTACTTCTGGCTTTCTACTGCTTAGGATGGCTTTGAACCTTGATCCTCCGATCTCAGCCTCCTGAGTAGCTAGGATTATAGGTATGTGAATACCAGTACTGATCTAATTATGTTTAAATGTAATTTATAATTTAAATTTATGTTTAAATTTAATTTATTGGAACAACATTTGGCCATATTTGCTCTCTCTGTCTCTGTGGTTGCATTTCATGGCAAATTGTTCATCAGCCATTCTGTGTCCACTGAACTAATGGATGGCTGGTGGTGGGAAGGTCAGTCCTTTGTATCGGGGTTCCTTTAGGCTGTGGGGGCTGCTTGAGGGAAGCAGGAGGGAAAACAGAGGCAGGAAAGCACCCAAGCAGAGAGCAGCAGGGTAAAGGCCAGAGAAGTGAGCAGCATAGGCTCAGAAGGGTCCTTGGAGCTGACTAGTTGGGTACAGAGGGCAGGTAGAGGTGGAGTTGAAAGCATGAGCACTGGGGAGACCCCAAAGTTCTCAGGGACCACTCCCAAGTGCCCAAGTGTCAAAGAAACCTCCAAGAAGAGCAGCAAAGACACTTTTATCTCTGCCTCCATGATGAAGAACAGATAGGACAGGGCACTGGCGGCTCATGTCTGTAATCCTAGCTACTCTGGAAGCTACGATATGAGGATCATAGTTAAAAGACAGCCTATGCAGGCTAATCCAAGAGACTCTTATCTATAATTTACCAGGAAATAAAAAGCTGGAAGTGGAGGTGTGGCTTAAATGGTAGACCACAGCCTCCAGTGAAAAGGCCAAGAGAGAGCTCAAGGTCCTGAATTCAGGCCCTATTAACAGCCCCTTGCAAAATAAAACAACAACAATAAAACCCCACAAATAGAGCAAGGTGTGTGTGTGGGGGCAAGGCTATTAACTTGATCAAGGGCAAAGGCAAGGACACCTAGACAGGTGAAGGGCAGAAGGAAATAACAGCAGTGGGGGGAAGTAACTGCTGTTGTAGGTTCATGGAGAGCAATCTAGGCCACATCAGCGTCAGCTGGGAAGCTTTGATTGAGGTAGGTGCCATTTCTGTCCATTAGGAATACAGAACAGGGGAAGCTAGAGGTGAGAACCTATGAGCAGAGTGACGGCTTCAAAGATGAATGGTTTTGGTTGAGTCACCCACAGGACAGACATCCAAATGGCAAGACCCACTGGGGACTGGACTCTGGCTCTGACTCTCAGGGCATAGGATAGGCTGTAGTAGGAATTTGGAAAACACAGGGATTATTTGAACAAGGTAAACATTATCCTTCCCAGCTACTGCTCCTGCCATGTTCCAAAACACTTATTAACAGCTCCTCTTTCCATTTATCCACTTCATACAATCATTAATAGGGGAGCCTAAAAGTGGGAGACCAACTGTGCCCTGTATCCACCAGACACACCCCACCTGGCTCTGCAGGTGTTTGTGCTGTATGTGGTCTTCTTCTAGCCATCTGTACCCTCTGTGTGAAACCCCTCTAAGCAGACACAAGGGAGATCTGCCCCATGGTGGAGAGCACCATGGAATTCTGTCCACTTGGGAGAGAGAAAGTATGCTCCGTGGGGCACCTGACTGGAGGACGGTGGACTAAGAAGCCCTTTGGGGCTAAGCTCTAGAAGGGAAGGGATTTAGGAAATATCAGAGGTAGGGGGACTCTATATCATTCTCTGCTCTCACAACTGGCTCCCCCATTCTAACCCTCACCCCCAGCTTAGGCCATGACAGTGACGTGATGCCCCCTTAGTAACAGCATGGCTACTGGGTACTGAAACCCATGCTGCTGAAAGCCCCTCTCCACAGACTTTGCTTTCACCAAGCAGCCTACTTAGCCTTTCACCCCCACTGTTGTTCTGAGATAGGAAGGCCTGTGGCTTGTCCCAGTGGCCCACTCCGGTGTCTCACAGTTGTAATTTGAGCTCGCTCAGCGCTAACTCCTGTCATCTGGTACCCAGGAGACTTTCCTGGATTCTCCCGTCCCGGGGAGCCCCCTTATGGCCTTGAGGAGTCCCTGTGGTTTCACCTGGGCCCGGATCTTATGCCAGTTTGGAACTCAGGGTGAAGACACTCACATTTGCATATTTAAATTTCTCTACAATGCCTGACAGGGATATAATTACCATGTGCACAGAAAGTGCGTGGAGTAAATTGTCAGGGGTCCAATCTTCAACTAGGAAGGCAAGGTTCTAGAGTGTTCTAAAGTATGGAATAACAGGATGAAAGTGGCACTCTCATTTATTCACTCAACCAATTTTTATTTTTGCAGCACTGGGCGGTGAAGTCAGAGTCTCGAGAATGCTAATCAAGTGAGTGACCACTGAGCTGCATACCTGCTTCAACCAACATTTACTGACTAAACACTATGTTACAGTGGATTTAGACAGGTAGCTATTGCCTTTAAGAACTTCAGGATTTAAAATGAGGAAGAAATGAGGTGAGTCAACAAAATAGCACAATCAGTACTGATGAGTAAAGAGAATTATGGAGTAGCACAATCAATAGTATGGTAGTGACAAGAAGTGCACTGATGGAGAAACTGACTGGTTCATGGGTTTGGAAGTGCTGCACCAGGAAAGTACATGGAAGCTGGGTCTTGAGGCATTTGTAGGAGTTTTCCAGGTTAGGGGGGAAAGCTACTGCCCATATGCAGAACAGTAAGAGCATAGGTGGGAGACTTTAGAGACTGGGGAGTTGGGGACTGGGAGCCGTTTACTTGGGGAAGGGAAAAAGGATGAGAGTGGAAATGAGGGAAGCAGGGAAATGTTAGGATGATAAAACAAAAGAAGAGGAAAAGAATCCAGCATTGTAGGCAAATGGCAGGTTCTGTCCCGTGGACACCACGGCGGCAGGGAAAGGATAACCATGCAACATTTTTCATGTACGTGATGCTATATTTATACCACCACAGAGACGAGGAATGAGTTTCATCAACAGACTTGACTAAACCAAAGAATTTCCTCCTTCCTCTGCTTTTAATGGGTCAGAGAGAACATGTTATCTTGGGGCGGTTTGTTACAGATTGGAGGGCACAGCCCAAAGGGCAGGTGACAGGACATCAGGTGAGCACACACAGGCACCCAGCATTCTGTGCGGTAGGATCCCTGTGGGAGGTCAGAGTCTCAGAATCCTGTGTCTTTCAGACACAGAATACGTCTATCACACGACCCAGCCATTGTCTGCTGACATCAGGTTTTCTCCATACATTCCATCCACTCATACTTCATGAAACTAGTTCTACCTCCCATGAGGCTCTGGGTTCCTACAGGAAGGTTTATTTTTTCTCTTTAGGGGGTGGGGAGAGGGGAACAGTACTAGGATTTGAACTCAAGGCCTATCCTTGTACTTGCACGACAGTCACTCCACTATTGGAACCCAGTGTATTTTTTTGCTTTAGTTTTATGCTTTAATAATATGCATATTATTTTTGCCAAGGTCCAATGTCAGCCTATGATCCTCCTACCAACATATCCCGTGTAGCTGGGTTTGTAGGCATGTAACCAGCATGGCCCAGCTCATTTAGATGTTTAGATGGGGCCTCATTAACTTTTTGGCTAGGGTGGCCTCAAACTGCTTCCCACTCTCTACCTTCTAAATAGCTGAGATTACAGGTGTGTGCCAGCATGCCCAAAGGACATGTGTCAAAGGACAACTTTTAAGAACTAAGTTCTGTTGAATTTAGCAGTGAGAAGAGGAAGAGCAGAAGAGAGCATGGGTGGCTCTCCATCCATGTTTATTGTGGCTTCCCTGAATTCCCAGTCATGACTTCTGTGCTTAGGATTGTAAGTTTCTGCTAGGCACCAATGGCTTATGCCTGTAATCCTAGCCACTTAGGAGAGATATGAGGATTGTCATTCAAAGCCAGCCTGGGGGCTGGCAATGTGGCTTAGTGGTAGAGTGCTTGCTTAGTATGCATGAAGCCCTGGGTTCAATTCCTCAGTACCACATAATCAGAAAAGGCCAGAAGTAGCACTACAGCTCAAGTGGTAGAGTGCTAGCCTTAAGCAAAAGAAGCTCAGGGACAGTGCCCAGCCCTGAGTTCAAACCCCAAGAGTGGCAAGAAAAAGAAAAGAAATGAAAAGAAAAAGCCAGCCTGGGAAGGAAAGTCCATGAGACTTATTTCTAATAAACCACTCCGAAAAAGCCAGAAATGGTGCTGTGGCCCAAGTGGTAGAGTACTAGCCTTGAGCATAAGAAGCTTAGGGGCAGTGACCAGGCTCTGAGTTCAAGCCCCAGGACCAGTACACAAGTTTCCATGGGAAGTTTCCCACTCCATGCTCTGAGTTCCCAGCAGCTGCTTAGGCCTTCTTCTGCTACTTTCTTTGACATATGTTTCTGGGGTCAGAGCCCTTGGCAGAGACGGTCCTCTGCTTCCAGCAAAGAGATGCTTGTATCCTTCAGGGTAGGCAGATGGCATGGCCTGCACTCCCTTATGGGCAGCACACTGGACTGGCAGTGCCCTTTCAGGCCAATATCCGCCCTTCCAGTTATCTACTCTTGGCAGCCTTGCCTAAGATAAAACTGGCAGAAGAAGAGGCCTGGGGTCCTAATTGACTCTGGGTTTTGGGGTTGTTTTTGGAAACAGAGTCTTGATATGCAGCCCAGGCCAGCCTAGGTAATTCACAGTCCTCTGTCTCAGCTTCACAATTCCTAGTTTCACAGGGCCCACCACCACAACCGGTAGGTCTCTGAAGTTCTAAGTA
Source organism: Perognathus longimembris pacificus (assembly GCF_023159225.1). Classification (NCBI taxonomy): domain Eukaryota; kingdom Metazoa; phylum Chordata; class Mammalia; order Rodentia; family Heteromyidae; genus Perognathus; species Perognathus longimembris. The sequence continues at coordinate 45,570,147 of NC_063168.1, read as the reverse complement.
TCCCAATTGTATTGTTTTCCACCGTGTTGGCCAATCTGGGTGCAGAACCCCAGCGCCTGCTCTCTGCCTCCCAGGCCTGCCTGTCTTGTTGATGGGATGCATGTGTACGGAACCCAGGCTGAGCTGGGAGCTGATGGCTCATTCCTGTTAATACCAGTTACTTAGGAGGCTGAGATCTGAGAATCCTTCCTGCCCTTCTGGTGTTTCCCAAATAAAAATGACACATTGCTAGCCTACTGGGTGCCAGAGTCAATGTCACAGAGCTGAGGGGAGAGGGGAACAGGTAGGAAGACTTGCCTGAAAAGGGCCTCCAATTCTGACTGGAGGCTGAACTTGGAATGGGGTGAGAGACACAGAGGAGCTCCTAAGAGAAAGGAGGGTGATGAGGGGATTTTAAGCTGGAGGAATGGTACAGCTAAGAGGCTGAAGGAGAACACAGGCATCTAGGACGGGAGGCGGGGTACCACGAGTGTCAGAGCCATATCAATTTACCCAACCCCACCCTGCCACTAAAGAGTCTGAACCTGGGACTAGTTACTGTCCCTTGGGCAGACCAGAGTAGAGGTTCCCAGCCTAGAAGATGGGGTGATCTTGAGGAACACTCCCCACTGGGGCAGTGGTCCCAGGGACATGGTCCACACATGCCTGTGTTGTACACAATGCCTCTAACATCCTGTTAGCTGTAAAAGGACACTCTGTGTGTGTGTGTGTGTGCACACGTGCACGCGCATGCACGCGTGTTTGCTAGTACTAGGGCTTGAACTCAGGCCCTCATACTCTCACTTGGCTATTTCCCTCAGGCTGATGGTCTACCACTTGAGCCACAGCTCCATTTCTGGCTTTTTGTTAGTAAGCTGGAGGTGAGAGTCTTGGATTTATTTACTCGGGCTGGCTTCAAACTGTGATCCTCAGCTCCCAGCCCTCTAAGTAGCTAGGATTATGGGCATGAGCCACCAGCACTTGGCAGACTCTGTTTCTGAGAGAGAAGAAGTTAGTGAGTGGTCAGTGTGAAGAAATGAATTTGCAGTCATCAGGGTTCTGGTCTTCACAGCCAGAGGATGCCAGAGGCTATGGATTCATCTTGCTGTGGTCACCAAGGCTCTGGATGGTTTCAGAACTTAGCTGATGCAGGGGGTGGAGGTGGAGATGCAGCTCTGGGCCTGTATGATCCAGAGCAGTGCCCTCCCAGCATCCCCTGGAGTGGGGGGAGCCCATTAGTCATGGGCTGGGGTGAGGAGAGGTGGATGAGGAATAGGGAATAAATAAAGAGCAAGCAGTCATGTCTTAATCAAGCCTACGAGGGCGGGAGGTGGCTACCAGTGTCCCGGGCAAGGAGGCTGAGACGTGAGTCACATCTCCCAGCCCCCCCCCTCCCCCCAGGCTCTGACCTGGGAGCACCCAGCGTCTCGAGGAGCAGGAGGAGGCAGGCTCTGAAGGGCATGCTTTGCCTCTTGCTTGTGTCCCTGTGCATTGGCATTTGCTCATCCCCATCAATTACCTCTGCAAAGCTGCCTGATGGTGGATGGGAGATCTCTGTTCACAGCTCTGCCATGCTTTGTCCTTAAACTACAAATGCTCCACTACGGACCTTCAGATTTGTGCCAGCCAGCCATTGCTCTGACAGTAGTGGTGGCAGCATCCTCACTGTCTGTGGGACCTCCTCTCTGTGTGGAGTTGGGGACAGGATAACTCCTGTTCTACATTCACAGCAGCCCAGTGCTGACCCTAGCCTCAGCGTTCCCTTGTTTCTTTCCCAGTTGTGACCCCACTTCTCTCCTATAAGAGCAGAGGGCTTTCTAACACTCTGACAAAATCTAGATCTCCACCTCTAGCTGATTTGGGTAGCTCTTCCAGGCACCTGAAAAACCAGCTGCAGCTGGGGACAAGGCCAAACAGATCATATCTTGCCTGGAGGGACAAAACCAGGCCAGCTGAAACAAACCACCTCAGGCTTTCTCTCCTCTCTGGGACCCATTTTCTTTCTCTCTTTCTCTTTTCTTTTACTGTTATTATAAAGATGATTTACAGAGGGGTTATAATTTCATAAGCAATGAATACTTTTTTCCTTCCTTCCTTCCTTCCTTCCTTCCTTCCTTCCTTCCTTCCTTCCTTCCTTCCTTCCTTCCTTCCTTCCTTCCTTCTTCCTCTCTCTCTTCTCTCTCTCTCTCTCTCTCTCTCTCTCTCTCTCTCTCTCTCTCTCTCTCTCTCTCTTCTTGGTTGTGGGGCTTGAACTCAGGGACTGGGTGCTGTCCCTGAGCTTTTTTTGCTCAAGGCTAGCCCTCTACTACTTTGAGTCACAATGCCCCTTCCAGTTTTCTGGTAGTTAATTAGAAATAATAGTCTGAGGAACTTTCCTACTGACTCCGAACCGTGATTCTCAGATCTCATCCTACTGCATAGCTAGAATTACAGGCGTGAGCCACCAGTGCCTGGGGGATGAGTACATTTCTTTTTGGACAATGTCTCCCATTCCCTTGCTCTCTCCCAGTTTTTCCCTCCTGTCCCCATCCACAAGTTGTATAGTTCATTTCCAATATAGTATCTGAGTACCACTGTTGCATTTGTTTACCCTTTGTCCCTCCATTTCTGTGCCCCCCTTACTCTTCCAAAGACAGCTACAAGACATAAACAAACAAGCTAAAAAGAAAATAAAAGAACGACAAAAGCTTTGTTTCCATTTCCTGGAGTTCATTATGATAACTATTATTTTATATGATCAGAGGAGCATCCTGGGACCCAGTTGAGGTCACTATGGTCTGATCTCCTGTCCTTGTAGGCTTTAGTGTGCTAGAGTTTAGATACTGGAGTTCCTGCCACCTTTGGCTCCCAGTCCTGCCTGGTGACCTTCTGGTCATAACCTCACCAGGTTTACTTGCAGCCTTCTGAATCCTTGCTTAGGGCCTCCACTCCTGCCAGCGGCAGCCTGCACAGATGCTTGTATTGGAGGTCAGAGCATCTGTCCACAGTAAATGGAGGCTGTTTGCTTGAAGATTCAAAGTCAAAGAGGGTATCCTTGAAATGGTCAAAGCAAAGTTTTCCTACAATTCAAGCTTGCAGTATCTTGTCTTTTACTTGCTTATCTTGTAGTATAGGTGAGGAACTCAGGGCCTCACATTCATGCTCTTAGCTTTTTCAAGGCTGGTACTCTACCAATTGAGCCACACCTTTATTCCTGGCCTTTTTTTTTTTTTGCTGATTAATTGGAGTTAAGAGTCTCTTTAATCTGTTTGCCCAGTGTGGCTTCCAATCTCAATCCTCAGATCTCAGCCTCCTAAAAATATTGCTAGGATTATAAGCATAAGCCACAGGAGTCTGGTTAAGACAGTTTTTTTGGGGGGGGGATGGTCAGTCCTGGGACTCGATCTCAGGACCTGGGCCTTGTCTCTGAGCGCTTCAGCTCAAGGCTAGCACTCTACCAATTGAGCCACAGTGCCACTTCTAGGTTTTTTTGGGTGGTTAATTGGAGATAAGTGTCTCACGGACTTTCCTTCTCAGGCTGGATTTGAACCACAATCCTCAGATCTTAGCCTCCTGGGTAGCTAGGATTACAGGTATAAGCCACCAGCACCAGGCAAGACACATTTTTAAACTGAACTTTCAGGAGGTTTGGAGTGTGTATGTGTGTGTGTGTGTGTGTGTGTGTGTGTGTGTCTGTGTGTCTGTGTGTCTGTGTGTCTGTGTGTGTGTGTGTTCATGAACTTGTGTTTGTTGTTCCTTAGATTTCTGGGCAGGATAAGTAGTGTTGGTAGAGAACTTAGTACCCCTTTCCAGCCAGGACTCAAGGGAACAATGACACAGCTGACATATTTCTTTAGCTTTTGCATTATAGCAATGAAAAAGTTCATGAAGTAAATGAGCAAAAGATGGAGAACTCTTTGGCTGTGTGTTTATTGGTTTTGGCTTTTCCCAAATAATCCATCTAGAGCTCTCACTATAAAGCAAGCCAGCAGGCCTACGACTCGTGTCTTGTTGGAAGTTCCACACTATTTATTTTCTGCTTTGGGAAGCTCACTTATTCTCTGCCTCTGGGCTGTCGGACAGTAACAGAGTGCTGAGCTCATTGCATTGTTTAGGTGCCCCTCTTTGAAACCCTCAGCCCTTCCCTACAGATAGGAAATACAAGGGAAAGTCTCTTAGCAACACCCCCAAAGGACTCAGCGGTCCTGGCTCTCCTACTTTGGCCCTTGTTTAGTACCTGTCATATTGCTCAGCTTAGTCCTTGTCTAGTCTGAGATGACCAGTGACAATTGAAATATCATACTCAGAGAAAGATGCTTTGGGAGAAGGACCTATGTGAGGAAAGACTCTAAATTATGTCTTACAAGGAAAAGGAGAAGGAACCTGGATTGTGTAGTCTAAAGGAGGATACCTAGATGGACACTAGCCCTTCTCTGAAATATCAAATTGTGATTACATAGAAGCACCTTGAACCTGCCTCCTACAGCTACAAAGTCCTAAGTTGTTGTTGAAGATATTCACTGGGGTCTCTTTCTCAACCAGCATCCAATGTTAGTGTTCATTGAAACCCTTTTCTCCCTCTCTCTCTCTTCTCTCCCCAGGCAATCATCTCTTCTCATGGCTTTAAATATCATCTTTTGGCAGATGATTCCCAAATATATATCCCTAGCCCAGATTACTTTTCTAAAATGTAAACTTGTATATTCAACTGCCTACTTACATCCCGGCTTGGTATCTTCCTGACAGTTTTGGCTTTCATATGTACAAAAAGTGAACTCTTGATATGCACTCTCTTGATCTGTGTGCTGATTAAGCCATAATACGATACTTTCTTACCACCTAAAATTTTATTTTATGCTCACTGACAAAAGCCTATTTTGATGTGTATAGACATAGAAGTTTATGGTAGCACTTGGATGTACATAGGAAAATACAAGCTAAGGTAGTCCCCAGATTCCTTCATATTTGGAGCCTTTCTGTTTCCTCCAAATCGTATTTTAAAGTATTTTTTGAGATAGGGTCTTGCTCTCTAGCTGAGGCTAGCCTTGAACTCACTGTATAGCTCATATTGAGCTGGAACTCCTGATCCTTCTGCCTCAGTCTCCCAAGTGCTTGGATTACAGAGTGGTCTACCATGCCCAGGTCCAAACCATATTTTGCTTTTGACTATTAATAGCTTTGTTTGTGACTTGGAGAGTTCCAAGTCTGATGACTTACTCTTTCTTTTCCTTCCTTCCTTCTTTCCTCCCTTCCTCCCTCCCTCCTTCTCTACCTCCCTCTCTTCCTTGCTGTCTTTGTGTCTCTGTCACTCTCTTTCTCTTCTTCCTTCTTTCTTTCTATGGTGCTAGAGATCAAATCCTGGACATGCTAGGCAAGTGCTGTACCCCTGAGCCTTGATGTGATGGCATTTCTTAGAGGAGAAGCTTACATTGTCTGCAGGTTATCTTCTAAGTGGCTGCCCATTTGGCCTGTACTGATGTGTATAGCCAGGTAGGTAATGATGCCAACCTAACTGCCACCCGGATAGCACACATAGATGACACGTCTCAATTTCAAAGATATTAAATGATTTTTTAAAAGCATAAAAACTAGCAACAAACAGAAAATGGTAATATGTCGTAGGCTAACTCTCCCTACATATTCTTCTTGTCCAAAATTTTTTCTAGCTATTCTCCTTTAAAACATTTTTATTGTTATTATGAAGGTGATATACAGAGGGGTTACAGTTACATGAATAGGTAATGAGTACATTTCTTTTTGGACAATGTCACTCCTTCCCTCGCTTTCTCCAAGTTTTTCCCTCCCACCCCCACCCACAAGTTGTAGAGTTTGTTTTCAATATAATGTCTAGTAAGTACTATTGCTGCATTTATTCACACTTCATCCCTGTATTCCTGTGCCCCCCCCTTTTCGTAATTAGTTAAATCATGAGATCTTACTTATACAAGTAAGTGATAGCAAATAAAAAAATGATAATAGCAGGGCAAGTAGAACAAAATCTAATCGCATGATTAAATCATTCATGTATTGATTGTACCTAGTGTCTCCCACCCACATTCTTGGCAGACATTGATAATCCATAAAGATTCTGTTTTTCTCCTGTATCGGAGGACTTAGAATCTTTCTCAGGGCAGTAGTCCAAGTGGCCATCACCAATTGATTAGAATTTGTGGATGGTATTAAATTTCCCTGTCTCCAGCCAACATTTATCCAAGGCATGCGGTTTTATCAAGTCTTTAACAAGGCAAGATGCACACTTTAAACATTGTTACCCTTTCTTCAGGACAAATCATATTCCTATGTCAGTTGAAAAAAGTCTTAAAGACTGTCCCTGGCCTCATACATATATAGGAAGTGGAGTTCCAAGGCCTGCACTAGACCAGTCATTAACAGTTCTTAAGTCTTCCCTTCAGCCAGGCTGAGAGCCAGCAGCTATTTTTAGTTGCACTAGGTTTTTTTCTTCCTGCTTTAAGGTATTCAGTAGCCTCTACTCCCAAACAGTAAATAGTCACTAACTCAGTCAGAACCCCCTTCAAAGGCTTAACACCTTTCAGCAGTGCTTTTGAGTCATCCAGGCATCCTGTTATAATGTAGGCGCTCCTTGTTTAGGCCTGGGGTTGGGCTCAGTAATGCCAGACTATAGATGAGAGGTGCCAGGTGCTAAATGTATTAGCCAGCTTCAGTTACTTAGGTAAAAATGCCACAGATTGAATGGCTTAAAAATAGTAATTTAAAGGCTGGGTATGCAGCTAGTGGTAAAGTACTTGCCTAGCATGCATGAAGCCCTGGGTTCGATTTCTCAGTACCACATACATAGAAAAAGCTGGAAGTGTTGCTGTGGCTCAAGTGATAGGGTGCTAGTCTTGAGCAAAAAGAAGCTCAGGGACAGTGCCCAGGCCCTGAGTTCAAGCCCAAGACTGGTTAAAAAAAAAAGAAATTTAAACCAGGTTTACATCTATAATCCTGCTACTCAGGAGGCTGAGATATGAGGATCATTGTTGGAAGCCAGCCCAGGCAGGAAAGTCTATGAGACTCATATCTCCAGTTAACCAACAGACAACTGGAGGTGGTGCTGTGGCTCAAAGTGGTAGAGCAAAATAGCTCAGTGATAGCACCCAGGCCCTGAGTTCAAGCCCTGTGACTGACCAAAAGAAAAAGTAAAAGATCTGGGCAGGCAGTTTCCATCCTAAGCTGCTTCTCTTGACTTGTAGGTAGATGCCATCTTTTTTAAAATTGTACTTTTTTTTAACCTTTAAATTATTTCCCTCTGTTTAGCATTGTACTCTTAACCTGATTTATAGAATTGTAATCCCTTTGTACAACTACTTAATAATAACAGTAATTTTTTTTAACTTTAGAAACAGAGAGAATGAGGGAACAGAGATACTGTACTAAAGGAAATACTCACTACCTAACTCATGTACTTTGTAATTCCTGTGTACATCACCTTTATAATTAACAATAAAGTAAAAATGTTTTTTTTTTGTTTTTTTTTTTACCAATCCTGCGGCTTGAATTTAGAGCCTGAGCACTGTCCCTGGTTTCTTTTTGCCCAAGGCTAGCACTGTACCACGTGAGCCACAGCGCCACTTCTGGCTTTTTCTGTTTATGTGGTGCTGAGGAATCGAACCCAGCACTTCATGCATGCAAGGCAAGCACTCTACTGCTAAGCCATAGTCCCAGCCCCCTGTTGTCTTCTTTTAAGGACACTATACCATACCAAGGCCCCACTCTTATGACCTTATCAACATTGATTACTTCTTAAGAGACCCCCATCTCAAAGTAGAGCCATGCTGGTTTGGAGCATGCATGGTACGTTCCACTGAGGGAACATAAACACTTGGTCCACAACCCTGAGAACACTGGGAGGAAATGTGCTGTGTTGTGGGGTCATTGTAGAAAGAGTGTGCCATAGATATTTACACCAGGCTTGGCCTCAACAGCTGAAGCAACTAAGCAGCATATTGATCAGTGATGAAAGCCAATGATCTTCTGTGGCTGTCAGGAAAAAGCCATTGTCTAATTTTGCATCTCAGAGTCCTAGAACTGTGGAGCAAAGCCTGTTTTCAAAGAGCTTCTCTCTATGGCAGTTCCAGCCAATAAAGTCAACTGTGCAGGTTCTAAGCAGAGAGGGCCATGTGGGGGTTATATTTCGTGCCCAGGTGGCGGGTGGACATCAGCTGTGCTGAGCTTGGCCGCATGGCTCCCACCGCAGCGCGTCAGGATGACCCCCAAGGGCTCATGTGGCAACCTGGAGGTGCTGCACGCCAACTCAGACACCTCCTGCCCTGCCCCAGATGGCTTCGGAAGAGCTGCCTCAAATGGCACTGTGCCTCTACACGGGCACTGAGCCCTGTGCCTGCTGGCTTTTTAAGAGATTGCAGAAAACATTTCAAACTTGAATTAAAAATTTATTGGCTTTAAGGAAAAAATTGCTACATTGAAACTAGCAAATGTTACTTAAAGGCCCATAAAATGTTAATAGTCACCTACAACTCAACCCTACAGTTATATTTATAGGATACATTCTAATAAAATATGTTACTATAATATTTATATATGATAATTTAAACAACATGGATTTTTTTTTATGCTGGTACTAGGGCTTGAACTAGGGGCCTAGACGCTGTCCCTGAGGTCTTTTGCTCAAGGCTAGTGCTCTACCACTTGAGCCACAGCTCCACTTGTGGCTTTTTTCTGGAGGTGGGGTGGGTTAATTGGAGATAAGAGCCTCATGGACTTTTTATGTCTGGGCTGGCTTCAGACTGTGATCCTTGGATCTCAGCCTCCTGAGTAGCTGGGATTACAAGCATGAGTCACTTGCACCTAGCATGAATCATTTACCTTTAAAAAGCAAAATAAGTCTTTTCAAGTTGTCTAGAATATGGGGATGGGAATGGCATGGGCTATGGGAGTATTTTCAGGTTTGATGTAGTGCAGGAGGCCCTCAGGGTCAGTTACCCCAGGCCTGGCCCAGGTGTGAGTCTCACAACCAGGAAGACATTGGTCCTTGGACAAACTTGGTTCCCCCTCCACCGGATGCCATGTTTCTGAGGCTGCTTATCTTGGCTGCATATCATCTGGGTATCACCTGGCTCAGCGCTCGGCAGCACTTCTCCCAGTGCTATCCAGGAGCCACCTGGAACATTTCAAGTGTTTCTTAAAACTGTAATTTCCTGAGTGCTCTGGACCAGGTTCTCTGGAAGAGGGCCTCAGGGAGCTGTGCTTTTACAAGGCTTCTGGTGGTGACTCTGATGTGCAGTAAAATAGAAGACTCTGAGCCCTGTGAGATCTGCTTCCTGTCTGGCAAAAGCTAAACAGAACTGTGAGACATTCCCAGGATATGAAATATCTGAGATTGTAGAACCAGGACCCTTCATGTCAGAGACTGGGATCAGAGCCACAGACCCAGAGATGAGGCAGGTTAAGATGAGGTGGGGGCCTGGAGATATGGCCTAGTGGCAAGAGTGCCTGCCCCCGATACACGAGGCCCTGGGTTCGATTCCCCAGCACCACATATACAGAAAATGGCCAGAAGCGGCGCTGTGGCTCAAGTGGCAGAGTGCTAGCCTTGAGCGGGAAGAAGCCAGGGACAGTGCTCAGGCCCTGAGTCCAAGGCCCAAGACTGGCAAAAAAAAAAAAAAAAGATGAGGTGGGATTAGCAAAAACTGGGTGCTGGTGGTCCATGCCTGTAACCCTAGTTACTCAGGAGGCGGAGATCTGAGGATCATGGTTCCAAGCTAGCTGGGGCAGAAAAGTCCAGCCAGAAGTGACCTTATGGCTCAAGTGTTAGAGCGCTAACCTTGAGAAAAAGAAACTCAAGCCCCAGTATTGGACTGGGGAAAAGCCATAGACAGGGTCTTGTGTCCTTTTTGTTTCCCAAATTCTCTCCTCTACCCCGATCAAGTCCTCAGAGCTACTATTAAGGACCTAGAAAGAACTCTTCGTGCCTGATTTAAATATCCACAGCATAATTAAAGGGATAAGAATGAGGGGTGGGGGGTGGAAAAGGCAGATAGGCACTCATTTATTTTGTGTACTTTTATTCACCTAATATTAATTTAGTACTCACTCTGAAGCAGAGCTGTAAGACCAGGAAAGGGTTAAGAGGTTGGAATGCCCCCTTACCAGGGCTCAGAAGTCTGAGAACTGAACTCTAGGAAGGTTGAGACAGTGGAAGTAAGATAAACATTTGAGCTACAGTTATAGATTTCAAAAGTATTTACCATTTCTCTCTACCCCCTGGCAGCAAGGGAGTCAGTTACCACTATGTATGCAAATTCACTTGCTCTCCTCTCTCAGTGTGTGTTCTCATTTCTTCAGCTCTGGTATCCCATCACACTGTTGCAGGTTGTGGAGAGCAACACGGTCCAGGGTACTTCAGTGAGCAGAAGTGGATATTCTTAGATGCTTGTGGGACAACCAGAGATCTGGCCCAGTTGCTAGGCAGATGCTACTAGGCCTATTGGGGACTGGTGAGAATTTCTGGCAGGGAGGAGAGGGGTTGGTGAGGCCCACAGGCTAGAAAAAGGTGTACAATTTCACCCCAAGATAGAAAGGGGCCCCAGCCCTGGCAGCCTCTTTGGAAAGTCTGCTTGTGTTAGTCAGACTTTCATTGCTGTAGCAAATACCTGAGAGAACTAACTTAAAGGGAGGGAAGACTTACTCTGACTTAGTAGTTACCTGCTGAAGGCGATGTGTTTTGGGACATGCACCCATAGTCAGATGCTTTCCTTAGGTTCTTCCCCTGTTATCTAGGTGGTGCTACTTATCCCTGAATCATCCTAAATGTCACTTCTGCAGAGAAACCCACCTTGATCACTCCCCTCTTCTATATGAGGTCCTTTTTCTTCACTGCTATTATTATTATCATTATCATTATTGGTTTGTTTGGGACAAAGTCTTGCTAATGTAGCTAAGGCTACATTTGGATACTTCTCACTCTTAATTTCTGGGCAAATAGAGTACTATTCAGAAAAGAAACACCTATGTCTATATATTCCAGCACATTCCCTATGTTTTCCTAAATAATTTTAGTGTCAGATGTAACATTTAGATCTTTGATTTATGTGGAATTCATCTTTGAACAGGGTGAGAAATAGGGGCCAAATTTCAGTCACTTGTAAGAGAATAATCAATTTTTTCAGCACCATTTGTTGAAGTGGCTCTTTTCATGTGTCTATGTTTTTGCCTCCTTTGTCAAACATTCAATGACTGTAGCTGTATGATTATATTTCTAGGTCTTCTATTCTGCTCCATTGGTCTTCAAACTGGCTTTTTGTGCCAGTTATCATGCTGAGTGTGTGTGTGTGTGTGTGTGTGTGTGTGTGTGTGTGTGTGTGTGTGTGTTTGCTTTGTTCTGGTTTATTTTGGGGGTTTTTTTTTGTTTGTTTTTTATGGGGGTAGGGTTGGTCGTGAGGCTTGAACTCAGGGCCTGGGCACTGTCCCTGGGCTTTTTCACTCAAGATTAGCTCTCTAACACTTGGAGCCACAGTGCCATGTCTGTTTTTTTTTTTTGGTTTTTTGTTTTTTGTTTTTTTTTTGGTGGCTAATTGGAGATAAGAGTCTTACCAACTTTCCTGCCTGGGCTGGCTTCAAACCACGGTCCTCAGCTCTCATCCTCTTGAGTAGCTAAGATTACAGGCAAGAATGAACAGGGCCCAGCCCATGCTGTTTTTATTTCTATAGAACCAGTAGTATAGTTTGGTTGCAAAGCCCCTTGCATTGCTCATTTTGCTCAGGAATATATTTGCTATGTAGAGTCTTTTATGCTTCCATATGAATTTCTGGATTGATTCTTCTATTTCTGCAAAGAATGACATTGGGACTTTGATAGGCATTGCATGCTAGCCCTTGTCATATATTGCTCTTGCCAGTGTGACCATTTTCATAATGTTATTTCAGTTAAACCAGGAGAAGTTATTTCAGTCTTCTAGTATCTTCATTTTTTTCTTCAAGATTTTATAGTTTTCATTGTAGAAATCTTTACCTTCTTGGTTAGGTTTATACTCGCATTCATTTTTTTTGTTTTGTTTGTTTTGAGGCTATTGTAAATTAAATGTGACTTCCTAATTTCTTTATCAACCTGTTCATTGCTAGTACATAGAAAAGCTATTGATTTTTGAATATTAACTTTTAACCCTGCTATGTTTCCCAAACTGTTTATCAGATCTAAGTGGATTAGAATCTTTAGGCTCTTAAAAAAATTTTTTTTGTCAGTTGTGGGGCTTGAACTCAGGGACTGGTGCTATCCCTGAGCCTCTTTGTGCTCAGGGCTAGTGTTCTATCACTTGAGCCACAGTACCACTTCTAATTTTTGCGTGGTTATTGGAGATAAGAGTCTCATGAGTACTTATCTGTCTGGGCTAGCTTTGAACTTCAATTCTTAGATCTCAGCCTCCTGAGTAGCTAGAATTTCAGGTGTGAGGCACTAGAAGCTGGCTTTTGGGGTCTTTCAAGTATAAAATCATATCATATGCAAATAAGAATGATTTGAGGGCTGGGGATATGGCCTAGTGGCAAGAGTGCTTGCCTTGTTTACATGAGGCCCTGGGTTTGATTCCCCAGCACCACATATACAGAAAACGGCCAGAAGTGGTGCTGTAGCTCAAGGGGTAGAGTGCTAGCCTTGAGCAAGAAGAAGCCAGGGACAGTGCTCAGGCCCTGAGTCCAAGGCCCAGGACTGGCCACTAAAAAAAAAAAAAAAGAATGATTTGACTTTTTCCTTCCATTTTTGGAATTCATTTTATTTCTTTATCTTGCTTTGTTTATTTGACTAGAAATAAGACTTCCAGTAGTATATAGAACAAGTTTTTTTCCCCACAAAAGTGTTTTTTTGGGTCAATAGTGGGGCTTGAACTCAGGGCCTAGGCACTATTGCCTAAGCTTTTTCACTCAAGGATAGTACTCTACCATTTTAAGCCATAGTGCCACTTCCAGATTTCTGGTGGTTAATTGGAGATGAGAGTGTCATGGAGGGGCTGGGAATATGGCCTAGTGGTAGAGTGCTTGCCTTGTATACATGAGGCCCTGGGTTCGATTCTTCAGCATCACATATATAGAAAAAGCCAGAAGTGGTGCTGTGGCTCAAGTGGTAGAGTGCTAGCCTTGAACAAAAAGAAGCCAGGGACAGTGCTCAGGCCCTGAGTTCAAGCCCCAGGACTGGCAAAAAAAAGAGTATCATGGACTTTCTTGCCCTGGTTGGCTTTGAACAATGATTCTCAGATTTTAGCCTCCTGAGTAGCAGGAGTAGTAATCCAAGCAGGAACCACCAGTGCCTGGCTCTACATACTTAAAAAAAAAAAATCCCTTCATTTCTTCAGAGACTCACAAGCCATTCAACAATGTGTGTTGTTCAGTCTCTCTCTGTTTGAATATTTTCTGTGGCATGTGTGTGTGTATCCTTTGACCCTAAATCTATAGCTGTCAGTAAGATTTATTTCTTGTAGGCAACAAATTATTTTTATTTTTTTAACCTAACTTGCTGTTTTAAATCTTTTAAGTGAAGAACTGAGATCACTAATATTTGGTGTTTAATTGAACAGTATGTCATATTTCCTGTCAGCTTGTTGTTTTTCTGATATTATTTCTACCTATTCTTCCTTTGTTATTTTACTCATCTAGTGGGTTTATTCTTTGCTGTACTTTCCTATTTTTGTTTTTCTTTCCTTCTGCATGTACGATTCCTAAAGGGATATTATGCAGTGCTAATTTTACATTAATTTCCTTAGCTCTTGTTTATCATAGAAGGCTTTTATTTCTCTCCCAATTGTGAAGACTGGATTGTCTGAGTATACCAATCATGTTGGCCATTATTATGCCTCAATGTCCTTCCATTCTCTCCTCGCATTTAGAGCTTGTATTGAGAAGTCTGTTGTTATTCTACTGGGCTTGTTATCAACGTTCTTTCTTTGTTCTGTATATTTAGTGCTTTATCTATAATATATTTAGGAGTGTTTCTTTTATAATCTTGCCTCCTCCACATGAAGAACCCTCTCTTTCTCAAAGTTGGAGAATATTTCTGCTATAATTTTATTGAATAGTTTCTATGTGCCTTCAGTGTCTATCTATTTCTTCTATAATCACAGTCTTGTTATATTCTTGGTGTGTGTGGGGGCAGTTACTGAGGTTTGAATTCAAAGCTTTGAACTTACTCGCTTGCTTGACTGCTGCTCATCCACTTGACCCGCACCACCTCCAGTCTTACTTTTACCTGATTATTTTGGAGACAATCTCATGGACTTTTCTGCCCAAGCTGTCCTCAAACTGCAATGCAGGCATGAGCCAACAGGACTCAACTAGATTTTATCTTTTGATATTGTTTCAGAGGTCTTGTAAATTCTATTTGTATTTCTTAGGGTTTTTTCAATGTTTTTGATTGACTTAATTTCTCTTTAATACTTGGCACTCTGTTTTCAATTTATTCTGTACTATTAGCTAGGCTTTCAATTTTTTTATTCATTTGGTCAATTGAACTGTTCATTTCTAATATTTTTATTTGATTTTTAAAAAAAGATTTCTGTATCTTTATTGAATTTCCCTTTCACATCCTCTGTTGTCTTCTTAACTGCAGCTGTTTGTTTGAGCTCTCTTTGAGCTGAATTAGTTGTGAATATTCTCTTTTAATTCATTTATCTAATTAGACATATCTTCATTAATCTCATTGATCATTCTTTTTTAAAAATTTATTTATTAATTGAACACAAATTTTTTGACAAGGTGTTGTGCAAAAAGGGTACAGTTACATAGTAGGACAGTGTGTACATTTCTTGTGATATCATACACCCTGTTTTTCTTTCCCTTCCCTAGGTCAGGTAGACATATATACAATACACAATGTATCAAGAACATATACAGTATCCACGTGGCCAAGCCCAAGAAAATTCACCTAGGTCTTTAAATGTAATGTGGATATTAGACAATATATTGACAGTAGTCTTATATGAACGCACATACACAGCTTTTGGGCTATTGTATTCCACTGAGAGGTCAATTTTTGACCTTTATATGTTGAGTAGTTGTTTGGTTTTAGTTACATACTGTTGGGTCACTGCCCCAATCCTGTGGGAAATACCATTTGACAAGCAGTTTTTGGTTTCACAGACCTGGTCTCTACTGTCTCTCCGTCTCCCTTTCTTAACAGTCATATATCAGGGAGATCATGCCCCTTTATTTTCTGTGTTCTAGGCTTGTCTTGCTCAACATTATTTGTTCAAGTTCTGACCATTTCCCTGCGAATAACAATATTTCACCATTCCTAATCGCTATGTAGTATTCCATTGTGTATAGGTACCATATTTTTTGGATCCATTAGTCTGTGGAGGGGCATCTGGGTTGTTTCCATATTTTGGCTATTGTGAATTGTGCCGCGATAAACATGGAAGTACAAATGTCTTTTTTATATCTTTGGACCTGCTGTTCAGGATAGATGCCTAGGAGTGGTATGGCTGGGTCATAGGGTAGGTCTATATTGAGCTTTTTGAGAAACCTCCATACTGTTCTCCAAAGTGGTTGTACTAATTTGCACTCCCACCAACAATGGAGAAGGGTTCCTCTTTGCCCGCACCCCCTCCAGCATTTGTTGTTGCCTGAGTTCAGAGTATAGGCCATTCTAACTGGAGTGAGGTGGTATCTCAGGGTTGTTTTTATTTGCATTTCCTTTACTACCAGGGATGTTGAACATTTCCTCATATGTTTCTTTGCCATTTTTTATGTCTTCTCTTGTGAAGTCTCTCTTTAGCTCCTTTGCCCATTTCCTAATTGGTTTATTGGGCTTGGAGGGGCTTAGTTTTTTGAGTACTCTGTAGATGACAGATATTAGGCCTTTGTCTGTTGCTGTGCTGGTAAATATCCTTTCCCATATGATTGGCTGTCTTTCTGTTTTGGTGGCTATGTCCTTAGCTGTGCAGAAACTTTTTAATTTGTAGTAGTCCCATTTGTCGAGTCTTTCCCCTATTTGTTGTGCCGCTGGGACTCCATTCAGGAAGTTCCTTCCTGTCCCTATAAGTTCTAGCGTCTTTCCTACTCTGTCCTTCAGTAGTTTCAAGGATTCAGGTCTGATATTGAGATCCTTGATCCATTTTGAGTTGATCTTGGTGCAAGGTGATAGGCTTGGGTCTACTTTGAGTTTTCTGCATATGGCTGCCCAGTTCTCCCAGCACCAGTAGTTGAAGAGGCTATGTTTATTCCATTGTATGTCTTTAGCTCCTTTGTCGAATATCAGCTGACTGTAAGAGTGCGGCTTTATTTCTGGATCTTCAATTCTAATCCATTGGTCTTCCGATCTGTTTTTATACCAATATCATGCTGTTTTTGTTATGATGGCCCTGTAGTAGAGCTTGAAGTCTGGTATTGTGATACCTCCTGCACTGCTTTTTTTTGCCTAGAATTGCTTTGGCTATTCTAGGTCTTTTGCTGTTCCATATGATTTATGGATTGCTTTCTCTATTTCAGTGAAGAATGTGACTGGGATTTTGATAGGGATTGCATTGAATTTGTATAACAATTTGGGCAATATGGCCATTTTCACTATATTGATTCTGCCTACCCATGAGCATGGGAGGTCTTTCCATCTCCTTGTGTCTTCTTTGATTTCCCTTTTTAGATTTTCATAGTTCTCATTAAATAGGTCCTTTACATCTTTAGTTAGGTTGATCCCTAGGTAATATATTCTTTTTTTAGCTACTGTAAATAGTATTATTTCCATAACTTCCTTTTCTGCTTGTACATTGCTGGTGTACAGAAAAGCTGCTGACTTTTGTGGATTAATTTTGTATCCTGCTACTTAGCCAAAATGGTTTATTAGGTGTAGGAGTTTGGAGATTGAGTTTTTTGGGTCCTTCAGATATAAGATCATGTCAGCAGTGAATAGGGATAGCTTGATTTCTTCTTTGCCGATGTGGATCCCTTTGATGTCCTCCTCTTGCCTTATTGCTATGGCTAGGGATTCCAGCACTATGTTGAAAAGAAGTGGGGAGAGTGGGCATCCTTGTCTTGTTCCTGAGTTTAGGGGGAATGATTTAAGTTTCTCTCCATTTAAAATGATGATGTTAGCAGTTGGTCTGTTGTATATGGCTTTTATTGTTTTGAGGAATGTTCCATCTATTCCTGTTCTCTCCAGAGCTTTTAATAAGTATGGATTTTGTATTTTGTCAAAGGCTTTTTGGGCATCGACTGAGATAACAATGTGATTCTTGATTTTAGTTCTGTTTATGTGGTGAATTACATTGATTGATTTACGGATGTTGAACCATCCTTGTGACTGTGGGATGAAGCCTACTTGGTCATGATGTATAATTTTCTTGATCAGTTTCTGGATCCTGTTAGCTAATGTTTTATTGAGGAGCTTTGCGTCTGTGTTCATTAGTGATATTGGTCTGTAGTTCTCTTTTTTTTGTTGGGTCTTTGCCTGGTTTGGGAATGAGTATGATATTAGCTTCATAGAATGAGTTTGGGATTTCTCCTTCTGTTTCTATTTCACGGAAGAGTTTGAGGAGTATTGGTATTAGCTCCTCACTAAAGGTTTTGTAGAATTCGTTGGTGAATCCATCTGGGCCTGGGCTTTTCTTTGTTGGGAGGTTCTTGATTACCCCCTGTATCTCACTGTAAGTTATTGGTTTATTTAGTTGATTTATTTCTTCTTGGTTCAGTTTGGGCAGTTTGTACTTCTCTAAGAATTGATCCATTTCTGTAAAATTATTGTTTTTTACTGAGTAGAGGTTATGGAAATAGCTCTTTATGATTGTTTGAATATCATGTGTACTTGTTGTAATTTTTTCGGTGAAGTCCCTGATTTTACATATATGAGTCTCTTCTTTTTTTTGTAAATCTTGTGAGGGGGTCTGTCAATTTTATTTATTTTCTCAAAGAACCAGCTTTTAGTCTTATTTATTTGTTGTCTATTTTCAATCAGATTTATCTCTTCTTTAATCTTTGTGATCTCTCCCCTCCTAGTCGTTTTAGATTCTGTCATTTCTTGTTCCTCCAGTTGTTTTAGTTTCATCGTGAGGTTATTAACCTGCTCTGCTTCCATTCTTTTAATGTGAGTGCTGAGGGCAATGATCTTGCCCCTTAGTACTGCCTTAGCTGTGTCCCATAGGTTTCTTTGTGATGTATTTTCTTTATCATTGTGGCTTATGAATTCGTTGATTTCATCTTTAATTTGGTCTGTGGCCCAAGTGTTGGATAACAGTGTGGGGTTTAGCCTCCAAGAATGTGTATAGCCTCTGTGGTAACCGTTGTTATTGAGGGTTATCTTTAATCCACTGTGGTCAGATATAATACATGGGATGACGTTAATACTTTTGTATTTGCTGAGGTTCTTTGTGTGGGCTATGACATGGTCTATTTTGGAGTATGATCCATGGGCTGCTGAGAAAAAGGTGTATTGGTTCTCTGTAGGGTGGAAGATTCTGTATAGATCTGTCAGATCCATTTGGGATATGGTGTTACTAAGATCTTCAGCTCCCTTGCTGATCCTCCGGGTGTTGAATCTGTCTCTTGGAGAGAGTGGGGTATTAAAGTCTCCCACTATGATTGTGTTTGGGTCTATCTTGTTCTGTAGTTCTGTGAGAATTTGCTTGACATATGTAGGGCCTCTTTTGTTTGGTGAGTATACATTTATCACCGTGATGTCTTGATTCTGGATTTTTCCTTGTATTAAAATGTAGTGCCCTTCTTTGTCTTTTTGAGTTGATTTTAATGAAAAGTCCAGCTTGTCTGAGATCAGAATGGCTACACCTGCCGTTTTGGTAGGTGCGTTTGCTTGGAAGATCTTGCTCCATCCTTTCATTCGGAGCCTGTTTTTGTCTCTTGCTGTAGGTGGGTCTCTTGTAGACAACAGATGGCAACTTTTTGTTTGCGGATCCATTCTGCCAGTCTGTTCCTCTTTATCAGAGAGTTTATACCGTTTATATTCAAAGAGATCAAGGATAAGAGTGTTTTTTCTCCTTCCATTTTCTTGTTGGGCTGTTTTTCCTCTTTTTTTTTTTTTTCTTGTCTTTAGTGAGCTGCTCTTTCTGTTGGGCTCTGGCTATTATAGTTTCTTTCTGTTTCTGTCTGTGTATCCTGTACGGTTTCTGTTGGGTGGGAGTCCCCTCTTAGAATTTGCTGTAGGGCTGGTTTTTTATTCACATACTCCTTTAGATCCTCTTTGCTTTGGAAAGATCTGGTTTTCCCCTCAAATGTGAACTCCAACTTCGCTGGTTTTTTATCCTAGGTTGCATGTTGTTGGTCTGTAGAACTTGGTGTTCTTCCACTCTCTTCACGCTTGGTAGGTTTGTGTGGAGAGGTCTGCTGTTATTCGGATCCTCTTCCCATTGTAGTAAATTTCTTTCTTTGCTTTGGCTGCATTTAAAATTTGCTCTTTATTCTTGAGATCTGAAGTCTTGAATATTATGTGGCTTGGTGTGGCTTTTCTGGGGTCTGGCCTGGATGGGGTCCCTTGTGAGATTGGGGAAGTTTTCTGCAATAGCTTTATTGAAAATATGATGAAGCCCTCTGCTCTGGTATTCAGCTCCTTCTTCTATTCCAATTATGCGCAGATTATATCTCTTGTCTTTGTCCACTAGCTCCTGGATTAGTCTGTCCTGAAGCTTCACCGTTTCTTGTAGTGTGGTAATTTTCTGGTTCTTCTCGGCTGCATCATCGTCCAAGAGAGAGATTCTGGATTCCATATGGTCAATTCTTTGTGCTGTGGATTCAATTGCGGAATTTATGGATGTCAGAGTGCTATTTATGGTTACCAGATCAGCTCTGATCGTGGAAATTTCTTCCTTTAAAGAGTTGCATTTTAAATCTATTTTTTTCATGCATTTCACGTCTCATGATGTGAAGGTCTTCTTTAAAGAAGGTTTGCATTGTATCCATTTTTGCTTCCATTTCTTTCTTGGCTTCCTGGATGTCCTTCAAGACTTCCACTCTAAACTCCTGGAATTGTTTTCTGATTTCGTTTCTGATGCTTTCCATAATTTCTGTTAACATGGCCTCATTTTCTTTTTTATTCTCCATCTCCTCTTCAGTCGTGCTGCTTTTTGGAGCTGGTGAGTTGGCTTGCCCTTTGATGACTGTGTTATATTTCTTTGTGATTTGTGCATCTGGAGATCTGTGCATAGCTTCCCTGGTTTGGCTTTGTGCTGGTTCCCGCTGGTCTGTCAGTGGGAGCCTTGTGTCCTGGTGTCCTGGCTCTGGGTTTGGGTTTGGCTGTTGAACCTTGCTTCCCAGTGGGTGAGCGTGTCCTTCTCGGTTGTTGCTGAGGTGGTCGCTCTCCCTGCACTTGGGGGCCAGTAAGTTCTGTGTCTTTCTCTGAGGGACTGTGTCCTGCTCCTGTGTTGTGCTGACCCTAGTGTGCCCCTGGTGGGGGGTTGCTGGTCACTGATTCAGCGTGGCGTGGAGGTTTATCTCTTCTTTGGTTCTTTTTTCCACTCTGTATCTTGGTCAGAGGAGCTCACCTCTCAGGCGGTTCGCCTTCCTGTTTGGACTGCTCCGGGGCCAGTGTTGTTGAGGGGTGGACGACCCACTTGTGTGAAATGCGCCAAACTGAGTAGGCATGGCCGATGGAGAGCTCTGCCCTCCTGTGCAGGCGCGCCTACCGGAGCGGGCGCTGCTGCTGTGGCCCTGCCCACCTGAGCGGGGTATGCCTAACAGAGCGGGCACTGTCGCCGGGGGCCCCGCCCATCTGTGCGCTGTGCGCCCACTACAATGTGCGCTGCCGCTGTGGCCCTGCCCACCTGGGCGGGATACATCTACCCGAGCGAGCCCCAGGTTGTTGGGTTGTGCTTGCGCCCTCCTGCAAGCCCGCTGTGGGGGTCCGTATGTGTGGGGCCCAGGGGGATCAACTGTCCAGGCGCGGGTTAGCGCCCTCAGACTGTGCCTCCGCTGTGAGGAGGGCATGTGATCAGGCCCAGGTGTCCCTGCTGGGCTGGTATTGCCGACCAGCACCTGTGGCTTTAGTTGAAAAAGTCCGCAAGGAGCAGGCGCCTCGAGTGGGGCTTGCACTGCCTGCACTTCCCAGGCCCCTGTTGGGAAGGGGGTGGGGTTGGTGCGGCCAGTTCAGGCTCCTCTGTGGCCTTGGTGCTGCTCCGCCCTTCCCCTCCTAGCTCCTGTGAACTCCCAGGGCCTGATGGGACCTTCCTGCCTGATTTGGGGGTTCTTTGTTCACTCGGGGTGGGGAGGGGGAGGGAGGGAAATCTAGATTCTTTGTAGGGTTTGGGTCTCTGATAGCTGGTCTCCCGTTGGGGGAGGGTGAATGGGGGACTCACTGGTCCTGGATTGTGTGTGTCCTGCGCCGCTGTTGGTCCTTCGGGGGTGGAGTGCTGTGGTGTGGCGAAAGGTCGTGGTGGTGGCCCCAGGTCTCCCCTTCTGCGCCGCTCGGTTTCCCTGCCACTCATGTCCATTCCTGGCCGTGTGGACCCGAACTTCACATCGCCACTGTCGCCATGTGTCTTGGTCCGTGCTCTCCCTGGGGTCTGTGGAGTCCTGCTGTCTGGACTCTGCACTCCTGATGTGAGTTTTCGGCAGTCGTTCTGTTGATCGCCGGGTCCCCTTTCCCAGCCTGGCCCTCTTTGGGCCAGGGTTGGCTGGTGGGGGGAGGGTACCCCGGAGATTCTCCGGCTCCGTGCAGGTTATAGGCTCTTCTTTTTTGCTCCTTTTTGTTTCCTGTGTTTCTCCACTGCTTCTGGCTGCTGGCTTTGCTGGGTTCTTGATGGGGTGTTGGGTGCTGGAGTTCCCAGCTTGCTATTCAGTTGGAGTGAGTCGGGGTGCCTCCCTACTGTGGCAGCGCCATCTTCTCATTGATCATTCTTGTCGTGTGTGTGTGTGTGTGTGTGTGTGTGTGTGTGTGTGTGTGTGTGTGCATGCTAGTCCTGGGCCTAGAACTCAGTGCCTCAGCACTGTCCCTGAGCTTCATTTGCTTAAGGCTAGCATTCTACCACTTGAGCCACAGCGCCAATTCCAACTTTTTCTGCTTATGTGATACTAAGAAATGGAACCTAGGGATTCATGCATGCTAGGCAAGCACTCTAACATTAAGTCACATTCCCAGTCCATTCTTGTCATTTTTTAAAAAAATTGTTTGAAATTTCTTTTTCTTTACTTTCACTTAATTCCCTTGCTGTCATTTTTGGTTTTTGAGGGAAATTTGGTGGTTAAACCAAGGCATGGATTTTTCACTCTGATTTATGCATCTAAGACCTCATTTTTATGTGGAGGTTTCAATCTCCTGTGTCCTTCAGTTGGCAATTTTCTTTAAGACTGAGTGATAGCTGGATTATGGTGTATTTTCTTGTTACTAAATGGGAGAGGTATGGTTCCGTAGTCAAACATTGCATTTCAGTGCTCAAACACTGTGTATAGGCTTCTTGTCTACTGGGGGTGTGGAAATTCAGCTGCAAAAGGTATTTGTGGATGATAAACTACAACCTTTTTTGTGATAATCCCTAATGAAGGCTAATCACTATTACTGTCCCGGTATCTTTAAATTAATACAGAAGCAAATATATATCTACATGATTTAATAAGACATTAACCAGAGTGATAATAGGAAGGAAAGAGGGGGGATAACAATGAATAAAACAAGGAATGGAGTTATATAGAGAAAGAAACAGTGACAACTTAGCTTAATTGAAGATGTTAATGAGATGGGCACCAGTGGCTCATGCCTGTAATCCTAGCTACTCAGGAGGCTGAGAGCTGAGGATCGTGGTTTGAAGCCAGCCCAGGCAGGAAAGTCCATGAGCCTCTGATCTACAATAAACTACTCAGAAAAAGCTAGAAATGGTGCTGTGGCTCAAGTGGTACAGCACTAGCTTTGAGCACAAAGAGACTCAGGGACAGCATCTAGGCCCTGAATTCAAGCTCCAGGAATGGCAAAAGAAGAAAGAAGGAGGAGGAGAGGGGAAAGGGGAAGGGGGAGGGGGAGGAGGAAGATGAAGGGAGGGGAGAGGAGGAGGAAGAGGAAGATGAAGACGAAGAGGAGGAGGAAGATGAAGATGAAGAGGAGGAGGAGGAGGAGGAGGAGGAAGAAGAAGAAGAAGAAGAAGAAGAAGAAGAAGAAGAAGAAGAAGAAGAAGAAGAAGAAGAAGAAGAAGATGTTGTTAATGAAAAAGCGGTATGAAATAGGTAGACGGATCTAGGATTTTCTCCAGGTCCAGGCCGAGGAAGTTGAATCCTCCAACTACTATACCTATGCCTTCCACATCCCTGTTGTCTCTAACTGTACAGCTGCCAGGCATTTTGAGCCATGGCTGCCCTCCTCCACAGGTGATTGAGGGGCAGCCATGAGGAGCCACCATACTTGTGCCTCTGCTATGTGCAAGTTTCCATCACTACCAAGTATCCTGAGCAGTCACCCCAAGCATCTAAACTTCCAGTGCAGTTCCCTACAGTTTAAGCTTTGAGGGCCTCTGTTAGACTCATTCTCTTTCTACAACTACCTCTTATGACTGATTTACACTAAATTCTGTGTATGACAAGGTGTCTTATGATTTTCTTGAGCTAATAAGATTGTTCCTTATTCCCAGGCTCCTAGAAAAATTCAGTCTCCAGCAATAAGCAGTCTGTCTAGATGGTATCCTACTGTCACCCTCTAAAATAAGAGGTGCTACAGTATGCCTCCACACCTGAGTAGTTGCTACCTCACAAATCTCTATATTAGCAATAAGGCTTACAGGATATATGGGCTTTTCCCATGGCTAGATTTGGCAATCTGTCACCAGGGCCATTGGTTTTACCTTGCAATGTGGTCTTCAATTTCCCCTGCCCTCCAGGAGAGAGGGGAATAAGCATGGAACTCCCCACTGGTTTTCTTCTATTGGGTTGTTTTCTTTGAAGTTTTTGTCTTCCTGACACCTCCTTCATGGTTCCTGGTTCTCTTCTAGTCCTGTCTTCAGAAAAGTCTTCCCTGTGCTACCAGAGTCTTCTCATTCAAGGAATGGAAAACGTAGATGTTTCTAATCCACCATCTCCCCCACCTTCACCTTGTGTGTATGTGTGGTAGACCATCCAGGCTAGTGCTCTACCAATTGAGCCACGGTTCACCTTCAGCTTTTTGGTAGTTTATTAGAGATGAGAATCTCATGGATTTTCCTGTTCAGGCTGGCTGCAAATCTCTGCCTCCTGAGTAGCTAGGATTACAGGTGTGAGCCACTGATGCCTGTGCCCTACCTTTACTTTTAATTCATAGCACTTAGATGGTAATTACATATGTTTGTGATATTCATTTAATGGTTGAGTCATAAGCTTCTCCTTTGTTCCTTGTGGTGAATACAATGTCGAATGTACATGTTTTCAATGAATATTTGTTGAATGAATGAGCAATTTATACATCCCCTCCTGTGCACATGCTAAAATGTCTATCTTTGAAGCAGGAGCCATAGAAATTCATTTTAATAGAATTGAGAAGGTATTTATAGAACAAGACAGTTGGTTTAGTTATCTATAACTGGATTAAAAAATTACTCCAAAATTTAGCAGTTTAAAACAATAAACATCTATCATCTCACACTGTTGTACATTGATATTTTGTGAATTTGGGTCAATGTGTCAGTCAAGATTATAATCACTGCAAGGTTTGACTGAGGTAGGTCCACTTCCAAAATAGGGCTGATCAATGCTCAGTATATTTGGTTCATCACAATATATCTCTCTCTCTCTCTCTCTCTCTCTCTCTCTCTCTCTCTCTCTCTCTCTCTCTCTCTCCCCTCTCTCATCTCTCTCCTTTCTTCCCTCAGTCTGTCCTCATTTACTTCCTCCTCCTCCTTCTTCTTCTTTTCCTTCTCCCTCTTTTTCTCTCTCTTTTACTTTTTCTTTTCTGGTCCTGGGGCTTAAACTTAGGGCCTGGGTGCTGTCCCTGAGCCTTTTTGTGCTCAAAGCTAGAACTCTACCACTTAAGCCACTGTGCCACTTCTAATTATTTCCGAGTAGTTTTTTGGAGATAAGAGTCTCACAGACTTTTCTGCCTGGGCTGACTTTGAACCATGATCCTCAGATCTCAGCCTCCTGAGTAGCTAGGATTATAAATGTGAGCCACTGGTGTCAGCTTTGTCCCTTACTTTTATAGGTTGCATTTTTCAGGTATGGTCTCACATTTTTGCCCTGACCAGTTTTGACCACAGTCCTCCTACCTACAGGTTCCCATGTATCTGTAATTACAGATGGGAGCTACCAGGCCCAGCTTATTTTTCATTGAGACTGGGTTTTGCTACCTTTTTTTTTTTTTTTTTGGCCTGGGCAGGCCTCGAACTGTGATCCTTCCCATCTCAGTCTCCTGATTGCTGGCATTGACTATACAGATGAACCATCACTCCTATCTTGCTTAAATATCTTCTTTCTTTCTTTCTTTCTTTCTTTTTTTTTTCCTTTTTTGGTTGGTCATGAACTCTGGGCCTGGGCACTAACCCTGAGCTCTAGAGCTCAAGGCTAGCACTCTACCACTGCACCACTCTGGTCTTATGGTGGTTAATTGGAGATAAGAATCTCACGGACTTTCCTGCTGGGGCTGGCTTTGAACCGCGACCCTCAGACCTTAGCCTCCTGAGTAGCTAGGATTATAGGTGTGAGCCACTGGTGCCTGCAAAGTATCTTCTTAATATGGTGACTGAATTCCATCAGAGCAAGAGAGCCAAGAGAGCACAAGCCAGGAGCTACTATGTCTTATATGACCTAGCCTTGGGATCCATACTAGGTCATTTCTGCTGAATCTCACTCATTACAAGTCAACTCTACTCACTGAGGGAGACGACACCAGAGCATTAGGACAGGGAGATGAGCACCTATCAGGGGACCTTACTGAAGGCTGGCTACCAAGTATTCTGCATGTAAGAGTGAACATGGAGGCTGAAACCATCTGTAAGATACACAGGATTAGTTTGATGAAAGATTGCCCCTCTATCTTCACAAAATAACTCTCAGCCAGAGAACTATCTGAGGATGGAGGGAAGGTAAGCCAGGCAGGAGGCCAGCATGAGCAAAGGCAGAGGTAGGAATGGACATTGTAAATGGTTAGTCAGAGAGGAAAGTAGGTTAGCTGAAGCAAACAGCCTACTTTCTGCTTACAGTGATGACAGTGGAATTGGTGGCATTGCATTCAAGAGGGCTTTGGAAGTCAGGTAGCAGCAGCTTTTCAGTTTTGACAAGTTCTTAAAGAACAATGGT
This sequence comes from Perognathus longimembris pacificus, assembly GCF_023159225.1. NCBI lineage: Eukaryota > Metazoa > Chordata > Mammalia > Rodentia > Heteromyidae > Perognathus > Perognathus longimembris. Next base: position 45,544,041 of record NC_063168.1, on the reverse strand, counting down.
AAGTAGGGCACAATAATGATAGCAATGCTTTAGGGAGCAAACTCTAGGGAAGCATGTAGGATGGCTTGGCATGAGACAGACAGAAGGCAGAGACATGAACCTTGGCCTGGTGAGAAGCTGAATTAAGACACTGGCATTAGGAATAGAAAAGGAGACCAAGTTTTAAGGGAAAGAACTGACACTGCCTAGAAAGACTGAGAAATGGGTGCTGGAGTAAGATAAGTGGATTTTCCTTTCTCTGTATACACAATGGTAGATTTGCACCTGCTCCTCAGACTCCAGGACTGAGCTGGGCATCCGATGGGACTGTGGCTATGACTCTGCTTTATAGACACTTAAGGGATTAGTGTTGTAGGAACAATTGTTTGGCAAATTTTTGTTTTATGACAGCCAGAGTTAGGGGTGGGAAAAGAATAAGTCTTATTTGAGGACATGGCTACCCCCAACTCAAAGGATCTAAAATCTTACACAGCCCCTCTCCCTTCCCTTTGTCTGCCTATATTATACCCTCCATCCTCCCAATTACCCAGCTTCAGCTTGTGGACTTGGCTGTAGGAGTTTGAAATTATCCCTTTGCCCTTTTTCTTATTAAAAGCACACAGAAGTCGGGAGAATGAGCCAGGGATAGCATTTGTCCTGGACAGCGATGGCCAGTTACTGCTGTTGACTAGACAGTCTAGGAGACTGGATCAATGAATCCTCACACTTTACCACAAATAACCTGGTCACAGGAGACACTGACACACCCAGTGGACTCTGAGATTGCTTAAGTTCCTTGACCCAAACTAAGTTGTCAATAACACAAGGCCATTTCCCTTTGCTGTGCTCTTTTTGCCTAGTCTCAGTTTATGTTTTGTTTACATGCCCTTGTGTTCTTGATGGTGTTTCGTTGGTGAGGGGTTCTATGGACATATATGGTTTTGGTGGCTATAAAGGAAGAGGCCACAGAGAACTCTTATGCTTCCTTCCATTGTGTAATGGCAAAACAAAAAGAAGCTTTTGATGTAGCTGTAGACTGATATTTGAGGATCATGGTATAAAGCCAGCTAGGTAGAAAGTCCATGAGGCTCTTGTCCCCAATTATCCAGCAAAAAATCAGAAGTAGACCTATATAGTTTATGAGGCAGAGCACCATTCTTGACTAGAAAAAGCCAAGAGAAAGTGTGAGGGCCTGAGTTCAACAACAAAAACTCCCTACAAACCAAAATGCAGGCTGTCACTTTATGTCTATGGTAGGGTACAGTATTTTCTGAGGTTTCAAGCCTGCCCTGGGGATCTTAGAATATATCCTGGAAGACCAAGAGACTTCTATACCTTTGGTCTCTTCATCGATGAAATGGAACACCTCACAGAATGACTGAGTTCTACAGGAGGCTGTCAGGCCATGGTGTAAAGGCAGGGCCTCTGCCCTCCAAGTGCCTGCTGACTGGCTGCAAAAACACTTGAAAAGAAAAAGAAAAGTCTTCTTTTTTGGGCTGCCTGGGCTTTTTGTTAATAAATTTCCAGTGGGACGTTTCCGCCACTTGCCTTTTTTTAGAGACATGAAGAGAGAAGAATTGAAAACATTTCCTATGTTGAAATGAAAGGCACTATTTAATCTTGTCACCATCTGCCTTCACTCCAGGCTGCGAGTCCACAGGCCCGCTCTCTGTTTCCTAGCGACAGGGTAGGCATACCTTTCCCATTGGCGGCGCACCAACTGTGGAAAGTTCTTGCCCAGGGAACCGTAGCGGAGCTAGCTGCCAGACCAGCAGTTGGGCCCAGACTTCCCTGGACATTTTTCCCTAACGAGAACACAGGCCAGCTGAACTATCTATGATCCAGGCTCAGCAGGCACAGTTCCTAATTAATTTGTGAAGTTCTTGAGTGACTCAGTACCCCCAAATTGCCTCTCTTTCCTCACTAAAGGTCCTAGGGTTGACAACAAAATAGGACACATTGGGTGACCTCAGGAATGGAGGTCTATTTTCTTTCCTTTCTGGAGACTGGAAGTTCCCAGTCAAGGGGTGGGCTGGGATGTTTCTTTCTGAGTTTCTGAGGGAGGTTGGCTAGGTGTCTATGTCATGGCTGTCAATGGTTCTGGCAGTCCTTGGACTTTCTTTTTTTTTGGCCAGTCCTGGGCCTTGGACTCAGGGCCTGAGCACTGTCACTGGCTTCTTCCCGCTCAAGGCTAGCACTCTGCCACTTGAGCCACAGCGCCACCTCTGGCCATTTTCTGTATATGTGGTGCTGGGGAATCAAACCTAGGGCCTCGTGTATCCGAGGCAGGCACTCTTGCCACTAGGCTATATCCCCAGCCCCTTGGACTTTCTTAGCCGGCCAATGCAGCCCTTCAATCTCTACTTCTGCCTTCACACAGCCTTTGTTTCCTATAGCTCTGCCTCTTTCCCTTTTCTGTCCATAGAAGGACACTGATTGGATTTAGGGCCTAACCTAATCCAGAATGATCTCATCGTGAGAGCTTTACCTAATTACATCAGCCCAGACCTTTATTCTAAACCAGATCACATCCTTAAGTTCCTGGTGACAGACCTTTTGAAAGAGCAACTATTAACCCATGGCAGAGACATTTCATGTCACCTCACCTAGGCTCTTCCTATGCAGGAGGGGTAGGGGGAGAAGAAGGGAAGATTTAATAAACCTATGTGGCCCCTGATTTCCACTTAATTGACGTATTGCTTTGAAGTGGAACATGGGAAAGGACACCTCCCTGTAGAATATCAGATGTGGTGACCACCCAGGGAGGTGTTTTTCTGACAAGAGATCTTCAGGTGCTAATGGCATTCAAGAGGCAGTAGCCCTGTCTTGAGCAATTGTGCACACAGGATTGGTGCCCCACAGTGTCTCCTAGCAGAGCAACAGAACTCTGCACCTCCTCTGCCCCCCAGCAGGGCTCTGCTGGGGTTCTTCTGCCTCTGAGGAAAGGTAGTGATCTGATTACTGTCCTTCTGTTGGCTGTGGCTGGCTTGAAAGTGGGGGGGAGGGGGTTGCACAGGACTAGGGCTTTCCGGGCTCTGTGGAGGATCCTCCCTCTCCTGTTCATGTACAAAATTGATGCCTACATACTCAGGGGGTCTCTAGTTCCCCTCCAAATACCCAATTACGGATAGCTGAAACCTGACTTTTTGAAATGCAGAATTTTTAGGGTTTGTTCTGTTTTGGAGTCAGGGTCTAGCTAGCTATGTAGCCCAGGCTTGCCTTGAACTCAAGATCCTCCTACCTTGGCCTCCCCTGTGCTGAGATGATTAATGTTTTAGTTTTGATTTGCTTTAAAATCTCACACTTGAATGATAGAGGGGGTGAGATCAATTGGAATGTGTTTCAAACATGTGTGGGAATATAACAATAAAATCATTGCCTGTATAACTGTATAAGCTAATATTTTTAAGGCTAAAATAATCATACGTTGGGGCTGGAGATGTAGCCTACTGGTAGAATGTGTGCATTGCTTCTGTGGGGGCTGGATTTGACTCTCAGTACACCCCCCGCCCAATTACATGCAAATCCAAAACACAAAAACAAAATCCACAAAAGTGTCATATGCATTTTTCTGAATAGGTAATACATTCTCATCGTTCCATATTCAAAAGGAACAAAAGGATAGTCTGACAATTCTCTCCTACTCCCATCTCCCAAGCGCCCAGTTTGCCTCTCCTGAGGCTTTCCACCCATGTCCTAGCTCAGTCTTCAGTCTTTTGTATTCTCCAGAGATGATATGTATACTGGTGCATTTTCTTTCTACAAAATAAGTAAACACTGTACCTACTTTTATAATTTATTGTTTTCACCTCACAATATATTGGGAGGATTGTTCCCTATCAGTTATAAAGAGCTTGCTATATTTATGGATGCAGAAACATCTGTGCCTACTCCAATTCATCGGCAATTGCTCTAGGACCATTATTACCCACCCCCCCTATTGGTGGGCATCTAGGCTGTTTCCTATGCTTCCTGTTGCTTCAAAGAAGGCTGCAATGAATAACTTTGAATGCACATCAAATCACACATGCATAAGAATAAATCTACAGAGTACATTGCTAGATATGGCATTGCTCTTCCACAAACCTCCAGGCCCTGGAATGTTGAGCTGAATGACAGACACCCTGGCTAGTTGAAAACGGTGAGTTCTCTGCCTGTGGAAACAGAAAACTCGTTTTTGCTGATGGCTCTCAATACAACATGTTAACTCTGATGTGATTCTAAGCACCATACCATTCTCTGCTGCTATTACACCTGCTGTAACCTAAGGCTTTATCTTCAAGCTTGGTCTGGAGGCTTCTCAGGGTGGCCCAGAGCCAAAGGCTGCAGACCTTGGTCTTAGCTCTGGCTCTGTGAGGCCTTGGGAAGCCACTAACCCCTCTAAGACAGTGTACATTAATCCATGTCACCTCCTCTCTCCCAGATTTGGGGATGGATAGGAAAACATATTCCAAGGTTCACTGCAAGCCAACAGTGATCACATCTTATTTCTTAATAATAACAGTGGTCATGACATGAGGTGCGCCCTTTCACCCTGGCCTTTACTGTATTTCCAGTTTTACATGCGTGGCTCTCTGGGAGAGACACAGATGGAGGGGGCATCTTGCATTCTGGGATGATCTGACCTGTGAGAATGCATAGACCCAGAGGAGCCAAGGGGCATCAGGGTGCACTGCCAGTGCAGGGCAGGGAAGGGGTCGGTGAGGCCTCACTGCCGGGATCCTCAGACTACAAAGCTAACATGTTTCTCCTACTTTCACTTGACAAAATGCCTTCTCAGTTAATGTATGCTTCAGACGGAGTCTTGGTTCCAGCAGATTTAAGCAGAAAAGGACCCTGGTGAATATTTGGCAGGGGAAGAGGTTAGCTCACAGAACTGGGTTAAATGGGAAAGCTCGGAAATCAAGAAGGGACCTCAGGGATGCAGAAGGAATGTGGAAATGCAAAGAATGACCCAGAGATGAGACAGTGAGGATCCCACAGCCTCAGGTGTTCCCACCATAGCCCAGGCTACACATAGACACCGGCTGCTAACATGACCTGTGATCCCAAGCTGTCACCTCCATCCCTTGGAGCCTCATCTGTTCCTGATCTTTGAAGTCACTCACTCCAGAATTAATGCCCTTCTACCCTGCATCCCTGATGATTTGGAACCTGCCCACCACCACCAGGGAGGCAGGTAAGAGTGAAGGCCATCCCATTCTCTTCAGGACTGGAGGCTGGGGCAGATGTGGGGCAAGAAACAGCAACTGTTTACATAGCCTCCTTGGGATTTGGGTCCCTATAAGCATCTTCTACCTGTTGAGAGATTCAGGGAGTGGGGTCCTTGCATGGATCAGGATGGCTGAGAGTGTTAGAGGATTAGCGGCATCTTCCATTGGCCTTTCCACAGGTGAATGGGGCCAGAGCACACTCGCATACTCCTTAAACTGCCGTAATAGCCCATTTCTACCATGAAAATAATGCTGTTCATTTGTCCTTTCAAAAGGACTTTGAGCACCTGAGTGATCTGAGGTTCTGGTTCTGAGATCTGAGGTTCAAGGTTCAAAGGCAGCCTGGGCAGACAAGACTGTGAGACTCCAATTAAACACCAAAAAAGCTGGAAGGGGAGCTTTGGCTCAAGTGGTAGAGCTCAGGACCAATGCTCAGACCCTGAGTTCAAGCCTAGGACCAGCACAAAAGAAAAATGAAAGGACTAGGAATATGGCCTAGTGGAAGAGTGCTTGCCTCGTGTTCATGAACCCCTGAGTTCGACTCCTCGGCACCACATTTTTCTATATAGAAAAATCCAGACGTGGTACTGTGGCTCAAGTGGTAGAATGCTCGCCTTGAACAGAAAGAAGCTAGGAACAGGGCTCAGGCCCTGAGTTCAAGCCCCAGGACTGGCAAAAAATAAAAATTTAAATTAAAAAATAAAATAAAAACTTGCTGGGAAATGATCTTCAGTGGATACACAATTTTTATTTGTTGAAGCAGGGCCTCAGTAGGCAGTCCAAGTTGGTCTTGAACTCACTATCTTCCTGCCACAAATGACGGGGCATGAATCACCACATGTGGTTAGAAGTAGAATGTGAAAGAGAGAAATTGGGGGTCTATGGAAGGGAGAGCTTCCAGGGAGAGTGGTGGGAGTCATTTCATGCACAGCTCAATCTGGCACCCCAGGAATCACCTGGAACACGATGTGGGCAGGCCTGTGCTCCCACAGGACAGCTGCAGAGCTTGGGGCAGGATACAGAAGGGTCTTGACCAGAACCATAGCTGCCCGGAGCAGGGTCCTCAGAAAGAGATGATGGCTGCGGAGGTGATGAGAAAAGTAGAAAGACCCCAGCAGTCACTTTGTCACTTCAGGAAGAGTCTGAGGAGAGCTTGGAAATTAAGGATTCATGATTCAGCCCCTTAGATTCTTGGCTCCAAGTGCAGAATAAGGATTTTCAGAGACACAAGACAAGAGATTTACTTAGCAAGTAAAACAACAACAACAGCAGCAGCAACAACAACAAAGCAGACATATTTCATAGTCAAAGACTGGACATAGAGGAAAGAACAGTACATACCTGGACATGGATGCAGGCATGAGAAAGAGACTCAAGGGATGCTGAGTGTACTACCATTAGAGGTATTTATACTAGGTAAAACAAGACAGGGGAGTGAGCTCACACAGAAGTAAACATGGCCTGGTTGATCACCTCAGTTCTGGTTCTGGAAGAATTGAGAGAAGTCGTCACTATCAGGGGAGCCATCTGGTCCCCATGGGATGATTACTGCTCCCATCATCATGGGTAATTGTCCTCATTCGGGGAGGTAAGGCTCTACTGTTCCTTGAAGGTAGTTTATGCCCTTGCTGTAAAGATATTTTAGAACTATCCTATCCTTTCTGGTGTCCAGGGTGACTTGAAGAGAGATTCAGGAGACACATGCAAAACAGAGACAGGAATGTCAGGTTTTATCCTGCTTTCAGTTAACTGATAGGCCCAGGCAAGAATTCAGTGCTTTAGCTGGGTGCTTGTGGTTCATGCCTATAATTATAGCTACTCAAGAGGCAGAGATCTTGAGGATCACAGTGCAAAGCCAGCCCAAGCAGGAAAGTCTGTGAAACTCTTATCTCCAATTAACCACCAGAAAACTGGAAGTGGCACTGTGACTCAGAGCCTTGATCGAAAGAGCTCAGGGATAGTACCCAGTGCCTGAGTTTAAACCTCATGACAAAAAAAAAAAAAAAAAAAAAAAAAAAGAATAAAGAAAGGGTCTGGGAATATGGCCTAGTGGTAAAGTACTTGTCTCAGATACACGAAGCCCTGGGTTCAATTCCTCAGCACCACACATATATAGAAAAAGCCGGAAGTGGCGCTGTGGCTCAAGTGGCAGAGTGCTAGCCTTGAGCAAAAAGAAGCCAGGGACAGTGCTCAGGCTCTGAGTTCAAGCCTCAGGACTGGCAACAAAAACAAAACTAACCAAAAAAAGAAGAATTCAATGCCTTTTAGCAGAAGTTTTTAAGTGCATATTACAGCTTTTCCCAAACTCTGCATTGCAGATAAGGACAGAGGACAGATAAGAGAGAGGGAAAGGATTATCCCAGAAGTGTTGGTAGCATAGGACAGAGTGAGAACTAGCATTCTGAACCACCTAGCAGTATGCCAACATGGAGATGGTACATGGCCCCTGGGATTGTAATGACCACACAAGTGAGCAGGACTCTGTTTAAACTGCCTGCTCTGACTCCATAGCTGAAGGGCTTCCAAGCAGCGCTGGGAGTTGCTGGTCCCAGGCTTTCCTTCCAGGAGCAAGCAACACTGCAGCTCTGGCAGCCCGTCACAGTCACCTGGGGACTTCTGACAACATCCCGAAGCTTAGGAGCAGGGATGTTAATTTAATTGGAGGCAGTGAAAGGGTCAGGGGTGTCCTTTAAAGGTTCTCAGGGGTGTCTGATGTGCAGTCAGATGTGGGAGGGCTGAGGAAGAGGCGTGAGATCCAGCAGCCATCTGGCAGAGCCAGCTCCTCCAAGCTGGTGTAGGGCCTACAGCAGCCACACCTCTCAACCCACATCCCAGCAAAGCTCAGCTGTGCATCCAGGGAAGGCCAGCTGCCCTGGGGAGTGTGGCCAACAGTAAGGTCCCAGGGGTGCCAGTGGCCTGTGCCACAAACGAGGCACCCTGTGCTGCAGGGGGGCTGAAACAAGGAGATCAGCTCCACAATTGCCCAGTGCTGTCACTGGCCATGCCCTGCCCTCCTGGCTTAGGAGATGAGAGAAGACCTAGTAAGCATGCATGAGACTGGCCTGGAAGGCTGGTTGAGGGGTGCAAAAAGGGGGACTTCTCCAAGAAGGCCTGCCTCAGGCCCCTGTGTCCCACATAATTAATTCAGAGGAAAAGGTAGAAGGAAGAGTTAAATAAAGAAAAGAAAGTAAATATGTTGGATGGTTATCCTTTTGTACAACTACCTCAAGTTAATAAAAACACAATTAGAAAAACGTTAACCATCAGTATGGGCACAAAAACAAAACCACAGGAAGGACAAGGCACGGTTTCGTGAACACTGCTCAGCAAGTGCCTGGCAGATAACAACTCATAAAATGTCCCAAACCTTATTTATTTTGTGAGTTGTTATGCCACACTGTCCCCATCCAATCTCATGTGTCCTTCAAAGCCCAGCATAAGTGTCTTTGCTTGGAACGCCTCTCCCCACCCCCAGCCTCAAGTGGATCTTTCTCTGTGTGGCTGGCCCTGACCTCACTCCTGGCCAGTCTCCCTGACAGTGAGAAATGATGCTGGAGGAAGCTACAAAATGTGGAAACAGCTGCAGATCCAGCTGGTGGGGCATGGAGACCCTGAGAATAAGGGATGGTGCCCTCTGTCCCCTCTGGGCCTGCCCCCAAGGAACCCCCTTGCCTGCTGGTTGCTAGTCGCTAGTCTCATTCTCTTGCTTGAAGCCATGCATACCTCAGTTGGCACCTGTTGGGAAAGGTCAGATATTTTTTCACTAGCTGTCAGCAACTTTATGCCAGTCCTGGGATTTGAACTCAAGGGCCTGGGCACTGTCCCTGAGCTTCTTTTTGCTCAAGGCTAGTACTCTACCACTTGAGCCACAGTGCCACTTCTGGTTTTTTTTCTGTTTATGTGGTACTGAAAAATGGAACCCAGTGCTTCATGCATGCTAGGCAAGCACTCTATTACTAAGCCACATTCCCAGCCCTCAGCAACTTTTTTTTTAAGGTCAATTTGATAACCAAGAAGTTTTCTGAGTCTAGTTTGTTACAGCCCAGAGCCAGCATTTATGGTTTCTATAGTAATGAGCCTTTGGGGGAGGCACTGACAGGCAAACGCTGAAGGAGGGCTGAGCCTGACTCACTGAGAGGTAGGGGCAGCGCTTTACTCTGCAACCCCGAGGGAGGGGAACTGGCCCTAGAGTTTGGCTTGTCAGGGGCTCTGCTTTTTTCTGAACAGTGTCTTACAGCTTTAGACCCCCATCCCTCATCCCATCCCCACCTACTTCCTCCAATGGGAGGTGCCCTCCGAGTACCTGTTCCAGCGAGTACTGGAGCTGAGCCATCAGGGGACTAGATGGGGACTAAGGGCACATGGAGCACAAAACCACTCCTTGGGGAGTGAGTGTTCTTTGTTCAGGAAAATACTGCCATGGTCATGATGAGAAGGAAAAGCCTGGACAGGATCTGGAAGGAAAGAAACAAAGAAAGTCTGGGTTGAACTGCTTTTCCCAGAGCATGGCAGATGATGTGGGAGAGGTGGGCAGCTTAAATTTGCTCAGGAAGGGGAGAGACAGAGACATGGATGATACGGCAGGAGTCAGGGTGGCAGATAAGCACTGGGGACTTCAAAACACAGGCTATTTAAATTAGTTTTTGTGTCAGTACTGGGAATTTTGGCGTTGCTCCTTTGCTTTTTCATTCAAGGCTGGCATTCAATTACTTGGACCACAACTCCACTTCAGGCCATTTTGCTGGTTAGTCAGACAAGAGTCTTTCAGATTTGTCTGCCCAAGCTGGCTCTGAACTATGATCCTCAGATTTCAGTCTCCTAAATAGCTAGGATCATAGGTGTAAGCGGCTGGCATCCAGCTAAGCCATCAAAGTTTCCAGTTGTTTGTTTGTGTAAGTTTCTTCTGACTCCGCACAGTTGTTGTTTTTTAATGCATCTCAGCTTTTATGTCTGTGGGCCCTTTGACTTCAGCTTTTGCTTTGTTTTAACTTAAGTGGAAGAGAGGCTGAGTTATGGTAATGCAAAGGGGTGTGGTGAATCCATTTGGATGGAGAGGAGATATACAAACTGCTCCTTCGTGAAGCAGAGCCTGGGGCCAAATGTGAGCAACACTGGGGTGGTTTTCTAAGGCTTTTCTGAATATTGCTCACCATTTCACAAAATTCTCTCTACAATCTAATGAGATATATACATCATTATCTTTACAGATGAAGAAAGTGAGGCATGAGAGAGTATACTATTTGCTCCAGTGCATACAGTTGGTGAACTAGCATTCCCACCCAGGTCATCTGGCTCATCCTGCCCCCTGCTCACCACCAACACTCTGCCACTTGAGCCATACCTCCACGTCCATCATTTTGCAGGTTAATTGGAGATTTAAAAAAATCTTGCTGATTTGTCTGCTTAGGCTGGCATTAAACCTCGATTCTCAGCTCTCAGCCTCCTGAGTATCTAGGGATTATACGCATGAGCCACCAGCACCTGAGAGCCTCTATTGTATTTTTTTTTAACTAGTGGGCCACCCTACCTCCTATCACTTCCTCTACTGTGAACCTGTAAGCTCTCCTGCGCCCATCCCTAACTCCCAGGAACACAAAGATCTGGGCAGGATAACTGTGGAATAGGAGTTCAAGGTCATTGGATCTAATTACTGAGGAGGCAGGAAGACCTTGGCTGACATCTCCCCACGAGAGCAGGGGCTCCCGGAAGTTGGAGTGTGCTTTTGCTAAGAGGTGCTCTTCTCAACCTTTGTAGAGGGATTAATACCATTGCATTGGACTGTTCAATATAATTGAATGATTGTTCTGAGAAGCAGACAGAAATTGAAGCTCATAGATGTGGTATGGCTTGTAATGGCCATACTATAGCCAATGGGAGGACTCTGAACTAGATCTTGGCTTTTTCTTTTCTACTGGACTGTGCTCCCTTATCAGACCGACTACTTTTACAAACAGTTCTACCCTCTCTCTCTCTCCCCCCAATAAAGAGCCCACTGTTTCCTTTGCTTTCCATTTAAAAAGTGCAGACCCCTTTCACAAGTGGTCTTAAGCTCAAGAGTTGAGGAGTGAGGATGGTTTCCTCCAGCTTCAGGTTGGGGAGCCCTGAGACTCAGCATTAACCATTAATCTTGAGTTTGTCCCACTACAGAAGCACTGTGGTTGCAGGATAATTGTTGCACATTCACCCCCAAGGCCACTTTTATACAGCTCCAGAACCCAAGGCCCCAGTCTATTTCCATGAATGCTGCTCCTTGCAAAGGAAGAGAAATGGCCTTCAATTAGCTTCTGCACCAGCCCGGGGCAAATCAACAACCACTTGTGCTGAGGGAGAAATGGGCAGCACAGAGTGGCCATCTCCCCAGTCCTAATTGACTTTCCCTGTTCAATTTCTGCTTTATTTAAAAACCACTTTTGCGGCAATGACTGACTGATGTCACTGTCTGCATCCAGGGACTGTCTCAGGAGTTGCATCCAAGATTCAACACTACAGGGAAAGCACTCTCACCTTTGCCTGCCCTTGTTCCTGGAAGCAGGCTTTAAAACCCAGAATAACCACTCTGACTTTTTCCTTCTTCACTCCCCTAAAGATTCTCCTGGGATAGGGGAATTAGCTCTGTAGTACAGGGAAGGCATGTCATGTGAGGCCTCCCAAGAAAATTCTGAACCAGCAGGCCTTGCTAATTCCCCTAGTTCATTACTATTAGCTCAGACCACTTTTTTCTCCAAACAGAATTCTTTTCTTCCTTCCTTCCTTCCTTCCTTCCTTCCTTCCTTCCTTCCTTCCTTCCTTCCTTCCTATCTCCCTCCTTCCCTCCCTCCCTTCCTCCCTCCCTTCCTTCCTTCTTTCTCTTCTTCCTATTTGTGATACTTGGATTTCATCAGAAATTTTCACAACTTTCTATTCTTCCTCAGACCTGAGCAAATGAGAGAGAAGGAGAAGAAAGGAATGAAGAGAATGTAATATAATAGAAGAAAGGAAAGGAAAGGCGAGGGGAAGAGGGAAAGAATGAGAAGGAAAGGAAGGCTTCTGCCTCCCCCCTGCTCTATCTGAGGAGAACCCCCATCCCTCACATCTCTTCCAGCCCATACGGCATCCTTTGTTCTCAGTAACTTTGAAGCTGCATTACCGCAGCATATCATGTGACCACTCAAACACTGACAAATAAGGCCACCCCAAACTGGCCATCTGAGATGACCACTGACTGCCTTTTGCTTTATTACAAATGAAGGATTGATTCCTGCCTTATTCCCCAAGATCAAGCAAGACAACAGGCTTGACCATGTGCCTGTCTGTAGGCAGGTTATTCCAATCTGGGCTGGGCCAAGGACACCATCCTTGGTCCCCAGGGGACAATAGCCTCTCACCCCAGGAGGAGCATTTCACTGCGGGCCTGGCCAAGGACATTGCCCTGGGCCCCCAAGAGATCATAGCCCATTATCTGTTTTCTCTTTTCTTGTTAAGACCTATATAAGCCCGCCTCAAAATCCAATTCCTTGCACAACCTCCAAACATGTGGGAAGGTCTGTGCCCCCACTCTTCCTTAATAAACAGTCCTTGCCTGTTGAGTATCGAGTCTGGCCTATTCCTTTTCCATTCCCCTCCATTTTCCTAACAATAAGTGCATCTCCATATCATTAGCCTTGCAGATTTGGTTATACCTATCACATATCTAATGCTATGACAAATCAGTATAAGGACAGAATGGAGGTAGGTGCAGGTGGCTCATGCCTGTAAATGTAGCTACTCAGGAGGCTGAGATCTGAGGCTTATGATTCAGGGACAACCTGGGAAAAAAGATCCTTGAGACTCTTATTACCAAAAAGCTGGAAGTAGAGCTGTGGCTTAAGTGGTAGAGTGCTAACAGTGATCACAAAAGCTCAGGGACAGTGCCCCAGCCCTGAATTCAAGTTCCCAGATCAACATACACACATAAAAAGGGCAGGGGGAAATACTCAATTCCTGTAATTCCAAGCCTTCCCTCATTGTAACTCATAGACAATCCTTCTGTCCTTTAAAGTTTGCCTATCAGATATAATCCAGTATCTCAGGGAAAGGGAAGCAACTCTCTCAAGAAGCCCATAGGCCCCCTAGAGAATGTACTTTCACCTTATAATAAAGCTTCCTCATCTCAGAATTCTTTTTCTCATGGTGATGAGAAATGAAGACACTGGCTTGAAGTCTTTATGCATTCCCTCTCTCTGAGACCTCCCCAACCGTCACTATCACTAACATAACCAGCATCTCCAGGTCATGTTAGATGCCAGGACAGGCAAAAGCCTGGCTCCCACCCCACCCCCACCCCCAACATTGAGGTATGGGTGTATGTGTGCGAGAAAAAAAATGGACAGAAGAACCCCAGGACTCAGCGGAGGAGGTTAGTGAAGGCTGCAGGGCTAGGGAAATGTCCAGGAGAAAAACTTCATTGGAGCCCTGAAGGCCAATCCTTTTCCATTCCACATGGCTTTCCTGAAGGATTCCTGGTGTCAGATCCGTTGCTAACAGTGACTAAGGCAGATAAAACGTCCTGTGACACTGGCAGAAACAGAGATCAGAAGAGTTCAAAGCCTGCTTTTGCTAAAAATGCTGACTCTTCACTTGGGCATGAAAATACCAGTAGATGCTGGATAGATAACTAAAAGCAGGATAAATGATTAGAATCTCTGTCTCCTCTTTACATCTCTCTCCTTTTGCTTCAAGTCATTTTCTCCTGTAGTCAACTTGGCTTTTAGGAACAACAGTCCAGATAATATCTTTTGATGTGTGTAAACTATAATAGCAAAGGCAACTACATCAGGGAATAGTTAATTTCTTATCTCTGAAAGGCCCTACCTTACCAATCCTTAGACAAGGATCAGCCAGACTACAACTGCACCAAGACTGATCAACTTCTTGTTTCCTGCTCCTCACTTTTTCTCCTTTCCCTATTGAAACCTGACATTCAAGTCAGTACTTGAAGGCAGGGCTGGGGACTCTAATTGCTTTATCCTCCTGTTACTATAGTTAGTTCAAAAGCCTCAGGGCTCAGCCACCTGCTTGACAGTACTGATCAGATATGAGTTTGGTAAAGGCAGAAAAGGAGCTTTACTACTAGTGTGACTGGTATTGGAGGCGTGGTTCAGGTGGTAAAGCACCAGCTAATGAGAAAAAGTCCCAATCTCAGACCAAAGCAAAACAACACAACTCCAAACAACCATATTGGGAAGGACAGTGTACTAATGATCTAATATCCATCTTTAAAGTGCTTCCAGCAGCCTCAGTGTTATATAGGAAAGCGAAACAAAGGCAAGGATTGGGTGTTTCCATGGCAATGGTCCAGGATGTTTTGATTTGCTCCATCATTACCTCAGCCCATTATCTCAGGAGCATAAATGTGGACTTTGAGTGTGCCAAGAAGGTCTCTACTACTTAAGAGGGCATTTTTTTCATCCTTTGTCCTTTAAGATAAAGGCTCAGAAAATCTCAGAAGGAAGGAAAAGAAACAAGATGGAATTGGAAATAAAATGGAGTTAGGTCAGTGACTGGGTCCTCCTTCTGTATCAGGAAATACTTTCACTCTATCTATCTATCTATCTATCTATCTATCTATCTATCTATCTATCTATCTATCTATCTATCTATCTATCTGAGTTAGTGTCTCACCATGTAGCCCAGGTGGGCCTTGAATTTGCTATGTAGCTCAGGTTGGTCTCAAACTTCTCATACTGCCTCATATTTTTGAACGCTGGGATCCAGGTGTGTACCACCATGTGTGGTACAATTCTCATTTTCTAGAAGCCTAATGCTGAGTATCGTTTCATGTGTATTTGGTCAAGAGCTGACCACAGCATGGAGGAGTCTGACTCTGGAGCTGAGAAATGTGAAGAGGAGTGGAGTGCTGTCTGTCAGTGTATCCAGTCAGTAGGGTCCACAATGGGGTCTCTTAACCCCATTGGGGGTGGGGGAGAAATCCCACACTCCAACCAACTGAATCTCTGCCAGTATTCTTCCTCTTTCTCTATTCCCCAGTTCTACCAGATATTTACCTTTCCTTTTCTATCTCTGCTGGCAACTCAGGGAGACCAGTGACAAACTTCTGACCAAGAATATGTGAACAGAAGAGATGAAGGCAGCTCCTGAGCCTCCTTTACCTGGCAGTTGAAGTATTATCGTGTCATCTGGAGGAATTTTAGGCTTCCTTTCGGGGTTTCTGAAATGCTTCAAATAGCCCTGTAGCCCCTCCTTCTCTCACCTGGCTCTTGCCAAGTAGAGACCCCGAGCTTCTGCTCTAAGGAGTGGTTCTCCCACTGCAATCCTTGGGCGGGTGTTTCTGCCTGCCATTTATTGTGTCTCTGGGGCCATTAATTGTGTCTCCAGGTCCTCCTGCCATCTGCCACGCCTCAGAGTAAGTCCTGACCTAGGCTATCACATTCCTGGAAATTTCAACACATTCTTCCCACACTTGGAAGTGCAGATAATGGGAAAAGTTAAGTGTGTGGTTCAGCAGGGCGGGAGGAGAACTGGTTTCTCCAAGAAGCTAATTCTGTGACTAATTAAACCTAAATAGATGTGGAGAGTGCTAACACTGATTTGCCACACTCTTCCACCCTCAGGCTACCCAGAGCTGTTGATTTTAAACAAAGAGGAAGGAAAGCCTCCCATTGAAGATCTCCTGAGAGAGGAACTAAGGGTCCTGTGTTCAAATCCCTGTCCCTCCTTTACTTACCAAGTGACCTTAGGCAAAGGGCCTAACCTCTAAGAGCCTATTTCCTTACCTTACATGCAGTGTAGAGAAAATCAAATAACAGATTCACACAGAGCATTTAGAGTCTGTGACAGGGTACGCATTCAAGCATGTTGCTCTTACTGTGTTGTTTATCCTGTGGAATGTTCTCTGGCTTTATTACCCTGCTCCCATCTCCTCCAACAGATGTGTTTGGGCCTCTGGGTCTAGCCTTTACCCAGAAGAGAGAAGTCCAAGGGTTACAGTGGATTAGGTATGAGGACTGAGAATCTCAACTTCCATAGGACAAGTCCAGCCACTCTCCCCAAAACACCAACCAAAGGACAATGGAGCCAGGCACTGATGGCTCACACTTGTAATCCTTGCAACTGAGGAGACTGAGAGCTGAGAATCAAGGTTCAAAGCCAACCCAGGCAAGAAAGTCTGTGAGACTCTTGTCTCCACTTAAGCGTAAAAAGTTGGTCCTGCCACCATGTTTTTGCCACATCATTTCCTCTCTATCATCAGTCATTCAGCCAACTTATACAGTGCCTACTGTGTGTCAAGCCATGGGTTACAAAGATGGGATTGGATAGCTTCCTGACACTATAACAGAACACTGAGAAGTTAGGTGCCAGTTGCTCTCGCCTTTAATCCTAGTTACTCAGGAGGCTGAGATCTGAGGATGGTGGTTCAAAGCCAGCCTGGAGAGAAAAGTCTGTGGGACTTTTATTTCCAGTTAACCAGCAAAAAGTCAGAGGTACTGCCAAGCTCCCATAGCTCATGCCTGTAACATTAACTACTCAGAAAGCTGAACTCTGAGGATAATGGTTTCAAGCCAGGCCAAGCAGGAAAGTACTTGAGACTCTTCTCTCCAGTTAATACTAAAAAAAGAAAAAAAAGAAGAAAGCCAGAAGTGGGGCTATGGCTTAAGTGGCAGAACACTAGCCTTGGACAAAAAAACTCAGGGACAGTGCCTAGACTCTGAATTCGAGCCCCATAACCAAAACACATGCACACACACATACATACAAAAACATGAAAGTCAGAAGTGTAGGTGTTGCTCAAGTAGTAAAGCACCAGCTTTGAGCAAAGAAGTCAAGCAAGAATGGGAGGCCCTGAATTCAAGCCCTAATACTGGCACCAAAAATAAAGAAAGAAACAAACAAACAAAAAAACCAAAACCCTGAGATAATCAACTTCCAACCTTTATTTTGGCTCAGTTTGGAAGGTTTTAGTCTATGACTGATTGGTCCTGCTGTTTGAGTTGATGTCTGGGCACATGACAAAAGAAAAGAAAAAGAAACAGATCCCACAATCCCCTTCCAATAACCTAAAGACCTCTCCTTAAGTCCCTCCTCCTAGACTTTCCACCATCACCCTAGAGTACCAAGTCTTTAACATGTGGGCCTTTGGGAGACATCACAGTCTGCTGAGCTGCTCTGCCGTACAATAAAGACAACAGTGGTGCTAGTGGACAGTTTGCACAGAGGGATCTGCTGGTCTCAGGGCGGAGCCTCCAGGAAGGATCCTGGGGAGGGCTCCTGCCTGCACTGTGTTCTGTGGATGGGTGGGAGGCAGCCAGCTGAAGGGGAGTGGGAGAGGGAAGACAGTGCGGCAGCAGAACAGCTTGAACAGACACTGCAGCAAGGCACAGCTTGGTGTGGGCCAGAATGACACGTCCACTGGTGCTGTGGGAGCTGAGATTTTGGTGATGGGAGAGGCAGCTGGAGGCAGCACTCAGGCCCTCTGCCTAGGTCATTTCTCCTTTTCTTTCTCCCCTTCCCTGGTCCTGGGAAGGCATAAAGCCTTGTTCTGCAGCCTCTGTTAGACTCTGGCTCCCTATCTCTTACCAAATCCCTTTCCTACTCCTTCAGGTCATTAGCTACAATTCATCCGTGGGTTCTTGAGTGCTAGAAGCTTCCACAGCGATCCGGGAAGCAAGATCTGGATCTGATTGCTTTGCAGACAGATCCGGGCCTAGTCCTGACTGCTCACTAGCTGAATGGCTCCCAGCACATTACCAGCTAATCTAACCCATTTCTTCCTCCATAAAAATGAGATCATGCCAGGCGCTGGTGGCTCACACCTGGCAGAGATCTGAGGATTATGGTTCAAAGCCAGCCCAAGAAGGAGACTTATCTCCAATTAAACATCCTCCCAAAATGCAGGAAGTAGAGCTGTGGTTCAAGTGGTAGAGTGCTAGCCTTGTGCAAAAAAAAAAAAAAATCTCAGGGATAGCACTCAGATTCTGTGTTCAAGCCCCAGGACCAGCATACACACACACACACACACACACACACACAAATACACACACAAATTAGTTCTTACATGTACACTCTGCATTGTTTGATTTTTCTGTGTGTGTGTTAGCACTGTTGAATGAGTTTACTGTTATTATTAAGGTGTTGTATAGAGGAGTTATCATTTCTTAAGTCTTTTTTGGACAAAAGCATCCCTTCCTTTACTTCCCCCAGTTTCTCCCTCCCATCCCTACCCACATTACATAGTTCCTTTTCCACCTACTGTATACTGAATACCATGATGTCTGGATGTTTTTAACAAATCTATATTACTTTAATAATTGGAAATTGTTTAAAAGATTAAAATAATAATGTAAAGGAAGAAATACACACAGAACACATTTGGGTACAGAGAAGTAGAAAATTGTAGACGAATATCTTTTTTAAAGTAAAGAGGTTGGAGCTGGGCACCAATGGCTCACACCTGTAATCTTACCTACTCAGGAGGCCAAGATCTGAGGATTGAGGTTCAAAACCATCCCATGAAGGAAAGTCCATGAGACTCTTATTTCCAATGAACCAGCAAAAAGCCAAAAGTGGAGGGGTGGCTCAAGTAGTATAGCTCCAGCCTTGAGCAAAATGCAAAGGGACAACACTCAGGCCCTGAGTTCAAGTCTCAGTACTGGCACACGGACGCACGCACGTGTACAAACACACACACACAGAGGCAAGAAAGAAAGAAAATAAAGGGGTTGTGTAAGAACTTATGATAAGAAAGCTAAGTGTGTGCAGTGTGACCACAGAAGAGGTGATGGGAAAGTTCTGGATATTGAGTGGGCTGGTATTTACACAGCAATATGCACTTATCAAAACACATTAAGGTATATATTTTAAACCTTCATTTTATAGTTCATAACTAATCTGGATAAATTTGATTTTATAAAAAAGATCTATTGAACACCTACTGGATGCCATGTTTGCGAACTGAGAAGAATGAGCATAGAGGAAGAGGTTGAAGACATAGAGGAAGAGGATGACAGACAGGGTCTGAGCTTTCCATGACCAATACAGTGGATGCTGAGGCACAAGGGGGAGAGGATGATGGGAAATGGAGCTGAGTAGAAACAGGCACAATGACTATCAAGCTATTCCATGGTCTGGCTGAGCCTGTTGGTCTTGGGTCTGTGATCTCTCAAGGGTGGAATGGCTCCAGTGGAATCAGCAGAAGATTCGAAGTTTGGGGAGCATCAGGCAGATGCAATGGAAGGAAATAAGCGGAGATTCAGAGGTTTTGATACATAGTTGAGATGGCACACCAAGGATCCACAGGAAGGGGGAGCAAATAAAGCCCAGAGAGACAGAGTGGGAGAATGGAAGGCTGGGGGCGGAAGGCTGGGGGAAAGCTACATTCAGAGTTGGAGGGGTTCTGACCAGCTTCTCTCCAGCTCACAAAGCATTTACACTTTCCTTGGCACTCCGCCTCTCAGAAAATTCCATGTGTTTGTTGAAAGCCAATTGTGGAGGAATCGAAACTGTCTTCTGAAGGAAAGTTTGTGTAGGCTGTTTCCACCTAATAGCAGAGAAATTCTCTTGGGTCTTGTATTTGTACAGCACTTTATCCGCCTACCTCAGCTCCCAACTTTGCACTGCATTTTAAAATTGAAGAACCTAAAAAGCTATCCAAAATTAAAGTTCTCACACCCTTTAGCCAGCAACTTCACTTCCAAGGGTTTATTTTATATGTGTGTTTGCAACAATTTATATGCAAGATTATTTGTTGTAGTACTGTTTGTAATAGCAACTTGAGAAAGAGTAACATCACTAAGAAGCTGGCTAAATAATGCTTCCATAGAAAGGTGTGTGTGCATGTGCATGTGCACGTGCACACGCACATGCGTGTTGGGGCTGGAACTGAGGGCCTCTCTGTTGGCTTTTTCCTCTCAAGGCTGAAACTCTACCACATGAGCCACACCTCCACTTTCAGCTTTTTGCTAGTTAATTGGAGGGATGAGTCTCATAGACTTTTCTGAGGTGATATATATATATATATATATATTTTTTTTTTTTTTTTTTTTTTTTGCCAGTCCTGGGCCTTGGACTCAGGGCCTGAGCACTGTCCCTGGCTTCTTTTTGCTCAAGGCCAGCACTCTGACACTTGAGCCACAGCGCCACTTCTGGCCATTTTCTGTATATGTGGTTCTGGGGAATCGAACCCAGGGCTTCATGTATACAAGGCAAGCACTCTTGCCACTAGGCCATATCCCCAACCTGCATAGACTTTTCTGATTAGGCTGACTTTGAACCATGATCCTCAAAACTCAGCATCCTGAGTAGCTAAGATTACTGGTATGAGCCACAGCGGCAGGATGGGATCCCCATTCCTGCTCTAGATAAACAGACAAGTTTCTTAACTCTCAGTGCCTCAAGTTGATATTCTGTAACCAACTTTTTGCAATAGTAGTTCAACTCTATTCATTTTAGCAAGTGTCTGGTATAACCTACATGGTAAGCCCATAGAAACAGAAGGAACAAAACATGCTCCTTGGTTTCCCTGGGCTGCTAATCTGACCACATTTTAAAGGATAGATCCAAAAGTACTGGAGTAAGGCAGTCTTCTTCTACAAAAAAGAGTGTCAATATTTTTTTCTTGAAACATAGCGTTTACAGTGACACCCAATCAGAGAAACAATGTAACTTAAGACAGGGTTTCACAAACTAAGGTCCATAGACCAAACCTAGCTCACAACCTGTTCATATAAAGTTCTGTAGAACATAGCTGTGCCTGTTTGTTCTGTCTGAAGATGCTTTTGGTTTAAAATTGCAGAGTGACATATTTGCATGGCTCAAAAAGCTTATCACATTATCCTAGCTGGTCCTTCACAGAGAAGAAATAAACAAAAACCAACTAATGAGAAGAGGCAAAGGCTATTTAGGCAGAGCTTCCTGTGCAAGGGTGTGAACCACAGTTCGTGTTTGGCAGTAGGGCTCCTAAACAGGACGGGAAAGAGAAAGTGTTGTGTTGGGAAGTGGGCCCTCGGGTGGGCTCTGATTGGGGCTGTAGGTACAGGGGTGCTATGGGTGGTCTAACTACATCCTCTGTGATTGTTTAGGGGAACATATTGGGCTTTCTCTGTTTCTAAATTGGATAAAGGGACACAAATCAAGGAAGCTGTCAGTTATTAACAAAATCTGAATCATTTTTCCCACTTGTTCCAGGGCTATTGTTTAGTTTCTTGGACTTGATGGAGGTAGCCTGCCTTCCTGAAGTCTGAACCACAGAGAGAAATCTTGTTTCCTATACTAGTTACAGTAGATAATGAGTAGGCTTCCTGAACAGGTTGCTGCAGATTGTGGTTGCAGTTACATGGGGTAAGTTTTCTACCAACCAGCTGACAAGGTTCCTTTTGTAGTCTTTCAATGCTGGAAATCCTGAACCCTTGAGTGCCTTAAACCTCAGGCTGGTGTGGCCCACCCAGAGGTTTACAGCTCTCTGAGCTATAGGCCTACTGCTCCAGCCTTTAGAGCCAGTGACTGATGAGTGTAGGCTGATGGTGGAAACATTTGCTCTGGGATTTAACCACCAGCAGTCCTGAAACTTGGCAGCTTTTCTAATCCTCAGCGCTGGCAGCAGAGCGGTGGCAGAGACAGCAGCAAGCAGCAGTTGGCTGCATTTTCTGCTATAGCTCTAGTACAAGCCTCAGGGCACTGAAACCCTTCACCTCATAGCAATGAGTAGTACAGCTCTCAGGCCTAGAGGTCCTTAGCCCTCCATGCAACAATCTTCTTGGGCTTAGAGTGTCTGAGACCTTTAGCCCTTAAGGTTTGGCATCTTTCTGGAACTCTTCTAGCAATCAGGGTTCACATTCTCTTCACAGTCCTTGCCTGCACTGCCTCTGTTTCCCACTGTTGCTGGCCTGGCTACTCTCTGGAACTCTTCAGCTGTTTTCTCATTGCTATTGTGGCTATGGTTGCTGTGGTCACTGGGGAAAGTGATGTTGTGGCTGTCTTCCGTGCTATTGTTGCCTTCACTGCTACTACCACTCTGCTATTTCCACTCTCCTATCTGTGGGTTACCAACTCATTTCACTAATGATAGAGATCAAAAGTAGGCAAGAAAAGATCAGTGAAGAGCAGCTTTTTATTGGGCCTAATGTGGCAACACCAGGGGACAGAGGGTGTCTGTTGGCTAGTTCACAAAGTGAACTGAGCAGCCTGATAATACAGCCAGAATGGGGGGGTGGGCAGTGTTTCTCTACCTATCACTGGAAGCCTTCATGCAGAAGATCTGTGTTTATACTAATCATGGTGCATCTCACGCAAATAAAAGATAATACTTTGACCAATCCTAGTAGTCCCTCTTATAAAAAAGGGTTATGTCTGCACCAGTCACATGCCTTCTTCTGGGACACCAAAGGAAGTATTCCCCTTCTGCCTTAGGTGGGAATAGCTGCAAGTACATCAGAAATTCCCCAAACCTTGCAATGGCAAAGAGACTAGTGCAAGTTATTTGAAACAATAGTGCAGCCATGGAGCATTCAAGGAAGCTGGCACTGTCATTTGGGCAGTCTGAGTGGCTGATAGCCCTTCACTCAAGGCTGCCAAGACACAAGGGAAGGGACTATAGCTATTAATTAGGGATCCAAACTGCTCCAGTCCTTAGCATCTTAGCTTATTTAAAAGAAAAATAAGCATTAAAAGGGATGCATACTCTAAAGCATTGTCCGTTTACAGTCAGTCTCTAGACAGAGAAAATTTGCCAATCACTGGATTTAAAAGTAACTATGTGAGTGAATAGTTGAGTAAGTTACTTAAGAGCCTGTGCCTTACTTTCCTCATTAACAAGCAGAAGGTCATTATTGTTCCTATCTTAAAGTTTTAGAAAGGTTAAGTTCACATAAGACGCACCCAACCAAGTGTCTTGATACACAGTGAATGTGAGTCTTATTCACTGTATTATAATCATTCCAAAACTTTGCATCTTCAAGACAAGCTCCCTGACTTTTATATTAGCAGTGCCTGCTTCAGTCATAGGCGCTGTCACATTGTAGGTGCCCAGCAAAGTAATTTGATAAGTAAATGAATGAGTCCTCATAGGAAATCAAGCCTAGAGCAGATCTTGGCAGTCTATCTCAAATAGAATATAATTCCTGGTTATTTACCAAAAACAATAGAACAAAAACCTAGAATTGAATTCTACATTTCCACTCAGCAATTCAGCCACATCTCTGCCCTAAGGAATAGAGAAGCCTATTCTCTATATACTTCACATTCCTCAATCAAGGGAATTAAGATCCACAATGATACATGAAAACTTGATTTTGGAAATTATTAAAATTTACCCTCTACTTCCAAAAGAAGAGAAGCCAAAGTCGGCCCAATAAGAAGGCAGCTCCGATGGAAACTATCTACCATGTAGACAGAGTAGTCATAAACAAAGATATTACTGTATCTTATGGGGAAGAGTTTGAATCCGCCAGAAAAGGAGGAGATGTTCAGTGCTCATACAGTGTTTTATGTTGGCGTAAAGTATACCTGTACTTGTGTCAGAGCTGCAGCCCTGGGCAGAGAGCTTATTATGGTACTATATTACAATGGAAGTATAATGAAGGTCGTCCTCAAATTTGTGGCCAGTTTTGAAGTTACAGGTCTTAGTGGTCTGCCAGTAGCTTACTTACTATCCCAAGAAGCACAGTAGCCTGCCAAATTTCTATTGGTTCTGTCTCACCAGCCATGTGTACCTCTTGACACTGAAATTTAGTTAGACAAGGCATGGTAGCACATGTGCAATTCCAACAATTCAGGAAGCTGAGGCAACTGTTGCTGCTGTTAGTCCAATAAGCTCCCAGGCTTATCTAGGCCCATTTGGCACAGGCAGTAAATAATCAGCCTTCTCCCTGCTTTACCTTGAGACATCACTCCTTTGGGGGCAGTTACAACCATGTAAGGCAACAAGATCCCTTTAAAGTGACCTTCAAGTCTGGGCCTCTGACCCTTACCTGCCACTTGGGTAGCAGCCATAAATCCTAACCCGCCATGATGAAGCCCCTTGTCTACATGTCCATACTGGGGTCTCTGCCTCCTACCCTTGTAGGTTGTATAAGGTCACTTCAAACAATAGTGGGCACTTCTCATTTTGTGAGATGGGGTCTTGCTGGTTGCTTTGCTGGCAATAAGCCTTTCCTTTGTTCTTTGTACCTGGATGTCTGTGTGGTTTTCTGGCAGGGCCTAACAGCTGCTATGTCCCTAATAAATGCTGTAAGTAGGCAAAAGGCTATTTGGGAATGTTACAGAGAAGGGGAAGGGGAGGGGCAGTCATTGTGCATGGGAGAAGCTCCCCAGACTAACCCTAAACAAGTGGCAATCAGCCCCATGGCATGCTTGTGCACAGATCACAATTTCTTCTTTCACAGACCCATGTGTGTACAGTGTCTAGTTCCACCAATCAACACACCTTACTTGTGGAATGAACAAAGCCTGAAGTGCTGAATCACTAGAAAGCCATTCACCATCCAGTTCTGAGTGAGAATAGCTTCAGGGGGAGCAGAGTCACCTGAGTTCATTCAGGCTCGCCTTGCCTGAAGTGCAGTTCTCCAGAGCCAGTGCAAGGTGCATGGAGTGATCATGACTCGAGCAAGGCTGAACTGTCGTTTGAGGAGTTGACATGGTTTCAGCTGGGTTATTGCTTCCTTAAGGCCTCCATGAACTGTTCAAAGTGGCTCAGGTGCTGTGACAGAAGGACTTGCCTCTCCCCTCTCAGCCCAATCTTTTATGTATCTAAAGATGGATACCCTATTACCCCAGGTCTGCATGGATATGCTTGACAAAGGCAGGACCATCAGACCTGAGCCTAGCTGTAAACATTCCATTGTGGGCCTAGCAGGAAGGGTTAAGAGGCTGGAAGACAGAACTGGACCTTCTGAAGGTCAAATTGCCTACACAAGACAGATGTAGAGCTATTTGAACATTAAAAAGGTGAGATAGTGGGTGAGGAAATACCCTATTCTTTGTCTGCATCTGTAGCACTCCCCTTATACTAAACTCAGGTAACCTCTAATCTCTTTACTCAAACCCATAAAAGCCTCTCTGTCCCCACACCCTTGCACAAACCTCCATTCCTGTGGGAAGGTTTGTTGCCTCTTGCTGCTATTCCTCAATAAACAGTCATAGCCGGTGGAAGATTGAGTCTGATCTGTTTCCTTCTTTTCCCCTCCATTTTCCTAACAAGGATGATAGTTAGGCTTGTCACAAAAGAAAAGGTTTTTTGTTTTTTTTCATTGATAGCTACTTTCTCAAGGCTGCCAGACATAAGAGAAGGTTCTGACATCTGTCAATATAAATGACAATAGCTTAGTTTACTTGAGGGACAGGTAAATATTAGATAGTGTCTTACTATGTATCCAAAGGTGGTCTCAAACTCATAATTCTCTTGCCTCAGCCCTCCAAGTGTGTGTACTATGGATGTGCAAACATATCTGCCTTAAGACCTACTGTTAATACTAACATTCTTAGCAGTATTTAATAGAATTTAACTACTAGCCCAATTCCCTTAGGATGAGTTGGTCTGTCTGTCTGGTTCATCACCAGCCACAAAAAAAATTTCTATGTGGCTGGATGCTAGTGTCTCACACCTGTGATCCTAGCTGCTCAGAAGGCTGAGACCTGAGAATCATGGTTTGAAGCCAGCCCCAGCAGGAAAGTCCATGAGACATTTATCTCCAACTAACCACCAGAAACCTGGAACTGGAGTTGTGGCACAAAGTGGTAGAACATTAGCTTGAGTGAAAAGTTCAGGGACAGTACCCAGGCTCTGAGTTCAAACCCCATGACTGACAAAAAAAAAGAGGCTGAGATCTGAGCATCCTTGGTTCAAAGGTAACCTTGACAGACAAATCTGAGACTCATATCTCCAATTACCAGCAAAAAGCCAGAAGGATGGGCTGGGAATGTGGCCTAGTGGTTGAGTGCTTGCCTAGCATGCATGATATTCTGGGTTCCATTCCTCAGTACCACATAAACAGAAAAAGCTGGAAGTGGTGCTATGGCTCAAGCAGTAGAGCACTAGCCTTGAACACAGAGAGGCTCAGGAACAGAGCCCAGGTCCTGAGTTCAAGTCCCAGGACTGGCGAAAAATAGCCAGGAGAGGTGTGGTTCAAGTGGTAGAGTATCAGCCTTGGCCAAAAAAGCTAATTGAGAGTGTGAGGATTCAAGTTCAAGCTCCAGTATCAACACACACATACACACACTGCCTATGTCCTTTTGTAGCCAATCTTTCCCCCAATGCTGTACCATGCAATCTCTGATCTATTTTCTATCCCTGTTGTTTTACATTTACCTAAATATCATATGACTGGAAACACAGTATGTAGTTTTGAGTCTAGGTTCTTTCACTTAGCATAAGACAACTGAGATCCATTCATGTTCTGTACATCAATAGTTCATTCTATTTTATTGCTGAGTAGCACTTTACTGTCTGGATGTACCATACATTATTTATGCTCTAGTTGAGGGACATCTGGGTTGTTTCCAGTTTGGGGCAATTATGAATAAAGCTGCTATAAACATAGATTTTCATTTCTCTTGGGTAAATACCTAGGAGTGGGATTTCTGGGCTGTATGGTAAATGTTTAACTTTATAGGAAATTGCCAAACTGTCTTCCAAAGAGGCTGTATGTGTTTGCATTCCTACACATTCCATGTAGGAGCATCCCAGTTGCTTTGTTCCCTTGCCAGAACTTGAATTTTTTTTTTTTTTTTTTTTTTTTTTGGCCAGTGGTGGGGCTTGGACTCAGGGCCTGAGCACTGTCCCTGGCTTCTTTTTGCTCAAGGCTAGCACTCTGCCACTTGAGCCACAGCGCCACTTCTGGCCATTTTCTGTATATGTGGTGCTAGGGAATTGAACCCAGGGTCTCAAGTATATGAGGCAAGCACTCTTGCCACTAGGCCATATCCCCAGCCCCCAGAACTTGAATTTTCTTGAGAGCCATTTTAATAGATGTATGGAAAAGTAGATCATTGTTTCTAATTTGCATTTCTCTAATAACTAATTATGCTGAGCATTTTTGCACGTGCTTATTTCTCATGTATATATTGTCTTTGAGTTACTATCTGGAGTGGGGTTTCGCTACAATGAAACGGGGTGCCCCCCAAGGGAGGGGATTCCTGGTTCCCCCAAGAGTCCACCACACAGTCTCCAGCTACAAGGTGACAAAAAGACAGACTTATTAGGGAAGTAAAAAGTGAATAAAAAGTGAACCGACTGGCCTTGGTCGCAGCCCAGACTCGGGAGCCGAAACTGCCGACCACGAGTGCAGGATCAGGGCCCAGACTCGGGAGCTGGGACCGCCTGCATGTGTGCAGCCCAGACTCGGGAGCTGGGACCCCATGTCCGTGTGGCCTTCCAGCCTGGTTATAAGGCAAACATCACAGACAAACTTGTCACACGCAGGTGACCAATGAAGATACAATACTTACAGAGCATGCTAGGCCGCACGCAGGTGGCCAATAGAGTTACAGTCTGTCTCATAATGTTTATTTGAACTAACCTATCATTCTAGTTAGAATTGACAAATGGATTTGGAGGGGCTCACAAGATGCAGGCGGATATGCCTACTCATAGCTGGTTCCCTTGAAGCTCCCAGGCCTCAGGTAGTCAATCTACATAGTAAAGGGGAGCTTCCCTGAATAGGGTGGGGGAGGGCTTAGTGGAGATGGAGTTGGCTTCTGCTTCTGAGCTGGAGTCAACCTGAAGTCCCTCCACAGCTATTGATGGCACTGGGCAGATCTGGCCTCCCTATTACACTATCTACTCAAATACTTTACTCATTTTTTTTGTTGTTGTTGTTTTTTGTTTTTTGTTTTTTGGCCAGTCGTGGGCCTTGGACTCAGGGCCTGAGCACTGTCCCTGGCTTCTTCCCGCTCAAGGCTAGCACTCCGCCACTTGAGCCACAGCGCCGCTTCTGGCCGTTTTCTGTATATGTGGTGCTGGGAAATGGAACCTAGGGTCTCGTGTATCCGAGGCAGGCACTCTTGCCACTAGGCTATATCCCCAGCCCACTTTACTCATTTTTAAAGCCAGATTTACTAGTTTCTTTTCTTTTCTTTTTTTTTGGTTGGCCAGGGGGCTTGAACTCAGGGCCTGGGTGCTGTGCCTGAGCTCTTTTTGTTCAAGGTGCTTTGAGCCACAGCACCCTTTCTGGTTTTTGAGAGGTTAATTAAAGATAAGAGTCTCATGAGGTCTTTTCTTTCCTGGGCTGGCTTTGAACCATGATCCTCAGATCTCAGCCTCCAGAGTAATAGTATTATAGGTGTGAGCCACCAGCACCAGGCCAGATTTACTATTTTAACTGAGTTTTGTGAGGTCCTTATATATTCCAGAATCAAGTTCTTTATCAGATATATGTTTTGAAAAATTTCCTCCCAGTTTGTGGCTTAGTTTTTTATTGTTGTTGTTTTTTTTTTTTTTTTTTTTTGTCTTTGTAGGTTGTGAGGCTTAAAAGCGCTGTCCCTGGGCTTTTCAGCTCATGGCTAGTGCTCTAGCACTTGAGCCACAGCACCACTTCTGGTTTTCTGGTGGTTAATTGGCTATAAGAGTCTCATGGACTTTCCTGCCTGGACTGGCTTTGAACTACAATCCTCAGATCACAGCCTCCTGAGTAGCTAGGATTACAGGCAAGAGCCAATGGAACCCATCTACATAGTTTTAAAATCTAAGATGCTACTTTTTTTTTTTCCTATAAACTCTTTTAAGTTATTTTGATGATGTCTGAAGTGTGGGTTGAGATTTTTTTTTGTCAGTCATGGGCCTTCAACTCAGTACCTGGGCACTGTCCCTGAGCTCTTTTGCCCAAGGCTAGCACTCTACCCCTTTGAGCCACAGCACCACTTCCAGCTTTTTCTGTTTATATGGTACTAGGGAATTGAACCCATGACTTCATACATGTTAGGCAAGCACTGTACCACTAAGCCACATTCCCAGCCCTCCCACATTCTTATTCAATCCACAACCACTTAACTACTGATTGTCCTGTCTGTTTGAGTCTTCCTGGAATTTAAATCCATACAATAGCCAGTTTATCACATTGCCACAGCCATCCTAGAAGATCAAATTTCCAGATATTCTTTGCTTAGCCATTCCCTCTCACTAATTATATTTTGTAGAAACCTGCTTTATGTGTGCTACAAATTGGCTGATAGTGAAAGACCAAGTTGAGCTATACTTGTTGTGTGCATACCACCAGGGCTAAAAGTCAAGGAATGTTTCTCATCCCAGAATTGAAAGACTGGGCTAGGTATCACTCTTTCTTCACTAGTTTGTGATGTCTCTAAAGGCAGGGACTTGATCTATCTGACTATATCAAGGCATCCTCAACAGTAGAGAAGGCTTTCCTCTAGGTCCAGGAGTTGTCCGAAGAGGAAAGTCTGTCCCAGATCTACCTGATTCAGTTGAGAGGGGCTTCCTCATGCCACTGGAATATGGGCTATTTCTACCTCACACAGCATACCTTTTTCCTTCCCTCCTCCCCCGCCCCACTTGGTCACAGGACTTGAACGCAGGGCCTAGGCAACGTTCCTGAATTGGGCTAGTGTTCTAGCACTTTGAGCCACAAACCCACTTATGGTTTTCTGGTGGTTAATTGGAAATAAGAGTCTTACAGGGGCTTTTCAGCTGGGGATGACTTTGAACCGTGATCCTCAGATCTCAGCCTCCTGAGTAGTTAGGAATGAGTGTGAGCCACCAGCTCTTGAATAATTCATGATTTACTAGCATAGTTTTCAAAATGACCTAATCCAAGCCCAATCCATAGTAAAATTTTAATGTACATTTTTATGAGCTTGAAGTCTTAATACCTTCATACATAGAGGAGAAATCAATGGGACTATAAGAATAACAGCAGGAGCTGGGCACAGGTGGCTAATGCCTAGAAGCCTAACTATTCAAGAGGCTGAGATATTTTGAGAATCAGGGTTCAAAGTCAGTATGAGCAGTTATCTTGTTAACCAGTTAAAAAAAAGCCCAAAGTAGAGGTGTGATTCAAGTGGTAAAGCACCAGCCTTGAGGGGCTGGGAATATGGCTTAGTGGTAGAGTGCTTACCTAGCATGCATGAAGCCCTGGGTTCGATTCCTCAGCACTACATAAACAGAAAAAGCCGGAAGTGGCACTTGGCTCAGGTGGTACAGTGCTAGGCTCAGGAACAGTGCTCAGGCCCTGAGTTCAAGCCCCAGGACTGGTAAAGAATAAAAGAGAGAGGGAGAGAGAGAGAGAGAGAGGTTAAAGCAGGAAGAATTCTAGGCTAGCCAGGCCTACATAGAAGAAAGAGAGAGAGAAAGAAAGAAAAAAGTACAAAAGCACCAGCCTTGAGCCAAAAATCAAAATAAACAACAACAAAAAAAAAAAACCCAAGAACAAATGAGAGCTTAAGGCTATAAGTCACCCTAAAAAAAATAAAGACATCAGGGCCATTAGGAAGTTTTCTGTGTCTTCCAACTCTAAACCTTTATAGAAACTTGGTTGTTCTGAAAATATGGGGAAACAATAATGTGGGCATCTGAGTTGTTACATATATTTTAGATCGATATAAAATCTAACATGACCTCCACATGTTTCAGATTAACCTAAGACAATCATGTGCTTAGTGCTACTGGGTTAAGGAGTAGAAGAAGGGAAAAAAACCCCACAACATTGAATTACTCAAAAAAAATTATTGATAGGACAATATTTGCCATTAGAGATAGCTTCAATTATGAAGCCCAAAACAGGGCTGGGGATATGGCCTAGTGGCAAGAGTGCTTGCCTCTTATACATGAGGCCCTGGGTTCAATTCCCCAGTACCACATATACAGAAAATGGCCAGAAGGGGCGCTGTGGCTCAAGTGGCAGAGTGCTAGCCTTGAGCACAAAGAAGCCAGGGACAGTGCTCAGGCCCTGAGGCCAAGCCCCAGGACTGGCAAAAAAAAAATAAATAAATAAATAAAAATTGAAGCCCAAAACACAATGAGCAAGAAAACAAAGCTGTGAAGACATCTACAAATCCAATTTCTGGGTTTCCCTGCCACAGGAAGACAGAAAAAGGAACATGGAAATGAGCAAGTAGTGTTTTATTTCCAGTGGGGAAGCATTTCTCATTGAACCCATTTCCTTTTCTTTCTGAAGGAAGCAGCTCACATGTTGAGAAGATAATTGTTGTATACTGGATACCCAGGTGGGCCTCAAACCCACAACAATAGTCACCAGCACCCAATCTTTATTTAGCTGTGCACAGTGTCTGCTCCCCACCACTGGGATAGTGACAAACAGCACCGGGGCCAAATAGGGCTGGGCTTTTAAAGACAGACATCACATGTACCACATGCAGGTGGTCATGGAGTAAGAATCACATGTACCACACACAGGTGATAGTACATGTGATAGCAGACATACAGAAGCAGAACTGGCAGTTAGTGATCACAAATAGCAATTGCCATTAAAATGCTGGCAAATAAGGCAATGGATCATTTAGGCAATCAAAATACTCTTTGTTCAATTCTTGGTTCTTCTGGGTGTAAATGGTATTTACTGAGTACCCACTTAACTTCTTTAAGACATGCAAATGGAGTAACAATTATGCTTGATCTCTCTCCTTCTTTTCTTTTGCAAGGGTCTAGCAGCTCTAGGTTCAGCTGCTTTGGGCTCCAATTATTACACTTAGGTTTGTTCCTCCCTAGGCCCACTACCTTGTCTAAGCCCACTGTTTCTGGGGACTCAAAAAAAGGGGGTTCCCCTATACCTTTCACTTGGTTTCTACAATAATAGCACATAAAAAGGCAGTCAGGGCACTCAGGAGGCTGAGGCAGGAGTAACATAAGTTCAAAGCCTGCTTGGACTATCTACCATCAAGACTCTTGTCTCAAAACACATAAAACAGCCCATACCCCCACCAGAAAACAGTATCTGAGCTCTATGTACATATGAGACTACTCAATCCATTGCAGTTAGAAGGTGAAAATTTAGGCAAATGTCTTCAATATGAAGAGAAAATTTGAAAGCTCAGTCACTGTGCTTCCTTGCAGTGCCTCCCTCCTGTTACCCCACACCACCGCTGGTGTTGTCTCAGAAAGAACTGAAGGCCTCTGTTTTTATTTTTTCACCAGGGCCTTGCTGTTTGTAGTTCAAGCTAGTCTCAAATTTGCAGTTCTCCTACCTCTCTCTCCTGGGGCAGGCATGTGCCATTGTGCCCAGTTGTGAACCTGCATTTCATAGGTGGGAACAGGTGGGGACCCCAAGATCAGGAAACAGCCCCATAATGGAAGCCTTGCCTTCCTTCTTGCTGCTGTGTCACCAGTGCCCTGCACCTACCTTGGAGCAGAAGGAAATCATTATTTTCTCCTACATGGCAGTGTCAGTGCTTCTGTTTCTTATTGAGCTATCATTAAGTCGGGGGATACTCAGGGGAAATCTTTTTAATCTCTTCAGGGCTGTTTTACAAACCCCTGAAGGTGATTCAAGTACACCAAGCAATATTTCAGTACTGAATTAGAGGAGCAATGAGTGAGCTGTTGAAAACCCATTTGCTGTTTAACTTCAATGCGCCTCTCTCTCCCACGGTGGCCCCGGGCAGAGGCCTGGGTGACAGCTCAGCCTTCTCTGCTGTGCTTGCCTCCTGCTGCCTTCTAACCACTATCACTCCCTCCCTCTCATGCTCCCCACTGGCTGACTCCAAATCCCTGCTGCTGTTGCTGCAGAAAGTGCTGGAAAATCATAGTGGGAAAATAGGACTGCTTTGGGGCTTTTGCAGTTAGAGTCATAAGGAAAGCTTGCAGAATTAAAGAGCTAATGTGGAGGGTGGAGGGGGAAGGTGGCAGCTAGCTGCTCGGGGTATCAGGGAAGGCATTTTTAACTATAATTTTTGGTGCCTATGCTAGGGCTTGAACTCAGAGCCTCACAATCTCACTCAGCATTTGGCTTCTGGCTGTCACCTGAGCCACACTTAAACTTCCAGACTTTTTCATGGGTCATTGGAGATGAGTCTCTTGGATTTATCTCCCTGAGTTGGCTTCCAATCCCGATCCTTAGCTCTCAGCCTTCTGAGTAGCTAGGATTACAGGAGGCTATTTGCTTCTTTGCTGCCAATACCCATGAGCTTTTAAACCATGTTTCCCTCTCATCTCCACCTTTCAGAAGCTCCTCCGACACAGAAGTTTTCTGCACAGAATTGTTCAAAACAGCATTTCCTACTACAGTCCTTGAAGGACCACTAATAGGAAGGAGTGAAAGGAGCCAGGGTATTTCCAGGAGGTAAAGGAAAGCTCTTCATGGTTTTTCTCCTTGAGAACCCAGAATTCCTGGAAATAATTAGTATAATGTTTTCACAGAACAATAGATAAAGAGTCTGTTTTACTGAACCCACCCAGTCAAAGCTCACAGATCCTGAGAACTAGGGGGGACCTCAAGGGCCATTTACTTTAGAGATTGCTTTGCTAGATGAGAACTAAGATGAGAGCTAAGATGAGCTAGATGAGAGCCAAGAGCAGCAGGGATAGGCTGAAAAACAAACCAATACCACCACCACCAACAATAACAAAAACCCAAACACTTTAAAATGGAGTATGAAGTCAGGGGGCCATGGGCTCACACCTATAATCTTAGCTCAGCAGGAGGCTTAGATCTGAGGATCACACAGTTCGAAGCCAACCTAGGGAAGAAAGTCTGTGACACTCCAATTAACCACTCAAAAACCAGAAGTGGGTGCTGTGGCTTAAAGTGGTAGAGAGGTAGCCTGGAGCAAAAGAGATCAAAGACAGTACCTATGCCCTCCCTGAGTTGGAGCTCCATGAAGAGGAGTGGGCAAGAAAAGAAAAAAAAAACACCCATGAGATCTCAAGCTCTCTGGGTGAAAAAAAAAACCACATCATTGTAATTAAAACTTCCAACTACTGTGTGCCAGTATAGTTTATACATGTAAGCCCAGCTACTCAGAAAGCTAAGATCATGGTTTGAAACCAGCCCTGGCAAGTAAGTCTGTGAAACTTTTATCTTTAGTTAACCACTCAAAAGCCAGAAGTGGAGATGTGACTCACGTGGTAGAGTGGAAGCCGGAAGCAGAGGTGTGGTTCAAGCTTTGAATGAAAAGGCCAGGCCATAATGAGAGACCCTAAGTTCAAGCCCCAGTACCAGCACAAACAAACAAAAACAAAATCCTGCCTGAGTCTTCCCTATAGGCTAGATGTAGGTAGAGAAATCTCACAGGCAACCTCCCAAGTACTCTAGTGCTAAAGGCTAATGCTGCAATTCTCAATCCACTTTCAGTCTGAGTGGATTTGTAACAAGTACTTAAACTATTCTTGCTGCCAAAAATTGACTAAAAAAGCCAGAGGATGGGGAGGGATGTGGGGAGGGGGACAGAAAAATGAGGGAGGAGATAACAAGTTGGATAAGAACTGTACTCGCTGCCTAACATATGAAACTGTAACCTCTCTATAGATCACTTTGACAATAAATAAGTAAATTTAAAAAGAAAACAAGATGAAAGCTTGACATGGCAGCCTCCATTTTGTATTTGTCTTTGCTTTAAGCTTTTCTCCCCACAGTATCTTTGCAATCACTGTGGGTTCTAGGAAAGATGGGACTGGTGGTTATCATACTTATGCTAAGGGATTGTAACTACTAGGGAGAGCAGAGCCTGGGTCAGCCTAATCCCAAAGAAAAACAATTACCAGTAACTATCTGGCTATACCCAGGAGCCAAAGTAACCACCTCCTAGGAACAAGATCTCCCTCTCCAGTCATGACAGTGATGAGGATTTCTAAGGAGGAAGAGGGGAGGAGGGGGGGGAAGAGGAGGAGGAGCTCCTTTCTTTTCCTTTCATTATGTCTCTTCATTTGACTAGAGTGGCAGGACCTGATACTCCTTCCTTTATAAACTTTCCAATCACTTTCACTGCATTTCCAGCCTGAATTGTTCTCTTGACAAACACAGGACCAACTTAAATAGCTATGCTGACTCTTATAACTGTTTTTGTTTGTTTGTTTGTCTTTACAATGGGAACTTGCTATACAGCCCAGGCTGGCTTTCAACTCCCAATCTTCCTGCATCCACCACTCTAGTGCTGGAATTATAGGCATTAACTACACATCTGGCTAATTAGTGATTATTAGCTGTAGCTTCTCATTACAATCACTTTCCATAATTACTTTGCCCAGGCCTTATTCCCAAAACCAACTATATCAAACTCTACTGTCAGGGCAAGAACCTTCTTTTGAAATAAGGACACCAGGTCTAAGTACCATCTCACTGCCATCCTGGCATCTTGCTGGGTGGTGGGGGCTTTCCATCCAGCTCTGAAAAGCCTAGAGGTGAGATAGGCTGTTATTTGAATTGCAGATGTGTCAGGCTGTTTAGGCCCAGGAAAGTTTTGCTACAAAGAATGCTCACCCCTGAATGTTCCCCTAACCGGTTTGCTTTTGTTAAGGCTTGGTTCTCACCCCAAGCATGTGGTTTTTGCCTCTAAAAGCTTTGTGCAAGTTACTTTCAGGGCTGCAGGTCTTTGAGACAGGAGTCCACATGCACTTTCAGCCTTTCTAATAGACTGCCAACTCAACCTTTCAAAATGTGGCTTCTCCCAGGTGCTGGTGGCTGACAGCCTGTAACTTTAGCTACTCAAGAGGCTAAGATCCTGGACTCACAGTTCAAAGCCAGCCCAGGCAGAAAAGTCCCTGTGAGACTCTTATCTCCAATTAACCACTCAAAAGCCAGAAATGGGGATGTGGCTCAACGTTGTAGAGTGCTAGCCTTGAGCAAAAGAGCTTCAGGATAGTGCCCAGGCCCTGAGTTCAGGCTCCACAACTGACAAAATAAAATGTGGTGTCTCTGCATCTTGCTGATGGAGTTCCAGCATAACACTTTCATTTGGTGTCCAGTGTTGGGCCAGAACTAAGCACTGGCAGTTTGGCCCAGCACTCTCTAAATAAATATAAAGTGATCTCTTGACTCTGAGATGAGTCAAGCCCATCTCCCAGAAATGGGGTTCGATGGCCTTGTGGCAGTTGTAGGGGAGGAAAATAAATATATAATGGAGATACTCAGAAGAGGCTTTGAATTCTAGCTTAGATAGTAGATCCAACAAATAACAGTCAATTTTGGGAGCATGTATAAAGATCAAGGAGAAGGACATTGAGTCTCCAGGGCTTGCAGCCTGGAAGAAAGCAAAGGCGGGTTGGTCAGCTTGTTCCTGTGGGCTCCTCTGGTGCCACCTCCAGGCCCAGAAGAGGCTAAAATGTCCTTAGAGGTTGACTTCATCCTCCTGGTTAGAAAGAGGCTGCAAGAAGCTTTTTGCCTTTGTAAGTCATTTCCTGCTTTTATGCAAAGAAAGAGCAAGTAGAGCTCAATCTCTCTCTCTCTCTCTTTCTCTCTCTCTCTCTCTCTCATTCACTTGCTTTCAGCTCAGTAGTCCCCATGAAAAGAAGCATGTTTGGTTGGGGCTCACAGCCAAAGGAGGCAAAGGTGGTGCAGGGACTAAGGGGATGGAAAGCTTCAGGAGAGCTTTGACTTCATCTCTTAAGTCATTAGTCTTAGTTGTGTGGAGCTACATATCTGAACTCAGATCCTTGTCTGATGGTATGTTATGCAGATAGTCTCTCAAAGAATCCTTCGGAGCTGCCCTCAGAAGAATAGAAGGCAGGCACCAGTGGCTCATGCCTATAATCCTAACTATACAGGAGGCTGAGATCTGAGGATCAAGGTTCCAAGCCAGTCTGGGCAGGAAAGTTCATGAGACTCTTATCTCCAATTAACTACCATAAAGCTGAAAGTAGAGCTGTGGCTCAAGAGGTAGAAGGCCAGACTTAAGCATAAAAGCTAAGGGATAATACCCAGGCTGTGAGTTCAAGCCTCAGTACTGTCACACACAAATACGAAAAGAAAGTCTGTCTGGGCACAGTAATCACTTTTAGTAACTCCTGCCACTCAGGAAATTAGGGTAAAACAAAGATTTTATCACGACCAGACTTTACTCAAAAAAAGGATAATGGAGACAGGTACATGAACATGTACATGCGGTGTGGCGTTTGCTTAACTCCAAATACAGCCATGGGCAAGTGAGAACGTATCCCACAGAGTAGGGTGAGAAGTCCGTGGATGAAAAATTACCAAGAAGAAACACCATCAAGTTGTGGTGGTGGCGGCCTATAACTCCATCACTCAGGAGGCAGAGACAGGAAGATCAGGAGTTTTAAGAACCAGCTAAAGCAACATGGTAAGATCTTGGCAATAAATACATAAGTAGATACATGAAGTAGTAATAAGGGAGACATTGTAGCTACAGTGGTGTAGCAGGCCTCTTGCTGAAATCTGGCTAGTAGGCTCCAATGGTATTCCAGGAGATGCTGGGGATGAGTGTGAGGATCCCAAGCAGATATGATGATGGCAGGATACTGAAGGAAGATATCTGGCTTCTTGCCCAACTGACTTGGCAGCACTATTGTTTATCTGGACCACGTCCCACACAAGCTCAATGCAGGGTTTGGTTGAAGAGTTCGGGGGAGGTTTTCCTGTGCTCTGTGGCCCACGCGCGGGTCACATCTGATCTAGGCAGCTCTCCCTAAGCACCTTTCCAGCAGCTTCCATTTTGGCATTGAAAACAACTCTTGGCATTGGCCCTTGGTCATCACAGGGAACCAGAGACGACCATCAGTTGAGCTGTGTGCTGCAGACACAACGCTGTATTTCTCCTCCCAGTGATGCCATGGGCTACCAGTATAGACTCTACAGTTTCTTCACTAAGTTGTTGGCAGATGAGTTATGGAAAGGTGCTTTAGCAGAGGCTGGTGCTGGAGCAAGAAAAGGAAGAGGCAAAAGAGCTAAGAAAAAGAGAAGAAAGGATTTGAACAGGGGTCAGATCATTGGCGAAGGACGTTATGGTTTCCTCTGGCCTGGTCTGAATGTTCCCCTTATGAAAAATGGAGAAGTACAGACCATTGCCCAAAGAAGCAAGGAAGAACAGGAGAAGGTCAAAGCTAACATGATCCAACAGAGAGAAGAGTGGGACCAGAAGAGGAAGATGAAAGTAAAACGGGATCGAGGCTGGAGTGGAAATACATGGGGAGGTGTCAGTCTTGGTCCCCCTGACCCTGGTCCTGAAGGAGAATGTATGAAGATTTTGATAGGAGGGTACTTGAGGTAAAAAAAAAAAAAAGTCTGTAATATGACAGTGAAAGAAGGAAGAAAGAAATCATTCTGAGTCCTGGTTGTTGTGGGGAATGGAAAAGGAGCTGCAGGTTTTGCTGTTGGGAAAGCTGCTGACTGGATAGACGCTTTCAGGAAGGCAAAGAACAGAGCAATTCACTATTTACATTTCATTGAACGATATGAAGACCACACAAGATTTCATGATATTTCACTAAGATTTCAAAGAACATATATCAAGATGAAGAAACAACCCAGAGGTTATGGCCTCCACTGCCACAAGGCCATCAGCCCCATCTGCCGCTCATTGGCATCAAGGACATGTGTGCTAAGGTGTCTGAGTTCTTCAACATGCTCAGCTTCACTTGGGGCCTCTTCCATGGGCTCACCCACCAGGAAACCCACCCACCGCTGGCTGACAAGAAGGGTCTCCCCGTGGTGGAATTTTGGGAGGAATGTGGCCTTTGCCCATTGTGGTATCTTCCCCAAGGGGCCCTTGAGAAAAGATCCAGAGCCCCAGAGTGAGGTTCCCGACATCGAGCTGGACTGGGAAGATGTGAAGGCCATGCAGGGAATGAAGCAGTCTATAGGATCAAATTTAAAGAGACCAGCCACATAGCCTTCCCTCTCTACACCCTTTAGCATGCCTCCCCTCCACCTTTTCTTTTTTTTTTTTTTAAGGAAAGTCCAATCTTTATTTGCAAATAAAGATTGCAAATAGCTTTGATGTATTAAAAACATGGTACACATCATTTGGTACAGTAGGAACTTTATATTTCTGATCAAGATTTTAAATATTGATGTAAACTAGAAAAAAGTAAATAAGGAGTCAGAACTAAAAGACCCTATCAATAACAATGCACAGTAATAATTACTATAATAATTATAGGTCATAAATTCTAAAAAATGAAGTGTATTCACTTCATTATACAGAATGGTTAAAAGTCTTCCAGGCCCTTGAGGCTCATGCCTGTAATCTTGCTACTCAGAAGGCTGAGATCTGAGGATCATGGTTCAGAGCCAACCAAAGCTATAGCCTAAGTGGTAAAATGCTAGTCTTGAGCAAAAATAACCTCACAGACAGTACCTGGGCCCTGAATTCAAGCCACAAAAGTCTGGAGGGACTATCATTTTATGTCCTGCTGCTCTGTGCCAGGCTTTGTCTTCCTCCTCACTGCTTGCACTTGCTGTCTTTCAATGAGTTATCGTGTTGGCTTAATGGCTAAAGAAGTTGAACATCTTTTTCAGAGCTTATGGAAAACAACTATTCGGATTCTTTGCCCATTAAAAAATTGGTTATTTGTGGTTTTAAAAAAAGAGTTTAGGTGACTTGAATAGAGGCTGTTAAGTCAAAGAGGAGTCTTGGTCAACGGTGAGGTTGGAAAGTAAATGTAAGGGTCTAACTCCAAAATAGGGTTGCCAGAGTTAACTAGGCATTCATCTATCACACATTCAGAGTTAATTGTGCTCCCCATAGTCCATCTGAAAACCCCACTTCAACACCCCTTGTTTGACTCTTGGCATTGGGACTAGGAGGAGGGGTAAGGGGACGCTGGCCATTGCACAGTAGGATACAATGATAACTGTCCAAACAAACGTGAGAACCCAGGGACGTGGAGGGATGGGGCCAAGTAAAGCCCAGCTTGCAGTCTGGTTTGGGAGCCTGGCGAGGGGTGACCCCTGGTGGCCGCGCGGCGCTTTGCAACTCCAGCCCTTGGAACGCGAGGCTCCCGCAGCCGGCTTCTCACCTAGGTGCTGATGTTCTCCACTGAGAGCAGGATTGGCACCCAGGCTGTGAGAGAGAGAGAGAGAGAAAGCCAGGAGGGAAGGCCAGGTTTAGAGCTGCTCAGTACGGGAGAGTTATCTAGTCATTGGGCAAGACTGGAGGTTCTTTCTCATCTGCTCTCTCTCGGGCCTGACACTCTGTCGCCCCCAGGTGGCTGGCAAAAGAGCAGCCTAAATCTTCAAGGACCACAGGAGGGACTGCAGAAATCTGCCCTTCATCATCTTAACCTCCTGGTCCTTGTGCCCAATTCCAAAGTATGGGGGAAAGGAGTCAAATCAGAAGTAAAGGTAGTCACTGGTACAAGTAGCAGAGGTAAGTGTAAGGTTCACCCCAATCAAGGGACCATGTAGATGCTCCCCCACCCCAGTACCTGTGTTACCTACATAACTGGCATACCTGGAGGCAGTTACCTCCCCCTTCTCTGAGGTCACATCCAATCCATCTGGCCATACCTCCCACCCCTGCCCTAGAGTAATGGTTCAGCCCTTCTCTCTGGCTATGCATCATCTCTGCCACAGGCCAGCAATTCTGGAATAAACTTTTCTCTCCTGGCTGAATACTGCATGGTGCTTTCCTTTATTGGCTACCTACTTTAATAAACCTTACAGTGAGTCCCCTTTCCAGGGACAGGGCTAGCTTATGAATTACCTCTGTGTGGATCTCCTGAAAAAAAGATCCAGGTGTTGACATACAGGGTTCAAATGCATCCTTCCTTTCTGTGGGGAAACTGCAAGTGCTGAAGATTGGTGGTAGAGGGTTGGGGGAGATGTCTTTTCCTTACTTATTGTTGACACTTTGTAAGATGGCAAAACAAGAGAAAAGCATTACAACTCCATTTGACCAAAGGATGAAGACCCACAGCCCTTGGGAAGATGGTATGTTTTTATGTGCAGATCTTGTGATGAGCAGAAGAATCTTGTAGAAGAATGCAGGGAAAGCAGGGTATGATCTGATGATGACACACTAGGGCAAGTCAGCATGGCCTGTTTGCTCAGGGTCTCCTTTGGGTCACCTGACTGATGAGGACACGCACACACACACACACATACACACACACACACACACACACACACACGAGTGATATTAGGAAAGAACTTGGCATGCCAGGCTCGGCAGTGTGTACCTGTAGTCCCAGCATGGCTGAGAGCATTCACTGGAGTCACAAATTCAAGACTAGCCTGGACAAAATAAGGCCCACTACAAGAAGGGGTGATGGACTGACAGAGGAACCCTGTCTCTTTATGCTCCTTGACACCCTGCCACATAGAGAGATACAACATTTCTCTCTTCCCAAGGTTACTGGCAGTGTTCAAGGTGCTATCTCAGAAACAGAGGTCAGATCCTTGTCAGACAATAGACCTGTTAGTGGCTTCACCTTCCCAGCCTCCAGAACTGTGAGAAATAAATATTTGCTCTTAACAATTTACCCAGTCTTAGGTAATCTACTATAGCAGCAAAGATAAAGGCACACATTTGTAACCTTTTAATGAGTCAGAAAAAGGACATGCTTACTCTCTAAAATTTCTGGCCAATGCTCAAGTTACGTTACATATTTAGTAGGCAGCTACACTGACCTCAGTCATTGTGCCTAGCAAGAGAAGAATGTGAGCAAAATTCAAATAAAGGAGCTAGGAATATGGCCTAGTGGTAAAAGTGCTCGCCTCCTATACATGAAGCCCTGGGTTTGATTCCTCAGCACCACATATATAGAAAATAGCCAGAAGTGGTGCTGTGGCTCAAGTGGCAGTGCTAGCCTTGAGCTCAGCTCCTGAGTCCAAGCCCCAGGACTGGCAAAAAAAAAAAAAAAAAAAGAGTTCAAATAAAAGTGATAGGGAAGTTTATTTATTAGAAGAGAAATATGGAGGAGAAAAGGAAGACAGCACTTCAACACATCTTATCTGTCTTGCCCATCTTCCTCATTATTGGCCTTAGGTCAGGTAGGGAGAATTGGAAGCCCTTGGAGATGGCCTTTTGATTGGTGAGTCTCCATCCTATTCCCAGTAATGTTGTGGTAACCAAGTCTTAGTACACTACCCTTATTTCCTTATTCTTTTGTCCTCCTTCCTCATTGTTTTGTAGCTCCCTGCCCCCATTTCTCCCATCCAAGTACTAACCAGGCCCGACCCTGCTTAGGGGCATGTTCAGGGTGGTGTGGCCTTCGACTCCCTGCCCCCATTTCTTTATGCCAGTTTTTGATCTATCAGCTTATCTTTTCCATCTGTAATTTCTATAGGTCACAGTTCCCTGACTACCTGCTTTTCTATTGATCACAATCACCTAAAACAATATTTATTGTTGTTTCTGAGTCTGTGGGCCAGCTTCCTGGTTTTTCTTGTCTTGTTACTGGAAGAGAGGAAGGAATGGGGGGTGGGAGTTCCCTCAGCTTCCCCCTTCCCATGCAAATCTCAGAAACTTGAGATCCACAAAGAAAAGTGTTTCAAGGGGATTTCACTGAAAGAAGGTGGAAGTTTTAGCAAGGATTCATTTTAGCAAGCATAGTAAGTTAGAAGAGGGTAAGAGGAGCAGTTCCTGATTCCCATAGACTCAAAATGGTCCTTATTTGAGGTCTTCAAATTTCGGAGCTGGGCGGTAGAATTACATGCAATCTGGTGGTCTAGCCAGCCTCAGTCCTTAGCAACAACCAGTGTGGGTGGCCTCTTACCTAAAACACAAAGATAAGGGGCGAGTTTCAGGACTTCTATTTGCTGGACAGGCCCTCCCATTTTCTCTCATTTAAGGAGGTTGCCACTTCTTGTACCTCAAAGATTCTCAAAGAATTGCCTCTTTTTTATGTCTGCTAATTTTTTGTTACTTGACCTCTAAAAGAAAATGGGGGCAGAGTTTGCTGTGCTACTTTTCAGTTCTAACTTCTTTGTTTTATTTCCCCACTTCCCTCAAATTCTTACATGTACTTCACATACTTCGTGCCCTCATGTATAGGAATTTGCACTTAGCAGCCTGTCATTTAGGTAGTCTCAGTTGACTCACCACCCTTACACAGCTAAGGGTCAGTTAGTGAGGATGTTCTCTGCTAGGGGTATTCAAATTTCCTTATGTGGCTCTCATATCCCTCATTCTGTGAGTAACAACGAGTCCAAGAAAGAATGAGTCCAATTGTGTGGGAAAACAAGTGGAAGGTCCCTGGTGCTTTTCAAATGTCCAGATATGGCCAGATGCCAATGGCTCAAGCCTGTAATTATAGCTACTCAGGAGGGTGAGATCTGAGGCTAGTGGTTCAAAGCTAGCCCAGGCAGGAAAGTGAGACTCTTACTTCCAATAAACTACTCAGAAAATGCCAGAATTGATGCTGTGGCTCAAGTAGTAGAGCACAAGTCTTGAACACAAATAGGCTCAGAGACAGCACCAAGTTCAAGCCCTAGGACTGGCAAAAGAAAACAAACAAAAAAACCCTTCTAGTTATAGTCAAGTTTGCTAATATCCATTTCAGAAGCTAAATCAATTCACTAGGTAGGCTCAAAGACTACACAATCATAACAAAAAGGAGGTGAAGGATTGATACCCACCCTATTGCGCCAGGCACATATAGATACCAGGTAAACAAGAGCCTGCTTTGATATGCAGGCAGGGCAATTCACCTAGGCCAAGCTGTAAACAGCCCTTTGTGGGCCCAACAGAAAAGCCACCAACTTCTTAGACCTAGTGGCCCTTTCATTAACCTCTGCCTCCTTGCTCTGACCCCTTATAAGCCAGGTCCCAAATTCACCCCCTGGCACAACCTCCAAACCTGTGGGAAGGTCTGTGCCCCTCCCTGGCAATAAGCAGTCAATAAATTGCCAGCAGTCAATAAACAGTCCTCCCCTGTTGATAATCAATAGGCAGTGCCTGCCTTGTGGATGAACACCCCGCATGGCTTGGGGTATCTCCTACCTCCCCGCATAAACCCAGAAAAGCCTCATCTCTCCTCCCTTCTCTCTCCCTCACCCTGTACTGTGACTCTAATTTCCAGGCAGGAGCCTCTTCACCATTTGACCAAGTCCACTCACCACCCAGAAGCCTTCAGGACAAGGGAACCCCAATCTGGGGTGGGGGGGGGGGAGTGGGGCGCTTGACACGGACCTGAGGACTCCAGGTTCCCCCAGGAAATTGGGGATTAGAAGTTCCCCACTCCCTGTCTGTGGGGTCCCCAGAGACTCCAGGAATCTCACGCTTTGCTGACCCCCAAATACCCTTTAATTAGGACTTTGTGGACTCCCTCTCCTAATTGTTGGGCACTTACTCATTTGCCTTCCCAAACTATCAGCAATGCCTGTAGTGGCAGGACAGGCCACTCCAGTCGTCAGTAGTCCTACCAAATTTTCCAAAATGGGCTCCTTCTCGGCTGTTCCCAGAGCCACCCTACTTACTGGCATGGTTGCAGCAACTCTTAAGATGCTTGGGCTAATTTACAGTCAAAGAAAACTGATTTGTTTGTTGAACAAAATCTGGCCTCACTATCATGCAAACAATGGCCACAGATGGCCTAAATTCAGAACCTTAGATTTTACTCTTACTGATTTAAACAATTCTCCAACAAATTGGCAAGGGGTCCAAGGTCCTCTACATCCAAGCCCTCCTCTATCTTCACTCCAGAGATCCCCTCTGCTCATCCTATTCTGCCCACCAAGTCCTTCTCTGCTGTGAGCCTCTCAGCTCTCTCCTCTAGAAAGGGAACTTTCCTTGTAGCAATCTCCATCTCCTCCATTTTCCTAACACTTCATTTTTTTTGCTAGTCCCGGGGCT
This sequence comes from Perognathus longimembris pacificus, assembly GCF_023159225.1. Taxonomy (NCBI): domain Eukaryota; kingdom Metazoa; phylum Chordata; class Mammalia; order Rodentia; family Heteromyidae; genus Perognathus; species Perognathus longimembris. The sequence continues at coordinate 45,499,225 of NC_063168.1, read as the reverse complement.
CAAACTCAGGACCTGGGTGCTGTCCCTGAGCTTCTTTTGCTCAAGGGTTGTTGGGGGCTGTCCTTCCCCCCAGCCCTGGGACAATGGGAAGGAGCCCCTCCCACCTTCCGGCCTCAACAGGAAGAGAAAGCCTCCGCCCCTTGGGAGGTGAACAAGTGCGTGCCACCATGATGGGGTTGTCCCGCCCACAAAGGAAGTTTCGTGATGTCACTTGATGGACATGGTCCTTAGCCTATGACTGGACCTTTGGCCAGCCCCCTTTCTTTCCCGCCATTACTTCTATATAAGTGCCTTTCCATATTAAAGTCTTTGAGACGCTTCCCACCACCGCAGCGTGTCCCTGCTGCCTTCCTTTTCGCCTCCGCCCTTGGTAACATGTGAGGGGACTGGGGGGAGGGGAGGCTTCAGCAACCTTTCCTCAACTTAGCGCTTGCCCATGTGAGCACGCCTTTGGCCTTCTGCTGGCGGAGGGCCAAGCCGAGTGCTCTTTCATATATTTTGTGGTTACCATTCTCCCCGTGGGGGGAGAAAGGGGTCGTTCAGACCCCAACAAAGGGTAATGCTCTATCACTTGACCCACAGTGCTACTTGTGGCTTTTTCTTTTTACATGGCACTGAGGAATCGAACCCAGGGCTTCATGCATTCTAAACAAGCATTCTACCAGTAAGCCACACTCCCAGCTCCTTCCTTTGAATATGTTACATATGTGAGTCCTAAATAGTCTTTAAGATTTAATATTTTGAGGTTCATCTGATTATTTCAGTAGTTATTCATGATTCCATTCATGGTTTGTGTGGAACCATTCACATCAAGGTCTGTGTCTCACCTACTCCAGAAGTGTGTCCCCTAATGTCCCTCCTATGCACTCCTTAGTTACCATTTGGTTTTTGCCAGTCATGGGGCTTGAACTCAGTGCATGGGCGCTGTTCCTTATTAGGTCCACCTGGGGAAAACAGTCCTCTTCTCCCTCCTTCCTCATGAAAGACAGCACATTGCCTTGCCAGCAATCACCTGCCTGAAACCCCTAATGGCCATTTAACTGTCAATCACCTGGCTGTGAGCCAGTGAAAGGACCTCAGGCTCCAGGCTCTGAGGCAACTTCCATCTTTAATGAAAGCACACCACCTCTTGCCACAGGTCATATGATTGCACCTGATAATTGCTATACCCTGCCCTAAAGTGTAGCCTGAGGTAGTTTGGTTCTCCAAATTAATACTCTTCTGCTTGAACAGGGTGGCAGTCACCTTTTACAAACCTTTACATTTGGTGCTGACACCCTGGAGGAGTTAGTGTCAGGATTCACTGCATCCCCTCCAGTGCATCCCCACTGCTTCTCTTTCCCAGGGTCGGTCAGATCCACCTCCTGGCTGCCCTCCTAGGACCCAAACTTCCAAAGGAACCCCATGTTGGACCTCCCATCTCTACTATTTATTTATTTATTTATTTATTTATTTTGCCAGTCCTGGAGCCCGGACTCAGGGACTGAGCACTGTCCCTGGCTTTTTTTTTTTTTTTTTCAAGGCTAGCACTCTGCCACTTGAGCCGCAAAGCCACTTCTGGCTGTTTTCTGTATATGTGGTGCTGGGGAACTGAACCCAGGGCTTCATGTGTTGCTGGCAGGCATCCATCACACCATCTCCTGTCTACATCTAGTGACTCCCATCATAAGCCTTCTGTTTGTCTGTCTCTTTCAATGTGGCATCATGCCAGAGGGATCCTCAATGTCTTCTTGTTAGTCTTTTCTTGTTTTGGGGATGATTGAATCAAGAATTTGGCTCTTAGCCAGAGAGACCTCGGGTGGACTGAGACACCTTCCATCCATTGCCTCCTCTTCCTCTAGTCCTTGCTGGACTTTCCCTCTACATCCTCACTGGACTTTTCCTTTTTGCCTCTCATACCAATAGGCTCCATTCAGTCTCTCCCGAATCAGAACACTTCCTTGGAGTAGCTCCTATTTTCTAAATGCCCTTTTATTAAAGGATTCCATAAAGCCAAAATTACTCATTTTAAAAAAATTACAATCAAATATGGCTATGGGATAAACTGGTGACAATCAGTCTCAGTGGCCCACAAATGGGACTTTTGGTTACAGTACTCTCAGAGAATTTCTGCCAATACAATGGCAAATGGTCAGATGTTCAGGCTTTCTTTGCTCTCTGTGCTTCTCTCTGTCAGTCCTGCCCTCACTCGGACAATAATCCATTTCTTTTCCCTTTCCTGAGTTTACTCACTTCAGAATCTGGATTCTTATTTTGTTTTGTTTTCTGCCAGTCCTGGGGCTTGAACTCAGGGCCTGAGTACTGACCCTGGCTTCCTTTTGCTCAAGGCTAGCACTCTACCACTTGAGCCACAGCGCCACTTCCGGCTTTTTTCTATATATGTGGTGCTGAGGAATTGAACTCAGGGCTTCATGTATACGATTCGAGCACTTTACCACTAGGCCATATTCCCAGCCCTGGATTCTTAATTTCTCCTTCAAGGCAAAACTCCTCTAGGAAGCTGTGAAAGATGCCCTCGAGGAATTCCTTCCTCTCACCTTTTCCCTAACAGGACTATCTGATCATTCAAACATTTACTCTTTAAGCCTTTTTTCCTGTACCTTCATTCTGGGGAAAAAGTGTGATCTACAGAAATTTAGGAAAGTACTTTCTCCTCCCCTTGAAAAATTACCTCCCTCAATTCTTTTTGCAAGCCCTGGAGACTGAAATCCTTAATCACCCAGTAACTGTCAATCATCTGGCTGTGACCCAGTGAGAGCACCCCACACTCTAAGGCAATTCCCCATTTAGTGCAGCCACACTTCCTCTTGCCATACCCAATATAATCACACCTGGCAACTAAGTCAGAATGCTATACTCTGTACTCAAGTGTAAAGCCCAGGGCGGTTTGGTTCTCCAAACAAACTCTCTTCTGCTTGTACTGTGTAGTAGTCTCCTTTCATCAACCCTCACATCCGAGATCTTTCACTGAACGTTAGCACTCTACCAGTTGAACCACAGTGCCACTTCTAGTTTTCTGGTAGTTAACTGGAGATAAGAGTGTCATGGACTTTCCTGCCCAGGTGGGCTTTGAACCTCTATCCTCACATCCTCAGATCTCAGCCTCCTGCATAGCTAGGACTATCGGCATGAGCCACCAGCACCCTGCTCTTAGTCATCATTTCTGTGGCTTTTAAGATGACCTTAAAGGGTGCTTGCGTTGAAAAACATTTATGCTTAAAAATGTATAATTCTTTTATTAGGAATAAGTATCCTCATCTAGCTTGCTTGCCTATGTATAGCACTTTTGTTAAAGCTTATTCTCCAACCGAAACATGTGTTTTTTGTCTTTAAAGCTTGCTTAGTTCAAGCTCAATTCTATGTTGGTGATCTTTGAGACAGTCCACCTGCAGACGCTGTCTCTCCAATAGACTTTCAATTCAACCTCTCAAAATGCAGCTTTTTGTTTCTCACCATGCACATGATCACCTGGGCTCCAGGAGGAAGGACAGGGCTTACCGCTGAGCACATCTGACCCAAGGCAAACTGCCCATCAGACGGGCAATGCCTTCTTATCTTTTTACACTCTGAAGGAAGAGAATGCCCAAAAGCTCAGTGAAGAGCTTTCTTTCATCTCCCCTCTTGGCTTAATCTTTCTAGTATCCAAACATGGAATATGAAGGATTAACCCCCTACTCTATTTTCTGAGGTGCATATAGACATCAGACATGCCATCCAAGCCTGGCTGTAAACATTCCATTGTGGCCCCAAATGAGAATCCCACACCTTCCTCAACTTAATGGCTTTTTCATTAACCTCTGCCTCCTTGCTTAGACTACATATAAACTCAGCCCCTAGACCTCCTCCTTGCAGTCTCCAAGCCTGCAGGAAGTCTGTGCTCTTCGTTGTTCCTCAAGAAACAGTCCTAGCCAGTTGAAGATGGAGTCCGGCCAGTTTCCTTCCTTTCTCCTCTGTTTTCCTAACACTAAGGATGGACCAGGAAAGATAACCTCTCTGGAACCCCTCCAGACTGACATAATAGTACCAGGCAGGCCACACCTGATTGGGGATACTTGAGCTAAGTATGCCTTCTCACCCCTACCCCTAATTCTCCCTATTTAACCAAAGGCAAATGTTTGAAGTGCTATCTGATGCCATATGAGTTAACTCAAAATGTTACTGTCTCAGGTGGAAGGCTCATCCCCCAGGAAAGCCAATGTTTGACAGATAAGTGCTAAAGGCTTTATTCATTGACCAAAGAATGGAGAAAAGCGAGCTTTGCTCACAAATCAGAGTTTCAACTTCAGAGGGGTAGAAAGCTTACAGATGTGGGACTAAACTATTGAGGGACAGTGTCTCTTCTCTGAGAATAGGTGGAGATCTTTCAGGAGCTCATGTGCTGTCCTTTTCACTCCTTTCATGGTCTGAGGTTTCCAGATGGTAGATTTCTTTAGTCTTCACAGGGGAAGAGAAAGACAAGAACGTTTAGGGCAAGTTAGCCTGGTATTATAGTTCAGAACAAAACACTTCTCCAATGACCCGTATGTCTACACAAGGAGCTGAGTAGGAACTGACTCAAAGGCTAAGGCCTCAGAAGAGTCAGACCCAACATGAAGAGATGGGAGTGTTTGCACCCCCTTCCAGGGACCCTCAGGACCTCTGCAGGCCCAAGTGAGGAGTCAATGTTTTCCGGTGTGACCTTGAGTCACTGAAAAGCATCCACGGCAGCTGTTATCCCAACCTACTATGCAGAGCTGTTATCTAAGGCAAATCTAATGGGGAACGAATGAGGTATTATCCACCTGTGTGACCTCCAAAACTAGTGATTTTTAAGTGAACTATAAGCTAGCAAACTAGAGGATTTATTTAGGTTTTCCTTCAGTAATAAAAGAGTGGTTGAAATTTGGGGTTCCTCTAAGAGAAAAAAAAAGGAGGGTCTGGCAAAAGAATAATTTTAGATTTTCTTAGCAAATATGGCGAAGTTTTTAGGAGGACAAACTGGAGACAGGAAACTCTGTAATGCTGTTTGTTTATGCAGGTGTAAGTGATCTTTTTATATCTCCATTATGGAAACCCCAGCCCTATGCAGGATTCATGGCAGGGTTCCTCTCCTAGGAGTAGAAGCTTTCTAAAAAGGGAATTTATAGCGGTCTTCATTTCTCAGAAGTTTCTACTTTGAATCAGATACATGTGAGGCTCTGCAGAGACCTTCTTCTGTATCTGTTGCATCTCAAATGTCTTCGGCTTAAAATAATCTTTCTTTGAAAGCTGTCCTTTGGCTCACTGTGAACTGGCAAAGGACAACCTGAGACAGGCACGGGAATGAATGCTTGTTCTAGCCAATGGGGTGAAAGCTCTCAAACCACAGCACGGAGCGCCACCTGCTGGTATGCCCTGATCAGCACACAGTATTCTGAGGAGTTGGGGGGTGGGCTGGCATAGGATTTCAGCTGCACTCACCTAGGTTTTGAGTTCCTTTCCCCACTTTTTTTGAGACAGGTGTCACAAGGTGGCTCAAACTGGCCTCAAACTCAGAAATGAGTCAGAAATGCTTGTACTGTCCTCTTCTCTCTCCCTGTCAGAATGCTATGTGTGATCAAAGGTCATAATGAAATTCCCAAGAACCCTAGCACAGGTTGGGGAAGGCTGGAAGGAGGACATTCTCTGCTTCCTTAGCTCATCACCAGTCACCTGCACCCCCTTTGCTACTTTGGGATGTACACAGGCAACTTAGGTTCCTGTTCCTCTGCTGCCCCAAAGGCAGGCTGCAGGTGTCGATCACCTGGGATGCCACAGTTTCTCCCCCCTCACCCCCCCTTTTGTTTCCTGGGGACTGGGAAAGTTAAAATTAGCAAGGGATGAGAAATTTGACATATGCCCTGCATTAATCCAGCTGTGATAGCAAAAATAAAGTTAAAACAGGAAGTATCTCATGAAGGACAAACTGGAGCTCCAAAGATGCATGAGGAATTTAGCTTCACAATCTCTAAACTCAGACTTTATAGAAATATTACTGTGCCTGGTATGGTTGTTCGTTTGTTTTTGTTTTTTTTTTTTGGCCAGTCCTGGGCCTTGGACTCAGGGCCTGAGCACTGTCCCTGGCTTCCTTTTGCTCAAGGCTAGCACTCTGCCACTTGAGCCACAGCGCCACTTCTGGCCGTTTTCTGTATATGTGGTGCTGGGGAATCGAACCCAGGGCCTCATGTATATGAGGCAAGCTCTCTTGCCACTAGGCCATATCCCCAGCCCTGCCTGTTATGGTTGTATACACCTATAATCCAGCTTTCAGAAGGCTGAGGAAGGAGAATCTCGAAGTCAGTCTAAGCTACAGAGCAAGACCCTGCCAGAGACAATTAGGAGGGAGGAATGGGGACAAGGAATAAAGGAAGGAAAAAGGGGGAGGAAAAAAGGAGAAGGAGGAAAGGGAAGGAGGAAATAAGGGAAATGGAGAGGGAGGGAGGGAGGAAGGAAGGGAGAAGTAGAAAGGGAAGAAAGGGGTTGAGAAAGAAAAGGAGAAACGGGAAGGAAAGAGGGAAGAGATTGGTTTACAACCTGGATAAGTAATTTTTGGACACATCATTCCACATCTTTCTAAGCTTCGCAGTTTCTAAGAAAAAGAACCTTGAATTTACTTTGTAGTATAGCTTTGAACATGCAAAACATCTGGTAAATTCCCTGCTAAACTTCACCCTCCTCCAAAGCATGTGACCACTTGGTAATTCCCTTTAGCTAGGAGAGATGCTGCCTGGCTCCTCTATTAGGGAGTCCCCCTGACTGAAACTAGCCCCAAACCTGACAAGGTCAGATTCTAGGCCCTTCCCTGGTGATTCCAGGCTGTTTGAGCAGGAAGAGGACCTTTGCAAACTCTCCCTGCCTTTCTCCAGCCCTGACTTCTATCTCTCAAGACCCAGCTTTCTTGGATGGGCTCAGAGAAGAACACAGGGAATTGAATTTATGTAGTGCTGGTATTTGGGCTTTAACTCAGCTTGGGTGCCGTCCCTTATCTAATGCTCTACCACATGAGCTGCAGCTCCACTTCTGGCTTTTTGGTGGTTCATGGAGACAAAGGTCTCATGGGGCCAGGCACTATGGTTCACACCTGTAATCCTAGCTACCAAAGAGGCTGAGATCTGAGGATCTTGGTTCAAAGAAGCCTGGGCAGGAAAGTCCGTGAGAGTCTTATCTCCAATTAACCACCAAAAATCCAGAAGGGGAGCTGTGTCTGTTAGCCTTGAGCACAAAAGCTCAGGGGCAGCTCCCAGGCCCTGGTTCAAGCCCTAGGACCTGTACATGCATGCACAAAAAGTCTTCATAAACTTTCTTGCCGAGACTGCTTCAAATCACAATCCTCAGGTCTCAGTTGCTTGAGCAGCTAGGATTACAGGCTTGAGACTCTGTGCCCAGCTCCAAAATTGCATTCTTAAATAATTCGTACATTGCAATGGAATGTATATGTCAGCTGATCACTGCAAACCGAAAACAGATCAACAAGAGAAAAGGCAGTTTTTAACTTACATATGTACATAAAAGTTCACAGAAAAAAAAATGTGATTCCAGTGAGTTAGGGGTTCCAATGCCAGTCCTGGGGCTCAAATTCAGAGCCTGGATGCTGTCCCTGAACTTTTCTCTTTCTTTTTCTCCTTCCTTCCTTCCTTCCTTCCTTCCTTCCTTCCTTCCTTCCTTCATTCCTTCCTTCCTTCCTTTTTTTTTTGCCAGTCCTGGGGACTGAACTCAGGGTCTGAGCACTATCCCTGAGCTTCTTGTTTGTTTCTGTTTTTTGCCAGTCCTGGGCCTTGGACTCAGGGCCTGAGTACTGTCCCTGGCTTCTTTTTGCTCAAGGCTAGCACTCTGCCACTTGAGCCACAGCGCCACTTCTGGCCATTTTCTGTATATGTGGTGCTGGGGAATCAAACCGAGGGCTTCATGTATACAAGGGAAGCACTCTTGCCACTAGGCCATATCCCCATCCCAGCACTCTACCATTTGATCCAAAGCTCTACCTACAGCTTTCTGTAGTTATCTGGAGATAAGAGTCTCATGAATTTTCCTGCCCGGCTGATTTGGAACTGAGATCCTCAGATCTCAGCATCCTGATCAGATAGGTAGGACTATAGGAGTGAGGCTCCAATGCCTGTCTCCAATGCTATCTTAATAGGAGAAAAGGAGGGATAGCAAAGACTTGCATGGAGAGTAAAGGGAAGGCAAGTTTATGTAGGTAGGGATGATCTTTGTCTCCTTTTTGGTCAGTAGAACTCCCCCAGATGGAAGATTTATGGTGTCCTCAAACTCCTAGAAATTTCTGCCTAAAATTCAGTCCGATAAGGGAAGCTTTGAAAAGGCTGCATGGTTCTGCATCTGGTAAAGCTCAAATGTCGCTGTTTAAAATAACCTTCCTATCAACTTTGGAACATATGTGACTTCTTACTGCTTTAATTCTTAGTGAAGTTTGTGGGAAGCATAAAGCTGTAGCTTCCAAAAATTCACCCAAAGCTATGATCTCCCAAGATCAAAAGAAACTCAGACTTTGGCATACTGGGCTAACAGTTCATTCCCCATCTACCCCAAAATACAGGCCCCTCAATCTATGTTCCATAAACCTCATCCCTTCTGAGCCCACAGTCCTCTTCATTACCCAAGAATGTATCATAGTAAGTGGAACCAAAAAGAATTAAAAAAAAAGATTGGCAACTTAGGTGTCAAGTTCAATCTGATTCAAGGTTGTTGTGAGAATTAAATGAGATAAAATGATGTTAGGAGAGACACTCTAACATTTCTGTTAGATGCGAGAACCAGCTTCTCTCTATTTAAATTACTACTCTGGGATAGGGGTGGTATGCATAAGGTCCTGGGTTCAACCCCCAGCCTGCAAAATAAAACTCTCGTCTTAGGCAAGCCACTTAACCTATTGATTCTTGAGTTAGGACAAAAAAATTAACAGAGATCTTATTTTTTTATTTCTGCAGAGAGTGGTGTGGGCTACTCTTTGCACAAGGCCAACTGAAGAGATAGGCAAGAGTGGAGGCTGGAAAGTTTTATTAATAGTGTGGATATATTGAGAAGAACAGAAATCTAATGAATGTGCCCTCAAGTGCTTACAGCAGCCCTAGGAAAGAGAAAGAAAGAGCAAGGACTGGAGGTTTCCATGGCTGCAGTACAGAGCATCTTGGTCTGACTGATCAATACCTCTGGTCATTCTCTCAGGATGGCTACGTAGGGCTTTGAGTGTAACAAAAAGCTCTTTGTTGCTATGTCTTAAGATGTTCACTCATCAGGATGTTGTTTATGGGATTCACGGTAATTATAGGGGATAAGACTCAAGAGAATTCAGAAGGAGTAAAACCAACAATAGGGCTGGGGATATAGCCTAGTGGCAAGAGTGCCTGCCTCGGATACACGAGGCCCTAGGTTCGATTCCCCAGCACCACATATACAGAAAACAGCCAGAAGCGGCGCTGTGGCTCAAGTGGCAGAGTGCTAGCCTTGAGCGGGAAGAAGCCAGGGACAGTGCTCAGGCCCTGAGTCCAAGGCCCAGGACTGGACAAAAAAAAAACAAAACAAAAAAAAAACCAACAATAACCAAAAGCTGAGTCAAAATACAATGTAGTTAGCGAGGCCAATGATTGGACCCTTTTCAATATTTTTATCAAACTCTGACTCATTTCTATGGAATTTGGATCAAAGATGGCATCCCATCATGATTCTCTATTCATTTTGTCTAGTCCTTAATTAATCAGTTATTGACATTTTGTATTGTTATTAAGGTGATGCACAGAAGGGTTCCTGCTTCATACTCAGGTTATTTATTTATTTGTTCTCTTGGTACTAGCACTGAGGTTTGAGCTCAGGATATAATGCCCTAGCTGAGTGGCTGGCATACAACCAAGTGCAAGTACCAAGCTTCATCTCTAGTTCCAGCCTTTTGCTGGCTAATTGGAGATAAGAGTGTAAAAGCAGTCGGAGCTGCAGGCTTACAACTGTAATCCTAGCTACTCAAGAGGCTAAGATCTGAGGAATGGGGTTCAAAGTCGAAAAAGGCAAAAAAAGTCCATAAGACTCTTATCTCCACTGAACCACCAAAAAAGCCAGAAGTGGATCTGTGGCTTGAGTGGTAGAGTGCTAGCCTTGAGCAGAAAAGTTCAGGGACAAAGCCTATCACCATGCACCAAGATCAACTCAAAATGGATCAAGGACCTCAATATCAGACCTGAATCCTTGAAACTACTGAAGGACAGAGTAGGAAAGACGCTAGAATTTATAGGCACAGGAAGGAACTTCCTGAATAGAGTCCCAGGGGCACAACAAATAGGAGAAAAACTCGACAAATGGGACTACTACAAATTAAAAAGTTTCTGCACAGCTAAGGACATAGCCACCAAAATAGAAAGACAGCCAATGATATGGGAAAGGATATTTACCAGCACAGCAACAGACAAAGGCCTGATATCTGTCATCTACAGAGAACTCAAAAAACTAAGCCCCTCCAAGCCCAATAAACCAATTAGGAAATGGGCAAAGGTGCTAAAGAGAGACTTCACAAGAGAAGATATAAAAATGGCAAAGAAACACATGAGGAAATGCTCAACATCCCTGGTAGTAAAGGAAATGCAAATAAAAACAACCCTGAGATACCACCTCACCCCAGTTAGAATGGCCTATACTCTGAACGCAGGCAACAACAAATGCTGGAGGGGGTGCGGGGAAAGAGGAACCCTTCTCCATTGTTGGTGGGAGTGCAAATTAGTACAACCACTTTGGAGAACAGTATGGAGGTTTCTCAAAAAGCTCAATATAGACCTACCCTATGACCCAGCCATACCACTCCTAGGCATCTATCCTAAACAGCAAACCCCAAGATATCAAAAAGACATTTGTACTTCCATGTTTTTCGCGGCACAATTCACAATAGCCAAAATATGGAAACAACCCAGATGCCCCTCCACAGACGAATGGATCCAAAAAATATGGTACTTATACACAATGGAATACTACATAGCGATTAGGAATGGTGAAATACTGCTATTCGCAGGGAAATGGTCAGAACTCGAACAAATAATGTTGAGCAAGACAAGCCTAGAACACAGAAAACAAAGAGGCATGATCTCCCTGATATATGACTGTTAAGAAAGGGAGATGGAGAGGGCTGGGGATATGGCCTAGTGGCAAGAGTGCCTGCCTCGGATACACGAGGCCCTAGGTTCGATTCCCCAGCACCACATATACAGAAAACGGCCAGAAGCGGCGCTGTGGCTCAAGTGGCAGAGTGCTAGCCTTGAGCGGGAAGAAGCCAGGGACAGTGCTCAGGCCCTGAGTCCAAGGCCCAGGACTGGACAAAAAAAAAAAAAAAAAAAGAAAGGGAGATGGAGAGACAGTAGAGACCAAGTCTGTGAAACAAAAAACTGCTTGTCAAATAGTATTCCCCACAGGATTGGAGCAGCGACCCAACAGTATGTAACTAAAACCAAACAATTACTCAATATATAAAGGTCAAAAATTGACCTCTCAGTGGAATACAATAGCTCAAAAGCTATGTATGTACGTTCATATAAGACTACTGTTGACATATTGTCTAATATCAACATTACATTTAAAGCCCTAGGCGAACTTTCTTGGGCGCGGCCACATGGCTACTGTATATGTTCTTGATACAGTGTATATTGTATATATGTCCACCTGAACTAGAGAAGGGATAGAAAAACAGGGCGTAAGATATCACAAGAAATGTGCACACTGCCCTACTATGTAACTGTACCCTTTTTGCACAACACCTTGTCAAAAAATTTGTGTTCAATTAATAAATAAATTAAATTAAAAAAAAAAGTTCAGGGACAGCACCTAGGCCTTGAGTTCAACCCCCAGGACCCAAATCATACACACACACACACACACACACACACACACACCCCTAAAAGCTTTGTCTAGGCTGGCTAAGAACCTTGATCAATTCTAGTATTGATCCAGGCTAGTATTGGGCTAGCAGTAAAACAAAGCTAGCCTCATGTTAATTAAAATGTGCAGTAGGAGATTAATATCTTGCATATTAAATGGGCAGAACTTGAAGGTAACTTTACCAGAAAACCCATGAGCCTAGAAAGGCAAAAAGTAGTTATAGATGTAATAGTGCTTGTCAAATTTCACCATCTTAAGAGTTTACACTTAGCTTCTGTAACTCCATTTTATTTTTGTGACTCCACCTTAAAGGATTGCACCCCCACCCGTGAGACTAGTTCCTTATAGTTGGACATTTAAAGACATATGTAGCCACTGTTCCATTTCTGCTTCTAGGTAACAATCATAGTAATGGGTGGTAGAAACTATCATAGTTAAACGAGTTACAGAAACATCATAGTAACAGGTCGTGTTGCCCTCCCTCATGCTTGCCTACAGCATTGTTTTAGCTCCGTGCCTTCACACTTGGCTTGCACCTGCAGGAAAGAACCCTTAGGCACTTTTCACCCCTGAGTGAATAATAAGGGGGGGGGGCTTTAAAAGAAGCCATGAGGCCAAATTTGGCACTTCATATTTTGGGCACCCAACTGCAGTGTAGTCCCTGCTGGTAATAAAGACTTTCTATTGGCTGTACTCTGTGTCTGTGTGGTCTCTCCTGGTGGTCTTCCTCACAACATATTCTAGCCAATTACTTCTAGGAAAACAGTGGCCTCAAATGACATAGGCCATGCAGTATCAGAAGAATATAACCATATTTTCCTAAGTCATAGGTTCCTAGCTCTAAGCAGAATAGCCTAGAATTCTCTCAGGAGGCTTCCTTACAAAACAGACAGTAATTCCCAATGTTACACAAATTGTAACCCAAATCTCTAGTACCTTGCTTTGAGCCTCTTATCTCTTCTCCCTATGAGGAACCATAGTTCCTCCAGAATATCAAATTCTGTGGAAAGAAATGGCCTAAGCCCAGAATAGCCCCAGGAGTTTAAATGACAAAAGTGAGAGAGCAAGGTCACAGGTTGTTTACCTCTTCAAGAATTTAAAAGCCTGGGCTGGGGATATGGCCTAGTGGCAAGAGTGCTTGCCTCATATATATGAGGCCCTGGGTTCAATTCCCCAGCAACACATATATAGAAAGTGGCCAGAAGTGGCGCTGTGGCTCAAGTGGTAGAGTGCTACCCTTGAGCAAAAAGAAGCCAGGGACAGTGCTCAGGCCCTGAGTCCAAGCCCCAGGACTGGCCAAAAAAAAAAAAAAAAAAAATCTAAAAGCCCGTAACTCTCAACTCATTTCTTTACTTCATCAAATGATGGAAAACTGATGCCAGCCCAAAGTAGAAAAAGTCCTCTCAAATAAAAAGTAAAATTGGCAGCTATTTGGTACCATTCAATCCTTCTTTCTCTTTTGGAGTCAGTGAATGGAAGTCATCCAAGAATGAAGCAAGATGGAGTCAGAAACAAAATGGAGTCTGTGATTGTGCCTCTTTTCAACCCCCCATCAGGCCATCATTTTGTTTATGTGGGAATGGAGCAGAAGGCAGGGTCCCTTACTTAATCTGTGCCTGAGTCTTTATCCATCAAATGGTGATATTATGGATAGGTAGGTTCAGAATCGTCTACCTGCAATTCTGAAAAGCAACAATTCTCTGGCAAATTCACCTTGGTAGCCCATTTTGAGCTAATCTGAAGTGCTTAGTTTGTATTTACCCCATTTGGTGGAACAGATTTGCTGAAGGCTGATTTCAGGGTAGCCACAGATTTATCCAGTTGGAGGGAAGACATACCTGAAACAAAATTGGTTTTATTACTTGCTTAACAAAGGAGAACCATAAGACAGAAGAGTCTTGTTGGACAAAGCTTTATACCCAAGTGCAACTGTTGCTGGGTGGGGCTGACCTCTGCTTCTATTGTTTGTGAGAAAAAATTGTGGTTTCCGATTTCTTTCTTGAATTTGAATAGCCTTAATCTCTCAGGTTCTAAATTTTGGAAAATCCTGCATTCCAAAGGCACACGTGGGCTAATGGGCGGGACCTGCCTTAATTAAGAATGTACTTCCTTGCCGGTGGCTGGGGTCGGTCTCGCCTGTAATCCTAGAGATTTGAGGATTAAAGCTCAAAACCAGCATCCCGAGGAAAGTCCGCGAGGCTCTTAGCTCCAGTGTGGCTCAAGTAGCAGAGCTCCAGCCTTGAGAGGAAAAAGCTAGGGACAGAGCCCAGGCTGTGAGTTCAAGCCCCAGTACCAGCATACACACACACACGCACAAATGTACCTCAGAGGTGGTGAGGACTATACTAAAGGAGAAATGCTTGAGTTCGTGTCCGGCCTGGGAAAGGTTTTTAACATGAACAGGAAACCACACTTAGCTTTCATTTAGCGTTTACAGGTGCTACGACGTGCAGCACTCTGCGAGCACCACAAGCACAAGCGACCCGGGAACTCGGGTGACCGTACTCCAGTGCCCTGCTCGTCAACCTAGGGAAATTGCTCCAAGAGCAGGCTTTCCGCAGGCCCCAGCGCCTTTTCGGACGCCATCGCCCTCAGGGAAAGAGCCCTCCCGCAGCCACCAGCTTCCCGCAGCAGTGCCCGGGAGCAATGGCTTTTCGTAGCATCTTCCCGGTTCCCCTCCCAGAGCAAAACAGCTACAGGCCAGGGAAGAGGGCGTGGCCTCCGCCTCCCCCACCCCCGCACTTCTGCTCTGTGAGCCGCCACCCGCCGTGCGGACCCCTCCCCCGTTCACGTCGCTACGCGCCGGGGGCGGGGCCTAGCGCGCACGCTGCCAGCGCAGGCCGGAGCGCCTGCCGATTGGCCGCTGCGGCCCGCGTACCTCGGAGGGCCGCACCTCCCCCCAGGTTTCCCGCCAGCTGGAGCCGCGCGGTGGGCACGGTCCCTTTAGGTGCTCGACCTGAGCGAACGGTTGGCTTGCCGACCGTCGCAATGTCGCGGCAGAGCACCCTGTTCAGCTTCTTCTCCAAGTCTCCGGCGCTGAATAATGCCAAGAAGGCAGGGGCCTCTAGCGAAGGTCGCGGTGCCGCCGCCACTGGGGCCTCCCCTACCCTCGGCGAAGATGCGTCCGGGAGCGAACCTGGGCCTGAGCCCGGGCCCCAGGCAGTCGAGTCGTCGCCGCCGGAAGCAAAGAATCTCAATGGAAGGCTGACGAACTCGGCTTCGCCGGCGGCGCCGGCCAGGTAGCGGGGCCGGGGTAGGGGATGTGCGGCCGGGAGCTGGGCTGGGGAGAGGAGGGGCGGCACAGTTGGGCCGGGAGTGCTGGGTTGAGCTGGAAGTACTTCTGTTGTTTGCAACCGGAGGAAACTCTGCCAGGGGAAAGGTTGGTGCGGGTTAGGCGCGCAGAGCTGAGGCTCTTGGGGGAAGAGGGGAATGCTGGCTCCCGGAGAGGACCTGCCGGGGGTCGGGGGGAGGGAGGGGAGGTGCTCACAGCTCTGGGCAGGGGGCCGCTGGAAGCGAGAGCTGGGGGGGGGGGGTGAGGCAGGAAAAGGGAGTTTGGCCTGCGTAGTGCAGGGCGGGGGAGAGGGGAAGGCGCGAAGGATGTACGCCTGCGGAGTGGCTGGGGTCAAGGAAGCAGTGTTTGGGGGGCGAGGGTTTCCTTCCGGTAGTGGTTTGGTGTTTCCAGAGACAATTGAGGTTCATGTTTATGGGTTGATTGAGCCCGGGATCACCCGACGTGGGCTCGGGGGCTCAAGTGTGGAGGTGAGCTGCTGGAGGCGTGTCGGGGGCGTGTCCTGCTGCGGGCGAGGGGTCTGATTGGATGGCGAGGCTGCAGGGGCGGGGTCTTCCCCCAGGTAGGGAGCTGGTGAGGCCTGAGACCCACGAAACGGGAGGGCTAGGGATATTTTTGCCCCTTGAGGAAATTCCGGAAGTTGTTACTTGGGGGTGGGGGGGATGTTCATTCACGACTCCTTGTGAAGGAGTGGAGCCGACGTTTGGGCTTTCGGAGTTAGTTGGTGAACTTCTGAAAGCCCTTTGATCCGGCCCAGGACTATAAGGTGTGGAGGCCACCGTGGGGGAAGCTAGTCTGCCCGATCATTCCCGGGCAGTTTGATGTTTCAGGGTTTAGCGGGCCACTTAGCAGGGCAGCGGGAGACATTTTGAAAAGCTTGCTATACTGCGTTAGCTACACAGCGTGTAATGGTAGCTGTTCGAACTGATGAAGAAGCCAAGCTAGTGTAAGACGACAGGAAAAACAACAACTGTCAAACCAAAGTGTCTCTGTCTTGTAACCAGTGACCATTCTGTATTGGTGTTTCTTTTTTTTATTTTTTTTTTGGCAGTCCTGGGGCTTGGACTCGGCATGAGCACTGTCCCTGGCTTCTTTTTGCTCAAGGCTAGCACTCTGCCACTTGAGCCAGAGCGCCACTTGTGGCCGTTTTCTATATATGTGGTGCTGGGGAATCGAACCCAGGGTTTCATGTATAGGAGGCAAGCACTCTAGCCACTAGGCCATATCCCCAGCCCCCTGTATTGGTATTTCTTAGTAAGGATGTTTCCTGGAATGATCTACTTCTTGGCTTCAAGTGTAACTGTTTTCTGTGTAACCAGCTATGTCAAGGCGTCCTTACCAACAGTTAAAGACCCCCCCCCCGCCCCGCCCCCCAGCCCTTCAGTGAGAACTTGCCACTGACTTTACCAGCTTCTTCCAACTGGTACCATCTGTCGCCCAGTTCCCAGCCATTGACTGATAGACCGCCCTTTGAGTAGGAACTTTTTACTTACGTTTGGAGTGGTTACCCCTCATCACCCTGGTAACCTATTGTAAGTAGAGTGGGAGCCTCTTTGGCAAAGAGGGACTGCTTGAGCTGGAATAAAATATGAGAGACCCGGGGCTGGGAATATGGCCTAGTGGTACAGTGCTTGCCTCGCATATATGAAGCCCTGGGTTCAATTCCTCAGTACCACAATATATAGAAAAAGCCAGAAGTGGGTGCTGTGGCTCAAGAGGTAGAGTGCTAGCCTTGAGCAAAAAGGAAGCCAGGGACAGTGCTCAGGCCCTGAGTTCAAGCCCCAGGACTGGCAAAAAAACCCCAAAACACACACACACACACATCTGAGAGACCACTTCAGTGTGCGCCTGCTTGCTCCCGGCACCAGGGCATTGGGGCCCTTCTGCAAGCACAGAAGTAAATTGCTTTGAAGAAGGCTCCTGTCCTATGTCTCTTGTGTGTCTTATTTTCTAACACTGAGGTCCAGGCTGACTTCATCCTATTGTCTCTAGCTTTGGAGTAGCTGGAATTATGCCTGGCTCTCACTTTTTCTTTATGGTTGAGCCTCCTGTTTTGAGAAGTCTGGAAAGCATTTTATGCTGTAGAAACATCACTCTGGCTGAAGTGTTTTTACTGGGGAGACCTCTTGCAAGAGGGTGATTTGGTGGTATTAGGGAGAGGGATGTAGTGGCTAGAGTTGGATAGGTTTTAGAGTAGAGTCCCAAGAGATAAATGAATGTTGGTGATTATATTATGGAAGATGGGAAGGCAGAAGTTGGAGTCATGTTTATGGAAGAAAAGGTGGATTTTAGGTTCATTCGGAATTGGAGTACTTTTCTGTTATCGAGATGGTAACAGCTGTGAGTGAAGGCCCTGCTCATTCAGATTTGGCTTTTAAGTCAATCTTGGCTATTCTGTTTCATATTATCCCATTCCCGTGATTATTGTGTATGTTGATTAAGGTTGATGAAGACAGTAGAAATTTGAAGTGTTTGCTTCTGTTCCCTTTTCAGAGACAAGAAAAGGTATGTTATATCCAACTAATGCTTTTTTATGTTCTTATAACTTGTGAGTTCTTTTTTTTTTTTTTTTTTGCCAGTCCTGGGGCTTGAACTCAGGGCCTGAGCACTATCTATCCCTGGCTTTTTTTTGCTCAAGGCTAGCACTCTACCACTTGAGCCACAGCTCCACTTCCGGCTTTTCTTCTGTATATGTGGTGTTGAGGAATCAAACCTAGGGTTTCATGTATACGAAGTGAGCACTTTACCATTAGGCCACATTCCCAGCCCATGTTGTGGGTTCTTTTCTTGAGACTTACTCAACATTTATGCTAATGTTTTCTAAGTAATGCCAATTATGTTACTGTAAAAGAAAGTCCACATTTTTGTTGAAGGTATTATTGTAGGCTCTTACATTCACTGATATAACTTCTTTTAATAGGTTTATAATGGGCACTTACAGTATTTAGTAGTAGCAGAAAACTAAATATTTGATTGTATTAAAGTATGTTCCTTTTACTATAGCATTCCTGGATTCCTGGAAACAGCGCAGTTAACAGAAATGAAAATTTAAAGTTACCTGTAGTGAGTTAAGAAGCTTATATAGACAAAAATAAGCAGAGGATGTTTTTCAGTGATAGAGCACTTGCCTTAGCATGTGTGAGGCCCAGGTTTCTATTGAACAGCAAACAAACACACACCTCTGTAGATTTAAATTCTCTTTGTTGGCATTAAGACAAAGAGTTTTATCTCAATACCTGCATCGTTCTCTTTGGCTTGGAAACCATTATTCCTGGGGTCAAGGTTTTAAAAGTGTAAAAGCTTTTAGCATTGGAGCCCCAACCTTTGGAGTAGTTGAGATTGGATGCATCACCATACCTCACTTTCTTTACTAGATTTTGTAGTTTCAACATTTTATAGTATATTTCTATCTCTTAATAGATATCAAGTTATATGTAAGTCTCCAAATAAAAGGTTATTTTGAAGGTAAAGTGACATTGAAAAACCACTACACCCAGACCTAAACATAGATATATTTCTAAATAGCATTTTATTAAAAAACATAATTTTTAAAAACCAGTGAGAGGGCCCAGAGAGATGGCTCCTGCCTGTAGTCCTGGTTACTCAGGCAGAGATCAAGGGGATCATGGTTGAGAAAAATAACATAAGCAAATCAGGCTGGAGTTTGTGGCTCATGTAGAGTGTTCATGGGAGGCCCCTAACGTCAAACATTGCCTTGCACTTGCTCAGCTTGCTTCCTGGGTTGAGGTGGAGATATTTGACATTTTGAGCCATGCATCATAACCAGCTTTTTGCTTTGTTTCTTTGGAGATGGAGTCTCAGACTTTTCTGCTGGGGCTGTCTTGGAACTGTAATCCTCCAGATTTCAGCCTCTTGAGTAGTAGGAGTACAGGCATGAGCCACTGGAGCCCAGCTTTTATCACATTTTTTTTTCTATTGAGGATGCATATTTGTATTTCAAATAAATACGAAGGCTTTTTAAAAAGACATTTTTATATTCAGTTTTTGAAGTTGGGTGCTTTGGAAAGGAAACACATCATTCTTGACTTTGAGACTTAAAAAACATTTACAATAAGTTTATACTACATGTGTACAAGTGACAGTTCAAAGTAACCGCTCTTACAAGACTTAAGGGATAAAGCTAGAATGAGTCACTTATTTATTCATGTGTAAGATAGTACTTTTTTCATATTTTATAGGTATGAAAAATTTCAAATGAGGACTTCCACATACTTGAAAGGTTTCTGGTTCTGTGAGAAACTTGAGTTACTGTGGTCTTAATTCTCTCCCCCACCCTTCCCCCACCCTCCTGCCTTGGAGGGGTTTGAAATTATGTACCACTCAACCACACACCTAAAGCCCTGGGAGTTCACCTAACCCACCCCCCTTTTCCCCCCAGGGCCTTTTGCTCAAGACTGGTGCTCTACTACTTGAGTCATAACTCCACTCCTGGCTTTTTGGTGGTTAATTGGAGATAAGAGTCTCATAGACATTCTTGTCTGGGCTGGCTTTGAACCATGGTCCTCAGATCTTAGCCTCCTCAGTAGATAGGATTGATTAGAGGCATGAGTCACTGGTGCCCACTCTGGAGTTACTCTTTAAGATAGGGAGTTTTTAGGAGGAATCTTGTGTCATAGTTTTGCATGAGTTTTGATCTAGTCATTAATTAAACTTCTGTGGGAGATGTAATATCTTGAGATTCGTGTAATCTTTGTTGTCTCATAACAGATAGTATAAAATTCCATTGGGCTTGAAGTATACTGTCACAATGTACATTCATTTTTTTTGTTTGAGACTGCGACTCAAACTCAGTATCTCCCACTATGGCTCATTGGCTGGTGTTGTACCACCTGAGCCATGCCTCCATCTCCAGTATATATTCTTTTTTTGTTGTTTGTACTGGTACTGGGGCTTGAACTTGGCCTCATGCTCTCATTTGGCTTTTTTTGCTCAAGGACTGTTGTACCACTTGAGCCACACCTCCACTTTAAGAATCTCATGGACTTTTCTTGCCTAGGCTAGCTTCAAACTAGGATCCCCATATCTCAACCACTAGGATTATATGATGAGCCACCACTGCCTGGCTATGATGTGCATGTCTGCTGGGCATGGCATGGTGGTGGTAGCCTATAGAGTCAGGTCTTCGGATATTGAGGTGGGAGGAGTGCTTGAGCCCTGAAGTTCAAGACCAGTCGGAGTAACTTAGCCCCTCCCCACCCCTCCCCCCCAAAAAACCCCAACAACAACAAAACAAAAACGTTTTTAAAGCAATACCAGGGTTTGAACTTGGCCTTGTGCTCTCTTGTGCTATGTCCCCAACTCCAGACCTGGAGATTGTGAGGCAATATTCATGAACTTGTACCATCAATATATAGATTTCTGTAAATTGAGAGCCTGTCCTTGCAGAGCCTTTTTTTTTGACTAGTACAAACTGTATACTGCTCTGAGTCTTACTTTTCTTAATATTCTAGCCTGAAAGTTTCTGCATTTTCATGTTTTTCTTCTTTTTTATTGTGGTGCTGAGAATTGAATATGGCCTTGCCCATAATCTAGGCTCTAATATTGAACTATATTTGTATTTTTTTTTGAATAAAGAAATGTATTTCAGGATCAGGTCTAATAAATTAGGTGGTCTTCAGTTAGCTATTTTTCAAGAAATGTCTAAAGTATTCGTGTTGTGATGTGCTTAAGTTTGTAGTTAGTAAAGGCCAATTTAATACACTTGGGTAGGAATCAACAGCTGATGAACTCTTAGGTAAAGTCTTCTAAATACAACCTTCCCTTTTCCCTCCCCTTCCGCTCCTTTTCTCAGAAAACCCACAAGGGCTAAGTCAGTTTTTGTTAAGAATGCTTTTTGGTTCTGTAAACATATATATTCATTTTTTTTCTCTTTAAAAAATTTAGGCAGGGGCTGGGGATATGGCCTAGTGGCTAGAGTGCTTGCCTCGTATACATGAGGCCCTGGGTTCGATTCCCCAGCACCACATATACAGAAAAATGGCCAGAAGTGGCGCTGTGGCTCAAGTGGCAGAGTGCTAGCCTTGAGCAAAGGAGAAGCCAGGGACAGTGCTCAGGCCCTGAGTCCAAGCCCCAGGACTGGCCAAAAAAAAAAAAAAAAAAATTTAGGCAGGGGCTGGGGATATGGCCTAGTGGCAAGAGTGCTTGCTTCCTATACATGAGGCCCTGGGTTCAATTCCCCAGCACCACATAAACAGAAAATGGCCAGAGGTGGCACTGTGGCTCAAGTGGCAGAGTGCTAGCCTTGAGCAAAAAGAAGCCAGGGACAGTGCTCAGGCCCCGAGTCTAAGCCCCAGCCCCAGGACTGGCCAAAACAACAACAACAAAAACAAACATAAAAATAAAGTGACTCTTTAAAAAAAAAATTAGGCACCTATTTGCTGACAGATTTTTCTATGAAAATAGTTTGGGAGGGAGAGAGTCATAGTACTAGACAGCTTTTGGAGTATTTGGAATACACAGGAACTGGAAAATTTTAAACAAAGATTAATGAATCAGGTGATATATTTAGCATAGAATATAAAATTGGTATGTCTCCCTGATTACTGTGGATTAGATCCTCTTTAAGTCATTGTGAGAAAGTTTCTTAAGTACTAGAGTTAGAAAGATTGTTAATGAAGATTACAAGTACTAGAATTTACATTTGTGTGCCTTAATAGTTTCATAAGTATTATCATACTAGTCTTTGCTAATGTTTTAGAAGTTATTTTAACATTTGGCTTAAAAATAATTAATTCTGGCCTTTTTTTTTTCCTTTTCCTTTGTTTTTGGTGGTGGTTCTAGGGCTTGAACTTGGTCCTTGTACTCTTGTTTAGTTTTTTTGGGTCAAGGTTGGTGCTCTACCACTGGAGTCTACTTGGTTGATTGAAATAAAAAGTCTCTTCAATTTGTGTGGCCTGAGTTGGCTTGGAACCATAATCTTCAGATCTCAGCCTCTTTAGCAGCTAGGATTATAAGTGTGAGCCACCAGCGCCTGGCTAATTCTGTGACTTTCATGCTTGACTATTAAAGCCAGAAGGCTTCATGAATCATATAGTTTGGAATTGTTTATTTGTATAAGATAATTGCATTTCAAGTAACCTAACCAAATATTAACCAAGTTATATACTTTCTTTTGGCAACAGTTCCTGTGACTTCTCACCAGGTGATTTAGTTTGGGCCAAGATGGAGGGATATCCCTGGTGGCCTTGCCTGGTTTATAACCATCCCTTTGATGGAACATTCATCCGAGAGAAAGGGAAATCAGCCCGTGTTCATGTGCAGTTTTTTGATGACAGCCCAACAAGGGGCTGGGTCAACAAAAGGCTATTAAAGCCATATACAGGTAAGAGGGAGAGGGAGGGTAAGATTCACTCTGTGTGAGAGAATGAGAAAGACACTTGTATACAGTGAACTTTAACTGTGTTATTTTCTTGTAGATGGTAATGCTGGCACTTATAAGAGTTCTGGCATGGTAAAAGGATGAGATGCAGTTGGTCTTTAGTTTGTTATGTGGGGTGGGACTTTCATTTCTGTCCCTTTGAATAACTTACAACTGTTTGTTAAAGCCCTTAAAGTAAAATTCATCTCATGATTAGGGTTAATAACTATGAAACTCGGGTATGAGAAGCTATCCTCATCTTGAAGGAAGCAAAAATAGGTTGCAACCTGGATCTGTGATGCTGAGACAAAGATATATACTAAATTAGGCCCCAAGATTGTCTCTTGTTAGTCCATTTGAGTTGTATTTCAAATTGGAGTTCTGGAACTACAGCTCTCTTTTCTTAGGCCTATTCTTACTACAGACATCAGCAGTTCTGCACGTCTAGCTTCACTTTGGCCTGATGCATGCCTAGTCCCTTGGATTGAGCCCAAACCCAGGGTCTCACAAGCTAGGCAAATGTTCTGCCATTGAACTTTATTCATTCTCAGCCCTGTGAAATCAATTTTAAATGAAATAATTAAAGGAAAATTTTATTTTAAAGTAGGGAAATTTAAAGTTCGTTTTGATTTTTTTTTTCTTTTTCAGAGTCTTCCAAGTGATAGGCCCAGCCCTATGGTTTATTCATTTATTTAAATATATCTGATCTAACTGCTTTTTGGACATAACTTTAGAAAGTGTTCCAAAACCAGTTTACATTTGCTTTACTTGAAGAAGTATGTCATACTTGTTTAGGCCCCAAGTCATTGGAAGAAACAGTGGTTTTGGTGACTCAACAGTTAGGGCAACTTCAAGAAGTAAAATTGGCAATTCCAGTTTCAATAACAGCTTTTTCCTGAAAATTCCTTTTTGGTTTTATTGATTTATCTATATGGCTTAACAAAATAAACAGTGCATTAGAAATGTTGTAGATTGAGCCAACAATCCAACAAGGTTCTTATTTATAAATATGTTTCTAGGTTCAAAATCACAGGAAGCCCAAAAGGGTGGTCATTTTTATAGTTCAAAGGCTGAAATACTCAGAGCAATGCAACGGGCAGATGAAGCCTTAAATAAAGACAAGATTAAAAGACTTGAAATGGCAGTGTGTGATGAGCCCTCAGAGTCAGAAGAGGAAGCAACAGAGGTGGGACATTCATTCAGTTAAGGGGAAAGGGGGTGGGGGTGGGAAGACAGTGAGGTGAAAAAGTTGTGATGGGCAAGTAATAAAGTGACAATATTGATAGATATACATGTCTTTCACTGTGAAGACCATCTCTGTGTTATGTGTACACTTCTATACCCTCTTGGATGATAGATTATATATATAGAATCTCAACAGTTGGCCATCAAACCCCACTACAGTGCTCCCAATAGTTTCTTGCATAGTGCCTTCAAACTCATGATCCCCCTGCCTTAGTCTTTTAAGTGCTGGGATAGATTTTTATTCATTAATTTCACGAGTAATACTGAGAAGGAAAACTTGATCATTTCTGGAGATATATGAAATTACAGCATACTAAGAGATTTCATAGCACTATTGTAGTTTTTCAGACCTTGCTTTTATTATTTGTGGTGCTAGAGATGCTAAGTAGTGCCTTTTACATGGGTCCCAGCCCTTTCAAATACTGTTTCCTTGTCTGTCAGGTAGGTGCGACCTATACATCAGATAACAGTGAAGAAAAGGACAGTGAAGGTGAAATGCAGCCTCAGAAGCTGAGGAGAAGTAGCCGGCTAGTAAAAAAACTAAGGGTTATATCCGACTCCGAGAGTGGTGGTGATTCTGATGTGGATTTCAAGCCCGATGCTAAGGAGGAAGGTAGCAGTGATGAAATCAGTAGTGGAATGGGGGATAGCGAGAGTGATGGTATGAGCAGCCCTGTCAAAGTTGCTCCAAAGCGGAAAAGAATGGTGACTGGAAGCAGTACATTTAAAAAGAAAACTTCAAAGGAAACACCTGCAAAAGTTTTGAAGGAACCACCCACAAAGGTTTCGAAGGAAATACCCGCAACCACCAAATGCATGACTGGAATTTTGGGAAACAAGGTCATATTGAGTGGTTTTTCTGCCTCTCATAATTCTGAATCCCAAGTCCGTGTTAGTGGAGGTGATGACAGCAGCCCCCCTACTGTATGGTATCATGAAACTTTAGAATGGCTTAAGAAGGAAAAAAGAAGAGATGCACGCAGGAGGTGGCCTGATCACCCAGATTTTGATGCATCCACCCTTTATGTGCCTGAAGATTTTCTTAACTCCTGTACTCCTGGGATGAGGAAGTGGTGGGAGATTAAGTCTCAAAATTTTGATCTTGTCATCTTTTATAAGGTGGGGAAGTTCTATGAACTGTACCATATGGATGCTGTAATTGGAGTCAATGACCTTGGGCTGGTGTTCATGAAAGGCAGTTGGGCTCATTCTGGTTTTCCTGAAATAGCATTTGGCCGATACTCAGATTCCTTGGTGCAAAAGGGCTATAAAGTAGCAAGAGTGGAACAGACTGAAACTCCAGAAATGATGGAAGCAAGATGCCGGAAGATGGCACATATATCTAAGTTTGATAGGGTGGTAAGGAGGGAAATTTGTAGGATCATTACCAAGGGTACACAGACTTACAGTGTCCTGGAAGGTGATCCCTCTGAGAAGTACAGTAAATATCTTCTTAGTCTCAAAGAAAAAGAGGAAGATTTTTCTGGCCACAATCATGTATATGGAGTATGCTTTGTCGATACTTCACTGGGAAAGTTTTTCATAGGTCAGTTTTCAGATGATCGCCATTGTTCTAGATTTAGGACTCTAGTAGCACATTATCCTCCAGTACAAGTCTTGTTTGAAAAAGGAAATCTTTCAACAGAAACTAAGACAATTCTGAAGGGTTCATTATCATCTTCTCTTCAGGAAGGTCTGGTACCTGGCTCCCAATTTTGGGATGCAACTAAAACTTTAAAAACACTCCTTGAAGAAGGATATTTTACTGAAAAGTTGAGTGAAGGCAATGGAGTTGCATTACCCCAGGTGCTTAAAGGTATGACCTCAGAGTCAGATTCCATTGGATTGACACCAGGAGAGAAAAGTGAACTAGCCCTCTCTGCTCTAGGTGGTTGTGTCTTCTACCTCAAAAAATGCTGTATTGATCAGGAACTTTTATCCATGGCAAATTTTGAAGAGTATATTCCTTTGGATTCTGACATGGTCAGTACTACAAAACCTGGTGCTCTCTTTACTAAAGCCAATCAACGTATGGTGCTAGATGCAGTGACATTAAGCAACTTGGAGATTTTCCTGAATGGGACAAATGGTTCTACTGAAGGGACCCTGATAGAAAGGATTGATACCTGCTATACTCTCTTTGGAAAGCGGCTTCTCCGACAATGGCTTTGTGCCCCGCTCTGTAGTCCCTCTGCCATCAATGATCGCTTAGATGCCATAGAAGACCTCATGGTACTACCTGACAAAATCTCCGAGGTTGCAGACCTTCTAAAAAAGCTTCCAGATCTTGAGAGGCTCCTGAGTAAAATTCATAATGTTGGATTTCCCTTAAAGAACCATAACCACCCAGACAGCAGGGCTATCATGTATGAAGAAACCACATATAGTAAAAAGAAGATAATTGATTTTCTTTCTGCTCTAGAAGGATTCAAAATAATGTGTAAAATTATAGAGATTATGGGAGAAGTCACTGAAAGTCTTAAGTCCAAAATCCTTAAGCAGATTGTGACTCTACAGACAAAAGATCCTGTAGGCCGCTTTCCTGACTTGACTGCCGAACTGAACCGATGGGATACGGCCTTTGACCATGAAAAGGCTCGAAAGACTGGATTGATCATTCCCAAAGCAGGATTTGACACTGATTATGACCAAGCACTCGCTGACATAAGAGAAAATGAACAAAGCCTCCTGGAGTACTTAGAGAAACAGCGCACTCGACTTGGCTGTAGGAATATTGTCTATTGGGGGATCGGTAGGAACCGTTACCAGTTGGAAATCCCTGAGAACTTCACCACCCGTAATCTGCCAGAAGAATATGAATTGAAATCTACCAAGAAAGGTTGTAAACGATACTGGACAAAAACTATTGAGAAAAAGTTGGCTAATCTGATAAATGCTGAAGAACGTAGAGACACATCGCTAAAGGACTGTATGCGGCGACTATTCTATAACTTTGATAAAAATTACAAGGACTGGCAGTCTGCTGTAGAATGCATTGCTGTGTTGGGTGAGTTTGAACAATATAATAATTTCTTAGGCTTTGGTTAGTAATGCTGTGTAGAATATCCCTAAACTTAAGTAACAAGATAACATATTGACACATGCATGTACACTTGTTCACAATAACAAGTGTTGAACAAGATTAATAAAAATTACCATGTGGCTGGGCATTGGTGGCTCATGCCTGTAATACTACTCAGGAAGCTAAGATCTGAGAATAGCAGTTCAAAGCCAGCCTAGGCTGAAAAAGAAAAAGAAAAAATCCATGACACCCTTATCTCCAATTAACCACCAGAAAACAGAAGTGGTGTGTTAGTTAGGTCAAAAGTAGTAGAGTGCTAGCTAGCCTTAAGCAAAAGGGCGCAGGGACAGCACCCAGGCCCCAAGTTCAAGCCCCATAAATGACAAAAAAAATTACCAGATGGAACATGGCTGAAGTCGTAGAATGCCTGCTGGACAAGTTAGAAGCCCTTGAAGTTCAACTCCCAGTACCACAAAGTAAAAGGTCATAATATTAGGACAACCTTTAATTTCAACATTTCAAGGTTTTCAGTAGTACTAGGTCAAATTTCACTTGGGTTGAAGGTAGGGGGAGCAATACAGGGTTTGAACCCTGGGTGTCACACTTTAACCAGCTCATTTTGATTTAGCTAATTACAGATAGGCTCTCCTCACTTGTCCCTGAGGCTGACCTTGGGCCTGAACCTCCTACTTGATAGGATTGCGTGACACACTATATGCCAATTTGTTCAGTGAGAAATTTTCAATAGCTTTTTAGACTGAGCTGGCCTTGAACTACGATCCTATCCACCTCCCAACTAGTGTACTTTATGGGCATTACCACTGCACCTGGTCACAAATTTCATGTTCTTGCAGCATTGAGCTTTAAACATGGGGCTACAGCAGTTCCCCACCCCCTTTTCTTTTTGCTTTATTTTTTTGAATAGAATCTTGTACTTGTGCCTGGGTTGGCCAGGATCACAATTCCATTTTTGCTTTTAGCTAGCTGGAAAGAGTTCTTGTATACCTTTATACCCAACTCTTTTTTTTTTTTTTTTTGTCAGTTCGGGGGCTACAACTCAGGCCTGGGCACTGTTCTTTTGCTCAAGGCTAGCACTATACCACTTGAGCCACAGCACCACTTCCAGCCTTTTTTGCTTATGTGGTACTGAAGAATCGAACCCAGGGCTTCATGCATGCTAGGCAAGCACTCTACCACTAAGGCACATTCTCAGCCCCAGACCCAACTTTTTTAGTTTGGGATTATCTTAATTTTTTTTGCCTGGGTTGGCCTCAAACTGCAATTCTCCTATGTTGCCTCCTTGAGTAAACTAAGATTTCAGGTGTATACTATCTTGCTCAGATCTTGCTCAGTTTTTGCTTCAAAACATTTAAAAATTTGCTTTGCCGTTCTTGAATTGAAGGCTTTATGTGTATAAAGCCACCCCCCAGGTCAAATTCAATTTATATTGCTCTAAAATGCTAGGATTTAAATTTATTTTAAAATGTAAAAAATGGTTTTGTTGGTGCCAGGTATTAAACCTATGTACAACTGAGCTACACCCCTAGCTCCATAGCTCCAATAGTCTTATTTGTAACACAAAATTAGTTTGATTCGAATGTATTCCCCAGTGAAATAGTTCTTGTTTTAGTGTGTGTGCTATTGCATTGTTGAAAATTTAAAAAACCTTCCTTGGGTATTTAAAATTGGTTACCTTATCTGGTTCATAAGATTTTAGTATTATGTGACCACTTCTAGAACATTCTGCTTCCAAGTAATATGTCCCAGGATTCTGTCAAATAGGCAAATATAGTACTATTTCATCCAAGTTCTATATGTATCATGAAGATATAAAACACTTAAGCTGTTATTTTCAGTAACAAGATCACTTTACTATTAGTGATACCATTATTTAACTAGAGTATTATTAGGAAAAGCATGTGTCTATCAGAAAGCAAATTACTGCTATCTCCAAGTGAAATGCATCTTAGAAGACTTTTTAGAACTTTGTAGGATGTATGACAGTATACTATCAAGAAACTCAATAATGAATACTTACTTTTACTCTTTTTAACAGATGTTTTACTGTGCCTAGCTAACTATAGCCAAGGGGGTGATGGTCCTATGTGTCGCCCAGTAATTCTGTTACCAGGAGAAGACACTCTCCCATTCTTAGAGTTTAAAGGATCACGACATCCCTGCATTACAAAGACATTTTTTGGAGATGATTTTATTCCTAATGACATTCTAATAGGCTGTGAGGACGAGGAGGAAAATAGCAAAGCTTTTTGTGTGCTTGTTACTGGACCGAATATGGGAGGCAAATCCACACTTATAAGACAGGTAATTCTTCATGTTCTGGTAATGGGAATGCAATCATTATACATAGGTTCTGGGTTAAATCCTCAGCATCCCCTTTCCAAAAGATATTTGTAATACTAAGAATGAATCATTTTTTGTTAGCAGTTATATAAATTTATTCACCGCTTTAGAAAGCAAAGGGAAAAAAAACCCTTGTGTTACAGAAGTTATTTTTCTCATCGATCAAATACTTCCTCTTGTTACAAAGGGGTTGCAGAGGGAGGTTTCAGTTTATGATAATTCATAAAATATAAAGAATTATGCAAAAGAGTTATTTTAGTGCTAGGGATTGCACCAGATGTCTTATACATGGTTCTATTTTTGATTTATATAGTTTTACCATCTTGTTTCTTTTGGTCCTTTTAAAATTGTTCACTTGTAGGAATCCTTGTAAAAGACGGGCAAACTTATTCTGACAAGGAAGTAAATGAAATGGCCTTGTTGGCAATTGGTGAACTGTTTTTAGGGAAGACATATGACAGCCTTGGGCTGGGAATATGGCCTAGTGGCAAAGTGCTCGCCTCGTATATGACAGCCTTTACACCAGGGATTAAAAATAGTTTTGTATTTTCAAAATGTTGTAAGGAAAATCTGGAAGAATGAAAAAAAAATGGTACTAGAAATTAGATCCTCTGAAGTAGGTTCACTGGATCTGTATTCTCAAGCAGTTCCTAGCTGGTTCTCCTGACAGGGTTGGGTTCACTAGTGTAGTGGGTTAGATAGACAATAAGCTCTGATGAAGAGGTCCAAGCATTTTGATTTGCCTAAGCATCACAAGCAAATGGGTTTAAAAATAGAATCAGTTATTTTTTTAGAATCATGAATCTCATATTCTCCTACCTTCACAGGCTGGTCTACTAGCTGTACTGGCCCAGTTGGGTTGTTTTGTACCTGCTGAAGTTTGTAGGCTCACTCCAGTTGATCGAGTGTTTACTAGACTTGGTGCCTCAGATAGAATAATGTCAGGTGAGTAGTTCTTTCCCTTTACACCTAAATCAAATAAACTGCCTCTTTTTTGTGTATGAGTCATTTAACCTGATGTTTGTTTCAGGTTTTATGACATGCTTCAGACATTTTACAGTGACTTTTTCTTTTTTAGGTGAAAGCACATTTTTTGTTGAATTGAGTGAAACAGCCAGCATTCTTAGGCATGCAACAGCACATTCTCTAGTGCTTGTGGATGAATTAGGTAAGACAAAATTTTCATTTGAAGGCTGTGTTAAAAAAGTACAAAGGGGCTGGGAATATGGCCTAGTGGCAAGAGTGCTTGCCCCGTATACGTGAAGCCCTGGGTTCGATTCCCCAGTACCACATATATAAAAAACAGCCAGAAGTGGCGCTGTGGCTCAAGTGGCAGAGTGCTAGCCCTGAGCATAAAGAAGCCATGGACAAGGCTCAGGCCCTGAGTCCAAGGCCCAGGACTGGCAAAAAAAAAAAAAAAAAAAAAAAAAAGTACAAAGAATTTTTCTAAAAAGTTTCCTGGGGAACATGTGAGTAGCTATTGTAAGCTACTTACTATTGCAAGTATTATAAGCTACTTATTGTAAAGTAGCTTACAATAGCTACTCACCATTTGCCAAGCTGATAATCAGATACAAAAAATGAATATAAGAGATTTTTGATTCCCTGTTTCATAATTAACAGGCTTTAGTAATTAAGGCTTTTAATTTCTTAACCTTGTAAGATGAAAATTACTAGTTCCCTAATAGGAAGTGTCTACACTTGGGACTAAGACTTCTTAAGAAGTACAAGGGTACAAGGTCTCTCTCCCCCTTTATTTCTCTTTACACTTGGGGGCTTCACTTTCTAGACACAGCACCAGGCACAGCACCAGGCTAAATCTCTAACCCAAAATTTGGGCATGCAAATGATGTTAGCTTTCTTTTTAGCCAATCTGTATATTTTACTTTCTTCCTTTCACAAGATGGGACTATTTTGCCTACGTTGGCCTGCCTCAGTCTCTTGAGTGGCTAGAGTTACATGGCAGACAGACAACATTGCCCTGGCATACTTTCCTGCATTCACTTGTGAGGTGCACATCCTTTTTGTTATAAATAAGCCAATTGTGTAATATATAATGTATGCCTATTTCACTTCCACAGGAAGAGGTACTGCAACATTTGATGGGACAGCAATAGCAAATGCAGTTGTTAAAGAACTTGCTGAGACCATAAAGTGTCGTACATTGTTTTCTACCCATTATCATTCATTAGTAGAAGATTATTCTAAAAATATTTCTGTGCGCTTAGGACATATGGTATGTACAAACTGTTGATTCGAACATTGTTTACTTTTGAGGGAATAAATTCAGCATTTCAACTGCTAGCAATTTTTTCTTTTCTTTAAAGGCATGCATGGTAGAAAACGAATGTGAAGATCCCAGCCAGGAGACAATTACTTTCCTGTATAAGTTCATTAAGGGAGCTTGTCCTAAGAGCTATGGCTTTAATGCAGCAAGGCTTGCAAATCTTCCAGAGGAAGTTATTCAAAAGGGACATAGAAAAGCAAGAGAATTTGAGAAGATGAATCAGTCACTACGGTTATTTCGGTAATTATATAGTATACTACATGATTGTTCTTAATTTTTAATGGGTAATGGGAAGGGATGATACACCATGACCAAGTTTAAAAGACACTTTTTATTTTTATTTTAAGGGAAGTTTGCCTGGTTAGTGAAAGGTCAACTGTAGATGCTGAAGCTGTCCATAAGTTGCTGACTTTGATTAAGGAATTATAGACTAACTACATTGGAAGCTTGGAATTGACTTTTGACGAAGGTGGTAAATTCAGACAACATTATGATCTAATAAACTTTATTTTTTAAAAATGACCATTTTTCCATTTCTTTCTAGGAAATTAAACCCTTTTAATTCTTACCTACCTTCTACATAATGGTTATTGAATACTCCACAATATATTAAGTCTAGATGTTATGGTACATGCATACACTTTCAGGCTGTTTATACCCACTGTCACCAATACACATAATGGGGAGGAGGGGAGCTATGAAACGGTATAGGGCTGTATATATATGTATATGTGTGTGT
This sequence comes from Perognathus longimembris pacificus, assembly GCF_023159225.1. Taxonomy (NCBI): domain Eukaryota; kingdom Metazoa; phylum Chordata; class Mammalia; order Rodentia; family Heteromyidae; genus Perognathus; species Perognathus longimembris. Next base: position 45,467,039 of record NC_063168.1, on the reverse strand, counting down.
GTATATATATATATATATATACACTGGTCTCAGCTTGTAGGAAATTGTTTGAAATTTCCAGCAGTTTTGTCTAAACTGTTCAAAAAAAAACTATGAACAGAGTTCAAATACAGGACTGTTTTGAAGAGACTTTCTGAAGTGTACTTTAAAACATAGTAGTTTTTACCTTTCACAAAACTGAGTTACAAGAATACTTTTGTTTTACAGTGCATCCCTTCCTAGGAAGTCTCATTAAAACACTCACTTTTTCTAGGGGTGGTTTTGAATGCTGCATGGGGAAGGGAAGGAAATAATAGTTAACTTTTCTTAAAGGATACCAGAAACATTGCTGGATATAATTTAAGATTAGTGTTTTCTCTTTCATAGAAAGAACGTACATACTGGGACATGAGTACAGTTACAGCAAGTCTAGGTGTGCTAACAAAACAGGGCACATTCAAGTACAATAAGATTTTGCTTGAAATTAAAAACAAACTACATGAGATTAAAGCATTAAAATCATATTTCTCAATCTGAATACATGTTAAAAAATCAAAAGAAACGCAGAAGTGCTAGCTCACATTTTTACCATATTACAAAAGCAATTGGTACCCATGTCCATAAAGGCAGCAACAAAGCTGCTCGTCTATTGAAGATTACTACTGCAAATTAGACTGCATTCAATGCTAGTTGTAAAAACACCAGCTTTTCAGAAAGTTGGTATCTGTACAAAATTGCAGCTTATTTTCTTCACTTCTGTCCCTTCAAGTCTTTACACAGTAATGCTAAAACACCCAGCTTTGAGATCCTGAGTCAATATATTGCCACTTTCTTTTTGGTAGCTTGAGCTTCATAGTGTCAACTGACCTTTTGTATCCATTTTTTAAATACAGTCTCTTCCTGTAGCATGGGCAAATATTTTCTTCCAAAAAATGTTTTAAGTTATGATGTTAGAATGGCAGGACTTTTTCTTTAGGGAAGGAATTCAGTTGTGCTGCAATGTATTAGATTCTATAGGTGGAGCAGAGTCATATAGTGTGTCTGTGTCGTGTGTAGGCTCACCAGCTAATGTACAAGGATTAGACAGTGTTCCAGCACCACAGTCACAGAAAAACCTAAAGCAAAACGAAAACCCAAAAATTAGGAAAAATGGGGAGGAAATAATTGGAAAACATAGTAATAAGTATGCTACATACCTATCATGTCTAATAAATTCTACATCATGTCCCTGATGGCACTTCTTAATGCAGTTCACACAAATGGCATTTCGATCTGTGGTGTTACAAGTGTGACATCTAAAAAAAGCAAAACCTTGCATTATTTTTCTTCAAGCATATCAAGAATTCCAAATACATTTTCTGTCATTTTTGTGAAAACAAAGTGATTGTTTTTTTTTCTTTTTAAGTATTGGGATTTGGATTTAGGCTTTTTACTAGTTAGGCAGGATTTCTGCTACTTTGAACCTGCAATGACTTTAAAGTTGCTTTAAAAATGCAGTTAAAAATATGTATCAGCTTAGTTACTATTAAGTCTGGGTTGAATCAATTTGGGAAAGTAGCATTTTCACTCAAATCTAATGAGCTTTATTTTACAGGTAAACATCCATATTTTGATTAGTACTGCATTATATATTACATAGTAATGGATTTGATTATAAACTTCAGTGTAGACAATATGAAAAAAAATTTTCAGTTCTTTCCACTAGTAAACAGCTAAAAAATGCTAAGCACTGCCAGCTTACAAAGGAATCGCTTTATCTTTTCTAGGATTCAGATAACTTTGAAATATACCTGTAGAAATCATGCATGGGATAGCTGGTATAACTTGATATTTTATATAAACACTGGCCTCTACTAACAGCCTTTTCTATAGCATCTTGATTGTTCATTATTTTGTTATCTGTAATAAAAGAAAAGGAGAAAGGATTACAGAAATGGAAGTGGGTTCAAGTCAAAACAAAGTTTTCTTTTTGTTTTTCCCTCATAGTTTGGGGAAGGATGGGAGGATTCTAAACAGTGGCTTCTGATTACCCATGTATTTGTAGGCAGAATAGACACCAACATACCTTTCATTGTCACATTAACACCAGATGCTAAAAATAAGCCTCCAAATCGGTTGTTAAAAATCTGATTGCCTTCTAGTGTTGCAGTTGCATGATTTGTAATTTCAATACCTGAAGTAAAATTTACAAACAAGCAGATGTGTCACTATGCTATTTCTTAAACCCACAACTACAAATGCTGTAAACTAGTGCTTAATTGACACTTTTCATGTGTAGAAGGTACATTAGTCCTTTTAAGAATAAGTTGCAAGTAATTTAGATTCCATTGCTGACAAACAGAAGGGTACAGTGCACAGACCTAAGTTTGGGTAGGAGTTAGTTTACATACAAGAGAGCAAAGGAATGTCTGGATTTTGTATACATAAAGTTTAAACGTTTCATGATGGTAATACAGGCCTGCATTTAGTCTATTCATATTGTCAAATTGCACTGACTAAACAGTTTAATAGTGGGATACATCAAATAAGTCATAACAAGGGAAAATACAAACCTGCAGCAAATCCATCAAATATTCTATTTTTCCTTAAGACTGGATGGCTATTAGTGCTGATGAGAACACCTGCTTGAGCATTCCTGAAAATATCATTTTCTTCAAGGAGACCTATAATAAAATATTTCCTTAGATTAAGGCACATAACAAACTTTACTAAACGTTTTTGGTGGTAAGTAGATTTTCCTTTTACTTTATAGTTGTACACTGTCAATTTGTAGGACTTTTCAACCAAAACAGTTTTTCTCCCCCAGCTGTTATTACTAGTCATTCCCAATTCGTTTCAGTCTCCTTTCATCTGCATGGTTTCCAATAAGGTTGTCTTGTCTTTCAGCTTACTTGTCCAAGTATGTTAACCCAGGACTCAACTCTGGACCTGTGATAAGCACTCTATCACTTGAGATATGCCCCCATGTGCTTTTGTTTTTAGTGCTTTTGCTTGGATTAGCCCACAAGGCTTATTTTTGATGTAAGGCTCTTAACTGCCTGGCTGGCCTAAAACCATAATCTTGTCTTCACTTCCTGCTCTGCTATATATTCTGAGATTTTTATGTGTACCTTATATCCTCAAGAAGGTTCTTCCATATCTTTAACCTTGGCATTGTAACATGAGAGTGAGCTGAAGAATCAATGCTTTCAAATGTTCTACCCTTGAGTTATATAAGTGAGCAAGTTACTTACCTTCTCTTTAGACTTTAAAATGGGCATAGTGACCCTAATACGCTGCTGGTGGAAATGTAAATTTGTTCAACAACTCAAAAAACTAAACAGAATTGCCCTGTGATCTAGCAATTCCACTCTGGGCCACTGTCCAAAAGATCACAAACCAGGATACAGTAACGCCACCAGCACAACCATGTTCATTGCAGCACTATTCACCACAGCCAAGGTGTGGGATCAGTCCAGATACCCCTCAGTGGATGAAGTGATCAAGAAAATGTGGTATATATACACAATGGGATTTTACTCACCCATTAGAGTAATACAATGTGCCACACTCCATTAGACTACATTTTATGGATATAGTACTGTTTTATTCACCATTTTATCTTTAGTATCTCTATCACAGTGGTAGGTAGAGAGATGTTTAGTCAGCATTTACAGAACCAGTGAAGTGAAATAATTACACTAAGAATGCACACACCCCATTTACCAGTGAATATATTGCACAATCTTAACTACAACAAAAATCAAGTTTTTGTATTTTATGTCCTCACTTTCTCGTGTTCAGTCTTGTATCACAGTAGCGAACTACTAGGTTCTAAACTTGAGAATACATCATTAATAAGGCCATCATTGTCTGCCTATAGCAGTTAACTTGTGTTCACTGAGTCTTGGCATTTTTAATTATCCTTCCATGTAAGACAGTGTACGATTTTCAATTACTGATAGATTTGCATTCAGGGTTTTTCTCTAATCTGAATATCATGTACTGCACTGTGGAACTTTTGCCTCATGAATAGGGGAGTTGACTTGTGGATACCAAAGTCAGGCACACTTAGGCTAATTTAACTTTGTTCTCTAACAAAAGCCATACCTGTATTTACATACCAGTTAATTTCTCACACTTAGTTCTCAATTTTAATGTTTATTCTATCATCACTATGCTGAGTAATGAAAAGGTCCAGAGTGAGGATATAAACAAATTCTATCTTCAAAAAGCTTTACTGATAACTGGCAGAGGCAAAGTGGCTACAAAAGAAAAAGCTGTAAACATGTCTACTTTAACTTTAGGCACTAATCTAAACCATCTCAAGAATTGATAAGGAAAATGACTCATTTATAACATTAGTTAGCAATGTTATTGATCATTAATGATATAGAAGAGTAACGGAAAATTGATTTTTTCACTAATGCAAAATTAACAACAATACCTCGACCCCCATTAAATATACAGATTCCACCATCTCTTCCATCATGGATTTTATTTCTTCTTAGAGTAGGATTACTATCTGTCTTAATCCATACGCCAGCCATAGCATTGTCAAATATTTCATTGTCTTCTATACAGCCTAGTCCTATGAATACAAACATTTAGGCATATTATTTAGAAAGTATATTTCTAAATTTTATTAACATACAGAACAAGATGAATTAAACATACCAGAATTATAAACTAGAATTCCACCATTCTGTCCTCCCCAAATTTTGTTGCGTCTAATTTTGGGGTTGCTTCCAGTCCTATGGGTAAGATAGAAAGTAATACCATTTAAATAATTTCTACACCCATATCCCATTTGGAGACATCCACAATTAACCAACCACACAATGGGAAATAATTTAAGTTAGGCACTGGTGGCTCACACTTGTAAACCTAGCTACTCAGGAGGCTGAGATCTAAGAATCTCTGCTGCATATCAGCCATAGCAGACAAGTCCAAAAGACTTAACTCCAATGAACAAAAAGCTTGGAGTGTATAGCTCAGAACACCAGTGAAAAAGCCAAGTAAGAATGTGTGTTTGAGGGCTGGGAATATGGCCTAGCGGTAGGGTGCTTGCCTCACATACATGAAGCCCTGGGTTCGATTCCTCAGCACTACATATACAGAAAAAGCCAGAAGTGGTGTTGTGGCTCAAGTGGTACAGTGCTAGTCTTGAGCAAAAAGAAGCCAGGGACAGTGCTCAAGCCGAGTCCAAGCCCCAGGACTGGCCAAAAAAAAATAATTTTTTTTGTGTGTTTGAATTCAAGCTTCAGTAGCATCACAAAAGAAAAAAAGGTTTAACTCACTCAATTCTGTATTTCCTAATAAATGAGTAAATGAAGCCTTGGGTTCAATTCTTCAGCACCACATATATTAAAAAAAAAAAAAGCCAGAAGTGGCGCTGTGGCTCAAGTGGTAGAATGCTAGCTTTGAGCAAAAAGAAGCCAGGGACAGAGCTCAGGCCTTAAGTTCAAGCCCCAGGACTGACAAAAAAAACACACCAAAAAACCAAAAAACACACAACAACAAAAATGATTATTTTATTAATGACATGCCAGGCATAAGGTACAATGCGGAGCAGTGAAAATGCGCTCTTGTGACCTGCCATTGCTTCCTGCCCAACCAGACCAAGAAAAACTACATTCTGATCATTTAAGAATGTAATAAGAATATAAACATATAAACACACACATACACACACACCACACTCACCTCCCCCCAAATAAGTTCTAAACACACACACACCACACTCACCTCCCCCCAAATAAGTTCTTTCCACATAGTCCAAATACTCCCAAGACCTCCCCAAAGCAAGCCAAATGTAAAAACATTTACCTTATTTGAACCCCTGAATACATATGATTATAGATATCATTGTCCTCTAGCACTCCATGTCCATTGTCATAAAAATAAACACCAACCTAAAATTAAAAAAAAATATTCAAGAGTTATTTGCTTTTACGAGGCAGTATTTTCCAAAGAGCAAGTATAAACTGCTAATCTTACCTGTTTGCCACTGTGTATCCGGTTTCTTCTGAGTACTGGAGTGCTACCAGTTGTCACCCAGACCCCAGCCAGAGTATTACTATAAACTTCATTTTCTTCTATTACTCCTTGTCCTTTTTCATGCTAAATAAAAGTTACACTGGTTACAATTAATATGCATCTCTAAGCAAGTACACAGTATGTCCTCCCATTAAAGATGGTCATGCAAACAATTCTGATTTCTCTCGGGTAATGTCATATATATATATATATTTTCCCCTTTTTTCTTTTTGGGTGCTAGTGCTAGTGAGTGAACCCAAGGCCTCTCAACATGGTAAGAATGTGCTCTGCTGGGAGCTGGTGGTCATAGCAACTCAGGAGGCTGAGATCTGAGGATTATGGTTCAAAACGAACCTGAGTAGTAAATAAAGTCTAAGACTTTTATCTCCATTTAACTCTTAGCTCAAAGTGGAGCTGTGGTTTAAGTGACAGACCATTAGCCTTGAGCCAAACAATTAAGGAACAGTACCCAGGCTGAGTTCAAGCCCCAGGACTGGCACAAGAAATAACAAAACAAAACAAAGAATATGCACTACCATTTAATTATACCCCATCTCTCCAACAAACACTTTTTTGGGGGGGTGGAGGGAAGAGTATTTTAGTTTCCCTTTTTTGTCCATGTGTATGTATGTATGTCTAAGGGAGATGTCTCAAACTGAAGCCCTCTCATTCAGTAGAATCAATAATTATGCCATACCAATTTCACTGGTGAAATCGTACCACAATGGTATGACCACGTTTGAAAAATCTTTCTTTCTAAGGTGGTTTGATCCCAAGACCTCATACTTGCTAGGCTGGTTGTTCTACCATTTGAGCCATACCTGCAGTCCTAAAATTTTCTTTTAAACTAAATTTAAGATATGAGTAATTTCTGAATGAGGGAGGAGGTAACAAACAGTACAAGAAATGTATCCAATGCCTAATGTATGAAACTGTAACCTCTCTGTACATCAGTTTGACAATAAAAATTAAAAAAAAAGATATGAGTAATTTCTGTAATTAGAAATTAAAAGGCATATCTGGTATAACAAAGATCTTTTTTGATAGTTCTTCTATTTTAAATATTTGAGAACTGTAACAGCTTCAGATAACTATTTTAAGACACAGGATTAATACAGTTTTCAGTCTGCAAATAATTATGTTTCACGCAAATTCAAATTAAAAACTGGCTTTTTTCAGAAAATAAATATATCCTAGTCTGTATTACTAGTAATTATAGTAATATTATGACTTTACTTAATGCTTTTATAGACTTTCACAGATTTACACAACAGTCATACTGACAAAACTCCAGTGTAACAAATATAATACAAATTGCCAGTTATTGTAAGGACTTTAGCATAGCCTCCCAATAATTAAGACTTCAAGAAAAAGCTACTGTCTCTCCTATGCCCAAATTTAGTCAGCTGCTGATTAAATAATTTCACACATTTCAAGTCATTCACATAATGTCAGAAAGAACTAAAGTCTAGTTTCTTATTTTTTCATGGTGCTGGGGATTAAACTCAGAACTTGGCACTTGCAAACACTCTCACTTGAGTTATGGTCCTAGTTCTATTTTCTATATATTAAAGAAAGTTACAAAATCATACCCTAAAAGTTGAATATGGCCTACCAAATAGATATAGTTCCTTCAATCCTTTCTATTTTTCTGGGGGGGGGGGGGGCGGGGAAGAGGGTACATCTCACTGTGTAGCCCAGGATACTGAAATCACAATCCTTTTATTTCAACTCTTATGCACTGGGATTATAAATAAGTATGTGCCAGTTTTGATATATGAGTCTACATACTGTAACTTACCACATAAATTCCACCATGTTGTCCATCATGGATTTTGTTATGTCGAACAATTGGACAACTGTTTGTCCTAATCTGAATTCCTGCTAATGCATTGCCTATTTAAAAACAAAAGTTATAATGTCAACACTTAAAAACCCAGTGAGACACAGCAAGACATTTATCAGGTAGTAGGTAAAAAAATTCACCAGAATTTTATGAGCATTACAAGACTAAATTAAATGAACTTGAGTGTTAACTTGAGTGTAAATAGATGTAGAGTGACTGTAGGTATTAGAGTAGAATTATGGTTAAGAGTAGAGATTTAAATCAGAATGATGAAAAGGGTGATGACATTGATCAAGATCCATTATCCTCATAAACTGATATGTTGAACTGAAACCCCTTTGAATAACTACTTAAAAAAAAACAAAAACCAAATCAGCATCAAATTAGTATCAAGAAGTCACGCTAATCTGTAAGTTTTAAATAATAAGACCTTATGCTTACCATAAATGTCATTTCCTTCAATAAGGCCTCGTCCATCACCAAAGATGTAAACTCCTCCTTGATTTCCATTAAATATAGAATTCCCCCTAAAATTATGTAAAATAATAGTTTTACCCAAACATCTACTTATCAAAGCTTGTTTTATACAACTATAAGGCCACTCATGATTATATGAAAGTTTAACAAACTGAGGCTCTAAAAGTTAAAACTTGTAGAATAAGGCACTGACAGGATTTCTAAATTTTCTTTTAGTTCTTTTTTTTTTTTTGGGCCATTCCTGGGCCTTGAACTCAAGGCCTGAGCACTGTCCCTGGCTTCTTTTTGCTCAAGGCTAGCACTCTGCCACTTGAGCCACAGCGCCACTTCTGGCCATTTTCTGTATATGTGGTGCTGGGGAATCGAACCCAGGGCCTCATGTATACAAGGCAAGCACTCTTGCCACTAGGCCATATTCCCAGCCCCCTTTTAGTTCTTTTTAATACTGAAAGCTATGGAAAAACCACCTATTGCTTGGAACAAAAATAGCATTTGGGGGGCTGGGAATATGGCCTAGTGGCAAGAGTGCTTGCTTTGTATACATGAAGCCCTGGGTTCAACTCCCCAGCACCACATATACAGAAAATGGCCAGAAGTGGACCTGTGGCACTGCTTGAGAGCAGAAAGAAGCCAGGGACAATGCTCAGGCCCTGAGTCCAAGCCCCAGGACTGGCCAAAAAAACAAACAAAAAACCTCCCAGCATTTGGTGCTGTGTGCTGGTGGCTCATTCCTGTAATCCTAGCTACTTAGGGAGGCTGAGATCTGAGAGTGGTTTGAAGCTAACGGGGGCAGGAAAGTCCGTTAAGACTCTTATCTCCAATTAAATAAGGAAAAAGCCAAAAGTGGAGCTGTGGCTCACCTGGTAAGAGTACTAGCCTTGAGCACAAAAGCTCAGGGACAGTGCCCAGACCCCTAGTTCAAACCCTAAGACTAACAAACACACAAAAAGCATTTGGGTATTTAGAGCTGTACACATGCTAGGCAAATGATCTTATTATTGAATTATATATCCAGTCCAAAAACATTTTTTGTAAAGTCTCTTCACAGCATTAAACACAATTTCTTTTAGATAAGTTAGAAACATTTGATAAATACTAAAGACAGAAATCCCACAATATTTTCCTAAGCCAGTAGAAATATTTGACAAGTAGGAACAATCTAGCTAGGCACTGGTAGTCTCACCTGTAAAACTACCTACTCAGGGGGCTGAGATCTGAGGATCATAGTTTGAAGGCAGCCCAGGCAGGAAAGACAGTGAGATTCTTACCTCCAATTAACTACTCAAAAAAAAAAAAAAAAAAAAAAAAAAAAAAAAAGCTGGAAGTGTAGCTATGGCTCAAGTAGCATGCTAGCCTTGAGCAAAAAAGATCAGGGGATCAGGGACAGCGCCCAAGCTCTGAGTCCAAGCCTCAGGACTAGCACCAAAAAATAAAAAGGAAAGAAAAGAAAATGAATAATCTGTGCTATTTGATTAGAATAGCTCTTTACTGCTATCTTGGCTAATGCCTTTAAACCTCTATTTGTTTTCTTGCTGTGATCAGAAGGGCAGTAGAACTACAGGCAAAGTGATGGCTTCAAGTTTTGACTTTTTTTTTTTGCCAGTCCTGGGGCTTGAACTCAGGGCTTGAGCACTGTCCCTGGCTTCTTTTTGCTCAAGGTTACCCCTTGAGTCACAGTGCCACTTCCAACTTTTTCTATATATGTAATGCTGAGGAATAGAACCCAGGGCTTCGTGTATACAAGATGAGTACTTTACCACTCACTAGGCCATATTCCCAGCCCCTTGACTTTTGATATTACTTTTTCTAAGACTGCTGGAGGTGGCTCAAGTGGTAGAGTGCCAGTCAAGCAAGAACAAGGTCCTGAGCTCAAACCCCAGTACTGCCAAAACCACCTGTGACATAATGAATTTTCTGAGTTACCCTAATTTTTCAGTCACTCTATTTCTATTTATCTTTTTTACAGACAAAAGAAGACAAGCCATTCAGGTTCCAAACGAAGGTGACAGCCCCTGTTTCACATATAATACTGTTGGATGAATTAAAAACAGAAACCATAGCATTTACAACTGTTCATAAAATATTGTGTATGGCAGAGATCATTAATAAAAAGAAAACAATGCAAAAATTGTGAAATAATTCTGTTCATTCAGAGGCATATATATGATTACAAAAACCTAACTTGGCTGAGCACTAGTGGGATTTGAGGGCTACAGTTCAAAGCCAGTCCAGGCAGGAAAGTCCATGAGATTCTCATCTCCAATTGCCAAAAAATGTTGGAAGTGTAGCTGTTGCTCAAGTGGTAGAGTGTTAGCCTTAAGCAAAAATACTCAGGGATAGTGCCCAGGCCTTGAGTTCAAGTCCTAGGACTGGTACACACCAAACAATCTCCCTAATTTATAACAGTAGTCAGAAATTAAGAAAAATGCTTTAAAAGTTAAAAGCTTAGGATCATAACTTTTCTTATACAGCAGCCTTGATGTGAAAAAGCAATATCCATCATAATATGCAAATACCTTATTGTTGGGTCACTATTTGAGGTAATCCATACACCTGCAAAGTTGTTTGCATAGATTTTATTCTCTATGAATTGTCCTCTTCCTTTTTCATGGACATATATTCCTCCAGTTTGCCCATGGTGAATTTCACATCGAACCACTGTGGGGTTAGCATATGCTTTGACTTCAAAGCCTGCTATCCTGTTTCTGTGTATGTTGCAACTTTCAAAGTAACCCTGAAAAATACAGACTTTTTCTTGAGGCTACTTGTGGAAAAGAAATATCACATGAAAGACTTTTAAACACAGTTCTCCAAATTATGTATCAGAAATGTTCAAGAGCCCAAATACAAACATGAAAACATTTAAATGTTTAAGTAACTACTTATTGTTCTAAATCCTCTAAACACATTCAAAGGAAAAAAAAGATCTACTTAATAAGTATAACACATGTAATAATCCAAATATATGTATCCTTCCTCAAAAGGCTAAAGGAAAGAAAATAAGCTTTGGTTGCCTTAAAAATGTTATAACAGGGCTGGGAATGTGACTTAGTGGTTTAGTGCTTACCTAGCATGCATGAAGCACTGGGTTTGATTCCTTAGTACCACATAAACAGAAAAGTCCAGAAGTGACGCTATGGCTCAAGTGGTAGAGTGATAGCCTTGAGCAAAAGGAGCCCAGGAACAGTGCCTAGTTCCTGAGTTCAAGCCCCAGGACTGGCACAAAAACAACAACAAAATACCAAATTCTTACACTGTTTGGGTTTCAATGATAAAGTACTTAGTATTTTGATTCCTAGCACCATTTTTTTAAAAAGTCCCAACATCCAAAATATATAACGAGTTCCCAAACCTAATAAACCAGTCACTAAATGGGCCAGGGAGCTAAGGAGAGACTTCTCAGCAAAAGAGGTAAGAATGGCAAAAACAAAACAAAACAAAAAAACAACAACAACCCCAAAACAAAAAAATCCCCCAAACATGAGGAAATACTCATCATCCTTGGCCATAAAGGAAATGCAAATCAAAACAAAACTGAGACTCCATTTCATGCCAGTTAGAATGGCCAACATTCAACAACAAAAAATGGTGGAGATGGGAAAAAAGAACCCTACTGCACTGTTGGTGGGAATGTAAACTAGTACAACCAACCACTCTGTACAGCAGTCTGGAGGTTCCTCAAAATACTAAACATAGATCTTCCTTATGATCCAGCCATACCACTCCTGGGCATCTACCCTGAACATCATGAGCCAAGATAGGACAAAGACACTTGTATATCCATGTTCCTTGCCACACTACTCACAACAGCTAAGCTATGGAAACAACCCAGATGCCCTACAATAGATGAATGGATCCAAAAAAATCTATCACAATGGAATTTTATACAGCCATTAGAAAGAATAAAATAAAGTCATTTGTGGGGAAATGAATGGAACTAGAACAAATCATGTTAAGTGATGTAAACCAAAGCTCAGAGAGACAAACAGCACATGTTCTTATATGTGAAAATTAGATCTAAAATATACTGAGATAAACAATGTCTATTTTCATTTAAATGAACTTCCATAATCCATGTTACCATCTATAAAACACTAAATATTGGCTAAATATTGTAAGTTCTGGATAACGAAAAGGAGAGTTCTGAGCGTTAACAAATGTAACTTCAGAATATTAGCAAGGTAGGGTGTGTGTGTGTGTGTGTGTGTGTGTGTGTGTGTGTTAAGGCTTGTACTTATGGCCTGGACACTGGTGTGTGTGTGTGTGTGTGTGTGTGTGTGTGTGTGTGTGTGTGTGAAGGCTTGTACTTATGGCCTGGACACTGTTCCTGAGATGTTTTTGCTCAAGGCAAGCACTCTACCACTTGAGCCATAGCTTCACTTCTGGCTTTTTGGGGAGTTAATTGGAAATAAGAGTCTCATAAACATTCCTGCCTGGGCTCCCAGGCTTGAACTATGACCCTCAAATCTCACAAAGCTAGGACTGACTATAGGTGTGAGCCACCAGCACTTAGTAATGTAATTCAGTGGTAGTGTGCTTCATGAATACGCGTAAGGCACTACATTTGACAACTCAGCCATGGGGTGTGAGGGAAAGAGGCAACAAAAAACCCTAGGTCAAAAGCCAGGTGCTGGTGGCTCATGCCTGTAATCCTAGTTACTACTAAGGAGGCTGAGATCTGAGAATCTTGCTTTAAAGCCAGCCTGGGCAGAAAAGTCTGAGACTCATCTCCAATAAACCACTCAAAAAAAGCAGGAAGTGGCACTATGACTAAAGTGGTAAAGGGCTAGCTTTGAGCTCACAGAGCCTCAGGAACAGTGCCAAGGTGGGGGTGGGGGGGTGGGGATTCCTAAGTCAAACACCAAAAGCAGACAGAAATTCAATCTAGACAAAGTGTTTAGAGATAGGACCTTTGTGCAGTGAATAGCATAAGGAACCTAGAGGGTGGAACCGTGATGGTTCGATATTGGCTGCTTTATAAAGAGAGAGAGGGAGAAGAAGAGGGAGAGAAGAAGAAAGACGGACAGAGAAAAAGAGCTGAAGACATGGCTCAAGTGGCAATGTGCTTGCCTTGTAAGTCACAAGTCAAGACATAGAATTGAAGGTAGGGGAGAAAAAAACAGTGAGACAGGGTAGACACACTCATCACGTTCCCTAATTCTTTCCATATGATTCCCAGGGCCACTTTAGGATTCTGCTGACAACAAAGCTATCACTAAATGCAGCTCTCGGGGCTGGGGATATAGCCTAGCGGCAAGAGTGCCTGCCTCGGATACACGAGGCCCTAGGTTCAATTCCCCAGCACCACGTATACAGAAAACGGCCAGAAGCGGCGCTGTGGCTCAAGTGGCAGAGTGCTAGCCTTGAGCGGGAAGAAGCCAGGGACAGTGCTCAGGCCCTGAGTCCAAGGCCCAGGACTGGCCAAAAAAAAAAAAAAACTAAAACTAAATGCAGCTCTCTGACTCTGGACAAAAACCACCAGTCACAATCAGCCTCCTTTCTGTATAACTCACCCAGCCTGCAGTACTTTGTTTAAAAAAAGCAACTAAAAAATAAAGAAAACTAATAAAAATGGCACAAGGGGCTGGGAATATGGCCTAGTGGCAAGAGTGCTTGACTCGTATTCATGAAACCCTGGGTTCGATACTTCAGCACCACATATATAGAAAATGGCCAGAAGTGGCGCTATGGCTCAAGTGGCAACGGGCTAGCCTTGAGCAAAAAGAAGCCAGGGACAGTGCTCTGGCACTGAGTCCAAGGCCCAGGACTGGCAAAAAAAAAAAAAAAAAGGCATGAGTAGAATGGGAAAGAAAACAAATACCGTTATCATACCAATATATTCATAGATGTAACAGGCAGAAAAGGTGAATGGACCTGAATAATGGAACCAACATACATATTTCTTGAGTTAGGATTTCAGGGGCTGGAGTAAATGTTTAGCTTGTGTGAGGCCCTGGGTTCACTTGCTGGCACAACCCCCACCCTACCCCCATCATCATCTTAATAATAATAATGATAAAAAAAAACTTGTGAAAGGGCTGGGAATATGGCCTGGTGGCAAGAGCGCTTGCCTCCTACACATGAAGCTCTCAGTTCGATTCCCCAGCACCACATATATGGAAAATGGCCAGAAGGGGCGCTGTGGTTCAGGTGGCAGAGTGCTAGCCTTGAGCAAAAAGAAGCCAGGGACAGTGTTCAGGCCCTGAGTCCAAGGCCCAGGACTAGCCAAAAAAAAAAAAAAGAAAAAAAAGAAAAAACTTGTGAAAATATGAAACTTATGCTTCCTATCCTAAGAAGATAATCCAAAAGGAAGTAAAGTGAAAGGAGAACAAGGAGGAAAGCCAGATTGTATGTAGCACAAAGGGAATCAGTCATCTGTCATAGGTTACGTTTACAAATTAGGAATGCTTAAAAATTTTATAAGCAATGTAGTATTGTTATTTCAACCATATTTTATAATAGCAACATCAAAATGGATTAAATATACTAAGCAAAAAGTTGAATGGGAAACTGGGAACGCTGACAGAATATTTGGGTATACTTCAGAATTATTCCTATCTTTTTTTTTGGGTCGTGGGGCTTGAACTCTGGGGCTGGTGCTGTCCTTGAACTCTTCAGCTCAAGGCTAGCACCCTACCACTTGAGCCGCAGTTTTCTGATGGTTAATTGGAGACAAGGTAAGTCTGGCCCCTGCCCGGGCTGGCTTTGAACTGCAATCCTCAGATCTCAGCCTCTTGAGTAGACAGGATTACAGGTGTGAGCCACCAGCTTCCAGCTCCTAGTTATTCTCTCACAAGGTAGATACTGTGGTTATATAAAAGAAAGGAAAGGGTTAGGAAGGGGTATAGGTCAAGTGGTAGAGTTGGATTATATCACCAGTAAAAAAGGTTCGTATTTCTATTTAAAAACATATGCTAAAACTCTTGCAAGTGGTATGATGATCTCTAGATCATTTTAAGCAAAATGATTCGGAGTATAAAATAATGAAGTAAAAATCAAAAAAGGAGGTAGAGGAAAAACAAAATTGGCTATGAGTTGTTGATGGGTACATGGAGATTGATTGATTGATTGATTGATTGATTTATTTATTTATTTATTTATTTATTTATTTATTTTGGCCAGTCCTGGGCCTTGGACTCAGGGCCTGAGCACTGTCCCTGGCTTCTTCCCGCTCAAGGCTAGCACTCTGCCACTTGAGCCACAGCGCCGCTTCTGGCCGTTTTCTGTATATGTGGTGCTGGGGAATCGAACCTAGGGCCTCGTGTATCCAAGGCAGGCACTCTTGCCACTAGGCTATATCCCCAGCCCTGGAGATTTATTTATTTATTTATTTTTCCCTAGAGCTGGGGACCAAAATTGAGGCCTTTCGCTCACCAGGCAGGCGCTCTTCCGCTGAGCCAAATCCCCAGCTTCTCTACATGGAGACTTATTCTATTACCTTCTACTTATTTGTATTTTTGAAAGATTTCATTAAAAGAAAAGTTAAAAACTAGAAGCAAAACTCACAGAAATAAAATGGCAGAAAACCAGGCAAAAACAATGGATACAAAGAAAGGGACATGGACTTAAGGAAATCACACACAGAAATATAAACAACAGGAAGACAGAAAAATTTCTAAAGAAGAGACCATATAGGAGAGGAAAATCATAAAACAACAAAGCCAACATACAGCTGCTAAGTACAGGGGTGGGGGGCTGGGACCATCACCACTAACAGAAGGGAGGGAAGCAGGAAGGGTTTGATGAAGGGGAAGGGGAACTCAGGGTGATTTGAAGAGTTCTTAGATACAATGCTGAAACAGAAAAATGCTATGAAACTGTGTGGGAAAGAAAGTATAATTCAATTGTATTCTCAGCTAATTTTAAACATTATGGATAGGCTTTCTCAGTGACAAAATTTTGAGCTACCACACCATCAGTGTTTTTATAAAAATAAAAAAATGGCTTGATGCCAAAATCTTGCCATATATGAATAAGACAAAATTGCTTCTTTCATTTTTAAATAGGAGTTGTAGGTAATATGGTTATTTAACTACAAAGTTATAGCTATATTTTTGCAAAAAGAAAAAAAAAACCTCAAAAAAGTAAAATATTGGAAAGATTTTTATGATTCATTTTAGAAACAAACTCAAGTTTCTAAACATGTTAAACATATGGAAAAGGAGAATTTATTTGATAACAAAGCCAGACTTTCACTAAGAATGCTCTTACCATGCCATGATCAAATGTGAACACACCAACATCACGCCCATGATGAATATGATTCCGTCTAATAATTGGGTTTCCATGATTTTTAACCCAAATACCAGCTAATGCATTATTGGAAATTTCATTATCTTCATATATTCCCTACAATTAATCAGAAACAAACCTTAGTCAAGGTTTTCAAATATTAGAAAGAAAGAAAAAGCCCAAATTTAAAAATACCTGTGCATGATCTGTTATATAAAGTCCAACATTTTCACAGTCACTGATGTTACAGTGCTTGATGGTAGGACATGCTCCTTGACCACTAACACATACTGCTGAACCAACTATTAAAAAAAAAAAGTATTCACTGTAAGTGTCTACTGGACAACAACATAGAAGTTCAATTTTATTATAAAAGATAAAGAAAACACTAACCTGTACATGTACTTCGGATGATACAGTGATCAATAATAGGGCTACAATTTACTGTTATCTCTAAGCAGTGGTGTGCATTGTGGTGTTGAGCAGATTTGTCATCAGGGTTAAACTGAAAAGTAGAAATTTTATTTGAAATAAACAACCATTGTATTAATAAATTAAAAAGTATGTTTTAAGTCTTAAAATCTCTTACCCTTATTGTCATATATCCAACATAAGCATCTTCAGAACCTTCCATGAAAACAAAGGTTGAATCTCTAGTGTTTTCAATTATAACTTTGTCTGCTACTTTTCCAGGTGCTGTAGAAAAGATATTTTAAGCATATAATCTTTTATTCTTACTGACAGAAAATCTTTATGAACAGGAATGTTTTTGTAGTCCTAGGGTTTGAACTGGGCCTCACACTTGCCAGGGTAGCATTCTGTCACTTGAGCCATGTCTCTAGCTTGGCTTTATGCTGGTTATTTTGGAGATGGAGTCTAGTGAATGTTTTCTGCAAAGGCTGACCTCAACCCTCCAACCTCCCGATCTCAGTCTTCTCAGTAGCTATAATTACAGACATGAGATTGAAATGCAGATAATAGTTGTTTTTGTTTATTTGTTTTGGGCAAAGTGTCAGTTGGGCTCTGGTTGCTCACACCTGTACTCCTAGCTACTCAAGAGGCAGAGATCTGAGGATTGCAGTTCTAAGCTAGCCCAGGCAGGAAAGTTCATGAGACTTTATCTCTGATTACCAAAAAGTCAGGAGTGGAGCTTGGCTCAAGAGGCAGAGTGCTAGCCTTGAGCAAAAGAAGCTCAGAGACATAGCCCAGGCCAAGAGTTCAAGCCCAAGGACAGGCACGTACACACACACACACCTCCCCCATACATAGATAAAGATCTCATTATACAGCCCAGACTAGTCTTGCTTGAACTTTCAATCTTTGGGTCTCAGCCTCTTGAGTGCTGGGATTACAGGCATGTGCCATCATGCTCAACTGAGGGATCATTTTAAAAAACATGAATATTAAACAACAGCAGCAAGTCCAATATTCATTTTATCAGTTAAGTGTGTTTTGTCAGTATTTATAACTAATCATATCAAATGGGGATATGTATTATTTATCACTACACTTAAATCCACACAATGCTTTTATTTTTTTTATTTTTATTTTTTGCCAGACCTGGGGCTTGAGCTCAGGGCCTGAGCACTGTCCCTGGCTTCTTTTTTTTTTTTTTTGGCCAGTCCTGGGCCTTGGACTCCGGGCCTGAGCACTGTCCCTGGCTTCTTCCCGCTCAAGGCTAGCACTCCGCCACTTGAGCCACAGCGCCGCTTCTGGCCGTTTTCTGTATATGTGGTGCTGGGGAATCGAACCTAGGGCCTCGTGTATCCGAGGCAGGCACTCTTGCCACTAGGCTATATCCCCAGCCCCACACAATACTTTTAAAATAAGATTCAACTACAAATGGTATTAATATCACATAAAATGACATTAAAAGTGGTATCATATAAAAACAAAATCACCACCACTAGAAGAAAAAGAAGTTCAGGGAGAAGGGAGAATGAAAGAGCCCCCTGTATTTTAATTTATTTCAAACAGGGCCCCAATTTGGAAAGTAATAACATAAGCAGGCAAGCACTGGTGGCTCATGCCTGTAATCTTAGCTATTCAGGAGGTTGAGAACTCTGAGGATTGTGGTTCAAGGCCAGCCAGGGCAAGAAAGTCCATGAAACTCTCATCTCTAATTAACAACAAAAAAGCTGGAATTGGAGCTGTAACACTAGGGGCACACAAAGGCAGAGGAACAGTGCCCGGGCTCTGAGTTTTCAAGCCCTAGGACCAGGAAAAAAAAATCAGCAGCAAGAATTTTTTTTTTTAACCTCCCCCCTCTCTCTTTTGGTGGGGTGGATAGGGGAGAGCTTCTGGTATTAGGGATTGACCACAACGTTTTGAGTCTGGTAAGGTAACAGTCTATAACTTAGCCCTAACTCTAGCTTTTTCCCCTCTTCTTTATGATAGAGATGAGGGAGCAAAGTGGAAACAGCAAATTATCTTAAAATGGTTTGTGCTGAATTCTCAAAAAATCAGATGGCACATACCTTCAAGTGCCTCATTAGGATCCAACAAATATTTCATTGCATTTATTCTTAAAAAACTTAATCAAAAGAATCTTTGAAACTTATAAAAAGTATTTTAAAATATATTTCAATTCATTTACAAACACAACAATAAAAATATTAACATTAGCTGTGGGAATGTAGCTCAGTGCTAGAGCACTTGCTGAGTATTGGTGAGCCCCTGTGTTTGATCCTCAACACCACAAAAGAAAAAAAAAAAAAAGGGAAGACAAAATATTACCATTTATATTCTCAAATGAAAGACAAAACTAATATTTTTTCTTTAGTGAATTTAAATGAAGGAAAATGAAGTACTGACTTTAAGAAATACATTTTTTACTTTCTATACTTTCATTTTCTTCACATGTTCATTCCTACTCTTCCCCCTATTAAGATAATACAAAGTTGGGGGTGCTTGTGGCTGGCACCTATAATGCTAGCAACTCAGGAGGCTGAGATCTGAGGATCACAATTTGAAACCAGCCCAGGCAAGAAGAGTCCATGAGACTCTTATCTCTAATTAACTTCCAAAAAAGTCTAAACTGGAGCTGTGGCTCACATGGTAAAGGGTTAGCCTTGAGTACAAGTACTCAGGGTAGCATCAAGAACCAGAGTTTAAGTCCAGGGCTGGCACCAAAAAAGAAATGGTATTAACAACATTCAACTGGATTTTAACTCACTTACTAGCATGTTAAAGATCCAACCCAATTAAGATCTGAACCCAATTAAGTAATAAGACTAGAATTTTAAAGTTGTAATGATAATGCATTTCAGAATACCTGCACCAATCATAGTGATTGGAGATTCAATATATATCCACTCATCAGTATATATTCCAGAATGAACAAAGATAAGTCCATCAAAATGAGCTTCTTGTACTCCACCAAGGGCATCTTCAATAGTATCATAATACTAAAAAAAAAAATACAAGTGTCAGTATAAAGCTGAAAGGCTACCATTTTTAAGTAAAAAAAAAAAAAATGCAAGTCAAACATACCAACATATTTTCTCTTCCTTTGTATCTTGCAGGGTTACTGTAGAAATGTTCAGCAAATCCTGGCTTTACATGTGCACCTTTATACTAAAAAGTCAAAAACAAAACATTGACAACTAATACAAATATTACATTCTAAACTAATTATACCACAACTTTCATTAGATATAAAATCTCCCAACTATCCCAATGATTTTCTGCCATATAGTATAATACAAAATAAAAACAGTAAAATTTAGTAAGAAAGGCACCACTATTATTTAGGGCTAGATAACTCTTTGTAGTGGGGCTGTTCTATGCACTGGGGTGTGTTTACTAGCCCTCCTCATCTCTACACAACTTCATACCAGCAACACTTTCTTCACCTACTGTGACAAAGTATTATTAGAGATATTGCCTAATGTTACCTAACACCTGACAAGAGCAAAATCATACCCAGTTGGACCATATGAAAATTAAGCTGAATATGAGATTTAAAACTACTAAAAACTAGTAAATTAGCCAGGTATGGTGGCTCATGCACGTAATCCCAACTACTTTGGAGGCAGAGATCAAGTAAGACCCCATTTCAATCATTAAGCCAGTCATTGTGGCATGCCCCCAATGCTTTCCAGCCACTCAAAACTCTACCTAAAAATAACTGAAGCAAAAAAAAAAAAAAAAAAAGGTTAAAGGTGTGGTTTAAGTGGTAGAGTGCCTGCTTAAAAAAAACTAAGCCTGAGCCAGGTCCTTGGTGGCTCACGCCTATAATCCTAGCTACTCAGAAGAGACTGAGACCTGAGGATCTTGGTTCAATGCCAGCCCAGGCAGGAAAGCCTGTGAGACTCTTATCTCCAGTTAACCATCAGAAAACTGGAAGTGGCACTGATACTCAAGTGGTAGAGCACTAGCCTTATTAAGCTGAAGAGCTCAGGGACAGCGCCCAGGCCCAGAGTTCAAGTCCTACAACCAACAAAAAGAAAAAAAAAAGTAATGCTGAGTTCAAACACCCAAATCATAAAACTAAACAAACAAAAAGCAATTTAAATATGAGGTAAAACAAATCCATTGGAATCATAACATCTCAGGCTTCTGACACTTATCCTCATTGAATATGTCTTTGCTAATTAATTAATTTAATAAGCCCAACCTGGCCTTGAACTCAGCTTCTCTCCCAAGTTGTTGGGGTTACAGGTATGTACCACTCATGCCCAGCTTTAAGAAAATTAACAAGTATGTCACCAATGAAAAGAATAGTTGAATATTTTGCTAGCTGATAATCTTACTTTTTATCATCTTTTTTGTGAGTGTATATGTTTATGCCAGTCCTGGGGTTTGGACTCAGAGCCTGGGCACTGTCCCTAAGAGCTTTTCTGCTCAAGGCTAGCACTCTACCAGTTAAGCCACAGCTCTACTTCTGGCTTTTTGGTAGTTAATTGGAGATAAGAATCTCATGGACTTTCTTGCTAGCTTTGAACTAGGATCCTTGAATCTCAGTCTGCTGAGTAGCTAGGATTACAGATATGAGCCACAGTACCACTTTTACTACCACTAGGTAGTTTTTATTTGAGATAAGAATCTCTCAAACTTTCTTGCCTGGGCTGGCTTCGAACCACAATCCTCAAGTCTCAGCCTCCTGAGTAGCTAAGATTATAGGGCTGCACCACTGGTACCTGGCTTTTTGTTTTGTTTAATTGCTATTATAAAAGGTGATGCACAGGGGCTGGGGATATGGCCTAGTGGCAAGAGTGCTTGCCTCACATACATGAAGCCCACGGTTCGATTCCCCAGCACCACATATATAGAAAACGGCCAGAAGGAGTGCTGTGGCTCAAGTGGTAGAGTGCTAGCCTTGAGCAAAAAGAAGCCAGGGACAGTGCTCAGGCCCTCAGTCCAAGGCCCAGTACTGGCCAAAAAAAAAAAAAAAAAAAAAAAAAAAAAAAAAAAAAAGGTGATGTACAGATGAGTTACAGTTACATAAGTAAGGTGATGAGTACATTTCTTTTTGGACAATGTTACCTGTTGCAGGGAGCAGAGCTGACTCCATCTTGATTAGGGAAACATGGTAGGAAATGTTGGGAAGAGTAGATTAGGTCAACCTGACCCCCAAATTCTGCTTCTGTTAATGGCTTGCTTAACTTTTTGCTTGCTCTAGCCCATGTGTCAACATCCTACATCTGTACTATGTAACTGCACCCTCTTTGCACAACACCTTGTAAAAAAATTTATGTCCAATTAATAAAAAAAAATAAATAAATAAAAAAAAAGCTATAGAAATAAAAAAAAAAAAAAAAAACATCCTACATCTGTGCCAGGCTTGCTTGTTTGTTGCTTGCTCTACCCCCTGAGTCAAGCCCCTACACGTCTGTGCTAGGCTTTTACCTTTATAAACACCAATTTGGGAGGCTGGAAATATGGCCCAGTGGCAAGAGTGCTTGTCTTGTATACATGAAGCCCTAGGTTTGATTTCTAAGCACCACATACATAGAAAAGGCCAGAGGTGGCACTGTGGCTCATGTGGCAAAGTGCTAGCCTTGAGCAAAAAGAAGCCAGGGACAGTACTCAGGCCCTGAGTTCAAGACCCAGGACTAGCAAAAAAAAAAAAGAAAAAAGAAACGGCAATTTGAGGACTGCCTGAGTCTGCATTGCGTCCCTGGCTGGTCAGTCTGCTTTATGCTTCCCCAATAAACCCATCTTTTTGCTTGAGACTCTCTCTGAGTAGTCGACTTTGGAGGGATGGGGAACCTCCTCCTTTGAACCCTCCTCCTTCTTTGAACACCCCTTCCCTTGCTCTCATCCAATTTTCCCACCATAATCTATTCCTAAGTAAATTTATTTTTCTAAAGAAATATATTTATGAATATATGATATAAACTACTATATTGTATTTATATTTCATACCAACTGCTGGAAACTCTCCTTCCAAGGATTTGGATGTTCATATTCTTCTGGATTAATCTGGTAGAATTTACCAGGTTCAGGATGCATCATAGGGCGGGTATACTCAAATACTTCCATGTATAATCGTTTCCTGAAGGAAAAAAGTTATTAAAATATTTTCCTGTCTCAGTTTCTTAAGGTCTACAGTATGTACCAACAAGCAAAATAAAAAATCTTAAATGTGAGGCTGGGAATGTGGCTTAGCAGTAGAGTACTTGTCTAGCATGCATGAAGCCCTGGGTTTGATTCCTCAGCACCACATACACAGAAAAAGCCCAAAGTGGTGTTGTGGCTCAAGAGGTAGAGAACTAGCCTTATGAAAAAAGAAGCCAGGGACAGTGCTCAGCTCTGAGTCCCAAACCCCAGGACTGGCAAAAAGAAAAAAAAAAAAATTCTTAAATGTGAAAATGTAAACTTTTGCCTAAAACAAAAATTAATCTGTCGACAGTAAAAGGTGGTAGGTTTTTAATTGTTTACTTAACAGGTGTTTTTTAATTTTTTTTCAAATTTTTATTATCAAACTGATGTACAGAGAAGTTACAGTTTCATATGTTAGGCATTGGATACATTTCTTGTACTGGTTGTTACCTTGTCCCTCATACCCTCCTCCCCCCTTCCCCTTCCCCTTTCCCCCCCTGAGGTGTTCAGTTCACTTACACCAAACAGTTTTGCAAGTATTGCTTTTGTAGTTGTTTGTCTTTTTTTTACCCTGTGTCTCTCAATTTTGGTTTAACAGGTGTTTTAAATCCATACTGTAAGAAG
The DNA here is from genome assembly GCF_023159225.1 of Perognathus longimembris pacificus. Taxonomy (NCBI): domain Eukaryota; kingdom Metazoa; phylum Chordata; class Mammalia; order Rodentia; family Heteromyidae; genus Perognathus; species Perognathus longimembris. The sequence goes on along the minus strand of NC_063168.1, from coordinate 45,443,317 downwards.
CTTCATGGTATTAGTCAAAAATAATTTTCAATAAAGTAATTTTAAACAATTCTCCTGATATTTTCAGTCTATTTATATCCTAACAAGTACTACACCAAATCTTGGAACTGAAGTAATAGTAACTACTATCATTTCTTGTACATGTTTAATATTTTTTCTTCCACTGCTTTTCATCCTTAGGTCTTTATGACCTCAGTATTTCTCTCTTAAATATGTCATTCCTTATTTTTCATGTTATGCAAATATATAACATCTGTAAAATATAGAAAAGTAGAAAGGAATACACTCACTATTATTAATACATTCACTATTACCAATTCACTCTATTTTCTTTTTGTTTTTTTTGGTAGGGTTTGAACTCAGGGTCTAGGCACTGTCCCTTAGCTCTTTTTGCACAAGGGTAGGGGCTCTATCACTTTGAGCCACAGCTCCACTTGTTAATTGGAGTGATCCGCCAGCACCCACCTTATTCTAAACTTTTAATCCACTTACTGTATTAAATGACATAGTTCTGTTTTTAAAATTCTATTAAATGTCAAGGCAATGATGACTCATGCCTGTAATCCAATTCAGAAGGCTGAGATTTGAAGATTGCAGTTCAAGGCCAGTGCTGGGAAGAAAATTCCATGAGATACTTATCCCAAATTAACCAACAAAAAAACCCAGAAGTGGAACTTAGCTCAAAGTTTGCAGAGTGTTAGCCATGAGGAAAAAACTCAGGGAGAGTGCCTATACCCTGAGCTTAAGCCCCAGGACTGGCACAAAAAGAAGAAAAGAAAAAAAGGAATTAAATGAAAAGGCTTTCCTATAACCAATCACTCAGTTGCTATTAATTGTTAACAGTTGCTATTCAATTGGTTAATTGAAACAGCATTTCATTTACTGTTCCATAAATCCTGCCTGCACTGACAAACCTAAATTTATGATAAAAAGATAACTTGAAACTTATAAGCATTTAACTTTATTTAAACTACTTACTAGTAACTATCAAGGCAGACTTCAACTTCTGCATGGTTAGCATTTCAGTTAGCAAATAATGGATTTCAAAATAAAGAGGCTTTCACTTACCACAAAATTGGATCATTAGCAAGTTCGCTGAAGCGTTTACACACACAAGCTGCTCTACAAAGATCCTGTTCCAGCAAATAAGAGAATATTTTTAAAACTACTTCATCTGGTAGTTTTTCCTGAAGATATTGTTCGGCAGGTGCTGCTAAAAAAAGACATTCACAAACAAATGTAAACAATCTACTTAGTATGCCAATAACAATTTTATCAATATTTAAAGAACATCATTTCCATTTTTTCTAATAAGCAGCTTTTATTTTATAATGGTCATGTTATAAGTATTTGGATTCTAGAAATACCATACCTTTATCTTGATTTAACAAATATTATTTTTTGGCTATTGTTTACTATCTGAGAAACTGGCTAAAATATATAAAAAGCATTTTTATATAGCAAAAAAGTCAAAGAGGGCTAAGTGCTGGTGGTCCATGCCTATAATCCTAGCTACTCAAATGCTAAGATCTGAGAACTGTGGTTCTAAGCCAGACCAGGCAGACAGATCCTTGAGACTCTTATCTTCAATTAACCAGCAAAAAGCCAGATGTTGGAGGTGTGGCTCTAATTGTACTGTCAGCAGCGAGTGAAAAAGCTGAGCAAGAGTTCAAGGCCTGAGTTAAATCAACAGTACCAGATTGGCGGGGGGGGGGGTCAAAGAGGGAGAACTTAGGTTCTGATGTACATTTAGTAAGAATCATTGTCTCATTTCTAAGTCTAATACTATATTTAATTTGAATTTTTTTTCTTTGGTTGGGTCATAGGGCTTGAACTCTGGTCCTGGGCACTGTTCCTGAGCTGTTCAGTTCAAGGCTAGCACTCTACCACTTGAGCCACAAAACCACTTCTGGTTTTCTGGTGGTTAATTGGAGATAAGAGTCTCACGGGGGGGCTGGGAATATGGCCAAGTGGTAAAGTGCCCGTCTCGTATACATGAAGCCCTGGGTTCGATTCCTCAGCCCCACATATATAGAAAAAGCCAGAAGTGGCACTGTGGCTCAAGTCACCAAGTGCTAGCCTTGAGCAAAAATAAGCCAAGGAAAGTGCTCAGAGCCTGAGTCCAAGGTCCAAGACTGGCAAAAAAAAAAGGCTCACGGACTTTCCTGCCCAGGCTGGCTTTCAACCTAGATCTCATATCTCAGCCTCCCGAGTAGCCAGGATTACAGGCATGAGCCACCAGTGCCCAGATAATTTCAAAAAACTTTTTTTTGGTATCTGAACTTGGATTTTTTGCTTACATTTGGTGCTGTACTACTTGAACCATACCTCCATCTCAGTTTTTTCTAGTTAATTGGAGATTGAGTCTTGTGAACTTTTCAGCCTAGACTGGCTTTGAACCATAATTCTCCAGGTCTTAGCCTCCTGAGTAGGATTATAGGCAGGTGCCACTAGTGCCTGGAAAAAAATCAGGTTATTCTGCTTTTCTTTCTTTCTCTCTCTCTTTTTTGGGGGGGTAGCTGTACTGATAGTTTTGGCTTCATGTATATGAGGCAAGCACTCTACCACTAGGCCATATCCCCAGCCCTAATTTCATTTTAATGTACAAAATCTTTTAAAAATCATTTACCCTGTCCCTTAACTTTCTATACAAAATACCTGATAGATCTTGTGATTTTCCAGACACTCTGGCACGTTTTGCTCGATGACCAAAGTTTTCTGTAGTTGAAGTTGAGGCACCCTTCAAAAATAAAAACAAAAAGAAAATTTATCAAGTAAATATTTTTACCATATATAATCATTACATCTGAACTCGTGATCCTCCTGCCTCATCCTCCTCGTTGATTACCGGCATGCGCCACCACGGCCGGCTAATCATTACATCTGAAAAACAAAGATTTACCCATTTTTTTAAATAAAAAATTCTTTGACTACAAAAACAAAAGCATTAAGAGAGAAAAATAAATAAATAAACTGCCTCTTAGTTGTAACAGTATTTCTTTTTTTTTTTTTTTTTGGCCAGTCCTGGGCCTTGGACTCAGGGCCTGAGCACTGTCCCTGGCTTCTTCCCGCTCAAGGCTAGCACTCTGCCACTTGAGCCACAGCGCCGCTTCTGGCCGTTTTCTGTGTATGTGGTGCTGGGGAATCGAACCTAGGGCCTCGTGTATACGAGGCAGGCACTCTTGCCACTAGGCTATATCCCCAGCCCGTAACAGTATTTCTATAAATAAAAGTGTTTCATTACTGGGGGGGGGGGGGAATGCTTTACAAGTAACTTACCTCCATACTGCTCTTCGTAGGACACGCTGTTCTTTTAGGCAAAAGAGTTTTTCTACGAAGTTGATATGGACTATTTTGTGCACCAGGACCTGATTCTTCTGCAACCATATCTGCAGGTACATCATCATCTGTAATAAACAAATGCAGTAAGAAAAAAGACAGACAGACACACATACACACACTTTTATTCAAGCCAATGGATACAATAATCCTTTTTAGAAACCTTTGGCTGGTCCTGGGGCTTAAACTCAGGGTCTGGGCTCTGTGCCTCAGCCTCTCTGAGCTCAAGGCTAGTACTCTATCATTTTGGGCCACAGCGCCACTTCCAGCTTTTTCTGAGTAGTTTACTGGAGATAAGAGTCTCAGACTTTCCTGCTAGATAGGGCTGGCTTCAAACCGTGATCCCCATATCTCAGCCTCTTGAGTAGGGTGTGTGCCACTGGAGTGCAGCCTTTTTTTTTTTTTTTTAAGGACAGGGACAGATACAATTTATATATAAAATTCCAGCCAATTGGATACCATTTGAAATAAATGTAATATTTCTACACAATTTTGAAGACACCTTTTAAAATGAAAAGTGTAAGGAAGATGTCCACTTGACAAGAAGAATGAGAAGTAAAGTGTACTTTATGGTTAGAACCCAAATGAGAAGTGAGGTAAGTTAGGCAGCCTGTTAGGCAGCAGAGTAAAGAGAGCATGAAAAAATATGAAGTATTGGATGCCAGATTAAAAAAATCAATTTCAGAGGCACAGCAAATTGGAGAGACTCAACAAATGGGACTGGATCAAACTTAAAAAGTATCTACACAGCAAAGGGCATAATTACCAAGCTACAAAGACAATCTACTAATTGGGAGAAAAGTCTTTACCAGCTATACATCTGACATAGGTCTGTTATCCAAAATATATATATTTTTAAAAAGCTGAAGGAACTAAACCTCCCAAATTAGTATCCCAATTAATGAATGGGCAAATGAGCTAAACAGAAACTTCTCAGAAGAATAGCCAATAAACACATAAAGAAATGCTCAACATCCCAGGCCATAAAGAAAATGCAAATCAAAACAACATTGAGATTCGATCTCACCCCCAGTAAGATTGGACATCATCAAGAATACAAACAGTAACAAATGCTGGCAGGAATATAGGGCAAAGGAAACCCATTTACACAGTTGGGAATGTAAAGTAGACCTAACACTTTGGGCAAGTTGTTTGGAAATGCCTCTAAGTTTAAATATAGAACTATTTATGATCTAGTGATACCACTCTTGGGCATTTACCCAGAATAATACAAATCAGTATGCAGTAAAGACACTTGCACACCATGTTAACTGCTGCACTATTCACAATAACAAAGTGAATACCAGGAAGTAGAAAAATGTTTGGATGGGGCTGGGGGGCTGATGAATGGAGAGAGGAAGGGTAAGAAAATGCAATCACTACATTCGATGTACACATTATGTAAATGGGTAGGAAC